>NC_141691.1:1675361337-1676626034 GCF_964263255.1 Lissotriton vulgaris
AGTGAGCTAAATAAACGGTTATGGATCAAGCCCTGATCTGTTGACTGGGTAGGAGTATTCTGCTTAATTCAGATACTCTGACCATCACCACCCCCTTTTCTGAATCGTTTTGTCCACCACAAGCGTGGAAGGGTATGCTCAGATGTGAGTCCCTTGCTCACTGCACCATCAGGATTCAATCAAGCCGGGCCGAAGACGGCTGTAATGCCAGAAACCGGTCCCCGAAGCTTGTTTCCTTTCCAGTAAAAGAATTGGCTTGGTAGTTTGGTCTGCCCTGTTCCCATGATGCACTGGGCCAGGGACAGACTAATTTGCATGTAGCCAGGTTCTGAGCTGGGATGGTGTAGTGAGCTAAAAAACGGTGATGGATCAAGCCCTGATCTGTTGACTGGGTAGGAGTAGTCTGCTTAATTCAGATACTCTGTCCATCACCACCCCCTTTTCTGAATCGTTTTGTTCACCACAAGCGTGGAAGGGTATGCTCAGATGTGAGTCCCTTGCTCACTGCACCATCAGGATTCAAGCAAGCCGGGCCGAAGACGGCTGTAATGCCAGAAACCGGTCCCCGGAAGCTTGTTTCCTTTCCAGTAAAAGAATTGGCTTGGTAGTTTGGTCTGCCCTGTTCCCATGATGCACTGGGCCAGGGACAGACTAATTTGCATGTAGCCAGGTTCTGAGCTGGGATGGTGCAGTGAGCTAAAAAACGGTGATGGATCAAGCCCTGATCTGTTGACTGGGTAGGAGTATTCTGCTTAATTCAGATACTCTGTCCATCACCACCCCCTTTTCTGAATACTCATGTGTTGGCACACGGTAAGGGTGTTGTTCAACTTATTTGTAAACTTGATTTTGACTATTTGCATTGTTTTGGGCCTGGCGGTTGATTCTCCCTGAATTTGAATGCCCCTTTCACCCTTAGCTAGATTTACTTGCATGGTCCACTCCTAGCTGTGCTTTTTTCAGGTTCTTCGGAGAACAGACCAGTCAGTTTAGTTAACAAATCTACACAAAATGGTCAAAATACTTTGCTCTTCTTGTTCATCAACAGCAGTGCATTACAGGTCTTTCTTTTTCAATCTTATTTGGGTCGGGAGTCAGACTGAGGCAGCACTCGAGTTAGGACTCAAAGCAGTACTACCTAAACAACCACAAGAAGGAAGTTGAGAAAAATAATTATCTACTTCAAAGGGTAGCCATCATGACCCAAAGAGCCTACTCATCTCTGTGAACTAGAGAGAGGCGCTTTGATTTGGCAAATTCTGAGTAGTGTGCTGGCTCAAATG
Organism: Lissotriton vulgaris; assembly: GCF_964263255.1. NCBI lineage: Eukaryota > Metazoa > Chordata > Amphibia > Caudata > Salamandridae > Lissotriton > Lissotriton vulgaris. The sequence continues at coordinate 1,675,362,621 of NC_141691.1, forward strand.
TCAAACTCCTCTAATTTAGTGGTGTGGATGGGGGGACTGCAACTGGAGGCATGTCCCATTATAGCCACAGTTGACTAAATATTATGACAGCTGTGAGATTGCTCAGCCAGCTACATGTGGCTTCTTGTCTGGGTTTGTCTGTAAAACTGTTCTCAATTAATCACACATGAGTCATGATAACAGCAGTCTATGCTCTTGTTTTGCCTCTTGGCCCACATGAAGCTTATCTTCTCGTTGACCCTTCTTCAGGACAAAAGCTCCATAACCCTTCTGCTTACCTTACCTGACGTTTCAGCCATGAACCCAAGACAGACATTCTGAGAAGAAGAATGCAGATGCATCCACCAATTTGGCATGAAATACAGTATCATTTTTCTTTTAACAATCATGTCCATTCAGCTGTATTGCAGTAGACAGTGAATAGTAGAATATAAATGATGAACTGTAGTAAAGCCAACTGGATATTATATTTGCATTGAGTAAATCCCATCTGCCAAACTCCAGATCAGGCTCTTAGTTCCCCATTATACCCAGGCCTCCAACACAGATTTTCATTCACTTGGCAGTGGGAGAAATTAGTCCACATGGAGGTAAGTTTATGGTATAGGGGTTGGGCTAGGTAGAGGTTTAAGTATGGAATTGTTGGATGTCACCGATCATGTACTACTCTTTAGCTTAGTCAAATTGATTAATGGGAGGAAAAATATTAGAACTGTTAATCCATAATGGAAGCCACAAAATATGACTTGAGCAGAGAAATGTAGCACAGACATCACATGTTGGCATATAATTTGCTTTTTTAGGTAGGTTGGGACAGAAAGACAGAATGATGAAGTGGAGCACTAGTAGGCAACTGAGTGGGCACTGGGAAAAACACAGTGTCTTTGTTTTTGCATTACAGACTTAGTTTTGTCATGCCAATGTGCGACAACAGACGCTCATGATTATGCTGCCTGCATTGCAGCACCAAATTACACCGCACTGCAGTTTTAGATGGTGAAATGCCAAGGGCAGGGACTGGACTCTGGAGGTGATGGCCAGGATATCTGCGTTGCTTAACAAATAAAGTATTGTCAATAAGAAAGCAAGGTGACTTACCACTTGTCCCTGCCACCACTGGGAATTTCCCTCTCCCTTGGCTGGCTGGATCTCCTCCAATGTCCATGCGAAAACCGCATTACTGGTGGTCTGCACGCCTAGAGAAAAACATAATGCACCCATTTTAGATACCAGATAGCTGCCTAAGTATTTAATTTACACAAGGTACAACAGCAGCATCTCACTGCAGTTATGTTAGCTAGCTATCAAAATCTTCTTCCATCAAAAGTAATCACTTTGTGAGGTCTGTGTTACTTTGTTTGGTGCCTGACAACATTTTAAAAACCAGGTACACATTGAGTCAACCAAACACATTTTTTCCTATAGGAGGGATAATAAAGGAAGGGCATAAAGTAGGGCTACAAATGGATAAGGGAAAGAAAGGGAATACTAGAGAAATATTGCATTGTTGTGGTATCTCATTCCTGCCATGCTGCACTGACAGGATAAGACAACATTGGTGCTCCATGACCATGATGATCACTCCATCTCTGCTCCTATACATTTTCACTGTTTGATCAAGAAAACCACCAACATGTTTGGTGACTAGAGTACCTGAGCCTGGCTGTGTAATCCTCTGTTCATTACCAAAATCGTTCACCCTCTTAGCACTACACAACAAGAAATTTATAAAAGGGGCAAGGGGAAGCTGACGAAAAAAGAGAGCAGAAGAAAGGTATATACAGGAGAAAGTCAGCTGCAGAAACAGGAATTATAGAAAACACAGAGAAATGCAAGGATAACAAATAACATCAATTTAGTCTAGAACAAAAGCTAGTAAGTATACACAATGAAATCATTTTTGTAGTGGGGAATAGAAATGACTTACAATGGCAGCAGAACCATCTGCCATGTCCACTGCAATGGTGATGGTGGTGGTCGCACCGGTCCCACCCGCTGCAGAGAAGGTGGCAGCAGATCCAGGTGCTCTCTTGCCCTTGGTTGCTTAAGAAAGAAGATAAAAAACAATGATTGGTGGTTTACCGCGCCTTTGGATGAAACTAGTCAGTCCCCCTTTGCGCACTGCACATCAGAGAGAGTGGGACTATGAGCTACATAAAGCCACAGAGAAGAAAGCGAGTTCTGCAACACCTCTGTTATACTACCATTGTAAGAGCGAGTGACTTGATGAGCTGACAATCATGCCTTAAATGAAGCCAAGTGAGCACCTGCCTAGCTTACACTGGAATAGAACCCTGTTAGTATCACTCACTTGACTTCTACTCCCCACCTACTTTCCTAACTTCCGACATCCTCCTGTCAGGCTGGCACAATGCACCACTACTCTATCAAGAGTTTGTGTTGCCATTGCCTGTAAGGATTGTTTTTGTTCAGGGAGTTGTGCCTTCCTGCACAAAACAATCCAGGGTGCTATGCCATGTAACAGGTCACCCTCGAACCTCATGGTGCAAGGATACCTGCATTAGTGTGCTAGGCAGCACTTGGTTTGACAGCTCAGGAAGGTAGCCATTTTAATACCTAAATGTCACATTCCTGCCCTCTCCCTTTGATGCAGTGTAGCAAGTTACCTTGATGCCCTTGCTTGACATTTTGATAACCCTGGGCCCTGGCCACTGATGTAGTCAGCACTCCATTGAAAAAACCTGGTGTATTATTATTACATCATGCCGCCCCCTCCTTTTGGAACATAGACACTGAACGCAACGGCAAACACTCTCTGATGCTAAAAGTGTATTTTTAAATGAGTGACACACACTAGGATTTAAAAACCTCTTGCATAATCACTTAAGCATGCTCATAAATAAAATGTCCTTCTTGGCTTTGTAGTTTTTCACCAGAGGGCACATGTAGCAACTGGCCACAATTGTTGCTGCAAATATATATCCATATCTATAAATATAGCTATCTATTTAAATAAATATATATATATATATATATATATATATATATATATATATATATATATATATATATATATATATATATATATATATATATTTTTTCCAAAGCAATATGAAATAAATCACCGCACTCTTCTAGGTTAGATTAAGCTTTTTTAATCCATCAGGGAAACGACTTCCTCACCTACGCGTTTCAAACAGATTACTGTTCTTGCTCACGGTAGTTACAAGTCCATTTTTACTTTTTAGTATTTATACCCTCCTACCCATTTAGCAGTTAGGATGCATTATGGGAGGGGTAGTTTTTGGTGAAAACAAACCATGTCAGGTCTCTTTTACAAGATATCACTGTCAATTGATTGACTAGGGAATGACTTATGAAGGCTATGCAAACGGCGCAATTTTTACATTTGCAAAACGATTTGATGTGATCAAACAACAAGGAGCAAACAAATCAAAACCCAAACCAGGGGCAAGTGAAACTGAATCTGACGCCAGTGAAGGGGAACAAAGAGGGAGAGAAAGAATAACCAACCAAAAGCAACTCTCTTTTTTAGAGGAGATGGAAATGCTATACAACGACCAACAAACCCCGAAACCAGCAGGAAGAGGCCGTGGAAGAGGGAGACAACGAGGGCGAGGAAGGGGCCAACCATCAAGCGCAAACGCAAACGCAAAACCAGAAGAGCAAAACGCCCCAAGATATCCATTGCGCAATCGCACCTTATCAAAGAAATAATAATGGATAACACAAGGAAAAACAACATGAGTCCAGATCTAATAATAAATCTATCAGACTACACCCTCACCAACAATGAAAGAAAGGTTTTGAATAAAGGATTAACATTCAGCCCGGAAAAACATCAGGATGAAGTGGAAACGAAAATTGACATATATAAGTATGTAAGGAAATTAAAATTAAAAAAGTTTTTTGCCAAATCGAACAAAAAAAGCACACAGGAGTCAAATAAGATCAACAGTGGAGATGAGGCTGGATACACAATTTCTGACCTCCCAGCACTTGTAGTAGCCCATAATTTGGCAACTGAGGATGACAACATTTCAATAACGGAAACACAGATTTTGAAAGAAATGGATATAGAACATAACAAACATCCAAAAACATCCTTCAGAAATCCGTCAAAATTCTGCCCAATCCTACATCCTGGCAACAAAATTGATGCATTCCATGACCTTGTCACTGCAGAACTTGACAAAATGAAGAATGTCAGTAACAAAAATAAAGAAAACCTAACATGGGGGGAACGTCAAGCATTGAACTCTCTCAAAACGAACTTAAAAATTGAAATAAAACCAGCTGATAAAGGCGGGAACATTGTGGTTTTAAACAAAACTGACTACATAGAAGAGGCGAATCGACAACTGCTAGACACCAAAAATTATACTAAACTGGAAGCAAATCCAACGGCTAGAATGACAACAGAAATACATCGTCAAATAAAAACTTGGCAAGAAAGTGGACTGTTGAGTCAGGAAGAAGCCAAATTTTTGACAGTGGACAACCCCATAACACCTACCATATACTTTCTGCCGAAAGTTCACAAGACATTGTGTAAACCCCCGGCACGACCAATAATTTCCAGCTGTGGATCATTGTACGAAAATATTGCCTCATATGTGGATCATTTCCTAGCTCCCATAGTACCCACACTGAATTCCTTCATCAAGGACACTGGAGATTTTCTTCGAATCATAATGGACACACAATGGCAACCAACTTACCTACTAGCTACAATCGATGTAGTCTCACTTTATACATCGATAGATCACCACATAGGTCTTGATGCAATTGCCTACTTTCTAAGACAAAGACCAATAGGGGAACTCAAACACTCTGCTATGCTGTTGGACATGATACGCATATGCCTAACGAACAATGTGTTCCTGTTTAATAATGGAATATATTCCCAAAACTGTGGAACTGCTATGGGAGTTTCCTTCTCTCCGAGCTATGCTAATCTCACCATGGGATGGTGGGAGAAACACATAGCTTGGAGAGAAGAAAACGAACCATACATTGCCAAAACTGTTCTTTGGCTGAGATTTATCGATGATCTCTTCCTGGTGTGGAATGGAACCAGGGAGGAGTTGGAAGAATACATAGGGATCTTGAACCATAATAATGTGGGCCTACAATTTACTTTCAATATCCAGGAAAAGGAGATAGACTACTTGGACACAAAAGTATATATAAAAGACAACATAATACATACGACCCTTTTCAGAAAAAAAACCTCTACTAACAGCATTCTGCATGGAACCAGTTTTCATCCAACATCCTTGAAATCAAACGTACCATATGGAGAGTTTTTAAGGATGAAACGCAACTGTTCAGAACCAACGGAAATGGAAAACAAATTTGCAGAAACAGCCAACCGGTTTTCCCAAAGGGGATACAAGATGAAAACAATAAAAAGAGGAGAAATGAGAGCCCGAGAAAAAACCAGGACAGAAACACTGATAGTAAAGAAAAAAGAGGCTACCGAAACAACGAAGGAAGAGAAACCTCGCCTCATCCTGACATATTCAAAAGAAAGTGTAAATATAAGAAAAGCGGTCACAAAATACTGGAGTATATTGAAAAAGGATCCTGACATTGGAAGCACAATAGGAGATGCTCCCCTACTCTCCTTCAGAAAAGCACCATCAATTGGTGACATTCTGGTGAACAGCCATTTCACAAACAAAAGAGAAGAAACATGGCTAGAGAAAAGACAGAAAGGGTTTACCAAATGCTTATCTTGCAAAGCGTGCAAAATCGGAAAAAACCTTAAATCCATAACTGATCCTAAAGGCCAACCTTTTGAAATACAAACAAAGATCACCTGTGAATCCCATTATGTTGTCTACCTTCTGGAATGTGAATGCGGGAAGAGATATATTGGATCGACTATATGTGCCCTCAAGAAAAGGATGTTAGAACACATCAGGGCCATGCAGAACAAAGACCAAACGTATGCCATGGCAAAACACCTCATGAGCCACAAAAACAAAACTTGGCTGAATGTGAGATATTCAGGACTGGCAATGATACCGGATAATGAGAGAGGTGGCAATCGCCTGCAGAAACTCAGACGTTTGGAGTCAAAATTAATAATAAAGTTCAAAACCAAGATCCCGCAAGGATTGAACGGGGACGAGGAACTTTATGTACATTTATGACTCATCCAATAATTCCAATATATTCACCTGAATAGATGTATGAATATCTCCGTATAACCAGATGGTATAATGTTCTTCTCAAAAATTATTTCTATTAGAGTAGAGTTTGTATTTAAAACATAGTATCTGGAAATGTAAACCTAAAACTTGAACCGAACGTTTGTTTCCTTTGAGTACGTAATGCTTAAAAGCCTGAAATACAAAGGGTTAAACTGAGTATATATGCAAAAATATGATGAAAAATTTATGGTTTGTTATTTACAGCGTTTATTTTAATTAATGTCAGAGTCCTGGAACAAGTTATACGTCATTGACTTTCAAAACTAGCACTCAGCTAACACCCAGAATGTACTATACATGTACATTCATACAGCGAGCGAAATAAAAATTCGACCCGCTATATAATGGTTTTTATTCAACGAAACCACAGGCACTTAGCCTTCATAAGTCATTCCCTAGTCAATCAATTGACAGTGATATCTTGTAAAAGAGACCTGACATGGTTTGTTTTCACCAAAAACTACCCCTCCCATAATGCATCCTAACTGCTAAATGGGTAGGAGGGTATAAATACTAAAAAGTAAAAATGGACTTGTAACTACCGTGAGCAAGAACAGTAATCTGTTTGAAACGCGTAGGTGAGGAAGTCGTTTCCCTGATGGATTAAAAAAGCTTAATCTAACCTAGAAGAGTGCGGTGATTTATTTCATATTGCTTTGGAAAATTGTAACGAGTCCTGTCCTAGACTCGGCACCGGCACCAGCTGAATGGTCGCTCCTCCTCCAGCAAGGGACAATTGCTTGAACATATATATATATATATATATATCCTTTACAACATGGCCCACTTTCAGGCTCCTGGGTGCTCTGTGGCGGTGCGTATGAGGTGCGGCATAGCCACGCCGTAAAACAATTACATCTGTTTTCCCCGCAGGGCAATCCTCACTCACTCCCGGAAGATAATCAGCGATATCCACACCGTTAGTGTAGGTCAAGTTTCTTTAATCATGACAGCTAAGCCAGCAGCACAACTCTACGCGTTTCGGTCTCTACAGAGACCTTGCTCAAGAGACTGACTGAAACAACATTTTTTTAATTTTTCTGTGATATTTAAGTAACTTGAATTCAAAAGTGACATCCCTTCCTGTTCAGGGCAGCTAAGCATTTTGGTACATGTAGTGCAAAAATACTAATCACACGTGGTAAGTGAATCTAACATTCAATGTCCAAATATATTTGCATGTTAATTCAAACACTTTGTAGTACAGTGTTATTCCTTTTTAAACATTTCAAACAATCTTGTGAAAATTGTTGATATTACCAATAAAGATCTGGCGATTTTATATTATAGTAACACTAATGCCTCCCAATACCTCTAATGGACATCTACAATGTATTACCAAATCCCACTGGTTGCAGACACTCCATGCTAATGGACATGTATCAACATTATTCCAAATACTGAGATCATAGTTTTACCCTACGGTGGGCCTGCCTCATGACCAGTGCCCGCATCGCTCATTCCTCCAGTGGGCTAGTAATTTTGCTGTTTATTTTCAAAAAACCTTTTGGTCACCATCATTGTTCTACTTTTATCTACTTTGATGCACTGCCTCATTCTTGTCAATTACACGCTAGCTAGTTGTTCTCAGTGATTGTTCCTCATGACAATTATTATGGTCTACTTTTACCACAACATATTGAATGCAAAAATTAAACACCCCACTAGGACTGAATTTAAAATCTCTGTGCTGACCCCAACCCACACCAGATTCGTGACTGCGTGTCCAGTGTACAAAATATACCATTGTGTGTTTAAAAACAAAAAAGTCACAGGGAGGCCAGTCATATGGTCCCCAATTTCTCTTCTCTTATCTATGTTAGGGGTATCAGTGCCTGTTCTTAGCCTTTCACAGGTGGTAATGTAACTCCTCATCCTGGTTCAATCCAAGCGGAGTTAGGGTTTGAAAATTCAAGATATGTTTGGATTCTTTTTGCCTGAGGATTTTTTCACGGTCTCCATCTCTGGGATGTATTCCCACAGCTTCTACAGCATAGAATTTGAATTCTTTCCAATTACATCCATGCTCCTTCTCCAAGTGCTTCGCTACTGCATTGCTCCTATCAGTGTTTATTGTAGCTCTATCATGTTCCAAAATGTTTTTTTTTCAATTCACATTTCGTACTCCCCACATATTTCAGTGAGCAAGGGCATTCAATGATGTATATGACAAATTGGCTTTTACAATTGATCAACTGTTGGATTTTCCACACACGTTTGTTGGCCATCAAGATCTCCTTCGTGTTTTGAGCAATTGTGCACACCTTACAACTGGTGCATTTTAAAAAACCTTTCGGTTTCAGCCATGTTTCTTGTTTTTTCCAATTTTGAAAGTGGCTGTAGACCAGCTGGTCTCTTAGATTTCTTGCCCTCCGGTAGGTAATGTTGAAATGATCTCCCACTCTTTTGGCTGTTATTGGATACATGTGCAATATGTGTAAGTTCTTGCGCATGATTTTCATCAGTTGTTGATTGGCCGTGGAGTAGGTAGTTATTAATCATATTTTACCTTCTTCATCCTCACAGGTTTGCTTTTCTTTCAGAAAATCAGTGCTGTTGATGAACTGTGTTCGTTGTAAGGAAGTTCGGATGGCGCCAGAGTTGTACTTTCTTTATTCAAATCTTGCCCTTGCCTGATTCCGATGTTTTACCCATTCCTCTTCTCTTGAACAGATCCTCTTGATCCTGATAAATTCCCTGTAAGGGATATTTTTGATTTGACTTGTTTGGTGAACGCTTTCAGCATGCAGCACTGCATTGGTTGCCGTATTTTTGCGGTGCAAGGTAGTTTGTACTTCGTTTTTGAAAATATAGATTTCAGTATCAAGAAACACCACTCTGTCATCACTGATGTCAAATGTGAATTTTAACTTGAAATCTGAGTTGTTTAAGATCGCAAGTATTTGGCAAATTCTTCCTTGGTTCCATCCCATATTATTAGCTGGTTGTCGATGTACCTTAACCATGCTATAGTCTTGCTTACATAGATAATTCTCATTGTTCCATGCCAGGTCTTTTCCCGTAATCCCATGGTCAAACAGGCATATGATGGGCTAAAGGAAAAGCCTATTGCTGTGCCTTTCACTTTGGCGGAAGGTCTCTTCTCCAAACATAAATGTATTTTGTTCCAAAGTTGAATCATTTCCAATAGCATGAGATTATGGTCAGTAAATTGAATGTTTCTGTTAGACAAAAAATGTTCACATGCTTTGAGACCAATGTCATTCTGAATGTTGGAGTACAATATTACATCCATAGTGATCAACTTATATGTGGGCTGCCATGGAGTTTCCTGCAGGTGCCTTAACAAATCGCCTTTATCTTTTAAGTACAATGTGTGTCCCTTCACATATGGTAATAGAAATACATCTAGATAATTTGCCATTGGTTCCAATAAAGCTCCTTTGGCCGAGATTATGGGCCTCCCTGGTGGCTTCTTGGGATGTTTATGGACTTTCGGAAAAAATATATGATTGCCATTTTGGGGTGGGCTATTTTCAGATATTTTACTTCATTCTCATCCGCTGTCTAATTTCATATTCAGCTCTTCTTTCCATTTCTTTGTGGGATTGGATTTCAATTTCTCATAATACTCCTTGTTTCTTAGTTGAGAGTATGCCTCTCGCGTGTATGCTTCCTTTAGCAAGATGACGACATTTCTGCCATTTTTATTTCAATTGAATCATACTTTTTTGTTTGTCTAAGGCATTGCGCTCTTCAAAGGAGAAGTTGTCTTTTTCTTCGAATGTTTGAGTTGGCAAAGATCTTTTACTACACTCTCATGAAATGCATCAATTTTATTAGGATGTATGACGTTCCAACGCATACTTTTACCACGCATGCCTTTGCAACGCGATTTTTACATCACAAACCTTTACAACGCATAGCGCTTTGGGGTGTTGGATAGTGAATAGTTTAATTTACTATTCCAACTCCAGTCCCAGTGGACACTAGGGAAGGTGTTGGATAGTAAATTAAACGTATTCCCTATCCTAGAGCGCCCCCCAGCACAATGCGTTGTAATGGTTTGCGTTGTAAAAGTTGCGTCGTAAAGGCACTGCGTGGTAAAAGTTGCGTTGTAAAGGAAGTTTCCGATTTTATTACCCAGAGCCTATTGCGGGTAAAATTTAGATTGTGTTTTTTTTACTGCTTCCGGCTCCCAATTGTGTGCAGTGTGTGTGTATCTCTCCCCTTTCATACTCCGGGTTTAGGTCGTGTTCCATTAAAGTGACAAAATGTTCAGCATCTTTTGCCAATAATGCCATGTCAGGGGCCGATGTCTTTTTCCTATATTTAGCCATATTTGGATTCTCCACAAACAATTTTGCCAATTTGATTTTGCAGACAAATTTGTATAGATCTATCCTGGTTTCCGCTAGATTTATACCATTGGTGGGGCAGAAGTTCTAGCCACGTTTTAGAAGTTTCAATAACATTTGTTTTGAAGTTTTCTTTGATAAGTTGATCACTTCCAACTCTTGATCTTGGCTTGTTGGAGATATTTCTAATTCTTGGTTTTGATCTTCTAATTCCATTTCTGCCGCATACTTCTCGTCATCGTTCCCACTCGATTTGTACTGAAACTTTGATTTGTGTTGCCGCTTGCCTGTTCTTGTTGGTTTCTGCGGGTATTTCCACATCCTCTTCCTCGGCTGTTTCCTGCTGGTGAAGCCACTGTTTTCTCTCAGTTTTTCTGTTGCAATGCCAGCTTCATTTCGTCTAAAAAAGAACATTTTGCTCTCGCTTCTCCTTGTTCAATTGCCCCTTCACTGACACTACAGTCCGTTGATGTAAGTGAGAACAAACTCCCGGCATCGGTTGTCAAATCTAGTTTCTCATTCTGTTTGAATCTGTTGTATTTCCTTGCATACGTTAAGATGCGGCCTTCCTGGTAATCATCCTTCTCCCGTTGAAATTTGGACTGTTTTCTCATGCGCACAGTTTCCTCATGCTTCTCTATATAGTGTTCAAGTTCCTCTTTAAATTGAGATAATTCCAGATTCATGTCCACAGTTGCCAGTTCTTTCTCCATTCCTTTTCATTGCTTAGTGGTTTTTTTCCAAGGTTATTTTCAATGTGTCTCACTAGGATTTCCATTAAGCCCAACCACGATTTTAAAATATTTTCACCCCGTTCACTCAATAAGTCATTACTGGTGTCTTGGTGGTTAGGCATCAAACTCATACAAAGTCCCTGCGGAGCACGTTTAACTTCCAAATATTTCTTTAAAAATGCCACCTCCCACCATTTGTTGATTTCTTTTTTTGACAATTTCTCCTATGCGCGCAGTTTGTTTTTAACATCTGGCCTGCGTGCGCTGCTCGATGCCCCATTGGCACTGGGCGTTGCCCCTTCTTCAAAAAATGTCTCTGTTTGGGCATTTCTGTTGTCCTCCCTTTTCTCCATACTGTACTGGCTGCGTTATTTTTCCTGCTGTTTTGATCATATCTCCTTGATTATTTCACTTTATGTTCCTCGCTTGGATACAATGTAGCATAGATTAAATAAAGCAAACTTTTGCTCACCGTTTGAACTTAGTCCGAGTTCCGCGCTCCCCTCCGGACTCGCACAGTGTTACTATAATATAAAATCGCCAGATCTTTATTGGTAATTTATCAAGATTGTTTGAAATGTTTAAAAAGGAATAACACTGTACTACAAAGTGGTTAAATTAACATGCACAAATATTTGGACATTGAATGTTATATTCACTTACCACGCATGATTAGTATTTTTGTACTACATGTACCAAAATGCTTAGCTGCCCTTAACAGGAAGTAATTTCACTTTTGAATTCAAGTTACTTAAATATCACAAAAAAATGAAAACAATGTGGTTTCAGTCAGTCTTGTGAGCAAGGTCTCCGTAGAGACCGAAACGCATAGGGTTGTGCTGCTGGCTTGGCTGTCATGATTAAAGAAACTTGAACTACACTAACGGTGTGGATATCGCTGATTATCTTCCGGGAGTGCGTGAGGATTGCTCTGCGGAGGTAAAGAGATGTAAATATATATATATATATATATATATAGCTATATATGTGTGTGTATGTATATATATATATATATATTTATATATCAATGCTGCCAGATTCCGTCGTCACTTGGAACAGAATTTCGAGCACTCAAGAGGAAACCATAAACGTTGTTTTATTCAGCAAACTGCATGATAAACAGATGCGTTTTGGAATAGTCCTTCGTCAGTGTATTTATATATCTCTATATATATTCACTAAGAAAAAACAAAGGTTACAGGGACATTATACGCAGGTTGATGTTTTGCACACACGAAACCGTAGAAATTCAGCAATTATAGTTATACTTATAATTATACTTATGTTAAGAAACTATAACTAGTGGTCTCAAGTTCCCGATCACCGTGCTGAGATCTGATTGGTTGCCAACACTTCAAACCAGGAAGTGCCATCTTAGGACTCGACTTGAACAGAGTCCCAGAAAAAGCATTAAAAAAAAGAAAAGGGGCAGGGTAGAAATACCATGACCCCCTAGGCCTCTTGGGGGGCTCCGTCACTTCATCAGTTTGTGACCCCGGGGGCATTTCCGTATTAAGGTAGGGTGGGCACACATGCCCCCCTCCTGGGACTTATAGTTATACTCACATTTCACTTGCGCAAACCAGTAAATTTCAGCAGGTATAGTTACCTGAGCGAACTATAACTTAAGCCCCACAATAAACTGCTTATGGCCTCACATATTGCATCACTTATAACATGTTCAGTGACATTCCTGATGACATCACTCACACACCCATTCACACCCCTATACATACTCACATATACCCACTCTCACACAACCACTCACAAACCCCTTTATAGACTCATACAAGTACACAAACACCTATTCATTGATTCATAGAGCCACTCACACATCTATTACTTCATAACCATTAACTTACCCATACAGCAACTCATGCACCACTCACTCACCAAAACAACCACTCACAAATAGAGCAACACATAAATACAGACACAATCCCACACACTGATACACCTATAAAGCCACTCACACACTGAGTCAATCACCCATACAGCAAGTCGCACACATACTCACTCACCCATACAGTCACTCATATAGCCACTCACTCACCCATACAGTTACACACACACACTCACTTACTCATACAGATACTAGCACGTACTCACTCAACTATACAGACACTTACACAAGCATAAGTTCATCCATACTGCCATTCTAGCATTCACTCACTCACCCATACAGTCACTCACACATCCACACACTCATCCATATACCACTGATGTACCCACTCACTCACCCATACAGCCACTTACACGCCCCCTCACTCACCTCAACAGCCTCTCAAATACCTACTTACTGACCCATACACTACTAGTACACCCACCTACTCATCCACACACGCAGTTACTCACTCACAGCTACTCAGACAGCCACTCGCACAGCCACTTACTCACTCACACACCCATAGAGCATCTCAGATACCTACTCACTCACAGATATACACAGTCACAAAGCCAGTCACATAATATGGGTTACAAATAGTGTTACAATTTAGTAATACGCAAACTATACTTATTTAAGTTCTGAGTACTTAGTATATATCTTTAACACTCAGAAACATTTAGAAAACATTCACACTCATTGGATGATGTCACCAGTGATGTCATCTGAGATGGCATCAGTGATGTCATCAATGATGTCACTGACCATGTTATGAGTAATGTAATATGTGAGGTCATAAGCAGTCCATTTCGGGGGCATACATTATAGTAGGCTCAGGTAACTATAACTCCTAAATTGTACTAGTTTTGTACAAGTGAAATGTGAGCCTAGATATAACGTACCTGTAGTCTTTGATTATTTCAGTGAATTTACATGGGTTTTTATTTTATTTCTGAACTATAACGTCCCTGTAACCTTTGTTTTTTTCAGTGAATTTCTAAATTTATAAAAATTCTGTTTCCCACCTATGACCTTTGAAAATGAGTGTGTGAGTGAGTGCAAGGGTGCCACAGTGGGTATGTGACTGAGTGTGTGAATGGGTGTTCTTGTGTATCTGACTGGGTCTGAGACTACCTGCATACGTGTCTTACTAGGTTTGTGAGTGGGTGCATCACTGTCTGAGTGAGTCTCTGGCTGTTTGAGTAGATGTCTAAGTGGGCACACAAGTGTCTGTGTGGGTCAGTGACTGAGTGCACAGGTTCTTGAGTGGATTTGACACTTGAGAAAGGCCAATAACATACAAAGTGAAGCTTGCAATGAGAGAGCACAGACAGGGCCTGCACTAGTAGTCATCAGCCTTGTTTGATGGACTATTTCTGTACATGTTTGAGAAGGCTTTGTCAGTACCAGCCTACATATCTCAGAGAATGTAGGGGTAAACCATCAGTGTAATGTGTTGTTTAAGTAAATGTGCAGGTTGTATGTAACTGCCTGTTATAATACCTCTGTAGCTGCCTAAATATATATGTAAGTGGCTTCTTAAATATTTCACTGCCTGTGATTGTCAATAGAGAGCTATGTAGGTGTATTTGCAACTACTTTTGAGTCTTCTGCATGCATCAATAGTTTCTGGTGGATGACTGAATGTTTATGTGCTTCTGTAGCTGTCTATGTCACTGAAAGAGAGGCTCTATGCTTTTGTGAGCATCTATGTCAATTGGTTTAGGGATGGCATACTCTATGTAGTATTTGACATAGCTGCCTGCAAGTGCACACATAACCTATTATTCAAAAGGCCATCTGTGAATGTCTTAAGCACAAAACAGCATCCGTTATGGCATATGGACAGCATATCTTAGAAATGTGTTATGTGCACTAAAACATGAGTTTAACACTTCAAAGCACCTATAACATGCCAAGTGAAGCTTGCAGTGACAGTGCATAGACAGGGTCTGCACTAGTAGCCCACCCATGTTTGAAGGACTATTTCTGTACATGGTTGCCAAGGTTGGGTCAGTACTTGCCTACATATCTGATAGAGTGCAGAAGTACACGTCTACAGGTGCCATGAGAAGTTTAAGTAAATGTGCTGGTATGTAATTGCCTGCTGCAATATTTTTTGGGCTGTCTAAAAAGGTATGTAATTGGCTGCAAAAATACTTCAGTGCCTGTCCTAGGCAATACAGAGCTACATGGGTGTGACTGCAACTACCTTCGAGTCTGATGCATGTATTGATAGTTTCTGGAGAGCAACTGAAATTATACGTGCTTCTGTAGCTGTCTCAATAGCTGAAACAGAGGCTTTATGTTTTTTTCTGAACATGTATGTCTGTTGCTTTATGGATGGCACACTCTATGTAGTCCTTGGCATAGGGGCATGCAAGTTCACCATTAACTTAGTGAACTGAAAAGAGCATCGCTCATCATTTAAGCACAAACCAGCATGATTATAAGCACCCCTACAGCATCTCTGACATGTGACCTGTACATACTGCAACTTGGATTTAAGACTTGACCAACAGCGTTTACATGGTAAATCAAGCTACAAGTGAAAAAGCACACACAGGACCTGCACTACCAAGCATCATCCATGTTTGGAAGAGTATTTCTCTACATAAATTTAGGAGGTTGTGTCAGTAATTGCCAAAATATCTGAGAAATTGTTGGAGTACACCCGTAGCAGTGCCATGAGATGTTTAAATAAATGTGTCGGCAGGTGACTGACTATTTTAGTATCTCTATGACTCTCTAAATACCTATGGCTATAAACAAACAACTCAATGTGTGTGATGTGGAAAAGAGAGCATTATAGATGTGACTACAACTATGTTTGATTCTACTGCATGCACACATAGTTTCTGGGTAAGTGACCAAATGCATATGTGTTTCTGTAGCTGTCTGGCAAAGCAATATAACAGAACTACAACACCCAGAATTAAAAGAAAATACTATTTGAGAGCAACACATTATTTATACAAATGCTAATATTTTCACATCTTCTTAAGCTTTGCTAACTAAAAGTATAACTCTTCATCTACAGCTTGTTTTACCGGCAATAACACTTTTGCAATGAAGTTATGTCGTTGTAGTAGGAAGACCATTAGCCAGTAGTGTAGATTAAGTAGATTTATTCTGTTACAAGTAGAATGGTAACCGAGCCCCCCCGGGAGCAGCATCCTGCTGCTCAGCCCCACTCACTCAAACGGACCACTCATTCAAACCATGCATTCACGAACATTCTGATTACATCACACACACAGGCTGAGCAGCAGGGAAGGAGAAGACCAGAATACAACACATCTCCCTCCTTCAAAACAATGGAAACAAAAGGAAGCAAGCGAGAATGAATACAATATGCAATGACGATGACAAGGTTTGAATTTTCAAATAAGCAGTTCAACAGGAAATAGATAGATGATTACAAATCTCAACTGCAAGCTGAATGAACAAATAAGAAAAATCGGAACAGTCATGAAACAATGCATAATAAAAATAGATGGAAGATTATAGAATTGCAATACAACATAAAATAGGAACTCGGACAGTCAAGATATAAGTTAAAATGGAATGATGAAGAGCATCACACCACCGATAAACAAACACAACTCGCACTAAGTATAAAAGAATGATCAGACGTCACATCTCGCACAAAACATGAAAAGAGGCATCATATCACCTCGCACGAGACCAATTTAGAAACATCACATGACAATTCAACCTCACATAAACCACCACCCCTCATCACAAACCAAACCCTGAATATCACAAATCATGTCAGTTGGCCAGACTGGCACGAAAAGCAATAAACAGGGAACGGAAGCTAAAAAAATCGTGCCCCAAAGAATAACAAAAGCAGGAGCACTGCAAATATCAGCTAAGGAAGGGGTGTGGCTTGGCCGGCTGCAAGATGGCCGCACTCTAAGTGGGCTCTGCCGGCCAAGCGAAGGATCCGTCATCACCCTACAGACAGCGGCTAACTACTCTGCCAAAACCGGTATCCCTCACCTTCTCTTAACCTGGGGCACCCCTTGGAGTGGTTTTCGTCTGCCGCTGACGTCTGGGCGCTGTCTATTGCCGGTGCTGGGCCTGTGCCTTGCGGCCCTGCGGGAGCCCTGCAGCCCTGCAGCCCTGCAGCCCTGCAGCCCTGCAGCCCTGATTCTGCTGCTGGCGGGGCTGTCTGGAGCGGTGTACGGCCAGAGAGGAGTGACAATGCCTTCTGCTACCCGGTGAGTGTGCCCTTCAGCCTGGGCTCTCCGCGGCAGGGTTGGATGCGTTTGCGGTGGGCGCTGCCCGGCTCGGGAACGGAGGCGCTGCCACCATTTTCTCCCCCGTTGCCGCCATTGTGGTCTCTGCCGCTCTCGGTCTTGGTGGTGCCGGCTGCGCGCCCCCGCACTCCCTCGCTGAGGTGGACTGGGGCTGGTGTGCGCTCCCGGTCACGCGACGGTGCTACTGCGACCCGATCCCCGGAACTCAGGAGGCAGAGGCGCTCCCTTTAACGGTGTGTAGGGCCTCCAGAGCCACCCCCCACCGAGGCCTCCATACTCTTCAAGTGTCCCGCCTATGCTATAAGGTGAATTTGAAGCCCTGCCGGCCCACAGAGGACAGCGGCCTGAAATTGCTGCATCGCCCTCAAGAAGGGGGCAGTGGAAGGCCCCATACCACAATAGCTGTACATAACTTGCGGCTGCTCCCTCTCTCCTACCACGCCTGTGATTCCGGCCTGGACCAAGAGATTTTTTAGCCCTCCTGAATCTTGGCTGGGGGGGTCTGGGTTGACCCGGTTGACTGCTGTGCTGGGCCCTGCTCCCCCTCAGCACCAGGCCCACCACCAGGGATCCCCGGACTCTGTATCTTGCCATTTCAGCTACTGAACTGCGACTGCTTTAGCTGCTCTGCGACGGTAGCACTAAGTGCTGCCCTTCTGGCGGGACAGCTCTCCAAATAGGCCCTGTGGGGTACGTGCCTGGCGTCATGGGCCTCCTCCTCTGTCTGGTTGTTTGAGCAGCCTCCTCGGTGGCCTGCCGGCCTTCCCAGACCTCAATCCGCCTGCTGTGTCTATGCCTGCCACCTTCTCCATACATTGCCTGTTCTGGGGTCGCTAGGCCGGTGCATCTTCTTGTGATTTCTCCAGACTTGATGCCCCTCTGCTCCTGTCATTGTAAGCCTCTGTAAACGACAGTGTGACTCTTCCTGGTGCTATTCCTGCTTTTCGGGGTGCTCTGTAGCTCCCTCTCATCCAGTGGACGCTTGCTGTGAGATTCCTTGGCAATGGGAAGATCCGATCCAAAACAGCCCAAAATTACATTCGATCCACGCCGGTTCACCCACCAGGATGGAGCCTGCTCGGACAGTGGTGTCCCCGATGCCACCATGGACCCGCCTCCAAATCGCGTCGATGACCTTAAAGCGATCATGTTGATGTTAAACCTACAGTAACAGGGATAGCGACCCAATTGGACCAGCTGTTCACCAGGCTTGACACTGTGAAGGCACGCGTCGACTCCCATGATATCTGTCCCCTTAACATCGAATCCAGGGTCTCGAATGCTGAGGACGCGGCCACCCAGGACTGCCAGAAACTTCTGCAGATGAACAAAATCCTTGCTCTGATTCTTGAGAAGAATGAGGACTTGGAAGCCAGCTCCCGTCGGAGCAACCTCCGCATAATTGTTGTCCCGGAATCCACCACATAGCCCGCATGGAGGACTACGTGGAGCAACTGGTCAGAGAACTATTTCGTGATGTACTCTCCACAGTCTTCATTTTTGAACGAGCGCACCGCTCCCTCGGCCCACGGCTCGGTCCCGGATTACCGCCGCATCCCATCATTGCAAAAAATTTAAACTTCAGGGACCGGGACGCTATTCTTCGTGCGGCAAGGGACCTGAGGAAAATAAACCATCAAGGGAACTCACTCTCTTTCTTTCCGGACTATATGCTAACTGTACAAGAAGCAAGACGAGAATTCCTACCTGCAAAGCGAATCTTGCAGAAACACGAGGTGCCCTACTCTTTGGCATACCCAGCAAAGCTGAGAGTTTGACAGGGAGCAAAAACACTGGTATTCCCCGATCCCAGGGAGGCTCTCGCTTTTGCCAAAAAACTCGACAAAACGTCTCGCCCCTCACCATTCCAGCTCGCAGCCGGTTGACGCTGATCGCCTAAGTGATAATGATTGGCTGTGCAAAAAGATTAATCCTACTCCTTACTGATAGGTGTCTGAAGTTCCCTCATGCTTGGCCACCCTGCTTAACTGAAGGGGTGACCGCAGAGCCTCGCCATGTCCTATCGGGATAATTCCCAATCCTCAAATGACTTTTTCCTCTCCAAGTTGTGGGTTCCTGGGGCGGGATGGGGAGGTCTCTCAGCCTATTTGGGAGTTGGAGTGGGTGTGGGGGTGGAGGGTCCCTATTTTGCTGCTGTTCATTCCCATCCCAGTTGTGGGTTCCTGGGGTAGGGTGGGCTTGAAACTCAGCCTGACTGGGGGGTTGGTGTGGGTATGGGTTGGTGGGTTTTGCTGATGTTTTTCTTTGAATGTTGGGGTGGGGGGTGGCACTGGGGATGGACGCTCTTTACTGAGCTCTCCACGTGTAAATGGATCGGGTTGGGGTTACTTTTGGTTCTATGTATTCCTAAATTTGTGGGGGTGTCCTTTGCTACCGCCTGGTCTGCCCACACTGTTTCTTCATGCTCGGATTACAGCATTGCACTATGTTCCTTGTTCTTCTTTGAAATATGCTTGCTGTTGATGCTTCACTCGGAACAACATGGCTCGCTGGTCCCTCCCTCCACTGATTTGCTACACTTGCCCGGTTGCTGCTTACTGGGGGTCTTTGCTGTCACTGGGCTAGTCCTGTTTTTACCTACCCCACTTGCCAAGTCACTCTCTGTTATGTTATGTTATGTTAAAGGATTTTGATACCGCGCTCATACACCAATTGGTTTCTTGGCGCTCGAAGACAGTGGACTAGGGCGAAGGGGGTGTAGACAGCTAACCGTGGGCAAGACGGAACAAATGAGTTTTTAAAGATTTGCGAAAGGAGGGATAGTCAGGGATGAGCCGAATGGAGAGGTGAAGGGAGTTCCAAGTAGATGGGGCAAGGAAGGAGAAGCCAGCACCACCGTGCTTCTTGCGTCTGAACCTAGGAGTGACCAACAGATTGTGGGCAGAGGATCTAAGGTGTCGGGGAGGGATGTAAGGGTGTAGACAAAGAGAAATAAAAGCAGGAGCGGAGACAAAAAGAGATTTGAAAACGGTGCAGCCAAGTTTGAAGATGCATCGTTGCGCAACAGGGAGCCAGTGCAGAGTTTTTAACAGTGGGGTGACATGTTGATGTTTTGGTTGCTGAAAGATTAATCTGGCAGCCTGATTTTGCACCAGTTGAAGCCGTTGAAGATGGTAGGCTGGAATCCCCACGTATAGACAGTTGGCATAGTCTAAACGTGAGGTAACCAAGGCCAGGATAACAAGGATAAGAGCCTCTGGGGACAGGTACCTTCGGATCTTCCCGATCCTGCGAAGATGGAAAAAGCAGGCCGAGGTAACAGCATTGATGTGCGGCCGCATCGAAAGGTCACTGGAGATGATAACACCTAGGCTCTTCACGGAGTCAACTGGGCAGGGGGGGGGCCGAGGGCAGGGGGCCAGAAGTTGGAAGTCCAAGGATGAGGGGGCCCGCCTATCAGGACCAGCTCTGTCTTGCTAGGGTTGAGCTTCAGCTGGCTGAAGTTCATCCACTCGTAGATGGAAAGCATGGTGGTTTGGAAATTAGAGCAGGAAAGAGGAGAAGAGTCAATAGGAAAGATAAGTTGTAAATCATCTGCATAATTAAAAGTGGTAACAGAAGAGTGACGGAGGGAGACCAGAAGAGGCTGCATATAAAGATTAAACAGGAGGGGGGATAAAGCAGAACCCTGGGGGACACCGCAAGAAAGTGAAGTGGAAGGGGCAGAAAAGGAGGATAGGTGAACAGATTGGGTCCGGAGTTGGAGAAAGGATACAATCCAAGACAGGGCCAGGCCCGATATCCCAGCATTTCTGACACGGTCGACCAAGATGTCGTGGTCGACCGCGTCGAAAGCGGCCGAAAGATCAAGTAGCACCAGGGCCTGGGCCAAGTTCTTGTCCGCCCCCTGTCTCAGCGTGTCCATAACCGCTGTCACCACTGCCTCCGTAGAATGGGAGGGTCTGAAACCAGCCTATTGGTCATCGAGGAAATGAGTCTCCTCGATGAAAGAGCTCAGGCAGCGGGTGACATAGGTTTCCAGGACCTTCCCCAGATATGGGAGAAGGGAGATAGGTCGGTAGTTACCCAGTACCGCAGGATCGGAACCGGGTTTTTTCAGAATAGGTACCACCACAGCGCTTTTGAAGGCATTGGGGACAGAGCCTGTGGAGAGTGACCGGTTTAAGAGGTCCAGAGGAGGGTCGGGACATGACATGAAGGCATCTCGAAGGATTTGGGGGGGACAACAATCCTTGGGGGAGCCTGAGCCCACAGCCGAGAGTAGTGAGCGGAAGGTATCTAAAGAAATCGGGGGGAAAACATTCAGGGAGTGGGGGTTCAGAGGAGGAAGGGCGCTGATGTGAGACATAGTGGTGGGGGGAATATTGTTTTTGATTGTGTCAATTTTATCAATAAAAAAAGAATTGAGGGAGTCGCACAAAGCTTGTGATGGCTGAGGCTGAGGTGTTACACGGTCAGGAAGAGAAAGTTCAGCGACAATTGAAAAGATTTCTTTGGTCTTGGAGGCAGAGTGAATTACTTTTTGGGAGAAATAAGCAGATTTGGCTAGGATGATGGATTTTTTATAAGATTTGAGTAAGTCGATGTAGACAGACTTCAACGAGGGATCATAGTTACGCCTCCATCGGCGCTCAGACTGACGAAGAAGGAGTTTGCTGGCCTTAAGTTGGTCAGTGAACCAGCGCTGAGCGTCGTGGGGCCGCTTCGATTTAATGGATTTAGCTGGAGCGACTGCGTCACTGGCTTGAGACAGCCATAGGTCCATTGCGGCTGCTTGGGAGTTCAAGTCGGAGTGGCTAGGGGGTAGGGTGGAAGCAAGGGTCGAGTGGAACAGAGAAATATCAGCGTGCTTCCAATTGCGTGCAGAGAAGTTGGAGGTTGGAGGGGGGCGGGTGGGTGCAATGATTTGTAGGGAAAAAGAAATGAAAAAGTGGTCGGACCAGGTACAAGGGTACACCAGAGGAGAGGAAATGTCCAGATTAGTGGTCCACACCTGATCCAGGGTATGGCCCTTGATGTGAGTCGGGACTGAGATGTGTTGGGAAAGATTTAAGCCAGATAGAAAACCAGAAAATTCAAGTGACACTGAGGATTCAGAAGGATCAGATGGCCAGTAATTATTAATGCACGGAATGTGTTACATAAAACTGGGGGATTGAAAGGTGTAGAATTCACATATCATTTCCATAGCTCACTGTGCTATTGTCCTCGCAGTGCGCACAAACGTACATATGATAGACCTGCTAAACATATATGTGAGGTCTTTGGATCCGATGTCACTTCTTGTGATGCCACTTCCTATAAAGTCGCGACTTGTGATACCACTTTCTATGATGTTAGTTCCTCTGATGCCATGTATGATGTTGTGCGCCGTGATGTCTCGCGATGTGATGTCGCACGCAGTGATGTCGCATGTCATGATGTCCCTTGCACTCTGCCAAACTAGGTCAGTCCCCCACTTCTATTTTTAGGACTTGCGTCCCGGTTAAAAGGCAGAAGTGCGGTGAGTTAAAGGCTCGGTGAGGTGAGAATTAAAGTTAAATAGAACTGGTTAAACACAGTTTTTAGTTGTAGGTATATATTTCCAGAGCGAGGCAGCAAATTCCTAAAAGTGCTTAAGGTTTACAGACCAGCGCAATATAGGCATATGCACACAAGCATGCATCTATCTGTGTGTCTGCATCCCAGTGCACATTTCGTAGCCGGGCGTGCCGATTAACGACTAGCGCACTGACCAAAATGGCACCCAAGAGCATGCTAACCTGATGTGGTACGTACTGAACACGGCCAGCAACAGTTAACTCCCCATACTGACGGAGTCTTTCTCAAGCACCTGTGCATAGTCGTATGAGGAACCAACTCGCAACAGGAGCAACGGTGAGTCACCGCGGTTAAAACTAGAATGTATGTGAATCACACCTGCCTAACAGAAACGTTTTTATTTGTTATGATATTTTCAGTATTTAGAATATAGCACTGTTTTTGTCCTAGAAATCAAAAGGATTCTTGTGAATCAACATTTTAAATGGCCTATGTCTTCTATGTTGAAATTATTTTTCAATGCCCTAACTAACCTACATACGAAGGCTAGGAGTGTTCAACATGACAAATATTAACATACACGTGTTTGAGGGACACAATGTTGCTGAGCATAGTTTGATGGACCCTGGGACAGGAGAGCCAATGAGCCTTAGATTGCGCAGCTCCCAGGCAGCAGCCCACAGTTCAAACACACTGGCCTAAAGAATCTCACTAAACCTGTATTAATCTTTTTCAACATTTCGGAATTTAATATGAATTTCATATTTTTATTGGCCCTTAATTTGATCAGTAATGCAAAAAACATTGAAGACTGGTTTGATACTTTAAACATGTAATAAGGGACAACTTTTTATTCTAAATATATTAATTAAAATTACTATAAGCTATCAATGTCTAAACATTTTTCTTTAAAGACGAGGCAGCAAATCTCAATCATCAGTATCAATATCAATATATCAATATCAATAAGCTTTATTCGGTTGAAACAGAACAACGATAAAAGCACAGTACAACATTTAAAATACATTTGTTACAATACATAGTAAGAAAGGAAATACTACATCAAAGAATAATACAATTAATATACAAAAAAGAAGAAAAATAAATAAAAAATAAATAAATAAAAAAAAACTCATTTGTTTGTAAAAGAGATGCAACCCTCAATGTCTCTTGAAAAAAAACAATCTGTTCATAGTAGCTTTCCACACTTAATACTGTCTCCTCTGCAGTTCTCCTAGTGTAGACAATAAATTCACCATAGTGTTACAAATGGGCTACAGAATAGGCGAGAGTGCAAAAAGCATAAAAACGTATTCAAGTAAAGACCAACCCCAGGCTTAGAATCATTATTAGCTGACCAATCGGAGATCGATTTAACAGGTCAGTACACCGGATTTATACCGGTGAGTAAAGCAAAATGATTACGAATGGGTATGTTGAAGTTGCTGAGTATATGCCTCTATTGCCTCTGCGGTGGTTCTTTTCTACATTTAGACTTACAGGGGGCAAGTATATGGTTCTAGGGTAGAAGTCTCTCAGTTCCCTAGTAACTATAGGGCCGTCTCCCATTTGTGGCTGCCAGCCTTGCAGATATGGGACGACGTGGGAGTCCCTAAAGTTTACAATAATCAGGTCACCCACTATATCTTTAGGTAAAGGTCCCAACCATTTCACCCTTCTAATGTTTAAAATTTTCCCATCGATGTTTGGTGGGAGGGGCCTGTTCTTGGTTAGCCAGAAAGATAACTTATTTGCGAATTCAGCTTGTCCTTCCATCTTACCATTAGTTAGTTCGGGCATGCCTGAGAGAATGCACACAAATGGAGCGGCCTCTGGCGGTAGGTCAATTTGGGTAAACTTTCTTTGCATATAGCCATGGTTGGGAAGAGTCCCCTCTAAGGGCGTGGGAACATTTGTCGGCCCTACTCTATTAACTGTGCTCTGCGGTACTACCAAGTTTGGTGTTGGGTACCGAGTATTTGATATTAATGACGTTTTTGGGGCAACTAACTGGACTGGGGCAGTAGTGCTTTGTGCCAAGATTTTGGGAACATCTGTAGCGACTAGAGACTCTACCTGCTTAGATCCTACCAATCTTTTTAAAAGTATCGCGTTTTCCTTCATTGTCTCTTCTATAATAGTGATTTTTTCCCCTATTACCATGATTCTTTTTACCAGTGGGGATATTATAGATTTGACAAGAAGTTCAAACTGGGCCAGTAGTTCAGATGATATGATAGATAGAGGGGAATTAGGAGTTGAGCATGCCCTGGATGAATTCGGGGTGTTGCTAATGACTGAGGGGGGACTAGAGTACAATTTTTGTTTTTTTAATAGTCTTCCCCTTTGTTTGGCACCTCTGCGCTTTCTTTTAACAGAAGGAGTCTGAGGGTTCGTTATCGAATGAGTGTTGGCTTTTGCTGGAGGTAAAAGGGGGTTCCCGGATGGCTTACTTTAGGTTTGGATGGGGCACCTGATTGTTTGTTTCCCTCTTCAACATTGGCATATACCGTATGAGAGAGCAGATTAAGTTCCTCCAATAAGGTTACATTTTGGCATTGGTCTGCTACCGCCAAAGGGGATTGGCAACTATATGTGGCTTCAATAAAAGGACTTTGTTCAACTCTCTCTATTGCACATTCAATGTTCGATGTTACCCTAGTTAGGTAATTGTCCAAAGTCCCCTTCCGAGGCCCCCCCTGAGAGAGAACGTTTTTTGAAACTTCTTTCCCAGTCACAGTGCGGGTTACTTATATAGTAAAAACAGACACCTACGCTGGACCAACGTGTTGCGTAGCAACCTCGGTAATCTTTAAATGTTAGCCAGGAGTGTTCAAGGCAGTCACTGTTATGGGTCTGAAAGGTGTACCTCCTTTTTCCAGCGGTAAACAGGCGAGAAACAAGTGAGGTGGCCCTGCCCTGCCTCTTCCGGCCTCTGAGGGCCACAGAGGGCCCGCCCTTGTCCCGGGCTTCTCCCAGTGCGACCCGCGCGGCGAGTGACCAGACGTGGTTATATGCGCCTCCTGGATGAAGGGTCGTCCTGGCGCAAAGGATCCTGGGTGATGCAGTCCCCAGCGGCGCGAGTGGAGCCAAGCCTGGCCAGACACCATCAGCAAGTCTGAGGTAGGATGCAGGAGGGGGGGCGGAGCAAAGCCCGGCCGCGACGGCAGCAGCGGGAGAGTCACCAGCTCGCCTCAAGCCCCAGCTCGCCTCAAGCCCCAAGCCCCAGCCACAAACCACGTAGCTCCCAACAGCGTCTCCCACAGGGCTCAGCACCAGGCGTGGTTATATGCGCCTCCTGGCGCGCGATGAAGGGTCGTCCTGGCGCAAAGGATCCTGGGTGATGCAGTCCCCAGCGGCGCCGGCAGAGCCAAGCCCGGCCGGACACCAGCAGCAAGTCTGAGGTAGGATGCGGGAGGGGGGGCGGATCAAAGCCCGGCCGCGACGGCAGCAGTGGGAGAGTCACCAGCTCGCCTCAAGCCCCAGCTCGCCTCAAGCCCCAAGCCCCAGCCACAAACCACGTAGCTCCCAACAGCGTCTCCCATCATCGGCGTTTACTCTGCCTGGGAAAAGAAGCTCACAATCCTGCAATGGGACAAGTACTCCTTCCGATGAAATTTATTTTCAAGTCCAGTTTTGGCCGATCGGGTTTGTGTCGACAGTTACATATGTCTCTCTCGTAACAACATCATCGCCCCTCACAAGTACCCTCTGAGCCCCAACCAACAACTATGGACACATCTGCACTGCCGTCTGTGACAACCATGGTCAGGTGCCATATGCTGCGAGCTCAGTCACATCAGCATTTACAGTTGGCAGCTCCAGGGAGAGCGAGGCACTTGTACACCTCCCCCGTTGACAATCAGGCCAATTCAGTGGCCTTTAAGAGGGGTTGAGGATAACACACATGAGGCAACCACCAATAGGCGCAAAATGTAATTTCCAAATATAAGAGTCTTGACCATTCCCCTTAGCCACCTTCTGTCCTCACATTTACAATCTACTCACTTCCTCGAACATAGAAATTAACTGTTTTTCAGAAAATATTAGATTATATTTTTATTCTATTTCAAATAAATACATAACAACAGCAAATAATTTACTGTTATCTCTGTTTGTCAAACTAGATCTGTGGCGTTTTTTTAGATTTTCATTTTAATCTAAAATTGGTATGCACCCCAAAACCCAGCAAGGGAGAATCATACATCAACAATGGGTAAAAATACATAAAAAATGAACAGAGGAGGCATTAGGAAGTGCAGATTCTAATCCCCAAAAATTATGAGGCAAAATGACAGGAGAAAATAAAAGTTTGACACTGAAATGTATATACCAATTTCACAAACTGGGTTGGTCCTCAAATTGCACAAAGGCATTATGCTCAGAAGTAGTCATCACTGCACCAAAGTTGAACAGATATGCGACAATTGATATCCTCTAGAGTGAGTTCCAGACTTTGACACACACACAACATGTCAGCTACTTAGTTGAAACGTATTTACACTGGGATCCCTCCAAAGACATTCCACCAATAGCAACATGCCCATAGTTCTTGATAACCAGTATCTGTCCAACACTCCAAAGTACCCATCTATGACTTGCAAATGTCCGGAAGGTGAGAGGATGGCATGACCAAGGAATTATAAAACAGAGATCTTAATATAGACATCGAGCCCTACTAGGCACTCCCTTTAGTATTTATGGTATTCCAAAAGTGTCTTGGATAAGTATGACCATTCAAAGTATCATGCTAAACTTCATATCACTTGACGGGCTGTATTTCTGATAAGCTCAATGGTATCTTTGCCTAAAATATACGGAGCCCAATAGAGTCCGACTCTTCAAATTGAAGATTTTATTATTTTCGTAGTACTTGCAGCATGGAATCTGCCAATGTGCCAACACGTGTTTTGTCTGCTCGTTGAGTTTTTCAAGGCGGTTGGCGAAAACTTGCCCTGAATAGGTTTGGAAGACGCTGTCCCGTGAGTCCTGCGAATATCCTGTGAATACTCAATGCAGCACAAGCATCCACGGTATTTGTAGGTGCGAAAAAATATGTTCACAGACAGCATTATGGAGGGAATAAATGAATAAAACTTTATTCGGTTTCATAATTCATAAAACCATAAAAGTACATAGTTACATATACATGATGCTACATCCATCCAGTTAATTAGACATAATTTTAGGTCTGTGGGCAACGATATTTGCTTAAAGAGATCTGACCATAAAAGATACATTGTTATAAATTCTTCCTATGTCTAATACAACATTTAAAAAACTTAACAATAGATAAAACATAAGATACATTATCTAAAAATTGGAGTGCCAGGCGGGCGGGGCGACATTGACGTAGGCCCAAACTTTTTAAAATTGGTTTCAAATAAACTTTTCCTGGTGCCAAATAGAATTTGCAAAAAAGAGTCATGTGAATAGTTGACTGGGGGGGGGACCGTCACAAGGGCAAAAGGGAAGTGACCTAGACCAATTATTTACTGTCCGAAAAGTGGTCAACCTAAAAATAATGTTAAATCTGAATCGAGTGAGGAGCAGTCTATCATAAGAGCCTATAGGCCATCTTAGGTACGGTTGAAGACTCATTGCTGATTGCGTTATTAATGCGTGCTGTGTTGAGGGTTTATGAATTTCAGCACTCACACGCAGCTCCATCAGGTGGGATAAGCATTTGATTTTAAGCGCTTTCCCTGTAATTGTTCTCTGTTCTAGGGCGAATAAGTAGAACCGATCTAAACCCATATCGTAGAGTGACCTTTTAACGTAATCAAGCCATCTTATTTTCCCGGCATTTTCTAACAAAAGACAGTCCCTTATGATGGATTGGGTGAGGGGTAACTTGTCTGAGGTCCATATATGATGCCATAGCAGAATAGGTTCTGCCTTGATGAGGTCAGTAATATACGGCAGGCCCAACTCAAAATGGCAACTAAACGTGGATGTACCCGGGGGGACTCCCAGGAGATACCTTAGGAAATTGTTCTCAACTTTTTGGATGCAGGCTACTTGAACGTAGCCCCATACCCCCGACCCGTAGGTTGCCGTTGATATACATTTTGCTTTGTAGATATGGAGAAGTTCTTCAGGGGCTCTTTGTCCCAACCTTTGTGAAAATGTAATCAGAGCCATAGATGATTTTAAAAACTGTAACTTTTTTGCTTCAATCGCTTGTTTCCAGGTACCCGGTTCATCTATCAATACCCCTAAATAGGGATAAGATGGGGTGTTCTCTAAATTGGAATTGGCGATCTGTATCCGTTTTACTGCCCCTCTTTTGGGACCACAGTTCATGACTTATGTTTTATCGATATTTATTTTTAGGTCAAGGTTGGACATAAAGTTGTTATAACGGGACAGTGAGAGCTGAAGTTCATTTGGGGTACGAGCTAATATGACAGCATCGTCCTTGTACAGCAGAGCGGGGATAAGACGCCGATCAATCATGGGGTTGGACTTTGCCCCCTCTAGCATTGCCAATTCCAGGCCGTTGGTGTAAAAGATGAAAAGAAAGGGGGCCAGGACACACCCCTGTCTTACCCCACACTCTACTTTAAAAGAATCAGTCAGCTCTCCCCCGTGCCAAATCGCACCCTCGCTGTAGCGTTCAAGTACATTTCCCGAAGGAATAGGACTAAGGGTTCCTCTAGGCCCAAGTTGGTTAGAACAGACCATAACTTCGAGTGGCCCACGCAGTCGAACGCTGCTGTTAAATCTACGTAAGCGAGCCGAAGATGGCCACCTTTTGCGTCCACATATTTCCCCCTTATTAGTGATAGATTCAGAACCTGTTCCACGGTACCCATCCCTTCCCTAAAGCCGTACTGAATATCCGTAATAATGTTTTTATCTATGACCCAGGTCTGGAGCCCGGCCAGGATAATACGGCCGACCATTTTTCCAAAAGAGTCTAGGAGGGAGATGGGCCGGTAACAGGAAGGATTTGCACAATCACCTTTTTTGAAAACTGGAATTAAAATTGATACGGACTAAGACTCTAATAAACCAGCTTGGCACGTTGTATTTAGGACCCTCAGTAAAATGGGAGCCCATAGGTCTGGGTTATATTTAAAAAGATCTATGGGTACTCCGTCTGGGCCCGGAGCTTTCTCACCTTTACTAGCGGCCAGTGCGTTTTCCACTTCTTTCAGGGAAAATATTAAATCAAGTGGAGTCAATGTAATGGAATTTAGGTTTTCATCAGGCTTTTGGGTGGAGGCATTTAGTATATGGGCATTTTCTAATAGAATATTTTTGAAAAGTTGTTCATCTATAACGAAATCTATCTTATTGGTGTCTTTCGCTCCCACCAAGAAGGGTGAGTTTATTATTTGCCAAAATGCTGAGCTGTCCTTTAAGTGACAGCTTTTTTGCAATTCCGCCCATAGTTCTTCTTTAAGGTTAGCTTTTCGTGTCTTTATTGCTTTATTATAGGTCTTTCTAAGTAGAGCAATCTCCTTTCTATTCCTCACTCGGGCGGTAAGCACATTTTTTAGGTTTTTATAGGCTTTTGTGCAGGTAGAATCAAACCACCCTCCTGGTCATTTTTTGATACTTTAAGTTTGGAAGTTAGAGCTTTTTAATTGAATGGGTTACCATCAGGTAGTTCTCAATAATCTCCTTGGAGGTGGAGGTATCAGCTAGACAAACGTTTATTTCCAAGAATGAATTTCTAACTATTGTTTCTGTAATGTGGGCCGAATCAATTTTTGCCCATTTCAGGGCATAACTATTTGACCGCACCAATCTAATAGATTCTTCTCGGTGGAAGATCTGTTGTTTGCACCTTACTTCCAGTTTTGGAAAAGTTAGACTAACCATTATTGGGAAGTGATCACTAAATGAGGAATCATGGGTATGAAAACTATGTACCAAAGCAGAGGCGCTAGAAGACATAAGGATAAAATCAATGCATGTAAATGCGCCCTTTCCGTGAAAGGTTGGTTTTAAAGGGACCATAGGTGACACCAGCTCGTTTGCCAGGGTTAACTGTAGGCTCATGATCAACTCATTTAAGCAAAACCCACTTTCTGAATGAGAAAAATGGGTAACATTAATACCATTTTCGTCCGCAAGGCCACATATATTCTTTTCATTGTGAGAACCTAAAGTTAGATTAAAATCGCCTCCCCAGAAGATTATCGGGTTTATACCTTCATGGCTATTTTGATACTCCATTAAATAAGTAGTTATTTCTTTAAAAGTGGCTATCAACAATGTTTGAGAAAGATTGGTATAGAAATTTAGAATTAATAACGGGTCCATCTTACTTATTTTTATTTGAACGATCTGATAGTTAGGCTCGTTTTTTAATAATCCAATTTTTTTTAAGTTAAATTGATTAGTAACGTATTCCACTAGACCCCCCTTTGCACGACCCGCTTGGGAAGGAATAGCGGGGGCAGAATAGGTTTTGTAACCATTTATATGAATCGGGGTTACTGCCCAAGTTTCCTGGAGACATATAAGATCGTACTCCCGTATAAGAGTTTTCCACCCATCCAGCATCACCTTTGCAGCAAGTCCTGCAATGTTCCAAAAAGGTATGTTAAACGGTATAAATGGCAAAGGTTTAATCCTACCAGTGGTTCCTATTCCTGGAGTAAGGATTGACCCAGAATCGACTATCCTTAAGGAAGGGGAATCATCATTGCTTCTCTTTACAGTGGAAGCTTTTACAGAAGTGGAATTGCAGAAAATACCATTATATACTAAGTTATTAGGGACTATAAAGTTAGAAGGAGAGCTCAATGTAGTAGCTAGGTCCGCCATACGGTTTAATGATATAGGTACGCTCGTGTTAAAACTAGGGATTTCACCTGTTAAAGTTTTACCTCCCAACATCGGGTCTTGGTTGGAAATTGGTGGTCAGTCCAATTCTTCGAGAGAGGATAAGTGGTAGAACCTATTTGAGGTTTCAATTTGACTATATCTTCCTTGTCTATGAGTTAAACGTGGTTTGTAAAAAAAGCCTAATGGGACAGCCGCAATTGATGTTGCAATAGGTGAGGCGAGCTCTTTATTATGTAGGAGAGAATAAACCATGCGAGGGGACCTAAAATTCACGACAATACGGTCGCCCTCGATTGTTTTGGGGGATGAACCTATCCACCCCACCCTTCGAGCCATGAGAATTTCTTTTGAGTTTCAATGATCAAAGCATTTATATTTGTTCAGCCAGTCAGTTACTTTGTTCCTAAGAGACGGCCATGATTCTATTTGGTCTTGGTTTAGGGTGGTACCCCCGTCAATATTAAAGCCATGATTCTATTTGGTCTTGGTTTAGGGTGGTACCCCCGTCAATATTAAAACGTAGGGACAAGACGCTGGCGGGAGAACCAGGGGATCTGCATTTGAAGATAGTGAATTTGAAAGATGGGCCAACCTTCTGGATGTGTCCTCCCTGGTATTAGATATGGTGTTCGAGGTAGATATTGATAAATTTGGTGCTGGAGCTGTGTTTTTTGTATAGTCTAAGTTATAGTTACTAGAAATTCCCCTCAGGACCTGCTGAATATCTCCCCCCTGAGATAGATTTGGAACAGTTTGTGGTACCCTCCCTTGATCGTTTTTTTGAGTATATATGTCTTCTCTATCTTCTTGTGGAAGTAATTGCGATGTTACCAAGGATTTATGTGACTCAATATCTACTTTAAGTTCTTCTAATTTCCGTTCTATAATGCTAAATCGCTTGGAGATAGCAGTGTTAACCATTAGAGACATGGCCTTTGTGTGTTTTTCTTGGAGCCCCTTAATGAGGGTTTCAATATTTATGTTAACTATGCTCCTTGTTTTAACCAGATTCAGGTTAGGAGACTCCTCTATTTGTATGAGGTCTGTGTCCTGAGTAGATGAGGCAGACTCCAGTACAGATGGATTGTGTGGAGACTTAGATCCTTCCTCATGTTTTCCCCCTCTTCCCTTCTTCTTTGTAGGTGCTATCAGTTTTTGTCCTCTTTTTACTTTTTGTTGGCTCCGAGTTTGAGGACCGGAGCGTGCTGGGGTTGAGATGGCCGCCCCTCTGGGATCATTTTCAGAGGCTTCAGCTACAGTAGGGGAGTTTGGAGGGGCTACTCTATCCTGTATGATGACAGTTGGTGAGAGAGGAATACAGTTTTCTACCCCACTAGTTAGTGGGAACAAGGTGGGGTCAAGCGAGAGCCTGCGTTCTGTGAGCTGAATTTCATGATTAAGCAGGGATTCAGCTCTAACCAGAAATGCATCGAGGGTATCCACTGCCCCTTTACGTTTCTCCATACTGTGCTTATCAATGACGTCAGAATTAGCCCCTTGCAAGCTTAACGCTAGGTATATTTCGAATCAAAAGGGAAAGCTAAATAGGGCAAAGAACTGATAAACCCTCAGGACAAGAGCACCAGGAGAAGAAAAAGAAAATACCAAAGGGGTGGCCCTATTCTGTCCCCTCCTGGCCCTGACGGCTGCAGACGGTCCCGCCCTTGTCCCGGGCTTCTCCCGGCGCGCTCCCGCGTGCCTACCGCGCTGCGGGTGCTGCGAGAAGTTTTTATGGCGGCTGTGGGCGGTAGTGGGCGAGCAACAAACTAGGGGCTCCTGGGACTGGTAGTCCTCGTCCGTCCGTCGGGAGCTCTGGTAATGCGGCCAACAGCAGGGGATTTCCACTCCACTCCTCTCCCCGGTAAACGGAAATAGTCACCAACAGCAAAGGACTTCAAGCAGCGATGCAGCACATTATGGAGTGACGTACTGGAGAAGCTAGTTTTGGTATCTCATGATCATAAAAGCGGGAGACTATTTCATTACAGTAGCCCCCAATTCCTGGTGTTCACAAGTAAATTCAAAATACTACTCATATTAGGGTGGTTTAACAGAAGTTGTATACTATTTTGAGTATGCTTCAGCATGAGGGAGCATTATAGAGTGATGTAGATCGAGAAGTGGTATCCTGTGTGGACTGATCAAGTGAAATTAGTATAAAGAGCGTTACAGTGATAATTTTATCAGGGATGTTTATCTCGCTGTGTAATGAGGCATTAGTATGTACTTGTCTCTGATCCTCACATGACATCGTTATGAATTTTAAGAGTGCATGAGAAAGCGTAAAGCAGCGAGGTAATAGGCGTGTGGACAATAAATCGGAATACGCTGATCGGTAGTTGTTCCGATCTGGCGGTTCATTGCTTTCTTCTTCACAGTGCTGACGTTTTCAAGAAACATTGAGGTTCTCGTAACTAGAGGATCATCTCGCTTCTTGGGGGAAAATTGGTGTTTGAAGTATTCTTAATTAATTGGAATGGATATTTATGTGAATAAGAAGTTCATGTTTAAAATATCGGTTGTGTTATCCTGCGGCACAAGGCCAGAATGAAAGCGGCATGATATAAGGGTTTCGGATTGGTTGATTGACATGATACACACATGCTGATTGGTAGTTCAGTATTTCCGGTCGAACTGAATGTGATGAAGCCCACGGGGAAGCTGTTCAGAGTTTATAGCAATATGTTTTCCGTAATTAGGAAGCCAATGTCGCTTCGAGTATAAATTATGCGTCAATATTTCAGTTGCAATCTAATATCTAAGTATAATCTTATGTTTATTCTGGACACATTGTTACTAATAAGAGGATAATACACTGGTGGACCAGAAAGGGAACGCCGTGTTTTTTGATCAGGAACACAGGTTGTGAAGGAAGTAAATATACGTAAAAGACATGAGCAGTACCAGCGTAGCTTTTTTGAGGTAGTGGAAGGGAGAGGAAACATGTGGGCCCGTAATTGAGGCTTTGCGGTGATTGGAGGACGAGGGGTAATGTCAGGGCCGGCGCTAGGCATGGGCTTGTGTGTGCGGCTGCCCAGGGCCTCGCGCTCGGCTGTAAGACAGGGGGCCCCCACTGCTTCACTGTGAAAGGCCTCACTTTCACAGATTGCCCATCTGCTCCTGCTGGGCCTCCTTCCCGCACAATCACAATACAATACTCATGCAAGGCTGGAGTCGACCTTGCTGATCACAGAGTGTTGGCATTCCTGGGGGTGCAGTGGTGTGGGGAAGGGAGAGCAGGTGGCCAGCATCACAGTGTCAGGGGCGGGGGAGCACCTGTGTTAACTACCGGCCATTCCTTTTCTGCATTTTGTTGCCAGGTGACAGAAGGCCCCTTTGTTTCCAGGACCAGCCGGACACAGGTAAGGGAGGTGGGTGAGGGGAGGAGGGGAGAAGGGAGCAGCCAGATCAACTGGCGTTTGTTAACTTAATGTATATAATGTAATGTAATGTAAAAAGAACTTCTAAAGCGCAGCTAACACCAAACGGTTTCTTGGCGCTAGAGCACAGACGGGGGGGCCAGTCCACATAGCGCAGGTGTTACTGATAAGCATTACGCAACAGATAAGTTTTAAGAAGGGACCTTAAGTGATTATAGGAAGAAGCAAGTCTAATACCTAAGGGCAAAGAGTTCCAGAGGGAGGGGGCAAGAAAAGAGAATCTCAAACCTCCATGCTTCCTACGTTTGTAAACTGGAACCTTAAGCAAGGCAAGGTGAGAAGACCGGAGGTTACGTGAGGGAACGTAGGGATGTATAAGTGAAGAGATAAAAGACGGGCCCGTGCCGGCAAGGGACTTAAAAATAATACAGCCCAATTTGAATTTACAACGCTCTGACACGGGGAGCCAGTGAAGGGATTTTAACAAAGGACAAACGTGTTGGTGTCTGGGTTGATGATAAATGATCTATGTTTGTAGAACTGCCAGTGCTAGGGCAGTGTTTTACGAAATGACTCACTGCTTCAAAGGCCCAGGGGAGGGTGCCCCCTTTTCCTGTGCCTCTAAGCACTATAGAAAGCTGCAAGGTCCAGGTGTGGGGGCCCATTTCCCCGGGCCTTGTAGCTAAGTACTCCTTTATTTGTTCCCCAGTGAAATAAATCCAAAAAATAAAAACTGTTGCTGGAAAGGTTGTCTTTTTTCTGACATTTTTCACTTCCAACCTGCAGCATTGGGATGGAGAGAAATAAAAGGTTCAAAATGTAAAAAAGAACTAAAGCAAGACAGAGTGGGTCGAAAAGGGGGTCCAGATTGATTTTATTCACACCCAAAACACATTAGTGCCACTTTACAGAGTTTGCCAGTGAAGCACTACTTTTGTTTTCTTGTCTTTCTCTGAACAGCATTGTTTTCCCCGGGTTTGGAAGTGCACCATTCCTGGATGTACTGCAATACCTGCTTGATGGGGGGATTGGAAAACAAAATGCATGCTGAGGCACTGTATTCACGAATGTGGTCTTTTTGAACTATATTGCTTATGTTTTGTAAGGATATAAGCAATATACATGGAAACTGGCCCCTTACGGCCCTGTAGTCATGGCCTTAACTTTTCATGCAAAAGCACTAATTGATTTCTGAATAATAAGTGCAAAAGGGTTAAGGTAACCATGTTGTTCCTGCTTACATTTCACATGCATTTAATTAATCTTACATTCTTTATGAATGTTTGCTTTTTCCAGGATGTTGTCACTTTTTTTTAGGCAGCATATTGCTCTTGTCTAGTGCCTAATTTGAATTGGGTCGCCTAGAGGTTTTTATAGCGGGGCGCAATTGGATTTGTAGTTGAAGGCAGTGCGAGTTTCTCCCAGTGGGGCAGTAGGGTGTTCAGTGAGGGAGAGGATGTGGCACTATGGTCAGAGCTGCCAAATTTGGAACTGGGGAACCAGGTTCAGCCTTCATGACCAGTCCACCAGACCACTCTCCTAAGAGAGCACATTTAGTAGGCCCCGAAAGACCTTAGAAGAATGGTGTCTGAGCACCAGCAGGTGGACCATAGCGGTGGCAAGTGTGGGTTAAACTTGAAGGCCTGTCCATTACAACTCTTATTGAAGCTCAACTTGAGTCTTTTGGGCAGGCCTTCGAAGCAGCACACGCTAGTGACTCTGTCATTGAGGTCATACGACCCTTGAGCAGGAAGGCTCTTGGGCGGTTGGACCTATGAGTTCGCACTGAGTGCTGACTTCGGGTTGGGGCGTCATGTTTGCGAGTATATTATGTTTCTAAAAGCACTTGTTGCCTCCTTTCTGGCCTCCAAAAATTTTGGCCACAATAAAAATGTCATGTATACTCCGATGATTAATGTTCTTCCTAAAAAGATGGAGTTTTGTCAAGTGGAAATTTTGACTTCTTTAAAAGGTAGCGCAGAGGGTAAATGTGCCTGCTGAAAAAGAACATGTACCATGCAGATCACTAAATCCACATAATTTAAATAGGCCAATGGGTTACTGCTTTTGTCAGAGAGATGCTATTGTTACTTGCAGTTTATAAGTAAAAAATCTTAACATTGAACAATGAGCTATTAACTGTCATCTAAGAGCTGCATGCAAACTGCAAGGTATAAATTACAGCGTTATCGTTTTTTCCCCAGTCTTTGATTATCCCAATGTTGCAAAAAAGGTTAATTTGGACAGAAATCAATTCTAGTTATTAAATAGAACCCTGAACCATGGTATTACATTCTAAATTCAGAGTTTGTGTTTTTCCAGATCAATCACTAATACACCATACTGCCTACTAGTATGATTGTAATGTGACTCCTAGACCTTTGTCTTATGTAACATTACCTATTGTGATTTACACACGTAGGATTGATTGTCTCCATGTACTGTGTGATATAAAGTTCTCTGACACCCTAAACTGGTATAAGTGGTGCTGTAAATCAAATGAAATGCATCTGAGCGAGAACGTGGTTATGGAGACTTGAGTGGCACTGTTAAAGGGTGATAGTGAGGGAATCCGTGCCAGAGCGAGTCATTGAGAACAACCAACATTGTCGCACAGGGCTCCACCAGCGCTAAAGACGGCCACTTCTACTTCCTACAGTTCTACCACCAAATCAAAAACGTTGATTTGAAAACCCCTTGAATCTGAAGTTTACCTTCAAGTCAATGTATGATTTAACATTGGTCTTGGTTGTTTCAAGTCTTTTTTTATTTATGTACAATCTTTATTTGTTTGCAATGGTGTCTTGTAATTTTGTACTATGCGTTGTGTTTTTGCATTTAACATAATTCTGGCGAGTAAAGAGCCCACACACAAAAAAGATTGTCCTACATCTCTTAGCATGTGTATGCGGGATACTGGTGAGAGGATTTATGTTAAAACAAATTATGAAGTATTAATGTCATCCTAAGGTAGCACAATAATGGCACAGAAAGATAAGGGAGCCTTTTCAAATTTGCAATTATTTCCATGGTGTGAGAGATTTTCTCTTGTGTCATTTTATATTTTGAATGATCCCACCCCTCATTACCTCAACAGGATCTCCCCCATTTATGAGGCAGAACTGGAAATTGAATCTTGCACTCATCTGGAAACAATGAGTTAACGAGGAGTAAATAATATAAATGTTTGTGAGAACTGCACCTAGCTTTTCCATCCAATGTGACAAATGTAATCCATTTAATACAGTTTTAAAATATATGGACTTATTTTATATGTATATTTATCTTTTTGTCCATGTTACTGATATTCACGTTAGGTCTCTCTGGGATGCCAAATAAGATCAATTGTGCTGAGATGTCAATTTCTGTGATGTCACTTCTTGTGATGTTACCAAGGGCGGCTCCTCCACTAGGGTGGAGGAGCGTCGCCCTACAGCTTTCTCACAGTGCGAGAAGCAGAAACACAAAATTCGAAAAATCTCATTTTATGTTCCTGCTTGTCGCACTGCAAGAAAGCAGAAGTGTTTGGTTGGGGGTGGGCGGGTCTGCTTTAGGTCATGGGAGGAGTCCCTTGCCCACTGCTAAGGGCGCTGACTGTTCCGGGGCCGACCAAACCAGTCATGAGCACTGCACCCTACATGGAGAAAAAGGCCTCCCCATAGGCGCCTGGCTGGTCGGCGTATCGACCAATCACAATGCTGCCATTGCAGCCTTGTGATTGGCTTAGGGAAAGGAGGCTACCTGCTTCCTGTTCCTGTCAGAGGCAGGAAAGCAGGAGAGGAGGTCAGGAGCTGAGACGACGCGAGACCTGAGAAGGTAAGTTTTTTATTTTTTTTAATTACCCCCGCGCCGAACCCCCACGACACCCCCCACCCGTGTATCATGCCGGCTGCGACTGGATGTTACATGGAAATTAAGGGGGTCTTCCCTTTCGCCCGGGGCCCCAGAAGTTCTAGGACCGGCCCTGGTTAATGTGATGTTGAACGATTGTTGTTGGTTAGAAGGGGATTTTAAAGGGAGTTTGGCAGGAATTTTCACACATTCTGGATTTATCGTGCCGGAAGCGTGGTACACGGAGATGTTCTGATCTTCAAAGGTAAGAGGGAGGGTTAGTCCTATATTTTAAAGACATAGATTGTGAAGAATAGGTGGCGGTGGTTATAATCACATTACAATATTTTTTGTCATCTTGTTGCAGT
Source organism: Lissotriton vulgaris (assembly GCF_964263255.1). Classification (NCBI taxonomy): domain Eukaryota; kingdom Metazoa; phylum Chordata; class Amphibia; order Caudata; family Salamandridae; genus Lissotriton; species Lissotriton vulgaris. The sequence goes on from NC_141691.1 coordinate 1,675,401,934, forward strand.
GGATATATGTTTTCTGATAACCATTGGAGGACTTGAGAAGTGGTATTGTTCAGATGTTTTAATACGAAGCTCTCATAGATTTGGAGCAGCAACTATATGGAACCGGCTGTGGGTTTTTGATTAATAATTACAGAATAGGTGAGCTGATGGGGACCCAGGGGGATATTCATGGAGGTGCTTTTGGCTGCAGCAAGCCATGTTGCAAACCAAGTAATTTTCACTCTTTATGTATACAGTTTGAATAGAGTATGGGAGATGGGTAGCTGATTTGGGCATTAAGAAGGATTCTTTGGACCAGAGATACGGTTCAGGTGTTGAAAAGATAACAACCACTAGCTGAGGTGAGCTGAGGGTTTTTTTTTTGTTATTTCTTCACAATCAGATAACCAATTGAGCAAACATATAGAGATGTTGGTCGGTTGGGCGAATTCAGTACTCGTGATTTTTACAGTTTTTGTTTGTTTCTTGATAGAAAGTTTTCACACTTAGGACCAATTTTTTGCAAATATTAATAAAGTTTCAAGGAGGTGCGATTTCAGGGTCTCTATTACTGTTGGTTTCTTCTGTATATAGGATCTAGCTGGTTGTATATATATCGAACATATAAGAATGAGGCTCAAAATGTTATCCTGAGTTTGATCCCCTACAAGGAAACTGGGGTTTAGGGTTTAAGAAAAACTGAGATTACCCTCTACCCTCTGTTCTAATACATGTTTCATGTGAGTTTTGTTTCTCCACGTGATGAATTTAGTTGTGTTAAATGGTTCAGGTTTATGAGAGAAGATTCTAAGATTGTTCAATAGGCAGAGTAGATATTTTATGTTTGAGTCGATACCAACCGCTCTTGTTAATGTATACATTAATTAACTCAAATGTATTATTGTAGATGTGGATGTTTGGATTATGATGATATATTCTTTACTTTACTGCCCTGATGATGTCCCAGAAGGGGACAAAATGCGTCTGCTGTTAATTGTACTAATTTTGTGTTGAGTTGGCTGACATTGATGAATTAACTGAATAAAGAAAACAAACTACACATCATTCTACTGGAGGATTTTCTTTGGGACTTGTGTATATGATTTGAAAATGTGATATAAATACCCTGTTCAAATACTAAAACGCTCCTTCTGTATCAGTGTGTATTTAGTAAGGAGTGGTTGGTGACGATGAACCACTAAGAAGTTGAGCGTAATCATAGCAATATTAACAAGTTGTGTATTATCAATAGATAGCTTTCCAGTGCATACAGTAGTTGACCCTCATCGTCTTGTCTAGATTTTGTTGATTCAACAGTAAGTTAATGACTGTGAAGAACCTGCAGTTGAGTGGAGAACTCCACATATAAAAAGAAAGGCTTATCTTTTTATGTGCGTAGTTCTCCATTGGGAATGTGAGTAGGTAATCATCAGAACTGGGAAGGGCCAGAATCGATTTCGATGATTTCAAGTGTTTAAGTTTGGAGGCTAGCAGTCATCTTGCCTTCTCCCCTCTGTCATAGTGTCTTTGCTTAATATGAAAGAGACTTTATTCCACCTCTGTTGTATACAATGCGTTAAGAGTAAACTTGGCAGTCATACGATCTCCCAGAGAATCTTAGGAGGGTGAGTGAGAATAAGCAGAGTTCAGAGATCTAATTCTGGTTTCCAAGTGAAGCCGATTCTAGGAATCTTTGAGCCTCGACTAAGGCAGATCCCCTCATCAAATACCATTTATTGTGGCCTTCCTATCTCCCCATATGGTTTGAGCTGATGGAACCAAGTACTTATTAGCACTTTTTGGAGGTCAATTATCTCATGATCAGATACCTCACATAGGATTATAGAGGAAGTTATATGATGATGGCAGGGGTTGGGTGACAGTAGAAAATAGTAAATCCTGGACCTGATCTCATGAGGACAGTAATAAAGTTGTAGTCCCTCTCATGAAAGTGGAACAGTCTTCAGGGTTCCTGCAGCACATTGTCAAGGATGACATCTAAAAAGACGCTTCTGTCTTTTTCATGATGCATATCAAGCCTGCCCGACCTAACCAGAATGGGGCCAGTCGTAACGCTCCAGTCCCCCCCCAGAAGGACTCCCATTCAACCAAGGGACATGAGTAATCAGATGATTTTGGAAAGGAATCTAGACATGCCATCTTCAGGTGCATATATGGAGCCCACAATAATTTATGTACCTTGAACCTTCCATTTAGCAACAATTTACCTCCCTTCATCTATGGAGCAAGGTGTGGGTAAGGATCTTAAGCAGCAAGATTACTACTCTGCATTTCCTAAGATTAGAAGGGACCTCAGTCGATGTTGTGATCCTAGGCAATGCATCAGTGTGTCTAACACAGCCCACCCAGCCCTATTAATGTTTGTCGCTTTCCTCATGGGGTAAGGCGTGTCTCTTGCAGAAAAGCCACATCAGGTTTCTAATGACCAAGGAATGCAAGCATTTTATTTTGTTTAATGAAACGTGTCGATCTGTTGACATTAGGAGAGGACACTGTCAGTGGGCATAGTACTCCTAGTTGTATGTGTCTGTATGGTGTGAAAGAGCATCTCAATGAAGAGGAGGACAGGTGCGCAACCAATGGAGGCTAATAACTGGGGGTGTCAGTGGGTGTAACAAAGACAGGGAAAGCCAGCCAGGTAGTGGTTGTGTCATCCAGAAAAGTTGGTAAGAACTCAGTGATTATTGGTTGCCAGGAAAACACTGTTTGTGCGATAGTTTGGTGTCCGGGAATGAGGGACGACAGTAGGCACACAGCATGCACCTTAATTGAGATTAGCCTGCCCCTCAGGAAGGATGTTGCATCACCACCAATGAAAACAGATGCGCCTCACCCGGTCCAAACAGTATGTGGTTGGGTGGCCTTGGGACAACAATTATGATAGAGAAGAAGATGTAACCATCCTTGAGTAGCAGCCACTAAGTAACAACAATGAAATGTTTGGGGAAGGATTTCAGGAGACATGTATAAACATGGCCAACAATTAAGCATCTTCCTACCATTTGTTTTCCCGAAAGTGAATAGTAGCCCAGAAAAGAAGTAAACCTACATTATAATAACTCCATACCCAGTCTATGAAGATGCCCCAATCAGTCCTTCTATAGAGATCCTAACTTGTTTCTCACCGTGGTGGATTTCCAGGAACAAGGTTTACTAGTCTGAAACCACTACTTAATTATCTATTCCAAACTTCGGCATTCATCATCATCAGAGGGGTCTGCCAAGAACTGACGTTCGGACAAAGTGAATAAAGTGGCAGAACTCACTTGTGCCGTGTCAATATCAACATGGTCAAGATCGTCCAAGAAGGGCTCCTGGGCTCCTGGATCATGGAACACCAATATGCAGCCATGCAACATGATGACCATCATGGCAGGCACAAAGAGGCAATTTTTAATGTCTCTCTCCTGACGTATCGGTCGCAGAGCCAGAAATTGCTTTTATTTGTGGCTGGAGGTCCTGAGAAATCTGCGACCAAAAAGATCTGGCCATTCTCTTACCCAAATAGCCATAATTTATTGGCTTTAGAAGGATCTGTCATGCTTGTTGATGGTGTACACAACATGCCAGGATGTGGTGCATATGGGAGCTGCAGGTAGCCATGTGTGAGCGCACACAATGTGCTCTCTAGTATTCCAAAAGCAGAATGAAGGTAGTGGTCAGGGCAGTTACAATGAGAGTATAGGGAAAAGCCACGACCTCTTTCAACTCCACCAGTTCTGGGTACACCTAAAATTCAGATTTAGTCCCTCGGACTGCAGTCATCCAAATTGATGGTCTTCTGGACCAGGTGCCATAGCTCCTGATCCCAGTCTGGTCGGTTGTCCAGGCACGATTACAATTCTGAGATCCACTCCTCCACAGTTACGAGCTGTGTCTGGAACTTGGTGATTTCTCATCCATTGTTGTGGAGACAACTGCTGTATTGGTGGTGGCAATGGAGCATTTTATGTCTGCTAGTTCCTTTAGAAGTGTTGATAAGATCAAATCCGTGATGCCTGGAGGTTTGGCCAAGATGGACAGTAAGGTGTTTGCATGCTGGTGATTAGCCACAGCTTCTGCAAACGTATCCTTGTGTACAGACTTCACCTTCGACATGGACTGCTAGGTAGAAATAGGAGTGGGGTAGACGTGGAGGATGTGGCAGGATCCACACAAGGAAAAGTTATAGTGTCTCAAAAAGCAAACTGAAGGAATAAGAAGACTTTGCCATACCCAACCAGAGGGGCGCTAAATGGGGATGGCACCATTAGGCAGGAACAGTAGTTTGCAAGCAGTTGCAGAAGTCGGGTAAGTAAACTGAGAATTGGGGGTCACAGCCCAAACCTGAACTGGAGAGCATTACCCTACCACAAAGCTACCAGAGAAAAATGAGAGTAGGCTACAGACGGTTCCTTTGTGCAGAGATATCTTTAAATGCCAGTTTAAAGATGTTGGGCAGGTACAAAGTCCTAAATCTATGGGGACTATCAACTTAGATGTGGTCTCCGTAAGAACGATTCTGGGTATTGCTTTTGTTGTCGGGGGCTTCCCAGTATTGTGTGCCTCATTGGTGCCATTCTGCGCAGTCCTAGACTTGGGATCACAGCAGCTTCTCTTAGAGGGGAACCAAAAATGAGCTTCTCTAACGGGGCTCCACAACTTGCTGTAGGAGCACGGCGGAGACCATGGGGTCTGTCATTGGTCATGCAGCATCACCCACACTGCAAACTGACATAGGCAAGTCCTGCATTACTTCAGCCAACCTTCTCCCTCCTCCAAATCCAGGATAGCCACCATCTGGATGATATCATGGGCTTGCAGCCTCAAGGGATCTGAGGAGCTTCAGGGATGAGCCACCATGCTCCTAGACACCAAGCTCTGCCCCCACCAGCAACAATATTTTCCACAAGTTTGAGCCTTAAGTTAAAACTGCATCACTGTCAGTTTGTTGACGCACGTCACCAACATCATCCTAGGGTTCACACTGGTAATAGTCATCAATCATTAGTGGAATATTTCTCCACAGAGTAATGTAGCGTAACAGACTACTAATAAAACAATCTTGTAGATCTTCCCAGGAAAGTTGCGTGGGTCCCCTTTGGTCATCTCCAGGCACCTGACTTGGCCTTCAGGAGTCCCAAAGCCCACTCCACATGACACCTTGCTCACACATTGGCCTCATTGAAGCGGACTTCACCTAAAGTTGATGGATTTTTCAGAGGTGTTATAAGCCATGAATGACTACGTTTTCTGGCAAATGTGACCAAAAAAGGAAATGTAAATGATATAGTGTTTGGAAGAGAACAACTTTCCTGCAAAAATGAATGACAACATATTTTTTTAAACTTACCAACAAGTCATGCCTTCTTGGTGAAAAGTCTGCTATCTCTTCTGGTATGGATCAGTTGTGTAGCACTCTTGAGTCAGGGTGGAGCCTAGCATCTTACGGACACATTGGTGATGCACAGATTCGTACTGCACTGCACATGCTCCGGTGATGGGGTGGCACCAATGCAATGTGGGTTCTATCAATGGCACCAACAACATGTGATATGCTTCCCAAGCCATAAATTCAGCCTTGATATTGTTCAGTGTAGCATTACCTGCAAATTACCTGGAAACTGGATGTAGTCATTCTTATTTCTGAGCCTTACATCCAGGAACTGGTTAAGGACAGATGAAAAAGTGGGCTGTGACATCTCATTGGAGTCAAACTGTGTACTGGAATTGCCAGTAGCACAGAAATATAACACTGCCATAATATTCAGAATAGGTGGTATGGCAGTGTGAAAAATGTCCAGCAAATGTTCTGCTTGAAATTGTTTTGATAAACCCTCAATGGAGTTATGTCTTTATGATGTGCCTTTTTTTAAAGGTTTATAACTTCAGAAATGATTTGTACACTAGTTTATTCTTTTGAAGTATCCTTCTCTGTCCTCCCCAGGGTGGTTGATAGACAGATCAGCAGCATACGAGAGCAATGTGTCAAAGATGTATGTACACACACCCATTTGATGGACATATTAGAACTCTTTTTAATTTTGACCGTGTAAAATTACAAATACATATAAATATTAAATAATAACGACAATGTATCTCAATTTTTTACAATAATATATATGTTCTTTACAAAAATATATAACCACCGTAATCCAATTCTACAATTTTCATACAATTGGTCAAAAGGAAAAAACAAAAGAAATACACATTTTAAGTTATAAAATAAATATTTTCATTGTTTAAAACAGCTGCTATTTTACGTTTTTGAAAATGATGTATGAATAGTAAAAACTGTTAAAATATTATTTAAATTTTTTTTTTTTTTCAGTAAACTCTGTCAAGGTTGACATAAATGACATTGCTGATGGGGTATATGTATAGTTTGTAATCTAATGTAGTAGCTATTGTTGATGAAGCAACGTCACAGAAGACATATACTTCTGTCAATAACGCACAACCTGTCTGCCATATTGTCAGGCATACCATATGCTGACAATGTTGGCTTTGGAAAGTAGACCAAACATGGAGGATGCCTGAAATGTCCATCATGGACAATGGACTACTAAGTGCAGAATGTACACCTACCTTTTCTGGCATCTGCAGTTGCGGTTTGGTAATAATAGTCATATATGGATGGAATCCGTCATCCGTAATGGTAAGTTGACAGAATTTATGTCATGTTGCCATTGATAGCGCAACATTAGAATTAATAAAGTTATGTGTTAAATTAACATGGATGAGAAGCAAATAAAGTAAGTGTGCTGAATTTTCATAATAAAGTTGACATAAGAAGATTTATTTTATGATATATAATTCATTATGATTTACGATTAACCACTTCATTCTTATGTATGGTGGTTCGAAATGAAATCGTATGACAGAATTCCCGTATTGCCACTGATATCGTCTCCTCATGTTTGAATATTTGAAGCAAGCCATGCCGTACGTGATGTCTCTTTAGCACAAACAATTCATTACTACTCAAGTTCTTTGATCCCCATGCCCATCAAATTCTTGTGAGTGAGCTCTCGTTCTAAGGCCAGTTTTGCTCTTTACAATTCCTGTTTGAAAGAGCTCCTCTTCAACATTAGGTAAACAGTGATAGTGAGCAAGACGTGATGTTTCTTCTATATCTTGGGATTGACATATTCCTCTCCCTGCACATCTGTCTGTGCTGAGGCACTGAGGGCCCAACAGAACTTTTATCCCACTGGGCATTTCCTCAGAGGACCGGAGCCCTTGGATACTGTTTTTTAAATTCCCAGGTGAATGAATGAATATTAGCTTTGTAGAGCGCAAACTTTTCCCAGGGGCGTCAAGGTGCTATGGAAAGAGCCAGAAAACGATTGTGCGAATATGTACAAGGCTTACAGAGTTGAAAGGGCGAAAAGCCAGGTGTTCAAGGCTTCACGGAAGAGAGAATGAGTTTCCAGTCCAGAGATTGAGGAAGGAAGGTAATTCCTGAGTTTGGCCACAGCAAGAGAGAAAGCTCTACCCCCTCCCCCATCTAGCTTTACTGAAGCTCAGAACTATCAGCAAATTCTTGCTAGCAGATCTTAGCTGCTTGGTGGGGACATATCTTCGGAAATGTTTTTAAATGGCTTTTGACCCAGTATTATGGAAAGCCTTGTGAACGAGGCAAATGGCTTTAAACACAATTCTCCGAAAAAGCGGGAGCCAATGCAGATTACTGATAGTGGCTGAGACTGAGTGATAATTGGGAAGACCCATCACCAGCCTGGCAGCAGTGTTCTGCCCTAGATGAAGTTGATGCACAAGCCCATTATTAATACCCAGATAGAGGGCATTACAGTAGTCCAATCTGGACAACACAAGGGCCACAACTGCCTGTTTTGGGGAAGAAAAGGACAGCAATTGGGAGATCTTTCTAAGATTCTTTATAATCCCAAATCAGGTGGAAACTGTTCTACTGATTTGGGGGCCCAGGGAGAGGGAATTGTCAATTATGATACCTAAGTGTTTAGCACTAGACCCAGGGCAGGGGCCAAGCGTATCCGGCCACCAAGCCTCTGACCAGGTATCCTGATGGTTTCCTAAAATTGCAGGTTTTTAAATTTGTCGCCAAAGCTTCTACCCTGTCAGTGATGTAAACCATAATTTGAGTGTCATCAGGATAGGATAACACTTCCAGTCCAAAAGAAATCACAACCCTGGCGAGAGGGGCAACACACATATTAAAAAGGGTCGGGCTCAATGAGTATCCCTGAGGGACTCCACAGAACAGCTGATTAAAAGCTGAGTAGAATTGGCCCTTCTTAACTCTTTGTGACTGGTCCGTAAGAAATGAGGTGAGTAAGTTTTAAGATAGAGCCCTTGATTCCTAAATCCTTAAGCCTGCCCACCAATCTTAGAGGAGAAATAGTATCAAAGGCCGCCGTAAGGTCCAGAAGGATCAGTAGTGTCATATGACCGGAGTCAACCTGACTTCAGATGTTGTTAAGTACAGAGGTTAACGTTGTCTCAGTACTGTGCTCACTTCTGAACCCTTGCTGTGATCGATCGAGCAGCTGATGTTCCTCCAAATAGGAACTAAGATGGAAATTCAGATGTTTCTCCAACATTTTTGCTGGGACAGGTGATAGGGAAAAGGGACAGCAGTTTTTTGTAACTCAGCTAGGTCCAGGGAAAGCTTACCACTGCAGTTTTCCAAGAGATGGGGTTATGCTCGGATGTGATAACAGTGTTAAGTAATGAAGTCAGGTGAGGAACAATAACCTCCCTTCCTAGTTTCAGAATTTTCAGAGGACAGGACTCCAGTGGGGAACCAGACTTGATTCCATTTAGCAATCAATCTGTGTCCTCTTGCAATAGAGGAGGGAAGGAAAAGGGATTACCTTCCTCCATAGGAGTTACCAAATGATTCACAACCGAGGAGTGCAATGGAAGACCTACATTAACTCCTCCAGCATTGAGGAGCTCCAGGGAGGAATATATTTCCATGATTTTAGATTGGAAAAACACGCCATTTTGTCACCAAGACCCTGGGAGAAGTCAGTGTAAGCAGTGGCTGAGGGGGACAAGAGAGTATTAATCACAGTAAAGTATTCCCTTGGAGACCTTAAGGATTCAGTCACCCTAGAATAAAATAATACTTTTTCCTCTGTGATGGCATTTTTGTATTCCCTTAATCTAAGTTTGTGCAAATGTCTTTTGGCTGGTTTGAGATAGCGATACAATTTTCTTTCTTGGTGTTGGCATACTTATCTAAGTTTCCTCAGTCTCTCTGAGAACCAAGGAGCCGAGGGACATTTTCTGGCCGTATAGAGCTCCTTGAGAGGAGCAAGGAGATCCAAGGCTGCTAAAAGCCAGTTAGAAAAACCAGAGTAAGCTGAATTAATATCCAAATGGGAAGGCATACATAGTTGATAAGCATGTTAAGAAGGGTCTCCTTATTAATAAGGCTGACGTTTTTCTTCTTCTCCACTCTAATCTTAAAATTGGGAGCTATATGAGAGGCTACAATTTGCAACTGGAACGGGATAGCATAATGATCAGGCCAAGATAGTTGAATAGGTTCCTCCACCCTAATCCAAGAGTTGTTGGAGAAAATGCCATCCAGTGTGTGTCCTGCTATATGAGTGGGGCTCATAACCAGCTGGGAGAGGCCACAAGAATCCATAGTTTCTAAAAATACTTGCGTTTCTGTGCCCAGAGTCTTCTCCAGATGAAAATGTAAATCACCCAGGAGAGTTATGTTAGATCTTGCCAAATAGGGCTCTATTAAATTGCTAAAGTCCTGATTGAACATCACTCTAGGTCCTGGTGGCCGATAAGTCACCACTCCAATAAAGCTTTCAGTTGGGAGGACCTACCAAGACAAATATATGGGGCCTGATAGGGGTAGGAGGTGGTAGTGAGTGGCTTAGTGAAGCAAGAATAATTATCTTTATACAATATGCCTAGGCCTCCACCTATCCTCCCTCCCCTATCAAATCTAGAAAGGGAATAGCCGGAGGGGATAGCCTCTACCAGGTCTGGCCCAGAGCAGTCTCTGGTCCAGGTTTCAGAGATGAATACGCAGTCAGGCTTACAAAGGGACACAAAATCCCTAAATTCAAACCTATTCTTGATCAGAGATCTAGCGTTGATAAGGTAGCCATAAAGTAGTGATTCAGGGGCAAAGAGTGGGGCTGATGACTCTCCTCCAGGAGATTGCTAACAGCGACCAGCGGAATGAGCGCACTACAAGCAAAGCACTCATACACCTGGCATCCTGCAAGTGCTTCCAGGTTCATGGACCTGCAATGCAACTCCCCCTGCATTTGTAGGTCAAGGAGCTGTTCTATGGAATAAATAAATGGCTTAATGTGATCTGAGGTAAATCGGCTAGGACTCCTGGCGCAAGGCGCAGATGGTGAGTAGATGGGCGCAAAAGAGCTTGCCTTTGGCGCGCCTTCAACGTATCCACTGCGCGTCTGGCAACCATGCAGTGAAATAGACTGGGCCGTAAACAACTAGACCGCAACTCTGCAAATGTGAACAGGAAGTGGGAAGGAGAGAGGAAAAAACCAAATACACACCACCCTCTGCACAAACTGCAAACCGCGGCAGACCGGGGAAGGAGTATTGCCCCCACAGAGCCTTAGAATAGATTGGTAAGTGCACCGATTGGAGCCGGCGAATAAAATAAAGGCTCACAGTAGGAAAAGTTAAAAAGTAAATATTAAAATCGCGCCATAATTAAAACAGTGTTGGATTTCTCCCCAACAGGACCCACACCACGGAAGCGAGGATGGCCCCAATCCTCTACCCCTATTCGGAACGCAACACGCCCTTCTTATCACAGCGTGGCCGCGGACCGAACAAAGGGAGAAGGTAGGAAAAACAAAACAAAGAAAGAGAAACGCCCAGGCTCTTTCTATGTCACAGCTAGGCAGACCCTTTTCTGGCATATAGGATAGGTCTTCTAACCTGCAGCAAAACAAGAGAAGAAGCAAAGAAAAGAACAGAATGTCACTCAATATCCCAGTGTCCTCTCACCTGAATCCCCCTCCATTCACCCTTAACACTGCCCAACACAACCCATTTCCCCTCCTTACTTGTGTGACATAGATGAATCTTCCTATGGGAGATGGGTGGAGAGAAGTCCAACAGGCATCAATAAACAAACTCCCAGTTGCCAGCGTTTTGTTCATAATGGGGAAAAAGTCATAATCCTGACATAAAAAAACCCTTGAAAAGTTATTACCAGCAAAAATCGCTGTAATTGCATAACATATATTCTACTTGTGGCCACAAACTAAAGCGCGTTCTTAGAGAAACGCCAGAAGCTAAATGCTTCGTAAAAAAGTCCAAACATTCACATAACGATGTGAATCGGGTACTCAAGAACCCGGAAATCGGCACCGCCGAAAATCCCACTATCTCAAAGGCGAACACAAAATAAAACAAAAGAAACTCTAAATGTCCCAATACTCTTCTGTCCCTCTAGGAACAGAAGCGCTACTTAATTCTCCCGTGGAGAGCAACAAGCGGGAAGGCGTCCGAAGCGTAATGCATCCGGGAAGCAGAACGAAGCCTCGTTCTGCGCAGCACAGCTTTCAGCGTCTCAATCCGTGCTCGGAAGAACACACCCAACGGGATTAAAGCTAAATCCCCTCAACTCGTTCTGGAAGTAGAAAACTCCAACCAGGTAAGAAACCAAGCACCGAGCAGTGGCGCTGGCACCCAGTTATGGAAAGGAGGAAAAAAGGGGCGGGGGCTACCAAACAAAGGTGGAAACAGAAAGAGGACACCGGAGTAACCAGGCACAAAGAAAAGTGAGTAAAGAGGAGGAAAAGCCGGCTAATCCCTAACAGTACCTCCCCTCAAAGGCCTCCCAACAGGACGGGGTTTAGTCGGGTGACGGAGATGGAACAATCAATTAAGTACATCAACCTCCCCCGTCTCCTCCTTGCATCAAGGATAGCATTAACCTCGTATTCTTCCTCTCCCTCAACCATCACTGAAGGGGGAGGGGGCAAGGTCTGATCGGTGTTTTTATATGGCTTCAACAATGAAGTGTGGAATACTGGATGAATGCGATATTCATCAGGCAACTCCAACCTCATAGCCACAGGATTAATCACTCGTGCTATAGGAAAAGGACCCACAAATCTTGGTTGTAGTTTCCTAGAGCCGTCCAGCCTCATGTTCTTGGTTGACAACCAAACACGATCACCAACTACATAAGAGGGGGGAGGCACCCTGTGTTTGTCAGCCTGTCGTTTCATGTCCTCCTTTGCCTTTATCAGATGTTCCTGAGCTATGCCCCAAATCCTGCCCAATGCTATTCCTAAGGAATCAACCGCAGGCACAAGACCCGAAGGTTGAATAGGAATGGCCTTGGGATGAAACCCCATAGAACAGTAAAAGGGGGACATACCCACTGCGGAATGAACGCTGTTGTTATATGCGAACTCCGCAAGGGGAAGGGCTAACACCCAATTACAAGTCAAAGAAGTCAATAAACACCGTAGATACTGTTCCATCGTTTGGTTGATCCTCTCTGTCTGACCATCGGACTGAGGATGATAGGCAGAAGACAAGCAGATTTTCATTTGTAAAGCCTCACATAACTCGGTCCAGAAACGGGACACAAACTGAGCCCCCCTATCGGACACAATGGCAGATGGTAAACCGTGCAGTCTCACTACAGATGACACAAAGATTAAAGCCATTTCCTTAGCGGTAGGCAGTTTAGGTAAGGGGATGAAGTGGGCCATTTTTGTGAAGGAATCCACCACAACGAAAATCACCGTACAACCAGACTCTTCCGGTAAATCTGTAACAAAGTCCATACTAATCGTATGCCATGGCGCAGGGGTACAGGTAAAGGTTGTAACTGGCCAGACGGACTGGAATGAGATGACTTACTCACAGCACATACGGGGCAGGACGCCACAAACTGTTGAACGTCATGTGTCAATGACTCCCACCAAAACCAACGTAAACAGAATTCTCTGGTTTTATTTATTCCAGGATGACCTACTAAAGCCGATGAATGACACCATTTCAACACTGTTTCCCTTAAAGCAGGAGGAATGAACAACTGTGTTTCGTGATACAACAATCCGTCTCTCATAGAAAAGAAAGGCTGGGATTCCCAAGGAGTCAGATCTATACTTCTCAACTTGTCTTTCACGGCAGTCAAAAAGCCGTCCAAAGAAATACTGCCCACAATCTTTTCTGGTGAAATGAAAGACCCCATGTCCTTGTCAGTCCCCCACTCGTTCTGTTTCACATGTATTCTAGACAAGGCATCTGATTTCAATTGCTGTGCGGCCGGCCTGTAGGTAATTATGAAATCGTATTCATTGAAGAATGAAACCCACCTCATCTGCCTAGGGGTCAAGGCCCGAGCGGACCTAAAGAATTCAAGATTCTTGTGGTCCGTAAAGATGGTAATGGGATGGCGAGCCCCCCACAAGTGGTGTCTCCACTCCTCAAAGGATAGCTTGATTGCCAACAATTTGCGTTCTGCTACCGTATAGTTTCTTTCAGCAGGTAACAATGTTTTTGAAAAGAAAGCTATAGGATGCATAAATCCAGTTTCTACATCTCGCTGAGACAAAACTCCCCCCACTGCACCCAAAGAAGCATCCGCCTCAACAAAAAAGGGTAGCGCAGGGTCAGGATGGACAAGAACAGGAGCTGAGGTGAACCGTTCAATCAATTGATCTAACGACATTTGCGCCAAATATGACCACACAAAAGGAACTCCCTTTCTCAACAAAACAGTCATGGGGGCAACAATCTCCGAAAAATGGGAAATGAACCGCCGATAGAAGTTAGCGAATCCAAGCAGCACCTGCACCTCCTTTACACATTTAGGCGATGGCCAGGAGGTTATGGCCTCGATCTTACGAGGATACATTCTAATGCCCTCAGCAGATACAAGGAAACCCAAAAACTCTACTCTATCGGTATGGAAACTACATTTCTCTGGCCTCACGAATAACTGATGATCTTTCAAAGTCTGTAAGACCTGGCGAACGTGTGTTTAATGTTCAGTCACCGTGCTGGAGTATATCAAAATATCGTCTATATAGACGATCACGCTCAAATCCAGATATTTCCTTAGTACTTCGTTGATGAAGAACTGAAAAGCAGCCGGAGCATTACATAATCCAAAGGGCATAACACAATACTCATACAGACCGAACTTGGTCCGGAAGGCAGTTTTCCACTCGTCGCCTTCACGGACTCGTATGAGATGGTATGCCCCTCGGAGATCCAATTTTGTAAAAACCGTTGCATGCCTCAGTTGATCAAGCAACACAGGTATCAAGGGAAGAGGATACTTGTTCTTGATTGTCCCCTTATTGAGCGCCCTATAGTCTACACAAGCGCGGAGGCCGCCTTCACGTTTGGGGATGAAAAAGATAGCAGAGGAAGCAGGAGAGGAAGAAGGATGAATAAACCCTTTAGCCAACATCTCGTCTATGTACTCCTTCAAATGCTGTTCTTCTGGCCCAGACAAGGCATAGATGCGACAACATGGCAGCGTAGCCCCGGGAGCCAAATCGATTCTACAATCGAACGAACGATGGGGAGGCAAGTCCCTCGCTCGTCCTTTGTCGAACACCTCGGCAAACTCTACATATGCCTCTGGTATCTTTTGCACGTCACACCGTAACCCATCACCTACTGCACAAGTCAAAGGAGTAACCCAATCCGTGGCGACCTTATAACAACTTTTCAGACAATAAACTGAATCAAGAGTCACAGTTCTTCGAAACCAATCAATCCTAGGATTGTGTGATTGCAACCAAGGTACCCCCAACACAATACCAAAAGAAGGAGCATCAATTAAATCAAACCCGAGGTATTCGGAATGTCCATTATCACATATCATACACAAGGGTTCTGTCTGTTTCGTATTAGTACCAGAAGACAACTCGGTTCCATCTATGGCCCTCACAGGTTCGGGTTGATCTTTCAGGATCCAGGGCACCTTTAATTGTTCTGCTAACTTGATATCCATGAAATTACCCGTGGCACCAGAGTCCAATAATGCCGATACAGGAGCCCTATGGCTATTAGATATAACCAAACATACGGTGATCATGAAATGTTTAGGGACTCTCTTGACTATACCAGAAATCTGATATGATGGATTAAGCTTGTCTACTACCAAATCCTCGGGTGGCTGCACACATGCTACCACCTTTTTTGAAGACATAGAAGAGGGTTTTACTAAACAATCTCTGGCATAATGACCTCCTTGCCCACAATACAGACACAAATTCTGAGATCGTCTTCTACTCTTCTCTTCTGCGGAGAGGGGACCCCTTACTCTGCCTATTTCCATAGGTTCCGGAGTTGTTCTGCCCTCTCCTGTATTCTTAGCTTCACTTCTAGATCGATGAATTCAACACAGTCCTCAGGGGGATTCACCACCTGTGAAACAATATCTTTCAGGTCTTCTGACAACCCTTGATAGAACAAGGAGGTTCTCTTATCAGCTGGCCAATGGGTCTCGGATACTAAACGATTAAACGTGGACACATAGGTCAGTAAATCCTGTTTCCCCTGTCTCAATTTTAACAACTCAGCATCACTGGCTTGCATAAAAGCATGTTTCCCAAAAAGACAACGCATCTGTTCTTTAAATGCTCCATAGTTATATAAAACAGGATCATCATTGTCCACCAAAGGCACCGCCCAAGAAGCAGCAGTTCCCGCCAAATAAGAAATAACAAACGCCACTTTGGAGGAGTCGTTTGGGAACGAAGCAGGACGACACATAAAGTGTAAATGACACTGATTCATAAACACACTGTATTTACTAGAATCTTCTGTAAATCTCTCCGGAACTGCCAACAGGACAGGGGTAGGGGTAGTAACGTTCACAGTTAAAGGGGGATTGCTAGCACTTGTACTCCTGTCAAAATGGAAAGTAGCAGGCTGGACTAAAGAGGGTTTACCCATTCCCCAAACTGGATCCTTAGCCTTTCCTGCACTCATTTCCTGTCGTAGCCCTTGATTCTCCTGTTGTAACTCCTGTACTTTGATTTGAAGGGCATTAACAGCCCCCATCAGTTCTTGCATCGTAGGGGCCCTCTCCTCCAGAACATTCCCATCCTCATCCATTCTCGCTCGGGTGGTGTAAAGTTCGTGGGCTTGGTTTTCTGTTGGATTTCTCCCCAACTGGACCCACACCACGGAAGCGAGGATGGCCCCAATCCTCTACCCCTATTCGGAACGCAACACGCCCTTCTTATCACAGCGTGGCCGCGGACCAAACAAAGGGAGAAGGTAGGAAAAACAAAACAAAGAAAGAGAAACGCCCAGGCTCTTTCTATGTCACAGCTAGGCAGACCCTTTTCTGGCATATAGGATAGGTCTTCTAACCTGCAGCAAAACAAGAGAAGAAGCAAAGAAAAGAACAGAATGTCACTCAATATCCCAGTGTCCTCTCACCTGAATCCCCCTCCATTCACCCTTAACACTGCCCAACACAACCCATTTCCCCTCCTTACTTGTGTGACATAGATGAATCTTCCTATGGGAGATGGGTGGAGAGAAGTCCAACAGGCATCAATAAACAAACTCCCAGTTGCCAGCGTTTTGTTCATAAAGGGGAAAAAGTCATAATCCTGACATAAAAAACCCCTTGAAAAGTTATTACCAGCAAAAATCGCTGTAATTGCATAACATATATTCTACTTGTGGCCACAAACTAAAGCGCGTTCTTAGAGAAACGCCAGAAGCTAAATGCTTCGTGAAAAAGTCCAAACATTCACATAACGATGTGAATCGGGTACTCAGGAACCCGGAAATCGGCACCGCCGAAAATCCCACTATCTCAAAGGCGAACACAAAATAAAACAAAAGAAACTCTAAATGTCCCAATACTCTTCTGTCCCTCTAGGAACAGAAGCGCTACTTAATTCTCCCGTGGAGAGCAACAAGCGGGAAGGCGTCCGAAGCGTAACGCATCCGGGAAGCAGAACGAAGCCTCGTTCTGCGCAGCACAGCTTTCAGCGTCTCAATCCGTGCTCGGAAGAACACATCCAACGGGATTAAAGCTAAATCCCCTCAACTCGTTCTGGAAGTAGAAAACTCCAACCAGGTAAGAAACCAAGCACCGAGCAGTGGCGCTGGCACCCAGTTATGGAAAGGAGGAAAAAAGGGGCGGGGGCTACCAAACAAAGGTGGAAACAGAAAGAGGACACCGGAGTAACCAGGCACAAAGAAAAGTGAGTAAAGAGGAGGAAAAGCCGGCTAATCCCTAACAAACAGTAGTTAAGAACACAATAAAAAAAATGCAGGCAAAATAAGGCAAGTAAGCAGCGCAACAGCGCAACAGCGCAACAGCTTGGTACCTCAGCCTGAAGTAACCCACTAACTGCTGCACGTCCGGCCCAGCATTCTGTTTAATGGGCTGGGCCAGGAACAACTAGACCGCAACCCCGCAAATGCGAACAGGAAGTGGGAGGGAGGAAAAAAACAAATACTCAGTTTCCGCCGCACAAACGGCAAACTGCGTCAGACCGGGGAAAGTGTAGTGCCCCCACAGAGCCTTAGAACAGATCGGTAAGTGCACCGATTGGAGCCGGTAAATAAAATAAAGGCTCACAGTAGGAAAAGTTAAAAAGTAAACATTAAAATCACGCAATAATCAAAACAGTGGTCCGTTCAAGGTACTCCACTTTGAGTAGCAGCCCATCCCCTACCATAGTGGCTTGGTGGGCCAGGCCGGAGAAGGGAGGAGCGAGGTAGGGAGTGGGCGATTGGGGGATCGGGGAACAAAAACAAAAAAAGCCTAAAAAGAATTACCTTAACGGTGCTTCTGTCTCCTGCTGCATCACACTTTTCCTGATTCTGGGCACAGGCTCCCAGAATGCACTGTGGCCAATCTTGACACTGCATAAAAGCAGCCTGAGTGCTGGCAACTTGTGCACCCAGGCAGACTGAGACCTGTGCCTGCTCTCTCCAGTCCTAGCAATGGAGCTGTAACTGGAGAGAGCTTCACTGCGCATGAGATGTTTGGCTGGCTTGAGACGGCCAGCCAAACACCTCATGTGCAGAAAAGGCAGTGCCCAACACTCCCCCACCAGCAGTGGTATTAAAATAAAACAATAATAAAATGGGTTTAAAACCCGTTTTATTATCGCTTTATTTACTGGTGGTGGCTGGGAGTGACGCTCCTCCGCTCTAAGGGAGTGGCTGCTGCTGCCCACTTTCCCTATCTCCTGGAGAAGTCAAGCAAAAGAAAGGGAGGTAGGGGGGAGGAAAAGAGAAAACAATCAAAGAGATTAGAAGAAAAAGAAGAGAGAGACAGGTTGGATGGAAGGAAAAAGAGCGATTGCGCAAGGAGATGAAGGGGGTGGGGCTGGTTGGAGCATTTTTCAAGGGCTGCTTTTAGTTCTCCATTCCGGCCCTGGAGGCATAATGATTTTCTGCACTCCTTCCATTTCATTAAAAAGCGTATGCTAGCAGTTTTTGGCATTATGTCCACTTATCACTCTGCCCATT
The DNA here is from genome assembly GCF_964263255.1 of Lissotriton vulgaris. Taxonomy (NCBI): domain Eukaryota; kingdom Metazoa; phylum Chordata; class Amphibia; order Caudata; family Salamandridae; genus Lissotriton; species Lissotriton vulgaris. The sequence goes on from NC_141691.1 coordinate 1,675,420,399, forward strand.
TCTTCTCCTGCCAAGTAGTGGAGAATTTAAATGGACTGAAAATCACTCTAATGCAGACCTCAGGCACAAAACAGCTAATCTATTGCTCATTAAAGTTACACAACCTTCCACCTGGATGTAATTGGCCGGCCATAACATTTTCAGCAGGGCAATGGGGATCAATAAAAAAAACACACATCTGAGTGAATAAAAGGATTGGAAACAAGAATAGAATAATTAAAATATCAAAGATGTATTAATTGCAGGGTATGTAGTAGGTCAGTATAAAGGCCGAATAGCATTAGATTTACCAAAGTTATTTTAATTAAAAAAACATGAGTGGATGTAGCTGAAAGTGTCTCCTGTGCCAAACCAACAATAATAGACAATGCCATATAGAACATTGAGATGCATATTTAAATCTGGTAACATACCAAAATCCATGGGTGGATGCGTGGGAACTCACATGCCCCACTCAATGAATGCCTCCCTGGGGCAGAGTAATGCAATGCAGCAATTTTTGCTAAGTCGAAATACTCTGTATTTATCAAACAATGCAGGGCATGCCTGGTGGCCTTGCGTGGCTTGATAAAAATGACTTAGGTTTTGAGTCGCCTGTGGCCCACCTTGCGCGGCGCAAAGGCAATGCAAAACTTTTATAACTATGTCCCTAACAGCATAACAAATGGCTCCGAACTAATAAGGAACCAATTTTAAAGTTTTGGCAGAGCGGAAGTGTAGTGATTGCTACTCATCCTGTCTTGCTTTTCCCCTGCTGCCACCATGTGGAATGTTCGTGTTCATGATGACACATTAGAATGGTGGGTTCCTAGCTCAGGAGAATTCAGTTGGGAGCTTGGGGCTGAGCTGAAAGGAGCCTGCTCCTGGTGGGGTTTTTCTTATTTATTATCTTTATTTACCATCTCTGGACTCATCACCTTGTACCATCTACTTGAAATAAATATATACTTGAAACCTCATGAATCCTGATCATCTTTCACTACAGGAAGCTAAATGCCTGCAGATGAATCAATTACCTTGTTTAGAAAGTGGCACCTCAGTGGCAGCTAGGAAGTAGAAATCTGTCTTATAAAAGTTCATTATTTCAAGGGCTTGATGGTGGTGTTGGAATATAAAGAACAAAACCTTGGGGTTGTGTGGGTAGGCTACTTCTCCCAACTGGCTGTGCATACACAGTAAGACAATAATTTCTGAAGTTTCCTGCAACCGTGAGCTGTGCAGGTAAGAGCGGTGGGGTGGTGGGGCTGTTTGGGAGGGGAATAAATAAATAATTAAATTTCCCTCATCATCATCTGTCGGAATCCCCCCCCCCCCACCCCGCCCCCTACCTGGCCCCATTGCCTCACCGCTCTTACCTGCAGGGGCCGTGGCTGGTTCCCTGGCCAGGCTGGTAGAAGGGAATAAAAGGAGCTGCATCTAGATACAGGTGTCTGGTGTAACAACAGACAATCGCCACCCATCACTCAGTTTATCTGCCATTATGCTCTACAACGGCCAATTCATAGATAGCAGGAAGCTGCTGAGGGGGTGGGATGGATGTAGACATGATGTAGAAGAAGGTGGAGTAAAGGTGATACTTTACTTAGAGTTGGTGGTGTTGTCACTAAAGCTCTTTCTGTACATCTTGAAAAGCCAGTGATTGCCATGAGTGAAGATTTTTGCCCCTTTGCACAATCCTCAAAATGAGACCTTAGCATGTGACACGTTCTTAGTAAATCATATTGTTAGAGCCTGCCTGCAAGGAATCCATGTTGGGCGTGTTGGTCCAGTGGTTCTTGCTGAGCTCCTTTGTGAGGTGTGGTAACTTGTAAACAGAGCATTGCAATGGTTTTTTCGCAAACCCTATATTTTCACAATTGGACTGTAAATGTTGTTAAGTTATGATGATTCGCTTCCAGAGAGGGAATGTGGATATATTGATACTCCATTTCTCAACAGACAAACGAATGGTTGCAATCCAGATTAATAATGATTTGTAACTGAGTTTTTTTTCTTAAAATCGATACATTTCCACAGCCAGAACGTTTAAAGAAATTTCAAAATTTGACAGAAGAATATTCATCCAAAATTATCATCCTTCGACTTAGATTTATGTTGGCAAATAAACATAAAACATTCATTCCTGTACCTACCCCCTAGCTGACAGGAGAGCAGTGAATATTCAAGTCAGTGTGGTGACCCAAAAACTTGTTTCACCTACAGAATCGTGAACGAGCCTCTAACTAAGTGTGTTGATTTTTAATGGAGTCTAATATGGTAAGATGCTCTATTACTTACCGGTAATCTTCATTACTCCTGGTCCCGTTGTCCTCGGCCCATTCAATACTTATGGAGATAACCATCTCCCGACAGAAATAAAAACAAGAGGAATGCTGGGATATCCCTACTGCCCCTCCCCCCGGGAGTATAAAGGTAGTACCTACCCAGCAGCCCTCCTGTACTAACAAGCCCAGACAGGAAGGCCGGCCGCCCGGGAGGGAGGGAGGGGCGTATGAATGGGCCGAGGACAACGGGACCAGGAGTAATGAAGATTACCGGTAAGTAATAGAGCATTACCCCCAGGTCCCTTATGTCCTCGGCCCATTCAATACTTATGGAGAAATACCAAAGCAGAAAAAGCCGGCCTTCCCAAACCAAACAGAAGCCAACCCAGAAACCATACCAAGGCAGCAACCGCAGGAAGAAAGAGGAAGAACCGGGTAAAATACAGGCAGAGCCCCCGACAACAGAGGACCCCCACCAGCCCAGCAGACACCCAACAAAACCAAGGGAGCATAGCCAGACGACCAGACCGGCCACCACAGAGGCCAATCAACCCACTGCAGGAACACCCCACAGTGAACCAGCGACTGGGAGAGCACAGACACCCAAGCCACCAAAGGCAAGAGGCCAACAGCAGACGAGAGGCCAAACAAAGAGAAAGGCCAAGAGCCACCAGGCCAACAAGCCAGAAACGGGCAGCAGAAGACAACCCAGGCAAGAACAGGCAGGAGAGAAGCGAACCAGAGGAACCAAAGGTCCAACAAAACCAACCCCGGGAAGAACAGCGGAAGCCCCCCAGCACCCAACCCGAAAGGCAAGACCGAGCCCATGGACAGGGAAAGAGAGAAAACCAAGGCACCAGGGAACGAAGAGCGAACCCCAGGAAGCCCAGCCACCAGGACCCGCAAGATGCAGACACAAGGCAAAGGGAACCAGCACCTCCAGGAAACCCGAGCAGGAAGAACCAACAAGGGCAACCAACCAGGACAAAGAGACCCGGAAAAAGAGGAAAAGGGAACCGAAGGAACCCCCCGAACCCCAAAACAGAACTCCAGCCAAAGCGGAGGAAATGGGAGCAGGAAGCAACAGCTCAAAGAAGGCAAATCTTAACACCAAAGCAGGAGCGCAACCGGACAGGCCAAGGACCCGGAGGACCCAAGACTGCAGCAAGGGAACCACGAAGGAAACCAACAACAGCCATAGCCAAGCCAAACCAGAGACAGGCCAGGCACAAAGATCCCAAACAGCCCAAGCAAAGGACCGGGGCAGAAACCCAGAGGCCAGAGAGACCGAGGCAAAACCACCCCAGAGGACCTCACAGAAGCAACCGCAGCCAGGGAGGAAAGCACAAGCAAACCACACCCCACAGCCCGGCAAGACCCAAGGCAGGGCATGCACAGGGGACGAACCCCGCACAGCGAAAAGCCGCAACCAAGGACACAGACGGGAAGCCAAAGCCGAAGCCAAAAGCAACCCGCAGAACCAACCCAAAACAAGGTAAGGACAAAGAAGGAAAGACCCCAACAGAGCACAGGCCCGAGTGCCAAAAGCCCAGTCGATGCCCCAACGAACCCAAGAAGAGGCAAGAAGGCAACAGCGTGACGGCCAGAAACAAGCAGCAGACCGGAACACACCACACCCATAAGCAACCGGAACCCTACGACACAGGGACCAGCCACCCCACAGGCAGACAGGGCACCCGCAAAGAAGTGCCAAGCCACTCAAGAAACTCCTAGAAGAGACTCAATCAGGCAGCCCAGGACCGCAGAAAGAGCACAACCAGGCAACCCAGAGCAGGACGCACAAACAGAAAAAGCAGACCAGCCCAGAACAGGAGCCAACAGGGAGGAAGCCCAAGGCAACAGGCCACCACAGAAAGCCACTGCTGAAGGACAAGCAGAAGCAAATGCCGGCCACAGCAACTAGCGCAGCGCGCCTCCCACACGGGCAAGCAACGGGGAGACGCGCACAGCGACCCGGAAGAAACCGGGAGGCGGCGCACCCACCACAAAGGGCAGAGAAACCGGAACACCGGCCAGGAGGAAGCCATGCCGCCCAGCAAGCCCGGCAGGCCGGGAGGCAGACCCAGCAGACACCCGGGGAGAGAAAAACCCACAGGCCCAGGACAGGCAACAACAACGGCCACCCCGCGCCACCACAAAAACCAGAAGAGGCAGGGATGAAAACCGAAGGAAGAAGCCAAACGCACCCCGCAGCCCCAGGCGGCCAGGCAGAAACCAACCAGGCCCGACCAAGCACAACCACCGAGCAGACAGCGGAGCGCGGGAACAACACACCAACCCCGAGAACAGGAGGCATGACAGAACCCGGCAGCCGCCAGGAGGCCACAGCCAGGCAACACAGCAGACACCGGAGGGGATGCCAGGAAACAGCAGAACCCAGCAAAGGGAAGGCCACAGCACCAGAAGGACTTAAGCAGGCCCCCACCACGCACCACGCCCGACAACAGGCGCAGGCCGGGAGGAACAGAACAGCCGGACCCAAGGCAGCACAAGCCACCCAAGCAGAGGCAGAGGGGAGAGAGCACCCCAAAGAACCAACGGCACCCACGAGAGGAACCAGGCACAGCCAAGGAAAAGGAGGAACAGGACCAGGAACCAGGCGCCCCAAAAGACGGCCAACCACACAGAGGCCAGGAAGGGAAGAACCAGGACCCCCAAGCAGGGCAGAGGCCACAACAGCCAGCCCGCAGCGGAGGCAAGGCCACCGAGGAAGAACAGCACGGCAGGCCAACCTGAACGAGGGGAGCCCACAGGACCCCCCCCCCCCCACCGCGCAGAGGCCCAAGAAGCAGGAACAACGACCCACCACCAGACGGGGCAGAGAGCCGGAAGCAGAAGGCAACCCAAACAGGCCGCCGCAGCAGAAAAAGAAGCGACTCCGACACCAGAGCACCAGAGGGCAAGGCGCATGCAAGCAGGCAGGAAAACCCCAACCACACAGGGAGCCCACGAGCAAGCAAAGGCAGGAGCAGCGAAAAGAACCAGCCACCACAGAGGCGACCGGAACCCAAGTCAGCCCGAGGCAGGCCAGAAACAGAAAGGGCAAACACCCCCAGAGGCGCCAAGAGCAGGGGAACCCCCCGAAGAAGAGAACCAAGGGAACAGACCCACGGAACGCCCACCACCGGAGAACCGGGGCCAGCCGAAGGCAGCGCGGACCCCTGAAATAGCAGCAGCAGGAAACCCCAAAAGGGAAGGCAGCACAGAGCCCGCAAGCAAGCCCTGACACCAAACAGAGGCGCAAAACCGCCAGAGCGGAGGCCAACCAGAAAACGGAAGGCAAGCCAGGGACATAAGCCCACAACCCCCCCACCCCCCACCCCCCCTGGCCAAAAGAACAAAACCCAGGGCACACCAAATGCCGCACAGGGGACCGGAGGACCGACAGAGGGCAAAGCGCCAACCAAAACAGCAAAAGGAAGTGCCAGCCAAGGCAACCCAGGAGGCGGACGAGCAGCAGCACGGCAGCGAGGAGCCCACAACAAGGAGAAAGGAACCCACACACAGCCGCAGCGAAACAGGCAGGAAACGAGAACAAGGAACGTACCCCGCACAGCTTCTCACACAGACCACTGCACAACAAGCGTACAGCAAGGCCAAAGGAAACCGCATACCCAGAAGGGAAGAGGCGCCGAACAAAAGAAGGCAACAGCCTGATAGGAGGCACGAACCAAGGGTGGCAGCACCAAAGTCGGCAGAGGGAGCCGACAGAACACAACCACTCCCAGTCTCCGAGGAACCCTGCCATGTCGGAAGGAACCGCGAAAAAAGAAAACCGCCGAGAATCACAGGACGAAGAGCGCCCCTGCCGAGACTAGAACCTGGACCACCCACCGCCATGTCGCCCGTTCAAGTCGAAAGGGCATGACGGGCAGAGTGTCAGGGACAGAGCAGCCCCTACCACAGCGGCAGGTAGCACACCCCTCCAGACCCGGGCCCACGAAAGCACGGGACAGAGCAGCTGCCCAGCTGCTACGCAACTTTCCAACAGCAGAGGCCAAAAACAAACCTCCGGCGCACACCCCCAACCAAGATCATCCAAGAGAAGGCGAGCAGAGGGGGCGTCGGGCAGCAAGCATCGTAGCACCCACACGTAAGGCAGCTCCGGGCACAAAGCAGAACCTCCGGGACCAGGGCCTGCAGCCAAGAGGGCAGAACCATAAAGCCACAGCACATACACATGGAATACTCCGGAACAAGAGATGCCGCAACTGAGCTCCCTCCGGGGGATAGCGAGAGAAATGCAGCCGGAGACCGAGCATCTCGCTCCGAAGCAGGCCTCAGCAGCAGCGGCAGCCTCGAGATATCCGAGGCAGGAGAGCCAAGTAGCAAAAACAAGCTGGCCGTACGCAGTACAAGGAAACACAGCACAGCACAACACTCTCAGACAGGGGGAGCAAAAACACCGCAAAAGCGGGACTCAACCGGAGCGGGGGCCTGAGCAGCATCAGCAAGGCCCCCACACCAACAGCCGGATCCGGGAACGAACATCCAGCGCAGCGCGTCTCCCACCCGGCCAGGCTCGGGGAGACGCGCACAGCGACCCGAAAGCAACCGGGAGGCGGCGCACCAGCCGCAAAGGGCCGGTAAACCGGAACAACTGCAGTGAAGAAGCCATACCCCCCCAGCAAGCCGGGGGGCAGACAAAACAGGAAATCCCACCCCTGCCCGCGAAGCCAGGCAGCCGGGCAGGAGGAGCCAGAAGAGCCTGCACGCCACCCAATCCCAGCAGGAGCTGGTGCAGCCCATCATCACCAACAGCATCCATCAACCATTCTGTCGAAGACAGAAAAAAAGAACAGGAGGGCTGCTGGGTAGGTACTACCTTTATACTCCCGGGGGGAGGGGCAGTAGGGATATCCCAGCATTCCTCTTGTTTTTATTTCTGTCGGGAGATGGTTATCTCCATAAGTATTGAATGGGCCGAGGACATAAGGGACCTGGGGGTAATAACTAATTTCACCTATGTATGAACAGTATTAAGATTAGGACTGCCTTCAGACACCTTGGACAGTTTATCTGACCTGTGCCCCAATCAATCCTGACGATCCAATGGGACCCCAGCATGAAGGGGTTTTTCCAAAGGGTGAAGGACTAGGCACAAGTGCCTTTAAATTTACCAAAGTGAAGCAATGGTCTGCAACTGAGGTGTCGTTTGGAGCATGGAGCAGACACGCTAGAGTATCAGGGGAGCCTCCATCCACACTGACTCAAGCGGCGTACTTTGGAATTAAATTCTGTCAGAAAAGAAAACTCAATGGAGGATGCAGATTCAATATCAAAGAAATATTGGGGCCTTGAACACTGACTTGTAGAGGAAATGCAGGGTCCTTTCACCTAGCCTCCGATATCACGGTACCCAAAAACACATTAAGAGGAGGGGATTTTGAGTGAATGGAGGATGGCGGCTGACTTTTAGGTGATTGAAACAAATTGTCCACAGAACTATCCCATGAACTATGGCCTATACGATTAGATCTGAATAAAACAAAATTCAGTAGGCTTCACACAAATTGCTCTTGGCTGTGTTAAGTTTTTGTGCTATTGATGACATTAGGTTTTGACCGTCTGAGTATACCTAATTCCATTTGTTGCCAGAGTAGTGTGGGATGACATTGTACTTGTGATAAACATAACATTAGGTTGTTTCTCTAAATATGCACCTGCAATGTAAGACCCCGCAGTCTTCCTTATTACTCTTTCACCATAAGGGCATGAATGTATACTTTGTCCAATTGATCATGTACTTGAAACAATAACTCAATCAACATGTATCTAATCTTCATTACGGATCATAAATCTGCAATGCCAAGACACCAAGAGGCTTATTTATGATAGCCCTGTGTCACTTTTGCACCATGTCAAGTGGTACATGCAAGATGGAGGGCTCTCAAAAAGATTTATGAAGCCACACAAAGCCACCCTGCGTGGCTTTGAGTGGCCTCACAAATCCTGAATAAGGAGACGCAGCGCAAATCACTGCCTCGACTTACTCTGCGCCTGGGAGTCGCTCCATGGGTGTTGTGGTGGGTTTTCCAACGAAACACCAATGGAATTTGACACTGCCCCAGATTTACAAAAACATGTAAACCTGAGAAAGTGCTAAATCCGTACGCGTCCCAAAGTGAGGCAAAACGAGGAGAAATAACACAATTTCTCCTGTTTCCATGTGTGCTTCATTCTGCAGCACACATAGAAAGAGAAGAATGCCTCTTAGTATTGTTTTTGTGACGGAAGGTGTCACTTCCTGCACAAAAAGCATCCTGCCTGCAACGGAGGCACCCTTGCACAATGGTGCTAGAGTGCCTATGTTGGCGCTAGGCTGTTGAAACGTTGCAAGTGCAGGCAAACAGAACAGGAATCACTGTTTAAATACAGTGCATTCCCGCCCTTTCACTTTTATGTAGGGCAGCACAGCAAGTTGGCATGCTGTGCTGGCCTATGCCAAAATGCCATAAATGAGGCCCCTAGTCATCAAAGCCCGGCTGACAATATATGAGGATTGATCAGTAGGATCAAATATGTTATTCTAAAATGTAGAAGTGGTGTCAGCAATATCTGACACAGTCTTGATACTGTGCAGGTCATCCAGAATCACCTGCAACATTAACTTCTTAGTCTGCATGCTGGTTTTCATAATATTCACATGAACTATCTTTAGGAATTTCTAAAGATAATTAACTTCAAAGACGATTTGCGTAAATGTTTGCTATTTCTACATTCATATTCCATAGCTTTTTTAACCTCTGATGGCATGTGTCCCAGAAAATGCATAAATATTCAGGGGTACAAAACTGAGCTTCTGCATATTCCATCTTTTTTCAACATTATTTAGGCATGGGCGGAGTTCATAAAGTTCTGTTACACTGAACTTCACGAAGTGACAAAAACTCTGCCGCACTCTGCGGAGTTCCACAAGAGGCAGAGTGGGGTAAGTTGCGCTGCTCGTGCTGATTTTTAGCACCAGGAGTTTGTATCGCACTGTAAAATAAGCACCACCAGCACCACGCACAGCACAAGAGGGCACAGTTTCTTTCTGTCACTTGAGTAGATGTTTTTCTTGAGTGGCAGCTTCCTCAAAGTGAGCACCAGGTGTCACAGTAGCGACCTGCCATGACCGCCTGCGTTGAGAAATCTCGCCAGGAGTTGGTCAAACTCTACGTAGAGTGGGAAGAACTCTGCAAACTCCACGAGCAGAGGGGAATGTTACACCCTACCTTACATTTGAGTAGCTGGTTATTGATAATAAAACAATAACTTCATTAAACATGTCAAGACTGGCTCACATGAGTGTACATGTTATATTATTATTCACAGAACGGCACAAGCTCATTCCTGTATGGTCATTTATACCTGAGTTTGCACCTGGAAAGTTAGCTCCATTTCTCCCACTATGGCCTATCATTGTTTCATATGGCTTTTGTCAGCAATTACTTGCTAGCGAGTGCATTTTTGCAAACCAAACAGCGATTTGCTTTACAAAGAAAGACAGCTGAAACTTTAACCTAATCCTTTCACTCCTTTTCTAATAACTAATGATATCTATTAAGCAGTATACCTTTGTGAAAAAAACTTTCAAATCTGAAAACAAAAATGAATTGTCTAATATATAAATAAGATTTGAGTGGTTAGATTACTACATTTTATTTTACTCCCTCAGAGGTTAAGGCTAAAACCACAATAAGTAAATCGAATGACGTTTGAAATCTTTCCTTTCTGACTTCTATAATATATCATAAATAGAAAAAGATTGGTATAGAAGACTGGGACCCTCTAACAGGGCGTGTTAAGTAGGTTTGATTTGTCCACACACGTCTTTATCGTGTCATTGGCACATAAGTGACAAAGAGGGATTATTTTACCAGTACCGTCCAACAATAATCCACCCTGATGCTCTAAACTGCAAAGCCAAATGCACTCAACTTCATCAAGCCTTAAGAAAATGCAAGAAACACATTTCTCCTGTCTACGTGGAAGAACTAGGGGGCATATTACCAAGCAATAGCGATAAATATCGCTATTGCTTGGTTCGCGTGAAAAAATTATCGCAGAGCTGCGGCGATTTTTATCGCAAATAAACCTTGGTATTAACAAGGTTTATCGCAAATGCGATAAAAATCGGCCGCAATGCATGAATATCGCTGAAAAGTCAGCGATATTCATGCATTACCGAGCTAATGCTCTTAGCCATGTTATTCACCTCCAATTGGATAACATGGCTAAGAACTGCTCAGGGGCAGGTGTTAGCTTTTGGAGATATTCGCGCTTAGCGCGAATATCTCCAAAAGTTGGTAATAGGAGATAGCGATGTTAGCGACTGTTTCCAGTCGCTAACATCTTGGCACGCCTACTTTGCATGTCATTAGTGATAAATATCACTGACATGCAAAGTGGGGCCCAAGATGGTCGCTATCTCCTACTAGCTGTCGCTAACTGGTGTTAGCGACAGCTAGCTAATAGGGAGATAATTTTATCTCCGCCTACTTGGCTTTTAAAGCCAAAAAAGCGGAGATAAACCCCCTTGATAATATGCCCCTATAAGAGGTAATCCAAATTATGATCGTTCACTGATGGAGTAAGGTTTGTTACCAGGAGGGGAGCTGCTGTGCCCCTGACTTAACCCTATCCATGGAAGCTTTTGCTTTGCTGTGCTGCCAGCAATCGGCACTTGGAGGCCTTACTTCTCTGACTGGAGTGTCTGGATCTGAAATTCTCCAAAACAGGAGGCATACAACCTGTTGTCAGAGTTGCTGGTGCCTGCTCTGGGAAACGACTGAACGGGATTTAACAACAGTTGTACAGCTTGTGGTGACTCCAAAGCAAAATGTTCTGAGCAGACTTGCATAATTAAAAATCTAGATTTTTTTAAGACCCTGCTGGATACAGCCTGCTCCTGTTAGTCTGATAGTTGCTACTAAGTATGGGCGAATTTTGCGAATCTCGCGTTCGCGAATTTTGCGGATTTGCGAACTCGCAATCCGCAAAATCCGCGAATTCTTGCAATTTTTTTTTTTTTGTGTGTTCGCAAGGATTTCTGCCAGTTCGCGAGGGTTTCGTACCAGTTCGCAATTGCGAACTTACATTTCGGCGCGCAACGGTCGCGAATTATGTTGTTTCTACGTCTGGTTCATCATCACAGGTTCCCAGCACCCTCTGTTTCACCACTGCAACCCTCTGTTACATCAATGCCACCCTCTGGTTCATCTTTACTGTAGATTATGGGGGGGGAAAGCAAGCACACCAGCCCTGCTTCAACTGAGATGAATTAATTTGGGGTTAGTTTATTAATGTGTCACTGTTTTAAAATTCCAGTCTGGCACCTGCTTCCTTATCTGTAATTTTGCTTTCTGTTGCAGTGCATTTTTTTTCCCCAGGACCTTTGTGGCCTACTTGTAGCTATTCTATGAGCCTGCTGTGAGGGTCAGAGCAGGGTCATACAATTGTTGCAACTAGCAACTGAATTCTGGAGGGGCCCCAGTCAGGAAGCACTACCGGGAATTGTTACTAATGATGAGTTTGAACTCTTGCCCCTGCCGAGTGCTTTCAGTTTTGAAAAACTCGTTTTATTGCAATTTCGCGGGGTTCGCGGGGCGTGAACACGCGCGAGATCGGATTCGGAAGCCGCAAATTCGTGCGAATATGCAATTTGTTTTTTTTTGCGCCGTGTTAGTTGGCAAGGTTTTTTGCGTTTTTGCGAGCCGCTCGTAGCGCAAGGCGCAAAGTTACCCTCGCGGTCGTTCAAGGGCGCAGCCATCTTGTTTGCCTGACGTATTTCCGTTTCTGGGCGCAAAGTGTAATCTCGCAAAGTCTGCGGCTTGCCAGCAGAGTTTCGCGCATGTTCGCAAGGAAAATCTCACGCGAACTTACCCGCGCGGTCGTGAACGGGCGCAGCCATCTTGTTTCTCATTCATTGCCATGGTTCTGGGCATGGTCTTTGTATCCTCTGTCAATCTCTGCCATCCTTTGCTTGTTTGAAGTTTTTTTTTATCTATTTTACTTATTATCTATCCCTCTATTTTTCTAGCCCTATATTTTTGTGTTTACTGCTACTTTTGGTTAATTTTAAACTACTTTTGTAAACTCTTTTCTTTTCTTCTCTTCCCTATTCTATTTTCTTTATTCCTTTCCGCCCAGACCATGGTGAAGGGAGCCGGGAAGCATCCCGAGAAGGGGAAGGGTCCCGCACCCCGTGTCCGGCTCCCGTGCGGGCGTTTGAGGGGGGAGCTAGTGATGCCACGGGAGATCTTTACCCCGGAGGAGGTGGCCCAACTCGTTTTTTTATGTTCAGCGCCGCCTCCCCAGGACCATCATGGGAGGCGGCAAGATCAGTGCCGGGTACGGGGCCCGGGAGCGCCGGAAGCGGTGGGAGAAGGTGTGCCAGGCCATTTACCACCACTCTCGGGTCTGGCGCACCTACAACCAGGCCACCCACCGCTGGACGGATGTCCTGACCTGTGAGCGAGATCTGCTCGACCTCCTTGGCCTTGAGATCCCCGGGCTTGGTGAGTAGTAGTAGCTATGTCTTTACTACTATGTTTTCTCCTGCTGTGTTATTATATTGCAAATTTTTGTTTTTTTCCAAGAGCAATAATGCTGCTCATTACATTGTAGGTAAATTATAATTCAAAATCTTCTGTGCATTTCAGGTACACTGCTCTCCTTCTTCTCAGTAGTGTTGCTACTATGCTTATTTGTTTTAGATTTTGTGTTCATTTCATTGGCCTGTGAAATTATGTATGAGTGTAGTTGAAAGAACTGCGTAATGCTACACACTAAGGTTCAGATTTTTAATTACCGGCGCATCCCTGCAAAGTAGCAGGGATGCGCCAGTAATTGTGCGTCACGCCACCATCACCCATGGTGCGCCGTATTTACAATGCGGCGCACCATGGGCCCAAAACGTCACCAAAGCGTTACGCATCTGTGCCGTAAAGGCGGCGCATTGCTGGAGTTGCGTCGCAACGATGGTGCAGCTCCATCAATGCTCTGGGGTGCCCTATCTCCCCAATGCTGCGTCAAGCCGTACGTGTGCTTCAAGCAGGCGCAGGGTTTGAGTCACGCATCATTGTCCTCAAAGTGACTGATTGAAATCTTGTAGATTTCCCTCAGCCACTTTTAGGATGCGTTCCTGCGCAGGAACGCCCTCCCTTGCGCCGGAACGCCCCCTATTGGCGCAGGGCTTTACAACGTGATGCATCTCCCATATGCGTCACGTTGTTAATATACGCCGCACCATTGCGCCTCTTTTGTGCTGTCGCTGCGTCACAAAAGTCACGCAACAATGGAGCAAAAGAGCCGCAAGGGCCTTCTAAATCAGCCCCTACAGACTCAAGTCCAGTCCTTCCTTTGTACACATGGCAATAAGAAGAAATAGTGGTGGTGGATTAATAGTTTGAGTATTTTAATGACTGGTTAATGTAGTAGGAAACTTTAGTGTTGTCGCTGATCTTCAATCACGATGGACTTTGGCTGTCACTTTGCGTGCTGCGGACTGCTGCCTGCCAATCCTAGGCAAACCTTTTTAGTACTTTGTTTAGTGAGTTACATAGGGTAGTTTCCAATTCGACGGTCCGCAAATCAAGCAATACTAAAGTAATGACGTAGTCGACCACATGAGATTGGTCAATAATATATCCCGTGGAGTCGTTCCCTATTTGTTATTTCGCAAAAATATTTTGTTACTTTGTTAGTTCTTTTGAAATGTTTGATTTGGTTGAGAAATATCATCCATGTTTTCTGTTTTTCTTTCTTTCATGTTGTACATCAGCTTCCCCCAGGGGCAAGAGGAGGACACAGGAGGAGGAGGAGGAGGGTGCTGTTGACGATGCAGGCCAGGACCGGGCAGGCGAGGGCTCCTTTGCTGGCCCCAGTAAGTTTTAATTTTAATATAGAGTACTTATTTTTTCCTAGCGTTCCTTATTCGATTTTTTCTAAATCGTCTTTGATCTTCTTTTAGACAGGATCTAAATTCTTATCCTGCCTCGACTATGACTCCGTGTGGTATTACTAGATTATTCTTATTAGTCTGTCTGTGTAGCTAACTAAGATTGCACATTTGGCATTTCCATTGGACTCCCATTCTAGTCAGCAATAGCTCTATGCACTGAGTGCAGTCCTCTGGGATTGTCCATAATGTCTTTTCAAGTATTCTAAATGTTTATGCTTTGACCATTGCCAACAATAAAAAGGTGAATGACCACCAAGAAAGAATAAGATACTACTTTACTTTTGGTTTGAATAGGAGGACAATCCATTCTACTACTGTTGCAGGGACAAATCTGCACAAACAGAACTATGGACACTAAATAATGCATCGCTTAGCTTATCAATTATAATAGGTGCTGTAACTGTTAGACTTTCCACATACCTCAGTGATAACAGACTTTGTAGTTGAACCCCCAATCTCCTTACTGACTAGATAGTGTGGCAGAGTCATTTAGCTCCCAAAGTCACCGATGGCAGAGGCACGGACTCATGCTTGCAAAAATTCGAAAACCTTTAGCTCATCCACTCTAGTCTGGAGGACCAAAAACCACAGAGTCTATTTAAGTTTAAAAGCTTTATTAAAAGTAAACACATTTATTAAATTCAAGTTTGTCATAAAAGTGAACGTGTAACTGAAAATGGAAAAGTGCTTAGTGCTGACGATTAATTGGACACATTTCTTGTGGTCGAGCCGAGCTCTCACCTGGTTTGAACTTGATCCTGCTCGTGTTCTTAGAAGTCAAGGTTCTGTCTGTTAGGAGAAAAAGTGGTGCGTGTTAAAAAGTAAAAAGCAAACATTCATCAGTTGTGCCAAAAAGTGCAGCAAGACAACAGCCTTCCCTGGAAAAAGGGACATTTTTACTCTAGAGTACACAGTCATAAATTATTAAATTGTATACTGTTGTTTTTCACATTTCTTTCTTCCTCCTAGACCAAATATTATATAGTAGTGAGTGGTGTATTCTAACATTATTAAATGTACTTTGTAGGTGGAACATCTGGAGACGGGGCCAGCGCGGAGGTGGTGGTGGCATTGGACAAGGAGGACAACTCTGGGGAGGAGGCGGTGCAAGTGCCGGACAAGGACATGCCTGTGAGGGTTCACACGGTGGTGGCGGGCAGAGGTAAGCTATACATTCCTTAGTCATTGAGATTGAAGACTGCAGAATGTGCTTTCTGCACGGGTGTATTATAAAAAAAGCAGGTAGTAGCCTCCTCTAAATGTACTTCGACTTAGCTGTGAAGTTTTTGGCGAGAAGAATCCCAATCAGATCTGAGGTGAACTTGATGGATGGGATGAACGAAAAGCGAAAGAAGGGTGTAAGTAAGTGTGGAAGCACGAGAAATGTAATGATGACTGGCAAAGAAGAATGATATGTGTTTGCTTGGTCCCCGAGGTGGCTGGGAAGGTAAGAAAATGGTATGGTGCATGGCTGGGTGAATGATGAAGCAAGGATGGGTGGAAGGAGAACAGCCTGGGTGGGTGAGACAGAAACTGTATGTGTGCAATATACTTTGAATGGATGGATGCCTGAATCATTCATGGTACTATCTGACTCTTAGATAGCATATGTGTATCTAGAGAGAGTAGACGGTCACTGGATGAACTAAGTGTTACTTTGAAGAGCATGTAACACCGCACCCGCACGTCCGTTCCAGTGTAGGAAAGGCAAGGAAAACAAGTTGTAACGTTGTCCAAATACTACCATGAATAGTAGCAGTAGTTTATATTGCAACTGCAAGCACAGCATATATCCGGGTATTACGGTGGACACTCCCTACCTCTCTTAATAACTTTAGTTTAGTAGTAGTACGTCATTCATGTGTGGGGGTATCACTGTTCACTCAATAATAAGCAAAGCACCTAAAGTCATCCCATATGTCATCAAATACATCCCATGTGAAGTGATAGATAATCAGATAATTTAGCTTCTTCATTTTCCTTTTCTAATACTCATTTGCACTGTAGGGTGAAAGCTAAATTAATTAAGCAGTAGCCCTTTTAACAGAGTATTCTCAGTGCCACCCGTAATAGAAAAGTAAGAGCTTCACCACCTGCATGTACTGGACCGGTACAGTAACGCAAGTCTGTCTCACTCACCATGGTGTGCGTCTGTTTTTCTCGGGTGCAAGTTCACTGCGCTGGCATTATGCCGGCTTGCATAAGATAACGTACCAATTTTCCTAATCAAGAGAAAAGAAGAAGAATAAGAGTGGTGTACTGTCATAGTCGACTGTAATGGAAGTCCATAGTGCTCGTAGAATTTGTTCCTGAAACTCCCACTAATGTTAGAGCAAGGATGAAGAAGTCGGAGGTTACATAGATACTGTCCTCAATAGTTATGTACTGTGCTTTCAATTTGCTACTTGTACTGTGACAACTTTCTGCTCAATCATTTTGTGCTTCTTAAGGAGAATTGGTTACAGACTATGTCTTTCTTTTTTCATGTAGTTGCTCCTTCCATATCCAAGACACCATCAAGGAGGAAGGAGCTGGCTCGAATGGCCCGGCAACGGAGGCTGGATGCCACTGTCGCTGAATATCGGCGGCTGGTGGCCCTGGAGGAGGAGGAGACGCAGTCTGGTACAACAACAACGTCCACTGGGACAGCTGCGTACTCCTCCGTGCGGGCTGCCAGCCAGCGCAGTGCTCCAGCGGTACGGAGCCGGGCTACCAAAGCCAAACGCCACCGCCCAGCAGCAAAGAAAGCAGCTGCCCCTCACAGGATTTGCAAGGCACACCGGCGCCGCTTATCCCTCAGACTGTCCTACCTGGAGCAGGAGGTCCATAACTATAAGAACGTGGTGGAGGGCCTCCGCTTCGAACTTGCCACCCTCCGCAAGGAGCATGATGCCCTGGCTGCTAATTCCAACAGCACCCTGCCATAGTGTCCCTTGCCCCTTTTTTAGAGACTTTTGGGGGGTGGGAATTGGGAGTTGGGATTTTTGGGGACTTTTGAAGGACAATCGTTGGGGTTAGGGAGGGTCTTGCGGGAGATTCTTTTGTTAGGGCTATAAAAATATACTTTTTGAAACCTTATCTGACCATACCTGTTTTTTACTGCTTTTGAGTCTGGTGGGTGGGGGTTTAACAGTAAGTTTGTTTTCCTGAATAGTCCTAGGACTTTAGTAGTACTACCGTCAATCCAATCTCTCGTCTCTCCTAATACTCCATTATACTACCTCCAACCAAACGCCTATCTTACCTGTAATTTCTGTTTGCAAGTAGGGCTAGGCCCAGGGCTGGCTCCACGGGAAACAGCGAATAAGGTTGGCAATCCTGAGCGGATAAAATTTCCTCATAGCGGTGGTACTAGTGGCAGTTGCATGCCTATGAAAAAAAAGAAAATGAAATCTGGTTTGTCCTCCTGAGCAATACAACGGTACAATAGAGAATATAGCAGGTGACAGAAGTACACTAGAACAGTGCCACATTGTAGCCTAACAAATGTTAAAGTATAACTAATTCGGTTGAAGTTCTTTGACATTAGCCATGGGTCTTTGTCAATCAGAGTAAGAATATATCCTCGGATTTCTTCACCAGCCTGTTGCTATCACCTTATCCTCCCCAGCAAGTGTGTGGATTTATTGCTGTAATTTAGTCACACATCAATGAAAACCACACAGCCCGGGGGAAGAGGGTTAGTGTTTGAAAAATGGATGGGTACGGGGGTTTTTGGGAAAGGTTTTGGGAGACAAGAAAAAATAGCACAGCATGGACAAACAATTGTGAACATAAACAAATCTTTGGGTACCAACCTATCCACCAATCTTTGAAAGTGCATGCACTACTGGATGCATGTCAGTGAAAAGTAAGTAGTACTTTCGACAACTGTGGAAGAAAGAATGCGACAGTACAGGGCGTGTGTGGAATTATTGATAAGTATATTCAACATAAGGTCTCTGTTGCCAGATACCTGAGAGCCTTGCTGGTCACTATAAATCCATTCACAACACTCAATTGGGTTGGTCTGGAAGGTATAGTAGATAGAAAAGGAGAAATTGCTCTTTTTCTAGGTGTCCCCTCACTCACCAGGGTTGCCCCTTGGTGACATGCTTCATCATTGGGGCCATCCCAGTCCTCTACGGGCTGGGGCATGCTGCGACTTGCGAATTACGTAGGAGCACTTACAAATGACTATGTGTGGTGCAGATGTGATAGTGGAGTGGACTAAGTGATGTGTTAAGGGATCAATTTAGAAGCAGAGAGAGATCCAAGAAATGCAGTCACAGTCAGAGAAAAAGACAAAGGATACTGTATCTGTATGTTGTTGTAGTTGTCCTGTTGAATTTGGTAAGTAAGTTGCCTGCAGAAAAAAAATCCTCTTATTAGCGGCACTCCTCCATTGCAGCCGACGCTTCGTCCATCGATGTTGGTCACCACCAGAAGACACCCTGTAAAAAAAGCACAGCATGGACAAACAATTGAACATAAACAAACAAATCTTTGGGTACAAACCTATCCATCAATCTTTGAAAGTGCATGCACTACTGGATGCATGTCAGTGAAAACTAAGTAGTACTTTCGACAACTGTGGATGAAAGAATGCGACAGTACAGGGCGTGTGTGGAATTATTGATAACTATATTCAACATAAGGTCTCTGTTGCCAGATACCTGAGAGCCTTGCTGGTCACTATAAATCCATTCACAACACTCAATGGGGTTGGTCTGGAAGGTATAGTAGATAGAAAAGGAGAAATTGCTCTTTTTCTAGGTGTCCCCTCACTCACCAGGGTTGCCCCTTGGTGACATGCTTCATCATTGGGGCCATCCCAGTCCTCTACGGGCTGGGGCATGCTGCGACTTGCGAATTACATAGGAGCACTTACAAATGACTATGTGTGGTGCAGATGTGATAGTGGAGTGGACTAAGTGATGTGTTAAGGGATCAATTTAGAAGCAGAGAGAGATCCAAGAAATGCAGTCACAGTCAGAGAAAAAGACAAAGGATACTGTATCTGTATGTTGTTGTAGTTGTCCTGTTGAATTTGGTAAGTAAGTTGCCTGCAGAAAAAAAATCCTCTTATTAGCGGCACTCCTCCATTGCAGCTGACGCTTCGTCCATCGATGTTGGTGACCAGAAGACACCCTGTCCACTGCCTGCCTGATGCTGAATTGTGGCTCGCTAATGTGAATCCTGACTCCATCCTTTTTTCCCCATTGCACAGACTGAAACCCGGCCTGTAATTATTCAACGAAAAACAGGAAGTGATATAATATTACAACACCACTGATAAATAAATATAAGGTATGTAGAATGTGGAGTGCAAAAAGTCACACTTTGATTTTCCTAGTAGACAGTACTATATTTGTGAAAGTGCGTACTCTGTCAGAGTCACCTTTTGAAGGATAAATAAGTATGGGCAAATTAATGTAGCGGATCTTTCCCCTCAAGCTAGGTGTCCTGTAAACTGTGTTTTAGAACAAAATTAGATCTTCCCAGCAGTGCTCCCACCCAGACCCTTACTAAAGCCAGTCGAAAAAATGTAGAAGACCCCCAATCAAATCTGAAAAAACTAGCCCTAGCAGAAAACTGGTGACAAAACGTACTTTGAAAGTAAAAGTAGGCCCAAGTACCCCCTTACCCACCGTGGATTGCATTCAAACCACTTGCAAGCAACCAAGCAAAAGTATCCATAGCCAGCATCGCTCCAAGACTCGAAAACCCCCCACCCAAACACATGCAATAGAAATACTGCTAACCCTAACGAACCCTAAGTTAAGAATAGTGGCAAAGGCTTTCTTTAACTATGCCAAATCCCCCCTTTCCCACCATGGATTTTCTTCAAATGACTTGCAACCAAAATTACACATTCTCACGAGTGCTCTAAGACCCCAGAACTCTAGAACACCCCGAAACACATGCAATCCTGCTGCTAGGGCTAACCCTAACGAACCCTAAGTTACAAAAAGTGCCAAAAGACTTTTCCGCGAGGATTTTGTCCCAACCACTTCTACCCGGTATTAGACTTTCCCAGGAATGCCCCAAGACCCGCCAACCCACCCGCCAAGAAGCATAACACCCCCAAACAGTCCAAAAGCAAAATCTCATACTTGCAATATTTCTCGGCCTTCGGTCCAAACGCGCTGCGTAGCTAGGCCATAAGTCGGGGTTGCCACCACGGATTTCCTGAAAAGCAAATGCAATCAAGATTAGAGTGTCCCAGCAGTGCTCCCAGACCCCGAAACTCACCCACAAACACCAGGAAGCCCCACAAACAGGCCCCCGAAAACACTACATTAAGCAAAATGTCAGAAATAGCCCAAATAAAATCGGCCTGGATTTTGTCCCAACCACTTCTACCCGGTATTAGACCTTCCCAGGAATGCCCCAAGACCCGCCAACCCACCCGCCAAGAAGCATAACACCCCCAAACAGGCCAAAAGCAAAATCTCATACTTGCAATATTTCTCGGCCTTCGGTCCAAACGCGCTGCGTAGCTAGGCCATAAGTCGGGGTTGCCACCACGGATTTCCTGAAAAGCAAATGCAATCAAGATTAGAGTGTCCCAGCAGTGCTCCCAGACCCCGAAACTCACCCACAAACACCAGGAAGCCCCACAAACAGGCCCCCGAAAACGCTACATTGAGCAAAATGTCAGAAATAGCCAAAAAAAAATCGGCCTGGATTTTGTCCCAACCACTTCTACCCGGTATTAGACCTTCCCAGGAATGCCCCAAGACCCGCCAACCCACCCGCCAAGAAGCATAACACCCCCAAACAGGCCAAAAGCAAAATCTCATACTTGCAATATTTCTCGGCCTTCGGTCCAAACGCGCTGCGTAGCTAGGCCATAAGTCGGGGTTGCCACCACGGATTTCCTGAAAAGCAAATGCAATCAAGATTAGAGTGTCCCAGCAGTGCTCCCAGACCCCGAAACACACCCACAAACACCAGGAAGCCCCACAAACAGGCCCCCGAAAACGCTACATTGAGCAAAATGTCAGAAATAGCAAAAAAAAATTCGGCCTGGATTTTGTCCCAACCACTTCTACCCGGTATTAGACCTTCCCAGGAATGCCCCAGGACCCGCCAACCCACCCGCCAAGAAGCATAACACCCCCAAACAGGCCAAAAGCAAAATCTCATACTTGCAATATTTCTCGGCCTTCGGTCCAAACGCGCTGCGTAGCTAGGCCATAAGTCGGGGTTGCCACCACGGATTTCCTGAAAAGCAAATGCAATCAAGATTAGAGTGTCCCAGCAGTGCTCCCAGACCCCGAAACTCACCCACAAACAGACGGAACCCCCCCTAAGAGCACCTCAAAGGCAAGTAAGTCAGCAAAAACACTAAAAAATTTGCGCCTCGGATTTGGTCCAAAACACTTTTATCCGGTATTAGAGCTACCCAACAATGGTCCCAGAGCCGTCAACTCACCTGCAAAGAGGTAGAACAACACCCCCACAAGTGCTGAGTCTTTCTTCATTGGGCGTAAACCAGCCCTCTGGTTTGATGGAAATAGGAGTCTGAAGGAGGAGGATAGAGGAGCATGTTCTTCTGAACTTGTGAACCTGAGGAATGCAGACTGCGGCAACTTCAAATCAATTAGCAAACCAGTGAAGACAGTTCTGCTGATGGGCTTGTTTTTGTGATTATCTGATTAAAGTTTGAAATATATTAACTGTGCACAACAAAGAAAGACAGACACACTAATAAAAGTGAATAAGGACGAAAAAGAAAGTTATTGATTCGTTGTCTCATTTTCAGGGCTCAGTATCACGTTCCAGGAATGAGAATAAGGCTTCGTCATCATACTCTGCGAATTCAGGCAGGGTGAGCTCAGTGTCACCTGACAGAGTAGAAATTCCCTCATCTATGTTGCTGGCCACCTCGTCTTCACCCGGCGCGATTTCTCGTACTCTGAAATCTGGTGGTATGAGGTGCTGATTCATCTTGATCATTGTTAACCTCTCCACATTTTTGGGCGAGAGGCGGCTCCGTTTGGGAGTTACAATGCC
This sequence comes from Lissotriton vulgaris, assembly GCF_964263255.1. Classification (NCBI taxonomy): domain Eukaryota; kingdom Metazoa; phylum Chordata; class Amphibia; order Caudata; family Salamandridae; genus Lissotriton; species Lissotriton vulgaris. The sequence goes on from NC_141691.1 coordinate 1,675,442,632, forward strand.
ACCAGCAGCACTGAAAACACGTTCAGAAGACACACTTGCGAGTGGGCAAGACAAGTAGTTTAAAGCCAGGTTGGTGAGCTGTGGCCACAATTCTTTTTTCCCATGCCAATACGCCAATGGGTCAGAATTAACATAGACCTCTGTTGAGTCATTCAGATAGTCCTTCACCATCGACTCAAGGTCCTCATCCAAGGTTCCTCCACTTTGCTTAGCTCTTGCTGTGCCTCTGACCTTTTGAGAACCAAACCCACGCAGAGCTAGCCAATCCTATTCAGCCTCCAATGTTTCTGTTGTGTCTGGTGCAGATGATCCGGTTGCCGGTGTCTTTAACGGCTGAGAGGTCACTTGTGCCACAGCCACAGGTGCAGAAGTGGATTGTTTTGACTGGGGATGGCCTGCTGATATACTGCCATTTCCTTCAATTTTCAGCCGTTCTCTTTCAAACCTCTTGGCTGACAAGGCTAGCCAATGTTTGTACTTTGGAACATGTTCATCATCAAAAGGAAAGAATGCTTGGCCTGCCAGCGCCTTTTTGTAGCTTGGATCCAGAATAGTAGCACAAATGTAATGCTCTTCTGAGTGGATCGTCTTAAGACGTTCATCACCTTGTAGGAGCTCTAATAATTTCACAGCCAGAACAAAAGAGTCTTGGTTTTTTACATCTTTTTCAAACACAGAACACACCTCCTTCAGTTGGTCCTCCAGCATGTACAACAATGAGATAGCTTTTCCCAAATTACAGTCCTCCTTGCTGACTGCACGCGTGAAGAACTCAAAAGGACGAAACATGCGCGTCAGGCTTTGAACTATGTTCCATTGCGCCGCACCCATCCTCAGGTCCTCTGTACCCTCTGTCAAGAAATATTGATCGAGTACCGTATACTGCTCATACAGACGCTCAAGCATGTAGAAGGTTGAGTTCCAACGTGTTACCACCTCCTGGATGAGTGCTTTCACTGGCATTTGACGTTGATATAGCAGGCTCCTCAGCTGCTTCCGGGCCTTAAAAGAATGGCTGAAATGGTTGCACATTTTTCGGCAGGTGTCCAATACTCTGTACGCTGCACTGCCTTTATTACCCAAGAATTTTTGGACAACCAGGTTTATACAGTGCGCCAAACACGGCACTCTGAAATAGTCACCCTTCCTCATGGCCTTAACTATATTGGCGCCATTGTCCGTGGAAACATAACCAACCTGGCGTTTTAGTGGGGACAGCCAGTGAAGGACCTTTGTGTTAAAGACATCCAAAATGTTTTCTGCTGTGTGACGTTTCTCCAAACCAAACATGGCTAGTGTTGCATGTTTCCGAGCAGCTTTAAAAACAATGTCCGTGTCAACACCTGTGTTTAGCTTTGCTTTAGCCCCTGAAAAAGAGACCCAGTGTGCAGTGATGCACATGTAATCAGCGCCTGCGCCACTGGTCCACATGTCTGTTGTCAGATGTATAGTGTGAACAGCACTCTTCTGCAAAGCTGCCCCAATCACCTTCAGAACATCTTCATGTAGTGCTGGAACCGCAACTCGGGCAAAATAGAACCGGCTAGGAACCTTCCATTTAGGGCAGAGCTCTGCCAATAATTCTAGAAAACCAACCCCTTCTACAAAAGAAAAAGGGAGAAGGTCCAGGGCTAGCATTTTAGCCAGCTTAGTGTTATACAGACGCGTCAGTGGGTGGTTGCGTTCATATTGCGCTTCTGTAAACAACATCTTTTTAATGTTGCCCTGGACCAAGGATTTACGGGATGATGATGATATCTTCGACTCAGTTACGCTCGCTGATGAACTTTTCCGCATTGATGTCTCACTCTCTCCCACACTCTTAGTGTGCCTCACATGGGGTGTGCTGCTGACAGGGGTACTGGGTGTAAGTGAAGTGTTTGAATCGTCTTCTTCCTCCTCGTCATCATCAGATGAAAAATAAACGTTTTCATTACGTGCAATTCCGGCTTCCTTGACCGCCTCTAGGTGCGGAAACCATTGGACAGGGTGCGCTCTCCTAAGATGACCTCCCTGGCCTCCGGTACCATAGTTAGAACCAAACTTACCACGACTAACTCGAAGCTTACAAATGCTACAAATGGCTACGTTTTCCATTTTTGGGCAAACACTAAAGAAGTCCCAAACTGGAGACTTGAAATGTCTTTGGGGGCCGGAGGAGGCGGCGATACTGGTGGTGGTGGTCCTGCTGCTAATGCCAGATGAAGTGGAGGATGTGGATTGCCGAACTTCAGTACGATTTGCACTTTCACCACCACGAATTGAGGTCGAGGTGGGTCCCTTCTTGCGAGGAAGAAATATGGAAGTGGTAGGTGTTGGTGTACTAGTTAACTCCAAATGTAATGATTGTTGTGTTTCCATTTCCATTGCCTCCTCGTCGACATCATCATCACGCTCAGCAGCTTCTCGGGATAGGGTCAAAATGTCTCTTTGCTGCATGCCCGCTGGGGCTGCAGTGACATTTATGATGACTGGATCGTCGTCGTGAAGGGCTTCATCAGCAGCAGTATGCGTCACTTCTTGTTGAGCCTCATCACACTCCATAGGTATGAGTTTTTCGATGACCTTCCTTTTACGCTTAGGTATCTTTGTCAGATCATGGTGTGCCTCACTCTCAGACGGCCGTGGTGGTTTCCAAGTTTCATCCAGATCATCAGAAGGAGGTGGGCTTGAAGAAGATGTAGACACCCCCCTTGATCTTTTCCTTGCTAGGGATGTGGAAGACAATGAATAATCATCAGGAGGAGTGGCTTCCAATGATACCTCAGCTTGATTGTCGATTTCCTGATGTGCCCCTACTTCGGGAGGGACAACTATTGTGGGAACTTGTTGTGACCCTCCATGCACCTCTACTTGCGCATCTCCTTGCGCTGCCTCTCCTTCCACATGTACTTGGGCTTGTAGTACTTGCACATGTTGTTGTTGCGGCTGTGGTTGTTCAACACTTGTCAGATGAGTTACAACAACCTGTGTTGATTCAGAGACATTGCTGCTACTTTCTTGCGATGAGCCAACATCACTGGTCGATGGTGATTGGAGAAGTACACTGACTGCCTCTGAAGCACTCAAGGGCTTTGACTTAAGTTGGCGTGGTGGTGGAGGCACTGAACCCAATGGAGCGGGGGTGCTGCTCCCAGCTTGGTCCCCAGCAGATCCTGCTGCTGCAGGCGTACTTTTTTTTTTGCTCCCAAAAAACGTGGCGGTTGGCACACCAGCCTCCTTGGTAACTTGCTTCTTCTGCTCCTTACTAGCAACTTTCTTGCTAGAGAAGCTACGGACACCTTTTTTTGGGGCCATCTTCTTCAGAGCAGGTCAGACAGCAGGCCGCAGTTGCACGAATTGTAGAGTTGTCTGAGGCCAGACGTGACGTCGCGTGACGTTATGCTGCACACACACACCGCTGCAGGACTTCTTCCTGGCACTGGTGGTTCTCTTGAGTCTTGTGCACCTAAAAACAATGGAAGACAGAGGAACATCAGTTCAGTTATACACCCCAAAAAAATCGAGAAAAAAAACTCAGAAAAATCAGCACAATCCCATTCCATCCATGCCCTCCATGATGTTTAAGTTCAAGACAGCCCACAGAAAGACTAGGCCCATGCAAGACTCAATACCCCTGGTGAAAAGGCCACAAGTACAGCCCCAAAAAACGAAAATCACTGAAAAATCAGCACAATCCCATTCCATCCATGCCCTCCATGATGTTTAAATTCAAGACAACCCACAGAAAGACTAGGCCCATGCAAGACTCACTACCCCTGGGCATAAAGGTTGAAAAGTAGGCAAAATGGTTGCAGGCCTAACAACAATGCCTGCATTCAAAATGGCCACTTGCCTCCCAGCACATGGCCAGGGGAGGGCCTGTAGCAGCACTCAAAATGGCCCCCAGCCACATGGCCTGTCCCTCCCCATGAACACCCCCAAAAATCGAAAAACACTGCAAAATCAGCACAATCCCATTCCATCCATGCCCTCCATGATGTTTAAGTTCAAGACACCCCACAAAAAGACTAGGCCCATGCTAGACTCAAATACCCCTGGTGAAAACGCCACAAGTACAGCCCCAAAAAACGAAAATCACTGAAAAATCAGCACAATCCCATTCCATCCATGCCCTCCATGATGTTTAAGTTCAAGACACCCCACAGAAAGACTAGGCCCATGCTAGACTTAAATACCCCTGGTGAAAAGGCCACAAGTACAGCCCCAAAAAACGAAAATCACTGAAAAATCAGCACAATCCCATTCCATCCATGCCCTCCATGATGTTCAAATTCAAGACAACCCACAGAAAGACTAGGCCCATGCAAGACTCACTACCCCTGGGAATAAAGGTTGAAAAGTAGGCAAAATGGTTGCAGGCCTAACAACAATGCCTGCATTCAAAATGGCCACTTGCCTCCCAGCACATGGCCAGGGGAGGGCCTGTAGCAGCACTCAAAATGGCCCCCAGCCACATGGCCTGTCCCTCCCCATGAACACCCCCAAAAATCGAAAAACACTGCAAAATCAGCACAATCCCATTCCATCCATGCCCTCCATGATGTTTAAGTTCAAGACAGCCCACAGAAAGACTAGGCCCATGCAAGACTCAATACCCCTGGTGAAAAGGCCACAAGTACAGCCCAAAAAACGAAAATCACTGAAAAATCAGCACAATCCCATTCCATCCATGCCCTCCATGATGTTTAAATTCAAGACAACCCGCAGAAAGACTAGGCCCATGCAAGACTCACTACCCCTGGGCATAAAGGTTGAAAAGTAGGCAAAATGGTTGCAGGCCTAACAACAATGCCTGCATTCAAAATGGCCACTTGCCTCCCAGCACATGGCCAGGGGAGGGCCTGTAGCAGCACTCAAAATGGCCCCCAGCCACATGGCCTGTCCCTCCCCATGAACACCCCCAAAAATCGAAAAACACTGCAAAATCAGCACAATCCCATTCCATCCATGCCCTCCATGATGTTTAAGTTCAAGACACCCCACAAAAAGACTAGGCCCATGCTAGACTCAAATACCCCTGGTGAAAACGCCACAAGTACAGCCCCAAAAAACGAAAATCACTGAAAAATCAGCACAATCCCATTCCATCCATGCCCTCCATGATGTTTAAGTTCAAGACACCCCACATAAAGACTAGGCCCATGCTAGACTTAAATACCCCTGGTGAAAAGGCCACAAGTACAGCCCCAAAAAACGAAAATCACTGAAAAATCAGCACAATCCCATTCCATCCATGCCCTCCATGATGTTCAAATTCAAGACAACCCACAGAAAGACTAGGCCCATGCAAGACTCACTACCCCTGGGCATAAAGGTTGAAAAGTAGGCAAAATGGTTGCAGGCCTAACAACAATGCCTGCATTCAAAATGGCCACTTGCCTCCCAGCACATGGCCAGGGGAGGGCCTGTAGCAGCACTCAAAATGGCCCCCAGCCACATGGCCTGTCCCTCCCCATGAACACCCCCAAAAATCGAAAAACACTGCAAAATCAGCACAATCCCATTCCATCCATGCCCTCCATGATGTTTAAGTTCAAGACACCCCACAGAAAGACTAGGCCGATGCTAGACTCAAATACCCCTGGTGAAAAGGCCACAAGTACAGCCCCAAAAAACGAAAATCACTGAAAAATCAGCACAATCCCATTCCATCCATGCCCTCCATGATGTTTAAATTCAAGACAACCCACAGAAAGACTAGGCCCATGCAAGACTCACTACCCCTGGGCATAAAGGTTGAAAAGTAGGCAAAATGGTTGCAGGCCTAACAACAATGCCTGCATTCAAAATGGCCACTTGCCTCCCAGCACATGGCCAGGGGAGGGCCTGTAGCAGCACTCAAAATGGCCCCCAGCCACATGGCCTGTCCCTCCCCATGAACACCCCCAAAAATCGAAAAACACTGCAAAATCAGCACAATCCCATTCCATCCATGCCCTCCATGATGTTTAAGTTCAAGACACCCCACAGCAAGACTAGGCCCATGCTAGACTCAAATACCCCTGGTGAAAAGGCCACAAGTACAGCCCCAAAAAACGAAAATCACTGAAAAATCAGCAAAATCCCATTCCATCCATGCCCTCCATGATGTTTAAGTTCAAGACAGCCCACAGAAAGACTAGGCCCATGCTAGACTCAAATACCCCTGGTGAAAAGGCCACAAGTACAGCCCCAAAAAACGAAAATGACTGAAAAATCAGCACAATCCCATTCCATCCATGCGCTCCATGATGTTTAAATTCAAGACAACCCACAGAAAGACTAGGCCCATGCAAGACTCACTACCCCTGGGCATAAAGGTTGAAAAGTAGGCAAAATGGTTGCAGGCCTAACAACAATGCCTGCATTCAAAATGGCCACTTGCCTCCCAGCACATGGCCAGGGGAGGGCCTGTAGCAGCACTCAAAATGGCCCCCAGCCACATGGCCTGTCCCTCCCCATGAACACCCCCAAAAATCGAAAAACACTGCAAAATCAGCACAATCCCATTCCATCCATGCCCTCCATGATGTTTAAGTTCAAGACACCCCACAGAAAGACTAGGCCCATGCTATACTCAAATACCCCTGGTGAAAAGGCCACAAGTACAGCCCCAAAAAATCGAAAATCACTGAAAAATCAGCACAATCCCATTCCATCCATGCCCTCCATGATGTTTAAGTTCAAGACAGCCCACAGAAAGACTAGGCCCATGCTAGACTCAAATACCCCTGGTGAAAAGGCCACAAGTACAGCCCCAAAAAACGAAAATCACTGAAAAATCAGCACAATCCCATTCCATCCATGCCCTCCATGATGTTTAAATTCAAGACAACCCACAGAAAGACTAGGCCCATGCAAGACTCACTACCCCTGGGCATAAAGGTTGAAAAGTAGGCAAAATGGTTGCAGGCCTAACAACAATGCCTGCATTCAAAATGGCCACTTGCCTCCCAGCACATGGCCAGGGGAGGGCCTGTAGCAGCACTCAAAATGGCCCCCAGCCACATGGCCTGTCCCTCCCCATGAACACCCCCAAAAATCGAAAAACACTGCAAAATCAGCACAATCCCATTCCATCTATGCCCTCCATGATGTTTAAGTTCAAGACACCCCACAGAAAGACTAGGCCCATGCTAGACTCAAATACCCCTGGTGAAAAGGCCACAAGTACAGCCCCAAAAAATGAAAATCACTGAAAAATCAGCACAATCCCATTCCATCCATGCCCTCCATGATGTTTAAGTTCAAGACAGCCCACAGAAAGACTAGGCCCATGCTAGACTCAAATACCCCTGGTGAAAAGGCCACAAGTACAGCCCCAAAAAACGAAAATCACTGAAAAATCAGCACAATCCCATTCCATCCATGCCCTCCATGATGTTTAAATTCAAGACAACCCACAGAAAGACTAGGCCCATGCAAGACTCACTACCCCTGGGCATAAAGGTTAAAAAGTAGGCAAAATGGTTGCAGGCCTAACAACAATGCCTGCATTCAAAATGGCCACTTGCCTCCCAGCACATGGCCAGGGGAGGGCCTGTAGCAGCACTCAAAATGGCCCCCAGCCACATGGCCTGTCCCTCCCCATGAACACCCCCAAAAATCGAAAAACACTGCAAAATCAGCACAATCCCATTCCATCCATGCCCTCCATGATGTTTAAGTTCAAGACACCCCCCAGAAAGACTAGGCCCATGCTAGACTCAAATACCCCTGGTGAAAAGGCCACAAGTACAGCCCCAAAAAACGAAAATCACTGAAAGATCAGCACAATCCCATTCCATCCATGCCCTCCATGATGTTTAAGTTCAAGACAGCCCACAGAAAGACTAGGCCCATGCTAGACTCAAATACCCCTGGTGAAAAGGCCACAAGTACAGCCCCAAAAAACGAAAATCACTGAAAAATCAGCACAATCCCATTCCATCCATGCCCTCCATGATGTTTAAATTCAAGACAACCCACAGAAAGACTAGGCCCATGCAAGACTCACTACCCCTGGGCATAAAGGTTGAAAAGTAGGCAAAATTGTTGCAGGCCTAACAACAATGCCTGCATTCAAAATGGCCACTTGCCTCCCAGCACATGGCCAGGGGAGGGCCTGTAGCAGAACTCAAAATGGCCCCCAGCCACATGGCCTGTCCCTCCCCATGAACACCCCCAAAAATCGAAAAACACTGCAAAATCAGCAAAATCCCATTCCATCCATGCCCTCCATGATGTTTAAGTTCAAGACACCCCACAGAAAGACTAGGCCCATGCTAGACTCAAATACCCCTGGTGAAAAGGCCACAAGTACAGCCCCAAAAAACGAAAATCACTGAAAAATCAGCACAATCCCATTCCATCCATGCCCTCCATGATGTTTAAGTTCAAGACACCCCACAGAAAGACTAGGCCCATGCTAGACTCAAATACCCCTGGTGAAAAGGCCACAAGTACAGCCCCAAAAAACGAAAATGACTGAAAAATCAGCACAATCCCATTCCATCCATGCCCTCCATGATGTTTAAATTCAAACCCACAGAAAGACTAGGCCCATGCAAGACTCACTACCCCTGGGCATAAAGGTTGAAAAGTAGGCAAAATGGTTGCAGGCCTAACAACAATGCCTGCATTCAAAATGGCCACTTGCCTCCCAGCACATGGCCAGGGGAGGGCCTGTAGCAGCACTCAAAATGGCCCCCAGCCACATGGCCTGTCCCTCCCCATGAACACCCCCCAAAATCGAAAAACACTGCAAAATCAGCACAATCCCATTCCATCCATGCCCTCCATGATGTTTAAGTTCAAGACACCCCACAAGAAAGACTAGGCCCATGCTAGACTCAAATACCCCTGGTGAAAAGGCCACAAGTACAGCCCCAAAAAACGAAAATCACTGAAAAATCAGCACAATCCCATTCCATCCATGCCCTCCATGATGTTTAAGTTCAAGACACCCCACAGAAAGACTAGGCCCATGCTAGACTCAAATACCCCTGGTGAAAAGGCCACAAGTACAGCCCCAAAAAACGAAAATCACTGAAAAATCAGCACAATCCCAATCCATCCATGCCCTCCATGATGTTTAAGTTCAAGACAACCCACAGAAAGACTCAGTCCACCCACCACTGAGTACCCCTGGGCAAAAGGCCCCAAAACAGCCCAAAAATCGAAAATTTCAAATTTTAAGTTGCAGCAACTGTAATGCCCCAAACAAACTTACTTGTAAAATTTCTAATCCAACAGTGATCCAAAGAAAGTCAAAAAGGCCTCAAATCCAAATATCCAGCAGCATCCACAAAAAGTAATCCTTCCAGCTCCAGATCCAAATGAAAAGTGACCAAGAGATGGACAAAGCACTGGGAGGAGCCTGCTGGACAGGAACAGGAAGTTGAAGACTGTGGGGCACTTCCTTCCTCCCACCCCCCTCCCCCCCTCCCCAAAATGGACTCCTCGCTAAAAAAGTGCAGGCAAATGTCAACCTAAGGAGTTATTCAGATAAAAATCATCATTTCAAGAAGGTTTATGCTGCTTGCTGGTGGATTTCTTGTGCAGAATTGCAAATTTTATATTTTTGCTTGTGCGAGATTGTTGCTGCTCGCCGCATCTCAAATCTCGCAATTGCGAAGTACCGCGAGACGTGATCTCGCCGTACTCGCGTTGACAAACTCTCGCTGTGCAAGTTGGCAAGCCGCGATGACGTAATCGCGCTCGCCAAATTCCCGCGGGATCACACAGCAAGATCCAAAATGGCGCAGCACTTGCAAAATATCGAGAAAAACAACTCGGCAAACGATGATAAACGCCGAGCGCCGCAAAAATTGTATCACCAACGCCGCGCGCCGCAAAAAAAATCTGCTGCGTGCGAATTTGCGGATTTTGCGGGAAATTCGCAAATCTCGCGGATTGCGAATTTCCCGAAAATCCGCAAAATCCGCGAGCGTAACGGATTTTCCGCCCATGCACAACTAAGACTACACCAGAAGGTAAAATACTTGACCGGACTCGAGGCCCTGCTAGCTCTGATGATGTTCAAGTCAGGGTGAGCCGAACCTGAGGAATAATTCTTGCTGGGCTAACTTGGGGGGCATGTACTTAGAGTTGTGCAATTTTCTATTGAATTACACTGAACAGTTGTTTATAATTTTTTTAATGAGCAGGGTTAACGTTTTAGAACTTTGCTTTAAGATGTTTACATTCTTCATTTATTAATCCAAATTGTTGCTTATAGTGCTGTTACACTTCAGATCCTCCCATGTCTCTAAAGTGTAGTGTTTGAACTTTGTTGGATGGTGGATTATTGGTAGGGGCAAATATACACCTACTATTTAACAATAAGGCCACCAACACAACATAAGGTGCAGACAAGGTCTCAATAAATTATTCCCTCTGCTCAACCCTTGGTAGCTTGCAACGAACAGGCAGGCTTAACTTAGGAGAGAAGTCTGTAAAGTGTTTAAAAACACCAATACATTAAATAAGCAAGACACAAAACACAAGAAAAACCTACAGCCAATTTACAAAAATAGGAAATATTTTTATGATTAAAATGAGACCAAAACGACAAACATTCAATATAGGGAACAGGAGATATACAAAACGCATAGCGCCTAATTGGGATATCTGGCTATGCTTGACCGGGACAAACTAAAAGTTTGACGTCAACAGCGATGGAGCCCAGATCAGATACTCTAAGCAGGAAGCATCAGCCACATTTTTACCCGCCCACTTAGAAACCTTTCTGGAGGATTTTCTCTCGACATCGATAGGGCTTCTGTAGCAGACGAGATTTGCAGTATCTTCGTTTTCTTGGTTCAACTACTGGAAGTCTTGCACTCCAGAGCTTTCAGCAGAAGGAACCTTGAAATACAAGCCTGGTCGCAGTGCGTGGTAGCTGTTCCAATCTTCGCTAAACTTCTGGAACTTCTTCGTGAAGTTCCTCTTGAGGGTTGAAAGTGTCCACAACACCAATCTAAGGTTCCATAGTCTCTGAATTGCTCCTCAGAAGTTGGGACTACAGTTCCCACGATTCACCAGGACAAATCCTTAAAAGTCGACTGGAAGCAATCCAGGCTGAGGACTTTATGGGTGAGATGGTGCAGGTGAGCTCTGTTAACTTGTTGCTTTAAGGGCGTCCACTCCTTAATCCTTTTTGAAGCAAGGCAAAGTCCTCAGGGCTGTAGTTCTCAGTGTGCAGCAGGAGCAGTCCTTCAGAGTGCAATTCTTTGGGGTGCAGGCCAGAATTCCAGCAGGGCTGTCCTTCTTCTCCTTGTAGTTTGAGGCAGCAAATCTGAGTTACTATGCAGCTCGCACATATTTATTCAATGTTCTGGGGTGACAAGTCAGGGCACCCCTGACCAATGGGCTAGAGGGTGCCACCCAAAAGTACAACAGCTTCCTCCAAATTGTGGCATTTTCTTGTCCCACAAAGCACTGCATTTTATCATTCAAGATGGAGATTTTCTCTCTTTGAGAGTAAAAGCTGGCTAAATCGAACAACCGGTGCAGCTCATTTCCCTTAACACCCCCTTTCCAGACCTCCTGCAAAATCCACTCTTGGGGTCTGATCTGGCGTGGGGGTACAGGAAGAGGGGGTAGGCCTGGCTGGCATTCCTTATCGTCCTGCTCTCTTTGAAGCCCAATTACTAAGTCCCTGACCTTGCCCGTGCTCTGCAGCTGCAGCGCTCCCCATCAGATAACCTTTGCTTCTGTGCAGGCCACTTATCACTACATCAAAACAATTTGGCTAAGCCTGTTAAGGGCTGGCCAATCAGGAGAGACTGCTAGAAGCCAGGATTTTAGCTCACCTAAAAGCAAGTTCTATGACTTCTTTTATGTATTAGTTATGATAATATTAACAGTGGCAAGTTGTTGGATTTATCATTACCAATTTGAGTCCTTGAAATATTATTTGAGCTCACTCTTATCAATAGTTACACTGTATTACAGTATACTCAGTTTAGCTGATGAGGCTAGTGTGTTGCAATGTAGGAAAAACAAAAATGGGTAGTTTTTCCCTCACCAGGTCATATAAAACATCTTTAAAAAAGTCCTTGCTTATTATATTGTTACATGGCACCCTATCCTGTTGTCACCTAGGATAGACCTAAAGGGTGACTTATATGTTACAATAAGGTAGTTTAATACTTTGGAAGTACCTTTAAATCCAAAGTTGAATTTACATGTAATTGCAATTTAAAATCAGCTTGCAAAACAGGGCTGACTTTTAATATGACAGCAGCCAACACATCAGTATACACTTAAGTCTCTTAAAGCTGCTGGGCTACTCCACTTACATGCCCTACCAAATACTAGGGACTTACAAGTAGGTTGTCAGTGCCAATTGAGATAACACCTAATTACCATATACATTTGTAATAAGAGAACTGCCCCTGAGCCTGATTAGCAAAGCCCCAGGCTCAATCATAGTCAGTTACAACCAGTATCAGTCACAAAATGGGGATGATCAGGGCAAAAAGGATGATAAAAGTAAACTAGTGGATACCTCTAGAAGGAAGAGTGATTTTTTTTCTGGGAGCTCCATAAGGTTGTGTGGGAGCACAGTTACAGATCACATCAATATTGGAAGTCTATCACCCTTACCCTGCCAAGTAATAGCAGCCCAATCTTATTAGATTTATCTTGATAACAGATAAATTAGAAAGGGCCTTCAAGGTCAAAGTCATTAAAAGCGTGTCCCAAGTTTTCCACACTGCTGTAGATGCTTGACCCAACAGTGATTGGTTTAGGGGTTCTCCCAAGGATTCATAACCACTAATACAACTCTGGTCGTGATGTCTACGAGCCTTGTTGTACTGGGAACTCCACATAACTAAAGTATTTTTTCAGATTACCATGCTCTCCAGAGACTCTTCGCATGTCTCATAAACAGTTGTTCCGGTGGAGGTGGGGGGTGGGATGGGTGAGAGGGAGGGAGATCTGCCCTCAGACTGTTCCTGCCAGAGGAAACTGCATTTTGGGGTAAGTTTAATAGTACTGCAATTGTACTACTAAACTTACTACGAAATTCTATTCTCAAACCTATGTGCGTAGGTCTTGCCTTCATCTCTCCTTTCTTTTTCTGTACAGAGATCTCTTCCCCGACTGCAGAGTCTCCATATATGTAAATATAGTATATGTTTAGTATTGTTTATTAGTAAATGTGGGAGAAACAGAGGGGAGTGGTTGGAAAGTGGGGAATATGCTACTAGAGAGGAGGGGTTAAATGAGGAGTAAGAACAAATCTATAGAGAGATAGGGGAACTTTATTGGAGGGACATTCACCCATCATCAAAACTGTAAGCACTTTTCACAATATTCACAAACTGCACTTCTAATTAGTACAGCCAAAAAAGACTCTAAACAGTAGTAAAGGTACCCCAGTGTAGAGCTGGAGTAAGTCCAGTGCCACCCATGAACATTCACAGTCACTGCAACACCCTCCCATGAAAAATAAAACATCATAGGAACCAATGTTAAAATTAATTATATTATTTAAACTATTTAAATATATAATGACATTTTATTTAATGTTAAAACATTTCTAAAAATAAAACATTATTATTAATTTATTAGAAATATTTTAATGTTTTGTAAATTTAAAAATCAATGTAACATTACTATTTATTAAGACATAAATTGCTGTTAGTTAATTTTCTACATTACTTGTAATAATATTAGATACACAATAAACATTTATGATTTTTATTGTAGTTGTTTTTTTAATTGAACGTCAGAAAAATAATAAAAATGTAATATATTCAAAATAATTATATTTTGTACTTAAAATTCATTTTGTAAAACAGGAACATGTTATCATGTTATTCTACATTTAAATGAATATACAAAATAAACATTAATATTTAACTTACAAATATTTTATAATTTTTTCAAAGTTGAAAAAAGTTGGAACTTTCCCCTGTACATTACCATGTGGAGATCTCTAGACTGATAGGGCACATCCCTGCCCAGTATGCAGAACATCAGATACTGTTGGAAAATTACTACTGGTGGTCATTTTAAAGTCACATTTGGCATTTTTATTAACTTCACCCCCGATTTCAGGGGGTGGGAAAAATGTAAGTTTACACTGTGAGGTTACTTCACACTCATAATGGTGAATACCCAGAAATAGTAAAGTTGTTAAAAAGTGTCAGAGTAAACTTGCACTTGTAGATTTACTCATATTTGTCTTTACCTTTGTGAATAGCCCCTTTATGATAATGTATTTCAGCACTGCATCACGTTATGGAATTGTAACTTAACTTGTAAGTAAAAAAATTACCAGATCACACACTTTTTAAGAAGTTATGACTCTCATAAATGGGGATCTAAAATAGAAACATAAAAAGAGGTATTTAAATGTAAATCTTAACAGCAGTACGAATATTAACCAGGAGAAAAGTGATAGGCAGCTCAATAATAATGCTTAATGCAGAAAACGAGACATAGCAACATAACATGTCAGATTTGCAAAAACGAAATGTAATTTAATTCCAGACATCCATATTTTTTAAGGCTGAGACAATTCATCTTCTCTTTAAGCAATATTCTGGAAAGAAAACTACAAAATTGAACTATTGTATCACAATTATGTCAGAATTATGTTGGAAATTTTCCTTCTCTCATTTATGAGTATATGCATCTAGTGGTAGTGTGTCCCCAACCCCAAGATAAAGTTGAGATACAGCACTTTAGCTTCTTTGGGCCTGATGTTATTCAACTATTTCCCAATGTGCAAAGTGAAATTAAAACTCAAATATGCCTAGAAGACTTCAGATTAGGGACACCTCATACTTTCTTACATTTAATTTATACAGCGCATGGCTACCACCAATTGTGGTGTCCGGCGATACAAACAGCAGAACAAAAGATAGGAAAAGGGAGAGGGGAAAAAACTAAGGAAGATTGAACAGCCAGGTTTTCAGAGCCTTCAGAACTTAAGTTCTGATTCAACCTTATGAAGATGGTCAGGCATGGAATTCAAGAGGGAAGCCCTTCTCACCAAAAGTGAGGAATCCGGAGAAATTCCTGATGATTCGATCGCAAGGCCCTGGTCTGGTGATATTTCTGGAGTCTCTGCTTTAGGGATCCAGGGCCCCGGTCTTTTGAAGCGCTGTATGCCAAGGACAGTGCCTTGAACTCTATTCTCCTTTTGACTGGAAGCCAGCGGAGGCTACGCAGATGGGGGAGATATGATGGCACTTTTCTAAGGAACATAGCAGTGGCATTCTGGACAGTCTGCAATTTCCTAATCAAGTAGGCTGGGAGACCTAGGCACATGCTGTTGGCTTACTTCAGCAGAGACGTTATAAGAGCATTGACCACCATTTCCCGACAGTCCATAGGCAAAAGATGAAGGAATCTCCCCAAGGCTTTCAGTTTCCAAAAGCAGGAGGAGAAAACTTGACCTACCTGGGCCTTGCCTGAGAGGTTAGAATCGAATTTGAAACCTAGATTTCTAACTGAGGTGACAGGAGTGGATGGGGGGGTTAGCTCCACTGGCCACCAGAGATCGGACGGTGGAGGAGAAGGTGATTAAAAAACAGTACCTTTATTTTGTTATCATTTAATTTCAAGCATCTGTCTGTCATCCAGGAGGAAATATAGATCAAACAGCGCTTAAAACTATCAAATGCGACCTCTGCATGATCTTTAAAAGAGAACACAAGCTGAGTGTTGTCAGCGTATGAGACTACTCTCACCCCACATTACTCGATTAATGATGCCAGGGAGGAAAGATAAACATTAAAAAGAGTAGGGCTCAACACCAATCCATCGGGGACTCCTCACACAAGAGGACTGGAGGTGGAAACATGAGGGCAACGAAAAACTTGCTGTGACTGGGCATTGAGAAAAGAGCGGAACCAGGCTAGAGTTGTTCCCATCACTCCTAGCGATGCCAATCTCTCCAGCAGAATCTGGTGTCATACCGTGTCGAAAGCTGCATACTTTCTTATGCTCCTTACATTTTATAAATGTTACTGTTGGCACTGAGATTGACATGATGTATGTCAGATTGTTTTAGAGAACCAACATTCCCAGTCATTCTAACATAGATTGGATTTGATGAAATCCGTTTGCTACCGGTAAAATGCATTTTGGCATGCATATATTCCAAATTGTGAATACATACAGATCTGTATTAGGAAGGGGAGTGTTTAGGGTCCTCACTACCTAATACTGAATAACAGCACTATGTAGGAATGTTTTGCGACCGAAATGCGGTCACAAAACATTCACATTTTACCACCTACTTCAAGGAGGTTGTAGCACATTCGCAAACTGGAAGGGGCCCCCAAAGGATCCCTTCATCCTTTGTGAATGTTCATAAAAATGTTTTTAGGAGCAGGCAGTGGTCCAAAAGACCACTGCATGCTCTTGAAAAATTAAAAGAAACTTTAAATTTTTCTTTTTGAAATGCAATCCATTTTCCTGTTAAGAAAACGAGCTGCATTAAAAAAAATTGCTTTATTTAAAAGCAATCACAGACATGGTGGTTGGCTGACCACAGCAGGCCACCATTCCTGTGATTTTAACAATTCCTAAAGGGTTGCAAAGTGCGTCCTGCCCCATTAATATTAATGAGGTAGGTCAAATTGCACCCCTTTAGGAAACACTAAATGAAAATGGAGTTTCATACATTAAAATAGCGATTACCTAATTGTTATTCACAGAGAATCACAATTAGGTAATCGGTATTTCAAATGTGGCCCAATTAGGACTTCATTAAACTTGTTTCAATTAGGGCCGAGAGCATCATTAAATCAAAGTCTTGCCCAAAATACTAAGTCTAATATTCGCTTTGGGTGCTAAATTTTTGAGTCCCAGTGCTGCAGGTTAGAAGGAGTGCTCATGGGTAAGTTCAGCATGGATTTGAGAAATTGATTTTCAGATACCAACATTTCCCTAAGATTGGCAGCCGCCATATATTTTTTCCACAGAGAGCTTTTGATGCCGCTTGGGCATGATAGACCTGAAGGACTCATTAACACATTTTCCCCGAATGAGCTCAAGTGGATGAAGCTTACTGTCATATAAGCCCATGCAAAAGCTGTCTCGAATTTGAACAGAAAAGACTCCCACACACATACACCCCTTAACATACCTATTATTATGAGGACCGGCCATTGACCGTAAAGCAATGTGCGCTGTTCCAACTCCAAGCGCACTTTGATAGTAGGGTAGGTGACAATGCGGACTGAAGCAAATATAATTGCACTTTTAGTTTTTTGATACACTCACCAGAAAGTACCTAAACACACTACTTCCACACTTAATTCACAAATTCCAGGTTTTTGGTGCATTGTCTTGATATGGAATGCTTATTTCTTCTAAGGGAATAATTGAGCTTGTCACCAACTGGACAATGTGAGAGTTTGCATTTGAGCCCTGATTCAAGGAGACCTTCCATCCCGCTCCAGTCCTCAAGTCCTAGGCAGGGGAAAAACAGGCCGGACTTCATTTCATTTAGCTGTTTAACTTTGAACATGCTTCCTAGATAGCTGCAAACATGACAAATCATTCACACCATCAAAATCTAAGACGTTATGATTCACAATATGGTCTGTACAGTCAACTTTATTCTTCATTTTCATAGAACTGCCCTGGATGCTGTAATCGAATCGTACTTGCATAAGACAGCGATTGCATAGGGAATGCCACTGTTGGGGCAAATATTATTCAGAAACAAACATGTCAGCTGGTTTACTTTAAACAATTAAACTCCAGTAAAGTGCTGGGGAACAAGAAAGAATGCTACATGAGAGATGGCTGATTTTGGTAGCAACCTGCCATATTGAGACATGTTAGAAATCTGTTGGTTAGAGTTCGCCTGCATAAATAATGATGCCAATGTTGAAACTGTACAGCACAAATTGATACAATGCACGGTGGTACAGACAAGAGAAAGGGCGCTTCCTTTGCTTAAATAATCTTTTATTTATTTTTGCATTTGTAGAATACAGATAACTCATCTCATGAATAGCAACATTATACAAAAGAAGGTCACAAATCAGAACACTTTCTGACAAATAACGCAAAATAAGTCTAAGTCTAAAATGAAAAAATGTAAAGTAAAGAAAAGAGATCAAAGTTAAACATTTGTTTCTAAATGGAATGTCACTGCAAGTGTTAAAAAGGTTCAGGTGGTTCAAGTGTCCCAGTTGACACATAGGATTAGGGCATAGATGCATCAAGCCAAAAAACACTCGCAAAGGGGCAGATTCTCAGAATCTGCCCCTTTGCGACCGGTATTTTTGCATTTGGGATGCATCATTCCAAATGCAAAAATCGCAGATTTGCGATTACTTTCATTTAACGAATCTAAAAGTGAGATTCCTTAAATGCAATGCATTAAAGTTAAAAAAAATTAGCGATTTCGCTAATAGGGGTCGCAAATTACCATGAAGTTGAACTTCATGGTAATTAGCAAAAACTTTGAAAAATGCACTAAAGTGCATTTTTCAAAGTTCAATTTTACTCACAACCATGCCCTCAGGGCATGTGTGTGTGCAAGATGTAGCCATATGCAGATTTCAGGGGTGCAACAAGGTGTCCTTTTGACACCCTGGCACCCTTGAAATTGCAATCTCAATTTGCGATTCTCTAATTGAGAATAGCAAATTGAGATTGTCCTCCCATTTATTCCTATGGGCCTCAAGGCCTATAGGAATGAATGGGGAGGTATTCCTTAATTGTGACCCGCAATTTGCGAGTCGCAATTAAGGAATTTTGAGGAATCGCTATTTAAGCGAGTTTTTCTTGCATAGCATTTTGCTATTCCTTATTAGCGAATCGTTATTGTTCGCTAATAAGGAATCGCAAGATGGATGCTTGATGCATCTGTGGGCCTGTGTACGAAAGTACCGATTTGCAATTTCCAAATACCAAATCATTACTTAAGTACGTTTATCTTGAGAATTTTTGACTAACAAAGTAGTTTTTTCTTTAGTTTTTGGTAATCGCAGTTTGTGATTACCAAAATTGTGATCCAGGTCGCAAATTGTGCTTCTCATTTCAAGCTTGCAAAGTAGCCAGAGTGAAGGTGCTGAACAGCTGCCTATGCTAATTGCGACTTGGATCAGCAAGCCACATCTTTAAACCCCAGAAATGGCCAGCGCCAACCTAGGGCAAGAGGGAGGGTGAAGAAAACGAAAGTCTTCGGAAAAATAACCTGAGATACTGACTGCACCGTGCTGCAACAATCATGACCCTCTGTTTGGAAGGTCATCCATGACTGTCCCGGAGTCTCAGAAAAACAAAGGGCCCAATTCACAGAACTTTTTAAGACAAAATCCTAAACTTACTACCATTTTGGTATTCACAGAAGGCACTTCCTCATTTTGGTATTCACAGAAGGCAGTTACTCATTTCTCCTAAATGCCTTCTGTGAATACCGGAAGTCTTAAAGATAGGATTTTTCTCAGTTTAGGAGTCCTAAAGTTAGGAGTCCTAACTTTACTGCTCCTAAACTGAGAGAAATCCTAATTTCTAGACTTTCAGTATTCACAGAAGGCATTTAGGAGTCCTAAAGTTAGGACTCCTAACTTCTGTGAATTAAGAAATGAGTAAGTAACTTCTGTGAATAACAAAATGAGTAAGTGCCTTCTGTGAATACCAAAATGGTAGTAAATTTAGGATTTTGTCTTAAGTTAGTTCTGTGAATTGGGCCCAAAGTCTGGCAGGAGATGCAGCAGAAAATCAATGATATAACAGTAACCCAGCTGTAGCTAGGAAGAGGTGGTATGACCTGAAGTCGCATACAAAGGAGAAGGTTGAGACACGGCTGGTGAGTCCTGGGCCCTCACCTACTACACTGGAATAGAGGGAGAAGGCTACCTTGGAGACACAGGAAATTGTGGGATTTACAACCATTGATAACGTAACACCTGCAACATCTCAAAGTAAGTCTAAAATGTTTTTTATTTAAACATCTGTTACCCTAAAACTGTCTTCTATGTGCATTTGTCAAGTAACACAATACAGAGTTTTTATTAGCAAATTGTAAAATACTGTCAGAGTACATTATCGGACATGTAGTCAAAAATTGACTCACTTCAGTCAGTGCTAGAAATGTATTAAACAAATGATGACAAAATATAAGTAATGTTTCTTCATAGCATTTGTTTAAGCAGATCAACCTGAGGGAGACAATGATGGCACTAATGTGGAGGGACAGGATGACTCACACATGGTGGTAGATCCCCTAGAAATAGTCGGTTATCCACACCTAATGGCTGCTCTTGCAGTGCTTCGTACTCCCTACAGGCACCATCGGTGGGTGATGATGATGTCACAGTCCAATCTTGCAGTCAGGTGTGAGGCCACAACAGCGGCTTGTCTCAGTGCGTGCTTGCAGGCTGAGCCGTGAGATGTCTCATTGCAACCAAGCATCATTGTCGGAAGTTCCAGCAGAAAATGCCCATTTGTTTGGTTGCCTTGAGTGTTCAATGCTGCAAATTCGGCATCTGCAACATAAACAGAGGAAAATTAAAAAAAGATACAGCCTATTCAGCAATGAATTTCATTTGGTTTCAATAGCATGGCCAGTCAATTGTCAGAAGATGAAGCTATGAGGAAAAATACATTGGACGGCCTCACCAATGCCCTTGAAAAAATGATGTGTCAACAAATGGCAGATGATGACGCCAATCAGAGGCTTAGAGAGAGAAGCACTGCAGCAGGAATGACTGGTTTATCCTGTTCAGTATGGAGACTGGTGCATGCCGCTTCAGCCTTATCCAGGTAGACAGGAACACTCCAGGTGGAAATGGGCCACTTTAATAGTCAGAACTACTCTCAAAATTATTCTTATGGAAGAGAAAGCCCCACTCACATATTTGTGTAATGCTTCATCATCGGCAACCTCTCCCCACTCTGAAAGGACAGTGCCGCAAGGGCCGAGTCGATCTCCTGATCAACCATGACAGGGGGGAGTTCTTATAGAAAAATAACTGGGCAAAGGCTGGATCCAGATCATTTAAAAATACCTTGTGGTTCCCAGATATGTTACTTTTAATAGTGGGGACCTCAGGTATATCTAAAAACCAAGTCAAGATGGTATTTGTGAGAACAATGGTTCGCCCAGTCTTTCTTAGCCAACATGTTTCTGCCCTCATGTGGAGCCTTAACAAGTCGGGGACATTCTTCATGGCTGGGGATCCCTAAGTAATTAATGCACCGAAAATACCGAGTAACATATCTTAATGACCAAAAAAAACTACCTGAGCGTGCATTTATGTTTATTAGCCTATTGTGATAAATAACAACAAAATGGAGAAAAATATAAAGAATTGAAAATTGATTTGAACTTCCCTCTATGTACATTTATTTACTATTCACAGCATGCTGTGGACATGCATTAGTCACTTCACTGCACGTCACTCCAAAACAACACACATGATAGGTGAAACAGCACATGCACATATGGCGCACATGCATTAAATACATTCTACATCAGTTATTTCCTAAAGAAGGTGCAAATGCTTCCTAAAAAACAAGAAACAAGGAACTATCCCTTACCCTAGATTTTAGGGGATACCGTATCCTGGTCTAGGATGTCGATGATGTCCTTTATAGTCACACTCTGATGCAAAGTGAAGGAGGATAAAAAGATTATGTCATGTGTATTGGACACAAGCTACACCTAGAGGGGTGTAGCACTTAGCTGCTGTTGTCTGGTCTTCATAGTAATTTGAAATTTAACTTACTCATCACTAAGACATCATTTCAGTGATTATACAAGTAGAAACTGGATCAGTTAGATAGTGAATGGACATTGCATCATCCATTTCATAATACAAAGTCGGTCATTACTATATCGTTATTTAGCAAAACTAAGACATCTGCTGAAGTTAATTAGAAACTGTGTCGGCATACTTGCATTGGTTATTGTGGGCATAGTGACCAGATATACTTAATATGGACATCACCCACTTCCAGAAATATGTGTTATCAAATCTGTATACACACATACACACCCCATCATTCCAAATGTGATTTCCGCGTTTATTCTTAAGTGGCGTCCTATTAGGAGTTACATACAGGCACAATCAAATGATCAGAACCTCTCACATGTCTGATTCCATAGTTAGAGTTTGCCTTTAAAACCGGGACGGATGCACAACTATATCACAACTCATTTACTTCATCAACAGACCTATTGTTCAATTTCACCTGAGCGAGAATGCCGCTCTGTTTTTGAAGCCAGCAAAGTTGTTGACTTTTTGGGTCAGTTAAAACACGTGATGGGTGTGAAGGAGCTGGGTTCTCTCCTCCTATTTACTATGGAACCCTCAGTCAATGGCCCTTTTTGTCTGCTTTAGAAGTGAAGAGGGGGAAAATGTACTTCTTCAGTTGGAATCACCAGCTCAAAGAATCAGGACTCCGAAGAATCACAGACTCCAGGTTGTCAAGTTTAGTGAATTTATTACAAAGCCAAAAATAACTGGACATACAAACACCTCAAGACGAGGTTGTAGAAATGCATTGGGACTAATACAAAGCCAAACCTACGGCCGAAATTCAGCTTCTTGGACATGAAAATAATGACTAATTCTTAGACTAGAACGCAGGCTATAAGTGCCCCACATCTAGATCAGTCTTCATTGGAGGTTCGTAAGTAAAAAGCATTATTCTGCCCCTACTCTAGCAGTGTGTCATCCCTACTTAGCATTTCACATACAAGTCAGGAAAAGGTGTCATCGCGAGAAGACTTCCTAAGAAGTATGCTCACATTGTATGGGTCAAGTAGCCAAAGGCTCGTTCTAAGATGCTCCTTCTCTCCTCATCGATCTCCTCTCCTCTCCTGACTCAACCCCCGACGCACTGTCCCTAATTCAAACGGATGTTTGACGGTACATCGCGCACCTTTTCATCGCGTGCGTTTACCACGCGGCTTTACCCCGCATAGTACATTACCTCGTCAACGGTTACATCGACAGCTGTAGCAACGCCAATGCGTTGCTTTCTATTGTGCATAACATCACATCGCGGACCCTGATATCGCACGCCGTAACAGCGCGTTAGTACAAATGGGGCTGGCGACTCCCATTACCAGGAGTGTGCTAGATTACTAGGACACTTGCAACTGGCCATTAGGATCTGATCACTCGAAAATGTATGTATGATCGACTCACCAGCATGATTTATTTTGAGTGTTTACTCACCGAGTCGGACAGGATGCTCCATAGAGAGACGAAATATTTATGGCTATTGAAGCAAAGTTTATGTGACGGTATGCTAAGCACTCTGAAAAGTAAACATCACCTTAACAGTAAGTAGCACGCATAGGTAGTTACTAAAAACTGGAGAAACTGATGATTTCCTGTACTCAGTATTGAAAAAAATAGTGGATCAATTTATGGTGAGAAAGTTCGTAAAAGGATTGCTACAGTCACTCAATATGTAATGTCTGGAGGAGCGAACAATAGGCCGGGGTGATGTCAGCAGTATTTATTTAATAATAAAAAAAAATTAACCGGCAGCGGTGGGATTCTAACTCACGCCTCAGAGAGACTGAAGACTGCATCCAGGGCCTTAGACGTCTCAGACACGGCACTGCATGGAAATATTTGTCACAGACAAGGAACCTGTATCACAGTAAATATATGACGCAGAGGAAGATCTGTTGCTGTTTGAAAATGAATGCAAAACGATTAAACCACTGTAAGCGTCACATATAAAAGTTGAAGGGGAGGAATGTAAATGCCTCACTGGAGAGAAGAGGGCGGGGCCTGATGAGCAATAGTTACGGAGGGTTATATCTGTATTGCTCACACACCGCCAAAGCATTCTCCGTCCAATCCAGTCTCCAGCAATTATCGTACACTACTCTCTGACAGAGGTTTTTTCAAACCATTTTAGAAACATCTGCTCTAAATATGTCAACGTTCATCCACCCTGTACAGACTTACATGAAGCAATTATTGTTAAGTATTTGTTTAAAAACTATCCACCGACCCATTCATCCACCCACCCTTTGATCCATCCACCCTTTCAAACATCCATTCACCCATGCACCATTTCATCTATCCATCCACCCACCAATCCTTCACGCACCCACCCTTTCATCCGTCCATGCATCCAGCCACCCTTTCATTCAGCCAGCAAGCCATCCGTCACCCACCCACCCACCCTTCCATCCATCCATCCATCCATCCATCCATCCATCCATCCATCCAGCCTTTCACCAGTTCTACCATACACCCTCCATCCATCCACCCATCCTCCATCCATCCACCCATTCACTACCCAGCCCCCCATCCATCCACCACCCAGCCCCCCACCCATCCATCCATCCATCCACCACCCAGCCCCACCCATCCACCTACCCATCCACCCATCACCATCCACCCAGCCACCCATCATCTATTCACTCACCCAGCCACCCACCATCCATCCACCCACCCATCCACCTACCCATCCACCCATCCTCCATCCATCTACCCATCCTCCATCCATCATGCATCCATCCACCCACCCATCATGCATCCATCCACCCATCATGCACCCGTCCACTCATTCATCCACCCACCCATCCATCATGCATCCATCCATCCATCCACCCACCCATCATGCATCCATGTGTCTGAATGCGCACACAACAGCGTTGCTTTTCTGCAATGCTGACCTGACAACATTGTTGAAATTGTTGGAATATTGCAGGTAATCATAAATCAGAAACATAAAAAAGAAGTAATTGTAAGTGTGTATTTTTTTGTGGCTCAGGCGATTCTCGATCCTTGGTTCCCAGCACCAAAGTCAGCAGTGCTATCCGTGTTGCCACCTCCTCTCCCTCTGTGCAGGGCCTGCATTTTGCATGTCTTTCACTTATTCTACTGTCGTCTCTTCTCAAAAGGGCCAGAATATGTTAAAAATCGTCGGGTTGTGCCCTTCAACGCGTGGACCTGCTTTATTTCGATCTGTAAGTGCTTCCTGTTGATGTTCCTGCCCCAAAAAGTAAAATTTCAACACAAAGCACTTACAGATCAGAATAAAGCAGGTGCACGCGTTGAGGGGCACAACCCGACGTTTTTTAACATTTCCTGGCCCTTTTGATAATCCGTTTTTTTAAAAATAAAGCAGGTGCACACGTTGACGGGCACAACCCGACGTTTTCCGGGCCCTTTTGATAATCCGTTTTTAAAAAAAAATAAAGCAGGTGCACGCGTTGAGGGGCACAACCCAACGTTTTTTTAGCATTTCCTGGCCCTTTTGATAATCCGGTTTTAAAAAAAAAGAAAGCAGGTGCACGCGTTGAAGGGCACAATCTGTTTTTTGTTGTATCAAAATAAAGCTGGTGTAAAGGTGGCTCAGCAGCTTGCCATAAATGTATTTCAAAACGCGTGTGTGAGCGCATTGGCGGTGACATGCCTTGCGATGTAACTGTAAACGCTCAGTAGTCGCATGCGTTGAGAAAGCAGCCGATGTAACCGCCCCCGCGATGTTAAGGTCGCGATGCGATGGCAGCGCGATGTAACACTGTCGGTGTAATGGGTGTTCCCCAATTCAAACACCAAAATCTCTGATCCCGCCCACTGTCCGTTTTAAGATCACCTCATCCAGCTGGGCACTCCTCATAGGTGATTTTCCATTTAGTTTCGATACTCCCAACTCCTGGCTCAGTGACCTTGATTCCCAGGCCTTCTCCAGTGAGAAAGGCCACCGTCACACGTTATCAGCGCTTTCTGATGTAAATGTATTCTTTACTCTCCTAAGCCTAGCTTCTAAAACAAAAGCGTTATTCTAGCTACCAAAGATGGGCTTCTCCACCTGCAACAGAAACGTGAGAAAAGAACAAATCTAACATGCACATGAAAATCGAACATTATTTCAATGACTAAGAGCACCAGGGAGAATACATTTGGGCCCTGCAGAAATTGGTCAAAATGAGAGAATAATACAGTGCATAAACCTCACAAATCTACATATAACTACGCTCTTTTACTAAACATTTCTAAATCAACAGGCTACCTGTGCACATCAGATGCGTGTATATGTATATGTGAATAAGAATTTAGCACAAGTCTACACATGAATGTTTTCAACTAGCATGCATGTATTACAACATAATTTCTCCTTGATTATGTGAAAATATACCTAACACATCACGGTTTGCAATATTACAGTGCACAATCTACTCACAGGTTATTACGACAATGGAAAAATGTAGGTGTGAACTACTCATGATTACAATGCGCCCCAACAAATGAAAGAGCACCATCGCTCTGTATCTGTCGCTATAATCAAAATCAATACAAATGCCAATATTGAACACTACTTACCACGCTACTTCATCATGGTAACAATGAAACTAAATCAGAGGTACCACACTCTTCTCATTCAAATTCTTCATTTTATTTGCAAAATCCTTTGGATTACTTTTGGATAATAAATAAACACAGACTGTTTTACTTAAATAAGAAAATACGACCAGCAATTAATGCAAATACACCATATCACCATAAAGACACAACAATCACTCAATACTCTCCTTCAATCACTCCACATTCATTCAAAGCACATTGACCACTCAAACCAACAAACAGTTCACCAACAGGTTAAGCCATATAAACTCATTTTCCTAGGAAGGCAAAACCAGGGAGAGAACCCAGCATAGTCAGCCAAACAACGAGATAATTGAATGACAATCTCAAAAAGGCACACAACAGAATTACACTACAAATTTTCATAGTGAACGAACAATTATTTACAGTGCACCAACAACAAAAATAAATTTTAAACACGTTTGACTTGAAAACACCGCATGGTCGACGCGTTTCGAACCCACTCAATAGCAGGGTTCTCTTCAGGCCAAAAAATCTAAAAAAGAGAGAAACAAATTCTCTTACTAATATGGGCACATAGTATAGACAACCAGCATGAATGCCTTAACCTCGGTGTTACACCATCTTACCTTAATCATAAATCAAAAGAGCTTGCTCTGCCAATTATCAGTGTATGTGCAGATGAAAAAATAAATGGAACATAAACTTCAAAGCACCGTCATTGCTAAATGGTCTGGGATATTACATCGGTAAATATCTCAAAAAAAGAGAGGGAGGGCTTACACTGTGGTGTCACACTTGCTAGCCCGTTGTCCATAATACTTAAGATCACATTATCGAAGCAGTTGTTGAGGAAACTCCGAGTCCTTGAGCAATTTCTAACAAACAAACAGTATGCATTTTTAAAACAAGGTCCCAAGTCATGCCTATCAGTTCATAACATCATGTACAACACGTGAAGTCGCTTACCACAATCTTTATCTGTAACGGGGATTTCACTCGTATCAGTACGTGTACGCGGAGTGAAGGAATCAATCTGAAACGCAACGGCATCTGAATTCAGCCTCAGTGCTAGACACAGATAAATATGGCACCACAATATAGGGTTGTTAAATGGATTGAAACAATTGTTTCTTTCAAAATTCTCATTTGCTCGTCCTCCCTTAACTCGCCAGCGTGTACCCGGTTGGACGTCTGACGTCACATGTCCCCAAGGATTATGGCAATGCTAAGGCTCATGGGACATGTGGTTTTATTGTTTTCGCCTGCGTCTTCACTCCTCAAGCTTTATTAAAACACCTATAAGCGATCTATCGCGGACATAAGCCTAGCTTCTAAAACAAAAGCGTTATTCTGGCTAACAAAGACGGGTTTCTCCACCTGCAACAGAAACGTAAGAAAAGAACAAATCTAACATGTACATGAAAATCGAATATTAGTTCCATGACTAAGAGAACCAGGGAGAATACATTTCAGGCCTGCAGAAATGGGCCAACATAAGAGAATAATACAGTGCATAAGCCTCACAAATCTACATATAACTAAGCTCATTTACTGAACATTTCCTAATCAACAGGCTACATGTGCACATCAGATGTGTGAACATGTATATGTGAATACGCATTTAGCACAAGTCTACACGTGAATGTTTTCAGCCAGCATGCATGTATTACAACATTATTTCTCCTCTTTAATGTGAAAATATACCTAAAACATCACGGTTCACATTATTACAGTGCACATTCTACTCACAGGTTAACACGACAATGGAAAAATGTAGGTGCAAACTACTCATGATTATAATGCACCCCAACAAATGAAAGAGCACCATCGCGCTGTATCTGTCGCTATAATGGCATTACTTCTAGTGCCCTGTGGTTGTTGGGATATGTAGTTCCCTCGTCGGCAGGGTTTGCTTCTGGGGTATTTTTGTTCCATCTACAGTATCACGGTGGGGCCAGTTCAGGTGCTATGAGGCTGCTACTGGTGGTACTGTTCAAATATGGGGTATACCTAGATGGGGCATACTTTTGCCATTTTCAAGCACTCGCATTGGGCAGAGTCATGCAGGGCTTGTTAATGGATAACAATAAAGAGGCAAAACAGGAGTAATAATGAAAAAGTAGTCAAACCACAGCAAATATAACGCACATAATGTGTGGTGTTTGTGGCATCACGTAGGATCTTTGGGATAGTGCCCATTGTAAAAATGTAATGTATTTGTCAATTGTCAATGTTTAAGTACATTCCAATGCAATAAAAGGTGAAATTATACAGACGTATGTGTGTGTTTGTTTTACACGTTTAGAGGTAAGACAATGGTGAATGGGAAAAGTCAGAATGGAATGAGAAAAATATCCCAATGGATTAATTTGTCAGTCTACATGTTTCAACGGATGCTCATCAGTTAATACTCCCCTATGGCATCTCATCATTCAGCCCACGGAGGTCGGTCTGGAGCCTCAAAATCCATCCTACTTCAATGGTTAGTAGGTGTTTAGTCATATCTTGGTGTTTCTGTGTCAGTTTTTTCAAGTACATACCATTCCATCTCGTCTTCACTATGCCCACTATCAATGTAGTTGTTAATTAGTTTTGTTGAGTCGTGTTTTCACCTAATGGTGCTCCGGCGTTCAGTGATGCGAGTGTGCACACATGTGGTCGTCATCCCAACATACATTAGTTTACATGGGCAGTTGATTATGTAGACCACATTTTTGGTGTTGCAGATCTTCGGTTTTTGCGTTTCCAGGGTGTTCTAAGACCCAGGTCAAATTCTTTAGTTCTTTTTGTAAGCAGACAGGCACTACAATTCCCACAGGGTGAACGGCCCACGGGAGGTGGTAGATTTCAAATGGTTACCTGATTAGTGTGATCAGCTGTCCTTTAAGGGACAATCCATTTGGGATGCAGTTGCAAGAAGAAGTGACAAGCACAGTACAGGAAGTACCACTAGGACTGTGTATTTTTGTTTTTAGTGATTTAACTGACATCGGGTGGACATTATGTAACATTTGCATTTGGCAGTTAAAAACTGGTTTAAAAATGTAAAGAAAACCTTGAAATAAAGGTTGCTCTACTCTGAAGCATCAAACAAATATTTGAATTTTTTTTTACTTGTACTTTCGCATATGTCTTACCTCGAAAATAAATTGTTGGCAATGTGGTCCCACTGCCATCTCTCCTCTCAGCTGAACTTCCATCTGTAGGCTGCTGAACAGGTGGCTCAGGATCTTGGTCTGCCGGTCTCTCCTGGTCACAATGTTGTGTGGGCTTTCACACATTGATCTACACACAAGAGGGGAGAGGGCCCCAAAAGTTTAAACTCCAATACCCCAGGCCCCCTAAGGCTACCAGTTAATCACACGCAGGGGGTATATAGAGTACACAACTACAATAGTGGAAAATTCCCCAGTTTAGAAAAACTGCCCTCACTCACATACTAAAGTATGTGACATGCTTCATCATAGGGCCTGCTACAAACGCCCTGGTGTTGCC
Source organism: Lissotriton vulgaris (assembly GCF_964263255.1). Lineage (NCBI taxonomy): Eukaryota > Metazoa > Chordata > Amphibia > Caudata > Salamandridae > Lissotriton > Lissotriton vulgaris. The sequence continues at coordinate 1,675,472,388 of NC_141691.1, forward strand.
ACATCCAGGGCGGAGCATTAGGGAGGGGGAAAAAATAATAAAATCCACGTGACAAGACGTACGATACAATCAATTAATACGTACAACAAATAACATACATGAGTGGTGAAACGTATAAGTGAACACCTCGTGAATCTGATGTAAGTGCGACGAAAAGAGTGCAGTTAGGATGTGATTAAAACTGATTAGGGGTGCCAATAGAAAATATTGCTTTATTAAACCCAATTTTGATACCCCTATCAGGATTAAAAGTAAAAAGAAAGGATGGGATAATGTATTACTGAGAAAATGAGGTTCCTCAAGACTACCCTCCTACTACTGCTAGAGTCAACATGTTTCGACCGCTTCCATTGTGCCCCAAGAGGTCACTTCGGTCTTCCTCAGGACTGTCACAGTCAAATCCACTCGTCACCCTGTACCGTAGTTCGGTCACTGGGTTTCCCGAAAGTAGTTGGTCTCATAGATCCATACTCATCCGGGTATTTTCAATTATACAGTGGAGAGAATATCCCCAAAGTAACGGGGAGAACATACACTGAAAAAGAGTAAGGGATAATAAGAAGGGTGCAGGTACTTGCCCCCCATAGTACTACTCAATTCCTCCCTGAGAATTCTGTATTGCTAACGCAGATGATTCTCCTAGTAAAAGAACTGTGCTTCAATAACGTTTCACACAAACTTGAATGTATGTCATTTAGGTTATGTTGTCTAATTAGACATTCAAAAAGACTAGTTTAAATTACTGAGTCTTTAATCAAGATTATGAACTAATATGGTCATGAACAAGGCATACACTCATCTGCCCCAAGCCGAGCCCGGGACCCCAATGAGCTCATACACACTCCACCCAAAAGCCACTCTTATTATTTAGTAGGCACGTGATATAAAAACATCGAAAATGAGGCTTGTAATATACAATCAAATTGAACTTACCGAGTTTATGTACTACATAAACTCGAACTGGTGCCCGTCAGGAGGATATGCCCGTGAACACAATCTACGTGGAATCGAGCGTGTAAAGTGATTAGCAGTTGCCTCATAGGTCGGTTCGGCGATATTCAAATAATTGGTAAAGCGCCAGTCATTAACGAGCTCCCCCATTCACCTTACCGTTCAGTTAGGTCATCCCTGCCCAAACGTGAACCTGAATTCAGTGACACCGCGTAGTTGGAGGTCGCGGTGTCATTTCCTCTATTAATCGAGCCACCACTCACGATCCGCCCCCGCCGTCCGGCGTCAGGAGCGTCATGGCGTCCCGACGTCTCCACGTCCAGAGTACGGGGCAGTCGGGAAGTGTAGTCTCAACGAGGTTTTCGGTGCTATCGTCATGCTGGCCACGGGTTGCGTTAGTTGGTATACAGCCCTAACTTTACTAAAATAAAGGCAACGCATAAGCGATGCTGGAAACAATTGAGCTGTTATCTATTTCTGCCTGAAAAGCGTGTTGCCCACACAAACGAAAGGAACAAGGGACTATCTACAGTGGATGATAAAGGTTGGCCCCGACCATGGATATCAATCAGTGCACACGAGAATGTGGATAAAAGGAACTCCTGGCTATAATGGATCGTAGCTCGTCCTGCCCAATAGTCTCAATATCCACACTTGAACCAGGTATGTTCCTGAATGATGCTGATGTAATAGAGGCTCTATTGCAAGATATCCGTGGTCCCAGTAATGTCAGAGGGGTGTAACCTCTGGTGTGTGTACCTATGACTATCATAATGTTTCACCAGAGCATGATAACCCTCCCCTGTAAGTAGGTACTAGAGGTTCGAGAAGCCCCATGAATTGAGGCGCATCCTAGATATTCCCTCCCCAAGATGAAATAGTCAGTGTTATTGTCGAGGTGGTGATGGCTACAAAAACCCCCATTGTTCAAAATGTAGGCTGTGCCCTATTCACAGCTGGAATAACTACCCATCGGTTGCTAATACGGTGGTATAATAGTATCCTTTATGTTGTCCCAAGTGTATTAGTATTCTAGGGAGATAGAATGCAGCTGACATGTCTAAGTGGGTAATCAGAAGTGACCGTGGCCTTATTGGAGGGTTAGATGGATTTACAGTTGTCTACCCAGTGTCTGCCAAGGAATATCATCATTTAATCCCACTTTGTGGCTTCTTAGGCGGTACACCCATTGTTGTTCTCGCTGCAGTAACACTCTTTGGTCATCTATTTGGTGTCTGCTGGGTTTTATCTTCTCTATCACGGTCCACCTAAGATCTTCTGTACTGTGTCCTTTCTCAAAGAAATGGGCCGTGAGTTTGGTGTTCGTTTTACCACATCTTATAGTACTCTGGTGTTCCGTTATTCTGGTTCTTACTTTCCTGCTAGTCATCCCTACATACATTTTTTGGCAGGGACAAGTAAGCAGATAAATCACTCCCTGGGAATTACAATTGGTGTGTGATCTCTGTTCCCAGCGAGTGCGGAGTCCTGGATCAATAGTAGTGACAGACACTGCATGTGCCACAACGAGTATGTCCTGTCAATATAGGTAAACCTGTTACAGCAGCGTTCTCTCTTACTAGTCCTAGATCCCTGGGTCTCGTATGTACCAGAAGATCCCTCAAATTCTGACTCCGTCTAAATGAGAACAGGGGTGTCTCAATTTTCAAACCCCCTGTATTGAGTATCTTCCAATTCCTTAAGACCAGTTTTTTGATCTGTTGTGATGCTGTATTAAAGGTGGATACAAAGACAGGTTTTTTAGTCTGGGGTCTCATGTTTTTGGACAATAGTGCATCCCGGTTTGCATTGAATGCTCTTTTCCGTGCTTTTTTGATGACTCGGGTGGGGTACCCCCTTTGTTGTAATCTTGAGGTAAGGTTTTTTGCTTCCTCCGTAAAATCATCCCTTTCAGAACAATTCTGCCGAATTCGGAAGAATTGTCCAACTGGTAAATTCTCCCGTAAGGAGCGGGGGTGGAAGCTCTCAAAGGCCAATAGGGCATTCTTATCCGTAGGTTTATGGAAGACCTTTGTTTTTAAAGTGCCGCCACTGGGTTCAATCACCAGGTCTAGGAAAGGGAGGCTGGTCTTAGTGATGGTCGAAGTGAAATGGAGGAACGGATTCTGGGAATTGAGGCAGTCAAGAAAAAGATCAACAGATGTTCTCTCGCCCCTCCATATCACTAAGACGTCATCTATATAACGTCTCCACAACCTCAAGTGATTCTTCCATGGACCACTCGTGTTCAGCACTGTGTGGTCTTCAAAGGCTCCAACATAAAGTCCGGCCAGGCTAGGGGCAAAAACACTTCCCATGGAAGTAGCATGGGTTTGAAGGTACAATAACCCCTCAAATTCAAAAAAGTTTTTAGTGAGGGTTATTTCGGCCAGGTGTAAAATAAAGGCCCTAGGTGTTTGGTATGGCCAGTCTCTTTCAAAAAGTAAAGTTTCGAGGACCCTCAATGTCTCCCGTTGTGGGATATTTGTGTAGAGGGCCTCTATATCAAGACCTATCAGGAATTCGTGGTCAGGGTCAAATGTTACATCCTTCAGCAAATTTAAGATATCCAGGGTGTCCCTCAAATATGTAGGTAAGCATTGGACCATGGGCTTCAAGAAAAAATCGCAAAATTGCGATAGAGGTTCAAGCAAAGACCCCATCCCGGAGACAATTGGTCTACCGGGAGGAGGTCTAGCTGTCTTATGGATCTTAGGAAGACAGTAAAAGTAAGGAACCCCTGGATGTTTATTTACAAGGAACTCTGCTTCCTTATCAGTGATCCAGTCGTTAGTCCTTGCCTCTTCCACCATACTTCCAATCTCCCTGGAAATCTCCACTGTGGGATCCTCTCTGAGTTTTTTGTATGTCCTGGGGTCTGCGAGAAGGCGGGTACGCTCTTGGCGATAGGCATCCACATCCATCACTACAATCGCGCGCCCTTTGTCCGCAGGCTTTAGAATAATTTCTTTATTACTCCCCAGTGTTCTCAGTACTTCTCTCTCACAGTTGGATAAGTTAGAGTAGTTACCCGAATTAGTAAGATCTGCGGTTTCCAAATCATGGACCACTGCTTCCTCAAAGGCCGCTATCTGTGGGGAAAGTAACGTCAGTTGTGGTGTAAACGTTGATTTAGGACGAAATGGAGTGTCGCCCGTCTTTCCTTCATCGGGGTTTCGATCTTCGAAGAATACCTTCAATCTAAGATTACGGAAGAAGATCGCCAAATCTTGTCGGAGAGTGAAAAGGTCTGGGTAATTGGTTGGAACAAACCCCAATCCCTTGTTTAGGAGTCTTTACTCCATAGTAGTTAGGGGATGTCCTGATAGGTTCACCACTAGAGTTACTCGTGGCTCGTGCTCGGTGTGGTTCCCTGTGCCATACTCCTGGTTACCCGTTGGGTGATTTCTTGATCTTGATCGGACCAATTCACCCGTGTTGGTTGTTTCTGTTTGCCTCGGCCCTTGCCCCGGCCTCTCCCTAAAAAAGGCCCCTGGTAATTCTGAAATTGGGGATTCTGAAATTCCGGATTAGGGAATCTTTTATTATCATAAGTTTGATTCTGAAAGGACCTGAGGGTTGGTATCCCATCATAGGCCAATTATAAGCCTGATTGGGGTATGGTTGAAAAGGTTGGTGGAAAAAAGGTGGTCTAGGACCTCGCCAATTCCCACGGCCTCGCCCTCTTCTCTTAGGTTGATATTCATTTCCGCTCTCTTCACTAGAACTACTAGTGGTGTATTGGCGGGGTCGGCCCTGTTGGTTACTCCTATTACCCTCTGCCATCTTTTGTTTGGCATATTCGTTGGATGTATACGGGTATACTTTTTCTCTTGAAAAATTCTTCAGGTCTTTCTGAAGTTTTGTAATTTTGGCATGGATTAGATGGTCTCTGTATTCTCCAAGTTCGGTGTTAATTTGTTCCAATTTATGGTCAAAGGATGTCATTACACACATTGCCACTATCTTGCATGTGGTTTCCAGAACAAGAACTAAGAGGTGGTGGCCTAGCCATTATCCACCGCAACTCTATGAAATGCTCCACGTTCGAACTCTCGGACATAAAGGGGGCAGAAAGCATGGGTTTCTGCATCCAGATAAATGAGGAGAGCACTTTTGCTGGTGCCCTCGTTTATCGTCCACCAGGACCACAGAACGGCTTTTTACAAAGCTTCGAAGAAGCACTCAGCACTCTCACCCTGAAATACGCCAATTTTACAGTACTAGGCGACCTAAACTTCCATCTCGATAAACCCAACGACCCTAACACAATATGGCTTAATGACCTAACCGATATCTTGGGGTTGGAAATATTGACCAAAATGCCTACACATAAAGCAGGTCACATTTTGGATTGCATCTGCACTAATTTTAAAACCCTAACCGTAGAAACTCCCCTGCCCCAAACATGGACCGATCATTGGCTGATCCCTTTCAAACTGGTCGCCCATAAGAAAAGGTCCAACACACCCAACCCGAAAGTTGACTTCCAGATACAGAGAGACTGGAAAAAACTAGCAAACTCCCCCAATCTGCATCTCGTTGCTGAGAACTCGAAGCCGCCCCCTACTGGTTGTACTGAAACAGACTACAACAACTTCTGTCAATGGATCACAGATCTCTGCGGTCCCCCAAACTCGGAAAAAGTGAGAAAAAAGCAGAACAAAAAGTCCGCCCCATGGTTCTCCCCCCACCTAAAAAACAAACGCTCAGAGGTTAGAACCCTTGAAAAGAAATGGCGCCACACTTATAAAACAACTGAACTTCTAGCCTACAAAACTGCCAGGAAACAATATCACGCAATGATAAAAACTGCCAAAAAAGATCACTTCCTTGAAGTCATCACTATGTCCAACAACAAACAGAAAGAAATCTTCAAAATAGTTGATGACTTCATGAACCCCAGAATCCTTAGACAAGAGATTCCGCCCTCACCTGCTCTATGCAATTCCATAGCAGACTACTTCGAACAAAAAATTCAAAACCTTATCAAAGACTTTCCAGACCCACTAGAATCTCTTTATCATGAAAACCCATTACCTACCAACAGAAACCCTCAGTTAAATACATTTGCTCCGGTCAGCCTTGACGAAACTCGTCAAGCTATCCTCTCCATCAAATCAGGCTCCCCTTTTGATCCATGCCCCCCCCTGCTGCTCCGCACTCTAGTGGACACAGTAAATCCTACTATAAATACTATCATCAACTCCTCTCTAGCCACTGCCGCCATCCCATCTGAATGGAAACTTGCCGCCGTAAAACCTCTGCAGAAAAAGCCCCTAGCTGACCCTACCACACTCTCTAACCTCCGTCCAATATCACTGCTTCCGCTACTGTTCAAACTCACAGAAGCAGCAGTAAACAAACAGCTGACCAGATTTCTGGAGGACAATCACCTACTACACCCCAGCCAGGCAGGTTTCAGAGCAAAACACTCCACGGAGTCAGCCCTTTTACACACAGTGGAGACTCTCAAGATAGCAATGGATCAAGGAAAAAAAGCCGTCCTGATCCTGCTCGACCTGTCGGCGGCCTTTGATACGGTCTCACACCCCGTATTAATTGGCCGCCTGGCAGACTCGGGACTTACAGGAACTGCCTTAAATTGGCTGAAAAACTTCCTCAGTCATAGGAAACAAGTCACCATATTAGGAAATTACCGGTCAGACGAAAAAGCACTAAACACAGGGGTGCCACAGGGCTCCAGCCTGAGCCCAATCCTTTTTAATCTTTATATGACCCCTCTGATAGAGCTCATCACCTCCTTCAACATCAGCACGATATCATACGCTGATGACACTCGGCTCATCCTTGTCCTAGACAACAACACAACTACAGCAGAAGAGAACCTGAGAAACTGTCTCACCGCAACTTTTGAATGGATGAGAATACACCACCTCAAGTGCAATTCAGGGAAAACTGAAATCCTCCCTTTTGGCCAAGACAACCTCTTCTCCCCTAAACACTGGTGGCCCCAAGATGCCGAAGTCCCGCCAAATACCATCAAATCAGCCCGCAACCTTGGGATCAGGTTTGATGAAGCACTATCCTTCAAGCAACAGGCAGGTACTGTGGCAGGGTCCTGCTTCAACATTATCAAGGGCCTCAGAAGGTTCTTCGACCTCCTCCCCCTGGCAGCTAGAAAGACGGTAGCAGTGGCCCTCATCACATCCCGCCTGGATTATTGTAACAGCATCTACGCAGGCTCCAATAAAAGTGTTCTGCACAAACTGCAGATGGTGCAGAACGCTGCCGCCCGCCTAGTGTTGAGACTTCCTAGGAAGTCTTCTGCCTCAGCAGCACTCAGGACCCTACACTGGCTGCCTATCCACAAGAGGGTGCTATTCAAAATCTTACTTATCACGTTCAGAGCCTACCACCAGTCAGGTCCCACTTATCTGTCTCAAAGGTTTGGAAGATACACTCCCTCCCGCTCACTCAGATCCTCCAACCTGAACCTACTTGTTGTCCCCAGATTCAGACTCTCAACGAAAGGAGGAAAACCCTTAGGAGTGTTGGGAGCTAAAGCCTGGAACAGGCTCCCTGCCCTCTTACGTCTGATCCCCTCAGAAAACATGTTTCGTAAGGCCCTCAAGACCTGGATCTTTAATGCCTCTGACACCCTTTGTTTAGCACTAATCTAATTCAATTCAACCCGCTCCTGCACAATTTACTTTCAGGTCCACCAATCTTTCCCTTTTCCTATTGCTCTTTGCACTTCCCTTTTTTTCCTCCTCTGCGACACGTTATTACTAGCGCCAAGATGCTCCGTGGAGTGTAAGTCGCGCTCTATAAAAGCCATTTCATATCATATCATTGCAAGGCACCACCAGTTCTATGTAGGCACCCGGAAATGAGTTTTCAGCACCCCAAATGTCCTCTCAGTCTCAGCCCTGGTGGGGTGATGTGCTGCGTTGTATTGCCTTTCATTTTGGGTTGTGGGGTATAGGTATGGTGTCAAAGTTTAAGGACATAGGGCATACACACTTTCAGCTGAAACAAACAAATAACGGTGAACTTTCATTTTCATGAGTCATTACATTTAATGTCAGTACCTAATAAATAGCCATCATCAAACTGCCTTTTTTCCAGCTGTCTGTATATTCCACTGTACCTAAACCTGAAGGAGTCATGGGTACTTCCTGGTTATCGTGACACAATATCAGTTATTAAATTGTTAGCATCACACTCCAGTTGAATATTGGGAGAATGTGTGTTTTTCTGGTTTCTAAACAGATATTCCAAATGTGATGGAGCACAAATGGGAACATGTGTTCTATCTATACACCCCATGACATGGGGAAATTTAGCAATCCTCTAAAATGTGAATGCTGTGCTTTGAATTACCTGTGCTTTTCCAGGTAGGTATATGTAGCTGCTTATATAAAGTAGCATGGCATCAATCTGAAGAAAAATTCTTAAGAGCACTTTGAGACACCCTACCAGCAACAGCAATTACACCCTGGTAACTGCCAGAGGGCAAACGGTGCAAAGAGCACAGCACCTGAACGTGGGTGGGGATAGAGTTGCCGTACGGTGTGCTGCTTTCTAGATGTGGCTTCAAAAGTGCAACACTCTCCAATATTAGAGCACTACTTAGACTGTAATTGTCAAAAATCTCTTCCTCAGTGAGTTGGAAAATGGCCTTCCTCATGTCTCTGCCTCCGACTCTGCTGAGCAGCCGGTAATCGCAGTCTCCTCGCAATGACATACAATGCAGCAATTGTGGAAACTCCTGATGCTTCATTTATAGTTTGCGCAAAGTTACCACCTAATTTGCATTAGTGGTAAATTGCAAAAGAAAATGGACCTTTTTGTAACCAGTTGCTAATTGTGGCAGACTTGAACATTGCGTGGCAAGAATTAGAGATTCACAAAATTGTTGCACCTCAAAACAAAATTGTGAATGGCTTTCGTACATCGCACATAACCACTTTTTTGAGTCACAACCCCATTTGTGCCCAATTTGCCAATTGCGAATGCTTCATACATCTTGTTCATAGGCTTTTACGGCCTACCAAGAAAGTGCATACTTAGCATAATATGTTTATGTACTACTCCTTCTTCTCAGTAAGGATGGAAATGAAATTTCCATGTAAACAAAGACGCTAGAATCCACAAGAAGACCCAGCTCCACTATTTAGGGGTGTGTTAGAATGGGTGGATACAATGTCAATAAATTTCTTGATATGTGTAGACCCGACAAGCACACAACACGTAGTGATCTCTCGCTCATCATGCTGGATAGCAGGACACATACCCACTGGCCCACACTAGCTCTCCCCGAGGTTGAGAGCCATCTGTGTCCTTATTAGATGCAGCATTTGTTTATTTATAAAGATGCTTTTTTTGTTGGAATGTAGAAAAGTATTTTATTGTACCTCATGAACTGCATAAATGGACGGCCAAAAATGTTTACATTGTGAGATTTTAAGCAGACGCATTCTGTCCAGCTTCCTTGCCGCAGCTTTAAATTAAACTAACTTGTTCCTGTTTTGCTAAATGCCTTTTGCCTTTTCATATATTTAAATTAAATTCAATTCTGAGCCATAGCTGTGATTCTTTAAAACACCACTATTTGTCAGATTGGCATTCAGCTCTAGTTGAAGATGGCTTACTTTACCTCACAAGGAAAAAAGACTCTGGGGCATATTTACAAGAAAGAGGCAAAGCGTGTTGTTAAGCCAAGAAGGCTAACACCATATTTACTAGAATATGATGCAGCTGGCACTAAATTAAGCTGCCTCTCGCCAATGCAGGCACCCTGGCACAAAAATGAGGAGAAATAAAGCATTTGTACTTGTTTCGCCTGTTTAAGACCAGGTTTTTCCTAGTCCTAATTTTAGTGCTGCTTCCTATTTACTCTGCATTTGTAAATAGGGGGAAGAGTCTAAATCAATGGGTGTTAGGGTGTAACACCAACCACAACACCAATTACCTGCCCATTTCGTGCTAAGTGTAGCATGAAAGGGGGCCTTATTTACAAGGCAGCATTAAGTCTGGTTAAGTGGCTTAACACTGCCTTGTAAATAAGGCAATGCTCCTATCACCGTCACAACGTCACTAAAAGTGACGTGGTGGCAATAGGGGCTTGTGAATATGCCCCTCTGTCTCCTTAAATTATCATAAATCACCTTTTCTCCCAACATATTTGTATGTTCTGAGACTGATTGGGACTGCACACATGACAAAACTTCTCAAGGGGTGTTGACAGGGTTGAAATACCGCCAGATAAACACCATATTGTGTTCTTATGCCCTTTGCTTCACTCCTTTCCTGCCATAGCTCTATTGAATCTCTAGAACATACACAGAGGCACACCCATGCTGTGAGAAGTATAGTTTGTCATGTCTGAGTATACTGCTAATCTTAGGTCCGGGCAGTGTGGTACCCGCCGAAAAAGTGCTTCGTTAGGGGTGATAAGCGCTATATAAATACATTTACAGTTTACAGCTTTAAAGCACCAACCAAGTGCATTTGTGCAGCAGCAGGAAGTATAGATTAACAGATGTCTGCAGACTTCACTGAGGTGAGCACTATTTATTGTGAAATATATATATTTTTTAAAAGACTTTTGTTTCACTTGGACTTTATAAAGAAGAGACGGAGCAGTGAGAGCAGGATGAGTGACGCATTTAGGTGCACATTAAAATCCCAATTGCAAGTGACCTATTATAGCCCCAAGCAGTAATGATCGTGAAGGCTGTGAAAGCTGGCAGCGTGGGTGAGTCCCGGGGCGAGAGATCGGTTTGCACTGTGCCAGCAGCATGACAGGCTTTGATGGACGGGCGGTGCCCGCAGAACGGGCTCTTAGAGCCAAGAGGCAAGGACGCTGGCCAGGCAAGAAGGAGAGATCCAAGCCAAAGAAATCCTCCAAATATAGCCTTGGAGAATCACGAAGGAGGAGGTCAGCTGCAGAGCAGAGCTCGGCCATCCTCGTTAGCAAGGCTTCGGCAATGGCCGTGCACAAGCAACAGAGGGGCATATTATCAAGACGGGAGATAAAACTATCGCCGCATTATCGGCAGAAAACTGCCGATAAAGTGGCGATAATTTTATTTCCTGTCTTGGTAATATGCCCCCGAATTATTAGCCGTTAGGAAGGAACCATAGCTCTCCTTACCTTGTAATAGACAATCTGGGCCAGCAGGAATCATTGTTCAATTCAAGAATTCTCTTTCTAATTTTCAAACTAAGGGGCAGATTTATGTTAACTGGCGCATCCCCAGGGATGCGCCAGTTAACATGCGCCACAGTGCGCCACAGCTCCGCCAGCCATGGTGCGCCGCATTTATAATGCGGCGCACCATGGTGCAAAAACGGCACAGATGCGTGACGCATCTGTGCCGGAAATGTGGCGCATTGCTGGAGTTACGTCGCAAGCGCGACGCAGCTCCAGCAAGGCTCGGGGGTGCCCCATTTTAACAATGCTGCGTCAAGACCTACGCCTGCTTCAAGCAGGCGCAGGCTTTTGACGCAGCATTGACTTAAAAGTGACTGAGTGAAATCTCATAGATTTCACTCAGCCACTTTTGCGAGGCGCACCTGCCCCGGAACGCCCACCCTGCGCCGGAACGCCCACAAGCGGCGCATGGCTTTACAACGTGACGCATCTGCCTAGATGCGTCACGTTGTAAATCGTTCGTAGGGATGCGCCACGTTTACGCCGCCTTGCGTGACGCAACAGCGGCGTAAAAGTGGCGCAAGGCCCTCATAAATCTGCCCCAATGTACCTGAGCTTTTCCAAAGGTCCTGACCGCAGGGCCCAGCTCACCAGCTATGAATAGAATGATTTGTAAGGCAGCACCTGATGATGCATCTGAGAAGTCTCTGGGACAGAACTAGGGAGACATTTCAGAATTATTAACTCTTGTACCAAAACCTGTTCAGAATAAGAATTAGTAAACATCTAGCGTGTGATTCTTAAGAAACCAATTTTCTCCCGCATCAGTGTGATGGGAGCTTGGCACAGCTGGAAGATAAAAAACAAAAAAGTAGCATGTGTATTAAAAGTGCTAAATACTGAAATTTTAGTCATTGACAGCACGTGTTACTCTGACTTCATTTATTAGTACTCAAGTTTTCTTTCGTCTTCAAAATGATGAAATATTTGGTGGTGAGAGTCGGGTTTGAAACAGTGACTAGGCATGTGTGAAATTGTTTTGCTTCTCGTAACTTCGCAAACTTTTATGGACTTTTTGCATCTTTGCAAAGGTTTTACATTTTATTTGCGTTGCTACATTTGGGTGAAAATCGGGATCCTGCACAAACATTTGAGTTGCATGTGTATTCAGTGTGTCAAGTGCAAAAATGAATGATAAGGTCTCACCAAATGGAGCCCTAGACCAGGGCTGGAAATTCAGGTGGGTATGAGGGTGGCATTTATGGCAAGACAAGGGGCGGGGCTAGGATGCAAGCATTGTATGAAGAAGAGGATTTCTCGATTTGTGAGTGCTCATCATGGTACAGCGAAATATCGAGTATTATGTTTGTGCCGCTTAGCTGTCAGGTGGAGCTGTACACCCACGGAACACCTGTGACAGTGGACATAATGGAAAGTGCCCCCAGACACAGGAATCTGGAGAGAAACAGAGACAGGAAGTGAGAGGGGAATACTGGACTGGAGCCCACTCTTCCTCGAGTCATATGTGCTTCAGGGGTTGGCACCACTTTTTATGAATAGTTTAATGGTTCGTATATTTAAACCAGCTGGTAGACGGAGGAGAGATGGCAAGTAACCAACAGCATCTTTTCTTAACCAATAATACAAATGAAACCAAGCATCAAAAGGTGTGTACTGGTATGAGCTGAGAGCCGACCAGGGGCCGTATTACAGAATGCAACCCATTTTCCTTGTTAACCCATTGCTGCGGCGGTTATTTTTCCCCTACGCAGCTTTTTTCTAAAAGCCACGTTAGATGACGAGCTCAGCTCGTCATCAGCATCGCTGGTCACCAGGAGCAGCCAGTGCAGGAAATAGCAGGGGGGGGGGAGAGTCGACAGACAATGATGAAGGAAAACACAATTTTAAAAAGAAAACCACTTACCTTGCGATTGCCGTAACGGTGATGCGTTGAGTGCAAGGTAAGTGGATTTCTTTTTTTTAACTTTATTTTCCCTCGTTGTTGCCTGTCGATTACCCCCACCCTGCTCCACCCCACCACGTCACCGCTCTCACCTGCACAGGCTTCTCCTGCTAGGCGCACCTTTCAAAAGGTGCAGCACGACAGCCGCAAACTTGTGCTGCCCTGGGGGCAGCAGATTAAAGTGAAATACGGAGCGGCTTTGAAGCAGCAGCTCTGTGTTTCACTTTGCTGGTGTCGATCCACCTGCACTTTTAAGGGGGAAGAGAGATTCCCCTGCAGGTGGGTTCAGTGAGTGTCTTCATCTTCCTGCCATGGTATGTCTGAGTGGTCCATAAGACCCCCTTCACCCCATCCAGATTGCAGCCATCACAATAAAAAGACAATGCTGGGAAAGGCTAAGTACAGAAAAGAGGGAACTGAGAGGGAGGAATATAATAAAAAATAAGTGATGTTAGACCTGGCACCATTGGCGCGGGTTTCCCCTGTATTATTGCCTTTGCCTCCTGTGTTTTTGCTGGGAGATGTTGTTTACATCGAATGCGCTACAATGTGGTTGTTACAACAACCGTGTTGTTAAAACGTGAACCATTATATCGCAAGTCATTACAGCGACTTGCTGTAGGGGGCGCGCTGGTGTTGGGTTTGCAATCCAACACCTTCCCTGCTGTAGCACAAACTGGAGTAGGAATAGTAAATAATAGTCCAGCACGCCCCCTACCGCAATTCGTTGTAATGACTTGCGATGTAATGGTTCGCATTGTAACAACGCAGTCGTTGTAATGGAATGCGTTGCAGCACATTCCTTGTAACAACATATATTAATTTTTGCTGTGTGTTGGACTTCGTTTTTGTCAGTCTAGATGCTTTGGGCACTCTGCCAATGCTGTTCAGTGACAAAGTGTAGGTGCTCCCTTTGTAAATTATTGTTATGGATTAGTGATTCCATGATTGGCATATTTGATTTACTAGTCAGTACCTAGTACAGTGCACTGTGTGTGCCCAGGGCCTGTAAATCAAATGCTGCAAAGTGGGCCTGCAGCACTGATTGTGCCACCCAGACCAGCAGCCTGTAAATGTGACTCAGATCTGCCACTGCTGTATCTGAGTGCAGTCTAATACTGCCATGTCGACTTGGCAAGTGCACCCACTTGCCAGGCCTACACCTCCCTTTTCTTACCTGTTAGTCACTTCTAAGGTAGGCCCAAGGTACCCCTGTGTGGATGGTGCAGTGTATTAACGCGCGCAGTCTTTAAACGCGCTAGCGGCTTTAGGTCATGCCATGTTTTAACTTTGCCTGATCATTATTTTTATCAGTTTTAATTTTACCTGCATAGCTCTGTACCTCAACGCTGCGGACGCGTGCTAATCCTTAATGACGCTAGCAGCTTCAGGTCATGCTATGTTGTAATTCCTGCCCGATCTGTTATCATTTTAAAATTTACCTTGTGTATCTGCTTTCTGTATTTACGGCACCTGCTCGATTTACCAGCATCTTCCACCTACTTCCGCCCCCTACCCCGGTCCACCACGGGCTTGCCCAATTGCTGTGGAGGGTAGGCGGGGCGGCCAATAGCATTCTCTGGGTGCTGGGAGGGCGGAGTCTGGGGTCAGCACACCGGCCATTTAAGATGATGCACTTTAGGATGTGCAGCGGACGCGCGCAGCGGGCGCGCCGATGGCGCGCCCAAGGCAAGCCCATCTGCGCCCGTCCGCGCCAGGGTCGCAACTAGCCCCAGACAGGCTGCCGGTGGACCCACTACAGGGCAAACACGCTGGTCTAGGGCTCAATTACTGGCCATGAGGCCCCAGACCAAGAGCTGCAGCTCTAAGTGCAATCCCCCTGAGCTACTTGTTGACCACTTTATATGCAAAGACTGCGGCTTCTCGCTAGAAGCACCTACCACCTGTCCTAGTAAAAAATGCCACAGTACACCTGACCGCGTGAGGCCTAGCGAGGTCAAGGCGTGTCTTGTCAACTGCCGTTCCCTCCCGCGTCATGCAGGCGATATCTGGCTATCGATCATCACCCACTCATGGGACTTGATGTTCCTTACCAAAACGTGGGTCAAAGACTTCTCTAACCCTGATATATCACTAGCAATCCCCCCTGACTACCATTTTGAAGGGATTAATCGACCAGGGACCAAAGTGGGAGGGGGGGTTGCCATTTTTTCCCGGTCCCATTGGAAAATATCCTCCAGGAAATTGCCCAGTCCAGGCCCTATCGAGGCAATGTATTTTAGCATCACGGACCCCACTTACCTGATCCTAGCGGGCGCCCTAATTAACATCCCTCCAGGGACACAGCCCACTCACCTTACTGAGTTATTGGCTACCCTTGCTGACCTCTCCCTAAAACAGCCGCATTTTACCATCCTAGGTAATTTCAACCTTCATGTGGATGACCCTTCTTGTCCAAAAGCTAGGTCCCTTGTTGAAACTTTAGCTGGAATAAACTTGGACCAGAGAGTTCATAGTCCCACCCATACTGCTGGCCGCACTCTAGACTTAATTTTCTCGAACCTGTCAGCCTTTTCCACTCTGACACCGAGCCCACTGGCCTGGTCTGACTACTCACTCATTCCTTTTACCCTGTCTATCCCCTCCCCAGTAACTATGAATAGTGTAAAACCTAACTTGGGTAGGAAATGGCATAAAGTCACCTACAACGCTCTTGAACCAGCACTCTCTAACATGGAGTGGCTCCCGTCCAAGGATCTAGACGCCGATGTGGAAAAACTCAACTCCACTCTTATCACAGCGATTAATGCGATCGCCCCCCTACTCCCCCTATCCTCTGCTAGATCAAAGCCCTCTGCCCCATGGTTTTCCCCGGGGCTCCGCTCGGAAAAAAGTAAATGCAAAAAACTTTAACGCCAATGGCGACGCTCCTATGATCCTCTCGAAAAAAATATATATAGAGCAGCGCTAAAAAGGTTTCACAAATTAAAACAAGCCACTATGAAGGAATATTTCGCCAATAAGATCAACTCTGCTGACAATTCGGCCAAAACCCTCTTTCAAATTGTTAAAAACTTTACAAAACCTTCAGCACTTTCCCGACTTTCCTCACCAAGTCAAGAACTCTGTGATGGCCTATCACACTTTTTTCATCACAAGATTGTGGATATTTTCTCCTCTTTTACCCCATCTAAAGGACCTGGTGAAGCGATACCAGCCTATACTACCACATTTAAATCATTCAAACCTATCGATAGGGATTCAGTCCAACACAGAATGCAAAAATGTAAATCCGGATCTCCTTTAGACCCTGTCCCAGCTCAAATACTCACGCAGCTGGGCCCACTTATTACCACCCCCTTAATCTCTATTTCGAATTCATCCCTCTCCTCTGGCCAATTCCCGTTGGAATGGAAAAGGGCAATGTTAATCCCCATACTGAAGAAAGTGGATGCTGACCCGTCGGTACTTAGCAACTACTGACCCATCTCTCTCCTCCCTAAACCTGCAAAAATTTGGGGAAAAGTAGTGCAGGAACAATTGGCCGACTACCTGGAGTCCAATGCCCTCTTGCATGACACCCAATCCGGATTTAGATCCAGATATAGCACAGAGACTTCTGGAAGTATCAGAGACCATAAGAGAGAGAGTGGACAGAGACGAGGTGGCCATGCTGGTGCTCCTCAATCTGTCCGCGGCTTTCGACACTGTGACCCACTCTATACTTCTGGAAAGACTGCGGGACCTAGGAATACAGGGCACACGACTGGCCTGGATTAAATCTTTCCTGTCAGGTAGAACGCAACAGGTATGGTGCTGCCCCTACGTGTCAAAAGATAAGATGACCCTCGGCTGTGGAGTCCCCCAGGAGTCGGCCCTCAGCCCTCTTTTTTTTAAAGTTTACATGTCACCATTGGCAAGAGTGGTTGAGGACTGTGGTGTCAGAGTGGTCTCTTACGCTGATGATACTCAGCTGATCTTTTCATTTAGAGACCACTCAGACAAAGGACTGGATAATTTTAAGTCCAGCCTCACCAACATTGTTCAGTGGATGATATATAATACACTAAAATTGAACACCAAGAAAAGTGAGGTGCTATTCTTTAATCTGAAAACCCCTCTACTGCCCTCCGCAAGGTGGCCGCCTGAGTTGAACCCTCCCCCCATCCCAGCCAACTCAGCCCGGAACCTTGGGTTTCTTTTTGACAATGAACTTTCTTGCAAACTACAAATCCAAAAGGTTACTTCTGCCTGTTTTGACAAATTAAAAATGATTAAAAAAAGTCCCCCTATCTGTCTAGGGACTCGATGAGGATGGTTGTGCACGCCCTCATCACTTCACATCCGGACTATTCCAATAGTCTATATGTAGGGGCTCCTGCATATCTACGCCACTGACTACAGATTGTCCAGAACGCGGCAGCAAGACTGATCTGTCACGTCCTCTACCATCACTCCATCTCCCTTTACTTAAAGAATTTGCATTGGCTTCAGATCTCCCATCGCATCCAGTTCAAAGCCCTGGTCCTGGCTTTCAGAGCACTCAATGGGAATGGACCTGGCTATCTCAGAGACAGACTGAAGCAGGTCCAATCAGTCCGCTCCCTTATATCTAACCATCTTCGTCTCTTGCTCCCTCCCCGTTTTCATCGCTCCAGAAGAGGAGGCAGAGCCTTTGCAGTGGTAACTGCTAAGCTGTGGAATTCCCTACCACTTAACCTCAGACTCACTGCTTCAGAACCCCTATTCAGGTCCAAATTGAAAACATACCTGTTCTCCAGCTACTAGCGGCCTTGGTCATTATCTTATCTGTCCAGAGCACCGGGACACCCCCGGCGGGGGTAGCCGTGTGCTTAATCAAATTCCATAATAATAATAATAATAATATTGCAAGGAAGAACATGCCCTGGTGTGTGTGGCATGTCCTGATTGTAAAATACTGCCAATTTAGTTTTTCACTATTGCAAGACTACCTGTTGCCATAGGATAGAATGGGGAGCTTGCTTATAACATCTTATAAACATGACTACCCCTGGGAACAAGGTAGGAAAATAAAGTTCAGTATGCCTGAACTCAGAACATTAAAATGCATCTTTTAGTGAGGGTGATTTTTACATTCTGTGTTTGAAAATACCTCTTTTAGAAAGTAGGTATTTTCTTGCTTAACCATCCAGTGTTCCTCTGCTAGAATGTGAATTGACTGTCTGGCTTCAAAGGGACAGGGTCTGGGGATGTACAGCGGCTCCAGAGAGTCTAGAATGATTCGTGGCTGGGCTGTATAGATCTGGACTGAATTTAGAGTCGGGGAGGAGATTTCCTTTCACCTTATTGGGCCTGGTCTGTCTTCCACAATGCTGTTTCCACCTCCAGCCAGGAAGCTGCACCAGAGAGGACAGAACTGGTTTTAACTGAGCACAGGGCTTCTCAACCACCAGAGAACAAAGGATTTTGCTGTATTAATATTGTGGCCCAGACCGCAGATTTTTAGATCATTTTAAGGACTTTAAGAGGAACCTCTGCTAATGAGAAGAGCTAGAGAAACTGGAGGAGGAGTACTGACCCTTTGCTGTGTTTTGTCTGGGGTTGGCCTGCAGTGGCTGTTTCTGCCAAGGAGATGAACTGTGTGTTCATCCTGCTTGAGAAAGGATCTCCAAGGGCTTGAAGGGGAGCTTGCCCCCTGTTCAAGAGGTCTCAGGAACAGCAAAGAACTTACCAAAGTTCTAGGCACCGTCTTGGACGGCTGGTTTCATTTGCCGCAGAAGAAAAGAGTAACTGACTCTGTCACTGAGTCCGTCACAGGATTCCATGTCCTGAAGGCACCGTAGAGAGCACCGCATCATTTCACAACACAACCCTGTTCTCACCGACTCCCCCAATGAGCCGCTGTTTGCACCGCATCCTGTGGGCATCGCACTCTGCACAGCTTTGCTTCACGCTGTACTGGCGTCATTGACTCCGTTGCCGACCGACTCGAAAATCAACCGGCTTTCTCACCGCATCATGACCTGCCAGCACCGCGCGCTGCCTCACTCTGCAACACAAGCCTTGGTCTCACCGACTCCATGGACGAGCCGCTGCCTGCCCGAGCCTCGAGGACGCTATGTTGGCCGCAGCAAGAAATGGACTGTCTCCGAATCTGTCGACGCTTTAGCTAACCCGCATCAACGTGGTTGGCTGCAATTGTTCGACTCTGTCGTATTCAGTGTTGCGGTAGCCCCTGATGAAGTTATGGAGGAACTGTATTTTCAAATTTTTCCTGCAATTTAAATTGGGAACAGTAACTATTTTAACAGTTTTAAATGTTGGATTTTTGTCATATTTGATCGAGTTGGTTTAGATAAAGTTTGCTTATTTTTATAAACTGGTGAAGTGTCCATTTGTAGTCTTTTCACCGTGTTACTGGATGCATACACAGATGCTTTACACGCTGCCTCTGAGATAAGCCTGTCTGCCCGTTCCAAGCTTCCAAGAGGATGTGCAGGTGTTGTTTTTAGGAGGGTATCGCCTTTACCCTGACTAGGAAGTAGGGTCTATACTTGGACAAAAGTGCAACCTCTGCCAACTATAGACCTCCATTTCTAACAAGGGATATAAAACAGGTACAAACTACATCGAAATCAACAAGCCAGAACATGTTTTATCATGTATGAAATGCATTTATTTAACACTGTGTAGTGATGTAGGCTCTCAAAGAATTAAACACAAAGCATTACCTTTTGATGTAAAATAGGCCAGGTAAAGAACATATCTCTTTAGAGGCTGGATTACATAATGTGACTCAAGGAAACCTGGGATAAAAGCAGGGTTTTCTACTCGGCCAATCTGTGTTATCCAAAACAAGTTTTTTTTCCACTGTGCCTCATTTTCCTTCCTCATCAAATTTAAAAGCTAAGCATGTTGCCCATATCACAACTGACTTACTCTTTGGTTAACTAATGGTATCATCGTCAGGGTGGCAAGACACATGTTGTAATAAATGCAACTGAATGATGTGATAAAATCCAATATACTAAAGTAAATACCTGTTCAAGAAATACACTTTTTTGAATTACCATTGACAGCCGACTCTGAATCCCCACAATTCTCTGCCATTTCAGTAGACTATGCATACTAAAATAATGCCACTCATTGTTTACACATTTGACAAATGCATGATTCTTTAATTCTCAGATGTCTCCTTTATATACGTACGTCCTGATGAAAACCCTTGTCTAAATAATCCATAGTTTGGGTCGAAACATCAACAACTATTACAGTAGACTTTTTTTATTTTGTGTTTCAGCATTCTTAGGCTGACACATCTATTTATCTATAGGTCAAGAGGCAAGGAGAACCTTCAGATAACACTATCCAAGAACCTGGACATATCCCAAACGGGTAAACTTTTACCCAATAAAGTAGACCATGAATCCCGAGGAGAACATGTGGGACATAAGCAACAATCGCCCCATATTCAAAGAAGAATCGACTTATTTCAAATCACGGACGAAGACAATCATAAGATCTCAGGCCAGGTCCCCCGAACAATTAATTTAAAAACCAAACTGATATTTATTCCTGAATATCACACTCAAGGACCGCATGACATCTTGAATAGAGGGAACATTTTGAAACTTTTTAAATGTACCTCTGAACTTTGCCATATTGAATCCAATGATATAATCTCAATTGAATTTAAATCCATCGGAAGTGTCAATTCACAGAATCAACGTTGCTCACTTTTTCAACTGCAGCAATCAAGTAGCAGGAAATATCATGGGCCGATTTATTCAACAAATGGGGCATCAAAATAGTTTAAATTAAAAAAAACGGGACCCTCTCTAACAATACTTGAGGCCAGGAAAAAGAGGGGAATTACAAACTATACAATACTAGATATTTTCCTCATCGCCTATATACCTTTTTGTTTGAACATTGTTCATACTCATTTGAACAGACATCAAAATGCAACAGTGACACATGTAATCATCTCATTATTATTTTTATTTTATCAAAACTTCCGTCTCTTTTTTTAAAAAACATAATTTTTTTTCTTTTTCTTTTTAGGCGATTATTTTCAAAGACACAATATACATCGTCATTTCTTCATTTACAATGGTTATAAATCCATCTTCATTAACAAGAGTTCAGAACATAGAAAAACATTTTTTTTCCTTTTAAATACACAAAACAACATAACAGCCAAAATACTTTTGTAGAAAAAGACACATACAATCTCCCTGGTTAAAATTTATTAAATACAACCATACTCCAATCATTCAGATTCAACCACTTTCACACCAACCACAAACATATTGTTTAATAAATTCTAACCAGGGAGATTGTATGTGTCTTTTTCTACAAAAGTATTTTCTCTGTTATGTTGTTTTGTGTATTTAAAAGGAAAAAAAATGTTTTTCCATGATCTGCACTTGTTAATGATGGATTTATAACCATTGTAAAATAAGAAATGTCTATGTATAATATGTCTTTGAAAAGAATCGCCTAAAAAGAAAAAGAAAAAAAATTATGTTTTAAAAAAAAGAGAACGAAGTTTTGATAAAATAAAAATAATAATGAGATGATTACATGTGTCACTGTTGCATTTTGATGTTTGTTCAAATGAGTATGAACAATGTTCAAACAAAAAGGTATATAGGCGATGAGGAAAATATCTAGTATTGCATCAAAATAGTTCCCCTAACCGAACCACGGTATCCTTCGGTCCTTGCGAAACCTCCTGTCATACTAGATAAACAGGGACCACTATCCTTCTCAATATTAAGATCACTTAAAGGCCGATCCCCAGTAAGGGCGATCCACCCAAAAATAGAGGAGGCCAAAACCACGGCGATCAACTGGGCTTGGTTGCCAGCGGCCCTGGACTGGGGAAATCACAATTGAACTGAACCCGGTCCTTCAGTGTGCTCATGGAACAACAACGGCCTTCCCCCAAAACTTTAATCCCCAGATGTGATAACGTTTTTGAAAACCCACAAGGGTATACTATTGCAGGTCCTTGTTCAGCCTCCCAATAGAAGGATACTTGGAGTACAGAACATCTGCTCCGAGGCTGCATAAGTCTGGCCAACTCAGCTTCGGTCTCTCAATTTACATTTCAGCCAAGTTAAATGTTAATATAACGTAACTGACATTTGAAGAAGATTGGATTTCCGGTGTAATGATCAACAATTCAAAAACGGACCGAACAATTGATCCTGATTAATATCTACATCTCACCAAGCGTCAAAGAGAAAAAACGAAGTTTAACCATCTAATCCAGGTTTTGTGTAATATACAAAGTAACTATAAAAGTCCAGCCTGCCTAGTTTCCGGCGACTACAACACAAACCTTTTTCAAGAACTTCCGGAAGAGTACGACGCACCGTGGCCAGACATACTGGAACAAACAAAACCCTCTGGCAATACATACAGCAAACTAGGCGCATATATATGGTGCTACAACTCAGTGCTCAAGGTTACACAATCTTAAATGGTCACTTCCACATGGATAATCCTCCCAACTGGACAAGATCAAACGGTCACACCCATTCTTTTCTAGACTATACCATCTGTAACAAGGAAATCCTTTCTTTTATCGAGAATTACACCATAGCTGTTCGAGGAGACAGTGACCATCACCCCCAAGTGACCACCATGTGATTTCACCTGGCACATCATGCCATGACAAGCCTGACTTCAGTAGGTAACCACACTGAAAATCTCAAAAGGCTGAAATGGTCTGATCCGATTGGACCAGCAATAATGAGCCAATGTAGAGCTAAGCGAGATTCAAAGAGTATTGCTACATCCCTGCCCACTACATCATGGTAACTCTTCACCCTGGAACTGCAAAAAAATTCTCACACACTACACCAAAATCCAAAAAAGGAAACCAGGCAATAATAACAGCTGAAATCAGGAAAATAAAATCAGCATGTAATATTGCCATAAGACAAGCATGCAGGTTCCCTGGGGAGACCATAATCTTAATAAATATAAGCAAGCCCAAAAAGCATTTCGACATTCAATATTCATCGAGAAAAAGAAACGCTCTGAACAGTTCTGGCTATAATTGATACACTCAAGTAAAAATCATAAACCAAAATCCTTCTGGTCACTAGTTAATTCCAAAACACACAAACAAGGAGGACAAAGTAGCGTTAACATATCCGGAGCTGAATGGATATCCTATCTAACAACTCATTTTGAGGATCCAGTAAAAGATGTCCCATTGGCTAGACCACTAGCCACATCTCTACAATCCAACTCATGCCAATTATTAGGCATAATGGATGCAAAGACACTAGGAAACCACGCTGAATTAAACACAAGGACTCCATCGACAACTGATACAAAACTTTTGCCTCAGCCTATAGAATTGTCACACAGTGTATCAACAACTCTGGGAATCATCACTGAAAAAATTGCTCAGATTATAACTGAGGGCCGCTCAGATGGAGCTCCAGGGCCAAATGGTCTACCCCAGTCTCTGTTTAAACAGAATACAGAATTTTGGGTCAATCAACTGGCACTTCTTTTCTCCTATTGTCGGATCAACTCGGTATTAACGGAATTGTGGCAAGGTGCCATTATTCTCCCAATGTATTAAGGTGGTAAGAGATCAGACCCGAAAAACTACAGGATGATCACCCTACTGGACGTGGAATCGAAATACTATGCTAAGCTGCTCCTTCAAGATCTGGCAACCTGGGCCGCAAAAAACCATCTCATACCCTTCAACCAGACAGCATTTGTGCAAAAATCAGATACCATAACAAACTTGCTCGCAATTGCTGTCCTGTTGGATAAAGTGGCAGCCTCAGGAACGTTATTGCATCGCTGTTTTGTTGACTTTAAGGCTGTTTCAACCGCAAACCTCGAAGCCGATTATGGCTCAAATTGCGGAAATGGGGGATACCACCAGCGCTACTACAAGCCATAATTGTGCTACACACTAACACATGGATCCGTATAAAACTTGGGGATGGATCATACATCTCAAGGAAAATACAAAAAACCCGCAGAGTGAAACAAGGATGCGTGCTGGCGCGCCTTCTCTTCAGCCTTTTCATCTCCGATTTGTTAGAGTCGCTTGACAAAGTTAATTCTCATCCTCCAAAACTCTCTGAGACAAGAGTTAGTAATCTACTATATGCGGACGATCTGGCCCTGCTAAGTCACACCAGGGTTGGCTTGCAGAGACTACTTGATCGGTTTTCTCTATATACCACCGAAAACGACCTGGAATTGAATTTAACAAAGACAAGGGCAATCACCTTTGGGCAAAGGAAATATCAAGGTGGCGGTTGGCAATACAATGGTAAAAACGTTGACAGAGCCCTTTCTTACAAGTACCTGGGGTTCACTTGGACAGAAGGGGAACATTCTCTAAACATAGAGAGGAGATAGACGCCAAAGCCCTGACAATCCAGGTGACTTTTAAGACTCTTGCAAGGCTACTGTCCGGCCCCAGTCTAACCCCACTCATAACTGTCATGAAGGCAAAAATCATCAACTTCCTCGCCTACAGCCAGGAGATTGTGCAAGGGAAAGTCAAATAGCCACGTGAACAAAATATTAACAAGAACATTCAAACAGGTGCTGGGTTTACAAAAAATCTTCTTACCCCGCTCAAATACGCCTCGAGTTTGGTCTTCAAGACGATCAAGCAGTAGGGCGTGGAACGTACGTCAGGCTGTGCAATAAGTTGCGTACCTCCAGAGAAGAAAGCCTGGTGGACCTTTTGTGGATGGAAATTTCAGCTGGTCAACTTGACAGTTCATACTGGCGCTATCTGCAAGATTCTGGACCTCCAATCTATCGCAGCAGGCACTTAAAATTCAAATCAAAAGATACGTCTGCCTCTGGTCCTTTCATTTGGATAAAGCCCAACTGGTGCAACATAAGCACGCCCGGACAATTGTATCAGGATTTAAGCCAGGTATTATGGCACCCCATCTGTCATGTACCTACTCAGTGCTGTGGAAAAAAGGATTTTTGGCCCATAGAATGGGTGAATGGCCATTCCTGTATCATCTGCCAAAATGGCACCGTGCAAATTCCAAAGTAACGTGCAGGGGCTGCAGGAGTAGCACAGAAACAATTGAGCATGTGGTATGTCTTTGTCCTGCAGTCCATGACGATCAAAAGATCTTGTTAAAGAGCGAATG
Organism: Lissotriton vulgaris; assembly: GCF_964263255.1. Lineage (NCBI taxonomy): Eukaryota > Metazoa > Chordata > Amphibia > Caudata > Salamandridae > Lissotriton > Lissotriton vulgaris. Next base: position 1,675,497,538 of record NC_141691.1, read on the forward strand.
GAACAAAATCGACATTCGCACCTGCCCGCAAGCAATCCTTGTATCAATGAACCCGGACAATCCACAGCTTAATATCCGGTTCACCAAGTTTGTCACAAGAACAGCAAGAACATTTATAAACAGTAAGAGCCAGCAAGTCCTCAATAGTTAATTATTAAAGGACAGATTAAGCTCTACGTTGTCCTACTGATTTGCACACTTCTCCGCACCACTCAAGAGTAGCAGAGCAGGGCCCCTGGTGTACGGACTATCTTACTTTCCTGTGTACCCCTGGAACTTTCAAATTATTGTATGCAGGGATTTTATTATATAAATGGTCTTGCCTCATCAGGAACTTCCCCACAAATACGGAATTACATTACCAGCGTTATTAATTATAGCCTTTTAATATCTAATGGCTGACTGTGGCCCTAGCAGATTATAAAATCAGAATGGATGATTATGGTTTTTAACTGCCTTTTAATTATTTTGTAAAACAAAAAAAAAGGAGGGTTGTTCTGTCTAGACAAGTTGATACTTTTTATTATTACAAAAAATAGGTTTTCAGGACTTTAAATTATTTCTGATGAACTTTATCTTTTTACTCGTTGTGATGGTAGAAATGTAAATATCTTAATAACCATCCTTGATATACGTTTTTTATTATGAATGCATGTTCCCAATTGTAATGATTTTTTATTAATCAAACAATAAAGTATTTCACCACTCGATATTTATCTATGTCAGTCACATGTATATATCTGCATTTTTTAATAGCACCAGAGAACCTTATATTCACTTTGTTATGTTATGTTATGTTATAACAAATTTATAGAGCGCACGTAGACCAAGGTTTCATGGCGCTATTCTGAACTGGTCGCCTACTGAGGCAGGACTTACTCGTATGCTTGTTTAAATAGCCATGTTTTAAGACGTTTCCTGAACTGCAATAGTTTTGTGCAAGACCGGATCTCCAGTGGAAGTGAGTTCCACAGCTGTGGGGCCAGGTATGCAAAACGGCATCCTCCCTGTCGTTTTCGTTTAAATTTTGGAGTGACTAACAAGTGTAGATGTTTAGAGCGGAGATCCCGAGTGGGGATGTATCTAGATAACAAGTTGTTGATGAATATGGGACCATGACAATTTAAGGATTTAAAAGTTAAGCAGGCTGTTTTAGAAAGCAGATCGTTGCGGAAGTGGAAGCCAGTGTAGCTTTTTTATAAGCGGTCTGGCAGAGTGCCACCTCGGTTGCTGGTGAATCAATCTTTGTCACTTGCACTGGGCCATAACACTCTTAGGAGTACCTTGTTGTAGAGCATTCTTCTGAATTTGAATTAAGATCTTGTTTAAAATAAGATAATTTATTTGTGAATTAATAAATACATTAAAAAATTTCAGTCTAAACCTATTGAAAGATTTTGAACCTACAGCCGTAGAAGCCAAGGGCTACACATTCCCCATAGAGGCCACTTGTGTTTTTATTAATTGTCCTACCAAGGTCCCAGGGTTACCGGTTGTCCCTTATTCTTTAAAACTTTCTAAACATGGCATTATCTGAACTGTGACATAAAACCTGACTTTACCTCTTTACTTTGAGGTAATTGGAATTTTTCTGGTCAATTGTGTCCCCTAACGTAGACCCCAACGGCTCCATGTACGTGCTTCAAGTACATGTAATTTCCCTCCATGACCAGCTATGAAGACGCAAATACATTTGCGTCCAACGTTAACATGTCCTCTTTCAAATCCACCATGAATGGGCCGATAATTCCGTTCCTAAGTATGCCGTGCCACCGTCTTTACATGGTGCACTTTCACGTTTTCCTGGCTCTGTTGAGTTAGGCCCTGATTTCTGCCATCGAGCCCTTTCTGCCTTCTGCCTCGGAAAGCTGCAGCCTGGACCTGCATCCATGACCCTTACCCTACTCCCTGTGCGGCGAGCGGTGCCCGGCTCGGCCTGCTTGCCTGCCAAGACAATTCAGCCTTCAAGTTATCTGCTCCGCTCCTCGAAAATACATTCCTGTCTAGTGATTTAGGTAAACATCTCCCCAGCTGCAGAGCAAAGGGCCCGGCCTTTCTGTCTCCGTGCATGAAATTCATTGCTCCTGTTACCATGGTAGGCCCATGGCCCCTCGCATTACACGTAGACACATATGCACGCACTAGCAGTCAGTATAGAATAGCCTCTGCCCGAAAGACCTTTCCTTTCAGATAAAACAGTTCTTCAACACAAGATATCAGATATGGTTTGGGATTAGGTTGTTCTGACACGCCAGACTTCTGTCTCCCCTTTTGGTGCTAAATGTCAAGTCCCCTTCACCCTCCAGTTCCACGTCAATCACACGTCATGTTGCCTGCGCGCGCATCCAGCCACATATTTCTGCTGACACTGCAGGATTCCTCTATGAATCCACCCACTTGTGACACTTTCATGTGACGTTTCTAGCACACACCTCCGTGTACGCCCTCGTGCACGCCTTCTGTTACGCACATGTGTTCTTATCTCGTTTCTTTCAGCTGTTACGCCTTCTGTATCCATCACCATTGTATGCTTTTACTATATATAATGTGCACTGTTAATAAAGCATTGTCTATCCCTTCCTGAACCCTCGTGGTGATGGAACATGATACCATGGTTCGAACCATTCCATTACATGGAATAAAACCCTTATAAACTCAGCCTCGACGGACTCTGCCTCTCATTTTTGATTGAGCTATTTTATTGAACTTATACCGCATTGAAATTCAGTATACGGTAAATTTATTTACCACATAATTGGTGCCCGAACAGGGACCCCTCCCCCACCTTACACGCCGGCGATCCGTCGCAGGCCTTGCCCCCTGCCACAGCCGTGACGGACAACTACGCGTACCCGCAGGATTTCCTATATCTCCCTCAGGCCTACGGAGGTGACGGAGACTGCGATCGACATCCAGACGAGGCGGTGAGGAGTGCGGAGGATCCCGACCAGAGCCCAGCCGAGAGAGCAAGGTCCGAGGTGTCTAGAGGCCCACCAGTTCAGAAGTACCTACGTCACGTGTCGAGTCGAGTCCAGTCCGGTCCAGTCGAGTTTCCGAGGCCTTCTGTTCTGTGCTTCCCGGTGAGTACCGTTGCTGGGGACGCATCTAGACGGGTGCATTAATTTGTGTCCGGTCAAGACGGGTTTGGGTACGCAGACCCGGTCTGCACTGTTTTAGCAGTGTATCTGTACTGTTTAGCAGTATATCCAGTATCCAGTTATTCAGTTATTGTTCGTTCTGAATTGTTTAAATGTATTTTAAATGTCGTGGTATGAGTGATTGTTTGATCGTCATTCCCGTGTTTATTGTATTAGTTGTGTCCAAGTTCGAGTAAGTATCAAGTATCAAGTATCGAGTTACAGGATGCCTCTATTCTCTAAACTGAGACAGATAGGAACTAGAAAAGGGATACTTGAGGAAGCTGTTCCCATCCCACCCAGGGACTCTCACGGTCATTTTATGTACCACAAGCACGGCTTAGACGCCGTATTATATCTCGACTTGTGGGTGGATTACACTAAGGATTTAGCAGAGAATCAGAGATGGCCCGCTACAGGGACTTGGGATGCCGAGTGCATCATGAGAGTAGAAGAAGCGTTATGGAAAAAGAAAGCCAGACAGTCTCAGAAAGATGCCATCGAATTATGGCGTAAAGAAGCACACAGACGGACAGAGAAAGCACTCAGAAAAGCAGAGAAAAGTAGAGAGGATTCTGAAAAAGCCAAAGAAAAAGAACTACTAGAAGAAGGAGAACGAATTAGAATGGAACAACACGACAGACAGAGTAATGCCATTTTGACAGGATTGTATCCAGTCCTGGCCGAGGGCCTGCCCAAGGCGACCCCGGAAACACCGAAAAATCTGCCCCCTCCATTGGTTCCGACTAAATTACGTCACAAGACCGCAGCATATATTTTTCTTTCATCCTATTTAGACGATGTAGCTCCCGCATATACCAATGTACCCGCTCATAACCCACCTGCTGGCAATAACCTACCCCATGATCATCAGCCCCCGGGTCCGCAACAACCGACCCTCCCTGCACCGCTTCCTGCACCCGTACCTGTTGGTCCCCCTATTAATCCGCTTAATCCTTTTGGGTCTGGCACGGTTCAGGTTCCAACCCAGTTACAGCAGGTACCGACCCTACAGCCAGGTTATGCCTCAGCCTCCGCTTCAGGAGGTGCTACAGGAGGTTACCGCACCCCGCCACAGTTACATCGAGTGACGATGAGAGAATTCGCAATGTCGCAAACACCTAAAGGTGCCCCAGCCGAAAAGCTCAGAGAACAGCTTACAGATTGCAGATATGACACAGTGCCTGGTAAAACAGGGCCCATGTTGTTGGCTTCCCTACGTTTAAGACGTGTTACAGATTATTTGCAATTGCTACCAGAAATGCCAGACCATCTAGACAAAATGTATCATTTTATTAGAACAGGAGAAGGACCGGAGAGTGTTGGTGACGCCATGTCACGTCAGAAAGTTGAGAACAAAGGTTTAATTATGCGATTTTTGGTTAATTGTTTGATAAGAGAACAAGATCAGGAAGGCTTTCCACAAAATGAAATGGATAGATTGAACAAATGGAGTCAGAATATTGCTGATGGTAAACATGAGAAAGAAAGATGTGTACATGCTATGGTCAGAAAGATCCGTAAAGAAATAATAGCAATACATGCCCGTCGAGAGTCTGAAGAGCCACTCGAATCAGACAATCAGGACTCCTCACAGGAGGAGGATGAACCAGAGAAGACAGCAGACACTTCGCAACTAGCAAGTAGAGACATGATAGCATATGTAGGTAGAGAGAAACATCCTAGACCCCACTCTTTTGATAGGCCCTTCGATAGACCCATTCGTAAACAAGAATCGTTCGAAAACAAGGAACGTTACCTTTGTCCGATACCAGAGCAATGTACCCTTGAGCATGTATTCCAAATGACTGACAAGGTACTAAAAGAAAGGATAGGTTATCAAGAACTCAATACCCTACGTGATCAGGAACTAGCCCGGTCCGCAGTACAGTGGGCCGGAGATGACAGCATATATAAAGATGATTCGGTAGTGCAAACATTTTTAAGTCTTATTCCAGAGGAACAGTGATTAGCTGGTATATACATGACACAACACCTCATTATACAGTATGAAAATAGAGCATCTGACCCAGGTCCGTTATATAACTTACTGCAGGACTTACTCCTGAGAAGATGGAGAGGACTAGGTACTGAACTAATTGAAACGATTTTAGAACAACGCCACAAATATAGAACCTTCTTGGCTCCACATCTTGTTTCTGTTCCACCCCCAGTCAGGAAACCATTTCACTTTGACTTTGACAAACAGAATCCTTTACGAGAAGTACATCCAGTCAGGAATGCTGCTGATACCCTTACACGTGTTTACGTATACACGCCTATAACTAAAATGGAATTATTGGAAATGAAGAAAATAGTGCCCAGTCATGATAAAGATCCTGCAGGTTTTCACCGTGAAATAAAAGACATGTTACTCATGGGAGATTACACCTATCCTGACATTATGAAAATATTGAAAGTTTTACTGCCTGCCGGTATTTACGAGAAACTCAAAGAAAAAGAATGGGAGGTGGGAGACCAAAAGATTGATTGGGCTGCATTAGAAAATGAAGAATCGACTCGAACTCCAGGTTTGGGTCTTGGGGATAAAACTAAAGCATTACCAGGATTGTTGGTACAGGTTTTGCCACGTTTGTTAGCAACTAAAAAGGAGGACTGGGATGCAATCTCAGCCTGCAAACAGAAACCCGATGAAGACACTAGTGATTTTTATTCCCGATTTGAGAAATGTTTTATTATTAATAGTGGCCTGAAAGCAAGTAGCGAGTCATACCCACACCTTTTTGTATCCAAATTAGTCGAGAATTCATTGCCCCAGGTTAAGAACCGCGTACTGAAAGTCGAGAGCACATGGCAAGCTAATTCGCCTTCACAAATGTTACAAATGTTACAGTATCACCAGAATAGGATCAGGGAAGAACATGACCACGAACAGAGACGTATGAAAGACACGAAAATGAAAATGCTAGTTGCTCAGTCAGCTCCAACTGACGGACATAAAAGGGGTACTACACAATCCAACAATTCGAATTCAGCAGCTCCTGTTAAAGGGATATGCAACTATTGTAAACAGCCAGGTCACTATGTAAACGATTGTACAGTTTTGAAACACAACATAGCCACAGGTAAAACTAAAGAGAGACCGCGTCCTCTTAGACAGGACCAGGCCCCGCAACACGTTCCACAGAATGTTCAGCCTATGCAGACTTCACAACAGACTGTAGCAGTACCACAGCCACAACCCATTGCCGCAACACAACATGCAACCCAGCAGATGTACCAATATGCACAGTCTGACTATCCCGATTATCAGCGATACACATGAAACAGCCTAGAGAGGGAGGTCGGCTTGCCTCTTATTGAGGTTCCTGTAGATCAAGAGGGTCCTTATGTACATAGTCAGGTATTAGGGAAAGATAGAAAGTTTTTGATTGACACAGGGGCAAGCAGGACAACAATCAGTCACGACGAGGTCCCAGGGGCACCCCTCTCAGGCTCACAGAATGTTTCCCTTGGATTTTCAGGAAAGCCTATTGTTAATGAAGTATCGAAACCAGTCCCACTTGCAGTTGGTCCATTGTCCCGCACTACTGATTTATTACTCACGAAATCATGTCCAGAAAACTTACTTGGTATAAAGACCCTGAAAGCTCTAGGAGCTGTAATTTGTTGTTCTCCGGAAGGAATAAGACTGTTTCTGCGTGATTTTAAAGGCCATTATGTATTGAGGGATTTTGACCCCAGGTTACAAAATGTTCCTGCACATTTATGGGCGAAAGGCCCCACAGATGTAGGTTGTATGCACATCACTCCATATCGTGTCACACTGAAGCCAGGAGTAGTACTACCACGTATTCGACAATACAAGTTACCACCAGATGCTGTAGTGGCTTTACTGAAAATCATTGACGAGCTCATTGCACAAGGAGTGGTTGTAGAAACCGACTCCAATCTATGTAATTCCCCTATCATTCCAATTCTTAAACGTACTGATCCGAATGCACCTCCAGTTTATCGATTAATTATCGATTTACGAGAATTGAACAAATGCATTGTACCACAATATCCCGTGGTCCCAGACATTTCGTCCCTATTGACAGCTATTGATTCCGAAGCGACGTTCTTCACTGTAATTGACCTCAAGAACGCCTTCTTTAGTGTCCCTATAGACCCGGAAAGCCAATATCTTTTCGGATTCTGTTTAAATGGCCGAAGCTTCAAATTTGCACGTGCACCTCAAGGATTCACAGAAAGCCCCAGTATCTACAGCCAAGCATTGAAGAGAGAACTTGACAGTATCCACATGCCTGACAACACTGCCCTACTCCAGTACGTCGATGATCTATTGATCACCGCCCGTAGTGAACCAGAGTGTGAACAAGCGTCACTGACAGTTTTGCATTTCCTGGCGGACAAGGGACACAAGGTGTCTCCTTCGAAGCTACAATTCTGTGCCCAGCAAGTGGTATACCTTGGGCACTTGCTGTCCAAGTGGGGTAGGCAGCTGACACCTGACCGAATTCAGTTAATTGCACATCTTCCGCAACCTAAGACACAGAAAGAAGTACGAGCCTTTATTGGACTCACTTCCTATTGCAGACAATGGATTCCACAATTGCATTCCTAGCTAAGCCACTCATACAGTTGACAACACAGGAGGCAGCGTCTTCGACTGTCCTCCCTTGGACTCAGGAACATACACATGCTTTTGACGAATTAAAGAAAGCCTTATGTCAAGCACCAGTTTTAGCAACACCATGTTACAGCAAGCCTTTTACACTTTTTGTCACTGAACGCGAAGGTACTGCATTGTCAGTACTCACCCAGGATCAAGCAGGTTCACACAAACCGTGTGCTTATTTTTCTAGTACATTAGATCCAGTAGCCCAGGCTCTGCCTGCGTGCTTGAAATCTGTAGCAGCAACAGCTCTAGCGATCAGACAAAGCGATTCCATAGTGTTAGGACATCAATTGACAGTACAAGTTCCACATTCCGTGGAAGTCCTTTTGAACAGAACACAGACTCAACATTTGACTATAGCACGACTGACAGGGTATGAATTGACATTGTTTCAACCACACATAGATATCAGACGCTGCAATACATTGAATCCTGCTACACTTTTACCATTAAGTGAGACAGACCCTTTGGCACATGATTGTGTTGAAGTCATTACCATTACGACGAAACCCAGACAAGACTTAACAGACACTGTATTACCAGATCCAGACCTGACACTTTATGTGGATGGTTCATGTATGAGAACAAGTACAGGAGAGTTAGTGGCCGCATATGCAGTGACTACTGAAACTGAAGTCATAGAAACACATCGCATTGACACATTGTCAGCCCAAGCAGCAGAGCTCATTGCTCTGACTCAAGCCTGTATACAAGCAAAGAACAAGAGAGTTAACATTTACACGGATTCACGTTATACATTCGGAGTCGTACACGACTTCGGTGTACTCTGGCGAGAGAGAGGTTTCTTGACCTCTCACGGGGCCAAGATTCAGCATGGTCCCCTCATCCAAGCTCTGTTAGAAGCAATTCATTTGCCTACAGCCATATCCATCATGAAGTGCAAAGCACATACGAAAGTTACAGATACCATTTCCCAGGGTAATGACCTGGCAGATCTAACAGCCAAGCATACAGCTCAGACTCATACTCACTCAATTGATATAACAAAGACAGTAGTCCCGACACCGACACATTGCATGACAGTTAGGGATCCCGCCCTAGATGTAATTGACATACAGACACATGCTACACCAGACGAAATCAAGAAATGGATTGAACTAGGAGGGATACAGACAGAACAGGGATGGATGACGAAGGGAAAAGCCACATGGTTTCTCCCCGACTCTATGGTTCAAGTTATCATTAACACAGCACATAGTCCAGCACATTTAGGAGAAAAAGCCATGTTAGACAGTATTCAAAACCTTTGGTTCAATAAGCATTTACGAGCAGCAGCAAAACAGAAAGTGCGTACTTGCATGATCTGTTGTCAGTTCAACCCCGGAAAAGGCATTCCCGTAGAGCAAGGTGGATTTCATCCTCCCGATCACCCTTTTGAAGTCCTCCAGATGGATTATATCCAGATGGAACGTTGTCGAGGATTCAAATATGTCCTCGTAGTTGTATGTGCACTCTCCCGATGGACAGAAGCATATCCAGTCCCAGATTAAACTGCTCCGACCACTGCCAAGCAGCTGGTACGTGAATTCTTCCCCCGGTATGGTTTGCCTCGTATCGTGTACTCAGATAATGGTCAGCCATTCTCGTCCGAGCTTATGAAGCAGGTATCACTCCTGCTAGGATATCAGTGGAAGTTCCACTGTGTCCGACATCCCGAGGCAGCAGGTCTCGTAGAGAGACACAATCAGACCCTGAAAACTCGTCTCGCCAAAGTGTGTAAAGAGAAAGGCGTAGATTGGATAGTAGCTTTACCAGTTGCTCTTTTCTTTATGAGAATGGTAGCCCATTCGAGAACAGGGCTATCCCCGTACGAGGTGGTCTTTGGTAGGCCGCCGAATATGTGGGGGACGCCTCTGCCTCGTAAGATCACAGATGTTGACTGTAATATGCTGACAGATTACCTTGCCTCCTTGATGTCTGCACTACAATCATGTCGTTCACAGGTAGCAGCAGCCTTTCTCGACAACACCGAGGTGAAGCCACACGAGATCGTCCCTGGAGATCTAGTACTTATCCGGAATTTCGATCGGAGGAATCCGCTGGAGCCCCGCTGGCAGGAGCCGAAGCTTGTTCTTCTCACAACAAGGACCGCTGTTAAGGTGAAGGGCCGCAAAGGCTGGCTCCACTCGAGTCATATTAAGAAATACCATGGACTTCTGCCAAAAACAGACTCCCAGCCCTGCCCCGTTTCAGAGACTAATACTAAACTCCCCCTGGTAGAAAATACTCCTCAGCAGGAGTACAAACTGAAATTGAGGTCTAGCAAGTCAGACAGTTTAATTGTTTAAGTCCTCCCCTAGGTGAAGCGGTTAGACAGGTTCCTGACATGTATCAGTTAGACCCCAATAGAGAGAGAGATAGACAGAAACAGATCAAGAAAGAGAAATATTGTAAATCTCTCCGTAGCCATTGCATTGTTGCATTATTGATTATGTTTTTTCTGAGTCTTACAATTATTGCTACAAGTTTATTATTACACATGTACTTTCCTATTTCCGTACGTGCACATTCTTCCTCAAATGACACTGTCGAGCATACTTTCAGTGAATTGCCCCCTCATGAGTTATCTTACCGACTTGCACTGCGCAACAATACTTTCATCAGTATGTTACATCATTCTCATCAGACCAGCAACGCTACAAATTGTTGGATATGTGGCCGACTCCCTCCCTATCAGAAATACAAGGGAGTTCTGCCCCTCTTTCCGTACCCGTTTACACACAATGGTTCCTGTGGTGCATGGTTTAGTTTAATAAATTCTTTAAATTCTGATTCCATAGTTTACCAGGGCAAGTGGGTATGGGGGAATCTGAACACAGTTATGCATAACGCATGTTTCCCTGACAAGGAGGGTCTTCCACAAAGGACAGGGACCGATCTAGAAAACGAAGTGTATGGATTGGGCAATTTTACACTTAACCTCATGATTCTGAATGTACTGTCCGATACAAAACCAGACTTACCCGCTATGTCAGTATTACCAGTCAAAGGTGAATTATGTGTCAGAAAGAATGGTTCAGTACACCTAGGTCATAGTGAATGTACTACTGTGATTGAATTCAGTGATAAAGGCAAGTCTACATTCAAAGCTTCCCATCATTCCTATTTCGATTGTGGTCAGACAGCTTATGTACGCTTACCCCTAGATTGGGATGGTACTTGTTACATTGCATTCCTTCTGCCACCTGTTTTCCTAGCCCCACCTGATTATCATAAGGACTCCCATCTAGTACACAATAGACCCAAGAGAGATCTCCCGATTGTCGATTATACTGAAACGGCATGGGAGCAATACACAGACTTTAATAAAGGTTTCTTTCCCTATTTAGGCACTGTCTCGAATAGTAAACTGATACGTAACTTAACCAGAACCCTTGAAGCAGTAGTAAATGAAACTACTTCCGCCTTAGGCAACCTAACAGAGGAACAGTCTGCTATGAGACTTGTTGTTCTTCAGAATCGTCTTGTTCTTGACGTCATCCTGGCCGATAGGGGCGGAGCTTGTAGAGTCATCGGATCGAGCTGCTGTGTTTTCATTCCAGAAAATGCACCATCAGTATATAAAGCCATAACCCGTCTCCACAAGATTGCAAGTCAGATACACCAGAATCCAGGCACCTGGACTTGGTCCGGTTGGCTCTGGAGCGTGTTATCAGCCTGGGGATGGAAGGTCCTATCCTTCCTCGGAATAGCCCGTCTCATAGTATTCAGTTTTTGCCTATGTTTACAATGTGGGCCGGCGATTTGCGGCCTGTGTGCCACATCATGTATTCCCCATCCAAGTCCACGTTCTAAACCCCGCCCGAAAAAGGAAGAGCAAATGATGTTATATGAACAAATAGATAGACTAATGAAGATTGATATATCATGAAGGGTCCGTAGGGGACAAGGAGGGAATGAGGTAATTGGAATTTTTCTGGTCAATTGTGTCCCCTAACGTAGACCCCAACGGCTCCATGTACGTGCTTCAAGTACATGTAATTTCCCTCCATGACCAGCTATGAAGACGCAAATACATTTGCGTCCAACGTTAACATGTCCTCTTTCAGATCCACCATGAATGGGCCGATAATTCCGTTCCTAAGTATGCCGTGCCACCGTCTTTACATGGTGCACTTTCACGTTTTCCTGGCTCTGTTGAGTTAGGCCCTGATTTCTGCCATCGAGCCCTTTCTGCCTTCTGCCTCGGAAAGCTGCAGCCTGGACCTGCATCCATGACCCTTACCCTACTCCCTGTGCGGCGAGCGGTGCCCGGCTCGGCCTGCTTGCCTGCCAAGACAATTCAGCCTTCAAGTTATCTGCTCCGCTCCTCGAAAATACATTCCTGTCTAGTGATTTAGGTAAACATCTCCCCAGCTGCAGAGCAAAGGGTCCGGCCTTTCTGTCTCCGTGCATGAAATTCATTGCTCCTGTTACCATGGTAGGCCCATGGCCCCTCGCATTACACGTAGACACATATGCACGCACTAGCAGTCAGTATAGAATAGCCTCTGCCCGAAAGACCTTTCCTTTCAGATAAAACAGTTCTTCAACACAAGATATCAGATATGGTGTGGGATTAGGTTGTTCTGACACGCCAGACTTCTGTCTCCCCTTTTGGTGCTAAATGTCAAGTCCCCTTCACCCTCCAGTTCCACGTCAATCACACGTCATGTTGCCTGCGCGCGCATCCAGACACATATTTCTGCTGACACTGCAGGATTCCTCTATGAATCCACCCACTTGTGACACTTTCATGTGACGTTTCTAGCACACACCTCCGTGTACGCCCTCGTGCACGCCTTCTGTTACGCACATGTGTTCTTATCTCGTTTCTTTCAGCTGTTACGCCTTCTGTATCCATCACCATTGTATGCTTTTACTATATATAATGTGCACTGTTAATAAAGCATTGTCTATCCCTTCCTGAACCCTCGTGGTGATGGAACATGATACCATGGTTCGAACCATTCCATTACATGGAATAAAACCCTTATAAACTCAGCCTCCACGGACTCTGCCTCTCATTTTTGATTGAGCTATTTTATTGAACTTATACCGCATAGAAATTCAGTATACGGTAAATTTATTTACCACAACTTTTAAAGAAAGTTCCATATTACATTTATTTAGACACTAACGTTTTTGATCATTCCTGCTCCCAATTGAAAGTTAGCATTCATCACTTAATAAATGTAATAAGGTAAAACAATGTTATCCTATTGGAGAGGCAGGCTTGCAGTAGTGAAAAACAAATTAATTTTTGTACACTACCAGGAAATGCAAAAGGTAACTGTATATGTCCAACCCCTTTGAACTGTTTAGGGCCTACTCTAGGAGTGACTTATATATATTGAAAAGGAAGGTTTAGGCCTAGCAAAATGTTTATTTTGCCAGGTCGAAATGGCAGTTTAAAACTGCCCACACAGGTTTCAATGGCAGGCCTGAGATGTATTTGAAATAGCTACTTAAGTGGTTAGCACAATAAGTGCTGCAGGCCCACTAGTAGCATTTAATTTACAGGCCATGGGTAGTAAAACTTAAATAGGGATTTACAAATAAATTAACTATGCCAATTTGGAGTAAGGCAATGTAACCATGTTTAAAGTAGGGAGCACAAGCACTTTGCCACTGGTTAGCACTTGTAAAGTGCACAGAGTCCTTCAAAACAACAAAAATTAGTTCAGAAAACAGGAGAGTAAAGGCAGAAAGTTTGGGGGGACCCTACAGATACAGCCAAATCCAGCGACGGGGCTATCCCAGTTCCCCTCATTGAAAAAGCCAGTTGTCTACAAAACCCTATCCCTGGCACAACTTTGCATGCAAAGTCCAGATGTTCTACCAATTGCTGAACAAAACGTAAGTTCACATTTTTTGCCAACATCCAAGGCCAGTAGCTCCCACAGTCTCATCAATTTATAAACTGGCAAGCTTGACACCATCACCACCGAGTCTAGCACTATACCCAGAAATGTCAGGCTTGTACTTGACCCTGTGGTCTTTTTTGCTACCAGATGAATTTTAAAATGATGTGTCACTTTCTCGAAAACTATCATAAGTCTTGCACATTCACTCCTCCTCATCAGCAAAAAATTGTCATGGAATTGAAGCACATGCGCAGACCTCGCTTCCATTACTCTTCATTCCTCAAATGTCTAAATTCCTCAATAGCCACACACACAACCGCTCAGCCCATAGGATTGGCCCTGTCAATGTATTTTTGCCCTTTGAAAGGTATATCCAATAATTGAAAACCATGTGGGTGTACCAGCATGATGCTGAAAGAAGACTTTATATCTGCCTTCCCCATCTCCACTCCTCTCCACACTGGCTCACAAACCTCACTGCTGCTATATGAAATAGGGAACTCATCTTGGTATAAGTAGTCATTCACTGAGGACCCTTCTGGCCGTGAAAGGTGATGTATTATTCAGAACTCGTCCTCAGTCTTCTGTGGCACAATGCCAAGCAGTGATACGATCAAGGATTCAATTGGTGAGGTTACAAACAACCCTTTCTCTCCATCTTCCTCTCCTATTGCAACAACAGAGAGCTGAATAATTGGGGGGGATGGTAGACTCCAGGAGCATGAAGATGAAAGTCCAGCTGCCTACCCTTGCTGGTGCCAGGTGAAGCTTCTCTCTCAAACAGAACCACATCTCCCACCATCTCCCATTACTGCTGTAGCAACTGCTGTTCTCTCAAGCAGAACCCAACGGCATGTAGCTCTCAACCCGCTCCATCACCTCTTTCTGCTACTAATGCCCACTACTCCCTCAAGCAAAGCCCAGAGGCATGCTGCATGAAGCCCTCACATTTACGTCCACATAACATAAATGTGGGTGCTAAGGTGGATGCGTTAGGACCATAACATGCACAATTCTTAAGGATACGAAAACCACTTGGGTGTAGTAGTATTTTTCTTACAAAAAGCACCGCTTAAGTTGCGGTCAGAAGATGGTAGAAGGGTCCTCCTTCAATAAGAAAGGATTCCCTGAAGCCTCAGAGGGCTTATGTAAGAAATTGTGTAATTGGTTTAGAGGGGTAGAAGCCAAGCTCAAAAGAAGCAACCGCTGCCCTTATTATTTATTATTATTATTTTTATTATTGTTACCAGCACTTATTGTGTGCACTGCTACTCCAAGGATTGTCCTGGCGTATTCCCTACTGAAAGGTTAGGCAGGAAGAGGCACAGTTTATTCAAAGAGCCATGTTTTCTGCCTCTTTCTGAATTGACCTGGATCAGTTACCCTACGGCTCGTAAGTCAATCGGGAGCTAATATCAGGCCACTGCACCTTACCGGGTCAGTGTTCTGCCGCCAGCTCTCTGTCTGAGGATCCTAGCTGTACAAACCAGCAACTTATTTGAGGACTGCAGTTGCCTTCTCAGTATGAACCACAAAAGTCCCTATATTAACCTGTGCTTAACTCTCTAGTAGCTTGGCACAACAGCAGTCAGGCCGAACTTAGAGGTGATGAGTAAAGTATTTATATAGCACACAAACAGAAATAAAGTGAAAACGCAATACAAGAAAAATGGCAAACCAATTTGGAAAAATAAAGCAGCTTTTAATAAATGCAATGTTACCAGAACAACAATAATCATATTAGAACTGAAGATATCAATTTTTAAAGTTTTAGGTTATAAGAGCACCAAGAAGCTCAAAGTGTCAATTAAGGTTATCTGGTCACACTAGACTGGAAGAAAGTCACAAGTTAAGGCCAACCTCAATAGATTTGGATAGGTACATTAAACAGTTACCTTGTCAAGTTTGGTGGTAAGAGTTCTGTTTGCATTGGAGGGTGCCACGAAGAGGAAGCTTTCGAAACAAGGAGTAGGATCGAGAGTTGTGGACAGTCCTTGCTGGAGACAGTCATGACTCAAAGAGTTAATCATAGCTGGAGATTCACCTAGGTTGATCATTGCCGACAGTCGCTGTCAGTGCAAAGTGAAGGTTTTCAAGTTGCTGATCGTTGTGGACGGTTCTCGTCGACATAAAAAGGTCAGTTTGTGGTCACAAGGATACCAAAGGTTAAGAATTTTAACATTTTCTTGTGAAGGAGTTCTCACTGATGCCCATCAAAGGTCCAGAAGCTGGGAAGCACCTCTTGAGGATGAGGACTCACGCCAGCAGATGCCAGCAGGAGAGCTCAGGCAGGTCCAGTTGCTGCTGGTCAGCTGGGCAGTTGCAGGGAAGAGTCTGGAAGCTTGTTGTCTCCCTGTAGCTCACATAGCAGGCCAGCCAATTTACCCTTGTAGTCACTCTGGATATCCTGGGATCAAGGCAAGCAGGTCCAATCCTCCTTCTTCTGACATCAAGACAGTCCTTCCAGTGGCAAGGT
This sequence comes from Lissotriton vulgaris, assembly GCF_964263255.1. Classification (NCBI taxonomy): domain Eukaryota; kingdom Metazoa; phylum Chordata; class Amphibia; order Caudata; family Salamandridae; genus Lissotriton; species Lissotriton vulgaris. The sequence goes on from NC_141691.1 coordinate 1,675,513,660, forward strand.
AGTCCAACTACCAATAGGGAAGTCCTTCTTCTGAATCTTCCACAAGTCCAGGAGTGTTCTGATGCGATGCTATGAATGTCCCACTTTTATACCTGTTGCAAGCCTTTGTGTGGGGAGATTCCATGTCCTGCCCCTAAAACTGGTTCTGGTCAGTTCTTCCACTTCCCAATAGTTTGGCTCCAAACTGCCTCTAGGATGACAAAAGGCAGGGCAGGCCTGGTGTCAGGTTCCTTAGTGTGTGCTGCAGTGAGGGTCCTTTGAAATGCAATTGTAGCAGGTAAATCTCCTGTCAGTTAGACCCCCTCGCCTCACAAACCTAAACTTCCCTATTCACCCTGTCTTGAAGCAATACACAACCCACAACAGCAGAAACATTCATAGTTATGTGACCCAGGACAATGGCAGATAGTCACAGTTGGTTTGGCCAAGGAAATGCTAATCTTTTAAAGGTAGCATTTTCAAAATTACAACTTAAAATCTGCCTTTAGCAGTAAAGATGGTTTTTAATTACAATTAATTTGAGAGTAACCAACAGCATTTCTCTATCATCTCCCAGTCTGAAGTTAGCATTTATTAAATGTAATGAGGTAATATTTATGCTTTTAATAAAACCCAACTATAACCTGCAAAGGGGTATCTAGGCACTGGGAAGGAGCATCAGTAAAAGATGGCAAAGAAACAAAGCTAATACATGCTCCATTTTAGAAAAAAGAAAAAAAATATATATATATCCATACTAATATAAAAAAGAGAGAGCCCAAACCTTTGAGGCGGGTAATCTCAGGAACCACAGCACCAATCACAACACCCAATACAGCGTTGGAAAGGGCAGTTGCAGCAGAAGGATATAGGCTATACAGACGCCCACCATATACACTTAAAAGGTAAAAGAACCGTGCCAGCAAAGTAGTCCCTTGTGGGCGTGTCTGTGTTGTTCTGTGGGCGTGTGCTGGGGGCGTGACAAACGCTGGGGGCGTGTGGTACATTCCGCCCTTCATGCCATATCTCATATTGTGTGCTAATCCCACCCTGCTCCCTTTAAATACCCCTGCACCCCATAATCATAACCCACCCTTACTCCTTAAAATACACAACACCCTTAAACACTAACCCATCTTATTCCTATAAATATACCTGGTACCCCAAAACCCAAACCTACCACTAAACCCTAAAAATACCCCTGTACCCCAAAACCCAAACCTGGCCCTGAACCCTATAAATACCCCTGTACCTCAAAACCCAAACTTACCCGTGAACCCTAAAAATACCCCTGTACCCCAAAACCCAAACCTAGCCCTGAACCCTAAAAATACCTCTGTACCCAAAAACCCATACCTACCCCTGAACCCTAAAATACCCCGGTACCCAAAAACCCAAACCTAGCCCTGAACCCTTAAAATATCCCTGTACCCCAAAACCCAAACCTACCCCTGAACCTTAAAAATACCCCTGTACCCCAAAACCCAAACCTAGCCCTGAACCCTAAAAATAACCCTGTACCCCAAAACCCAAACCTACCCCTGAACCCTAAAATACCCCTGTACCCCAAAACCCAAACCTAGCCCTGAACCCTAAAAATACCCCTGTACCCCCAAACTCAAACCTAGCCCTGAACCCTAAAAATACCCCTGTACCCCAAAACTCAAACCTAGCCCTGAACCCTTAAAATACCCCTGTACCCCAAAACTAAAAAAAAACTACCCCTGAACCCTAAAAATACCCCTATACCCCAAAACCCAAACCTAGCCCTGAACCCTAAAAATACCCCCGTACCCCAAAACCCATACCTATCCCTAAACCCTAAAACTACCCCTGTACCCCATAACCCAAAACTATATCTGAACCCTTAAAATACCCAAACACCCCAAAACATATACCTCAGTACCCCAAAACATATACCCTTATACTCATACTTACCTTATCCAAATATTTTTAAAAAAACATGCTTTTACCATTCATGCATTTTCAACAAATTTCGTTGTAAATGTATGCGTAGTAAAAGCATATAAAAAGTAATGCCATGTGTTATAATGGCATTGCGGAATCATGGTACCTTCGTAATGAAAGTATGCAGAATAACGGTGTGCGAAAAGAAAGTTGCGGAATAATGGGTGTTTACCCTCCCCCGGTAAGTACATTGATGGCACGGCGGCCCACATCTCCAGCAACATACTCATATTTTTTCATCACCCATTTGAAAAATGCTTAGGTCTCTCTCATTGATGGCCAGCACCGACATACACTTTTAGACACACCTCCCGCCACAAGTTCTAGAATTGCGAACTTTAGAGCTGGGGAGCTACGTTCGAATCTCGGCATCAGCTCAACATCCTGTGATTCCAGGCAAATCACTTTGTCTCCCCGTGCCTACCACAAATGAATGTGTTCTTCTGTAATGTAAATTGTGCTCATGCCATGTTGTCGAGTTCGCGCAATATAATATTGCAAGGAAAAATAAAGTAGGGAAACTCGAGTTCACACACTACTGAACGTGCACTCTTAAGTGCATCAGCAGTGCACTGTGAACCGGAGCGTTTCACAGGCCTGTCACAGATAAGACATGCTATCAAAACGAAATCCTACAAAACAATATTCTACTGGCCGGCAGCAATTCATACCCGGACAAAGTCCGGACAGGCTGCTAGTATATATATATATATATATATATATATATATAAAAAAGCACTGGCTTCTTTTTTTAAGTGTTACAAAACTTTAATAAAGTTGCAGGCTGGTGTCCTTATGAAACCCCTCCCTCTGGTGCTTTAAATGTAAGGGAAAAGGTCTGGTATGTCATGAACTAGCAAATAGAAGACATACCCACCTTGACTGTGGTCAGAGTGTGCAACTCCTTCCTCTTTTGCCCACTGCTACCAGCACGAGCCATGCAGGTGTAAGAATCCTACCCATTGGAAAGAGGTAGTAGCATTCAGATCAGAAACAATCAAGTGTGGCCAAAAGCCCACGTGCCACTGAAAGGGGGAAGCTGCTGAACATTTTAAGGGCAAAACCTCAATGCCACAGATGCTTTTCAAATGCTTGCTTCTTTTATCATATTTTGGCTCAGTAGTTGACGAAAGCACTGTGATTGCAATGTTCTCTGAAGCCAAGGGACTGACTTCAAGATCACTATTTAACGTCACCCCACGCCATACTTTCATTGATATTGTAGTGCTCCTGGGGAGAATGTATTCATATTTATTGGATGCAGTCATCCATTCTGTGCCTCACATGCCCAATTAAAGGTGAAAAACAGGTCTGTACACCTTATCTGTAATATGTATCCAGCTGATAAATCATCTAGTGTAGCTAGACAGCAAGGTCTATGTTACCCAGAAGCCATCACATGCATATTTATCGACACATATAGCAAAGGATTATAGAGTGGTAATTATTTGTTTTTGTGTAATGAGCCTCACCTTACCTCCCACATATTTTTCCAGGGCTTTACCATGTCTAGTCTCCCTCTTTAGAAAATGTTGTATAATTTGACAGTAAACCATTAATACTCCTATTAATCATGGTGGTCTGTAATATTATCTGCTTTATTTTGGGCTGTAACACAGACCATCTCAATAATATATTCAATTGTTACACTTGGCTGAATATAATGGATACTGCTCATATTTGTCTGTGTCTTCTTGGAATTAAACTCTGTGACAGCCATAGATTCACAATAAAAACTAACCAGGCGCTATAATAGATACAAATATACAAATTCAATGCATACAACTACTACACCCAAATCATAAGCTGCACAATATTCCCAGCCACTGTAAAAGTAAGGTGTAAGAAAATGCTTTTTTTTGCATGATCTCCCCCATTATTTATGGACTGATGCTGCTGTTTTTTTGACTCTCTGAACTGGTACCTTGCTAACCAGGCACCTGTGCATGTGCTCGGACGCTAATACATGGTGCAATTGGTTTTACTCCAAATTGGCACATTTGATGTACCTATAAGTCCTTAGTAAATGGTGCAAAATGTACCCAGGGCCTGTAAGTTAAATGTTACAAGTGGACTGCAGCACATATTTTGCTAAAGTGACAATGCAAAACATGACTGGCGACCTGCCACCAGTAACCTCGATGTGAAGGTTTGAACTGCAAATTGGACTTGTCCAAATAAGCCCTTTTCACAGGCCTAAAGCCTTCCTATTTAATACTACTAAGTCATACCTAAGGTAGCCTTAAATGCCCGTAGAGCAGGATGCATGGTATATAAAAGTAGGGCATATATGTTTAATGTTTTACAAGCCCCGGAAGTCAAAACATTCCAAAGTCTTTTTTTCATGGTGGCAAGGCTGGCTCTACCATAGGCTAACCCTGGTTTACACTATTACATTAAGTTTGGGAATAGTTAGAGAAATGGTTCAAGGTTAATTTTACTAGTAATTTAAAATCCAATGTAATGGTGCATTTGGCTTTCATATTACTATGAAGGAATAGTCACTTTATAAAGTAATCTGTTCGCTGGCCGAAGCCCAAATGTTTTTCTGCCAGTGTCCAGTTGTCACCTGACCCATGATGGCTCCCCTAGAGTCAGATGTGGATTGCTCTCAAAGAGTGGACAAATGACTTTGGGTGTAGGGGAAATATTTTTCTTCCTTGAGCAGTGTGGTCTTGGGGCTGTGCCTTTCCTGAGCTTCATTGGATACCTACCCTGTCCCTGGCAGATGTAACTCACACTTGAGCATGGTTCTCTTTTGCCCTTCTAGTAAGAATTGCTCCAAACTCAGTGGGAGGCAGAGAGGTGCTCAGAACTGGTTTAAAGGGTGTACAACGGATTTCCCTCCAACCGCAGGCTGGCACTGGACATAAATGTGGCACACCTAGATATCTCCTTTAGCACACTACTGGAGCTGTGGAAAACATAAGGACTGCACCTGCTGTTGAGACATCTTGGGAGATCTGTTCATCGACAAAGCGTTGTATGCTGAAGATTTTACCTTCTTGAAAATTTCCAACCTGGTCCTCATATCTGACTAACGCCTCATTGAGGTGTTATTTTTATTTAAAACGTAAAAAATTCAGATCTCTGGTTCCCCATATTGGAATTGTGTCATTTAGGTGTCACTGTGTTCATTAAAATAGGCCCTCCTTTTATAAACTGGAGTGGAATTTTTATTGTGTTGTATTTTGGACCTTTTAGCTATTGTGGTACTTCTGAATACTTTACACATTTTCTTAAGTCAAGTCTGTCTGCTCTGTGCCACAGCTAGCTACAAGGGTGTCATAGCTTCCAGGGGTTGTGCTCAAGAGGAAATTACTGAAATTTTCACTGAACCTACCAAGAAAAGTGACATTATTACTTGTGGTGGACTACCATCTACAAATCTGGACGGACCCACTATGTAGGTATGGTACAATCACAATTATGGTTAGTACATTGACCCATCAGGTGTGTTTAAAAGACCCCTCACACACCAACCTGGTTGGTGTCATGCTTCATCATTGGAGTCCCAACCGGGTGGCCGAATGCCCCCCGTTTGTGCTACAACGCCTGATTACAGTGGAGCTGGTGTGGTGTGAATGTATGATGTGACATGATTTACTCTTAAAAATATCTCTGAGAATCCTTGCCTGTAAACTTTATTGTTGCATGACACCAACCAAGTTGTTCAGTGAGGGGTCTTTTAAACACACCAAATGGGTCAATGTACTAACCATAAAAGTGATTGTACCATACCAACATAGTGGGTCCGTCCACATCAATTTAGTCTATCATTATACTCGGGATACAGACGCACCCTGCAATTCCCATGCTCTCTCATTGTTTTCCTAGATTTATTATTTAATAATTCACTTTCTCACACAAGGATGACATACTATTTCTAGTATTGAGCAACACAGCCTGTCTCCAGTTCAAAGCATTCTTAAACACTGTAGCTACCTTGAAGATCAGGTAAAGTGCTTACGGTCATAGGCAACACAGTCTGCCTTCAGGTTAACAATAATGAAAACACAGAGCATACATGAAACCTTGAACAACACGCTACTTACAAAAATGAGTATCACCGCCTTTGCCTACGTAGACACTTATTGCTTTCATTCTTTGTGATAAAAGTGGCAACTGTAATGGAAATGGAAAAACACTTTTGCCATGATGAATAAAGGTGACTGGTCGTGCCCTGAGGTGTATGCCTGGAATCCAGGGCGTGCTATATGAATAGCAATTCATTTGCAATGTGTGCTCTGGGTCTGAACCTAGAGCACACATTGCAATTTGCTCAGCTGGTATTGTACCCCTTATCGTTCACTCTGCCCTCAAACCTCCTAGGTAAATCCAGTCACTGCTGATTGCTGCTTAATCCAATAGTGATATGATTATACAAAAAGGTGGAGTATTCATGAAAAGGTGCGGCTGGGGTGTTACCGCCAACTGAAAACCTGAACAGATTGAGAGAAGTTCCATGATTTCATTTGTCAACCAAAATTTCAAATTCATTTCAGTACAAAATTATACTTAAAGATATATGCCACTGCAAGCCAAAATATTAGAGGATGCTCGCGGTTCACCTTTCATTTGTGAGTGGGTTACAGTGTTTCCTGAGACTCATTCATGGGGTATGAATTTTACTCAAAACAAATTCAGTATTATCCTTAAACACATGAGCAGATGAAAAGTGTGCTGTTGGGTAATTACTGTAAGGAAACAAGTTGATGGACCCTTAGGAAAAATTGAGTTGGCCCATTGTGGTCTAAACAGGGACTGTTCCTCCACTCTTTGTGGTCGAGTAAAAACAAACTTTGGAAAAGCATTAAAAAGACAAATTATGTTTTAAAATGTCTGCATATTCAAAACTACTGACTGATCTTCAACACGTACATCTTTAAATCACGGCACAATATTGTCTTTCACTTGAGACATAAAATAATGCACAGGGAGCATAATGAAGACTCTGAAAATGAAAAGTTTAGCATTCTTTTTACAAATATGTTTTTACAAGTATGTTGTGTCCTCTAGATTGCACATCCTGCATTTTTGGTTGGACGTTAAGTGCGTACAATCAAAAACTTGGAAATTAATGTACGTATGTAGGCAACATATATACTAAGCTAACGAGCTAGCAGTGCCAGCTGGAGACAGATATTGGAAAAAAACAAGCATTGTTATCTTTAGGACAGTGGGGAGACCATGGCCAAGGGCTGAGGGGGAGGAGATAGGACTAGTTTATTAATGTTTGTCTCCACCTAAATTCAACTGGCAGGCCAAGAGATTGCACTAACCTCATGTTCAAACTTCCTTTGCCTCTGAATGGGTTCAGCATGCAAACTACAGGCCCTCAATGCATTGAGAATAACCTAAAGTCACTTGATTAATTTTAAAAGGAAAATGAGACAACTCCTGCATATCTTCTTTAATCCCCTTTTGAAGTGGGACTCTTGCTCTTTTTTCCTCTCTTTCTCTCATTATGAAAAACATTTTTACAACTCCTAAAACACTCATCAATAATCCAAGTTTCAGAATCCTAGATCTCTTGTCCCTATTTACCCTCAGTGCTCAGGGGTCTTCCACCCCCTTGGCTATGTGAAGTGGACTTATGATAGTATATTTGGTTTATAAGCAGACGATGTAATTGTGCAGAGCACGAGGGCCAGCACATAGGGAAAGACACTCAGATACTAGGAAGCTGACTGTGCACCAACAATGGCATAGAGCCACTAATAAAGGGCAACAATACTGTCAGTGGCACAATGCCACAAACGCACCAACACTAGCATGAGTATATTGACACGGGTAAGTGACAAAGAACACTTGTAATAAGGACACTGAAAGTGGAAAATCAGCACTGCCTCTGGCATAAGGTATAAAGACAGGAGCACCAATGCTGACATTGGACAGGCACAAAGGAACAATGGCATGGGAAACAAAGACTAATACTGAGCACTGGCACAGAGCAGTTTTACTGAGATACTGACTCAGGGGCGCTATGATACAAGGATACCTATACTAAGATAGTGATGCTACGACCCAATACCAGAACAAGGGCTCAGCATGTGAACATTATTAGAAATGGGGCCTTTAGTTGTCAGAGGTATGCACCCTGTTCAAGTAACAAACTCCACTGTAGTCAGGGTAAGTCAGATACATACTGAAAGATAGATAACCTGTGCTCACCCTCTGGTAGCTTGGCACAGAGCAGTCCAGTTTTTCTAAGGAGGCAATGTGCAAAATATTTGTGTGACACACACATACAGTAACACAATGAAAACACCACAAAAAGACTCCACATAGGTGTAGAACAAATAGATTATGATTTTGTTAATAAATAAAGACCAACATGGCAAAAATCCAAAAAGTACAACCAGAGTTATAATTTTTTTAAGATTAAATCAAATTATAGTGCTTAGAGTCAGAAAGTGCCAACCGGACTGCTAGACCATAGTAAATAAGTTCTGGCTGATTGCGATGGAGGGTAGTCCGGCTACAGGACTCACGCAGGTCTCGCTGAAAAAGTACCTTGGCTGGAGGAAGTGTTGACATTGAATACTCCGTGCGAGGAGTTGAGGAGACACAGCATCATTGTCAATCCCGTGGATGGAGGCGAATAATCAATTCTGATCCACGCAGTCCATGATGAAGGTGATGCGTAGCTGTTGAGCTGTGCAGTCCATCGGCGTAGAGCCAGGCAGTCCATTGTGGTGATGCCGTCAGGCAGCGGCTGCATTAGTGTCGAAGGGAAGTGTGTCAGTTCCGATTAGCGCAAAGTCGTCAATGCGTGGGTTTCTGCAAGATCAGCAAAGAAAAAGGGCGCAGGACTGGATTAGCACCACTTGGCAAGGCATGACTCACAGATGGCAGAGTCCAGATGCTGGAGCAGGGTTGGAAGAAGTATTTGATGGCCCTGAGATTTCAGCACAGGGAGAAAGCCAGTAAGTCCTTGGAATCCTTCTGGTTCCAAGTGAGATGGGGCCATACCATTTCATCAGCAGGATAGAGGGCAGCAGCAGCAGGCAACAGGCCGCACAGCAACGCAGAAAAGCAATCCTTCTTCCTGTCAAGGTTCTTCACAGGTCCAGTAGTGTAGTGTCTTGGTAGGGTCAGAGCCCCAGTACTTATACCAATTGGCCCTTTGAGGTGGGGTGACTTCAATAAAGGGCCTTTTCTCCCCAGCCCTGGTTCCAGAGTATCAGTAGTGGGTAAGCAACCCTTTGTGTGGGGACTGGACACTACCTATTTGGTTGCAAGTGTCAACTCCTTCCTGCCAAGGAAGAGCCATTAGAATGCAGATGAGGAATCAGACACACCTAAAGTTCCTGTGTTTGTTGCTGCGTAGAGGGAATGCACAGAGGAAGCTGCCACCCACCCCGGATGTGTATCGGGATACAGGCTGCAGGCACACAGAGCAGTGAGAGCATGGAAATGCCTACTTTCTTAAAAATGGCATTTCTAAAATCTTAAATCCAACTTTACCAGTAAAGAGAATTTATCACTGCCATTCCAAAGATATGAAACATGACACAGCTGCACCTTTTTCATCATGAATTATTGCTTAATTATATACTTAATCTATTGATGAATTCCCAATGTTAACTTCTGAGAGGAATAGGCCTCACAGCAGTGAAAAACGAATTTGGGTGTGTGTCATCACTGGAACATGCAAAATTTAAAAGTGCATGTCCTACCTTTTCCTTACACTAAACCCTGCCCTATGGGCTATCTAGGGCCTACTTCAGGGGTGACATGTGTAATAGTAGAGTTAAGGCTTAGCAAAGGCTTTTAAATGCCAAGTTGAAGTGCCAGTAAACTGCACACACATCCTTTCTTGCAATGGGAGGCCTGAGACAGGTTTGAAAGGTTACATTTGTGGGTGGCACAATCAGTGCTGCAGACTCACTAGTAGCATCTTATTTACAGGGCCTGGATATATGGTATACCACTTTGCAATGTACTTACAAGTAATTGTAATAGCATTTATGTATCGCTTACTACCCCTGAAGAGGTGGCAAAATGCTTTTTCGGTGCCATAGTGGTGAATTATTATAGTGACATATGAAATTAATTTGAGCAGTGGATATATTAGTCTATTATTTGGATTGACAAGGATAGTGGAGGGATAGAAGAGGGAAGGATTTGCATTTATATAGCACGTGCTACTCCTGATCAGTTGTTGAATCACTTTTCGGTGAGTAGCTTGCTACTCCGGAACCCGAAATAAGAGAGTAGTGGTGAATTAGTCTAGGGAAATATGAAATTTAATTTGAGCGGTGGACATGTTAGTCTGTTATTTGGATTGATCAGGATAGTGGAGGGATGGAAGAGGGAAGGGTTTGTTTTTATATAGTGTTTGCTACCCATGATGAGGTGTTTAAGTGCTTTTTGGTGAGTAGCACGCTACTCCAGGTCCTAACACCCAAAAAGGATTTGTGGTGAATTAGTATAGGGAAATATGAAGTTCATATGATTTGAGTCATGGACATGTTAGTCTGTTCAGCAAGTCCAGCTCTACCTGTTGGATTAGCGTACAGAGATTCCTGTACCCGATCGAAACCCCTGCAGAACGAGCTGTGGGACCCCACACCAGCAGGCATTCATGGTTACCTGGCAGCTTGTCGGGCTGCAGCAAACTGGTGACAGAGGGTGTGGAAGCTAATGAACTGGCGTGGAGCTGGCAGACTGATCTGTACTGTCTGAAGAAGATTTGCCATAACCTGCCACACTGAATAAGACACCCCGCAGTAGAGGTCAGTGCTTCTGCAACTTGGGCCCAGACTGTTACCCCCTCTCTACACAGTCTCTGTGGGTCAGAACGACATCCAGGGAGGGCACCGGACTCGGCACAGAGCAGAACAACTCCTCTCCCACGAGGGCTAGGAATAGTGAGCAGGAGGCTGGATTGCACTTCCCCAAACACAAGGGGCAGGAGGCATGACCCGTGGGAACACATGCCTGGGTAACTACTGTAGGGGCAACCTGATTGGGGAGATTACTGACAGTTCCTCACAACTCAGACAGTGCCTTTACCCAACCTTGCGAAATCTAAAGAGTTCCATACTAAGACTTGAACTGCTGAGGAATTAGGCCCCTTTTTGATCCGCTCAGATGGGAGAGTTGAATGCATGGGGGACTAAGAGCTGCCCTCTACCCACCCTATGAATTCCAAAAGGGGCTCCTTCACATTGAGTAAGGAAGAACTACTGATCAAACGGGGTGGGGATCCTCGCTGATTCTGATGTACACCTTAGAGGCCTGGTGAACCTAAGTAAACGCAACAGACTTGGCGATCTAGTCGCATAGGACCCTGCATCTTTCAGAGACTAGGTATATTTACGGCAGGACCACAGGCCTCAGCAGCCCAAGCCTCCAGCGCCTGGAGGCATCTTCATCAGTTTCAGAGCCTTCCATTCCTGTGGGCCAAGGGCATGCTCGTCCACTGCAGGACAGGGCTGGGCTGGGCCACAGCTCTTTCCTCTGCCATCTTCATCCTGGTCCTCCAGGTATCCCACGCGGCTGTCTCAATGGTGATAGAATAATTTGTGCAGTGATTTGGCTCTGTTTTCTTTGCTTTGCTTGTATTGCTTTTCCTGCTGCTCCTGCAAAATATACAAACAGTGTTTTTTGCCGAGTGGTCTTATAACAACCAGGAAATCATGGCTAAGCGGGCCTGCCAGGAAACGTCACATTTACTGACTTTAGCTTCATCCCTCCCACCAATGTCAATCAATTGAATGTTGCAGAGAGCTATAGGGGTTGTGGCCACTGAAATAGAACTAACAGACAGGCAGCTATCTCAAACTCTAGATCCTCATCGCTCCCGACTAGGTCTGACACCCCTTCTAGCTAGCTTCTGTGACCAGTCCAACTCCCCCTCCATCCAACAAGGTGGCAACGATAAAACCTGAGCCGCTCCCTAAGGTCAAGGGTGAGACCGCATGCCTCTCTATGACTGGCAAGACTATAGAAACGACAAGAGGTTCGGACAAACGCAGGAAGCCGAATGTTGGAGCACCTGACAACTCTCCTTGTCCAGATGACACAGATTCCAGTACCATAGATAGACTGCAAGATAGTGATAAATACCCAAATTGGCATTAAACTTAGTAACAGACATAGAGGGGCAGGTCAAACTCATTGTGAGGGAAGTACTCTTACCACTGGCAACGCAGAATTCATGAAAAAACTAACAACAGCTCTTCTGTGGCCACAGTAAAGGGAATTGACGTCATCTGTCATACCGCTCCCCCGTTTCCTATAACCATTGAAGATTGTCAACTCGCAAGCCCAAGAAGGCAGCACTAGCAATAATGATTGTGGGGGTATGCTAGGAGGGGAAGACTATTCTAACGGAGCCCACTTGAGAAATTGTATGCCTAGGAGCTTGGCAAGAGCTACAGGGAAGGGGGATGGGATTGAGCCTGGGAGAGTTGACATGGCAACTTTCCCAAGAATTAACTTACCTCCCTGCCTCATCCCATACATTGCTGTCATAACAGGGGTCCCCAAGATTTAAAAAAGCCAGAGAGAAACCCACAATAAACTAACCAACAAATGCCAGTATTGGCTAGCTAGATATAGGCAGATCCTATATGACAGAGCACAGGAAATTCTCATGACTCACAGGGTCAATTGGGTAGGAAATTGACCTAAAGATAGGCAAGGGAATTATGTTGTGATTAATTTTAGAAATCCTAAGACTGTTTATAGCCTTTTGCCACGGGACTCTCTCAAACAGGATTTGGGTACAGCAATCAAGCATGTCCCACTTGGCTATTTCTATATACCATCGCATGTCAAACCAACAGGGGAACAACATAGTAATGCTTTGACCACCCTGAACCCAACACAACGGTAGAGTAGACATCCATAATAAACACCCAGACCCCTGCTCTTTACCCTTTCTGAAGGGGATCAATGGAGAGGGCAAGCGATGACCAATGGCAGCGCAATGTACAGTGTGCCTATGGACTGTGGAAAGGAGGAATAGAATTTCAAGAGTTGGTTTTCAATAATGCATTTAGTGCTATTATTTTTATGTATCTTCACAGTCATGAATTATATATATCAATTCTTAGTGTTTATAACACATTACTTATATCACGCAAAAGATGAGGTGCTCCTATAAGGTGATGGCGCAGTGAGAGTGATCAATAGTGAAAAAAGTGCATTTGTGCTATGTACAAGAATATATACGTGTGGCTGATAGAGATAATAGAGTATTTGAAGTCAATACTCATCAAGCGAGTATTGATATCCACCATCAAATTCTTAAAAAACAGTCCCCATATGTTAATTCATCGACATTTCGACCCTTGGGCATGTTATAAAGCAGGGTCATCATCAGGACGTAAAAATATACAGGAAGCACATACAAACAGAAAGCTTGTGTCAATCTCAATACATTATATATTCAGATTAATTATATTGCATGATTATGTAATATATCAAAAATAGCGGCAGAAGATTGCGTAGTCATATAGAAATGGAAATTCTAGTGTGTGAAATAACTTCGGGAAGGATATCTATCACACTTTAATGAAATAAAGTAGGCATTGCCTATTCTGAGTTATATTGGTATGTGAAGTCAGTCTAGCTTACATATTCAGTGATAGTAGCCAAAAGCACACAGATTTTACAAGGTCTGGTGTCACTTAAAAAATCCCTTCTATCAACCATACATATATCACTCACTTTTTACAAGGTCTGGTGTCACTTAAAAAATCGCTTCCATCAACCATACATATATCACTCAGGTTTTACAAGGTCTGATGTCTCTTAAAAATTACTTCCTTGAATAGTGTCGAACCATCTTAGTGAAGCATAGCCAACGTTGTGGGTTAATGCAGGTGACACTATGAATAATAACTTTGAAAGCCAAACTTTTTCAACTAATGGTCCTTCTTGATGCAAACCAGTGAATAAATAAGCACCCTATACAGGAGTTTCAAAAAGAAGGGTTATGTACCTACAACCAAATTGCTGTGTTAACTAACAAAATGACATGCTGCATTCCTATTTTAAGGAAATGCTAAATGAAACTCACACATCTAGTTGAAAAACGGGCACAATGCTGGATGTCTAAATCATACAAAAATAAGTTCCTTCGTTAAATGCTTTTTGTATATTGTGCTTTAAGAAGCAGCTTCCACTAAGGAAAAAAGGAAACAGAAATCTTACATCCAGTGTCTGGCAGAGAGCCAAGACTTCCTGAGTTGATCAGAAAGGCCATGTAAATATGGACAAGGCCACATTGCGTTTTCAATATCGAAATGACATGTTTTACTCTGAGGAAATACCAAATAAAAAACTAAAAAAACTCACATGAGTGCAATGTTGGATGCTGATGTCATCCGAATTTATGTTCTTATCCTTTAAAATATAAAGTACATTGTGCTTCAGTGAGCAGCTTGTATTAAAGAAAGAAAAAAGGAAGAAAAAGAACAAGGTCATAACTTCGAGTGTCTGGCAGAGGGCCAAAACCACTAGAGTCACAAACCTCTTACTTGTCTCCTTCAGCCAGCTTGAATTACAGAATGTCAGACCTTGTAAAATATGTGTGCTTTTGGCTACTATCACTGAATATGTAAGCTAGAATGACTACACATACCAATATCACTGAGAATAGATAATGCCTACTTTATTTCTTTACAATCTGATAAATATCTTTCCGGAAGTTATTTCACCCACTAGAATTTCAATTTCATTTCCGGTTTCACAAAAGTCTGCACTATTTTTGTTGTGTGACATAATCATACAATGTATTTATTCTGATTATATAACGTATTGAAATGGACACAAGCTTCCTGTTCGTAGGTGCTGACTGTATATTTTTTACGTCCTGATGATGACGACCCTGCTTTAAATATTATTCCAAGGGGTCGAAACATCGACAAATCAACATATGGGAACTGTGTTTTTAAGAATTTGATGGTGGATATCAATACTTGCTTGCCGAGTATTGACGTCAAAAACTCTATTATTCCTATCAGCCACATGTGTATATTTTTTACATAGCACGTATGCACTTTTTTCACTATTGATCACTCTCACTGCGCCGTCATCTTATAGAAGCATCTTATTTTTTGTATGATATAAGTAATGCATAATAAACGCTAAGAATTGATATTTATATATCAATGACTAAGAAGATACATAAAAATAAATGCATTATTAGAAACAGAACCTTTTAAGGGGATTACTAAATCTCTGTTTTGATACTACTGCTGTGGAATTCAAGGGCTACACTTTCCCCGTGGGGACCACCATTTACATAATTACCAGGGGGAGGGGAAGACCGTACAGTGCACTCACCATTTGGGTGGGCATACACCTGGGATATATGGCCAAGAGGATTGAGTTTCCCTCCAATGATACCTTGTGTGTTTTATTCAATTTTGCACCCCAAGTTCAAAATAGCATTGGATAATGTCTATTCAAGACCCAGAAAAATGGGTCATGAATCCCCGACTGTGGAACAATTTGCCTCTTTTCTGTCTGTTGTTACAGATAGTGCCTATATGGGCATAGGAGGCGATTTTAATTGCCAATTATAGCCCCTGGAAGACACCAATGATGATGCTTTCTGTGAGGAAGACTAGCTATGGGCCATTCCAGTGCTGAGTACACCTCCTTTCAAAACCTGGTCCCCACTGACCCTCCAGATCAAAAACTTCACCTTGAATTATTCAGTTATGACTTATAATGGGTGTACAAAATCGGACATTCATGGGTCGCACACTTTTAAGGGGAGGGACAATTTTCTTTTATTGACTACATCCTAGTAGAGACTAGGATATGGCCAATGGTCGTAGATTATGCTGTCCTGCCCAAGCATGACGGCGATCATAATGCACTGACCCTGGACCTTGAGTTACCGGTAGTAGGAGCTGTATTTCCAGCAAGCCACCTTTAGATGACAGGCTAACACTTACTACTATCAGGAGAAGAATACGTTAGCAGGTAATGCAGAAAACCCCTGAGATGAAGGCAGACCTATATGAGGTAATGAGCTGTTCCCTAATGGACCTGAAGGAAGTAATCGAAGAGAAAGGTATGATTGCTTCATTAGCAGGGGTCACAGCGATACCTACTTAACTCACTAACAAACTAAAGGAGATATTTTTTCCAGAGAGACACCACTGAGGCCAAAGGTAGCCTCCACACTTCTGGTGTAATCAGCAATGTTGGGAAGAAAAATGTTCTTTGTTGGAACCTTTAAATACAGAGACAGGTTAGCTATTAAAGAAGACCATATATAGGGAGACTATCACCACAGCTAAAAAATTCTGGGAGCAGGAAAAAGGGCATTCCCTTCGTAGGGCTCAGATATCTAAAGATCTGAAGCCCTTCTGGAATCTAGTCAATGCAGATAAGGCAAAGTGGCATTTGAGCCCATCATTGTGGCTGAAACCCGAAACCTGGAACACCCATTACCAGGCTCTGTATGCTACACCAGTAGCAGAGGAAAATATAGTCCATCCAACTGGGGATCTCCCACAGAGCGCTGCCTTGGACTTCCCAGAGATATCCCTGCCCGAGCTATTTAGTGCCATCATAAAATAGCTCTGCACAAAGCGCCTAGAATGGATACAATACCAGAGGATCTTTTTCGCTCAGAACCAACAATTTGGGGGCCATACTTGAGGGCAATATTCAATGCTGTGATGCAGGAATGTCGATTCCCAAAACTTGTGCAGGAGCAGAAACCGTCCCAGTCTACAAGAAGGGCACCCCGCTTCTACCAGACAATTATAGCCCTATCACTCTAATTGATGCGATGCAGGACGTCTTTGCTCAGGTACTTTTGGTATGCCTACAGGACTGGATAGAGGACCACAACATGTTGAGCCCTTTTCAAGCAGGATTTTGAAAAAGCATCTCTAGCATAGACCAAATCCTTAAGCTCTAGCTTCTATACTGGAAAACAGTCAGTAGATGGTGGCAGCAACTATTTATTATTTGTTGATTTGAAACCAGCGTTTGACTTAGGACCCAAAGGTAAGGTGTGGTCAGCACTAAATGAGATTGGGGCCCCCCATATCTTTTTCATACAATCAGGAGCCTACACAAGGGAAACTTTGTCTAAATCAGATATGGGAAACATGGGGAGCTCTCTATGCCACTTGTGGTCAACAGAGGTATCGGGCAAGGATGTGTGCTGGCCCCCACTTTATTTTGTCTATACATCAATGCCTTGGTAGCTACGCTGAATAGGGGGAAATACAATGCTGCCCCAAGATTGCTCTGAGTAAAGTACCAGCATTGATGTTTGCTGAAGACACCCTTCTTCTCTCCAAGTCACCAATGGGCATCCAAAACATTCTCAATACTTTTGATCTTTTCTGTAGCACTAGAGGGCGAGTAATTACCATCTATAAGACCAAATACATGGTTTTCAATCCGGCAAATTACAAACCTTCCAATCCTCGCTTGAATGGCATCCCATCAAGAGGGTATCCACATTTGAATATTTAGGGGTCACCCTAACTGAACACATGGACTGGTCGACACATATCGCAGAAAACAAGTCTCAAACTATCACAATATTAGGTATGGGCGGTTTTCTGCACTCCGCGTTACGCAACGCTCGTGGAGTTCCGAAAAATTCCACTTTGTGGAGCCGATTTTATTTCCTTGCTCGCGTTCGTCAACG
This sequence comes from Lissotriton vulgaris, assembly GCF_964263255.1. Lineage (NCBI taxonomy): Eukaryota > Metazoa > Chordata > Amphibia > Caudata > Salamandridae > Lissotriton > Lissotriton vulgaris. The sequence continues at coordinate 1,675,531,253 of NC_141691.1, forward strand.
TCAAGTTGGTGAGCGTGAGCGAGGAAAATCCACCACCCGGCGAGATTTTTCCTTGTTCGCGATCGTCAACATCACGTTGGCGAGCGCGAGCATGGAAAATCAACCTCCCGGTGAGATTTCTTCAATGCGGGTGGTCAGATTTCTCATTGCGAGTGGTCGCGTATGCTCGCAACTGCTCGCGTTGAGAAACCGTTTGTTTGCGTTGAGAAAAGCAGCCGCTCAAGTAAAAATCTACTTAAGCAGCAGAAAAGAAGCTGCACCCACTTGCACTGTGCATGGTGCAGTTTGCAATAATTGCACAATGTGGACAAGTACCTGGCACTGAAAATCACTGCAAATTGGCATTTATCTAATGCATTTCGCTGTTCGCAGAGCATCGTATAGTGCATTGTGTAGTGCGGAGGATTTTTTTTACACAATTTCAGGGGGGTTGGCTAAAGTACACAGAAAATCTTATTGTACACCCATTAACCCTACTGTCGAGATCGACAGAGTGCAAGCTAGGGGTGCCAGCATGTATGGGATGGAACTATGAGCCAGCTGCTATATGACAAGCTTATGGCAGAACTGAAAATAATTTCATCTGGCAGTTAGCTAATTTCTCCCCCTCGTACTCCATTTGGCCCACTCCGACTTGATCTAGGTGTTAGACCTATTTCAGTAGAATAGGAACCACCCCAGAACTGACACCATATAGGTTGGAGGAGGTACTGGGACTTCCTGTGGCTGGGAAACCACCCTGGTTCAGATACATCAGGGACACACTTCATAGTAAAATGACCATGAGGAACACTCCAATTGTGTCCTGCCATGCAATATCTAGGACTGAACTTGTCAGGAGCTATCGGGGACATAAACTCACTTTCCAACAAATGTGCAAGAACTGTTCCTTTAGGGTATCTAGCCTGTGGGGAAGTAGATAAATCTGAGCTCCATGTATTTTCCTTTTGTCCATCTAAAAAAAAATCCAGATCAAGATGGATGATACAACTGTGCAGTAACCTAGGGACCCGCCATTGTCTAGATGCATGTAGGCTTCTGATGTATGACAACCAACAACTGATTGTATTTGCTGTCTCAAGATTTTTTTCTTTATGTGGTGTGTATGCAAGGCATTCCTATGATTATATTACCCACACCAAATCCAAATTTCTGCTCTCCTTGGTGATGGCCTAGGTCAGTTTGTAGTGCATGGCCATTTAACTCCTTCGACGCTCATGACGAGCTCAGCTCGTCATGCAGTACACCTCTCGTACACTCATGACGAGCTGAGCTCGTCATGAACAATGGAGTAAATGAAAAGTCAGCACAGTGGGGGAATTGCCTTAGCAGCCATGGAGTTAAACAGTATTAATGCTTTACTAGTTAGGAATGTTTGGCAAAGGAGTGTGGGGACTAATTTGACTCTTTTGCTTCTAACTATTGTTCAATTAAATTCACTGTTAAGGTCCCAAAGTCTTGGTGTATATCTGAACATTTTAACTAAAACCTTAGACCTCATTTTTAATAACGTTTTTTGATGATGATGATGAACAAGGATAGTGGAGGGATAGAAGAGGGAAGGGTTTGTATTTATATATCCTTTGCCACTCCTGATGAGCTGTTGAAGAACTTTTCTGTGGTAGCACGCTACTCCGGAACCCAAACAGGATTAGTGGGGAATTAGTATAGGGAAATGTGAAATTAATTTTAGCGGTGGACATGTGAGTCTGTTTATTGCATTGATAAAATATAGTGGAAGGATAGAAAAGGGAAGGGTTTGCATTTATATTGCGCTTGCTACCCCTGATGACAAGTTGAAGCAGTTTTTGGCGTGTAGCTCACTACTCAGGACTCCAGACAGGATTAGTGGTGAGTTAGTAAAGGGATATACGAAATTATGTGGACATGTTAGTCAAGTATTTGGATTGAAAAGGAATAGTGGAGGGATTGAAGAGGGAAACAGTTGAGACAGTTTTTGTTTTTTGGAGTTCATAGCAGTACAAGGGGGTTTGGAATGAGTGAAGGGGAGGTGGAGGGAAAGAGTCAGAGGGAAGGGTTTAGAAAGGATTGTTTGGGAGATATGCATAGTAAAAGAGGTGTGAGATGATGCAAGGAGGGGTAGAGGAGGGAAGAGACTAGAAAGGATTATTTTGAGGATCATAAAAGTGGTATGGGGTTTGGGATGAGAGAGAGTGGAGGTGTAGGATATATTAAGAGAGTTATCGGGTTAAAAATAGGGTAGTGCATTGGAAAGGGTAGTACAATGAGGTGTGAGGTGTTTCAGAGAGTTGAGGTTGAGGATATATTTAGAGAAGTATAGGGTAGTGCATTCCAGGGAGTAGTAGATTGAGATTTAAGATGAGTTAGAGTAAATGTACAGGATACATTGCAAGAGATATAGGGTGTGATATAGGTTAGTGCATTGGATATGCTGAATTGGAAGCAAAGTAATAAATATAAAGATACATATGTACATGGAAAGATACATATGTATAAGGAAGGTAATATATGTAGATAGTTATGATTAAAGATTTACTTATTTATGCAGACACATATACATATTAAACGTATAATAATGTAACTATAAGTAATATGCACATTTGTTAAGCAGAGCTAACAAATATCTATACCTTTATACCATAATTATTATACATGTTTATACTAAGCAATACACAAATGCAGGTACACATCTATAGTCCAAATAAATGCTTATATAAGTAGACATCAATTTTAACATGTTTAGAGGAGTAGCACATGCACTCCAAGATGGTTCTTGAAAATTTGGGACTTCAGTTCCCACAATCCACTTGAACAAAACCCCTACAAATCCACTGGTAGTTCTCCAGGCTGGGGATTCTAGGTGGTGATGGGCCAGGTGAGCTCTGTTAGCCTGTAGTTTGCTGACTGTCCACTCTTTAGTTCTTGTGAAGGAAGGTAGGTCCACAAGGCTATAGTTCTAGATTGTGCAGCAGGCACAGTCAGTCAGAGTGAAGGCCCTGGTTGTTGCAAATCAAACTTCTCAGCATGGACCCTTCTTCTTGTTTTAAGCAGCAGATCTGAGAGGCTCTGCCCCTCTCAGGTACTTATTTCGAGTTCTCTAGTTCAAGCAGTAGGACACTCCTGCCCAATGAGGTACACCACAGAGTATGACCATATCCTTCAAAATTGGTCACTATAGTCTTCCAGATTGCACCATTTCTCCTAAATTCAACATAGCTGATTTTTCAGCAGAGAGACAAGAGTTGGCTAAGCAAACATTCAGGATGGTCATCTCCATTTTGTCCCTCGCCCTGGCATTTGCTTATTCCTTGCTCAATCCTGTCACCTGGCTGGGTTAAAAAGGTAGGGGTGTAAATGAAACTGGCTTCTCCTGCCTGTCTCCTGCTTCCATTGAAAATTATTGTTTATGACCCCCCACCCCCAGCTCTGGCATTTCTATGTAGCAGAGCCCTGCCTTCCCAGAATGGCTCTCCAACCCCAGGGGCTACTTATCACCTTATTAAAGCAGCCTGGCTAATCCACTTAACTCTGACCGATCAGGACAGACCACTGGATGGCTTAATTTTGCCTTACAGACAGTCTTACAATGTCTTGTATGTACATTTTAGGATAAATTAAACAATAGCATATTGTTAGAGTTATCAATACCATTCTAAGAAGTCTTTGAATGATATGACATCCTTGAAGTTCATAATTATTTAATAACGTCTTGCCATGTTAACCCATGTGACTGGGGATCTGCAATAGGGAAACCAAATTGAGCAGTTTCTCCAACATCAGGGTTTGCTAAAACATATTTTGGGAGAACCCTGCCTATAATTGTTAATGTTAATGTTAATGTTAAAAATGTCTTGTAAAGCGCACGTACAACGGGCGGTTTCATGGCGCTGTCGTAAAACAACAAACAAAAGCATAAACCGTATCCTAGGAGAGCTTCAGATGTAGGCTTGCTCAAACAGGAAAAAATAGGAGAGGTACCCCTTAACTGAAGTCAAGGGAAATGGGGTTCACCAACCAATATAAAAGAGCAATTCCCTTGAACAAGGTCATTGCCATAAACACCATGAATAAGAAAAAAGCAATAACTATAACAACTAAATTAGGAGTAAAAAACTGGCAAAATTTATTGTATACAGTAAAATTAAAAAAGCAGAGAACATAGTTGGCTGCTTGGCACAGATTAAAAAAGGTTGTAAAAAACAGTGAAATAGCAATCCACATTCAATATTGACCAGCAATATTGCTGAAAACAGACAAAAACAACAGAAAGACATACAATTTGTGCAATACAGGGTGTGTGTTCTGTTATTCTTTGAAAACACCGGTGTTATGCACATTGGGATATTATCATGTCAACAACGGTGTTTGAGCCGCGAATCACACTGTACTAGGGCGTCGACGCGTTTCGGTGGTTTGTTGAACTTCTATCCACCTTTATCAAGACAAAGAGTAAATTTCTGTCGTAGTGTACATAGGATCCTCTGAAGTGTGAAGGACCGATGTACTGTGTTAATATGGCCGTGTTCTAGAGAGGCGTTGTTACTCAGACCGTAGATACTCGTAGAGAATTTTCAAGCTATGTCTTTGTTAGTGTCCCTAGTAGGGAGCTTGTCCTTAATATGTTGGGAATTTATAGCAGAGCAGGTCGCATATGGTTCCCTCCGCCCCTTTTGAATTGGCTTGTATTCTAGTTTTGTTGTTGAATCTACCTGTTGGGTAAGGTGGCAATGTAATGCCAAACTTTCTCGATGCACAGCACTTTATTTTCAAACGCGCTGTGTCTCACCAGAGGCGCCTAGGTCTTGCCCCAGTGACGTGAGTATTAGTTCCCTTTATGTCTACTGCCGGCTGCACGCTTCTCTGGTCGTTTTCTTTCAATGTTATTCATTGAAAGAAAACGACCAGAGAAGCAGACAACCTGTTTTGAAGATGCAGCGTTGGGGGATAGGGAGCCAGTGTAGCTTCTTCAGTAAAGGGGAGGCAGATTCCCATCTGGGTTGGCGTAGTTTCGATCTGGCTGCATGATTCTGGACCATTTGGAGCCACGTTTGCAGGTAGAGAGGCATTGCCAGATAGGTGGCATTGGCGTAATCAAGGTGAGATAGAACTGTGTAAGGAGGCGGCGGATCTTCCTGATTTTTCGTAGATGGAAAAAGCACTTGAAAACTACAAGACCCACTTGTGTTTTCAGAGAAAGATCACCGTTAAGTGTTACTCCGAGTGTTTTTCCCGAAGAGGAAGGGGAAGACGGGCAACCCATTTCTGGGGGCCAGTAGTGCGGGCCCCAGAACTTGTGACTGTCTCCTGTAAGAACAAGCTCCGTTTTTCCAGAATTCAGCTTAAGATGGTTTTGGTCCATCCATAGTTGAATGAACCTCATTGTGGCCTGAAAACGGATGATTGATCTGTCAATGTTATCTACCATGAAGATGAGTTGGAGGTCGTCTGCATAGTTATAGACAGTCACCTTCCTATCTCTGAGGGTTGAATCAGAGGGAGGATGTAAAGGTTGAACAGGTGAGGGGACAGGGAAGAGCCCTGCGGGACACCGCAGGTGATTCTCTGCATGGGGGCCAGCATATTGTTTAGACGGACGGCCTGTGACCTGTCCTTCAAGAAGGAGCTTATCCAGCTGGCAGCTGTGCCCTGGATCCCAGCTTGTCTGACACGGTCAACCAGGATGGTGTTGCCGACCGTGTCGAACGCGGCAGAGAGGTTCAAGAGTATCAAAGTCTGAGGGGAGCCTCAGTCTGCACCCTCACAGAGGGTATTCAGTACAGCTAGGATAGCTGATTCCGTTGAGTGGGCAGGCCGAAAGCCCACCTGATGTGGCTCTAGATAGTTAGACTCTTCCAGAAAGTTAGAGAGACATCTAGCAACGTGTGCCTCTAAAACTTTCGCTAAAAAGGGTAGTAGGGAAATAGGGCGGTAGTTAGACAAACAAGAGGGACCGGATTGGGGTTTATTCAGTAAAGGCACCACTGTGGCCTCTTTAAAGGCCATAGGGACTTGACCAGATGCAAGAGATTCATTGAGGAGGGTAAGGGCCATATCTGGGAGGGTAGAAAGGCAGTTTTTTAGTATATGAGGAGGGCAGCAGTCAGCGGGGGCTCCTGACTTGACTTTGACTAAGAGCTCCAGAAAAGTTTCTAAGCTTATTGTTGGAAAACTGTTGATTGTGAGTTTGTTTTTGTAGGTGGTGTGGGGAATAGTAATAGGATGTTTAGGGATGCTATCTTTGATGGTCAAAATTTTATCGATAAAGTAGCTATTAAGTGAGTCCCACAGAGCTTGAATGGAGATGACCTTGGGGAGGACTCTGGCTGGGCCGGACAGTTCATTCATAATGGAGAAGATCTCCTCGGAGCTGTTATTCAAGTTAAGAATGTGTGAGGAAAAGTGGGTAGATTTGGCTTGGAGGATGTACTTCATGTATTCCTTCCGTGCTGTTATGAACTGAAGCTTCCATTCTGGGGAGTAGTTTTGCCGCCACTGCCGTTCTAGTTGACAGTCAGTTTGTGGGATTCAAGTTCGGAAGAGAACCATCTCTGGGCATCTGATCGGAGGGCGAGTTTAACTTTTCTAAGAGGGGCATGCATATTACTAGCAGCGAGTAGCCGGCTAGCAAGGTTAGCTTCAGATACATTGACATCTGGGTGAGGTGGAGGGGCGGATCTAGTCAGAGTATCAAGGAATTCCTTCTTGTCTAAGGCGTTCCACTTCCTAGCTAGTCCGCCAGTAGCCGTCAGGGTTTTCCTGGTGGAGGTGAGAGCTAAAGTAAATTTAATTAGATAATGGTCGAACCATATGCAAGGGGACGTTATTGTCAGATTGTTGGAACATATTTGATCGAGAATATGCCCTCTTTGATGGGTAGGCGAGGAGACCCATTGAGTAAGGTTCAGATTGGTAAGGAGATCAGTCAGTTCCGAAGAGTGAGAACTTTCATGAGTGTCATTAAACCAGTAGTTGGTGTCACCCACGAGGAGACCTTTAGCATGGTCAATGACGAGATTGGCGATCTGTTTGCTCAAAGATAGGGGAAATGATGGCATATGGTGCGGTGGCCGATAGACAAGTGCACAGACAAACGAATTGCTGGTAGATTCTAATTTGATTACAAGGTTCTCCGACTCAGGGACTCACAGGACCCCACATCCCTAGGATACCTAAGGGAGACTTTAGAGGTTCTGAATATGTAACAATAATGGAGATCCTCTCTCCACATGCTCCTAGTACAAACATCGATTTTGGAAAGATCTCCACTGCAATGTGGGGAGTGAAATGTGCCCCTTCACTAATACCAGGGTATATAAAAAAACATTTTATAAGAACCATCCTTTTAAATACCTGACCCCCCACCTCAAGGTCACCCAGGATAGGCCCTGGGGGTACCTAATATGCCAAAACATTTTAGTTTATAAATTTTTAAGTGCCCCAAACACCACAGTCGAGTTTGGGCATAATTTGTATTTGAAAAGCAGTCCTACAACACAATGCGGCTTTTAAACTGACCTAAGGCTTCAGTAATGCACACAGGCAAGTGCAGAAAGGGCTGCTAGCCTCTAAACTGCCATTTTCTATTATATACTAGGGACTTAATTGTAGTTTCAATCCCCTTACCCTATTTTGTACTAGGGCCTTATGGGGGAAGTCATGCCAGTCATAGGGATACCAAAACCCATAGAGTACCCTAGTGTATGGAGTGGTTTTCATTGTATTCTAAGTGTGTCTTCAGCAGAGCACTGACCATGGGCCTGGTTAGGCAAAGTCCAGGGACTGTCAGTTACCACTAGTGCCAGTCAGTAAAAAAAATAGGGGTGCCCAGGGCACGAGGATGACTGTGGATTAGTAAGGAGTTGTAGTAAACAAGAAGTTACTATGCGGTATTGCAGAAACACACGTCCTATTCACACCGCTAATCACCAATGTTAGAAATTGGGTCTCTAGTTGGCAGAGGCATGCACCCTGTCCAAGTAGTGACCATTACTCTAGTCAGGGTAAATCAGATACTCAGTAAAATATAACCTGTGCTCACCCTATGATAGCTTGGCACAGAGCAATCAGGCGTATCTAAAGAGGCAATGTGTAAATTATTTGAGCAACGTCCACACACACACACACACTAATACAATGAAAACACCACAAAAAACTCCACACATGTTTAGAAAAATAGATTAAGATTCTATAAATTAATCAAGACCAAAACAACAAGAATCCAATAAGTAGAACTGGATTCATGAATTTTTAAAGATTACTTCAAAATATAGTGCTTAGAGTCATAAAGGTCCAGTCAGGAACATCTGGTTGCTCTAGACCGGGATGAATCCAAAATTCAGGCTGACCACGTTGGAGGGCAGACCAGTTACAGAACTCACGCAGGTCCTGCTGAAAAAGTACCTTGGAAGGATGCTGCCATAATGTCTAATACTAATGAGAGGATTTAAGTAGGTGCCACATCATCATCAATACCATGGGTCGAGGCATGACCAGTTCAGATTTGTACAGTTAGCGAGACTTTATTAACAAACCACTTGGCAATGAAGGTGATGCTTCGTTGTCAAGCCGTGCAGTCCATTTGGGTTGAGCCACACAGTCTACTGAGGTGGTAATGTCGGGAAGCCACTGCATCGGTGTGGTAGGACAATGTATGGGTTCTGATTGGCACACAGTTGTCAATGTGTGGGTTCCTGCATGATCAGCACAGGAAAAGGCACTTCCAAGAGCCCAGGACTGGATTGGCACCACTTGGGAAGACTCAAGTGAGATGGCTCCAGTCCTTTTCTTCAGCAGGGCAAAGTGGAGCAGCAGCAGGCAATAAGCAGCACTTCAGAGCAGAAAACAATATTTCCATAGCAGCAGTCCTACAGAGTAGCAGTCCTTGTGGCAGCACAGTAGTCCTTCTTCCTTGCAGAGCACCTCAGAGTTCCTGTAGTGTCTTGGTAGGGTCAGAGCCCCAATAATTATACCCAGTTGTGCCTTTGAGATGGGGTGACATCAAAGAAGGGTCTTGGAAGTACACACAGGCTCCTTCTTCCCGGCCCTCGTTCAGTCCATTATATGGGGATAGGACTCTACCTATTCAGTTCCAAGTGTCAGTTACTCACTCCATTGCTGGCCAGGAAGAACCACCAGAATACAGATGAGTGCTCAGACACTCCTAACTTTCCTGTGTTTGTGGATGTCTAGAGGGAATACACAAAGTGAACCTATCACCCACTGCAGACGTGTATTGGAAACAGGCTGCAGGCACACAGAGCAGTAACAGCAGAAAGATGCCCACTTTCTAAAAGTGCATTTCTAAAATAGTCATGTTAAATCCAACTTTACCAGTAAATAGGATTCAGCATCACCATTCTAAAAATATGAAACATGACACAGCTACTCCTTTCTAATCAGAACCTACAGCTTAAAAGCGTATGTAGGAATTCCCAATGTAAACCTATGAGAGGATTAGGCCCACTGTAGTAAAAAATGAATTTGTCACTAGCAGTAAGTGCATGTCCTACCTTTCGCTTATACATCACCCTCCCCTCAAGAGGTATCTAGGGCTTATGTTAGGAGTGACGTGTAGTAAAATGAGGGTGTTTACGAGTTGGCAAAGGTTTAAAAGCCAAGTCCAAGTGGTAGTAAACTGCTCACACAGGCCTTGCAATGGAGGTCTTGAGACAGGTTTGAAAGGCTACTTGTGTGGGTGGCACAACCAGTGCTGCAGGCCCACTAGTATCATTTATTTTACAGGCCTTGGGTATACACTACCCTACTTTAGAAGGGACTTACAAGCAAATGAAATATGCCAATTGTCTATATACCAACTTCACAATGCTTAGCAGAGAAGCACATGCACTTTAGCCCTGGTCAGCAGTGGTAAAGTGCCCAGAGTCCCAAGGCCAACAAAACGATACAGCAAAAGGTAAGCAGGCAAAATGTTTTGTGGAAGACCACCCTAAGGCTGACATTTCTAACAAATGTTTACACAGGAACAATAACTGGGGGCCCAAAACACTTGTGAAGAAAAGTTTATACTTTCACTAGCACCACCCCCTCAGATTTGGCCAAATGTGGGTAATTTATGCTGTAAGAGCCTGCTTGAAGGAAGGCACCGCGCACAAGTCCAACAAGGACTTAATGAGCTACATGACCAATCTACGTGGAAGAATTTTTATTTTATTTCACTCTTTTGCACATGCTTTAAGCAGCAGGGTTTGGATGAATTGAGGGAACAGCCGGTTACTATAAAGCTATTTTTTGCACAATGTCGAGTTTGAACATTGCTGTGTTTTGTGTTTTATTCAAAATCAATATACACAGAAGACCTAGCAGTTTATGCACTAGGAATTAGATGAGCTGTAGGTTGAAGTCAGGCAGTTTAGGCAGCTGCTTCTACAATGTCTTTAAGAAATACTGACTCACACCAACCGGGTTGATCCCCACTCTCATTGTTATTAGTCACTTCTCAGAGACAGGCCTTTCCCATTGTTTATCAGAACTTCAAGAGTTAAGCGTTACAAAAATAATATCACAATACTATTTTTAGGGTCAGTAAATAATGAGGGTTGTGATTACTTTAAATGGTTTTATTTTCATTAAAAGGGTTACTAAGTTTTTCTTTTACTTTGTATTTGCTTAGTTAAAGTATCAGTCAAATTACAGAATTGATAATAAAGTAAAGGCTAGCACAAATCATAACAAATAATGCATCAAACGCTTTCCATAAGGGAAAGAATTCCCCTTTCTAAAGAATAGGACAAAATGGTGTTAGCAGGAAATTATAAAGATTGAGAGGCAAGAGCAAGACAACATTCAAACAGTCAATACCTGCCGAACTTCCCATGAAGAGAGTTTCACTAAACTTAGTAGAGTCTCAGCAATAAAGCAAAAATAATCATGCAGTAGCAGCAGCAATCCAGCAATCAGGTCAGAAAAGGGTCAGGAAATCAGCATTCAGCCTTCAGAATAAAGCTGTTAGCATTCCGCTTCTGAATGGGTGTTGAGTATGGTTTAAAGCACAAAAGAAAAAGTATTATCCTACTCTAGGAACATGCACTAATATAAACAGATTAAGCGAAATTTTGCAGTTGCACTTGTATCTTCTCCTTTCATCGGTCAGCTTTTGATGTTCATCTGAGAACAGATTCTTCTATTCCTTTTGCATGATTTCACACAAAGACGTTTCGAAGAAGTATGAAACATTATCAAAACTATGTCTACCTATGAAGCCTTTCAATTCTTTCCCATGGGCATTAGCACAATGTTTTACCTTCTAATGCAATAAATTGCATGTTAGCTTAACAATAGGTTATGTGAAATAGAAACTGCAGCTGCAATGAGTATTAATCAGCATCACAGTTCTTCATTGTAAAATAAGAAAACCACATTAAAAGACCAACATCTTCTATTCATGCATTGTATTTAGTGTGTGAAATAAGAATTCACTTTATTCAACGATAAAGTGTTGCTAGCAAAATATTCCAAAATGTTATTGTTAATCAGGAACATTCTGCAATACTATGTGAAGGATTCAATAAAGGCATGTCAGGGTAAGGTCAACTTTTAGGCATTTTAAGCACATCTCAGTACATTTGGTTTAGTTTCTTATAAAATGAAGTTTGCCTAAACATTTTGAGGCCTGGTACTAATAGGTATGACTGCATAATGAATATTTACAGATTTTAATGTTGTGTCAGTTCAATATAAATTGCAAGTTAATATTACACATGTCACTTTTAAATATACTATTTTTTATTTGAATTAAAACTTCCTTTCAACCCCCCATTTGATGGTTAACTTAACCATCACACTTTTGAATATAACAACTGTTCAAAAAGCACTCTCATCATCAGTTAAGTCTTGTCTTTTTCTTTTCAAACTTTGGAATTGCAGTGGCTTTCTATATTTGTCATTAAGATTATCATTTCCTGCTAGTTCTTTTTATATTCTCTTGCCCATTTCCCTGCTCTTTCTTTTGTTAGTGCAGTATCTACAGCCCTATAATTATTATTAGCAAATAAATACATTTTCAGGATTCCTCTCCCTGCAGTTGCAAACTGGTTTATTTTTGTGTGTTTTACCTTTCCAAAGTATTGTAAAATACTCGGTGTTTCTCACTCCTCTAGTTCAGGTTTTAGATCAAAATTGTTAATTGCAAATTCTTACATTTTCTTGCTCTCATGAATGAATGAATGAATGATGCTCTTATAAAGCACACTGCCCCTTACAGTTGAGTATCCTGGTGCTGAGGTTCGAATCCCTGTGGTCCTATTTGGGAATGAGCCAGGAGAAGTCAGTAGAGTATCTAGATTGGTGAATAACAGACTGCGTAAGGGGCCATAAAGAGCCAGGTCCTCAGGTGATTTTTCAATACTGCTTCAGAAGCTGAGAAACTCAGAAGGCTGGGGAGGTGGTTCCAGGCCTTGGTTTCTAGTACCATTAAATACTTTCCACTATGGGTCTTAAGTCTAAAAGGTAATAGCTTGAGAAGGCTGGCATGAGAGGAACTCAGCACCCGTTGGGTTGTGTTGCTGGTGAACCGGGCGGTCATGTATTTGGGCCCAGTGGAAGTAATCACTCTTAAAACCAATAGAAGGATCTCATTGAGTATATATGAACAGCAATGCTGAGTTTTCTGCATTCGGCAGACTCCACCTTTCTCTGTGAGTAAGATGTCCAATGTTAAGCGACTTTGCAAAACCATGGATCTAATTGCTACAAGCTCAGTGTTCACAACTAATAAGGCTCCAGAAGTACTGGTTGCCAGTTTGTTGATAACTGCTGACAGCTTTCTAATCTTTTCGTCATTCAATATGACTCCTAAAGGTGGAATACTTGCGCCAAAAATGTCTGCCACTAACGGCGTTCCATCTTTTGTATTACTGTTGTATCTGTGCATCTATACTATATGCATGATACATTTTTGGAAACAATATAGCTAAATGGCAAGTACCCTCCCAATCAGCAGGTAACTGGAAGTAAGTGTCTTGTCCACAAAAAAAAGAAACTCCTGGAATTCGGTTTCTTCACATTGTAAAATTTGCCACATGCCTCCTATTAATAATACATTTGAATGTGTGTGCACATATGCTAATTCCCACTGTCTGCTCTTGTGTGTGTTCTTTTTTTGTAAACAAAATGTTTTCCCTTTTTACTGTCCATCTAATTTCAGCTTTGGGTGAAGCATATTTTTTTTTAATTCATCTTCTTATAAACATTTTTCAGAACATAATGTTCTCTGTCCTTACTATGTGTAATGTTAATGTTACTTTCTACTAACATCATGAAAAAGACGTTCTGTAGGGGTGGCATAAAACAAGTTAAATTGTTCTAGTAAGCCTTAACACTATCAATGAGAATAGACAATCTAAAATAATACCAAGCTGTGTCGAAATATATAAATTCAAGCTTTTTACTATTGGTACTCTGGAAAGTATTAGATCATGTTTAGGATAAAAGTATTCAAAATGTGCTGTACTCCCTAAAAATATAAGCAGTATACTACATGAAACTGCGTATGACAATGGAATGTGATGGTATGTAACTTCTTCGCTGCTGATGACAGTGAGTGGGAGCAGGTGTAACAGTCCTTTGCATCCATAGCTTCAATCAATCAATCAATTAATCAGGCATTTGTTAAGCATGACTACTCACCCATAAGGGTCTCAAGGCGCTGGTGGGTGAAAGTGTGTTTAGCTTGTGTGTATTCTTGTTGTAAACTAGAATAAACGCTAGCTGTGCAATCATCCCTCTTGTATCTTACAAATGATCTTTTCAATTGTTCTTTATCTGTTGTGTGTAAAAATGTAGTAGTCACATTAGAAGACCTAATATCTTTCTTGGGTGTTAAATAAACCCCACTAAAACGATTATAATCATTAGTACTGATATTTCTGAAAAATAACATGTAATACTTCTGTATCTATTTGTAAGGCAACACATGTTTGTCTAAAGTCAGATTGTTTTAAGCAAAGTATACAGCAACAGCTCAAGGGTTCAATTCAGAGTTTTCTACCAATATTCCTGCAGGTTTCTCCAGCAGTCTCTTTTTCTCAGTCTCTTTTAAATTCAGATTTTTCATAGGGACAACATTTGCCCTTCTTCCTGTTCTTCTAACATATTATCCCAAGTCTTGTGCTGTAACCTTGGGCCTAGGTAAATATTCTTAAAACAAACAAAAATAATTTTCATTTCTGTCTTTTAGCACTTTTCAAGCAGTTTTAGTCTTTAGAATATCTCTCAGTATTCTCCAGAAGTCTTTGTCAGACATATTTATTCAAATGTTATTGAAGTGATATCATGGAGGTTTAAGCAGTTCAGTTTTCATATCACACAGAACATCCAATTATACATTCTGTACCTTTTTCATGGAGTATGTCCATTCAGGTGCAGAATACCTTCCACAAGCACCCTTACTCTTTTTGATCTCCTCAGTCTTTGCTGATCTTCCATTCTGTTACTTCCATTGTTCAACTCTGTCTCCTCAGTGATAGCCGATGGTATTCGATCAACTGACACACTTGTTCTTGACCTTCTTTGATTACAATTCAGTGGCCATTCAACTTTCCAGGTGACTCTTCTAATTTCAGTTTTTGTTCTGTCACATGGATCCTCTATTCATTCTGATGTTGTCTCAGTAGTCTTCTTGGGTTGAGTTGTAGTCTCTTCTTAATCAGAGAACTTAATGCCACTCTGTGAAATGATAGGCACTTGATTTAATGTAATAGGTTGCATTTCTTCACCCTTTCTTCACCTTGCTGTTGTCGTGTTCTTGGTATTGCTACTTTTTGTTCAAGTTCAGCTTTTGGTGGTGCAGCCACCAATGCCCGTTCAGGCTCAAAGAACACAATTTCTTCATGAGGATTTCTCACTCTTCTAGTGTGTGATGCATGCACCCAGTTTGAAACTCCAGCACACTTGACAGCAGTGTTAGTGACGAAGATTATTTGGAAAAAGTCTTTCCATCTTGATTCCAGCCAAGTCTTCTGATCATGCATTTTGATCACAACCCAGTCCCCTTGATTGAGGATGTGACACTGTTCTCAATGTGGATCTTGTGTAGCAGCTGTAACCTGGTGGGAGGCAGTATGCACCACATCAGCTAATCTTTTGCAGTAATCAAGTATTGTATTATCTGTGATGCTCAAAATTTAATTTTCAGGTACAGCTGGCAGTATCATGGCACATCCCATGAGAATCTCATCTGGCAGTAAACTAGTTCTCCTAGCCGGAATACTTAGAATACTCATCAGTACCAAAGGCAAATCATCAGGCTATTTCAGTGACGTTGAGCACAAACCTTGGCCAAACAAGAATTTACGGTGCCATTTAGCTGCTCCACAATGCCAGAAGCTTCAGGTTGAAAGCTACAGTGCAGTCTTTGTTTAATCTGTAGGTCAAGGTCAACATTCCCCCTCCCTCCCCAGCATTTCTAACCCCTGATCCCCCTCCCAACACCTATCACCTTGACCATTTAGCCCCGTTGTCTAAAGAAATTTTCCTCCCTCTGCTTTCTTGCGTCAAGTCGGGATCCCCTTCTGACCCCTGCCCGGCCAATATCCTGCGAGACATCTTTATAACTTGCCCTTCCCCTCCCCTCACTTTCCTCAATGAGATCCTCAAGTCAGGTACCGTCCCCACCTGTCACAAAGCTGCCACCATTATCCCTATCCTAAAAAAAAGGCGCAGATCCTACAGCGCTCGCAAATTTTCAGCCAATTTCTCTTCTCCCCTATCTAGCCAAAGTCTTAGAACGCCACGTCACTAAAATCCTCAGCTCTTTCATCGAGGACAGCGGTTATCTTGCACCTTGCCAAGCCGGGTTCCGCCCTCTCCATTCCACTGAAAAAGTGGTTGTATCTGTCTTAGACACACTCAGGGAGGGGAGGGACACAAATCTCCCCCAGGCATTGGTTCTGCTTGATTTGTCGGCCGCCTTCGACACGGTGGACCATACCATCCTTCTTTCCTGTGTCGAGGCGGCAGGCATTGGAGGTTCTGCCTTGGCCTGGTTAAGATCATTCTTGAGCGATCGCTCGCAGGCAGTCAATCTGGCAAACTTTTCCTCCCAGGCTCGCAAAGTTCAATGTGGCGTCCCCCAGGGATCTTCTCTTTCCCCCCTTCTTTTTAATTTATATATCTTTCCCCTCATCTTTGCACTACAGGGGATGGAGGTCACGGCGTTTAATTATGCCGATGACCTCCAGCTCATTTTTAACCTCTCTGATTCCCCTGACTCTATTTCTAATTTCCAATCAGTGATGGTCTTTGTCAGGGATTGGATGAGCTTTAACCATCTCAAGCTCAACCCTGACAAGACCGTGCTTCTTCTCACTGGTGGGAAACTTAACCCCTGGTCTCCATCTTTTTGGCCCCCCTCTCTTGGTCCCTCCCCTTCCCCTTCTTCCTCTGTTAAGACCTTGGGGATCACTCTCAACCATCAACTCACTTTACACTCCCAGATCAGCACGGTGGTTTCCTCTTGTTTTTTCACCTTGCGTACTATCCGGAAGGTCTCACGGTTTTTCTCTCTCTCAGCCCTCAAACTGATCATGATGGCTATGGTCCTCTCTCGTTTAGATTATGGGAATGTCCTGTGCAATGGTGCCCCTGCTTACTCCTTCCTACGGCTTCAATTGGTACAGAACAGAACCAAGCTGCCTGCCTGGCATATGGCTTACCCAAATCACATCATACTACCCCCCTCTTAAGATCCCTCCATTGGCTCCCTATTAGAGAAAGGGCCCTTTTTAAAATGGGATGTATGACGTTCCAGGCCCTCGCGGGAACTGCGCCTTCTTTCATTAGGTCCAAAATCGTACCCTATATCCCTAGCAGACAATTGCGTTCCTCTTCCGTGTCCCTTTTGGTGGTGCCCAGGTTCAAGAAGAGTAGAATGGGAGGCTCTAAGTTCTCTGCTCTGGCGCCGCAATTTTGGAACTCTCTACCTCTCCAAATGAGATCAACATCATCTTACCTGGAGTTCCGCAGCACTCTAAAAACCCATTTGTTCTCACAGGCCTTCATCCACGGAGCTGCTGAAGGGTATGGAATAAAGCCAGATTAGGCATGCGGTCACTAACCAGTCAACTAATCACCCTAAGACGCAGGCTCATGAGGCCCTATCACCACGCTTCAAATAGACCAAATTAGGTAATTTTTCATGAAAATGCCTCACTAAGGGCCAACTTAAGCCCCAATGCTAAACCTAGCAGCCGATTTTTGCTGTTAAGTTTTAGGACCATAGGCATTTAACATTCAGTTTAGAATTGAGTTTTTTGTAGGGATAAACAGAGGTCCTGATGAGTAGGCAGGAGGGGTCTGCCTATGAAACATGTCATGTCGACAAAGTAGACCACACTTGTAATTCTACTTACTAACCCCCTTTTTAATGTTCCCAGCTTGCGAAGCCATTAAAGTTAATTTTTTCGACTAGCCAGGGAATTTGTACCCTTTTTTTACACTACCATTCACGTAAATAAGTCCCTACACTCCCCAACACATATCACTATCCTCATCACATCACATAGCCAATTGTCAAAAATATAAGTGCTCCCGCGTCACTCGTAGGTCGAAGCACGCCCCGGCCCATAGAGGGACGGGAAGACCCCAATAATGGGAGAATGACACTATGGGATTCATAGTGTGTGAGGGGTATTTTAAAAACACACAGTACCCTCATTCTGCCACTCGCAGAGAGGCTTGGTTCTCAGATATACTGACTCAGACTGGTTCAACGCCTTTAATTAGTACGATATCTTACCCTGTAAAGTCCTATACTTTTTAGTCTACTAAATGAACCAGTTTTTACAAGTACTTTCTCCAAAATTTGATTTGTAATCTGCTGATATAAAAACTCCTACAATTTGGATCTTCTTTCTTGTGAGCTGTACATTTGAAATGTCAGCTGTTCTAACCGTGGCTCTGGTAGCTCTGGTACCAATCAGAAATGATTTGGGATGGCCATTCACCCCAGCTTTTATGAATGGACCACCCCTCCTCCCCCCCCCCCAAGCATCATCACAAGAAATTTCAGGAGCCAAAACTGTCATTGTCAAATGTAGAAAACTGTTGAAAGGTATTCTAATTTTGAATCAAGAAGGGGTTTATTTTGCCTTGTGCAATTGGTTCCAATCAAATGTAGGGTTTCCCATATTTTGTGGGATCATCTGGGCTTGTGGAACTTACAACATTAGGACCTGCCTCCTCTACATTGGCACTTGCATATGCAGAACTGGCACATTTTTCATTTCTATTTGGTCTCCTCCCTGCTTTGGTACATTTCCATTTACTACACCCTAGCCTACACCCTCTCTTCCAATGCCTGATCTTGGTCCAATAATAACAATGGTAATTTTCTTCAAAGTCGCCACATCCATACCAAAATTCAGATCAGCCGGAACACCTCTGCCTCTACCCTGTGGAACACCAAATCCTCTTGAGTACCTTGCACTCCTGCTTGTAAACTAACACCATTCATATCACCTTGATTACCTGCAAAAGTCTAATATTATTAATTTTGTTTTAAAATTCTCTGATTATACAAAAGTTAGTAGTATATTAATGAAACTTCAGAACATTCATAAGTGCAAATATACAATTGTTAAGTTTGAACATACTTGTCCCATTTGTTTGTCTACATCATCATGATTTGTAAAAAATGCATGTATATTGGAACATATGGTATATCCCCTAAATCGATCACACAACCATCCTGACCTCTCACACAGCACTGCACTAGCAAACACACATTGCATATATACACAGCTAGAATTGGTATACACCGTTGGGGATCACAGAGAGAACACTTCATAGGTTATCCTTGATAGTGTTGCCGAACTGGGTTGCATAGCATCCACGTCAACACACATTTACCTGGATATTATAAATTGCATCCACCTTCATAAGGATCACACTATTTAGAATCTATAAAGGTGAGTGGTAGGGGACCTATAAACAGAAAGGTTAATGTCACTCTAGGTGTGCCCCGTCAATACGAACGTTTTGTCATCATTATTATTATTATGAATACGTCTCCAACGTTTATTTAAATGAACGAAACCACCACCAAGACAATCCATGTGAAAAATAGATGCGCAAAAAAGATAAGAAAATAGAATAAATCAATTGCATGACCTCTTCATTTCAGAAGTGTTTCAGGGAATGTTGACCTGACTTACATCCCACCTTATATACCTCACATTTGGGAAAGTCGATAGAGAGTCCTCGCATGTGGAACCAGGGAGTCCCTAAGTGGAGAAGTAACAAAACCAATATGTGGTCACAAATATATACCACCAACTAACCATAAAAATCGCAGATTCTTGTTTGGGATGCTGATAATCGATTCCCGAAGGAAGGAGATAAACAATGCATCTCACTTATAAGGCTAAGTTGTGGTATGGTGGTAATATCGCCAACGGCGGTTAAATACACAAAAGGGCAGGACTTTAAGTTCAAAATAAGCTTTATTGAAAGTTTTGAAAAAGTCATATAAACAATTTAAATACACGAATGCATAAAATTGATACAAAAAGAATAAATGAATCACATGAGAACAAGAATCAAAAATCAAAAATGGATAAGAAAAAACAGTTCATATGAGATAAATACAAAAAAGATCAAAAGAAAAATACCAGCTAGGAGATAAAGAGTAATACATTACTATGAAATATAATACTAAACGACATAGCAATTTTTGAATATTATGAAAAAGAAAAGAAAAGACAATATAATAAAAGGAACTCAGGGAGGTTTAGCAACTTCTTGTTGAAAGGGAGATTTAGGCAGAGAACGAAGGGCACAAGAATTAAAAAATGAAGTAACCGGATCCCATAACTGCTTTCGGGCAGGACTTTAAGATGACTGTAATCATAGAAAAAGGCACTGATCAAGGCTGCTATGGTATAGGTACAGTACTATTATATATATTTTTTAATTATTTGCCTTAGAATACCATAGATACCATCAATGTTGACGGGTTAAGAGGTAATGGCTTATCACTTGATATGACGTGCTGATGTCTATACTCGTTCTGCAACGCGTCTGATTCAGATCACAGACCTTTGGTGCTTATTCATTTAAGAGTCGGACATCAATGCAGCAATCAGTATAGATATAAAAGAAGGTGTCATATCTTACAATCTTGAAATAGAAAAGATGTCCAAAAAAGAGAAGAATCACTCTATGTTGTATTTGGGCGTCCAGGTATAGATAGGTTATATCTATGCTACTACCTGCAAGGATGTCGCCATTTGTCAGATTTGTTTGACCCATATGTCGCTTATAAATTGGAAACCTCAAATGTATGGGGCACCGTGTACGAAACGGAAGCACTGAAGTTAGATATCTACCTGTGATCATGGAGAGTCTTACATCTTTACCATTGTGGTTTACGCAGGAATAGGTCTACAGTCAAGGATTTCTATGCCCAGGCAGAGGTGTTTAAGAAGAAACTTGCAGATAGGGGAAACTAATCAAACATTATTTCAAGAGGGCTAGATAATATTATTGAGACCATATGCTCGATATGAATAGGAATAGAGCTAACAAGAATAAGATCAAGAGAATAGTGTTTTTTTAGCCAGTTCTCCCACTTAAACACTCAGATCAAAAATGAAAAATGTCATTAATAGGCATTGGACAATTTTGAATGGTAGACAGGAAAAAGGGCTGGTGAAACCTCTGTTTGCTTTCAGGCGTAACAATAATATTTGTAATGTGCTGGTCAATACATACATTAACAAAGATGAGAATACACAGACTACATTGGATAGCAAGAAAGAAATAGGCAATCCCAAATGCAGTAGCTGCTCTATTTGTGAAAACTGAATTGTGAGTAAATCACTGAAATCCAATAATGTCACACTCACTGCGAACACACGTAACAACTGTTGCAGTAAGAATTTAGTTTATCTCCTGATCTGCCCCTGTGGCATTGGCTACATGGGTGAAACAAGTAGGGAATTGAGGCTTAGAACATATGTCATCAATTAAGATTAAAAAGGAAAATGCTCCTCTCATGGAGCATTTTTCTAAATTTAATCATGAGTGCAATGAGTTCAGATGGTATATTTTGGGAATAATATAGCCTTTTAGCCCGCCGTAGAGGGCTATACCGGCTATTAAAGGCCCTCTCCAGGGTTAAAGGCCCGAGCCGAGGGCGAGGGCCTTTAACAAGGGAGAGGGACTTTATTAGCTGGTATAGCTCAGCTACGAAGGGCTATAAGGCTATTAGAACATTCTGCCACTAGAGGGCAGAATGTTCTAACAAAAAAAAACAAAGCCTTATGGTAGTGTGAGGGGGATTGGAATCCCCTCAGGCTCCCTGAAGCTTTTGTTGACAGCCAGAGAAGTGAACCAAGAAACATTGGAATGTTGGAGCTCCAGGCTTCTACCAGCCATTATAAGCCCAGAGCACTCCATTGTTTTCAATGGAGCTCCCAACATTACAATGTTCTAATTAAAATGAATAGACGTGGGGGAGATCTAGAAAATAAAAGAAAAAAGCGTGAACAATGGTACATTTGCAAACTGGACACAATCAATAAGGGACTGATCTCAAAGGTTGATTGGATGACATTTATTATGTAATCCTCTCATTCTATTTGAGAATATAGTGTGCATTGTCCCCATTTCTGCAGTGGAGCCTTGTTATCCTTTGTAGGTCCCAACCTTATGTAAGGGGATTATCCCTAAATGTTCCTGTATGAAGGTACTGGTCTAGTGAGTGTACAGTGCTCTGTAGCCAACTGATTATTAATCTTTACCTCTACCAATGTGAATTTCTGGGGTAGCAGCTAGTGACCCTGTCCGAGCGCAGCTTTATATAGAGTATCGCTTGAGCACAGTAGTGGGTTTTTCCAATACCAACAATGAGGAGCCAATATGAATAGTATCTGCCATTAAAATATGGCGCATCTCATCTTTAAGTAGCAATACCACTATTCCGGGTTTTAGCTTTACCGGAGAAGGTGGGATATGTAGTTAGGCCTCGTTCTCAATGGAGGGCTGAGCGGACGGCACGAGCATGGGTATACGTAGCTTAACTTTGCCTAATTCAAATGAGTTAATTGCTAGCAAGTGGCAATGTAAAAGAAGTAGCTATTGTGAATAATACCTTTAAACTCGTTTGGAAGCACGTACTGTAACATGATGGTGCGCTGGATGGTGTGATTTAAGGTATGCTCCGAGGATACGGGCAGCGGGTTTTGGCATCTCTAGGCTTTTTAGTCAGGTGGTAGTGTCCCAAGACAGTGTATTTGGTTGAGCTGCCTTAGTTTGACTACCTGCTCCTCCCCGCTTATAATAGAGTTTAGGGGTAACAGCATACATTGGAATTATGTTTTTCTTGTCAGAAGTCTATTGCTACCTAAATCTAGTTGCATAAGTTCTTGTCATTATTATAAAGGAGGAGTTTCCCTATATTATTTTTCGCCCTCTTTTCTCTCTCCCGTATATTTTCATGGCCTAATTGATTAAAGGCGGAGTCCAAGCATTTGAATCATACAAATCTCAACATAAGAGAAAAGGGACGATCTATTGGACACAGTTACATTTCAACAAGATGAACCCTTAGAACTTGAGGCTGTGGGTATATATGATTCCTATATTTTTCCAGGAGGGAGCATGATAACCTCAAACATTTAGGGCCATTTGTAGGTAATCCAAATTTTCCGATTCTAAAATACCGAATTTTACCAATTGGGTATTTCAAAATCAGTAAATGGTATGTAGGTATTGATTCGGTACATTTTACGGAATCAGTAAAATCATGTAAATACTGATTCGGTATTTACCAAATCGGTAATTCCTATTCATTCCTATGGGCCTGGAGGCCCATAGGAATGAAAGGGAAGCCATTCACTATTACTGATTCGCTAAATACTGAATCGGTAATAGGGGGTGCATATTCAAGGGTGGCAGGGTATCACATTGACACCCTGTTGCACCCCTGAATCGTGCATGTGTGCACATGTGGCACACATATATGCCCTTAGGGCATGTATGTATGCCACATGGCACTTTTGGAAAAGCACAAATTTGCTTTTTTTAAAGGTTTTCGATATTTACCACCAACTTTTAGTTGGTGGTAAACACCGAATCCATAACTCAGAAATGCACTCACTTGAGTGCTCCCTACATTACGGATTCGGTAATTTACTAAATCCTTTAATTACCAATTCGGTAAATTACTGAATCCTTAAATGTGTCCCCTACATCTCAAATGCCTAATATCGGTCGGTAACGGCCAAAATTTGGTAATTTCAGCCGTTACCGATCGGTATTGGGCTACCTACATATGGCCCTTAGTGAAGGGATATATGGTTTCTCTATACCTGGTAGATTTTCACACAAAAGTGTTGAGCCTAGGAGAATGGCGTACTCGGTAGCACCTGAGTAATTTGGATTAAGGAAAAATACCCTTGCATGCACAGCACCATTTTCTGGCAGCGAACTGTATAAAGGTGAGGAAATATACAAACTATTTCTACAGGCCCTTTTTCTCACATATTAACCTTGGAGAGTAGTGTCTAGACCTTATTTTATCTTAAAGGATGAATCCCTAGAGTCACAAGAGGTCATTATAAAAACAAACTGAGTATGGTGGGTTGGAGAGATTACTAAGACTACAGTGCTTTTCTCCTTATTTTTTATAGTACTTTATCAATTTAAATACATGTCGAATGCTGGGTGATGACTTATCTCCCAGCAGCTATTGGCCTTAGAGGCATATAGGCCCACCTGGGAAAGAATCTTTAAAGGAATGGGATGTTAGTGTCCTTTTAATAATATGGCGTGATGAATAGGTATAGTAAGATTATAGAGGGTTTGAATGAACGTATGCATGTTGGCGGAAGTCTTAGTTTGTATGTTCCATATCAGGCCCACATAATATATATATATGTGATCAAGGGCACTTGTTGCTCGAAACGTGTCAGAAAACGGAGAAGTGTGAAGAATAAAATGTGCCATTCTACCTGTTGGTGTCCGTTACTCTCTTCTCGTCTTGAAGACGTTTGGAGAGTTCTTTGGTTCCTGAATATATATATATATATATATGAACAAAACATCCAGCTCCCACAAAGACAAACTCCATGGAAGAAGGCACAGGCACGAAGTGGTTTCAGGATTCGGCATCAATTTAATTAATCATGTCGCCCTCAATCCCAGGTACAAGAGACGCATTTCAGCCTGCACAGAGGCCTTTGTCAATCTAGTTTGGCGCCATTAATCAAGCACATTATATAGCCCTTCCCACTGGACCTCATAATGGACATAGAAAACACATTCTTGTGTAACTAATCGTTACAAAGCCCAAATAAATAATGTGTGTGTATGTGAAATACAGCTTGAAGTCTGCAACATAACAGGTCAAACATAACGTAAAAATAGAATTCACGAACTATGTAAACTCAACTGATGGGGAATCCCATTAGAGCAGAAAGAGTAAATAACACATATGCATTAAATTACGTCACAGTAGGAATTCTGAAGGCAAAAAATATCTGAAGCCAAACTCGTAGTCCTGTAAAGTCTGTATCAAGTAATAAAATTAAAATATTCTTAAAAGTCCATGCTGCCGAACATAACTGTTAGTCCAAAATGTCAGGCACCTTTGTCCCAGAAAGCTCCCTCGAGAAACTAATATTTCCGTTCATCGCGTCCATTGCCCTGAGCTGCACATGTTTAAAATTGTTGAAAAGGTTGCCTGCCAAGCTGCCATAATTGTTTGTGAAGAGATAGGATGATAGTCTCACCTCGGGGTCACATTTTCCAACATCGAATGTATTTTAAACCTAATGTCAATATTTGAGCCTGTGCAACACACCCCTCGGGACTACCGGTCCTCTAATGCCCCACAATAAACGGTTACTATAAGCATGCACAAGTCAACAATTGTTGTTTTATATTTCCCGCGAGGAAGTTTCCTCCAAGAATTCTCAAATAACTCCCAGCTGCACACCTCAGGACGAGCACAATATAAATTTATTGTGTCACAGTCTCGATCCCATATACTCACAACAAATGACCTATCACACTGTGGCACTCCGTGTCATCATCACCAATCACAGAGCGAAAGTACACCAACCAACCAATCTAAGCCTGGTACACTATGACTTGTGATTTCACTCCCAGGAGCAGTTCCCCTTCTTTTAGAATTACTCTTGTACATACAATTCTACAACTTCAGACAAAACAAAAATAAATAATCTTTGTCTGCTCCACTAAAGCAACCAAAGGCAAATCAGTAATCGTAATATTAAGGCTTTTACACCTTCCGATTTGCCACACTAAATGATTTTCACATACGAAAGTGAAATCTGAACCAGAAGTAAATCACCCTAATCTATGTATATTCACCCTTTGTGCTATAAGATTATGCCAACAACAATCAATATTACTACAGTCACAATAGTTTATTAATGTCCCTATCCCAATTTGTATAGTCAACGATACCTCATGGTCTACACCACAAACCTTTAGCAGACAAAAAATCCATAAAGTGTATCCTACGCTTTTAAATTTCTATCAAGTGTCTTCCACACTTATCACAATATCCCAGGATCTTAGGCTATGCCAAGCCTGATAACTCTTCAATTTCTTCACAACAAACTAAAAACATATAAATTCATCAAAACCATAACTCTTCTACTGGATTCTGCTGGAGCGGAATCAATTTAAATAAAATGGTCTAAAATCTCTATCTCACATCAACAGGGTTTATTTCCACTCTCGGTGTTGTTAGTCACTTCTCTGCGACAGATCTTTGCCATTGTTAATGTGAAGATTAGGAGCTAAGCATCACAAGGATTATATCACAATACTATTTCATAGTTCACTCAATAATGAAAGTTTTGATTAGCTTTAATGGTTGTATTTTCATGGAAATATTTAGTAAGTTTTTCTTTTTCTTGTTATTCAATTAGTTAAAGTGTCAGTCACATTACAGAATTGACAATAAAAGAATGGTTAGCACAAATCATAACGAATAAAGCATTGAGCGTGTTCCATAAAGGAAAGAGTTCCCTATTCTAAAGAATGGGGCACAAATAGTGCTAGCAGGAACTCATAAAGTTCGAGAAGCAGAAAGGAGATAGAACATAAAGCTCAACATTCAATCAGTCAATAACAGCCACACTTCTCATGAAGAGAGGTTCGCCAGCAGAACCCAAAGGATCAGACTCCCGCCTTTCGTCTCCGAACCTACAGAGAACAACTGCGGAGTACCACAAGGATCTTCTCTCAGTCCCATGCTCTTCACCATCTACATGGCCCCCCTCGCCGCCAGACAGCATGGACTCAGCATTGTATCCTACGCTGATGACACCCAGCTCATCCTCTTCCTCATGAAGGACCCCAAAACAACCAGACTCAGCTTCCATGAAGCCATGAAAGACATTGCAGCTTGGAAAGAGCAGCAGCTGTCTGAAACTCAACTCGGAGAAGACAGAAATCGTAGTCCTCAGACCCCCCCCCCCCACATGGGACAACTCCTGGAGGCCCTCTGCACCCCCCAACCCCACGGACCATGACCAAAACCTCAGCCTCATACTTGACTCCTCCCTTATCATGACCCGACAGATCAACACCATTGACTCCACCTGCTTCTACGCCCTTCGCATCCTTGCAAGACCTTCAAGTGGATCCCACAGAAGCCAGAAAGAACATCACCCACGCAATCACAACAAGCAAACTGGACTAAGGAAATGCCCTCAATGCAAACTCCAGAACATCCAGAACAACATGGCCAGACTCGTCCTCTGCATTCCACGGCATGAGCACATCACCCAACACCTGTGGGACCTCCACAGGCTCCCCGTCAAGAAGAGAGCAACCTGCAAGCTACTCACCCACGCCTATAAATCCCTCAACAACAGGGGACCCAAATAGCTCAACGAAAGAGATCCTTCCATGCACCCAAAAGAAACACCTGCCCCGCCGACCTAGCCCTAGCTGCAACCTTGTGCAGCACCAGAGCTGGTGGAAGAGCCTTCTCCTACATCGCAGCCAAAGCCTGGAACGAACTCCCAGTCAACATCAGATGCCCCGCCCCCCACTCTAGGAGCAGCTTCAAGACCTGGGCCTTATTTATGAAGTCCTTGCGTCAGTTTTGCGCCGCCGGTGCGTCACTTTTTGTGACGCACCAGCGGTGTAAAAAATGCGCCTCGTTGCGCCATATTTAAAAAGTGACGCATCTAGGTAGATGCGTCACTTTTTAAACCCCTGCGCCACATTATACCTGCGTCAGGTATAATGTATGCAGAGGGGGCGTTCCCCCACAAAAAGCCTCGTAATAGTGATGCAGTGAAATCTATGAGATTTCACTGCGTCACTTTTAGGACGCTGTTGCATCAAAATCTTGCGCCTGCCTCACAGCAGGCGTAAGACTGACACAGGCCCTTTCACTTGGGGCTTGCCCCATGTGAAAGGACGCATTGCTGTAGTTGCTTCACTTTTGTGACACACTCCAGCAATGCGTCACTTTTGCGCTTACAGATACGTCAGAAAGACTGACGTATCTGTAACTCCTTGCAACATGATGCGTCATACATTAAATATGACGCATCAGGAATGTCGTAAGGAGTGCGCAGTAAAAAGTGACGCATCGCTGTTTTCACGCAGCGATGCGTCACTTTTCATAAATGAGGCCCCTGGCTCTTCAGCTGAACCGGAGCTGCACCCGTCCCCGCAACCTTGAGACACTCATGGGTGAGTAGTGCACTTTAAATCCCCTGATTGATTTATTGTTTGAAACTCTTTAGAGTCTCAGCAATAAAGCAAAAATAATCATGCAGTAGCAGTAGCAGCTGCAATCAGCAATCAGGTTGGAAAAGGAATGGCAAATCAGCATTCAGCATTCAGCATAAAGCTGTTAGCATTCAACATTTGCATGGATTTCAGCATATGGGTTGGAGCACAAAGGAAAAAGCTTTGACCTACTCTAGGAACACACACAATACACAAAATAACAAAACCGCCCTATCTCATTATGCATACATGTATGTATTGTGACATGAATGGATAACTGTGGTTTTCTGCTGCTAGTAACTGCTGGAGGTTCTCAAGAGAAGGAAAAAAAGATTCTCTTTGTCATCTCACTATTTTGTTGATTATGCAATAAAGATATTTTTCGAAAAATGAAACTGAGATTTTGACATTCGTTATAATAACAATTGGGTTTATTCCACATGGTGTATGCTTTTTGTTGGGACCAGTGTTCCTTTTTAAGTACTTATACCCATGGTCTCTATGCACCCTTGGGTTCCCTTATTTGTTTGTAATAGGTTATAGCTTCAAGGCTGGGTAAACAAGTTGTCAGACTTTTCTAACCAAGCAGAAGCTATCAAGCTCTTTGGAAAAAAGGAGTGAAGGCAAAATGTTTGGGGATGACCTTGCAGAAAGGGCCAAGTCTAACACCCTGGTCATAGCTTCAAGGCAGAGTTCTACACACAGGGCTTCTAAGAATATAAGTAGCAGCTGGTGAAGCTGGAATTCACCACCACCTCACTAGATTATTTCAGACTTTCCTATCAATGCAAAAGCTCTCAAGCACTTTGTTGAAGGGAGAAAGAGCAGGGAGACCAAATACTGAAGACAATCATATAGGGTTACCGTCATGCCTCAGCTTACTCCACTCCAAAACCTCTGACAGTGATTTCCACAGAATTATGCAACTCATGAAAGGGGAAAATCCTAAGAGTCATGGTAAATGCAACAACAAGCAAACCCGTTGGATCCAGTAATAATGGAAATTCTTGCCTCTCCTTTTGAGAGGTAGGCAAAGATTGCACATACAAAAACATGTAATACTTGAGAAACAGGAAATAGTTTTTGGCACAGGGTTTTATGTAACCCCATACGCTGTGAGCCCTTTTGTCATGAAGCATGCGAATTGCTAAATCTCTGAGAGTCCTGAAACTATGGAGTGTGATCATCTCCGGCACCAGGAAGCACCTTTTCCCTGGTGACAGGTAATCGAAATTTATATGTAGATGACACGTTTTACATTATGAGCTTCTATTTAGTTGTTTCAAAATATATTCCTATTATGAACATAGAATGCTAATATTTAAATTAAAAATATTAAGCTTTACAAAATGCCTTTGCACCTCATTGAAAAACATAGATGTGTGTACACGGAACAATATGAATATTGACTAGTTTACATTTAAGGTCAATTACCCCCGAGCACCAGACTGTATCACAGGAGATGGCCAGCACCTAAATAATACCTCTCTATTTTTTTCCTTCAGTGGCTCTTATCAATGCATCTGTAAGCATGATATTATTTGAAACCCGAATGTTCCGCAATGAAACATGAACTTGCAGAATCGTGCCACGGACACTGAAATGTAACATGGTTCTAACTTGATTTTCATCAAAACAAATTATTTCTTCTGTTTCAAGATGTCTCATTTCGAACTACATTTCCTCAGTTCTAAAGGATCTCAGCTGGTTACCCTTCAGAAGCAAGTGTTAGCTTCAAATGTGCCTGCATACCACACAATGCTCTGCATTTGCATCACCAAGTCACCTCAAGGACAAACTACAGACTGGATGAAAAGAAAGACTGATGAGAGAGAGGCAATCCCCACCTTATCATGAGATCACAAAACAAACATCAAGAAAGCTATATAGGCTTTCTCATATTCAGTTCACAGATTGAGGAAACGGATTGCTGAAAACATCAGACTGAACCTCAATCTCCTCTGTTCTCCTTTAAGAGGCGAATTGCGAAATCTCTGAGGGTCATGAAACTATGGAGTGTGATCATCTCCGGCACCAGGAAGCACTCTTTCCTATAAACAGGGAAGTGAGGGTTGTTAGTAGATGTCACGTCTCACTTTATGAGTAATTGGGAACTTCTATTTATTTGTTTCAAAATATATTCAGATTATAAAAATAGCATGCTAATATTTAAATTTAAATATTAAGGTCATCAAAATGTCATTGCAAAGCATTGGAACACATAGATGGATGTCCACAGAAACTAATATTGATTACATTTAATACTAATTCTCCAGCTGCAAACTTTTACCAGTAGCTGGCGCTACGAAACATTTGATCTCTCATTGCTTCCTTCAGTTGCTCTTCTCGACGTATCTGTAAATATGAGATTATTTGACATCTGAATTTTTCCGCAAAGAAACATGAAATTGCAGAATCGTAACACGGACTCTGAAATGTAACATGGATCCAGTTTGGCTCTCTCGTCGCCACAAATATTTCTTCTATTGTTAGATTGTTTTATATGCAGTGTTGAATTTGAGCCGGTGTTTCTGGTGCTGGCCACTGGCACTTATTTTTGCGCATTATATATACATCGAGCACAGGAGAGGGAAAACAGACAAATAGGAAAGATGGCAAAACCGTCACAAAGAATTAAAGCTGGAACCTGTAAGGGGGAGATATAGGGGCCAGGAGCAGGGGCACCGTGAACCCCCTGATTTAACAGCTACAGAAAGGGCAGAGTTCTTTATGGGCCTCTTCTGTCTGTAACTGGTCAGAAAAGCTCAGAATTATGCCAAAGAAAGATGGGTTGATAGAAAAAGGGAAATAAGGATTAAAGTTTAAAAGGAAGGATAGGTGAAAGGATGCATGTTGGATAAAAAGATGGGTGAAAGGATGCATGGGCTGGTGAAAGGATGGTTGAAAGGATGGGTGGGCAGGTGAAAGGGTGGATGGGTGAAAGGATGAGTGAGTAGGAGGAAGAGTGGGTGGCTGAGTGAAAGAATGTGTGGATGGGTGTGGTCCAAGCAGTCTTGTCGAAACCACTCAGATTCATTCATTTGTGTTGTCTAATTGTTTGGCTGCTATTTTCCAGAATGTGTTGGCTTTACAAGATAGTTCAATTGACAGGCCTCCAAGGCATTGTATGACTGTGCCTCTGCATGTCCTTAGCTGTTTTTTTTTTCTCAAAAGCTTGCGAAGGACAGTTTTTCGAATTTCTAAAAGAGAGGGGCAGATACATAGGAGGTGTAAAAGACTCTCTTCTCCTTGTCCTCACAACCTGCATTCTTTTGTCAGCCATACGTGCTTCAATTTTGAGGTTAAGTCTAGGTATGGGCGAATTTTGCGAATTCGCAGTATGCAAATTCGTGTGAAAGCGTACTCGTGGTCTGCAAAATCCGCAAACTTTTGCAGACTTGCAGATTTTTTGTGTTTGCAGGATTTTTGTCAGCGCGGCTACCGTGAAGTTACCCATGCGGTCGTACATGGGCGCACCCATCTTGTTTTCAGTGTTCACGTTGCGTATTTCCGTTTCTGGGCGCTAGTTGCATGCTCGCGTTGTGCATTTCCTATGTGCGGGGCGCAATTGCGTGTTCGCTTCAGTTTTTGCGTGCTCGCGGGGGAAATATCACGCAAACTTACCCACGTGGTCGCAATGGGCGCAGCCTTCTTGTTTTTCATTCATTGCTATGGTTCTTGCTTTTTCAATCCTCCTTCAATCTTTGTAATCCTTTGTTTCTTTGAACTTTTATAAAATCTTTTTTACTCATTATCTATCACTCTATTTTTGTACATCTATATTTTGTGTTTTTATCTACTTTTCTTTACTTTAAAACTACTTTTTTAAACTTTCTTTTCTTTTATTTACTTTTTCCCTATTCTTTCCTATTTTATTTTCCTTTCACTGTCCAGGACCATGGCAAAGAGAGCCGGCAAAAACCTGAAGGGGAAGGGTCCCACACCCCTTAGCCAGCTCCCTTTGTGGGCGCTTAAGGGGGGAGGCAGTAACTGCCCGGGAGATCTTCAGCGCGGTGGAGGTGGCCGCACTGGTCTTCTTCTTGCAGCAGCACCGTCCCAAGACCGTCAAGGCAGGACTGGGTACGGCCTCTGGGAGCGTCACCGGCTATGGGGTAAGGTGTGCCGGGCCATGTATCAGGAGTCTGGTGTCCGGCGGACCTACAACCAGGAGACGCACCGGTGGTCGGACATACTGGACCAGGAACACAACCTGCTCGACCTGCTTGGCGTGGAGATCCATGGGCTTGGTGAGTACTAGTAGCTATTTAATCACTACTTTGTTGCCTTCTGCTCTGTGTTATGATATTGCAAATATATTTTTTTCCAAAGAGCTAAAATGCTGCTGATTACATTGCAGGTAAATTATGTTTCAAAAGCTTCTGTGATTGCAGGTGCTTGCCTGCTCACTGGCGGTGCTACTATGCTTACTTGTTTTCAATTTTGTGCTCATTTGGCCTGAGTGATTACGTATGAGTGTACTTTACAGAACTGCGTAATGCTAGACACTAGAGATTACATTGCAGGTAAATTATGTTTCAAAAGCTTCTTTGATTGCAGGTGCTCGCCTGCTCACTGGCGGTGCTACTATGCTTACTTGTTTTCAATTTTGTGCTCATTTGACCCGAGTGATTATGTATGAGTGTACTTTATAGAACTGCGTAATGCTAGACAATAGAGATTACATTGCAAGTAAATTATGTTTCAAAAGCTTCTTTGATTGCAGGTGCTCGCCTGCTCACTGGCGGTGCTACTATGCTTACTTGTTTTCAATTTTGTGCTCATTTGGTCTGAGTGATTATGTATGAGCGTAATTTACAGAACTACGTAATGCTAAACACTAGAGATTACATTGCAGGTAAATTATGTTTCAAAAGCTTCTGTGATTGCAGGTGCTCGCCTGCTCACTGGCGGTGCTACTATGCTTATGTTTTCAATTTTGTGCTTATTTGGCCTGAGTGATTATGTATGAGTGTACTTTACAGAATTTCGTAATGCTAGACACTAGAGGCTCAAGTCCAGTCCTTCCTTTGTACTCCTGCCACTAAGAAGAGATAGTGGTGGTGGATTGATAGTTTGAGTATATTATAACTGGTTATTTAGTAGGAAACTTTTTAGTGGTCTGCAATCATGGCGGACTGTCTGTCACTTTGCGTGCTGCGGAGTGCTGCCTGCCAGTCCTAGTAGAACTTTTTTGTAGTTGGTTTAGTGAGTTACATAACTTTCCAAGTAGACGATCCGCGTATCCAGCAATACTAATATCCTAGTAGACCACATCAGATAGGTCAATAACTTTAGTGCAATTGTTGTCTATTTCCCCGAAATAATTTGTTATTGTTGTTTTGAAATGTTTGATTTGGTTGACAACAATCATCCATGTTTGTTTCTTTCTTTCTTGTACATCAGCTCCCCCCAGGGGCAAAAGGACAGAGGTGGCAGTGGCAGCGCTGGGGGAGCAGGAAGGCCAGGATCGGTCCACCGAGGGCTCCTCTGCTGGCCCCAGTAAGTTTTCCTGTTAATATTAATAATTCTACTTCCCTAACTTTTACAGCACCTATTTATTCCAAACGTTCATCATAATTCTATTTTTTCCTAAATCATCTTTGATCTTCTTGTAGATTGTTTCTAAATTCTTATCCTGCCTCTAATATGACTATCTGTGCTACTACTAGTATTTTATTAGTCTGCCTGTGTAGCTAGCTAAGCTTGCACAGTTGGCAAAAGGTGTTAAACACATCTGCTATTCAGCAATTGCTCTAGACACTGAGTGCAGTCCTCTGGGTTGTCCATAATGCCTATTGAAGTCTTCTTAATATTCATGCTTTTACAATTCCCAACAATAAAATGTCAATGGCCACCAAGAATAAGACACTAGTATACTTTTTGATTGGATAGGAGGACATACTACTACTGTTGCAGGGACTATTTTGCACATACAGAACTATGGACAAGAAAAAGGGCATTGGTGATAATAGACGCAGTTAGACTTTCCACATACCTCAGTCATAACAGAAGTTGAACCCCCAATCTCCTTACTGACTAGTTAGTGTGTCAGAGTCGTTATTTAGCTCCCGAATGCAGCGATGATGCCCAATGATTCTACAACCCAGAACATAAGACTACAGACTCAGAGTCCCGACCTCTCAGAGTAACAAACTCATGCTTGCAAATTGCAAACCCTTTTGCTCACTCACTCATGACCAAAAACCACAGAGTCTATGTAAGTTTTAAAACTTTATTAAAAGTAAAACAACTAGCTCTGTGTGTACTCTGTATATTAGATTTCAATCGTGCATTATATAAAAACATTTATTAAAATCAACTTCATTCATGTAAGATAAATGGTGAACTCTTTAAAACTGAACAGTGGCTGATTTTACACAATAATTGTGGGAGAGCCCTCACCTGGTTAAAACTTAAAGTCTTGGTGGTGATGATGATGACTCCGAGTAACATCTTGCTCTTATTCGTAGAAGTGAAGCTTCTGTCTGTTATGAGAAAAATGTTGCGTGTTAAAAAGCAAGCATTCATCAGTTGTGCCAAAAAATGTAGCATGTTATGGCTAAGCATAAATAAAAAACACCCTCCCCTTCCGAAAGGGGAATTTTTAGTTTAGACTAGAGAGTCACAAATAATTAAATTGTTTATGTAGTAACATATTATTTTTTCATTCCTAGACAAAATAGGGAGTGGTGTATATGGCATCTAAAAATATTAAATGTATTTTCTAGGCATAACACCATTGGCACAGCCCACCACCAGTGCCGGTGCCAGCGCGGTGGTAGTCACTCCAGGGGCGGATGCGGTGCCAGCAGCAACTGCTGTGTGGGATGCCACGGTGGTGGCAGGCAGTGGTAAGCTTAAGCTATTATATTCCTTCCTTATTGAGATTGCAGAGTAGCTCGTTGCATGGGTACAATATGTTGTATTGTACAAGTAAGTACACTTTACGGTTAAGAAGACTTACAAATTTAGAACTAAGTTTTTGTCAACCAGGTAGAATACAGTCACCCTTGACTTCGCATTAGCAATAGCATTAGCGGCAGGAGTTGACGAGTAACTAATGGCCTACTCTAAATTTGACTTCAACTCAGCCGTGAAAATTTTATCGAGAAACCAAGTCAGATCAGAGATTAACTTAATGGATGGGATGAACGAAAAGGGAAAGAAGGGTACGACGAGCGAGTTAAATTAATGACCGGCAAAGAATGATACGTGTTTTTGAATGCAGGCACAGGTGGCTGGGAATCTAATGCATGGCCAGTTGAAGGCTGATGCAAGGATGGGTGGAAGGAGGAAGAAAAGATGACTGCCTGGGTGGGTGAAATAGAAACTGTATGTGTGCACAATATATCCTTTGGTTCAAATTCAAATGCAAGTCAAGCATGGATGCATGGCTGGCGGTTTACAAAAAAAAAGGGTGTTTTTCGGTGAGAAAAAGTAAGGTTTGTCCAGTTGAGACATTAAGAAGAATGATTGACATTTACTTTGAATGGATGGATGCCTGGATGGTATCTTCCTCATAGATAGCATAGGTGTACATTGTAGAGTAGATGGTCACTGGATGAAGAGTGTTACTTTGAAGAGCATGTAACACCGCACGTCAGTGCCAGAGTAGCAAAGCCGAGGAAAGTAGAAGTTGTCATTTTTCAGGATACTCCCTTGACTAACAGTAGTTTGCAAGCACAGCAATCAATAAAAACAAAGCACCTAAAGTCATCCCTTATATAAGCAAATATCCTGTGAAGGGATAGATGATCATATTATCTTCTTCATTTTCCTTTTGTAGTAGTCAGGGCAGGGTGAAAGTTACATTAATTGAGCAGTAGCCCTTGTAACAGAGTATGGCCAGTGCCACCCGTAATAGAAAAGTAAGAGCTTCACCACCTGCATGTACTGGAATGGTAACAGTAACGCAAGTCTGCGTCATCATGGCTTGCATCTTTTTTTCTTGGGTGCAAGCTGACTGCGCTGGCATTATGCCAGCTTCCATACCGGTTTACGTACTACTTTTACGTACTAATTTCGCTAAACAACAGAGAAGAAGAAGACTGGTGTACTGTCTGAGTCTAATGTAGTGAGTCCATATAGTGCTAGTAGAATTCCTTAAACTCCCACTAATGTTTGAGCAGAGGCAGACGAAGTGGGTGGTTAGATAGATAGATGCTACCAATGTTATGCTAGTGCTACTGTGACACAACTTTCTGTTGAATTATTTTGTGTTAATCTTAAAGAGTATTGGTTACAGTATGTTTTTCTGTCTTCATATTGATACTCCTTCTAAACTAACAAGGAAGGAGTTGGCTATCCAGGCCCGGCAACGGAAGCTGGAGGCAATTGTCACCGAATATCGGCAGCTGGTGGCTCAGGAGGAGGAGGATGACTTGCAGTTGCAGTCAACATCCACGACAGCTGCATCCTCCTCTGCTGCCCCTGGGTCATACAGTCAGCGCAATGCTCCAGTGGTACGGTGCCGTGGTCCAGCAGCCACCCGCCGCCGCCGAGCAGCGAAAACTACAGCTGCCCCCCACAGTACCTGCAAGGCGCGTATGCACCGATTGACCCTGCGAGTGACCTACCTTGAGCAGGAGGTGGAAAGGCAGAAAGCCCTGCTCAAGGACCTCCGGAGACAGCTGCATGACCACCTGGCCACAGGAGGACACCGCCGGCGAAAGTAGAGAGACTGTCCCTTGCCCCTTTTTTAAAGACTTTTGGGGGGGTGGGAATTGGGCGCTGGGGTTTTTGGACTTTTGGGGACATTTGATTTCATGAACATTTTTTGGGGTTAGGGAGGGGGGTGGGTCAGGTCTTGCGGGATAGTTTTTGTTAGGGATCAAAATAATTATTTATTTTCTACTTAAACATAGCATACGCGTTTTTATGTGTTGTGGGGGAGGCAGGTGGGGGTTAACTGTACGTTTGTTTTCCTGAAAGTTAACTGGCTGGTTGATTCAAATTGTCTAAGTCATAAATGCCCAAATTTCTACAAATGTGCCACTGACAGAGTTAGTGAATTCAATTGTCCTACTACTTTACTAGTACTACCGTCAGTCTCTCCTCTCCTCCTACTCCATTATTCTTCCTCCCCCAAAATGCTTATCTTACCTGTGATTCGTGTTTAAGAGTAGGGCTAGGCACAGGGCTGGCTGCATAGCAAATGGCGATTAAAGTTGGCTATGGAATCCTGGACGGATGAAATGGCATCTTTGTGGTGGTAGTAGTAGTGGTACACACTGGCAGTAGCAGCATATGAAAAAAAAGGAAATGAGACATTGAGTGGCCTGAGAGGAGCATTAGAACAGTACGATAGTACAGTACACAAGAACAGTGCCATAAATTAAATTGCAGCCTAAGCAATGCTAAAGTATTAAATCAAAAGTTAACTAGTAGTTGCGTGGATTATGGCTACTACAAGAACTAGTACCTAAGGACACAGATTCCAGGATAATTATAGCACACAGCAGACCAAGGGCAGGGCCATGCAGACGGTCAAGGCAGGCACCACTGAGTGAACCAACCTCCATGTAGCATACCTCTTTGACACAGACAGACAAAGCAGATCTAATTTTATACAGCAAGCCACATAGCCGCAATTTTACATGAACCGCTGTCTAGACTCTGGCATAACATTACTACACTGGCTCAACCACTCCATACCACTACTAGACAGACATGTAGTTCTGCTGTGGTTGTTGTTGACTTGTTTACCTGTTTGCCACTCACAAAATGGCCATGATTCTTCCATAAATCGACGATGATGATCCATCCATCTCAGTGAGTGACTGTAAAGATATTATGTAACTTTGGTCATCATGACTCATCGTCATCATCATCCTCATCATCATCAACATCATCATCATCATCATCATCATCATCATCATCATCATCATCATCATCATCATCATCATCATGGTGTTGGCAAACTCAATGTTGTTCATGCAGCCACAGTCTACACACAGTAAGTCCAAGGACATTTTCCATATTGAAAAATGCAACGTAGTGGCCCCTGCAGAAGAAGTTCAATTTGTATTAAACAAGGTAAACAGAGTACACTTGAGTTACATTTAGTGTATAAAAGATTAAATAAGAGTACACTTGAGTTACATTTAGTGTGTAAAAGATTAAATAATAATAACAGAACACATGGATAGGATTCACTTCATGCGCAACAAACAAACAGCAATTGCTTTAATCAGCGCCAGACAGCCAGTGTTGTCCACTGCATGCCATCTCATCATTCATTACCTGTTCCATTGTTCAGGATCTTATTCTTAAGTGAAGGGCCACAGGGCAGCCTCTCGTGTCAATTTTTGAAGTAACATTCAGCATAGTCAGTCATTCCTGTCCTACTTCTTTTGAGGGGACTCGTCTACGAAGCGACAGTTTCTTGGTTCTGCGTAATCCAGCCATCTGCCTTGAGGGAAATGGATAGGGGGAGTCTGGAGGAGGAGGATAGAGGAGAATGACTGAGTTGTGAACTTGTGAACTTGTGAACTTCAGGAATGCAGACAGTAGCCCCTTCAATATGGAAATAAGATGAAGACAGTGCTGCTGATGGATTTGTTGTGATTGAAGTTTTGTTGTGCTAAAAGTTGCAGATCAAAGAAAGACACACAGAAATAAAAGTCAATAAGGACGGAAGAAAAAAAAAGTAAGTATTTTAAGCCTAGTTGTCAGGGAAGTGGAGCTCGTTCTCAAACTCTGTGAATTGAACATGGTCAGCTAACAGAGAAGAACTTCTGTCACTTAAGTCGGTGTCCTCTTCTTCCTGCATGGATTCACGTATTTTGTAATCTAGTGGTATGAAGTGCTGATTCATCTTGATCATTGTTAACCTCTCCACATTTTTGGGCAAGAGGCGGGTCCTTTTTGGAGTGACAATGGCACCAGCAGCACTGAAAACACATTCAGAAGGCACGCTTGCGAGTGGTTAAGCCAAATAATTTATAGCTAGCCTTGTGATCAATGGCCATTGAGGCTTTTTCCCATAACAATACACCAATGGGTTATGATCAATGAAGACATCCGCTTCTTCGTCATCCGCTTAAGGTCCTCCAGGTGTGCTCCACTTTGCGTACCATCTGTTGCCTTTGCATCAACACTGGAACTAGCAAACCCTTGATGAGTTATCCAATCCCCTTCTGACAATATTATGGCTGGGCCTGGTGCAGGTGATGATCCGGTTGCTGGTGTCTTTAACGGCTCTGAGGGAAAGT
The DNA here is from genome assembly GCF_964263255.1 of Lissotriton vulgaris. Classification (NCBI taxonomy): domain Eukaryota; kingdom Metazoa; phylum Chordata; class Amphibia; order Caudata; family Salamandridae; genus Lissotriton; species Lissotriton vulgaris. The sequence continues at coordinate 1,675,570,189 of NC_141691.1, forward strand.
GACTGCCTTCGGCCACAGAAGTGGCCTGCTGCTTCAGTAGTACTTGTGGTGGTTCCTTCAATTTCCTGCCGCTCTTTTTCGAACCGAGTGGCTGACAGAGCTAGTCAATGTTTGTACATCTTCTTCAGAAAAAGGAATGAATGCATTGCTGGCCAGTGCTTTTTTGTACCGTGGATCCAGAATAGTGGCACAAATGTAATATTCTGAATGTATGCCTTTAAGCCTTACATTGTCAACTAGGCGGCTCATTAAGCTCTCAGCCAACAGATATGCGCCTTGTGTTTCAGCATCAACTCAGAACGTTGAAGACACCGCCTTCAGTTGGTGCTCTAGCATGCGCAACAATGGGATAGCCTCCCAGCTGACTTCACGGGTGAAGACCTCAAAAGGACGAAGCTTGTCTGTCAGGCTTTTAACTAGGTCCCATTCCTCCACCTCTAGCCTCATGTCTTTCAAAGCAGCAGCCCGTGCGTTAAAGACATACTCATTGATTACCAAGTACTGCTCAAACAGATGCTCAAGCATGTAGAAGGTTGAGTTCCAATGTGTTGGCACCTCCTGGATGAGTCCTCTGACTGACACTCTACGGTTACGTTGAATGATTCTCAGCTGCTTCCGGGCCTTAAAAGAATGGCTGAAATGTGTGCAGATTCTTCGGCAGGAGGTCAGTAACTTGCTGACTGTGTTTTCTTTTTTAAAGAAATCTTGAACAATAATGTTAATGCTGTGCGCCAAACACAGCACTCTGAAATAGCCACCATCATTCATGGCCTTAACTATATTACTGCCATTATCCGTGGAAACATAACCAATCATGCGCCTTCTTGGCAGCAGCCATTTAAAGACCTTACTGTTAAAGTCCTCCAAAATGTTTACTGCAGTATGAGATTTCTCCATGGCAAACATGGCTACTGTTGCATGTTTCTGAGTAGCTTGAAAAATTGTGACACTGTCAACACCTGCAGCTATCTTATCTCTAACCCCCGCAAAAGAGACCCAGTGTGCACTGATGCACATGTAATCAACGGCTTGGCAACTGGTCCACATGTCTGTTGTCAGGTGGAAAGTGTGAACAGCACTCTTCTGCAAAGCTGCCCCAATCACTTCCAGCACATCTTCATGTAGTGCTGGAACCGCAATCTGGCAAAATAGGACCGGCTAGGAACCTTCCATTTAGGGCAGACTGTTGCCACAAATTCTAGAAAACCCACCCCTTCAACGAAAGAAAAAGGGAGAAGGTCCAGCACTAGCATTTTAGCCAGCATTGCATTATACAGACGTGCCGTTGGGTGGTTGCTTTCAAATGGCGCCTCCGACCAAAACATGCTTTTAATGGTGGTCTGGACCGTTTTCATATGTGATGATGATGATCCAGACTTCTTCAACCCAGTTAGGCTCATTGATGTACTTTTTGCATTGGTGTCTCTACCAAACTCTTACTGTGCCTCATAGATGTTGCCGGGGTAGAGGGTATGGGCACTACCACTGCAGTGCTGCTGCCAGGGGTACTGTGTGTACCAGAAAAAAATTCTGTTGCTTCTTCACCTCCCCCCTGCACGATCAGCCCATCGTCCTCGTCAGAAGCAATATCAATGGATACATTTGGATTTGTACTTTTGACTTCCAGGATCTTACTTAGGTGCGCATCCCACTGGATAATATGATGTTTTTTTAGATGACCTCTCTGGCCTCAGGTACCATAGTTGGTACCAAGCTTACCCCAACTAACCACTTGTTTACAAATCGAACAAATAACTAGGTTTTCCGCCTTTTTGCTAGTACTAAAGAAGTCCCAAACTGGGGAGTTGAGATTTCTCGTGGTGGTGGAGGTGCTACTTTCAATGCCAGATGAAGTGGAGGATGGGCGTGGCCGAATTTGACTATGTTGTGCACTTACAGTTAAAGCGCCACTACTTGAGGTAACGGAGGTCGAGCTGGATGGATTTCCCTGCCGGCCCTTCTGAAGAGAAAATATGACAGCTGTAGGTCGTGTTGGTGTAGTAGTTACCTGTGTTGGTGGTGGTACCAGTGCCACGCCGCCCACATCCCGCAAAGCAGCATTTCGGGATAGGGCAAAAATGTCTGTCTGCTGCATGCCCGCTGGGGCTGGAGTGACGACTGTGATGACTGGGTCGTCATCGTCGGACTCTTCATCAGCAGCAGAATACACCACTTCTACTGCTTCTTCGTCATCACCCATAAGTGGAAGCCTGCGGGAACCTTCCTTTTATGTAGCTTTGTCGGCTCATGGCGTGCCTCCCTCTCAGACTGAATTGGTGGGTGCCAATCAAGATCTAGATCATCAAAAGAAAGGGGGCTTGAAGAAGAACTTGTTCCAACCCCTTCTTTTCCTTGATGGGGATATGGAAGACAATGGATCATCAGGACTCAGAGTGGCTTGCATGGCTGATACCTCCGCATGAATCTGGATTTCCTCATGTGCCGCTACTTCTGGAGGGACAAGCATTGTGTGCAGTTGTGCCTCTCCTTGCGCCTCTCCTTGCGTCTTTCCTTGCAACTCCCCTTGCAACTCTCCTTGCAACTCTCCTTGCAACTCTCCTTGCAACTCTCCCTGCGCCTTTCCATACCTCTCCTTGCGCCTCTCCTTGCGCCTCTCCCTGCGCCTCTCCTTGCGACTCTCCTTGTTGCACCTGTGGTTGAACACTCGTCAGATGAGTTACACCCTGCGTTGATTGGATGCTACTTTGCGATGAGTCAACGCCAACATCACTGGTTGATGGTGAAAGAGCAATTAAAGTGGCAGCCTCTGCGGCACTCATGGGCTTTGGCCTAACTTGGCGTGGTGCCTCTGAGACCAATGAAGCGGAGTTGCTGCTCCAAGCTTGGTCTCCGCCGGACACCGCTGCTGCAGGCGTAGTTTTTTTTTCCCCAAAAAAAGTGTCTGTCGACACACTAGTCACCTTGGTAAGTTGCGCCACTTGCTTCTTCTGCTCCTTCTTACTGGCAGTGGCACTGGCAACTTTCTTGGTAGAGGAGCTACGGCTACCTTTCTTTGGGCCCATCTTCTTCAGATGTCAGAAGAACAGCAGGACACAGTTGCACGAGTTGCAGAGTTGTCTGTGGCCACGTGACATCACGTGACGTTCCGCACACACCTCATCAGGACTTCTTCCTGGCACTACAACAAGTGATGAATGATGATGAGGATGATTCCTGGCCCTCACTTCTCAGTCTTTGTGTACCTAGAAGCAAAGAAACCAGAGGAACATCAGTTAAATAAATGTTGCATATGTCGTGCTTCAATTAATACTATTGCAAGTAGGCATTTTATTATTATTAACACAACACACCCACAAACAGAAAGACCTAAAATAAAAATTGCAACAATTTTAATCAAAAATGGATTTTTAGGTTAATAGAAGAGAGACCACACAGAGAGAGTTGTTTCATTCGCCCATTCGTAACCATAGGCCTACTGGCCCTCAAGCTTGCCCGCCTATGGCAAAAACCTGCCTGGCCTCAATATGCCCCCCCACTCACATGTCCAGGCCCTGGACCAGGCCTCAAAATGGCCCCCACCCACATGGCCAGGCCCTGGACCAGGCCCCAACAACACACAAAAAATCAAAATACACACAAAAATCACCCCAATCCAATGCCATCCATCCATTCCCTAAATGATATTTAAATTCTAGAGACCCCACAGAAAGACTTGGTCCATGCACCACTGAGTACGCCAGGGCATAATGGATGAAAGCAAGGCAGACTGGGAGAGGCCTATGGCACAAAGCACACTGCTTGGCTTCAAAATAGCTCCTAGCCCCCCAGCCACATGGCCAGGCCCTGGACCAGGCCTCAAAATGGCCCCCACCAACATGGCCAGGCCCTGGACCAGGCCCCAACAACACCCAAAAAAATCGAAAAACACACTAAAATCACCCCAATCCAATGCCATCCATGCCATAAATGATGTTTAAATTCAAGAGACCCCACAGAAAGACATGGCCCATGCACCACTGAGTACGCCAGGGCATAATGGATGAAAGCAAGGCAGACTGGGTGCAGGCCTATGGCACACAGCACACTACGTGGCTTCAAAATGGCCCCTAGACCCCCACCCACATGGCCAGGCCCTTGACCAGGCCTCAAAATGGCCCCACCCACATGGCCAGGCCCTTGACCAGGCCCCAACACCCAAAAAATCGAAATACACACAAAAATCACCCCAATCCAATGCCATCCATGCCATAAATGATGTTTAAATTCAAGAGACCCCACAGAAAGACTTGGCCCATGCACAACTGACTACCCCTGGGCCTACTGGCTAGTGTGGCTTTAACACGCATCCCAAAATTAAAAAAAACTTTCACATATAACAATGAGCTACTCGATAACATTCCATAGATGATATTTAAGTTCAACAAAACTTACAGAAACAGTTTATCATGCACCCATGACTAACCCTGGGCCTACTGGATACTGTGGGTATCCACAATATATTTTTTTTTAAGTTGTGAAAGAGTTTATAAATTGTAGTTAAAGCAACTGCAATGCCCCAAACAAACAACACCAACTTACTTGTAAAATCTCAAATCCAAAAGTGATCCCAAAAAAAGTCCTCAAATACAAATATGCAGCAGCAGCCACAAAGAGTAATCCTTCCAGTACCAGATCCAAATGAAAAGTGACCAGGTCATGGACAAAGCACTGGGAGGAGCCAGCAGGAACAGGAAGTTGGAGACTGTGGGGCACTTCCTCCCTCCCACCCCCCACCCCCCAAAAATGGACTCCTTGCACAACAAAATGCAGCCAAATGGCAATCTGAGGAGTTATTCTGATCCAAATTATCATTTTCAGGAGGTTTATGCTGCCAGCGATAGATTTCTTGTGCAGAATTGCAATTTGTGCAATTTCGGGAAAGCTAGCTGTTCAATTCTCCCGCCGGATGTCAGCTGTGCATCACATCTAGGTCTTCGCAGTTGTTTTCTGTCGCGGTGCATGATCGCGGGCCCTTATGACGTATTCGCGTTCAACAAGTCTTGCAGTGCAAGATGGTGGGACGCTATGAAGTTGTCGAAAAGTTTCGCACGATCACGCATCAAGATCGAAAATGGCGCAGCGCACGCAAACCGGGAGAAAATCAACTCGGCAAACTCAGAATCACGGTAAGTCATTGCCGCGCTCGCGAGATTGTATTTTTGAAGCGCAACCAAGCAAAAAAAATCCACCAACTCGCGAATTGCAAATTCTTTGACAATTTTGCGCGATTCGCGGACCACGAAATTGCCAAAAATTCGCAAATTCCGCGAGTGGAACGGATTTTCAGCCCATGCTTAAGTCCTTCGTGGGGAATGACTCCAACTGTAACATTGTCAGATAATGCGTTTTATGATGTGAAAAGTGTTCTGACAAATATAGTTGTGGTTTAAGCGTCTAATAAGATTGAATCACTGCCCAAGGAATATCCCTCCTTATCCCGCAGTTTTTTTTGTCCGCATTGAATCACAACAAGGTCATTACAACGACCGCATTGTAATTCCACATACCATTACTCCGCAAGTCGGAATAACGACTTGCAGAGGGGGGGGCGCTGGATGTTGGAATAGTATAATTTACTATTCCAACTCCAGTCTCGGCGGATAGTAGGGAAGGTGTTGGATTTTAAATCCAACCCCTTCCCCCCCCCTGCGCAAGTCGTGTTCCGACTTGCGGAGTAATGGTATGCGGAATTACAACGCGGTCCTTGTAATGACCGCGTTGTGATTGAATGCAGACAAAAAGTTTCGCTATAAACGTTGTTTACCCTGCCCAAGCATGATTTTTCTTAGAAAATGCAGCTTTGTCCATTAACAGCGAGATTCTTTTAGTTGCACTGTTCACTGCATTTTTAAAACCAGAATAAGAGTTATTTGTGTACCATGCCTCCTCGAGGTGTAGTTCCTCAAGTGATTCTTTTAGAACCATGGCGATGGAATTATTTAGCCTTGCTTGCTTTTTGATTTCTTCCCAACAAGAGTGGGCTAGTGTGTTATCTTCTGCTTGCGACATCCGCCTAAAGTATTTGACAACCGCCCCTTGTCTGGCTCGTTTCTGGTTTTTAAGCCCGTAGTTCAGTCGAATTTGGGCCTGAGAGATGTGCCGGGGGACTGAAAACAGACTCTTTTGAAAACTCGACTGGGCTTGGTTTAAGGTGGCTGCGTCTTTTGTGTACATTATTTCCGACCCATATGATATTGTTGGTATGAATTTTGCTGTGATTACCTTTAGCAGGTGCCCTGTTGAACAGCCTTTTAATTTCCTATCTGGAGTTTTAAAGGCGTGGATGAAGAAAGAGGTGAATGGGTGAAAGGATCCATAAATGAGTGAAAGGATTCCTTGGTGGGAGGAAGGAAGCTTGAATGGGTTAAAGATAGAGGTGATGGCAAAAAGCAACGGTGAAAGGTTGGATGGGTGGGTGGATGAAAGATGGGTAAAAGGGAGAATGAGAGAAAGAATGTGTGGTGGGCAAAAGGACAGGTGAAAGGGTGGATGGGTAGAAGAATACCTGGAAGAAAAGATGCATGGGTGAAAAAAAGTGTGGATGGGTGAATGGGCAAAATAATGAATGAGTGGGTGAATGGGGAAAAGAATGGATGATTGAAAGGATGGATGAATGGGTGGATGGATGGTTGGAATGGGGAAAGACTAAATGATGGATGAAAAATTAATGAATAACAGAATGTAATGGTGAAATGGTGGATATCAGTTAGTGGGTGGAAGAGTGCAATGATGAATGGATAGATGCTTGGATGAAAGAGACATGGGAGCTGTTCTGGGGATGAGCAGGCTCACTTATTCCGCTTGCTAGGCACCATCACAGCTTTGATTCAAAGTGGGAAGTATTATAGTTGTCTCACTACTCCCTTGGCCGGGAGTACCTGGCAGTGGATTTAAGATACATGAGGTGGATTCAAGACTAACAGACTTGGTATATGCTGTGCCAATGTTTAATTGCACTGGCTGCGGGCTTCTGAGCAGAGCTTCTGGCACTAACACATTAGGCACTGCTTATATCCAACTATATCACTCCAGTTCTAAAAGATCTCAACTGGTTAAAGGAAGTATTATCTTCATTTTTGCATGCATAACACACAAATTTGGTTTTTGGATCTCCCAATTTACCTCAATGATAAACCACAAAGTAAGTGAAGAGAAAGATTGATGAGTAGCCAACCCCACATTATTCTGGAGATCCCAAAGTAAACAGCAAAACAGCAAAAAAGCTTTCTCCAGTTCAGTTCAGAGTCTATGACACCAAATCTCCGAAAACATCAGACTGAACCCGAATCAACATTGCTCTCCTTTAGAAATAACGTCAAAATGCAATTGTACTACTAGATTAAAAAGCATTTAACCTCCATTTTATACTTTTACTTATCCTTCTCACAGTAATTACATTGTACCTCTGTTATAATGTAAATAGTGCACTGCTTGCCCTGTGGCTAGGTCCATGCCCAAGAAATACCATCAATAAATAAATACGGGGCATATTATCAAGGGGGTTTATCTCCGCTTTTTTGGCTTTAAAAGCCAAGAAAGCGGAGATAAAATTATCTCCCTATTACCTAGCTGTCGCTAACACCAGTTAGCGACAGCTAGTAGGAGATAGTGACCATCTTGGGCCCCACTTTGCATGTCAGTGATATTTATCACTAATGACATGCAAAGTGGGCGTGCCAAGATGTTAGCGACTGGAAACAGTCGCTAACATCGCTATCTCCTATTACCAACTTTTGGAGATATTCGCGCTAAGCGCGAATATCTCCAAAAGCTAACACCTGCCCTGAGCAGTTCTTAGCCATGTTATCCAATGGGAGGTGGATAACATGGCTAAGAGCATTAGTTCGGTAATGCATGAATATCGTGGACTTTTTAGCGATATTCATGCATTGCGGCCGATTTTTATCGCATTTGCGATAAACCTTGGTAATACCAAGGTTTATCTGCGATAAAAATCGCAGCAGCTCAGCGGTACATTTTTGTCTCTAACCAAGCAATAGAGATAATTATCGCTATTGCTTGGTAATATGCCCCTACATTCTTTAGGTCACTTAGGATTCCAGGGACCCCCAATCTGAGATGCTTTACTTCCTGTCGCCTTCTGGGACATCTTACCTCCTTCCAATTTCTTTCAGTAATTGGCCTATGCTTTCAGTTTGAAATATGTGCATTGATGAGAAACCCATTGAATGTTTTTCTATCGTCAAGCTAGATAAAACCTCCACATAGTTGTGTTTTTTGTTTTTGCACAATATAGTGCCCTGTACATTCAATCCACTCACGCTGGGACTGTTGATCTCTGGCAATAGTTGTAGGGAAATTGAGAGTCGGATAACAGAGAAAAAGAGACTTTCAGTCCTCTGAAGCAGGTTAGGTGCATTATGACCATGGACGCATGTTCATCAGCTCATTATCCACATCTGCAAGTCCCTGACTCTCTGTCCACCTTACTTCCCTGTCCTCACCCTCTACTAAATTTGTAGGCATGGTGAATAATTGAATTAGTTCAGATGGGGCAGATATACATTGATAAATTATGAATACAGTAATGTGCTAAGTAAGCTATTCTAAAAAAAAGTAATAGGTTTCCTAATAGGACACATTACAACGCAAACATTTAGAACACGTGCCTTTACAACGTGGTTTTTACAGCCCAACATCCATTACAACGTATGATTTTACAATGCATTTTTAGAAACGACATTTACAACGTATTCCATTACAACGCATACCATTACAACGCTTACCATTACGACACATAATACATTTAGGGTAACAGTAGGGTAAGTGTTGGATACCGTAGGGGTAAAAATTACAATTCCCAATCCAGTGAGTGCAACAGTAAGGTAAGTGTGGGATAGTGTAGGGGTAAAAATTACTATTCTGACTCCAGTGAGTGCAACAGTAGGGTAAGTGTTGGATAGTGTAGGGATACAAATTACTATTCCCCATTACTTACCTTATAATGCATTGTAGTGACATGTGTTGTAATGGCATGCGTTGTAATGGCATGCGATGTAAAGTCAGTTGTGTTGTGATGACGGCGTTGTAAATGTAGTGCGTTGTAATGACTGCGTAGTAGTGGTTGTTTTCCATGTTTCAAAGTCATGTACTAACACCTATAATGTTCGTAACAATTTTTTTAACACTTTATTTACCATTTTGTAACTCACATGTCACATTCTGAATTTTGGAAACCACAGCAGTATACATCCAGTGTATCATATCATTCATCCCATATCTTGTCTGGATGTATACCCTTAATGAGCCAGTACTAATCACCCTCTAGCCCATCAGGCATTGCTCACTTCTGAACAGATATTCGCGGGTCATAATCCCTTGAAGAGCTATCTTACTTCCCAAAGGCCTCAGGGAGTCACTGGAGACATTTCCCCTAGTGGCCCAAACCTAACTAATATATTATTTTTTTCCCAAGGGTCATGTCTATAATGATTAAAGTTATCTATGCCCCTCTAGCCTGACAATATTTTCTCTTTTGCAGTTCCATTTCTCTAATAAATACCCATTATATGTGCAAAAGTAGCCATCTCTGCCCTTTTTTTACATCAACTTATGATAAGTCAAGCGGGTGCATAGGCCTAGATTGCCCCGATCTAATGCGCAGCTACTCTTCTGATCGGTCAAGCCCCCTGCGGAACTGGCTCCAGTGCTCTCTCTCTCACCTCGGTCCCCCTCTTTCTGTAACATTTGTTCCACTTCTCACACTCTTTCTGCCTTTTGTTTCATTCTTAAAGTGACTATTGTGCCTTTTTTACTTGCTCTTTGTACCTTCTCTCGCACTTTTTGTGCCTTTTTTCTCTTTGTGACTTTTCCTCTCCTTTTCTGACCATTGCCATCTTGCTGGCTTCTCTGCACCCCATTTCTGGGCTCTCTACACCCTCCTGTGCTGCTCCTTACCTGATCCTTTGAACCTCTCTCCTTCACTACCGTCATGCTCCTCCTCATCACCACCTTTCACCCCCTATGCTCCTCTCTCCTCCCCTCCCAGATCTTACTTAATGATGCCCACAGGGCTTCCACGGAGTAGACACATGCAGCAGGTGCAACACTGGCAAGCCAAAAGCGCAACAAAGGCAAGCTTGTTTGCACTTGTCCACATTTGGGCTGCACCCATTGCCAGCAAACCTGGTTCCCCTTGACCCACCACTAGCTTGCTATTCTCATTCACACCTTGAACCCTGGATACCTCACCACCCCCTGCTGGCCTGACACACCACACGCCACCAAAGGAATCTTCACCTGCTCTCTCAGCCACTTTATCCCCACCCCTGTGCACACCACATCAACCACGAACATATCCAATACACCCACACACACTCAAACATCTACAAAGAAACAAACCTTCACTGCCACACAGCAATATCATGCATGCTCCTCAAACCCTGCTAACTCAGAAAGCATGTCATAGAGATCTGGACCTGCTTTAAGAGGCTATTGGACCTCCTCTTCCTCATGGAAACATAGCTGACCACAGCTTCAACGCCACACATCCCCACCCCCACCTGATACAAGATCTCCAGGCAAGACCACTAAAACAGGCCAGGCGGAGGAATCACCATCATCTATAAAGACACAGTTTCTGCTAATGTTGGAATAAATTATGTGGAGCACCACTTCAAATTACAAGTTACAGCAAATTTCTCTCTTGGTGGGACGCTAGTCACTGCAGTGTGGAGATTGCACCCAGAGTGCGGAGAGTCCGCACTCATAACTTTACCACATGTAAGTTACTTTTGTGAATCAGGCCGCATGTATTCTGAACACCAAGGTATTCTTAACACAGTCCTTTGTTTCAAGTGGGAGTTAAGGTTTGCCTATTATGAACAGCAATCTCCAATGTGCGCCTGCAAGGCTATCTATAGCTTCTCTCTCTCTAGTCTGTTTAACCCTTGATAGCGCAAAGATAAAAGGCAGAAATTCACATACAAAATGTTTGAAAAGGCTGCAAGGTGGTTATATTGCATGTAATATTGTAAGTTATTTGCGGCTTTTCAGAGAATAACATATTGCAGTCTGGTGCTTGTAGTCTTTTTCTTAACACTATCATAGTATGCTTAGAAACCCCAACATGCACCGATATACTGGCTAAAGAGCAAGAATTCTGTGACTTTGTCACACATGACATAGCAGCTACATTTTAAAACGTACAAATCTATCTAGTCTCTTTCAAAATATGAGCTGCTATAGGACGTGGGTGGTGAGGCTGGTAGGGCGGGCGGAGGTGGAGGTAATAAAAAAGGCCACTTCTACCCGACCGATCGGAACGCTCCTCTTGCAGAGACTCACTCAGCGAGACGTTCAGTCAAGGATCACCCTTGAATCACATTCAAATGTTATGCTTACATGAGGTAGCACCCTCACAGTGATAATCCATTCCCCCTTTAAGAAGGACTCTACTTCTACCGTTGATACTTTGACTCCATTGAAATACATTTTTACTGGATATATCCTCCATTCCTAGCTTTGATTCAATTTTAGGCAGATTGGGCTCAAGCACCTCACAACATTATTAGAGAGTCCATATATATCATCATACCCCGTCCATACATGTTATTTATCTTATACATGGTTCATATTTCATTTTTTAATGGAATTATCGTGGCTTTCCTGAGGAAGGCGCCCTGTACGTCTAAACGCGCGTAGATAACGAGATGATCCATCAACCTGCCACTTGATTACATTATTGTTCATTTGAAAGATTTGACTTATCATATTTTGACTTAATTTTGTATTATAGAAATATCTGTCTTCTGTCATGTTTAGTCAAAATGCACATTTGTCCTATGTATTTTTCTGTTGTGTTTATTTTGTGAAGTACGTTAGTATGATATTGTTCAGCACTCTACTTCTGTGGAATTATTTATACATTTTCTACTATCTGATAGAATTAATTCATATTAATAAAATGAAATGTTAATGGTATTTTTGTGTTCACTGAGTCTTTGACATCATACATGTGTTAGATTAGGTCTTATTATTGTTTAGACCATTTGTAGGGATGTTCTTTTTCATTGTTGAATTGTCCCTGCCCTGGGAATTTCTATTAGTAGCAGGGGCTCATTTATTTTGACATTGTGGTGTGCAATGCCCACAACAAATCCAAAAGCTCCTTCTCTCAATTTAACCCATTTGCTACTAAAAGTTAAATGTTATCCTTGATAATTCTATGGTAGCGTTCTACTAAACCGTTACTGTGGGGATGATAAAGAGAAGTGGTAATATGCTTTGTTCCCGAATGAAACATAAGCTTTTGAAATTCCTTGGGTGCATTTCGCACCCCATTCTCCATGACCAGTTCAGCTGGTCCGCCTTCCCTAAAGAACAAGGATTGCAAAAAGTCTAACACCTCCTCCGTGTTGGCTGCTTTCACAAACTGGATGTCTGGTCACCTTGTGCCATAATCTAACAGTACCAACATGTACCTTCTACCTTCATTCAAAACATACTTGAGCCCAATGATATCCAATCCTAACTTGAACCATGGTTTATCTGGAACTGGAAGTACTTCAACCAGGCTGAGATAAGTCACTTGAGTCTCATTACTGACTGCATATGATACACAATCTCTGACAAAATGCTTTATTTATTTATTTATTTATTTATTGAACTTGTATTGCGCACAGCTACCCGCAATGGGTTTCCCGGCGCCAGGGACAGACTGAAGAAGAAAACAAGCAATTGCTGAAAGAAAAGAAAAACAGAACCGAAGAACTTAGAACAGAAGAGTCTTCAATTTTTTGCGGAAAGCAAGAAGACTAGTTTCTGTTTTTAGCGCCAACGGGAGAGCATTCCACATCTTAGGTCCTAGATATGCGAATGAACGGCCTCCCATTTTTGCCAGTCGGATTCTAGGAATCACAAGATTGCCATTGTTAGATGACCTAAGAGAGCGGCCAGGCTGATATGGCTGGGCAAGATTGTGCAGGTAGATGGGAGAAAAACCCTGACGAATCTTAAATAGGAAGCACAAAGTTTTGAAGACCACACGATCAGAAATTTTTAACCAGTGAAGGTCACGCAAAGCTTGCATTGCGGACGTTCTACGTGGAACATTGCGCAGCAGGCGAGCAGCTGAGTTCTGTACAACCTGGAGTTTATTGATTGTGGCTTTATCTGCTCCTAGATAGAGCACATTGCCATAGTCGATGCGGGACATCACAAGGGCTTGTACGACAGTTCTTCGAGTGGACTCAGGCAACATCCATATGATCTTCTGCAGCCAGCGTAGAGTATTAAAACAGATTGCAGCGACCTTAGTTGCCTGCAGCCTCATCGAGAGTTTATCGTCGATCAGGACACCGAGGTTACGAGCAACAGGCACGGGGGTAGGCAGCGGACCCATATCACTGGGCCAGTGTCTAGAGCCCCACAGATCTTTATGTTTGCCTAGTATGATCACCTCGGTCTTGTCACCGTTGAGCTTTAGCAGATGTGCTTGCATCCAAGCTGCAACATGAGAAAGGCCAGTTTTAAGGGAAGAAGTGTCCTGAGCCCTGCTGCTAGACAAAGAAAACACAATCTGCGTGTCGTCTGCATATGAGTATATAGACAGACCGGCGTCCTCTACGATAGAAGCAAGTGGTCTGATGTAAATATTGAACAACAGAGGGCTCAATATAGACCCTTGAGGGACGCCGTAAGCAGAGGAGTGAATCGCAGATTCAGCTTTGTTGGAGAAAACCTGAAAGGTGCGCTCATTGAGAAATGAGGCCACCCAGGCTTTACACTCTGATCCATACCTGGCCACCAGAACAGTTATCTGATCCTCCTCTTCTTAGCCCTAATTTCAACAGATCCTTTGTGTGTTGAAGCCAAAATCTTACTTTGCATCCTTACTGGCACCACCAACAAATCCTTTCTCCTGACCACCCCATTTTCGATGCTCAATTCAGGAAATACATGCTTATAAGAATTTACACCTGCACTGGAATACTTGGGTATCCAACCTTTATCCAACCTTTGGGCAAAGGTCCGGAGCACACGTATTATGATCACTCAAAATGTCTGTGTACACACAATAATAATCAATGAAAATAAATGGCACAGAGGTCGACACCAGAGGTAGCTTTGGTGGATAGTTTATATACAAGTCTTGTAGTGTGTCAAGATATGATTTCCAGCCGACACGTGTTTCGTCACCTGGGCCGTAACCTGTGACTCTTCAGGGCTGATTCTTGAGTATGATGCCTATGCGTGATCGCTAAACCGGTGATATTTCCAACCCGGTCACGAAATGGGAAAAAGTACTTCAGGGTAGTAAAGTGCAATATGGCAAATGAAACCTGGACCCCATCTGTAAGATGAAAAACTACGGGCAAGTGAGTCCGTGTTCACTGGTCCTGAGTGAAGCCGGAGGCATGTGTGTCGATCCGTGTCTCGTCCTTCCGCATCCGGAAGGACGAGATCCCACACACTTGTCTCATTAACCCATAAGTCAATTCTCTTTCGTGGAGAAGCTCACACATTGTGACAGTTCTCTGTCATGGAAAAAATGCCCTTTCTCCCTCTCTCTCTCATTCACACACACAAACACAACCCTCACAGTGTTTCCTTTCTTTCAGACGCTCCTCCTTAAATGGCCTTCGCACGATCTCTCATGGATCCTCCTTCACACACCATAACCTTTCTTACACTCTACGGTCTCTTTTGCATACCACTCTTTGATCCCTCCTGTTTGTCACATAAACATTAAGTTTTAGGTCGAGCCTGGGCAGTGCTTGAGCTCTGTGAGCCATATGGTATTGGAGTATGTACTTGAAGCCCTGCCCACTCTCTACCCCTATTTGTAATTGGCTTGTGTCATTGTCATTCGTAAATTCTGGTTTCTGATTCGATATTAGGCTTGTTAGTCCCTCCTTAGTACCGCCTTGCCTTCATTTGTAACCTCCCATGGTGACTGGGCCTTTTACTTTGGTTGTTACACAGTACGTCTTCTTAAGTCTTTAAGCACTATTTTCTTTAATGGGTTTCTATTACTGAAGGACAACAGTAACAGAGCTCTTCAGGGGTCATGGGAGACAGAAGGGAGCAACTCAACGATGCCTTTAGGGAGGTCAAAGGTGCGTGAAGTAAATTCTGTCATGTTTATTTTATGAACGAACATCTATGTTAAACATGAATATGCTTTAGGTTTGCTCCACCGCTCTCTTGCTAAGAAGTATGACTCAGTGGTGTAGCGGGGGGGAGGGGGTGGGGTGGGCCAGTGGCAGGGGGGCGGTCCGCCCCAGGCGGCATCATTTTTGAGGCGGCCGCGCGGCACTGGAGGCCCATTGCGGCCGCGCAGCCTTTATAATTTATTTGGGAAGGAAAGGTGTGTCCCAAATAAAATAAATGTGCGGCCACAACCTGCTTCCAGTGTCGCGGCCGCACCCACAGCCAGCCGCGGCCAGCCGCGGCCAGCCGCGCCCGCTGCCGCCCAGAGTCTGTGACATTAAGCAGGTCAAGTGGTCTTGGCACTGGCAGTCACAGTGCAAATTAATGCAAAGCTGTGCGCTCCAGCGGTCCAGCCGGCACTCCTCGTGACTGACTGTCATCACGGTAACTGTCACCTGCTCGTACCTGCAGACTGACTGCTGCATACACAGTGCACACACTAACGCGGGACTTACTTTTGGCAATAAAAGTCCGCCCCGCGTTTGCACTGCCACTGTGCCTGCCTGCTGCTTTGCAGACAGTTAAAAAAACTTAAAAGCCGGTGGTCACTCAGGCGGCCTAGCTAAGTCCCGCTGCCGCGTTGGCCGCCCCGCCTCCGCCACATCCCAGCCTCGCTCCGAGAAGTCGTCCAGGGCCATCAATCAGTGTAGCGGGCGCGGCGCGAGTGCTACCAATGATGGCCCTGTATGGACATTTTTGGCCAGCCCTCGCCGAGTCGCGATCAGATCGTAGCAGTGACGCGTTACTCGTGGTGTCGGAGCCTAGTTAATTCTGGCCTGGGGGCGCCGGCAGGCACTGGGCAGTGCCTTATTATTTCAGGCGGCAGAGGCAGCCTTCAGACTGAGAAGAGGTGAGTGAGAGATCATTTACCTGCATTCGGCAAGCTCATGATTGTTGTTCCCAATCCCATGAAATGAATGATGATGAATTAAAATCATTGGCCTTCCAGTACCAGCTCCACCCTGGTGCTGCCTAGAAAGTTTCGAAGATGTTTTAAAGATTGCATATTGTCAGGACCATGATTCGCCTGCTCAGGTCTGCCTTTTCACTCTAAAAGAATTCAAAGATCTCAACTGTTGAAAAACTGCGACAAACGTCTGGGAGGAAATTAATTACTCTCTGTTGTGTTCTGGGGTCTTAGATCTGCTAGCTAAGGGAAGTGTATTCAACTCTTCCAGCCAAGCTGTTTAAAACATTAACCACTTTAACAACTGTATCAGGGAAAAATAGCAAAATAAAAGAATATATGAAAAGACCTAGATTTATCAAAACATATTTCATAATTGTATTCAATACCCAATAATTCACATACAAGACAGCGACTCTGACCTTTGTATCGTATTCCGGCCGAGGCTGACTGCCATCATCGGTGTGCACAGAGCACACCGACAGATGTGCTGTGTTGGTATTTGATGCAGTTCTTCAGGGAATTATAGGAGTGGGAGCCGTTGACGCGGTGATTTAACTGGGGCTGGGCAAGTACTGTCAGGTGCTGAAAACCTGCACTACTTTTAGAAAGGGAGAGTGCCGGGACTTCTTAGCGGAGGGTCAGTATATTAACTGTGAGACTAGTAGCAGTACTCATTAGTAAACAGGTGTCCTGGGATAATGAGCAGCAATACTACGTGTCTCTCGGACATCTTTCAAGTGCTCACCGTCCTTTTAACCCAGCCCCCCCCCCACCCCCCTGGGGTGGCAATCTGAGGGATAGCCCCGGGCACCAGAAGCTCTAGCTACACCCCTGGTATGACTTCAACAAAGGGCTCTTACCTTCTTTTCTCAATTTGTTCCTCTTTGAAATGGATACAAAAAAGAAAGAATCTCTTTGGCTGCAAATGTCTCTTTGGACACACTCTCCTGCAACCACAAGCGCGAACTCGACCGGAAGGAATTGGAGCCCTTTACTGAGCAGTTCTCCAGGTCCAGAGTGGCAGCTCACTAGGAAAACTAAAAGGTACACAATTAAACTCCCTGCTGGGCACGAGGTTACAAATCTGGGCAACACACACATAATGTGGTTCAGTGTGAAGTGTGTTCAAAGATAAATACTCTTGATATATAAACTATGCTTTCAAAGTAATAACGATGAAATATATATATATTTTTTTGCTTTAATCTTAAAACAAGTGTTAACAATATTAACAAAGTTAACCACCTCGTTTAAGGCTGAGGTGCAAGGATTTTAATCCGACTACCCCTTGATCTGCACTCTGCACGCATATTTCCAGTCGATGCATAAACGGATGCACCTTCCCTTGTCTTAGTGCACCAGAGTCCACCCGCAATGCAGGCCCAGATGGCAAAAAAAAGCATTTGAAATTTAATAGGTCTCACATTTGTGTGAGTTTAAGCTATTTGCATTGTAAATGACGATGCATCTTATTTATGTTTTAAAAACCAACACATACATAAAAGGCATTGTCATTTAACAATGCCAATGGCTCAAAGTCTCGCAAATGCGAGACCTATTGCATTGAAAATGCTTGTTTACTCTCTCACTTGTGTATACACGTGCATAAACACTCATGCTAAGTAGGGCTGTGATTTCTACACGCCATTGCACCAAATGGCATGATCACTTTTCGAACGTGGTCAAAACAAAGCTGTGTTCCATAAGGCAATAGCGACTATGAGGCTCTGCATATCAGACCTGAAGAAAAAGTCCTACTCGGGATTCTAGGCTTAAGTAAATGTAGTGAGTTTCAAGATGAACTTTGGATATTTATTCATGCACTGAAGACAAATAAAGGTTTGGACCATTTACAAAGTGCTGGACTTCACAATGATTATTTATTTTTTCATGTATTGAAAAGTAGTTGTACATTAGTATTGTTGTGTGGAGTAGCATGTAATAGGTAACATCGATCAAATCAGCCACACGTAGCAATCTTTTTGAAAAAGATTTGAATACTTCTGCACTGGGCGCCCCACTATTCCAGGCCTGGTGCTACACTCTAGAAATTATTGGGAGTGAGAGAGCGCAATTTGAATAAAAGGTATATCCGAACCATATTCACAAACATATTGCACAAATGAAGAATCTATAACGTGAAGTTAACACTTGTAGTATAAAGTTAGCCGATGTAACATGAATAATAGGAAATGTATCTGTATTTACTCTATAAAGTGTATTAGAGTTGAGAAGCCCGTATACATAGTGGGCTAATGTAGTAATGTATAGAAATGCTTACGAACAAAAGAACGTGCAAAACAGAATCCATGTACGTGTAATCATTAAATGGAGAAAGCGAAGAAATGTAAAGCGAAGAAATGTGCAGGGAGCATATATAGCACGATGTAACGAACAAGAATATAAAGTTATATTTCTATGTAAATTGTATTCACTTATAAGAAACGATTTGCTAAATGCGATTATATATAAATGTGTGTTAAAGGTTATACTGTGTAGAAGAAGTTGTAGGAATGTTAGAAGAGTTTGGTCATGTGTGATTTTAACCTTAACTGACCAAGGGTTCGCAGGAGTGTAGTCCGCTGTATGTAATTTAGTGGGCTCACAGGAGTCGTGAATAGCCTTGATCTGAATGTGCGAGACAAGAGTCAAAGGTCTTGCTAGATTTAAGGTGACAATGCTGGACGAAGTTTATGGCCTAAACGTGATAAGAGACGCTTGGAATTTGAGTCTTGTTTAGAAATGACCGTTCACAGGACCAACTAAGGTTACGAATACAGTCGTAAAGAGTAGAGTTCTGCTGAGGTGATAGACTTTTGTTCCGAAAGTGTCGAATGAAATGTCAAATGAAGTCACCAGCAAGAAGACGAAGATGGCGTCTAAGGAGAAGGGTCAACTTAACGGACGACGCGAAGAGATGAAGCCATGGAAAGAGCTAGAAATGACATCATGGTGAAAGTACGTGGTGGGCGTCGAAGGGGCGTTCCACCCATACTGTGATTGTGTATTTAGGGACAGCACCCTGGGGAGGAGAAGTTAGGAGGTCAGAACAGATGGCCTGAGAGCAAGTTAGGAGCGCTGAGAGAAAGAGCAGAGCGCAAGAGAGCAGTAGGCCGAGGACCCTTAGAGAGCGGATGGGTAGGCAGAGAGGGTACTGCTTTTCACATAAGTTACCATTAGGGGTTAAGAGAGTTTGAACTTCTTTGGAAATCAAACTGCTGACACCTTTTTAGGTAAGGAACTTGCGAAGTAGGGATGTCACCTAGTACAGAGTAGGGACAGAATTAACTTGTTTATTCTTTTGTAGATGACGCAACGGAACCACATTGTGTCGATGCTTTTAATCTGTCGATTCTTGAATTGACTTTAATTGTATTCTTTTGTAGACTGAGGTTCTTTAGGGAATTTATGTTCCTTCTAGTTCCTGTATACTTATTGTAGATATCCTGAGAGGATTGTATTTGCAACTTTTCTTGATTTTATATTAAACTTTTAAAACTTCATCAGTTGTAAGTGGTTCTTCAGAGTTGCGTCAGTTTATGGGGTTAATTTAACCTATGCGGGGTTTGTCTTTTACTCAATGACAGAAAATAACCGATCCAAAAAGATGAATGAGATTAGTATCTAAGTGATTAAAAAAGGGTATCAAAATCTCATTCCCCGCAGGAGCCACCACTATGTTACGATCAACCTCCATGCACAAATAGCTTTCTTTTTCAAAAGTAATGAGCAAAGCCAAATGTGTTACAAATAAAATGTGGTTTCGCTTGTAAAATGATTTAATCAATATATTGTTATGAATAAACCTCCAAAGGGGGAGCGTGGGCGCTCCAGGGTGGGAATACCCCGAATTTTTGGAAACACCCACAAAAAACTTATTTGTGTGTATTCACAAACTTTTTTCTCAAGACTGTTGCGACCTTGGAAGTGGTTAGAGATTTACTCCCGTCAAAAACAGAAGCAAATAAGCACCCATGTTAGGAATGGAAAGGGAACACAACGTAACCCTGTAGAGATTGGGAGGGAGTGGGGGGGCAGTGATTTCACTTGTGCAAGGCGGATATTTAACAAAAGAGGGGAAAAGTTAAATTGGACTCATAGAGACACTTGAATGTTTAACTATACACTTTGTACCATAACACGGGCGGAGATGCATTGGATCTGGACTGAGCAGGGATTCTCAAAAGTGATAGATTTTTCTATATATCTTGGAAATTCAGAGTCTGCAGACTGCTTCACTGATGTTATTTTGATTTTGCAAAAAGTCATTCAATATCAACATTTGACGATTTAATAAATACCCAGTGAATGATGAATATAATCAATCCTGCAGGAAGAACATAGCACTTGATTTATCATAATCATTGCAGAAAGGGTTTTTAAGCTGAAGCACAATTAACCACATTTGCCTCGGGAGACCATTATGCTGATGACCCAGTTGGCTGTGGCAGGATTAATAATAAGTCAATTCTGGAATGCTTTCTGAGTAGACAGCTTTGTGTACCCAAGCTTAACTTGTTGACTCAGTGGCAGTCCGCACAATGCTTCCGGCGCACGGCAAACACGTTGTGCTTTCTTTTTGGCAAATACGGTTATCATTTGTTTTGCTTGTGGTGACTTTTGTTCCTGCGTTTTCTAAAATTCAAGCTTCGCCGGCTGGAAAGCAAAGCTTCAAAGGAAATGTCTTGATAGTCTTGTGCAGAGTGTTGAGCCACCACCCAACAAATGTATTTTAATAAATGGCATTGAGGCGTGACAGATTGGAAATAAAAATAGTGTTAATAGGAAGACAAATAAACAGCGTTGCATTTGGTGTGTGAGTAATAGTTTGCACGGCTGTCACACAAAATATGATTTGCGAAGCTAAAAATAATTCTCCAATTTCAGTGGTAATTGCTGTTGTTCTCAGTTTTAATTCGTAAACACAACTGTATTTTCACTACGTTTTTTAAAGTGAATGTCAGAGAATTTGTTTAAACATATTTTAAGGTCGTGTAACCAATCCTAACAATAACTCAGTTTAACCGTGCTTTTTCAGTGAATGTCTTTTACGTTTTTCACACAGAAATATTCCGCCGAGCTATTGTTTGAAAAATATTGTTGCCACGAATATGCATTCAAATAAATCATGATGTCAGAAATATCATGGGACAGAATATAAAAGTTAGGAATTTCTTTAAAGTCTTTTGTATAATTTTTTATATGTAGTTGTACATTTTCTCTAGAGCTTCCAGGTGTCTGTATGTTTGTGCCACTGCTGTAACATGTTAGGACTCTTGGCAAAAAGATATCCCAACTAACTGCAAATGTTTTCCTGTAGGCTGGACCCCAGGAGAACCCTGCATCTGAGACTGATTCCTGACATGTTCCATGACCCACGAAATGACAGTCTTCAGTAAGCTCAGCAATTAAACAAGTAAATTAAATAAGGAACAACATTATGCATAATTCATTGTACAACCATAACTCTGTGTGACAAACTCTGTAAAGTTACTTTTTAAAAACAACAATAACAATTGTCAAAATATAATCAGTACAAAAGGAGGCAAACCCGGATATAGGTACACCTAATTACAGCTCCTTATATCAAACGACATTGTAAAGAAACATTTTATATATTTTATTCATCCTGGATTGGCTCATCCTAATAATGTGTGGATCAAGATCAAACACGGGTTTAAACTAATCATTATAGATCAAAATCATTCACGATTTCAAGTACATCAGTTGATCAGTTTAGGCTTCAGATGAGTCCAAAGGTCATGCATTTACATCAATAAAGCCCCAGTGGGTAAAAACGCCAATCAAATGTAATAATAATGATCACTAATATAGGAGCACATTGGACACCAGTGCAATACATACATTGGTAAAAGGCTAGGCAATAGAAAATCAACCAAATGTAAAAGATGACTTGGTGCATGATAAGTTATACATCTCTACAGGCATTCCATAGGAGTAGAGGGGAAAAAAACATGCATGGATAGTTTAGCTAATGTGTACAGATGACTCTTCATCCTTATTCAAACACTCAGGGTGTTATGTGCCAAATTATATAATGCAGCTGGTCTCAGTTCTCCTCAATAGCTTATCGTTGTCTCTCCTACATATATGCAATGGAACCCTGTCAATGCCCAAAAAGAGGTTATTAAACTGCACTTCTTGAATTTCATGTTAGGAAGAGGGTGAAGATACACGATATAAAGATGTGGTTATATAGGACATCCTTGTGGCGCAGACAGTATACAAATTGTTTAATATTAATGACTTTGGGACCTTGGGGAGAATGGTTTGAGACTCCTCTTCCCCTTTGATGTTGCAATCAACAAATGTTTAGGGAGTACCTTCATTGGATCCAAGCTGAGAAACTGTCTTTTTTTTTTTTTGTACACCTGTGTTTCTGATTTTAGCAGGTCTCAGGAACATAACCGAAGACAGAAAGGAATAGTGTTTTCAAGAAGCTGAGCTAAAATGGGAATACTTTATAGCTTAGGGATCCCTCCAGAATATTGTTACTAGAAGCGATGCTCAGATGCACCACTGGATAGAGGTGCATACAAGAAAGGATGTAAAACTGAATAGGTTAAAGCAACACACTGGCAAACTGGAGATGATCATAAACAAGTGAGAATGCAACTCATGGTAGCAGCACATCTGACAATTGAAATTAAAGTGGGAAGTGCAGGATATTAAGCATCTGCATTTCCGGGTAGTAACTCATAATAAAGCACGGGCCAGCTGTATGGCTAGACAACCACTTGAGTTCATCTTTGATGCAATTCCATGGAGGATCTTTTTAAAAGTAGAAGGGTTGAATCTGAATGGTTACCTCGAAACATATCCAAAGAACAATATATTAGGGCATAACAAGGTCTTCAACTGAATATTTTGTATCCCTATTATACTGGAATTGCAGGTGCATTTGGAGCAAAGTAAGACCAATATCATGACCCAGCACAATGATTAGCTTGCTACATAGCATGTCCTGAGCTGGGTGAGTGAGAATGGCAATGTTTGGCAAATAATAATTTTCCCAGATGTTGGTCGTGCTATTTAGAGGAGCAGAAAAATTCCACTAACCAGTGGAGAAGTGTGGCTCACTGGTTAGAGGAGGCAGACCTGGAAGCAGAGGTCAGCCCGGGACCAGGGTTCAATTCCCGGCTCGGTGGGGTCTTGAGTCCTAAAATGTCCATGAACTCAACAATTTTCGCTTCGGTGCCGACTCGATTCACGGGTTCACACTCTGCGACTCTGGGCAATAGCTTGCTTAATCTCCACAACGGCCCCTCGCGGGTGGGATGCCTGGCTTTCACCTTGAGGGTACCCTGCTGGGGTTATCTCACAGGGGAATACCAGGACGGGTTCCCTAAGCAAGCGTTTAGAAACCGCTCGGTGATTTGCGCCATATAAATTCATTTACATTTACATTTACTGTATCCTAGCATGAGGAAAAGAGGGCAGGGTGTGGGCTCTTTTTCTATGCTCCTACTAGTAATGTTTGTTGTTTGTGTTATTTTCATAAGATGATTTTCATAAGATGATCCTTATTCGTTTAAGTTGGGTTTCTAGGTGAGGTGGGTGAAACCCTACTCAAGCAGCAACCACAATTGTTATCAGGCTGAAACACAAGCAAGCACCAAACAAACCTGTGTTTAATTAAAGTCATATACAGCACATAAACAGAAATAAAATGAAAATACAATGCAAGGCAAATCTCCGCACAAACTAGAACAATAGAGTAAAATGTATTAAATTATTTGACACCAAAACGACAAAAATGGAATCAGTAGAACCAGAAATTTGCTATTCTAAATACCTCTTTGACACCTTGAACAAAATGGGACTCTCCCAGCTCATCACATATGGTTGCATGACAGAGGAATGCATGGCTTAATAATGCATGTCTCTACAAGTGGTCCTAACCATAAATGCATCTTAACCAAGCATTCCTTTACCACACATATCTTTACCACGCAATTTCATTCTAAAGGCTTGATAAAGGGATGTGTGTCGTACAAATCATCACTACCCTGACTCCCCAGACCCAGCTCCTAAAAACTACCCTACACCTGACCCCAGCCCTTCAAAATACCCTGACCCTCGCCCCCCACCCTGAGTCATAAAACCCTGCACCCTTCCAAAAACGACCCCGATCCCCCCCGCCCTGAGCCTTAAAACCGATTCCCACCCCTAAAAACTAGCCCTCTTCAAACCAGGCCCTAGGCCCACTTTCCAGTCCGCATAGAGGGCTTCCTGTTCAGTCACTTCCTACTCCTCTCCCTTCCTATCCGGACAATAGACCGATGTCTGCCTTAACCAGGCATATGCAGGCACATGTGCGTGGTTAAGGCAGATACGTCGTTCCGGCAAGCGTTGTTACGCTTGTGTGGAAACGGCACACGTGGCTTAGCCCACGATGTAAAGGCCATTGTAGGACACACCCTGCAACCTATCTTTGTCTCTGGAAACAACATCAAATACATACCTGCATCCCCGCTTACCTGGATAAACCACACCATCACACGTTTCTATATATCCACACCCTAGTCAAAGCACGGACCAACATCACCCTGTCTAGAAAGAACTGGAACGTAACTATTACAATGCCCACAAAACTTATCCCTCCAACAGCAACCTAGAAAAGGATATATCCAAATTCAACCAATAGATCAAAACCTGTGCAATTGGACTCATACACAACACAATTAAAAAACACCATGGAACCAACAGACATGTCACCTGGAACACAGACAAACTCTAGGAATCCAAAAGGTACTGCAAGAAGCTGGAAAGGAAATGGAGGTCCAGTCATGAAGCTGATGCCAGATCCACCTACAAGGCACTCGGGCACTACCACCATCTTCTAAGAGACACTGAGAAACGAGCCCTCACTGAAAAGATTGAGGCCAGCTCTAACAGCATCATAGAGGTTTTCTCCATCATCAACAGTCTATATGCAGGTGCCCCCCTCTACCTCATTGATCGCCTGCAAATAGTCCAAAATGCGGCGGCCCGGCTTATCGGCAACATCCCTGCCCGTACTTCAGTCAGAGCCTATCGACAAGAGCTTCATTGGCTCCCCATTCTACGACGTATTGATTTCAAAATACTGATCTTGACATTTCGGGCTATACATGGAATTGGCCCGTTATACTTGAGAAAGCGTCTTAAAATTTCTGCCTCAGTCAGACATCTCAGATCCAACAATCTGCGTCTGCTGATGGTTCCTAGATTCAAGCTTTCTCGGACTGGCGGCAGATCCTTCACCGTTACTGCCGCCAAGCTCTGGAACGGTCTCCCCCTTGACCTCAGGTTTTGCGAATCTGAGCCTATCTTTCGTCGCAAACTCAAGACCTGGTTGTTCACTAAGCGGTAGGATCGGGCTCGATCAATTCATCGCTTTTCTTAGTCCCTCTGTAGGATTTGATTCTGGTCTCTCTTCATGGGGATAATCATGTAATCCTAGCGCCGGGACACCTCCGTCGGAGGTAGCTGTGCGCTCTATAAGCTTCAAAATAATAATAATAATAAGGAGTTTACCACCCAAGAGGACACATCCCACTCAATCCCTCCCTCCCAGGAACTCTTTGACAACCTCTCCAACTTTGGCAACAGCAAAATCAAAAAGATGTACAACTCTGAAAAACAAAAACTCCTGGTATGTCATTACTAACCAGGACACCCACCTAACCAATTGTTTTTGCTGGCTTTAGGACTCTGGGCTCTTTACCACTGCTATTCAGTGCTAAAGTGCACGTGCTCTCTCCTTTAAATATGTTATGATTGGTCTACACCTGTTTAGCATACTCAATTTACTTGCAAGTCCCTTGTACAGTGGTATCCCAAATATCAAGGGCCTGTAAATTAGATGTTACTAGAGGGCCTGCTGCGCTGCTTGCACCACCCAGAGAAGTAGCCTTTCAAACATGTCTCTGGCCTCTGTCACTGAAAGGACATGGTGTGCAGTTTACTGCCACAGTGACTTGGCATTTACAGTTATTTGCCAAGCCTGAAACTCCTCTTTTACTACATATAGGTCACCCCTAAGGTAGGCCCTAGGTAGACCAATTGACAGGGTGCAATGTAGGTAAAAGGTAGGACATGCCTTTATTTTGAGACATGTCCTGGTGGTGCAAACAGCCTGTTTGAGTTCTCACCACTGTGAGTGCTGCTTATCTCCGAGTTTTTCATTGGTAATTCCTGATATGTTTTTCGGTGGTAATTTCTGATCTGGAAGGAGTAGCGTTGCCATGTTTTGTATGTTTGGAGCAGTGGTGATAAATCCCAATTAGTGGTGTAAAAGGATTTTTATTACTTTAGTAGAAATGCCACTGGAGTCAAGCTATCCTGGCCAATGAGGGGTCAAATCCCGAAACCTGTCCTGGGATGCTTGTTTCCAGTCCAGGGAGGACCTGGCCTGGCAGTTTGGGCTGGACTGTTCCCCCTGGACTCCTGGGCAAGACTGATTTGCATATGGCTGGGTACAAACTGAAATGGCATGGGGAGCAAACAAACAATAGATTTAGGCCCGGATTTCTGTACTCGAGTGAACGTATGACATTGTTCTGCATTCTATCCATCAACTGATCTTTTTGCACTTTTGGAAAGTGGGCATTTCTATGTGCTCATGACTCTTTGTGTTTTGCAGCCTGACTCCAATCCATGTCTAGAGTAGAGTGACAGCTGGGCGTGTGCATATTTTCCAAACAGCCATCACACAGGAAGGGTTAGGTATAAAAGGCTTGTATCTGCTTTCATCTCCATGCTGAATGATCTTCCTGGGCTGGAAGAGAGGGAGGTGGCGCACACTTACATTTGTATAGGCTGTACCCTGCCCTCACACAAAGGGTTTGTTTACTCCTACTGATGTCTGGAGCCAAGGCTGGAGTTGAATGGGGGTGTTGTGCACTTCTAAAATTTGTTTTGAAGTTCCCCCTAGATATAACACATTTTGAGTATAAGTACAGGGGCTCTGTCCTCATGTTTAGAGACACATGCGTGCGACTTATAACCAGGCTCTGCTGGCTCTACATTCTGCACACTGCCTGAAGGAACTGCTGTGCTACCAGGAGAAACTGCCATTGGGACTGACTGCTTTGCTGTGTTGGCCTGCTGATTGCTGGGCTGCAGGAGAGACTATCACCGGGCATTTACCCTTATTGTGCTGAATTACTTTTCTGCCTGCCTGCATTCCTTCTCTTGCGCCTTCCCCCCCCCCAGTGCTTCCCGGGGGCTTCAAAGGCTTGCCATCCCCTCCCCTTGTTCTTGTGGGGGTTTCTTACTGGAGGAGGTCCTAGCATTGCGCATCATTGGCCGTGGGATTCGTCAGTCCAGCCACGCTACACATGTTCAGGCAGCACGTGGTAGGCGCTGTTTGCTTGGGGCTAGAAGCGCATGTGGATTGCTTTCTGACTAGTCTGCAGGAATTGGCAGCTTTCCCCTGTCATGACTTGCATTGTGAGTGCATAGCTGTGTTCTGATTACGGACGTGGGCTACACCGCTTAAATGTGGACACCGCACTCTAGGGAAGCGAGTCAGAGTGGAAAGAAAAGGCTGCAGCAGCACTTTGTCCAGCACCCCTTGCAAGGCCAAATTCATGGGACAGTGAGGAGTGAGGTGGTCCTGCACGGTCCTGGTTGCCGCCTGTTGTTTGCCCTAAGTCTTGGGTTTGTCTGCAATTACAAAGGGTGCGATCTCCCGGAGGAGACTGACAGCCAATCCGCGCTTCCTTCACGGTAGGCTCTTGGTTTGCAGAAGCAGCTGCTCTGGTGTGTTAACAGATGCTTTAGGATTATTCCACAGGCGGAGGACCTAGCGAGGATTTCCCACCGACATGGGAGGTGTGCGTGCCCTCCTCATGTGACCCATACCTGGGGCAGCATTTTTGGCCTCAACTTGCTGGACGCATAGGAGTCCTCGACGTGGGTCTCGTTCGGCATTGCCACTGGCCTGAATTACTGTATTATCCTTAATAGGAGAGCAGGTACTCTGGGACCCACACTTCTATGGCCACTACCGTTGTTTCACTCATAAGAGCACAGGGTGCTGCTTTCTTGGTGTTTATGTCGTTACTTAGTGGTACCAGTGTTTTGTGATTCATATGTTTGCTCTAGCCATAACATGCTGCATTTTATGCCCTGATGTTTTAATATATGTCACTTTCCTTGTACTGTCAGGATAACAAGTAATATTTCAGAAATATCAGTTACATCTAAAGCAATGGTGTTTTTCTTGATGTTTTCAACCTATGAGTCCTTTTCCTATTGCACTAACTGAGATGTTTTGATAATGCCTAGTTGGCAAAGGGATCAGTGGTTTATGTGCTTTTGTTCTATGTTTTATATGCAATACAGACACTTATTTTTATATATTATTGTGTAGAGTCTCTCTTATGGTGCATTTTTTGTGCCACTGGTGTGAGTGTGTTGTGCAAGCGCTATACACGTTGCCTCTGGGATAAGCCTGGCTGCCCTGGCTAAGCTACCAAGGGGTAAGCAGTGGTTATCTTGGGTGTGTAAATCCCTTACCATGAGTAGAGTGGTGAGTTCTTGGATGCATACCCTAGCCAACATGAAACCCATTTTGTACTATATCTACAACTTGGGAGGATCTCTGATCAGCAATATCCTCACACACACCATCAACAACTATCTCAATCGAAACCACCACCTTCCCAGAAGACAGGAAACATGAAGCAGCCATGGTCCACCTCAAGAAAAGTTTGGCTTACCCTAGCAACTGAGCAACTTCCATCCCATCTCCATACTACTGTACCGAGCAAAAGTGATGGAGAAGACAATCAACAAATCAACTCACCAACCACCTAGAACTCCATAACCTATTTAAATACACCCATTCCAGATTTTGAAGCACCCACAGCATGGAGACAGCACTCATTACTGCCACAGAAGAGAAAGACAAGAATTGCTGCCCTCATTCTACTTGACGACTCATCTGTGTCCGAGCCCTTGTCACACTCCAGTATCATGAAAAGATAGGACAAAAGACTAGACCGCTACATCCCATCCCAAGTTAGTCAAACATTAGAAACAGCTTCTAACATGCAAAGTCAGCTAATCTCCGGTTGGGCCGGGGATTCGGCCTGAGGTTGTATGGATGCCGGTGGCTCTCCTGCCCTCGTCGGGAACTCCCTGGTTCTCTCTCGCTAGCAATACTCCTGGGACTGAGGTCCTCAGATGATGATGGCCTCGAAGGACTCTAAGATAGAGTTTCACCAGGATTATCTTCGGCCGCGTCAGATTGTACTTCTGCAGGTCCCGACTGCTTTGTTGCTTGCTGTGTTCTGACTGGTGAAGGGACTTTCTTGAACCATGAGATGTTCCTCGTTATCACTTCTCCATCTCGTTCTACAGTGACGGATGTTCCTTTGGTTGATTTTACAGTCCATAGCCCTGGCTCATAGGGAGTTCGGAATTTTCCTCCGCTCCACCAATTCTGTATTAACACAGAGCACCCTGGCATTACCACGCGGGCTTGCGCTTTTTGTCGACAACTTGCTTTGTCGTTGATTAGCTGTCTCCGTCCTTGGGCGCCTGCTGGGTCGTATGGTTCTTGCCTCCAGTTGTAGGCCATGGGTAGCATGTCTCACCGAGGTCCGATTAGCATGAGCGACCATGGAGACCGTTGTGTTGTACAGTGGGGTATGCTGCGGTACTCTCTCAGGAACTGTTGTAAAGCGACTTCTGGGTCAGTGTGTTCGGCCATTGCTATGCGCAAGACTTTGTTTGTGGTGCGCATGAATCATTCGACTTCACTATTGGCTTGTGGCCACTGAGGTGTAATTCGGTGATGTTTGACTCCCAGTCTCGTCAGGAAATCTTTGAACTCACTGCCTTGGAATCGGGGCCCATTGTCTGTCTTGAGGACATGTGGCAGGCCAAACAGGGCAAACGGCTTCTCTAAAACAGGTTGCAGATTGGCAAATGCTGCAGACGGCAGTACTTCTATGATTGGATACTTGGTGTAGTTATCGATTAGAACGTCTGTTACTCGCTCATCAGGGAAACTTCCAAAATCAAGGCTCACCCACGACCATGGAGATGGGGCCGGATCTTCGGTGATCACAGGTGCTGGGGTTTCGGAGCTGCCAGTGCGTTGACAGGCTCTGCAGTTGCGCACGACGGTGTCTACACTGTCTTCTAGACCCGGGAACCATACCTTTTCCCTCATCCTTGACTTCATTCTCCCGATGCTTTGATGACCTTCATGTGCGAGGATTGTCGCTCGTTCTTGCAGGCTTTGTGGTACAACGATGCGCAAACCCCTCAGTATGATTCCGTTCTCTGCGGAACTGAGTTCATCTCGAACTTTCCAGAATTTTCCGAGGCAGGTCCTGTCAGGCTCACTCCACCCCTGGATGTTTTTGAGGAATCCTTCCCATGAACCGTCCTTCAGAGCGTCAGCTACTCGCTTGAGGATCATATCCGTGTCCATGTGTGTCTTTATCTCTTCTATCGAGAGAGCTCGCGGGCATGACCACTGGGAGATCATGTTGACGAATTCCTCTGTCTTTGTCTCTTGATCAGCATCTGTCTCTGCTGTGGATGGTGGGTGACGTGATAAGAAGTCGGCGGGGTTCTTTGCACCTGGTCGATATGTCAGCTCCATCAGGTAATGCTGCAGTTAGATGGGCCACCTTTCGATTCTGGGAGGTGGGTGAGGTGCAGTTCCTTTGAAGAGCGGGAGGAGAGGTTGGTGGTCTGTTACTACTCTGAATGGATGGCCACTCAAGTATAAATGAAAATGATTGCATGCCCATTTGATGGCCAATGCTTCCCGTTCTATTTGCGAGTACCAGGCTTCCATTGCTCTGAGTGCTTTACTTGCGAAGGCTAATGGGACCCAGGTCCCTGGTTCGGTCTCTGGGGTGAGTAATGCTCTTACCCACCGGGCTGGCATCTGCCAGCAGTTCTGTTGGGCGAGTTGTGTCGAAGTATGCCATGGTCGTGCTGTCTAATAAGGCTGACTTCACCTGTTTGAAAGCTTTGCTTTCTTTTTCTGCCCACCGCCAGGGGGTTTCTTTCTTTGTTAGGTTCCGCAGTGGCTCTGCAATCGTGGCAAAGTTTGGAATGAATCTTCCGCATAATGTTGCCATCCACAGAAAGCTTCTCCCTTCAGAGGCATTTGTTGGTGCGGGAGCGAGTTGGATCGCTTGGGATTTTCTGGGGTCTACCTTGACACCCTCCGAGCTAAATACATACCCGAAGAAATCGATTGTCTCCCAGAAGAACTGGCACTTCTCCTTGTGAAGGGTCACGCCATGTTCTGTCAATCACTGAAGAGTGGCTTGGAGTCGACGGTGGTGGTCCTCAATTGTCGCTGAGTGAATGAGGATATCATCGCTTACATTGAGGACGCCCTTGAGCCCTGAAAGAATCTCCCTCACAACGTTTTGGAATATTTCTGCTGCGGAACTTACCCTAAAATTCAGTCTTTTGTATCGACGAAGCCCAAAGTGGGTGGAAAATGTGGTAGTATACCTACTTTCTTCGGCAAGTTTCAACTGGTGATAGCCAGCATTTAGGTCCTATTTTCAGAACTATTGTGAGCCATTAAGGTCGGCTAAGATGTCATCGACCGTTGGTGTCAGGTGTCTTTCTCTTTTTATGGCTTGGTTAGGCATTGTCATGTCAATGCAAATTTGGCTCTTCCCGGGCTGCTTTGGCTTTTCATCGATTACCATGGGGGATACCCAGGGGGTTGGTCTTGTTACTTTCTCAATCACTCCTTGTTGTTCTAGTTTTTTGAGCTCTTGTTCTAATAATGGTCAGAGATGGAAGGGTATCCGTCTGTGTCTTAGCGCAACAGGTTGTACTACTTTGTCGATATGCAGCTTTACTGGAGGTCTCTTTATGTTTCCTAGACCTTTCAATAGTTGTGGAAACAGATCCAGGATGTCGTCGGTTTGGAGAAGCTTCACCGCGTTTGCAAGTGCGATTAGGTTTAATTCTTCGGCGGTATGACTCCCGACTAGTATGTCCGCTTCTCTGTCAACTACGTGGAATGTCGTTGTGACTTCTTAAGTTTCTGACTTAACCTGGACCGACATCTTTCCTTTTAAGGGAAACGGCTTCTGGCTTCCGTATGTGAGAATTCTGATTTTGGATGGGGTGAGTGGCGGTCTTGGATTTAACCTTTGGTAGTGTTGTGACCCCATGTCATTGACTCTTGCTCCTGTGTCAATCAGACCAATTACTGCTGATCCATCGATCTCAATATTGCATTTTAGTTGTGGTCGACGTCTCCGCTTGAGATCGCTTGCAAACGATACAAAGTAGCACTCTTCGTCTTCTTCCGTGGATGAATCCTCCAGGCATTGACTGTGGCGAGTGGTGGCTCCTGCTGATCGTGAGGTATTAGGTTCTTCCAGTGTGAGATGTCTCACGGCTCTTGTTGGTAGTCTCCTTCCTGGATTTCCTCTGCCTCGTGTGCCTCCTCTGCATACACTCGCAAAATTGTTGGGGATGCCACACTTGGTGCAGGTTTTTCCTCTCGCTGGGCAATCGTCTGGAGGGTGTTCCTCTTTCCCACAATATCCACACTGCGTCCGTCGCGGTGTCCTGTTGGGCCATCTCCCCCGCCCACTACTGGATGATGTGCGGATGGCGTCAACTTGCTCAGACTTGACGTTAACTGTTTGTTCTGTTTGTAGGTTCAGAGCAGCTTCCATTGCTGTTGCTCTGAGGTCGGACAGCTCATGTGATCGAGCTAGGATTAATATGTCTTCTAACGAAATGCAGGGCTGTCGGAAGGATGAGGGTCCATAATGTTTTATTGTGGCAGCCTTGGATGAGTTGTGCTCTCACTTCTTTGGTCTGATCATCGTCAGTGCATGTGCTTGCTAGCTCTGTAAGGCGTGCGTGGTACGTGTCAATGGATTCTCCTTCTCTTTGTCTGGCTTGTCTCAGTTTGAAGTGTTCATAATCGGGGTTGAGCTGAGGGTCAAAGTGGGCGTTTAGGGCCCTGACTGCGGCAGCATAGTCAGTGGGTGCCCCAGTGTCTGGTAAGTGAGCCAACAGTTTGTATATTTTGTCTCCTGCAAAATGTAAAAGCAGCGATCTCTTGACGTCTCCGTCGGTCTCTCTCGTTGCTATGAAATAATTGTAGAGGCGGCCAATCCACACCTTCTATCTCAGTGACGCGGTGACAGGGCCAATGAGTTCACTGAACGGAGGAAGTGCATTGATTTGGGAGTGTAGCGGGTGTGGTGGCGCAGGTGGGGCCACGGGCTGTTGAACTGCTGGTGTTGCTGGGTCTGACATGGTGTGCTCTTGTTTAGCAGTAGTATGGGCGTTTCGTCATGCGCACGTGACTTTCCAGTCTCAAGTATCTGTATCTCTTGTGCAACAGTTGTGTTGTTTTTGCCAAGGTCTGTTGCTCTTCTTTTGTCCTGGGGGGTTTGCTCTTGCCACTCTCTATATATATTGTGCAAAATCTGTGTTGTTTTTGCCTAGGTTTGTTTCTAGGATATGGGAGGATACCGCTGCGCAGAATAATAAGACACACATACACTTAGATTACTTGTCTGGGCCGGAAGTCCCGAGCGACCCCCGCCCCTTTATTTATGCTCTCCGGCCACGCCTGGCCAGAGAGTGCTACAATGTGCGTGGGTGCTTCCAGGGATTCGTCCAGGACGAAAGACTAGACCGCTACAGAATTAAAACGTGACGCAAATGAGCCTCAGATGTCGTTTCATGCATGCCCCCCTCTGCCACCCCTCCCCCTCCCCCCACAGACATCACCTCAAAGTTGAGTGGTGACAGAGCACTGGGTAGTACTGCTCAGTGGGTGAATGCATGTGCTGTAGACACCTGTATGCAGCACAGGGCAGCAGCTTGACACCCAGAGGGCCTGCTTGCAGTCCATCCTTGTAAAGTCGGTGAAGCGAGTACCGAGGGATAAACGGGATGAAAAAGACCCCACAATAGTCAGCTGAAGAGAAAGAAAGTCTAGGATATGGAAGAAAGAGGCCTGAGGAGGAATCAAGACTAGGCAGCCCTGGTAATGGGCAACCCCAACATGTGATAGCAGTGGTGGGGGCTTCTCACGAAAACGCTGGGTCCTGCCTAAAAAGCACCAGGGCAAATATTTGTATTATAACAATTGTCCTCTGAGTGAGGGAAAGTGATGTTGTTGACTCCTAGGGGAGACTTTCTCAGTTCAGTAGTATGTGTGCTGTCTACAAGGTAGAAATAAAAGGAACACACCTTTCATTCCAAAACTTTGCATATACGATGCGATTAAAGGATAGCATAAGATGTTTATTTCCGCTATGTGATGCATGACTCCTTCACCAAAACTGGGATTTTATTTTTTACCAATAGTACCTTACTTGTGTAGACGCGTGGGCCATAGATGGAGAGTTAAAGGCAGTACTACAAGTCCCAGCATGCAAAAGTCCTGCATGGGGGACATACTCGACATGGTGACACACAACAGCTTCATTGATGTGAGCGAAAAACTTTATTTGTTAAAAGTTAGTTTTTGCCCTGTATTTTCTTCGCAAAAAAAAACCACACGAATATCTGACAATAGAGGCTTCAATAAACCTATTTTGTCGCGAGCTAAGATTGAAAAAATACACATTTACTATGAAAAAACCACCAGCAAAGGTATGTCTTGCATTTACATTCCAGCCAATCCTTGCACATCTAAAATGTAATATAAACGCTTACTGCTTACATCTACGTTTATCTGAGGATAACGGTTGAAATTCCACTAAACTAACTCAGCCTTTCGCCTTTCTGAGGTGAGTTAATTCCCTTTCATTAAATTGAGTGCAATTTCTTAGAGCAATGGCTGCGCAGGAAGCAGTGAAAACCAGTGTCTTTCTAAGTGCCCAAGATGCGCGCTCAGTGTATATACGGTAATATATACAGTATTCCGATTACACATTACATCGCGCTTCTCTCCAGTAACCGCTCCCTACTGGCAGTAAACAAGTCAAATACATCGAGGAGACACGATTAATCACAATTTTAATAAATTCTGCTGTTTCAGCTCAATTCAACCATTTCCTTTCCCCTACTCCCTAAAATCGTCCCACAGTTATTAAAAATACCAGGCAGCATAGCGCTGCATGAAAATACTGGGCACTGCGCCTATCAATCCGGACGAATCCATTAAATGAAGACAAAATTGTATTTAATTAGATATACACATTGTAAAATGTTTCAGGAGGTGTAGCTGGTACCTCATGTGTATATAGGATTACCTCGCAGTGGACCATCATTAATGAGGGTGCAAACACTGATACTGAAAACAGGGGGGGCAGGGGAGAAAACAATATATGACAAATTGAATGTATTTCTCTGGCCAATAGAATATATGCATATGTTTGTTTATGTAGAGTTTTGAAAAACATTTCTAAAAAACTTTTGAGAACAATTAAAAGAAAGTTAATAATTGTTCTGATTAGGAATAACTAGTGGTATGTAGTTTTTGATGTATAAATAATTGGGATGGGACTATGTACCATTAAATATGGTAATTCGATGTATCATATAGTTACTATGTAGGTGTCTATTCCTCCACATCGCCATTGTGTATAATGTGTTATTTCTTGGCCCAGGTAGTGGCGCGTGATTTTGGCAAACCCCAATCATTCTTTAATCTTCCAATCCCAATCAGCATACAGTGTTCCCATATGATGAAGCTCAATAGTGCTAGTGCTTTCAGTGATAGGTTCAAAAACAACAGTTGATAGACAGAATGCAGAACAATGTCAAACATTCACCCCAGTACAGAGATCTGGGCCTAAATCAATCATTTTTTCGAACTCCACACCATCCCAGTTCAGACATGGCCATGTGCAAATCAGCCTTGACCATGTGCCTCATGGGAACAGTCCAGCCCGAACTGCCAAGCCATGTCTTTCCTGGACTGGAATCAAGCATCCTAGGACCGGTTTCTGGCTATCAGCCGTCTTCAGCCAGGATAGCTTGACTCCAGTGGTGTGGAGAGCATAGGACTCACGTCTGAACATACCCATCTCACTCGGGGTGACGAATGCAAAAGCAACAGTTGATGGACTGAATGCAGAACAATGTCATACATTCACGCCAGTACAGAGATTTGGGCCTCAATCCATCGTTTTTTTTAAGTCCACACCATCCCAGTTCAGACATGGCCATATGCAAGTCAGCCTTGACCCTGTGCCTCATGGGAACAGTCCAGCCCGAACTGCCAAGCCATGTCTTTCCTGGACCGGAATCAAGCATCCTAGTTCTGGTTTCTGGCTATCAGCCATCTTCAGCCAGGATAGCTTGACTCCAGTGGTGTGGAGAGCATGGGACTCACGTCTGAGCATACCCATCCCACTCGGGTGACAAATGCAAAAACAACAGTTGATGGACAGAATGCAGAACAATGTCATACATTCACCCCAGTACAGAGATCTGGGCCTAAATCCATAGTTTTCTTTAACTCCACACCATCCCAGTTCAGACATGGCCATATGCAAATCAGCCTTGACCCTGTGCCTCATGGGAACAGTTCAGCCTGAACTGCCAAGCCATGTCTTTCCTGGACCGGAATCAAGCATCCTAGTTCCGGTTTCTGGCTATCAGCCGTCTTCAGCCAGGATATCTTGACTCCAGTGGTGTGGAGAGCATGGGACTCACGTCTGAGCATACCCATCCCACTCGGGTGACAAATGCAAAAACAACAGTTGATGGACAGAATGCAGAACAATGTCATACATTCACCCCAGTACAGAGATCTGGGCCTAAATCCATAGTTTTCTTTAACTCCACACCATCCCAGTTCAGACATGGCCATATGCAAATCAGCCTTGACCCTGTGCCTCATGGGAACAGTTCAGCCTGAACTGCCAAGCCATGTCTTTCCTGGACCGGAATCAAGCATCCTAGGACCGGTTTCTGGCTATCAGCCGTCTTCAGCCAGGATAGCTTGACTCCAGTGTTGTGGAGAGCATGGGACTCACGTCTGAGCATACGCATCCCACTCGGGGTGACAAATGCAAAAACAACAGTTGATAGACAGAATGCAGAACAATGTCATACATTCACCCAAGTACAGAGATCTGGGCCTAAATCCGTCATTTTTTTTTAACTCCACACTATCCCAGTTCAGACATGGCCATATGCAAATCAGCCTTGAACCTGTGCCTCATGGGAACAGTGCAGTCCGAACTGCCAAGCCATGTCTTTCCTGGACCGGAATCAAGCATCCTAGGACCGGTTTCTGGCTATCAGCCGTCTTCAGCCAGGATAGCTTGACTCTAGTGGTGTGGAGAGCATGGGAATCACGTATGAGCATATTTATTTATTTATTTTATATGAAGCTTATAAAGCTCATGGTTACACTAGCTAGTGTGTCCCTGCGCTAAGAAGATAAACTGAGTGACGGACTGGAGAGCAGAGATCTGGGAGGCATTTGGCGAGTAAGCATACCCATCCCACTCGAGGTGACAAATGCAAAAACAACAGTTGATGGACAGAATGCAGAGCAATGTCATACATTCACCCCAGTACAGTGATCTGGCCCTAAATCCATTGTTTTTTTTTTAACTCCACACCATCCCCGTTCAGACACGGCCATATGCAAATCAGCCTTGACCCTGTGCCTCATGGGAACAGTCCAGCCTGAAATGCCAAGCCATGTCTTTCCTGGACCGGAATCAAGCATCCTAGTTCCGGTTTCTGGCTATCAGCCATCTTCAGCCAGGATAGCTTGACTCCAGTGGTGTGGAGAGCATGGGACTCACATCTGAGCATACCCATCCTACTCTGGGTGACAAATGCAAAAACAACAGTTGATGGACAGAATTCAGAACAATGTCATACATTCACCCCAGTACAGAGATCTGGGCCTAAATCCATAGTTTTCTTTAACTCCACACCATCCCAGTTCAGACATGGCCATATGCAAATCAGCCTTGACTCTGTGCCTCATGGGAACAGTTCAGCCCGAACTGCCAAGCCATGTCTTTCCTGGACCGGAATCAAGCATCCTAGGACCGGTTTCTGGCTATTAGCCGTCTTCAGCCAGGATAGCTTGACTCCAGTGGTGTGGAGAGCATGGGACTCACGTCTGAGCATACCCATCCCACTCGGGGTGACAAATGCAAAAACAACAGTTGATGGACAGAATGCAGAACAATGTCATACATTCACCCCAGTACAGAGATCTGGGCCTAAATCCATTGTGTTTTTGAACTCCACACCATCCCAGTTCAGACATGGCCATATGCAAGTCAGCCTTGACCCTGTGCCTCATGGGAACAGTCCAGCCTGAACTGCCAAGCCATGTCTTTCCTGGACCGGAATCAAGAATCCAAGTTCCGGGTTCTGGTTATCAGCCATCTTCAGCCAGGATAGCTTGACTCCAATGTTGTGGAGAGCATGGGACTCATATCTGAGCATACCCATCCTACTCGGGGTGACAAATGCAAAAACAACAGTTGATGGACAGAATTCAGAACAATATCATACATTCACCCCAGTACAGAGATCTGGGCCTAAATCCATAGTTTTCTTTAACTCCACACCATCCCAGTTCAGACATGGCCATATGCAAATCAGCCTTGACTCTGTGCCTCATGGGAACAGTCCAGCCCGAACTGCCAAGCCATGTCTTTCCTGGACCGGAATCAAGCATCCTAGGACCGGTTTCTGACTATCAGCCATCTTCAGCCAGGATAGCTTGACTCCAGTGGTGTGGAGAGCATGGGACTCACGTCTGAGCATACCCATCCCACTCGGGGTGACAAATGCAAAAACAACAGTTGATGGACAGAATGCAGAACAATGCCATACATTCACCCCAGTACAGAGATCTGGGCCTAAATCCATCGTTTTTTTGAACTCCACACCATCCCAGTTCAGACATGGCCATATGCAAATCAGCCTTGACCCTGTGCCTCATGGGAAACAGTGCAGCTCGAACTACCAAGCCATGTCTTCCCTGGACCGGAAACAAGCTTCCGAGGACCGGTTTCTGGCTATCAGCCGTCTTCAGCCAGGATAGCTTGACTCCAGTGGTGTGGAGAGCATGGGACTCACGTCTGAGCATACCCATCCCACTCGGGTGACAAATGCAAAAACAACAGTTGATGGACAGAATGCAGAGCAAAGTCATACATTCACCCCAGCACGGAGATCTGGGCCTAAACCCATCGTTTTTGTGAACTCCACACCCTCCCAGTTCAGACATGGCCATATGCAAATCAGCCTTGACCCTGTGCCTCATGGGAACAGTCCAGCCCAAACTGCCAAGCCATGTCTTTCCTGGACCGGAATCAAGCATCCTAGGACCGGTTTCTGGCTATCAGCCATCTTCAGCCAGGATAGCTTGACTCCAGTGGTGTGGAGAGCATGGGACTCACGTCTGAGCATACCCATCCCACTCGGGTGACAAATGCAAAAACAGCAGTTGATGGACAGAATGCAGAACAATGTCATACATTCGCCCAAGTACAGAGATCTGGGCCTAAATCCATCGTTTTTTTTAACTTAACACCATCCCAGTTCAGACATGGCCATATGCAAATCAGCCTTGACCCTGTGCCTCATGGGAACAGTCCAGCCCGAACTGCCAAGCCATGTCTTTCCTTGACCGGAATCAAGCATCCTAGGACCGGTTTCTGTCTATCAGCCGTCTTCAGCCAGGATAGCTTGACTCCAGTGGTGTGGAGAGCATGGGACTAACGTCTGAGCATACCCATCCCACTCGGGGTGACAAATGCAAAAACAACAGTTGATGGACAGAATGCAGAACAATGTCATATTATTCACCCAAGTACAGAGATCTGGGCCTAAATCCATCGTTTTTTTTAACTCCACACCATCCCAGTTCAGACATGGCCATATGCAAATCAGCCTTGACCCTGTGCCTCATGGGAACAGTCCAGCCCGAACTGCCAAGCCATGTCTTTCCTGGACCGGAATCAAGCATCCTAGGACCGGTTTCTGGCTATCAGCCATCTTCAGCCAGGAGAGCTTGACTCCAGTGGTGTGGAGAGCATGGGACTCACGTCTGAGCATACCCATCCCACTGGGGTGACAAATGCAAAAACAGCAGTTGATGGACAGAATGCAGAACAATGTCATACACTCACCCAAGTACAGAGATCTGGGCCTAAATCTATCGTTTTTTTTAACTTAACACCATCCCAGTTCAGACATGGCCATATGCAAATCAGCCTTGACCCTGTGCCTCATGGGAACAGTCCAGCCCGAACTGCCAAGCCATGTCTTTCCTGGACCGGAATCAAGCATCCTAGGACCGGTTTCTGGCCATCAGCCATCTTCAGCCAGGATAGCTTGACTCCAGTGGTGTGGAGAACATGGGACTCACGTCTGAGCATACCCATCCCACTCGGGGTGACAAATGCAAAAACAGCAGTTGATGGACAGAATGCAGAACAATGTCATACATTCACCCAAGTACAGAGATCTGGGCCTAAATCCATCATTTTTTTTAACTCCACACCATCCCAGTTCAGACATGGCCATATGCAAATCAGCCCAGACCCTGTGCCTCATGGGTACAGTCCAGTCCAGCTCTGGGCCTAAATCCACCGTTTTCAGTGATAGGTTCTGCATTTAGGTTAGTTTTCCAAGACACTGGAAAATAGTTCGACAATGCCTGCAAAATGTAAGAGTTTTCATACAGAGAACTCTGCATACCGCAAAAACAAATTGTTAAATTCTGAAATACCTCTCTCTCAATGCTATAATGTTTGCTTAGTTCCTGAAAGGCAAAGTTTCTGCTTGAATTGCAGGGTTTGTGCTAAATTAATGTTGTGAGTCATTATAGTACTGTAGAAATGTTACTTCACTTTCCAGTGTTTATTTAAAAGTTGTTCTGAGGCTGTCAGAACGCGGTGGTTTGTTAGTCCTGTCTGCTAAATATTATCTTATGTGCTTAAAAATATAATTCAAATGTCAGCATGTTAGCTCTTTTTACACATGAGCTGCAAATTCAGAAAGGTATTTATGAGTATGTGTAGTAATACTCCTGTAATACTGATTCACCTCCTCACAAGCACAATTCCTAAAGTTATGGGCAACGACCTACACCTGTCGTATTTCTTATGTGTGATCTTCTCTGCTAAGATTTCATAGAACTATGCAGACACAGGTCTAAATTTAAACTTTACATTTGTCAATGGCAAGGGAAAGTGGCTAGCAAATGAGATGGACACTACTAAACAGTGGGAGGAAGAATGGGAAAATTAAGGAGGAACAGACCCACATGCACTGACACACATGTGGGTTGATGTCTGGCTCCATTACATGTAGCACCACAGGGAAAGAGTTCAGAATTCAAGGGGTTGGGTTGTATTTGTGTGATTACGTTTATGATGGCAGCTAGGTGAGTAAGATTTTCCTTAGGTGATGCTCTGTTTACCGTAAGCAGAGAATTGCCTTCCCTATGCTAAAATAGTTAAGTTACTATCACTAACTTTTCAGTCTTCTTGCAAGTTGTACTTGTCCTAATCCTCTCGTGTAGGGGGGGAGGCTCTTATACCTCGTAGTAGTGATAAATATATGTTCTGAGTCAATGTATTGACTTTAGGCAGAGATGTACACTCAGGTGAAGTGTTACCTCTATGTGCTCATGTATATTTACCTTTCAGAATTTTCACCACTGCTCTACTTTAGGTATGTATCTATAAATGCACCTGGAACATAGACAGATAAAAAAATATAGGCCTCAATCATCAGCATACAACCAAAAAGAGGCAGACAGAAGAACCGGCTGAGGGGTCTGTTCCATAACAGAATAAGAGGTAGGAGTTTAGCAGCAAGCCAACAATTGAAAGGGCTATAAATGTGACAAAGTGTAGTGGGAGCACAAATGCATGATGTATAATGCTTAAAGGCAGCATTGTAGTGTGAAAGAGCTAAGATAACAGATTCAATTATAATGTTCAAGAGAACTTTTATTTCAGTTCAAAATTCTTCCATAATATGGTAGGTTTCTGTCTCCATAACCAGTTGTTAGACCTGACTTCCTTGTGGTGGTGTCACCTAACTTGTTTTTTACCTTCTGACCTCCTGTTTTGCTGACTTCATTTTTGCTGGCCTTAGTATTCTGGGCATTTACCACTGCTGACTAGTGCCAAAGTGCATATCCTCTGTACTTAACACATGGTAACATTGACTTATCCACAATTGGCATGTTTAATTTACTTGTAAGTCCCCAGTAAAGTGCACTACAGGTGCCCATGGCATGTAAGTTAGTTGCTACTAGTAGGCTTGCAGCTCGGATTGTGTCAATCACTGCAGTAGCCCTTTAAATATGTCTCAGGCCTGCCATTGCAGAGCCTCTGTTTGCAGTTGTAAACTGCCAGGTCGACCTAGCAAGTTAACCCTCTTGCCAGGCCCAAACCTTCCTTTTTAGTACATATGTCAACCCTAAGGTAGGCACTGAACAACCCCAGGGGCAGGGAGCAGTATATTTAAAAAGCTGGACACGTACTTTTATGTTTTACATGTCCTGTTAGTGAAAAACTATTACATTTGTTTTTCGCTACTGCAAGGCCTGTTTTTCCAATAGGTTACCATTGGGATTACCTTATTACATTTTACAAGTATAATTTCCAAGCCAGATTTTAAGTTCTAAGTCTGAAATTGCCACTTTTAGAAAGTTTAAATTTTTGTACTTTAACTATTCTGTGCCTCCAACTGTCTCTGAATACACATTTGGGGAGGGTGGCAGCTGGATGTTGTGCACTACCTCTAGGCAGTCTCCCACAAAGGGAGCCTAGGTGCACCTGATGGGCCAATCACATCCTGATGGGCCATTGCAGGGTAATAGGCCATTCTGGACAGGATAAACATTGTTTACCACAAAACATTTTCCCCGCATGAAATCACATCGCAGTTGCTACAATGACCGCGTTGTAACAACGCATACCATTACTCCAAAAGTCAGAACAACGACTTGCGGAGTGGTAAGAAGGGTTTTGGATTTAGAATTCAACACCTTCCCTACTGTTGCAT
Organism: Lissotriton vulgaris; assembly: GCF_964263255.1. Lineage (NCBI taxonomy): Eukaryota > Metazoa > Chordata > Amphibia > Caudata > Salamandridae > Lissotriton > Lissotriton vulgaris. The sequence goes on from NC_141691.1 coordinate 1,675,613,267, forward strand.
ATACTGGAGTTGGAATAGTAAATTATACTATTCCAACATCCAGCGCTCCACTAGAGCAAGTCGTTGTTACGACTTGCGGGGTAATGGTACGTGTTGTAACAACGCGGTCATTGTAATGACTGCGTTGTAATTTTCTGGGAGGAAAAAGCATGCATTGAAAGGAGGCATACTCAATGGGAGGGATGAGCTGACACTTGCACCAAGAGCTGCATACCCCCCTGTAGTGATTATCGAGCCAGGGCAGAAACAACATGTACCTTGTGTACTTTAAATGCCTCTCTTTGACATCTCCCTCACTTTAAAGGCACAACCGGTTAAAAGTACTGGACCCCTGACACCATCAACTCAGTACACATCTGGATCTGAGAACATTCTGCCAGGAAGGACTGCTGTGCTGATGAAAGGACTGTTACTCTTATGGACTTTGCTGGACTTCTGCTTTGCTGGGCCTCCAGCTGCCTGCTACCCTACTTGGCTGGGAGTGAGAAGAACTGGACATGCATCGCTACATTCTCATAATTAATGTGACTCCAAGAGCATCCTGGCTGTTTTGAAGTATAAAATACTGCCATTGAACCCTGCTACAGCGTCTGGACTGTGCCAACTGTGAGCCCTGCCCTGCCAGTCCTGGGCCCTTGGAATTGCGTTTTCTAACTGTCTGTTAGAAACGGGACCCTGTCCGGCCAAGACTCGCGTCGAGGTCAGTCAGGGATCGCCATTTCTAAAGTCAGGGCAAGGGAGTCACACACCAAGGCAACCCCCACTCGCCCTCTAGGTAACGTGGCGCGAGCAGTCTAGGCTAAACTTGGAGGCGGTATGAGTTAAGTATTTGCGCACGCACCCCAGCAACAACACCCAAGGCCCACCACAAAGAAAGACTCCACACAAGGATATATATAAAAAATAGCCTTTGTATTATAATAAACAAAACACATTAGATAACACACGCAAACTGTACAATGTGCCAGGGGCACGGGCAGAATTTACAAGGGGAATTATGTACAGGACAGGGCCACATGGACCACTGTCAGGGGTAGGCACTTGTCAGAAAATAATACTGGTAGGTATACACTTATGTTGTAAACATAGAATGAGTAGCACCAAAATTATAAATGCAACATACATCCAGTAATCACTGGAACAGTAAAGACCTTCTACGCAACCCTAAAATACTGTAGGAAATCACACAGGTAACTAGGACCTTATCAGCAGGACCTAAAAAAGGAATACCAACACCTAAGCAATTCACTCTTAGCAAAGGGAAGGAAACCTAAACATAAAATGAAACATCAGCAATCCTCTATGCAGGTCACATTTAGCAAAGTGGATAACATAAAATGGGACATCACCAATCCTCTATGCAGGTCACATTTAGCAAAGTGGATGAACCTAAAGTGGGATGTCAACAATCCTCTATGCAGGTCACATTTAGCAAAAGGGGATAAACATGAAATACCTAATCAGGTCACTTTTAGAAAAGGTAAGCGGACATAAACAATTGCACATGAGGCATTAAACACAGAGGTGCAGCGTAGAACATTTTGCGCAAGAATCACCTACACAGAAATCACAATGCGCGGGGTGCACACAGCACAACACTCACAAATGTCCCTCAGGCCAACTGGCCTCGAAAGGGGCGGAATGCCCTGAGTCTCAGTGTCAGGGAGGTCTGCGCAGGCAGCACAGAACACAAAGCCTAAACGTGGCAACTGTCCAGTAAGTGCTGGACAGTTGTAAATACAGATGAACAACGTTGGAGCCAGGAGGGCTCAAGAACCAAGTGGGCAAGGAGCCTCTCAGGGGCTCACAAAGCAAATGTACAAATAGAGCTTCAGCGCTCTAGACAAGGAATATGCCCCAGAGCCTCTCCCAGGGCTCACACAGCAAAATAGGCAAGCACTAAAGAGCTCAGCGCTCTAAAACGATAAAAATGCGGGCGAGGAGCCTCCCGGGGCTCGAGAACAGATGTGCCCCCACGAGCTTCTCTGGCTCGCAAATCAATTGGGCAGGTGGAGCCTCTCGTGGCTCAATAAACAAAATATGCCCCTCAGATCGTTGGAGTCCCTCACAGGGGACTCTGGAATCACTTACTGCCCCAAGAGCCTTTCAGGCTCACAACACGCAACTTGCCCCTGGAGCCTCGGGGCTCCTCAATCTTCACGAGCGCGAGGTCGCGCTACGGGGGAGGGGCGGACACCGGCAATGTGTCCCGACGCCCCTCTCCCTTTCCAGGCACTCACCGGGTGTCTGCTGGCGGGACGGCTCCTCGGCGGCTCTGCTGGGGCCGCGGGCGGGCTCCTCTTCCTCGTCCCGGGGCTCCTCTTCACTCGTGAGCCTCGGGCAGGACACGCCGGCTGCTTCTCTGCTGCGGGGGCGGGACTTCCGGGTTTCCCGTCTCGGGCCGCGCTGCGATTGGTCAGCTTCCGGGTCGTCGCGGGCAGCGCGGCGGCCCGTTCTAGACAGGCAGGCGGGCTCACAGTATCCGAGGAGTGGGCTCCCTCGCGATACTTACAATATCCAACAACGGGGCAATGCGGGGTGGGCACCGGCTCCTAATTAAAATTAAAAGGCGAGGTGGCACTCGCTAATGCTGCAAATCGGCAAAATCAGACGGGCAGATGCCGGGTGGGCACCGGCTGCACACAAAGCGCTCCCAAGTGCTTAGGGACTAAAGAAAGCGCGCCTAGCGCTAGAAATATCAGCAAAGCGCTATTGAGCGCTGGGGCACACGGAAAGCGCTCCTAGCGCTATAAATCAAAGAAGAGCGCTTCCAGGCACAGCAACAGCTCCAGCAGGGTCTGGAGGCAGGCAGAGGGGCAAGGCAGGGCCAGAGCCAGCGCACTGGGTCTCCAGGCAGGGAGACAGCCAAGTGGCGGTCCTCTTGGCCCCTGCAGCAGCAGCAGCCCCCTCTGGCAAGATCCTAGAAGGAAACCAAAGACAGGACAATTGTATGGGGACACAGCCCCTTCTTATACAGAAAACCCCCTTTGTCTCAGGGTGCAGGGTGGGGGAAAACCAGTCGCAGCTGGTTCTGAAGTACTCTGTTTACCTCAACCACCCTCTCTATTCACTGGCAGGGCTAGGGCCATCAGTCGCACTACAGGGGGTGGAGCCAACATTGTCTGGGGAAAGTCCAGGCCCATCAGGGACCAGGTGCACTCCTCCCAAGCCATCAAGCATGCTAATCTCACACTCACCACCGGGCAGACCCATCCAGCCTTCCTGGAGCCAGGCTCACCAGCCAGCTCCAGCCAATCACACTGCAGGAATATTTTACATTAATATGCCAAGTCCTAGAAATGGCATTTCTACTCATGACACACACGTACCACATACACCATTGTGAAGCATTCATTCCCACGAACTCGCACATACCAAATTCGAGCATGCACTCCCCACGTATCAGGAACTACTAGGGAGACAGACATTCCCCATGCATCCCTATGGGAGAGCAGGCCAGCCTAACTACATGCACGCACTTTACTCTGGGACACAGAGAAAAAGTGCGCACAGACCAGAAAATCATCCACGCATATCACAGATTAAAAGAAAAAAGATTAGGGGTGAACCTGCCTTAAGGGCCAAGTCCAACACAACCCCCTTCCAGCCAAAACGCAGGGCAGACCAATCACCACCGTGATGGACTTCCCTGCTTGGGGCGATAAAACACGGACGCGGGCCTGCAACTGCAGGGACACCCTCCTGTTTTACGCCACTGTGAACCCCTGGGGTTCTTTCTAAAGCTATGGTAGGGACTCACTGGATTACCCCACTGGTACTCTCCAGCTGCCCTTGGCCAGGACCAGGCTCTAGGCCATCCAGGTGCCACTGGATCCTGCCAACTCACCAAGTGGGGGGTAGTAACCCCTGGCACATAACAGACATTCTCCACTCTTCCTGTCTGCAAGACAAGGCTAGACTGCCACTGGTTCTCCAGCCTATGGTCTACAACCTTAGGTGGACCAGGAGTCTCAGGAAAGGCTCTTCTCCCCTTACCTCTTCTCCTAGGGTTCCTCCGCCTCCTGCGAGGGGTACCCTCTAAACACCACTCTCCCAACCTAGGGTTTAACCCCTCAGGTGGTACCGAGGTCAGAGGTGGGCTTTCCCACCCTCTGCACCCCCTTCCAGAGTCCTGCTCCCTCCCAACTAGGGGCGGCACCTCTGGAGAAAGAACTGGTTAGGACACTGCTTACAGTATTCCCACCCTTCAGGTCAGGCAAACCCTGAACCTGGACCTCCAACCTCCGGTCTAGAACCTTTGGTGGAATCACTGCCTGGCACTCCAGGACTTCTGAGGACTCACAGGTCACTCCCAAATCACTCTTTTCACTGGACTTCTGTACTCTCCCTCCTGGAGCAGTACTGCCAGACTCCACAACTACAGAAGCTCCGCTCACAGATGCTCCAGGTCCTCCACACACTAGGAGATCTCCCTCAAGTGGACTAATAGGAAAGCATAGGTCCCCACCCTGGTGTTCCCTAAAGAAACCATCCAGGCTCTGAGGTAGGGCTTCGGGCATCCGGGGACTCTCGGTCTCACACTTACTTCCGCTCCACTGAGACAGACAGCAAGCCCCTACACCCTCCTCACTATACTGAGACCTAGCTGGGCTACTCTCACCCTCCTCCACCACGCTGGGTTGGAGAAAACCTGACCCACTATTATTGGAATTACTCACTAGCGGCGCTAAGGAACCTCTTGCACTCTCCCATCGGTCTGCTTCTGCTGCAAGCTCACATGCAATAAACGATCCAAACTTCAACAGGTGCTGGCGCAACTCTGGCGCACAATAACTGAGCAGGTGCTCTGTGACAACCATGCTAAACAACCCGCCAGACTTGTCGTTCACGTGAGCCTTTTCCCAATCACACAGTGCTCCACAACACTCATCTTCAAAGTCATCCCAAGACTGATGAGGCAGTTTCCTAAGTCTCCTGAACTTCAACCCAAACTCTTCTGCGGGGGAACCAGGAACCATACTCGGGGAACTGGGAGTGGGACTGTCTACACCAACACTTAAAAAGCTGCCACCACTGGACTCCACCCTCCCTGGGGAATCCGGACAATTACACATGCACTCAGGGGGTAACCTACTCTCTTGGGCTACCTTCTCCCTGAACAAGGCCCTCTCAGCCTCTAGCTTGGCATGCTCCAACCTGAGCTGTTCCAACGCTAGCTGATACTCCCTCTCTTCCTTCCTATCCAACCACTCCTCTGGGGACAGGGGAAGGGATGGGGCGCTGGTACTGACACTGGACCCAGCAAGGGACTCCCTATCTATGGGGTCCTCACTCTCTGCTGACATCCATCCACTGTCATCACCATCCAACTCACATTCATCAACAGAATCTTCAGGGCTCCCCACAGACTCACCACCCTCATGGCGTGCGGCCCGGGTCCTATCTCTCTCACTGTGCTCGAGATCCCACTGATCCTTTTGCCATTGGATCAGGCTGTCCCTAAGCTGGGACTGAGTAACCAACTCACTCACCTCTATGCCTCCCTTTTTGCAGAATCTGACCAGCTCTAATCTACTGTACCTAAACAGACTACAGAGATCAAAAACTGGCTCCATTTTGGCGGACGTTCTCAGGAAAAGTTTGACACAGGGAACCTGGGGGTCTGAGCTAAACAGGAGAATACAATCACAATTCAGCAAGATTCCTATCAGAGAACTTGCACTCCACTGTCCAGGTAAACACACACTCATTCACACACAACCCTCCCCTCGGACTGGTAAGGCAGTTTCTACCACCCCTGATTCTCTCAACCTGACCACTAGCGACACAGGTACCAAACTCTGGGAGCAGGGCGGGGAACAAGGTACTGGACAAAATACAAATGACACCTTTCAGGAGAAGCAAAACTGAGCTTCCCTAAAAAACAATAATCCCCAAAATGTGGTTATCTAAAAAATGCAGAGCTTTGAAGTGTGGCCTGTCGCCACTGTGGTACAGCGCAAACACAAATTCCTATCCTCACCGCTTGCCGCCAATGTTAGAAACGGGACCCTGGCTGGCCAAGACTCGCGTCGAGGTCAGTCAGGGATCGCCATTTCTAAAGTCAGGGCAAGGGAGTCACACACCAAGGCAACCCCCACTCGCCCTCTAGGTAACGTGGCGCGAGCAGTCTAGGCTAAACTTGGAGGCGGTATGAGTTAAGTATTTGCGCACGCACCCCAGCAACAACACCCAAGGCCCACCACAAAGAAAGACTCCACACAAGGATATATATAAAAATAGCCTTTGTATTATAATAAACAAAACACATTAGATAACACACGCAAACTGTACAATGTGCCAGGGGCACGGGCAGAATTTACAAGGGGAATTATGTACAGGACAGGGCCACATGGACCACTGTCAGGGGTAGGCACTTGTCAGAAAATAATACTGGTAGGTATACACTTATGTTGTAAACATAGAATGAGTAGCACCAAAATTATAAATGCAACATACATCCAGTAATCACTGCAACAGTAAAGACCTTCTACGCAACCCTAAAATACTGTAGGAAATCACGCAGGTAACTAGGACCTTATCAGCAGGACCTAAAAAAGGAATACCAACACCTAAGCAATTCACTCTTAGCAAAGGGAAGGAAACCTAAACATAAAATGAAACATCAGCAATCCTCTATGCAGGTCACATTTAGCAAAGTGGATAACATAAAATGGGACGGATCACTGACATAATATAGAATGACAAAATATAGACTTACCAAAATATAGTCACCAAAATATAGAATGCCAAAATATCGAATTCCTATCTACAAACAGGTAAGTACAGAAATATCGAATCCAAAATATAGTCTGTAAAAAATATAGTCAGTCAAAATATCAATTTTTTTAAATGTCTTAAAAGTAATTTAAAATTAATGAAATAATAAATATAATTAACTAAAACATACTTAAAAATTTTCAGATAACCTTAAAATTAAGATGTAATTAATTTAAGTTATTAATAAAAAATGTACAATATTTTACCGTAGGATAGCAGGAGGGTAACATTTAATATTACCACTCCAGTGAGTGCAACAGTAGGGAAAGCGTTGGATAGCGGAGGGGTAATAAATACTATTCCAACTCCAGTGAGTGCAACAGTAGGGAAGCGTTGGATAGCGTAGGGGTAAAAATTACTATTCCCACTCCAGAGAGTGCAACAGTAGGGAAAGCGTTGGATAGCATAAGGGTAAAAATTACTATTCCCACTCCAGAGAGTGCAACAGTAGGGAAAGCGTTGGATAGCGGGAGGGTAAAAATTACTATTCCAACTCCAGAGCGTGCAACAGTAGGGAAAGCGTTGGATAGATTAGGGGTAAGAATTACTATTCCCACTCCAGAGAGGGCAACAGTAGGGAAAGCGTTGGATATTGGAAGGGTAAAAATTACTATTTCCACTCCAGAAAGTACAACAGTAGGGAAAGCATTGGATAGCGTAGGGGTAAAAATTACTATTCCCACTACAGAGAGTGCAACAGTAGGGAAAGCGTTGGATAGCGTAGGGGTAAAAAATACTATTCCCACTCCAGAGAGTGCAACAGTAGGGAAAGCGTTGGATAGCGGGAGTGTGAAAATTACTATTCCCACTCCAGATAGTGCAACAGTAGGGAAAGCTTTGGATAGCGTAGGGGTAAAAATTACTATTCCCACTCCAGAGAGTGCAACAGTAGGGAAAGCGTTGGATAGCGTAGGGGTAAAAAAGGCTATTCCCACTCCAGAGAGTGCAACAGTAGGGAAAGCGTTGGATAGCGGGAGGGTGAAAATTACTATTCCCACTCCAGTGAGTTTAACAGTAGGGAAAGTAATGATTTAATATATTATTAAAAATAAATTAAATATCAATACCAATAAAACATTAATTGAAATTAATAACCAATTTAATATTATGTAATAATTAATTAGAAATACAACTACATATTAGTTATTAAAAATTAATAACCTATTCATAATTATTGAACAACTAATTAATTTTCAATAACAAAAACTAATTAATAATAAAAATTAATACCAATTAAAAATTAACAGTAAATTAATTATCAATACACAAAAAGTATTTTTAATATGTAATTAATTACAATTACATTACTTCCCACCCTATTCCCCTATAAACCCACATCCCACTACAGAAAATACATTAATACAATTATCATAATTATCAAATATTTAATTAATACAAAATAATTACCAATTAATAAAAATTAATTGCCAATTAATAAAAATTATTTGCCAATTAATAGAAATCAATTACCAATTAAAAATTAATTAACAATAAATTTAAAATCAATACCAATAAATGAAAAAAATTATTTACTTAATTACAATTAAATTACTTCCCACCCTATTCCCCTATAAACCCACAACCCGCTACAGAAAATAAATTTTGAAAATTAACATAATTAACAATTAATCAATTAATACGAATTAATTGGCAATTAATACAAATGAATTACCAATTAAAAATTAACAATAAATTCAAAATGAATACCAATAAATAAATAAAAATATTTAATTAATTACAATTAAATTACTACCCACCCTATTCCCCTATAAACCCACAACCCGCTACAGAATTAAATTACGCAAAAATTGAATAACATAAAATTCATTACTTAAAATACATTAAACATACATTACAAAAATTAAAACACACTTTTCACACATATACTAACATACAAAACACTTTAAAACAATTGATATTATTAAAAAATCGATATATTTAATGCCTATATTGTATACTTCGATATTTTGACTTCTATATTTTGAAAATCGATATTACTTACCTTAAATTCGATATTTTTAACCACTATATTGTGTCCATTCGATATTTTGTCCATTCTATATTTTTACTTCGATATTATGTCCATTCTATATTTTGGAATCGATATTATGACTGTTTACCAAAATGGGACATCACCAATCCTCTATGCAGGTCACATTTAGCAAAGTGGATAAACCTAAAGTGGGATGTCAACAATCCTCTATGCAGGTCACATTTAGCAAAAGGGCATAAACATGAAATACCTAATCAGGTCACTTTTAGAAAAGGTAAGCGGACATAAACAATTGCACATGAGGCATTAAACACAGAGGTGCAGATTAGAACATTTTGCGCAAGAATCACCTACACAGAAATCACAATGCGCGGGGTGCACACAGCACAACACTCACAAATGTCCCTCAGGCCAACTGGCCTCGAAAGGGGCGGAATGCCCTGAGTCTCAGTGTCAGGGAGGTCTGCGCAGGCAGCACAGAACACAAAGCCTAAACGTGGCAACTGTCCACTAAGTGCTGGACAGTTGTAAATACAGATGCACAATGTTGGAGCCAGGAGGGCTCAAGAACCAAGTGGGCAAGGAGCCTCTCAGGGGCTCACAAAGCAAATGTACAAATAGAGCTTCAGCGCTCTAGACAAGGAATATGCCCCAGAGCCTCTCTCAGGGCTCACACAGCAAAATAGGCAAGCACTAAAGAGCTCAGCGCTCTAAAACGATATAAATGCGGGCGAGGAGCCTCCCGGGGCTCGAGAACAGATGTGCCCCCACGAGCTTCTCTGGCTCGCAAATCAATTGGGCAGGTGGAGCCTCTCGTGGCTCAATAAACAAAATATGCCCCTCAGATCGTTGGAGTCCCTCACGGGGGACTCTGGAATCACTTACTGCCCCAAGAGCCTTTCAGGCTCACAACACGCAACTTGCCCTTGGAGCCTCGGGGCTCCTCAATCTTCACAAGCGCGAGGTCGTGCTACGGGGGAGGGGCGGACACCGGCAATGTGTCCCGACGCCCCTCTCCCTTTCCAGGCACTCACCGGGTGTCTGCTGGCGGGACGGCTCCTCGGCGGCTCTGCTGGGGCCGCGGGCGGGCTCCTCTTCCTCGTTCCGGGGCTCCTCTTCACTCGTGAGCCTCGGGCAGGACACGCCGGCTGCTTCTCTGCTGCGGGGGCGGGACTTCCGGGTTTCCCGTCTCGGGCCGGGCTGCGATTGGTCAGCCGGCCCAATGCTTCCGGGTCGTCGCGGGCAGCGCGGCGGCCCGTTCTAGACAGGCAGGCGGGCTCACAGTATCCGAGGAGTGGGCTCCCTCGCGATACTTACAATATCCAACAACAGGGCAATGCCGGGTGGGCACCGGCTCCTAATTAAAATTAAAAGGCGAGGTGGCACTCGCTAATGCTGCAAATCGGCAAAATCAGACGGGCAGATGCCGGGTGGGCACCGGCTGCACACAAAGCGCTCCCAAGCGCTTAGGGACTAAAGAAAGCGCGCCTAGCGCCAGAAATATCAGCAAAGCGCTATTGAGCGCTGGGGCACACGGAAAGCGCTCCTAGCGCTATAAATCAAAGAAGAGCGCTTCCAGGCACAGCAACAGCTCCAGCAGGGTCTGGAGGCAGGCAGAGGGGCAAGGCAGAGCCAGAGCCAGCACACTGGGTCTCCAGGCAGGGAGACAGCCAAGTGGCGGTCCTCTTGGCCCCTGCAGCAGCAGCAGCCCCCTCTGGCAAGATCCTGGAAGGAAACCAAAGACAGGACAATTGTATGGGGACACAGCCCCTTCTTATACAGAAAAAACCCTTTGCTCCGGGTTCAGGGTGGGGGAAAACCAGTCGCAGCTGGTTCTGAAGTACTCTGTTTACCTCAACCACCCTCTCTATTCACTGGCAGGGCTAGGGCCATCAGTCGAACTACAGGGGGTGGAGCCAGCATTGTCTGGGGAAAGTCCAGGCCCATCAGGGACCAGGTGCACTCCTCCCAAGCCATCAAGCATGCTAATCTCACACTCACCACCGGGCAGACCCATCCAGCCTTCCTGGAGCCAGGCTCACCAGCCAGCTCCAGCCAATCACACTGCAGGCATATTTTACAGTAATATGCCAAGTCCTAGAAATGGCATTTCTACTCATGACACACACGTACCACATACACCATTGTGAAGCATTCATTCCCACGAACTCGCACATACCAAATTCGAGCATGCACTCCCCACGCATCAGGAACTACTAGGGACACAGACATTCCCCATGCATCTCTATGGGAGAGCAGGCCAGCCTAACTACATGCACGCACTTTACTCTGGGACACAGAGAAAAAGTGCGCACAGACCAGAAAATCATCCACGCATATCACAGATTAAAAGAAAAAAAATTAGGGGTGAACCTGCCTTAAGGGCCAAGTCCAACACTGTCTTCTGCTGAAATTCACACATCGCCGTCATTCTGCTGGTTGGAACCGATACATCTCAGCTTGACGGAAACGCCTCGCCACTGCCACTGAAGATGAGAACATCAAATCGCCAGCTGTGTGGCTCATCAACAAACCATTGCCTTCATTGAGAGGAGTTCGATGATGACGCATCTCCAACTGAGGGGATTGGAATTGGCGCATCACCTGCATCTAAAGGGATCAAAGCTGACGGATTGCCTCTTCTGCTCCTCGCACCGGGTCTTCGATGTTGACGTATTTCCCTTATCCAAGGTACTTTTGCAGTGGGACAAGGATGGTCCTTGTATCCAACTCACGCTCCATCGCAGTTGGCCTAAACTTTCAGATTTTACCCAGTGAAGTGTGACCTGATAGTCCCAGTTGGCGCTTTATGTTTCTAAGCACTATGGGCCAGATGTCCGACCAGTCATAAATTGTGATGTTTTGCAACTCTCAATTTGCGACTCACAATATGGAATGTATGCATTTTGCGAATCCTAATGGAGTTGCTAGAGTCTCACCTCATTAATATTATTGAAGAAGGTGGCAATTTGGGGCCCTTTTAGGAATCTCCCCTATCACAGGGATGGTGGCCTGCTGGGGACAGCAGACCACCATGTCTGTGTGTGTTTTTTTTAAATAAAGTAACTTTTTATTCAAATGCAACCCTTGCATTTAAAAGAAAACACAGAAAAGTTGTCTTTTGATTTTTAAGGGCAGACAGTGCAGTGGTCCATAGAACCACTGCCTGCTCTTAAAAAATATTTCTACATACATTTACAAAGGGGGAGGAGTTTCCTGGGACCCCTTCCCATTTGCAACTGGCTTACTACCTACTTGAAGTAGGTAGTAACTGTGATTGTTTTGCGGCCACATTAGCTGTCACAAAACAATTAAACATACCAGTGCAAATCGCTATTAGCAAGAAACACCCTTGTCAAGCCTCTTCTCAATAGCTACTCGCAAACCCTATTTTACGAGTCGATAACAGGTTACCAACTCCCAAATTAGGGTTTTTACATACCACAACCCTTTTTAGCAGTCACAAATGGGCCAATTTCCAGTTTGCGACCACTAAAATACTTATTATGTTTTTGTGTTTTCGGTCTTGTTTTGTTTATCAAATAAAGCTCTGTGTTTCTAACCTGGTCTGGAGTATATTTGTGGAGTATTTTTGTGTGGTGATTTAATTGATTTACTGTATTAAGTGTTGCAGAAATACTTTATGCATTGCCTCTTAAATTAGGCCTGCTTGCTCTGTACCAAGGTACCAGAGGTTGAGCGCAGGTTAATTTAGGATGTGTAACTAGAGACCTTATTTCTAACACCAATGATAACAGAGTCATTTACTGCTTTTCTTTCCATAATGCTAAGTGCTTGGAATGTCTTCAGATCATGCAACCAATTAATGCCCTGGTTAGATGTATCTTTCAGTATGGTCAGGACCCTGTTACACAGGGTCTACATGGTGCCCCTGCCTGGGGGCTTGGGCATATTTATTATTACTATGTTTTATTTGTCTTGCAACAGCTGATATATTGTAGCCTTGGAATGGAGGTGTATTCCTCTTGGACTTTACAATAGACTCATGTATGTGCCCAGGAGTAGGAAGCAGGACTTGAATCACATAGATATCTCTTCTTAGCCTGAGTACGCTAGTCTTGTTGCACATTATGTAACCCTTACTCCATTGAGGGAATTTTAGGGGGTTGGAGCTTGGTGCTCAAAATGAGGTTGGATGGCTGTCCTATTTAGAATTATGAATTATTGCATAATGGTGTATTTAGGCTACACTAGAGAGGGTTGGATCCAGCCCTTTAGTCTGTGGTCCTTCTGTGGACTTTTGGAACAAATCAATTATTTGCACATCCTAACTACAACACGCTGACATTGTTGCTTTCTCGTGGGATGAGAACAATCTCATTACCATCCACAGCTAGCAGTTTCTATCTCATCTAGCTGAAATCTTGTGCATTCATCTTTGAGCCCTATGATAACCTGCAGTATCACTTGCAGTCAGAATGTTTAGTGTTGTTAAACGTGTATTGATAGATGACTTTGCTGGATAACAGAGATGGGTCAATTTTATTGGTTTTGCTGAAAGAATCTCTATCACAATAAGCATCAATCAGTGAACAGTACTATGATTCATTTATTTGGGCACCCTCCAGAATTACAATTGAAGTTACTTAACTTCAATTTATGAGTGGGTGTTACTCAGATACATGAAAGAAGATTGATCCCTTGGCATTGCAGCTTGTATCCTCAACAAAAGAGGACCTATCAACTGATCCCAACATGTGCACCGCCACATCGAGGCCTAAGTAGGTGAAAGTACCTGGGTGTGAGTTATGAGTTTCTGTAAGGTTCTCACTCTTCCCTCTTCTCTTTCAATGCTATATCTTTTCCATTGCATAGTGCTTGTTTATACACCATGCAAGCTAGAGCAGGAGCAGATAGTTCTTCTGCCATGCCTGCACTTGTATAAATTATGGTATTGATGTCCTGGCTGTATAATTTTGTAATTCTTGGGAATTAACGCGTTCTTAATCCTCCTCAATCTAGGCTTTAGTCAGCAGGGCACCCTGTCTCCTTGTCCAGCAACATATTTTTCAGGCAGTGTAGAGCAAGAGTGCTTTTTCTGCATCCTATGACTGATACTAGGCTTAGGACCTAGGAAGTCCTTGCCCGGGTCATAAAGTTTTTCTACCTAGCGCTATACAGTTTCCTCAGAGGTGCAGATGAATACAACATTTTTTGTCAGGGCAGTATAGTATTAGTATTTATGGCAAACTTTATCAGAGCTAATCAAGTGGTAAGTCATGTTAAAACATCAGCTAACTAATGGGCACTAAGAGGGGGAGGTGGGCATGGTGGAATGCATAATTAGGGGCACAGGACAGCAACCAGAGAGAGATCAGCCCTATTGCAAGTCAATTCTCACCACAACACATTGTCAATGACACTGACAGGTGCAGGGGTGGATAGTGGAACAGATACAGGACAGAGATCCTAAGCAGAGATTAATTTTTGCTATGCAGAGATCATGTCAGTGCTGCTCAGGGCTCTAAACAAGTTTTCTTGTTGCTTTCTTCAAAGAAAATATCAAGGCCTGGTAGGAAGCATGTGTGGATTCTTCCAACTTTCACATGCACTACAGGCTTTCTTGCAGGTAATTTATTCTTATACCAAAATCATAGATAAATACATTATATTTAAAGTACGCATTTACAGCATACTATTTTACAATATATTGGAACTATGCAAGTGCTAGCAGATCTTAACTGGCAGAAGCAGCCAATAAAAGAGGAAGATGCCTGCTGTATTTTGCTTTCTATAAACTGTGGTGGAGTTAAATTCTCGAGTTTTCTGTGTGCTTATAATATGCTTTAAAATGCTGCACTTTGGAGTGGCAAAAAAGGTTATGCATAATGCTAGCTTCTGGTCTTGACATGAAACATAGCAATCGCAATTTCTGCTTCCGCAATTCATGAAGCAAAAACCCACCAAATTGCGAATTCGCAAACATAAATTTGCAGAAACAATGTGGACCCCCCCTTAGCGAATCTGTAATAGCAATTTTCCCCTTATTCTGCGAATTAATTTGCGAATTCGCAAATACAATTCATCAAACATCGCAAATTGCGGAAAAAAACAAAATCGCAAAATGCGAGTCGCAATTGACACTGTAGTAGCATGAGTACATTCACATTGCCAGATCTATACATCGTGGCAAGGCGGCATAGGCTCCAGTGTGCAGCCCGGAATCAAAGCAGGATTCAGGAACGCATCTTCCGGCTGTGGATTACACTCCTGGGACAGACTGAGGAGCAGATCTACTCAAAATACAGGCTGAATGGGGCAATGATAACTAAGCTCATCCGAGACCTTGACCCCCTGATAAAGCACCCAACAGGGAGGACCAATGCCGTGCCCACCCATGTCCAGGTCCTGTGCTGCCTGCACCTCCTGGCCGCCAGAAGCTTCCAGGGGATAGTTGCATATGCAGGGGGGATCTCCCAGAGCACACTGTCACGCTGCCTATGGTGTTTCCTGGATGCCATGCTGACCCGGATACACCACTACATAACCTTCCCAACCACCCAACTGGACTTAAATCAAACAAAGCTTGCCTTCTACAACTTCGCGCAAATTCCCCATGTAATTGGATGCATTGACTGTACCCACATCCACATCTGCCCACCCGCTGAGGCAGAGTACATGTACCCGAACCGCAAGGCCTACCACTCACTGAACATCCAGATGGTCTGCAATGCAAAGACAATCATCACTGACATAGTGGCCCAATACCCGGGGAGCATGCATGATTCCTTCATCTTCCGGCACAGTGGCATACACACCCGCTTGGCCAGGGGTGACTTTGGCGAGGAACACCTCCTAGGCAAGTACACATGCCCACACACAGTACGTCGAGACCATGTAGTTGCGCATAACAAGCACTGAACCTCTGCTCCTTTCCTTCAGGTGACAGTGCCTACGGCCTCCGTGAGTACCTCCTCACCCCATACCTCAACCCTGCCACACCACAGGAACGGCGTTACAATGCTGCACACATTCGCACTAGAAATTGCATTGAACGGACATTTGGGCTGTTAAAGAGCCAATTCTGCATCCTACATAAGACTGGTAGGGCCCTCAAATCCCAGCCTGAGGTCTGCTGCCGCATCGTGGCTGTGTGTGCCATACTCCACAATATTGCTACCAAGCGGAGGATACCTGTGGAGATCTCTGGCAGTGAGTCGGAGGGGGACAACTGCCCACCTGCACATGTCCATCATGCACGCGGGGAGAATCCTGCAGAAGGACACAGACGCCGCAACAACATCACAATGAACTATTTCTAGTGCACCCATACCCCTCACACAACACTGCACTCATGCATGTCAAATGAAATAATGACATGAGTCGGATTTACGTTTGAAATAAATTCTTCTTATTTTTGGGACAAAATATTTCTTTAACTTTTTTTTCACAATACATGAAAACTGTATTTCCTCATACAGCCCCATGATAGCGAAGCAGGTGTGCTTGTCATATCAGCATGGCACTGCTGCTAGAGTGCATGCAATCACTGGCGCCTCCGGCCGGACGCACCCAGTCGCCTCTCCACATCCTCCTCGCCAGTATTGGCCCGTGATGCTGCACTGGGCCTGGTGCTGCGGCGGCGTTCGGTTACCACCGGCAGGGACAGGCTGCTCAGACTGGATGTGCCCTCACTGGCATCATCCCCCCCCCTTGCATGGCCATGGTCACACGCCTGCTGATTCTGGACAGCGGTTGTGAGCTGTTCCAATGCCCTTGCAACATCCTGGCAGCATTGCACCATCTGAATTTGCATCCCCAGGGACCGACGTGAACGTAGGGAGGTCGCATTACCGATCAGGTGGTTTGATCTGGTATATGCTGACAGCCGGGTCAGCAGGTGGCGGCGGAGGGTGATGTCCTGCTGTGACACCATGATTTGGCGGTTCTCCCTGACTGCAGCCGTCAACACCTGCACGCTTTCCGTGAGCTGGCTCACATTGCGCGCAGTCTTATAAAGCTACAGCTGCATGCCTGCTTTTGGTGGACAGCTAGCATCCGGCGTTCTATACCCAGCCCTGGATCTTGGCCATGTTGCCCCCTGCCAGCGCGTGTTGCCACTTTGCGCTGCTGCCTCATCAGGCCGCTGGACTGTGACCGCACAGTGGCTGTGCGCCGTGTCTGCCTCCTGGGTGGTGGTGTGGCCTGTACCACTTCCATGGGTGTCACATGGGGTGGTTGCTGTCCTCCTGTGGCTGCAGGGGTGGCCCTGTCCGCATGGGGAGGTGGTGGTACTGGTGCTGGTGGTTGTGATGGTCCAGGTCATGGGGCAGGATGGCTCTCTCCCTCGGTGTCCTCAGGGTTCTCCTCAATTTGGAGTTCCTCGCTGTCTGTGCTGGGAGGTTCTGCAGCACCTGTGATGTAAATGGGTGCATGATTAATGATATGTATGTTGCACATGGGATGTTGCAACATGCATGCAGGCTTGCATTCCCTGACTGGCTTTAGGAATATGTTTCACCTGACAGGTCTGGCTGTGTGTGGCTATCAGGGAACTATTGTCACACTACAGGTCCCACAATGCAATTTGGCATTTCTGATGTGCATGGCCTGCATTACTGGGGTTATCAAATGTCTAGCTCTGGGGGCATGGGCATTGTTAGGGGACGGGGTCGCAGTTGCATGCCTCTTACCTTGGGATTGTTGTGTGGGTCGGGAGGTGTCCAGCCGAGTGACCCCCATGCAGGCTGCTGGGCTTATGGAGAAGTGTGGCTCAACGGTTAGAGGCGGCAGACCCAGAGGCAGAGGTCGGCCCGGGACCAGGGTTCAATTCCCGACGCGGCCGGGTGCAGGACCAATGTCAGCGGGCCCGATAAATCTCGCCTCGGTGCCACTCTAACCATGGGGTCCCACGCTGTAACTCTGGGCAATAGCTTGCTTAGTTTCCACTCCGGCCCCATCACCGCCGGGG
The DNA here is from genome assembly GCF_964263255.1 of Lissotriton vulgaris. NCBI lineage: Eukaryota > Metazoa > Chordata > Amphibia > Caudata > Salamandridae > Lissotriton > Lissotriton vulgaris. The sequence goes on from NC_141691.1 coordinate 1,675,630,972, forward strand.
ATGCCTTGCTGCACCTTGGGGATGCCCAGTAAAGGGACCATCTTACAGGGAAAGCCAGGACGGGTTCCCCAGTGGTACAGCGCTGGGACGCTCCAGGCTAACCACGCGCTCTATAAATCCAACATTCATTCATTCATTCATTCATTCTTAAGCTCATCAATTGAGCGCTGGGACACTCCCACAGAGTTGACCTTCGCCCTGATGCGCTGCCAAATGCGCCTCTTGACATATTCAGGCACCTTCCTGGATTCCTTCCCAAAGAGGCGATCATGGTCCCTGCTGACTCCCTGGATCAGGAACTCCAGCTCCTGTTCTGAAAATTAAAATTTTCGCTTCCTGCCAGTTGCACTGGCTCCTGCTGAATCCTGGGACATTCTGGAGTTTGATGTATGTCCTGTAGTGGGGCTGCAGGGTGTGTCTGATGTCTTCCTCTCTCCAGCTCTGTGTTCAGAATGAGTGAGGGAACTGGCTACTTCCTGGCTGTGATGTCATCATTGTGCTCAAAATGCGACTTCCCATTTTTGCGATCTCGCAATTTCCCAACCGGAAATTGCGATTTCGCAATTACCGAAATCGCAATTTCCGGTTGGGAAAAAAGGAGATTCTGCGAATTTTCTGCGATTTTAGGAAATTCGCATTTGCCGATTGCGGCCGATTACGAATCACATTTTTTATAGCAATTTTTGATGCATCCCATTCTGCGAATTCCTATTTGCGATTCGGTATTTTTCGCAAATTAGAATTCGCAGAATGGGTGCTCGATGCATCTGGGGGTATGTTGTAGCAGAGGAAACCATCCAGGCAGCACATGAACTCCTATGTAGGCTTCACACACTGTGCACACGACCAACAATATCATGCAGTTAGAGAAGTAACGAATATTCCACAAGGGTCTTGTTAGATCCCCTCCCAGAAGTACAGATACAAATTATTATTATTATTATTATTATTAATTAATTCTTGATATAATGCATGGCTACCCTTAGGCATCCCAGTGCTAGTAGCAACCGCTAGAAAACCACAGTCTCACTGCAGTTTCTCGAAGAGCCATGTTTTTTATTGCCTCCTGAATGCAAAGTGGTGAGTCATCGACCGAAGCTGGATCGGGAGCATGTTCCATAGAGTAGACACATTGTTTGAGAACATAGGACCACTAGATCTTAGTCTCATGAATTTGGGAACAATTGCTCGGAATAGATTGGCTGATCTAAGTCTACGAGAGGGCTGATGGTAAGACATCATAGCACGGTTCATTTTTTGGCCTATAACCCAAAGGGTTTTGTGCGGTATACATAGTGATTTGAACATAGCGCGTTTTGTGATGGGTAGCCAGTGCAGTGCTTTCAGTGCCAGTTTAGCCGATTGTTTTCTGGGGATGTTGTTTAGCAGCCTCGCAGCGCAATTCTGCACCACCTTTAGTTTCCTTGTGGTAGCTTTCGGGGTGCCCAAGTATAGAGAGTTACAATAGTCCAACCGTGGCAGCACCAATGTTTGAACCATAGTGCAGTTACCAGGAGCAATGGCAACATTTTCTGCAATTGCCTTAAAATGCCATAGCATGTAGCTGCTACTTGTACTGCTTGGTGGTCCAACTTTTAGTGACCTGTTTATCCAGATTCCTAAGCTTTTGATCCTTTCTTTGGGTTATGGAGGGTGGGCCATTCCATAGCAGGGGAGCTGCTTGTGTGATTACCTAGACTCATTAGCTCAGTCTTATCCCCGTTCAGCTTGAGGTATGACTGGTCCTTTCAAGTTGCTGCCGTTCCTAAGCAGGCTTCTAGGTCGACAAATTCCTCTTACATCAAGCTAGAAAGTCAGCTGCTGACAGCAGTATTCTCCCCATAGCCTGGTGCAGAGACTGTAGTCACTCTCAAATATAGCTGGTGTAAATTGTGGACATCCCTACTGATCACTGAAAACCTGAACCTTACAGGAGAAAGAAAATAAAAATATGGCATCATCTTTGGTGGTTGTCTGCACACTGATAGCCCAGACACCATCAGACAGCAGTCTAGGAAATGTAAGAATGAAAAAACAAGACAACATGCTTTTTCTATCTATGAACCCAGGATCTGGAATAACATCTCCATATCCATCAGGACATCCCAATGCTGCTCCCCTATAGGAAACAGTAGAAGGCTCACCTCTTTAAAGAACACTACATCACAATGCTTTAACCATCCACAACTCAGCTTTCTCTCCTATTAGTCACTGACTTTAAGCTTGCCTTTGACCAAGTACAGTGCTTTGCTGCATTTGACTAGGTTTGCGCTTTAGAAATACTATATACATACATGAATGCTGTACCCTCAAATGACTGAAAATTGTGTATTCATGAAGGGATACATCACAGGATAGGTCTGAAAAGTGAAAACAAGCTAGCCTCTGCACTTGTTTCCAGACATTCAAGGGGCGTCTGTCTTGCAACAAGTATTTCTATGAACTATATGCTGGAATTCTTGCAAAAGCAACAATTTCAACATCCAGTTGACCTTCCTATGAGATTTACTGATCTCATCTAGGCATAGAAAATATCTACACTCATCTACAGTACCGTTAAGCATGTGGTAATCTGAATATTATTGCACATCCCTACTATGGTGACGAGGTTTCCTCATACTGCGTATTTGGAACTTATGGCTAAATGTAGGCCCATTTTTAGGTATCAGCTAGACAGCACACGTGCTGTCTCTTCGAGACATGTCGTTTACAGTTAGTGGGCGACAGCCTCCCCACAGGCTTACCATTTGTTATCTGCAACATCGCTCTCATATGCTTTGTTGCAGTTCGCCATGGCATTCATGCAAGCACCATGCTTCTTCTGTTTAGCCCCCCCCTAGATCACGGACCAAGTATTTGGGGCCGTCCACTGCTCACATTCTTTTGGTGCCACTTATTTAAATGTGTTGACACACGGCATACCATTGCTTGTGTTTTCCCTCGCTCCTTTCCTCATTCATCTTGCTTCCCTCTGACCCCTCTGCTTTTAATTTACATCCTGCACCCTAGCCAACCTTTAATTGTGTTTAAGCACTCATTAGAGTGTTTGCTACTTAGGGTGCATTCCTATTTCTTTAACAATAACCAACAAGCAAATGCCTTTTACTCAGTATATCATGTTGCTTCCTCCACCCCCCACACCCTCGTTCTCAATAGCTTTGTTCCTTCCCGTTCACACTTGGAAGCAGGAGAAGCTTCAAAGTCATTCAGAACAGTATCTAAAGCCCTAATTTGAAAAGATTTTTAAGTGATAGTGGTTTTGAAAATTAGGGCCCACTGCCCATGCACTTTGCGCTGTCTTTTGGCAACTTTCAAACATATTGCTCGTGTGGCTAAAAAGCTTTTAGTCGAAATGAAAGAACAAGGGAACCCTACTCACTACGGAACCAGGGTGTATACTTTATATAGGAAAACAGCGGTTCCAGTGGAGTGATATAATTACTTTGTATAGTAACAATAGAGCATAATAGCAATAGTAAACAAGGGTTATGTAGGATGTCAAAGAGAGAAAAGAAGGCTCACAACGAAGAATATTTGATAATGCAATTATATTTACATACATAAATCAAGATATACACATTAACAGGAATATTTCAGTGCAAAAAGTGCCCCCAGTGTATATATGAAGAACCCAAAAAAAAACAATTGAGTGATTACTGGTGACCGTATTTACAAGGTTTCTGTACAATTTCTGTTTGAAGGAAAGCGACCATTCTGAATATATACAAGAGAGATATACAGACACTTTACACAATCATAAGTGCTGTTTGCAAGGTTCGTCTTCCTTTTACCGTCGACACGTTTCCACCCTGTTGTGAATAGAGGGTCTCATCAGGACCAAGAGTCAGGGGACCTCTGCTTTATGCAATGAAGGTCAAGTGTGGTGCCCGAAGTTCTTGCCCCACATATTACTCTCATTTTTAACTAAATGTTGCCGACTAATTAGAATTTGGCGTCTGTTCTTCCCCTCTTAAAGAAAGCTGATTTGGATGGAGCAGACCCTAACAATTATCGGCCAATCTCCAGACTCCCACTGCCTGCAAAGATGGTGGAAAAGGCTATGAATTCAGTTATCTTGGACTATCTGGAAAAGCACGGTTGCCTATATAATTCTCAGTTTGGTTTCAGAAAGCAACACAGTGCAGCATGATCTCTGCCTCTGAGACGATTAGGCAGACTGTTGATGCAGGAGGCAATGCAGCACTTGTGCTGCTTGACCTCTCTACTTCAAAAGAACAAAGGTCCTAAGCTCAGAACAATTTCTAGAAAGTTGGATAACATATGGACCACAATCGGACACCATGTACAGTTCTTCTTATACCCAGCCGGGCAAAGAGTTTATTTTAGGAATGTTTGACAAGAAGTCAATTTGAATCTTTCAATAACATAACAAACATAATAGTGTTTGAAGTAAGGCACAAGCCTGTGCCGTACTCATCAGAATAGAGAAAAGTTTGTGAAAAGGGGTGCAGAGGAAAGAATATTTTACATCAGGCAAAGGAAGAGTTGAGCAAAAGAGTGGTACTGCTTTAGGATTTAAATTGGCAGTATTCCCTTTAGTAGAACATACAACAGTAAATCACAATAAATAACAATGTATGTCTACATAACAGTGTCGACGGCGTTTCGATCCTATGCTCTAAGATAAAAGGATCATCATCAGGACTTAATATATGCCTGGAATAACATAGAACAATCAAGCCCAGAGGTGGATTTGAAGAAGCGCTTTCATTTAATGTTTTGCCTCGAGGTTGCGGTACATTGAGGGTCAAGAGGCTATATCTTTAACGACCTGGAACGGCTGCCCAATGCGGGGTGCCTCGTAAAGAGGAGATAATTGGGGGAACAGTCTTGAAGGGGGATTGGTATCCCGTAGCAGCATCAATTGGCTGAGTACAGTTGAATGAGCGCCTTGCTTGGCGTTCTCACCCAGGATCCAGGGGCTCTGTAGCGGCGGTCGGGAGATACAACAATCCGCTCGCTATAGTCGGGATGACGATGCATCTGTTCCGCGCTGCAGCTGCTTGTGCCTTACTTCAAACACTATTATGTTTGTTATGTTATTGAAAGATTCAAATTGACTTCTTGTCAAACATTCCTAAAATAAACTCTTTGCCCGGCTGGGTATAAGAAGAACTGTACATGGTGTCCGATTGTGGTCCATATGTTATCCAACTTTCTAGAAATTGTTCTGAGCTTAGGACCTTTGTTCTTTTGAAATAGCCGATACCCATGGTCCAAAGCCATTAAGTGGGTCCCCCTTGTTTACTTAAAAAGCTTGACCTCTCTACAGCATCTGATATGGTTAACCATCAGAAATGATTGCAAGTGCTGGAAGGTGTTGGTATTTGAGGAAAACCACTTGATCTTCTAAAATAATTTTTGTCAGGGCGGAAACACTTTGTGGCTCTTCCTGAGCACAAGTCGCTGAATTTCTCACTGCCATGTGGGGTGCCACAGGGCTCGTCGTTGAGCCCTACCTTTTTTAACATCTATGTTGTCCCACTGGCACGGCTAATTAGATCTTTGGGTTTCGCTGCTATTTCATATGCAGACGATCCACAGATTGTGGTTTCAGTGACAGGCTTTCCAGATGAAACAGCGGCCCAGTTCCACAGATGTCTTAAGCTCAAAGCTAGCAAGACTGAAGTGCTGCTTTTTGGCAAAAACACCAACTTCTGGAACCCCACGCTGTTGCCTCCAGAGTTTGTCCTGCTTCCCTACCCAAAATATAAGGTAAAAAACTTGGGGGTGACATTTCACAATTGACATTTGATATGCTCTCTTTTGAAGGTCAAGTCAATCAGGTCACTTCTGTCTCCTTCTTTACTTTGAAAATACTGAGAAGGCTTCCCCCATTCATTCCAGTTGACATGAGGAATTTGGTGGTGTCTGGCCTTGTTCTGTCCAGAGCTTGCTATTGTAATGGGCTCTTTATGAACCTCTGCATAAAATGCCTCAACAAGTTGCAGATGGTGCAAAACGCTGCAGCGCGTCTAGTGCTAAACATACCTAAATATTAATCGGACTCCACAGCGCTCAAAAAGCTGCACTGGCTGCCAGAGAAAAGGCGGATAGAATTTAAGGCGCTCTGCATTGCATTAAGGCAACTCATGATGCGGGGCTAGCATTTTTAAAAAAAGACTTGCAGCCTTATGTTCCTGCATACCAGCCCTGCTCAGCACACTCTCATAACCTGGTAAGTGTGCTTGCAGTTGAAGGAGCTTTTTGGTCAGTACGAACCGGCTTTGGAATACACTGCTGATGCAAATTAAGAAAGAAAAGCAACTGTTACCATTCAGGAAGGCTTTAAAGACATGGCTGCTCAATCTATCTGTCTCCTGCTGAGCTAGCGCCATGATACCTTTTGTGAAATTTCTGCGCTCTACAAGTCTTTTTTCCATTTCATTTAATTTCCTTGTTGTCTGGCGGCTCTAAGTTCTGAATCTCTATCTCTATAATGTAAGAGTTTTAGTAGCAGAGGTCAGGGTAGGAGTCATGGAGGTAGCTTCCGTGCTGGAACTACATGTGCCCCTTATGAATGTCTGACTAAATATCGAAATCAAAAATATCGAAATACAAAAATATCGGGACAAAAATATCGAAGTCAAAAATATCGGAATCCTATCCCTAACAAGGTAAGTACAAAAATATCGAAAAAATAATATCGTAGTACAAAAATATCGTAATTAAAAATATCGTTTTTTTAAATGTATTAATAATAATGTAAAAATAATTATAAAATACATATAATCTTACAAATATTAAATAAAAATATTAAAACATAATTAAAAAATTAAAACTAATACATATACATTTAAAATAAATTAAAATCTTAATAATTAAATGTAATTTTATATTTTTTTATTTCATTTAATTGATTTAATTTAAATTTAATTTATTTTTACCCTGTACGACTGTACCCCAAAAACACAAAACTGACCCTGAACCCTAAAAATACCCCTTTACCCAAAAACCCAAAACTGACCCTGAACCCAAAAAATATCCCTGTACCCCAAAAACCCAAAACTGACCCTAAACCCTAAAAATACCCCTTTACCCAAAAACTGAAAACTGACCCTGACCCCAAAAAATATCCCTGTACCCCAAAAACCCAAAACTGACCCTAAACCCTAAAAATACCCCTTTACCCAAAAACTGAAAACTGACCCTGACCCCTAAAAATACCCCTTTACCCAAAAACTGAAAACTGACCCTGAACCCTAAAAATACCCCTTTACCCATGAAGTGAAAACTGACCCTGAACCCTAAAAATACCCCTTTACCCAAAAACTGAAAACTGACCCTGAACCCTAAAAATACCCCTTTACCCATGAACTGAAAACTGACCCTGAACCCTAAAAATACCCCTGTACCCATGAACTGAAAACTGACCCTGAACCCTAAAAATACCCCTTTACCCATGAACTGAAAACTGACCCTGAACCCTAAAAATACCCCTTTACCCAAAAACTGAAAACTGACCCTGAACCCTAAAAATACCCCTTTACCCATGAACTGAAAACTGACCCTGAACCTTAAAAATACCCCTGTACCCCAAAAAAATTAATATTATTTAATTACCAATTAATTATTAATTAACAATAACAATAAAGTAAATATATTAGCACATTTGCTGTAATTAATTTAATTTAATAATTAATATGATTTTGCACAATTAATTAATTAAGAATAACAATAAATTATATATATAATAAATTACGATAATTAATGTAATTAAATAATTAATAATAATTAATTACAAACTAATTTATAATTATTAATATGTTAAAAATTATAATAATTAATTAACTAATTAATAGAAATTAATTACCAATTAATTAATAATTAAAATATGTACAAACATATATCAATTAATTAATTATTATTAAATTACTTCCCACCCTATTCCCCTATAAACCCATAACCCGCTACAGAACATATTTATCAATTAATAAATTAATAAAAATAATTAAAAAGTAATTCTCAATTAATTAATTAATAATTCCTACTAATTAATAATTAATTTAACATAATTAAATTACTTCCCACCCTATTCCCCTATAAACCCACAACCCGCTACAGTAGTAAAAGACAATATTTAATAAAATAACATTAAAAATAAATAATAAAACATAATAAATACAATATAATATACACTAAATTTATTTAAAAATTGATATTAGTAACATCAAAGTTATTAATTTCGATATTATTAACATCGATATTTACAACTTCGATATTACTGATATCATACCAATATCGATATTTAGACTATCGATATTACTTACCTTCGATATTTTTGTATATCGATATTTAAACTTCGATATTTTTGCATATCGATATTTAAAAATCGATATTTTGTCTGTGTACCCCCCTTATCACCGAAAAGTCGCTCGGATTCTGGAGTGAACGATTTGACCCAAGATTCTACGTATTTAGTCGGGTTAGGGATCTCCACTACTTCCGGTAGGTTTATCACCCAAATGTTGCACCTTCGTGAGTGGCCTTCCAAGTCACCTGTTTTTTTTTCTAGGGCCTTGACTCTGAGTTTGATGTTTTTCAGTGTTTCCTGCTGGGATTTGACTTGGGGTTCTATGCTTTGAATGGCTTTGTCTCCTTGTTCTACCTTATCTGCTAGTTTCTGATGATCGTCTCTAAGTAAATTGAGGTTTGTGGCCAGTGCTCATAACCTGTCCTCCATCGTAACTCTTGAGTGTTCAATGGCCGCCAGTACTTTGTCTAGTTTATCTGACATTGATGCTGTTGTCATTGCTTCCCCCTCAGTTCTGGTGTCTTTAGTTGTGGGGGAGGATTGTCTTGTGTGGACCGGTGTTTTTGAATTCCCGGTTGTGCATTGTCTGCTCATCCTTGGGGTGGGTAAGGGTGCTGCTCTGTCCACTCTGATCTCTTTGTGTCTGGGCGATAGGGCTCCTCTCCCCTTGATGCACTTTACTCGCATCAGCATATTAGTCTAGAGTGCTTGTTCCCCTGTCCGGGTCCTTATGGCCGTTAGGGGATTTTATTCCTCTTTCCTCGTCTGTCTCATTGCCTCTGTTTTTTCCATCTTTTCTTGTCTCCTCTCCCCTGTGTTTCCACGCCTTAGGTCCTGGCGCCGATCTCTAGAGCCACTGTGCTCAGTTAGATGTATCCCAGGGGGAGGAAGGGTAAGAATGAGGGAGCCCTGGTGACTTTCTTGTAGTTGCCTTGCTTTTGTGAATGTTTCTTCGTGTGTGAGGGGGAGACGGGGGAGGGTTAAATAAATGCCTTCCTTCATGTTTATTTCCTGCCGAATGCGATAGTGACGCTCGCCCACTCTGCTGTTGTCGGTGACCGTATTTTCTTCTGGTAGGCTTCTCTCACTGCGGGCCGCCCTTTCCACTCCACCCTTGTGTGATCTTTTTCTGTTTCGTGCCCCATATGATTTGTTAGGTAAATGGTGGTGCGGGCCCCTCATTGCTGCATTGTGGTCTGCCTCCCTCTATGTGCCTTTTATTGCATTCTGGGTGCCGCCATTCTGGTGCAATCTCTTGATGCAGACCCCTACGCCACAGAGCTCAATTCCAGTATTCACCCCGGCGGTTATTGGCTGGTTTGCTGTCACCCGCAATTAAGTCACAGGGCGCTAACGTGAGGCTCCACTGATGCACCACGACCTACAGTTCCCTCTGAGCTGCCGTATCGTCCCCGGGCACTGCCAATTTTTCAGGGACCCTCCAGAATTGTCAGGCTGCCCTTGTGGGTATCCTTGTGGGCACTCTTAAATTGGCCTCCCATCCCGGTGCTTTATGTTCTAGTTGCTAGTGTGGGGCCTTTGCTGCAGCGTTGCAATCTATCTCCTGCCCGGTGTCCCCAGTCTAGGGTCTGGGTGCCGCCATTTTGATGCGATTCCCTTGGCGATTCCCTTGGCCCCAGCTAGACCCCGGGCACTGCCATTTTGCCTCTGCCCTCTGGCATGTCCACTGGCTTCAAGGCTCATAGTGGTAACTCCAGTCCACGGAACTCATTAGTTTACGGAAATTGAGGCACTGCTGTCCTTAAGTCCTTCTCATTACTCCGACGAGGACCCACCGCACCAATAACTGCCAATTTTCGAGCCGCTGGCCGGAGCTCTAGGTAGACACGTCCACCATCATGGCTCTTGTAGCCTTACCCCTCACCTGCCAACATACTTTCAACACAAAAACTAGCACACCCCTTAAGTCTGATACACATATAATACCAATACCAATGCCAGTTGCCTACTATAACAAACGTTCTTTTTTTAATCTGGTATCATTTTATTTATGTAACCATCATTGCACTATGTATTTACATTATGTTATCAATGTTATCATTGTAGCATTGTACAAACTTTTGCTAAGGGAATCATCAGAATAGCATATACCAGCTAGTACCAAAACGTCTTATAATAGATACTTAGATAAATACATTAGTGAGAATTCCATGCTCTGATGGTTTAACTGTATGCCTTATAGGAAAATATACATTGATTGCCAAATGGTCTATACCAGTGAAACGGTTGTCCTTTATCCAAATGATACCACTAGCATTCTGTTAAGATGGATTAATGACTGTCCCAATGCTTTAATGGGACCTGTGCTCATTGTGGTACGTATTTAATACTTTTTTTATTTGCAATACTATCACCAAGTACTTTTGCATTCATGTGTGTAGTTAATTTACTATTGCTCAAAATACTCTTGCTCTCCATTGAAAAGCGGTCGAATTTCCCAAGTGACATCCATTCCACACTGGCTGCTGCCTTGAAGCGGATCGGAGTCACCCACTCGGGCAACCTTACAGCGCATGCACTGCTTGGCCGTGGTGCTGTACGCACACATATCGGCGGTCAGTATTTTATGCCGCAGTCGATCGCGTCTGTCCTATCGAGCACCAGTGAGAGCGGATTGCCGCACGGTTCATTAAGTAAGCTAAATCCCGTAGCTTTACTGCACTGCTCCTTTGACTATTAAGGTTACTGGACTAATTGTGACTGATATTTCTGTCACATACAGAATCCATGATGCTAGCTTAGAAGTAATTAAATTACTTGCTCACTGCGATGCTAATTGGTGAGTAGGGTCACTGACCCTCATGCTCTGGTGTGAAGCTACGTCTAATTTTAACTATGTCTGATGTCTAATTTTAGATTCTCCTTGTTTAATTTAGATCCATGTTGAGAAATCGAGAATAATGTAATTATTCACCCAACGCCCTATATCGGTGAGTAGGTCCTCTGTGCTGATCTATATCTACGCTATACCTTTAGGTGAGGGTTATACCCACCTTTATCAGGACATACTGTTTAACTACTGTTTTAATCATAGGACCTACAGTAACCTTGAGTTACTGTGAACGAATCACTGACAGAATTTCGATTTCTCAAAAATCGACCTACTATAACATCGAGTCTCAAATATCGATAGCACTAATATCGACACCCTATACTTAACATGAAAACGACAATATTATCGAGCAAACTATATCGATGCACAAAAATATCGTCTACAGAAATATCGTCAACATTATTTTCGAATACCATAATATCGACACTCAATACTACATATAACACACTACAATAATATCGAATACTAAAATATCGATAGCACTATTTTCGTCAATATCAAAATATCGATAGCTAAATAATACTCAATTTTTTAGATATAACACCAATAACTCTATTCTCTAAGTAATACACACATTTCTAATGACTTCACGAATGTATTTTCAATTTATTAAGTAACATTAAGTGTACAAAATTGTGTTTTCGCAAACTGACGATATTTGTATATAAACTCTTTGTAAACATACTTTTTTAATACTTAGTACTCATTTTACATATTCTTTATTTATTACAAGAGTTTTTTATTACATAAATATATCATTTCAATTCCTCAACATAAACTATATAAGAAGATATATCTTAAATGTTTAACTTAAAAAAAATTCAAACTAACCAATAGTAACTCGTCTTTACATATCTGACCAATCAGATAGCAAACTTAATTACACATAGACTATATAAACCAGTCACAAACATCCATACAAGTTGCAGGAAATATTCTTCGTGACCACATACTGCCAATTTTGGGAGCACCATCTATATTCTTCTCTGCAAGAAAATTCGTCCTGAAACTTCAAGTAAGTAATCATATAGCTCTGTTAATAAATTCTAATGTTTTTTTGCTATTACTTATAGACCAAGATTTGTAACCTAATTTGTTGTTTCTTTATGTACTTTGCCTTTAAACAGACTCTACAAACAAATCAAGTTATACTTCAACTTCAAGATACTGGACACTTTAAATTTAAAAAAGGTATCTACATATGTTTAGTATTTACTTAACGTTATTTGACAATTATTGTCCTAATTTCAAACTCTCTACTTTGTTTCTTAGCCTGTAACTCTTAATACATATTGTGAAGCCAGAATGTTTTGGGGAAAAAACGTTACAATGCTGTGTAAAAAATGTTTTCTTCCTGTTCTTAAATATGTTTCTTGTGCTTTTACTCATAATACATGTGTCATCCCAGGTTCTTTTCAGCAAATAAGTAACAATGCTTTATAACAAATGTGTATTGTTTATAGAACATATAAACGCATTGGTAATTTTCATAAACTTTCTCTCTAAACAGAACTCAAAGGTACAGAAAAGAGATAATTCACATCAAAGAACAAACATTCTGCTACTACTATAATTCTCTTGGTAAGTTCATAAATAAAACATAATAATTCTTTATAAACTCTATAGAATGTACTGGAACTAAAAATGACTCTTTTTATGCTTCTGTTAGTATAATCTTGGAAATGTCTCTTTTAAAATCCTAATAAACAAAACTATTTTTAGAGACTACAAAAAATGTTACCAAAAAACAAATTGTAACTTTTCCTATAACATACTTAATTATTTTTCAACAGACCGTGGCAATAGAACGACAACATCGAACTGAACAAGCATCTACTTTCGATAAATAGAACATTACTACTGGTAAGTAAATTACTAGAAGAGTACTAGCTTTATTTAAAATGTTTTATACATTTCTGATTTTATTAATATTTATATATTAACTTTTCTAGATACCAGAACTCAAGAATGACTGATGATGCAAAATTTATTACATCTCAGAAAGGCAAATTTTTGTTATGCTATATGGGCTACATTTATACTCAGGAGAAACAAAAAGACCTTAAAGTGAATTGGAAGTGTACAAAATATTACTCCAATAAATGCTATGGCCGTGCTACAACAAGGGAAACTAGTGTTATTAATACCACTGAACATAATCACCCACCAAACATCTCGGAAATAGAAGTGAGATCCACTCTTGAGAATATCAAAGAATTAAGTACCAGATCAGAACTACCTACCAACGTAATTCTGAAAGAATTACTACCTAAAGTTCCCAAAGAAGCAAGAGGTCAGCTACCATCTATTGCTTCCATTAAAAGAACGATAGCAAGAACAAAAAAAGCAAGTAGTCCCAATATACCAACTCCTAGAACTTTTGAAGAAGTCATAATTCCGCCAGAGCTTGTAATCACTCATAATGACGAGCCATTTATTTTTTATGATAATCATAGCAAGGACAAAAGAATAATCATGTTTGCAACTAATAACAATATTAAAAAATTAACTGAAAGTGCTACTTGGATGATGGATGGAACTTTTTCTATATGCCCAAAACCTTTCTACCAGTTATACACAATTCATGGGCAATATCATAATACCTGTATCCCCTTCATATATTGTTTATTACCGAACAAACAAGCCACAACTTACTCAGAAATCTTAAAAAAAATAAAAGAACAAACTTCTGACTACTTCCCAATGAAAATCATCATAGACTTCGAACAAGCTATGATTAATTCTATTTTGAAAACTTACCCACACACATCCATTCAAGGATGTTATTTTCATTTCAATCAATGTCTCTGGAGACATTTACAAAAATCTGCCCTTAGTGTTGAGTATGCAACAAATATAACTTTTGCATGCCAAATCAAACATCTCATTGCTCTGGCATATGTACCAGTAACTGATGTGGCCGAACATTACAATCTGTTAATTGAAAGTCCTTTCTACACCCAAAATGAGCAAAGACTCGCCCCACTTTTAGATTACTTTGAGGACAACTGGGTAGGAGGACTACATAGGTCAGGCCACAGACGCCAGCCAAAATTTGCAATTCCCTGGTGGAATGTATATCTACCAACGCTCAACCAAGAGGCAAAAACGAACAATGCTGTTGAAGGTTGGCACAATGCCTTCCTCTCTTCTACTGGACGTACAACACCCACATTACACAAGCTAGTCACAGCTATACAAAAAGAACAAAGCTTTCAGGAACTACGTATGCAGCAATCTATCATACAACTGAAACCAAAACTCTCTAGACAAACTGCTCAAATGTATCTATATCTTCAACAGCAAGTCCAACTATATCCTACAACAAGAGGACTGGAATATCTAAAAATGATAGCCAAAACCTTGAACTAATTGCAATAAGTAAATCAATTGATAACGATCAAACAATATCCTTAGTCTAATAAAACACATATTTTAATATAATAAAAAAATATTTATTTAGTCTAATTTATTTTTTAACACTATTATAAAAAGACTAAATAATTATATTATTATATCACAATATTTGTTTTTAAATACTGTTTCCATACAAAGAAAATAACATAAATTAATAACTTACCTTTAAATAGAACATCATAAAGATTAATCCTTTACCGATAATACAATGTGTAAATGTCAAAGACTTAATCCAACAAATCATTAATTATGTTTCAAATAACTCTGCTAAAACTATCCATCATCCAAATAAAACGACAATTTAAATGCCATTTAAAATGACGACTGTTATCTTAAACTGTGAAAAATATTTCACAGAACTCAAAATATAAAGGAAGAATGTAAATCATCTCCGTTCTAACTACTGAAACACACTTCCTTTCCCTAAAATAAAAAGAAATCGGAAACGGAAATAGCTGTTTCAAAATACGAGAAAAAAAAAAGCTAAACAATCCCACCGACATAACACTAACGAGTATCCCATAATATATAAACATAACATTCCTATTTTTTGTTATTTTAATTAAATTATACCACATACTCATTAACTCCAACTATTTTAAATGGCTCAAAAAGTCGTGAACGAAAATACGTATTGAGTCCACTCCATTATATGTAAATAGTCATACTTTAATTACCAACCCCAAAATAACAAATTACTACCTTTAATTTTAAGTTACAATACTTTAAAAAGATAAAAGTAGAATCGTACCTACTCAAAAGTGAACCTGCTTCCAACCGCGACTTTCCCTTTCCCAAAATAACGCAAAAAGACAAAGAGTGGTTACAAAATAAAAGAACCAAATTATATGTTACTGTGAAAAGTACTACTATAAATGTCCATTATTGTTATATATATGGATCGAAATTATGTGTAATGTACAAAAAATTGTGTAGTATATTGTGAATAGAAAATCTTTTTGCCTGTATATTTATTATATTTTACATACTTTTAATATTTATTACATTAAGTATGAAAATATATAAATATTTAATGTAATATTTATTAAAATTATTATATAACTAAATGTGTAATATTGTATTTGTTTATCAGATTTAATTGTTTACAATATGACTAATATGTGAAAAATTTTATTATTAAAACGTATTTATTAATAATAATCATACATAACAATATTGTATTGTTAAAAGAATCATTGATGATGATGTACATGTTCTAATTAAGATCTTTATATTATATTATACATTTAAAAGTGTTCATATGTTAATATCATCATCAGTATATCACTATATTTATTAAAATTTAGTGACTTATGTTTTTCATTACACATGTTTAATGTTTTATTAAGAAACAATATTTTTATTATGTATGTATAATATCATACATTGCATTATGTGAACTAACCATTTTTTCTCTACAAATTAAAAGTACTTGTCAAGAAAACTACTCTAAAATGTGATTATTAAAAGAACATTGTCCTCCTTTTTTTTATATTGATACCAAACATAGCTTGATAAAATGTATATGTGATTGCATTTTTCAAGTGTTGAATAAAAAAATTTACAGTAAAGAAAACTGGTGTCATTATTTTGTATTACCTATGACAAAATCATTTTTATGTATTTTTGCAAATGTATTATAACTGTAATGTTCTATCAATTTTTATATACCACATGTAATTAGAGTACATACTATACACTGAACTTATAACAATTATTATTCATACACCCTTATACATATAATATCAATATTTGAAAGACACATAATTAATTTTTTTAATATTCCGACTCCAATCACCATTTACTTTAGGTAATTGCTTCTCAAAAAACTTTAATAATTTACTATTACAACTGCAATCACCATTTAATTAGGGTAAGTGCAGGACACAGAACATATAGAATTTACTCTTCCAACTCCAATTAACAATTAATTTAAGTAACTGCAGGACATTAATTTATAATAAATTACTATAGTAAATCAAATGTTAAAAAATGATTAATGTAATATAATTAAATATAATTTCATATAATACATTTAATTTAAATTGAATCTTAATTTATGTTTTCCCTGTACCCCTATAACTAAAAACTGAACCAGAATCCCAAAATACCCCTTTACCCACAAACTAAAAACTGACCCTGAAACCTAAAAATACCCCTTTACCC
The DNA here is from genome assembly GCF_964263255.1 of Lissotriton vulgaris. Lineage (NCBI taxonomy): Eukaryota > Metazoa > Chordata > Amphibia > Caudata > Salamandridae > Lissotriton > Lissotriton vulgaris. The sequence goes on from NC_141691.1 coordinate 1,675,647,684, forward strand.
ACAAACTAAAAACTGACCCTGAAACCTAAAAATACCCCTTTACCCACAAACTAAAAACTGACACTGAAACCTAAAAATACCCCTTTATCCACAAACTAAAAACTGACCCTGAAACCTAAAAATACCCCTTTACCCACAAACTAAAAACTGACCCTGAAACCTAAAAATACCCCTTTACCCACAAACTAAAAACTGACCCTGAAACCTTACAAAACACCTTTACCCACAAACTAAAAACTGACCCAGAAACCTTACAAAACACCTTCACCCACAAACTAAAAACTGACCCTGAAACCTTACAAAACCCCTTCACCCACAAACTAAAAACTGACCCTGAAACCTAAAAATACCCCTTTACCCACAAACTAAAAACTGACACTGAAACCTAAAAATACCCCTTTACCCACAAACTAAAAACTGACCCTGAAACCTAAAAATACCCCTTTACCCACAAACTAAAAACTGACCCTGAAACCTAAAAATACCCCTTTACCCACAAACTAAAAACTGACCCTGAAACCTAAAAATACCCCTTTACCCACAAACTAAAAACTGACCCTGAAACCTCACAAAACCCCTTTACCCACAAAATAAAAACTGACCCTGAAACCTTACAAAACCCCTTTACCCACAAACTAAAAACTGACCCAGAAACCTTACAAAACACCTTCACCCACAAACTAAAAACTGACCCTGAAACCTTACAAAACCCCTTCACCCACAAACTAAAAACTGACCCTCAAACCTAAAAATACCCCTTTACCCACAAACTAAAAACTGACCCTAAAACCTAAAAATACCTCTTTACCCACAAACTAAAAACTGACCCAGAAACCTTAAAAAACTCCTTCACCCACAAACTAAAAACTGACCCTGAAACCTAAAAATACCCCTTTACCCACAAACTAAAAACTGACCCTGAAACCTTACAAAACCCCTTCACCCACAAACAAAAAACTGACCCTGAACACGTAAAATACCCCTTCGCACACAAACAAAAAACAAACCCTGAACGGAAAAAATTAACCTTTGATAAAACTACCCACCCTTATCCACTATAAACTCGACATCCCACTCCTAAAATTATGATACATTTCTTTAGTAGATATCTACAAAATTATATATTTATAATACATTTTTACTACATACACAAAATACCTAAATTTAAAAAAAAAAACATAATTGTGTTCAAAATTTCGGATTTAAATAATATGTATATAAAATTTCGAAAAGAAAAAATAATTAAATACAATGCGAAATTTTTTATTCTATGATTACAGTATACTTTGTTTATACACTACCCACCCTTATCCCCTTGAAACTATACATCCCACTCCTAAAATAATTAGACAAATATTTATAGAAAATATATAAAAATAATATATTTACAAATCTTTATCGTACATACACAAAAGCAAACTTAAAAAATGTGTACTATATTCGATCACAATCGATATCATTTCGCATAATTCTAAATATTTTTTTATATTTTAGAAATTTCGCAAATTTTTAAGAAATCGCGAAATATTTATTTATATAATTACCCTATATTTTTTAAAACACTACCCACCCTTATCCCCTATAAACTCTACATCCCGCTCCTAAAATTATTTCACTAATATTATTAAAATATAAATTTATTATTTTATATTTATAATACTTTTTAGTACATACACATAAAATATAAAAATTTATAAAAAAACTCCCTAAATTTCGATCAAATTTCGACTACTACAAATATTTTCATAATTTTTCAAAATTTTGAAATTTAAATGAAAATTCGAAATTTTAAATTGTAAAATTACACTATACTTTTTTAAAACACTACCCACCCTTATCCCCTATAAACTCTACATCCCGCTCCTAACATTAATATACAATTATTTAGTAAAAATTAAAATATTAATATATATTTACACAATTTTTTAATATATATCCAAAATCAAACTACAAATAATTTAACAATACTCCATAAATTTATAAAAAAATTCGCATTTTACAAAAATTTGATTTACATTTCGAAAATGTATAATTTTACTTCAAATGCGAAATTTATTATTCCATAATTACACTATACTTTTTTAATACACTACCCACCCTTATCCCCTATAAACTCTACATCCCGCTCCTACACTTATAACTAAAATTAATTAAATTATATGTATAAATTACCTTATATATAAACAACATTTAACTATATCATTACTTAACATACTTTAAAAGATCACTTTTACATATCGATATTTTTGCCAATCGATATTTTCAGCTTCGATATTACTGATTTCGACATTCATGTCTTCGATATTATTGACACACACATATATCGATATTTTCTACGACGATATTTTGGTTTTCGATATTTCTTACCATCGATATTTAGGACTCGATAATATGGTACTTCGACATTAACAACTCGATATTTTGACTGTCTACCACTGTGAACACGGCCATTCTCCACCAGGGTAAGCTTCCCATTAGCACTCGATCACTTGCGTCAATTCAAACACCTTCCCAGGTGTTGATATTCTTTCTTACCCATGTCATTGATAGAAACCATAAACTTAACCGAGAAGTACCCGTATTCTACGAAGAATTCTGCACTTCGGGTACCTTAATCCTTTGGACGCTATTGACGGAACCGTTCCGTCACGCCCCTCGGGTGGGCTGTGCTCATGACGGACAGGTTCCGCCACGGCCCGTTTGCCGCGCTTGCGCGGTGCTTATTTCGCGCATACGCGGTGCGTTTCATTAAGAGGGCGGGGCCGTGACGGAACCGTTCCGTCACAAGCACAGCTCACCCGCAAGCCGTAACGGAACGGTTCTGTCACCCGCGCAGGTGAGCCTCGCGCCCCCCGCGACCGTTAGCGCTGCGGCGGAATAGCCGCCGTAGCGAAGGTGTTAACAGTGCTGCTGGGTAAACTTATCATGTCCTTACCAATAAGCCCACAGATTATAATTCCCACATTTATATTTCTACATTGTCACTAATACCATGTCCCACCTCCAGTCCCCAAAATTTCTATCCTGAAGAGACCCCATATCAAGAGGGGGTCGAAACGTCGTCGACAATTGGTAAAAAGGAGAGCCCCTGCAAACTCTAATTTGTCTATGAAGAAATGAATTTATTATACCTCGAAAGGGCTCCCCTTTTTTAATTACCAATAACCATCATCTCGATTCTTTATTAGCACTACGTTTATTACAACGTTTTGGTTAAGGTCACTTCACTGGGGTTACAAAGTCACGTCAAAATTGTAGAAATGTATATAACGTAAATACACAATTAAAATACTTTTATGTCTCCTTTATACTTGAAATAGTCTATGCCAAATAAATTATACTCACTTCGGCTGAAGTGGGTACAGCTACAATAATGGTTCTGTGGGTGTCTACATAAACTTTGCTACAAAAGTGATAGGCCTAATTGAATTGTGGTTTAATTTTTCATTTTTTCTGTCTTTGTGTAAGTCATGCAAGGTAAATTATTCCTTGCAAGAAATGTTACCAATTGATTCAAATGAGTTCCTTGTGAACGTTGTTTTCTGCTTGAATAGCAATACATAAATTGCAAGAACATATGGTCGCTCTTGTCTTTTTGTGATAAATTCTAGTGGACTTGCAGCACTGATTGTGCCACCCACACAAGCAGCCTTTCAAATGTAACTCAGACCTGCCACTACGGTGTCTATGCGCAGTTTGGTACTGCAATGTTGAACTGCCAAGTGCCCCCACTAGCATTTTTGTCTTACATACAGTGATTGGTGTATACTACTAGTATAGTCAGACCATTACATGACCACATACATTTGGTGGGACTTTTTCTTTGGGAACTATTTTTTTTCTTGCAACTGAGAACTGTCAATCTTCATCATGTCAAAGTGAGCATCAAGTGCATCTATGAATCTTGAGTTTGAGGCGGATAAGGTTGAAACCTACACTGTGCCCCAATTGAAGGCTATCTGCAAAACATTTAGAATCTCTTTAAGAGGCTTCTCCAGGAAGCAGGAACTCCAAAAGGCGCTGAATGCATGGTTGGAATCGAGGGATGCCAGCGAGCATGCTGATCAGCCTATGGAGGAGGTGGAGAACTTAAATGGACAGCAGGATGGGCCATTGTGTCAGCCTGGGGGAGGGTACCTTCTGTTGAGGGCAGGAGTGTCTCTTCAAAGGTTCTGTCTCCAGCAGAAGAGCTGGAGGACAGGGAATAAAACCAGGATGCGGGACTTGGAGCTCACAAAGCTCAAGCTGGGGAAAGAGGACTGGGAAGTGGCGTTTCAGAAGGAGAAATAAGCCCTGGAAGAGAAGAAGATCCTCTTGGAGCATGAAAGAGGTTTGAGGGAGCTGGATCTAAAGGCAAAGAGCATAGAGTCCAATCTCCATGGTGGCAGCGCATCATCAGTGCCTGGTAAAGGAAAGGTATACATTCCCAAGGAGGTTATTAACAATTTATGAAGCATGATGACATTGGTCAGTGGTCTAAGGCCTATGAGGTAGCAATGAGATCCTGCAAAGTAACTGAGAGAGACTGGGGAGTGGGTTTGTGGGGCCGTTTTGTCATTAAATGAAGGAAAACATTGCTAGCATTGCCCACTGAGGATCAGATGTCTTATGCCCCAATGAAGGAAGCCTTGGTAAGGAGGTATGGTTGGACCCTAGACCTGTACAGACAGAAGTTTGGAAACTGTAAGAAGCTGGAGCCAAGCTGAGTATGTGTCCTATTTTTGCAGAGCACTGGATGGCTGGGTGAAGGGTAGCCAGGTGAATGATTTACAGGGGCTCCATGGTTTGGTTGCGTGGGAGGACTTGTCCGATAATTTTTTTCCAGAGCTATGCCTGCACTTGATTGACAGTAAGTTGACTAACCCCAGGAAGGTTGCTGTGGAGGCGGACCACTGGGTCAGTACCAGGGGCCTTCTCCGCCAAAGGTGGGTAGGGTCCCCAGAGGAAGAATGGGTGGGACAGGGGTAAACTAAATGAGTTCCAGAAACAGCCCCAAAGTAATTCCCAAGGGAACCATGGGAAAGGTTCCTAGCCTCCCCCTGAGAAGAAGCCATGGGTCCCTATAGGTAAGCCTGGTCAGAAGGGCCCAGGGCATGTTATGGTTGTAAATAGGTGGGTCACTTCCAGGGGGATCCTAGGGTTCACTGATAGAATATCGATGTAACAAACATTGACGTTCTATGTTACGCAGAAATGAAATATCAACTGCAAAATATTGACTCCAAAACTTTGAAAGCTAAGTACAAAAATATTGAATCAAAAATATCCAGGTAAAAAATATAGATGTACAAAATATTGATTTCAAAAATATATTTAAAATAAAATTATAGTAAATATATTAAATATAATTATTATTTAAAAACAAAAATTTATCTAATATACATTTTAACTAAATATAACAAATAAAAGTAATAAAAAAAATATAAACCTACAACTGTAATAATTTATACATATATTTGCTTAAAAATAAATTTTTAACTATTATCTTTATTTAATTTTTAAACATTAACATTATAATACAAATATATATATGTATATATATACATATAAATCAGTATTTTAACATAAAACATGATGCAGTAAATTAAAACATTAAACTATAATACAATAAGTGCAACAGTAGGTAAAGTGTTGGATAGCGGAATCATTAAATTTACTAATCCAACTCCAGTGATAACAACAGTAAGAAAGTGTTGGATAGCGGAGGGGCCCACTCCAAAGAGTGCAACAGTAGGAAAAGTGTTGGATAGCTGAGCGGTAAAAATTTGTATTCCCAATCCAATGAGTACAAAAGTATGGTAAGTGTTGGATAGTGGAGGAATTGAAATTTACTATTCCAACTCCTGTGAGTGCAACAGTAGGGAAAATGGTGGATAGCGAAGGGGCAAAAATTACTATTTCCACTCCAGAGAGTGCAACGGTAGGGAAATTGTTCGATAGCGGAGGGGCAAAAAGTACTATGCCCACTGCAGGGAGTGCAAATCTAGGGTAAGTGTTGGATAGCGGAGTACTTAAATGTACTATTCCAACTCCAGTGAATACAACAGTAGGGAAAATGTTGGATAGTGGGGTGAAAAATACTATTCACACTCCAGTGAGTGCACAGGAGGGAAAGTGCTGGATAGTGGAGGGGCAAAAATTACTATCCCCACTCCAATGAGTGCAACAGTAGGGAAAGTGCTAGATAGCAGAGAAACTAAAATTACTAATACAACTTAAATAATTGAAAAAAACTAAACATTACATTTTAAAAATCATAAAAATAAAGAAACAAGATTTTAAAAATATACAATTAAATATATTAAACATATAACAAGTACACATAATATATTATGTACATATAAGAAAAACCTACAAATAATATATAAAATAAATGAGTAAATACATTTCTAAACAATAAATATTTAAAAGTAGCAAATATTAACAACCAAAAAAAGTATTTAAAACATACATCTATTTTATTTCCCACCCCATAACACCACACCAATAACAAAACACTTCTGAATGTTTAATTAAATGTATTTCCATAATTAACATAATTATTAATCAATAAAAAAATGTATTAATAAAAATATACATAAACAATAATTGAGTACACATGCTTTAACACTATAACATCCACAACAACACCTTAATTAAATTATAAAATAATAAAACACAATCAAATAATATTTTTAAAAGAAAAACGTTTACTATTAACAACTAAAAATTCAATCATTAAAATTAATTTAGGGGTCGATTCGGATTCGGTAAAATCCCCTACAAATCGCCATACGGAGCATTTTTCGCGTACGAATCGTACACCTTCAACGTCCCCGTCGGTACGATGAAGTACGATCCGAACTCAAGCAAATCTCCGTATGAATCGTACGAAAGACCATGTGACTTAAACATACGTACAAATCGCATTCGGAACACTCAGTACGCGACGTCCGTACGGATTGAAGCAGCTTTTCACGAACCAGCAAGTAAGATTCATTACGACAACACTCCATACGACTCTTTTTCTACGGGAGTTTAAAATTTCCGTAAAAGCATATTTCGACTTGAACCGCATGCGAAACGGACCCCCCGGGTACACGAGTGCACCCCATGATTGCAGGGGTACGGTGCATAGGAGTAGGGTGCATCGGGGTACGGTGCATGGGTGTTCAGTGCATGGGTGTACGGTGCACCAGGGTGGCGGTCACATCCTAATTCTGAAGGAGGGAAGGCCGCAGCCCCTGCGGACGGTCCCTCCACCTCGGGGGTGGCGGACGGATGCTGGTCCGTCCGCCATCCTAATCGGGCCCAAAGTTTGTAGTTTAGAGAACATTTTTTCTCTTTCTTTGACTACCTACGACTGTAATCCCTCCTACTTTTTTCAGATATCTCAAGGTATCCGAATAACTTTGAAGAAGGATTGTACACACCACAAATCAGGTTGTAGGGTTTCCAACCATTTCATGGTGTACTTGTATATATATATTTTTTTTACACTTTTATAATTTCACAATATGCAGTATCAAAATCATTTTGTTCTGTTTCTTTGGGTCCTGACGAAGGCACTGGGCAAATTGTTGTCCGTATGTGCTGAAACATGTTGACCAATAAATTATTACAGACAGCTATTTGTTGAAACTGTCTTTTGCACTGTTTTTAGTTTGAGTTAAAGTAGAAAAAAAAAATATTGGGTTTACTGTGGTTTAGTTTTAAATTTCACACTTCACTGTTGCACTGCATTCATTTCCCACACACTCTTTTGCTCACATCTGATACATTGGATAGAAATACTCCCTTTGATATGAAAACATCCTCGGGCTTCTCCACCATTATGATGGAGTTGTAGCCCTTAGAGCCACTAGGTTGACTTTCAGAGGAGACCCAGATGATGAAGCATGTCACCAGGTTGGTGAGTGAGTGATGGGAATCTGGGAAACTATTGAATATTTTTTATTTTTTCGGTGGTAGAGCTTCTTAGAAGTAGGTTTCAATGTTCTCTAGCATTGTCTAGACTCTGAGATGTTTCTGGTTTGTTGAGTCTGCTAATTTGGGGCAAGATATCTCAGTAGGTCTTTAAAAATGGCCTCTGACCTTATCTAAAGTGTTGTGTTACCTTCTTAGGACTCACCAGGTATTACAGGAGATTCGTCAAGGCATATGGCACCCTTGTTGCCCCCTTTGACAGAGCTGACTTCGAGGAAGCAGTCTAGGAAGGTGAACTGGACTGACCCCTGCCAAAAATCTTTCGGTGCCCTGAAATCTGCTATGTGCACAGCGCTAATGCTCAAGGCACCAAACTTCTCTCAGGAATTTGTAGTGCAGTCAGATGCTTCAGAGCATTATGTGGGGTCTGTGCTCTCACAGCTAAATGAAGAAGGCCTAGATCCCCCTGTAGCCTTCATTAGTAGGAGGTTACTTCCACAGGAACAGAGGTGGAGTGCGACTGAGCATGAAGCTTTTGCTGTGGTCTGGACACTGAAGAAGCTGAGGCCCTACTTCTTTGGGACTCACTTCCGGGTCAGACCGACCACAGGCCCGTCAGATGGTTGATGCAGATGAGGGGTGAGAATCCAAAGATGTTGAGGTGGTCCATTTCCCTAGAGGGGTGGACTTCACGGTGGGACACTGCCCTGGTACAGAAAACACCAATGCTGATGGTCTGTCCAGATTTCTCCGTCTTAGCAAAAAGAACTCCGAAGAGAGTGGGTAGTTCTCCCCACATTTCAGCTAGAGGGGACAAATGTTAGACCTGGCATCATTGGCATGTAGCGCTCCTGTATTTTTGCCTTTGCCTCCTGTGCTTTTGCTCTGTGTTGGACTTTGTTTTGCAGGTCTAGAGACTTTGGGCACATTACCACTGCTGTTCAGTGCCAAAGTGCAAGAGCTCCCTTTGTAAATTATTGTTATGGATTGATGATTTGTTGATTGGCATATGTAATGTACTAGCCAGTCCCTAGTACAGTGGAGTGTGGGTGCCCTGGGCCTGTAAATCAAGTGCTGGTAAGTGGCCTGCAGCACTGATTGTACCACCCACATAAGCAACCAGTAAATGTAACTCCGGACTGCTATTGCAGAGCCTGTGTGCGGCCTAGTACTGCCATGTCGACCTGGCAAGTGCACCCTCTTGTCAGGCCCTAACCTTTCCTTTCCTTATGTTAGTCACCCCTGAGGTAGGCCCAAAGTACCCCTGTGGACAGAGTGCAGTGCATGTGAAAGGTAGGACATGCCTTGATGTGTGTGGCATGTCCTGATAGTTAACTACTGCAATTTCATTTTTCACTATTGCAAGGCTCCCTGGTCCCATAGGATAGAATGGGTAGTTTGCTTATAACATCTTATAAACATAACTACCCCTGGGAACAAGGTAGAACAATAAAGTTTAGGATGCCTGAATCTTAAAATTCCTCTTTTAGTGAGGGTGATTTTAACATTCTGTGTTTGAAAATACCACTTTTAGAAAGTGGGCATTGTCTCGCTTAGCCATCCAGTGTGCCTCTGCTAGGATGTGTATTGACTGTCTAGCTTTGGAGTGACAGGGGTTGGTGGGGGTTGCAATGGCTCCAGAGAGTCTGGATGGGTCATGGATTGGCTGAATAGACCTGGGTTGCATTTAGAGTAGGGGTAGGAGATTTACAATCACCTGAATGGGCCTGGTCTGCCTTCATAATGCTTTCTCCATCTCCTGCCAGGAAGCTGCACCAGAGAGGACAGAATTGTTTTTGACTGAGCACAGGTATTCACTGCCACCAGAGAAAATAAAGGATTTTTCTGCATAAAAAGAGGGGCCCAGACCCGAGATGTTTAGATCACTTCTGGGAATCAAGAGGAACCTTTGCCAGGGAGAAGAGCTGGGGAAAGCTAAGGAGTAATACTTCCCCTGTGCTGTTTGCTCTCTGGGGCTGGCCTGCAGTGGCTACTTTCTGCCAAGGAGATGAGAAAGGACTTTGCTGTTTGCTGGGTCCCCTGCTTGAAGAATATCCCCAAGGGCTTGAATTGAGCTTGCCTCCTGTTCTGAAGTCTCAGGGACATAAAGATTTCAGCCCCAGCCCCCCTTGAACTCCTCTACTGGGAGTTCTGATCTGCTGAGAGGTGACTAACAGTGTTCTGGGCCTCTGGAGGTTGATTTGGGACGAGAGACTGCAAGAACAGTGAAAATCGATGCATCGCCTGTTTCTGAAGCATCGCAGCAGTGTGAGAGAAGATTTCCGATGCATCACAGCTCCTGAAGAATCGACGCAGCACCTGCTTGCTGCTCAAGTGTCTGCCGTGCAATGAATCCTGTGCACCGATCTCTGACATACGAGATCACCGCATCAATTCTGATGCAGGCCTGGTTGGAGAAGAACCAACGCATCGCACCGGATCATCGCGCATCGCATCAAAGCACCAAGTTTGTCACACAGTTAGGAGACGCAGTAAGAAACCGATGCATCCCCTCTCCATGCAGTAAGAAACTGACGCATCACCTCCTCTCGTGTAAGGAACCAACGCATCACCTTCCTTGTGCAGCATTAAGGATCCGACGCATCACATCCCCCGGAGCAAAGAACTGATGCATCACCTTCCCTGAGTGTAAGAAACTGATGTATCACCTTCCCTGCGACCCTTTTTTGTTTGTATTTTTAGATGCATCATAGGAAATTTGTTTAAAAGTGTTGCATCTCACATTTTCTTGGAACTGAACTGCTTCTACCTTTTGAAAGTCATATGTTTAGTACTGTATTGTGGATTTTTTTGTTTGGTCTTGGTTTGGTTTAGATAAAGATGACTTCTTTTTCCAAACTGGTGTGGTGTTCATTTGTTGTGTTTTCACTTTATCACTGTATCTTCACAAATGCTTTACACACTGCCTCTGAGATAAGCCTGTCTGCTTCTGTCAAGCTACCAAGGGGGTGAGCAGGGGTCATTTTAGAAGTGTATCACCCTTACCCTGACTAGAAGCAAGGGTCCCTATTTGGACAAAGGTACCTACCTCTGCCAACTAGAGACCCCCATTTCTAACACGCTGCCTCTTAGATAAGCCTGTCTGCTCATGCCAAGCTACCAAGGGGTGAGCAGGGGTTATTTTAGAAGTGTATCCCCCTTACCATGACTATGAAGAAGGGTCCCTACTTGGACAAAGGTTAAACCCTTACCAACTAGGGACCCCATTTCTATCATCCCTCATCCATCCTACCCCCGATAAACCCCACACCAGTCAACCCTACCCAATGAATCCCACTCTGGTCTATCCCACTCCAATCTAGCCCATTCCATTCCACTCAAATCTACCCTCTCTACCACACAACAAGCCAGCCCACTCCAAACTACCCAGTCTACCCCACTTAAAGTTGCACCACTTTATTCTACACCACTCTACACACCACATATTTACTGCAATCTTCTCCACTCCAGTCTAACTTGTTGATCACACTCCAATCTACCCCAATATAGCCCACTCTAATCTATCCAACTCCAATCTGCTCCACCACAATTTCCGTACCCAACCCACCCCAATCTACCCCACACCAATCTAGCCACTCCAATCTACCCCACCCAATCTATATCAATCTCCCCCACCCAATCTACCCCACTCCAATCTGTCCCACTCAATCTAACCAACTTCAGTCTGCCTCTATCTACCCCACTCAAAACCACTATAATCTACCCCACTCCAATCTACCCTTCCCTATCCCACTCCAATCTACCTCCTACAATCGACCCCAGTTGAATGCACCTCAATCTACTCCACTCTAATCTACCCTTCTTCAGTCTACCAAACTCCAATCTACCTCAAATTAGCCCACTCCAATACCCGAATCTGCACCAATCTACCCCACTCTAATTAAACCTAATCTACCAAATATGTCCCAAGCCACCCCAATCTTTGGGGATTTACAGCCTCCGATAATATTGAGTTGGCCTTGTCCAAATATAATCTGCGGTGGAAACCATTGCCCCCTTGAAACTATACAAGCCGTGTTCTGCACAACGCAGGAAGTTTGGTTTTCTGACCAATTACGATCCCATAAACAGGCCTGTAGGAAGCTTGAAAAAATTTGGAGATCGTCTCACTCTGAGGCTTATAAGAATTGTCACTACACAGCCTTGGCCTCTTATCATAAGAACATTAGATTGGCCCGTAAGAACTATATTGCCTCACAACTTAAGGAGGCAAGTAATGCCCCAAAGGTTTTGTATCGGATCCTCCAGACCTTTACTAAACTCATGGCTTGTGAGAGTCTAGATATATCGTCACAACAATTATGCGACAATATTTCCCCTTTATTTTACCAACAAGATAGATAGGCTTCATGATAAAATCACTGACTCAAGTCTTTCTATAAGCGGGCCTTTGGTACCATCTCAAGAAAAAAGGGCAGCTAATTCCATCATGCTTACCGAGTTTCCTGTTGCCTCCCTGGGTGAGGTAGAGGACCTTATTGGTCATGTCAAGAGTGGCTCACCTTCAGACCTTATCCCGGCAAGAACCTTGGCATCAGTTGGCAGGGCACTCGGTCCTACGATCCAGTCCCTTCTCAACCTATCTCTTTCCGAGGGCCGGGTTCCATAAGAGTGGAAGACGGCAATGGTCAGAACCATTCGGAAGAACTCTTCCATTCCATGGACCGAACTGTCCAACCTAAGGCCCATATCGCTCCTCCCTTACCAGAGCAAACTAACGGAAAAGCACGTTAATATCCATCTATCAAGCTTTATCGAGCGAACAGGAAGTCTGGACCATTCCCAGTCACACTTCAGGCCATGTTATTGCACCGGATCTGGACTCCTTTCGGTGACAGATGACATCAGAATGTCCCAGGATAAAGGGCATTCAGTGATTCTGGTTCTATTATATTTATCGGCAGCGTTCGATACGATAGTAGAGGTTGGGCTTGAGGGTTCGGCATTGGCTTGGTTGAAGAGCTTCTTATCTGGCCGTACACAGAGTGTTAATATGGGCTCATTTTGATCTGCCTCTGTAGAACTTACGCAGGGGGTGCCACAGGGGTCTTGTTTAAAGCCCACTCCTTTCAACAGCTATGTGGCCCCCCTGGCCAGTATTATGAGGTCCTATGGAATTATCCCAGTGTCATATGCTGATGACACTCAGCTCCTCTTCCCATTTAAGTCACTAAGTTCCGTGGTCAAACAGTCCTTCTCAGAAGGCATGAAGGCGGTCTCTCAGTGGATGGCCCTGAACTTCCTTCAGTGTAATGTGGGGAAAACTGAGGTTATGCTCTTTGGGGAAGCCACAATGCTGTGGACGCCAGACTGGTGGCCCCCAGAGTTAGGGCCCCAAACAGGTGGTAAAGAACCTGGGTGTGCGGCTGGATCAAGATCTGTCTCTAAGAGACCACGTAAATCAGACAGTTGGGTCCTGTTTTCATGTAATTGGGCTACCTCGCAAAGTATTCCCTTTACTTCCAGATACAATCAGGAAGACATTGGTCCAGGCCGTGGTGCTCAGTCGCCTGGATTATTGTAATGGGCTGTTGGCAGCGGCAAACGAAGGTGTCCTAAGCAGACTTCAGGTGGTGCAAAACACTGCTGCGAGGCTGGTCCTGAATGCTCCATCTAGATCTCCCTCTCGCCCATTGCGAGAAAAATTACACTGGCTACCAATTTGCCAACGCATCAAATTGAAGACCTGCTGTGTGGTTCATAAGGGTATTCACAGCCTAGGCCCCTCATAACTAGCAGAAATGTTTATCCCCTACAACCCGGTACGTTCCCTTCGCTCTAGCAATCAATCTCTGCTTCAAGTCCCAATTGTTAAAAAGGCAAGATAGGGCGGTAAAGCTTTGTCTTTTATTGGACCCTGCCTTTGGAATAAACTCCCTGAGTCTCCTAAATTATGTACTGACCATCTGATCTTTAGAAAACGTCTAAAAACCTTTTTGTTTCAGGCTCAGTAATTCCCCTAGATTCCAGCTCATCCTACCTCTCTTTTTTTAGCAGTAGGCGCAGAGATACTCCTTCGGGAGTCGATTCTAGCACGGTACAAACCATTAAATAAATAAATCTACATCACCTCAATCTACCTCACCCCATTCTACCTCAATCTGACGACCCAAACTACCCTACACCAATCTGTCCACCCCAGTCTAACCTTCCCAATCTACCTTAACCCCATCTACCCCAATCTACCATACCCCAATTTACCCCACTCTACCACACCTAATCTACCACACCCTATCTACTTCACACCAATCTACCCCACTCCAATGTACCCCACCCCATCCACCACACTCCAATCTACCAATCCTCCTCACCCAATATACCTTAATTTACCTCACCCAAATCTACCCCACCCCAATCCACCACACTAAATCAACCCCAGTCCAATCTACTGTACTTCATTATAACACATCTAGCGCATTCCAATATACCCCACTTCAATCTAGCCCACTCCTGTCTGTCCCAAGCTACCCTACTTCAATCTACCTCATTTCAACCTATTTGAATCTACGCTACTCCGATGCACCCCATCCCAATTTAACCCTATCTACTCCATTCCAATGTACCTCAATCTACCCCACCCAACCTACTCCAATCTACCTCATTCCAATCTGCCCCACCCAATTTACTCAAGTTCAATTTATCCTACTCCAATCTACCTCAAACCACCCCACTCGAATCTACTCCAATCTACCAGAGCCCAATCTGGTAAACAGACAAAATATCGACTACAAAATATCGAATGGACATAATATCGAGTACAAAATATAGGCTGGACAGAATATCGAATGGATAGAATATAGACATCAAAAATATCGTTTTGAAGGTAAGTAATGTAATATCGAATTTTAAAATATAGATAGTCAAAATATCGAAGTACATATTATAGTTTAAGAAAAATATCGAACTTTTAATAATATTGAATTATTTACAGTGTATTTTATGTGTTAAAAGTGTTTATTTATGTTATAATGTAATTTAATTAATGAATTTAATGTTATTTATATTGTGCGTAATTTAATTCTGTAGCGGGTTGTGGGTTTATAGGGGAATAGGGTGGGAAGTAATTTAATTATAATTAATAAAATATTTAAATGTATTTATTGGTATTTGTTTATAATTAATTGTTAATTAATTTTTATTTTGTAATTAATTACATTTTAATTGCCAATTAATTGTATTTACTTAACTAATTGATAATTAGGTTAATTTAAGTAATTTAATTTCTGTAGCAGGTTGTGGGTTCATAGGGGAATAGGGTGGAAAGTAATTTAATTATAACTAATTATATATGTTAATTTTTTTGTGTATTTATTAGATTTTAATTGTTAAGTAACTGTTTAATTACTAAATAATTAATTGTTAATTAGTAATTAATTAGTATTAATAGATAACTAATTGTAATGATTAGATTAAATTAGTATTTGTAATTAATTAATTATTATATTATATTAAAGTGGTAATTGCTTTTAACCCCTTCGCTGCTGATGACGAGCTCAGCTCGTCATCAGCCACGGTGGTCGTGTGCAGATGACGAGCTGAGGTCGTCATGTAACGCGGCTTTTAGAAAAAAGCCGCACAGCGGAAAAATAACCACCGCAGCAATGCGGTTAATTTATTTTTTTACAGATATTAATATATATATTTTTAAATAATATATGAAGTATCTACTTTCCCTACTGTTGCACACACCGGAGTGGGATTAGTAATTTTAACCCCTATGCTATCCAACGCTTTCCCTACTGTTGCACTCTTTGGAGTGGGAGTAGTAATTTTTACCCCTACGCTATCCAACCCTTTCCCTACTGTTGCACTCTCTGGAGAGGGAATAGTAATTTTTACCCCTAAAATATCCAACCCTTTCCCTACTGTTGCACTCTCTGGAGTGGGAATAGTAATTTTTACCCCTACTCTATCCAACGCTTTCCCTACTGTTGCATTCTCTGGAGTGGGAATAGTAATTTTTACCCCTACGCTATCCAACGCTTTCCCTACTGTTGCCCTCTCTGGAGTGGAAATAGTAATTTTTACCCCTACGCTATCCAACGCTTTCCCTACTGTTGCACTCTCTGGAGTGGGAATAGTAATTTTTACCCCTACGCTATCCAACGCTTTCCCTACTGTTGCACTCTCTGGAATGGGAATAGTAATTTTTACCCTTACGCTATCCAATGCTTTACCTACTGTTGCACTCTCTGGAGTGGGAATAGTAATTTTTACCCCTACGCTATCCAACGCTTTCCCTACTGTTGCACTCTCTGGAGTGGGAATAGTAATTTTTACCCCTACGCTATCCAACCCTTTCCCTACTGTTGCCCTCTCTGGAGTGGGAATAGTAAATGTTACCCCTATGCTATCCAACCCTTTCCCTACTGTTGCACTCTCTGGAGTGGGAATAGTAATTTTTACCCCTACGCTATCCAACGCTTTCCCTACTGTTGCACTCTCTGGAGTGAGAATAGTCATTTTTACCTCTACGCTATCCAACGCCTTATCTACTGTTGCACTCTCTGGAGTGGGAATAGTAATTTTACACTTCCGCAATCCTACGGTAATAATATTGGATATTTTTAATTATATTATGTTACTATATATATATGTTTTAACAAATATGATTGTAATTTTTTTTATAACTTTAATTAATTATTTAATTATTATAAGGTAATTTAAGTAGTTTTAAGTATATTTTAGTAAATAATTTTTAATATTAATTTATTTTAACATACACTCTCTCCCACTCCA
The DNA here is from genome assembly GCF_964263255.1 of Lissotriton vulgaris. Classification (NCBI taxonomy): domain Eukaryota; kingdom Metazoa; phylum Chordata; class Amphibia; order Caudata; family Salamandridae; genus Lissotriton; species Lissotriton vulgaris. The sequence goes on from NC_141691.1 coordinate 1,675,664,349, forward strand.
ATCTACTCCACCACAATCTACTCCACTCCAATTTACTCTAATCTACCCACTCCAACTACTCCAATCTACCCAATCCAGCCCACTCCAACCTACCTCACTCCAATTGACCTCAACCTACCCCCCTCAAATTTAGCCCACTCCAATCGACCCCACTCAATCTACCCACTACTGTTTAGCAGACTTCACTCTACACACCCCACTCTACCCACCCCAAACTACTGCATTCAAATATACCCTGCCCCAGTCTACGTCAACCTGCTCCAATGTATCCCATCCAATCAGCCCAATCTACCCTACCCCAATCTGCCCATCTTAATCTGCCCCACCCCGATCTACCCCAACCTTCCCCACCCTAATCTATACCACCACAATCTACTCACCCAAGTGTTACTCAATCTATTCACCCCAATCTACCACACTCCAAATTACCCCACCCCATTCCACAAGTTTTAGTCATGCTGAACAGCAGCCACATTGGTGTACAACATGGCTGAAGCACATTGCCAAAGCAAATAGCTCTCAAGAGCTCTTGGCTTTGCCAATGCTTGTTTAATTCTGTTCGGAAGTTGAACAATTAAGTGAGAAGCATTATCCTAATGGTAGAAACGCAACATAGTCAAAGTGTATTTTGGAATCCCTCACCATCTATAATCTTACTTGGTCAATAAAAATGTCTGGCGGTTCATAATGGAGATGTGAACATTTGTTGCGGTTGAGGAAAGAATGTGGCACAGATTATTTGCTGACGTATTAACTTCAGTCAAATAGAAACAAGCCAATACTGATAAGAAAGGGTTCGCAGCAGAAAATGCAGGCTCACAATGCTTTGTTAATAAAAGCATGTTGTAACGATGGCGGCGAATGCAATTTATAGGGTAAGAAAAGTAGCTGATACAATCTGAACATTGCCCCTCCCGCCTCCAGAATGTTGATTACGTGCTTCATCATACACTGCTGATTCAGCTGAAGTTGATTATTATTACGGGCATACGATTAACAATTAAAGTATAAAATTGATTTGTTCCATTAACTTATGTGATATAGTGTAACAAGGAACAGTAAATTATTCCAATAGTACAGTTTTATTAAAGCTTGATTACCCCTAACATGACATGTGCCTAAAACAGTAACGTTTTTGAGTCGACAACTTTCAGCCAGTTTCAACGGATTCAACACACGAACCTACCAAAACCATAATTTGTACATTTTGTAAGTGATGCAAAAATACGTCAATGTATGCGTTTTTTTACAACATTAAAAACAAATTATATTTCTCACAGAATAGTAAAACACATTTTGCAACATGTTTATAGTGAAAATACTTCTGGTACCCAACATTGTTATGCCCTTGTCGCTGACAAAAAATGAGTAAATACAATTGTTTTCCGAAAACGTTCCTCTGGCATTAAAACCTTAATGTCACATGTGACAATATGTATTTGTTTATCTCTTCAGTTTTCTTGCATAATGCGAGCGCCACCCATCCAGGTTTCTGAGCGCTGTTCAATGTATATATAACAGGGACATTTATACGATATTTGTGATTGCATTCAGAAGGTGATAGTGTGGGAGGGTTGGTATGCATATACATTACAGATCAATATGAAAACTTTAAACAGCAATTACAAGGGTCGAAAAGAAGTTTGAGTAAAATAAGGTTACCAATTGACTCCATATGCCAAACAGCCATGAGCTCTTAGCATGTTCTCTACCCCGGCTGCATTGCAGCCTGGGTGGAGAACGTGCCCAGGACCCCAGTCTCTGTCTGAGCACCAAACTATGGCGCTCAGACCAATCACAACGCTGCATTGGAGCGTTGTGATTTGCTTTGGGAAGCCTGGCTGTTTCGTGTTCGGACGGCACAGAGGAGAGACAACGTGGGAGGGACGTGGCAAAGAGGTGAGTGTATTTTAATTTTTTTACACCCCTTTACCCTCTTACCCTTTTCGGGCCCTTCCCCGCCACCCCAGATATGTGCCGGCCACCACTGTCCCTAACATCAGGGACAATATTCCAGTCTTTGGGTTTACTTTAACACACTAATGCATTCTGGGGTTTGTAGTCTTAGATCATTTCACCTGAAACTGTTAACCAACACATCTAGTAATCTGGGAATAAATATAATGATTATCAGTATATGTGAGGTAATGACTGTTGAGGAAACATGATATTCTTAATGCTCAAACATTTGGAAAGGTATATACATCCCATCTTTATGCAGAGACCAATATGTTGCTTATGACACAGTAAGTTAAAGGCAGGGGTGGAGCTAAAAACAGAGAAGAATTAGACCACATTAGCATTTAGTGAACAGCTTAGAAGTTTACGAAAGCCCAGGAGCAAGGAAGCAGATTTTATTTCCAAGTAAAGCAGGTTCCAACTCCGTGCAGTACAGAGCCAAAGCTCCTGTCTCCCCAGGAAGAGTTTGTGAGATGGCACCACCAGATTCATGGCTGTACTCGACCTGAGAGGGGATATATCTCCTAGGTTTTGCTCGGAGAAATCTGGGCCTAGCCCATGAAGGGCTTTGTATGTGATGCAGAATGCCACATCACATACAATCCTCTGGTGTACAGGAAACCAATGCAAATCACCAAGGCCTGGGAGGCCAACTCAAATCCCTGAATCTGGAGTTTCTTCAGTGGAGAGTTAGCTAAATTGACACAAAGTCCATTACAATAGTCCACCCTGGGCATTACAAAGGGCAAAACAACCGTTTGCAGCAAGTGAGCTGGAAGAAACTGCACAATTTTCCTGATCATGAAAGCATGTAGAAGGAATTAGAAACAACCTCATTGACCTGATCTTCATAGGTGAGCTTATCGTCTAATTGTATTCCCAGATATTTCACCTTTTTTGCCGGAAGCAGCCCCAATTCTTATTCCAAAAGGAGGTAATACTCACAAACAGGATACATTTATTTTTTGAAGAGTTTATCTTAAGATGATTACCATCCAACCAGGCGCCTACCTCCTTCATGCAGTTGTGAAACAATTGCCTTGGGACTGGCCTTTTCTCGAGAGGGATACAACCAATCGCGTGTTGTCACCATATGACACGAGCGACAGTCCAAAGGATTTGTAATGGTGTTACATAGATGTGAAAGAGCATTGGACTTACTGATGATCTCTAGGGTACCCCACATGGCAGAGAAAAATATTTATTTATTTAACAAGTTTTATATTGCGCTGGCTGGACGCGGAGGTATCAGAGCGCTATACATGAGGATCATTGCATTAAAAGTTACAAGTTACATCCATTACAAGAGCATAGTAAAGCACAGGAACAAAAAACAATGTTAGGGTAATACGTAGGAAGGAGCCACAGCGGGGAGATGAGGAGAACTGTGCCCAATGTCCGGCTGGGTAGGTGACGGCTGATCCAGCGCTCTTACTAAAATTCTGCATAAAGGATGTCACTATCTACCACCATACTTACCAATCAATACCAGGCCCATAGAAATAACAGAGCAGCTGAATCATGAGGCGAATGGTTCTAATATGTTGTAGTTTAAACTATGACCAGCTTGTCATTTTAAAAGTTTATTAAAACATATTTAAGAAAACTTAGGTTTTGGAACTTTATTAAGCAAGCATTACAAAAAGTCATAAGAAAGTTTTATTCAGCATTTATAAAGAGAGCTTAATTCAAGAAAATATTTTTCATTAGCAGAAATAAGTGAAAAAGAGCATTTCCAAAACCTAACTAACTCTCTGTCTCTACCCTCATCGCCTGAAAACAAAGTCTTAAAAGTTACATTTCCTTACGTGTAATCATCGGCAGCAGAACACGTCCCTCTGGAATCAAGAAGCGTAAGCCAAAAATTTGCAGCTAAAGCCTATTCTTATACCCTAAATAAAGCTGAGCTAACTATTTTTCACATTCCATTAGCTGAATTCTGGCTCTCTATTTGCTAAACCACCTCACGCCACAGTAAACTGTGACATCTTCCACCACGAGACCAGGCTTTTACACAGAGCCATTGTTCATGCACAGAGTCCTGGCGACAGTTCCTTAGTCTGCTACATTTTGTAGCAAAGATGTTCAAGCAATACAAAATCTGTCACGTCTCTTCCTTTCAACCTTGAGCCTGTCCGTTCTGAGCTTTCCGTGGCACATCCAAACCACTCCACAGAGTGCCTTTTGCAGTTCTTTTCAAACCATTTCACAATATAAGTTCCTAGGCTTTTCATCCACTTCAAAATAAGGTTTTGTTATGTGGCTTTCAACAACAGCAGGCCTCTTTTCAGAAAGCATCAATTTTCTGCGCCACTTTTGCTTGCGTCACTGGCCACATTTAGCGTCACTTTCCAGAAAACTATTATTTAAACAAACACAAAAGAATAATTAATTCAGGTAATGAAATCATTCTGTTTCCAACCTACATAGCTAATGTTAACCCATTAATATAAGTCACCTAGCAGAAGCACACAGAAAAGCAGCACATTTAATATCTACCATTCTTCATGTAATCCAGCTTTATGTTTCTGAAAGAGTAAAAAGATGATTAAATAATACACAGACAGACAATCACAACATAGGACAAACATGTAAGCACATATAAAAAGCACATGCCATGAATGATCAGTCGCATATTAATAGTGACAAAGACAATAGGACAGACATAACAAACAAGACAATATTAATCATGTGTTACAAAACAGACTTGCAAATGCAACAAGAGCACATGTAATTAGTTTCCCGCGTGTATATGTGTGGTGCAAACTTAATCTAGGTTGTGTTAATTAAACAAATCATGCAACAGCTCATTAATTGATTAGTTCATGTAATGGGAATTAAATCCATGAGTCAGAATAAAATATTTTCTGAAGCCCGCTTCATCACGGCCGAGGGGGTGAACCAGGGCCGATCTCCTCTATAGCTGTCTAGCAGCTCCACCAGGCATCAGCAATGTTGCTCAGGTCTGTATGTAAATTCACCTAGGGAAACCGTCTGAACTCTATCACTCAGAAAGGATCTGAAAAGTGCCAAAACCATACCATCAATGCCCAGGTCTTTGAGCCGGTCAATCGGAAGCTCATGATTGACCGTATCGAAGGCCGTAGACAAATCAAGTAAAATGAGGGCAGCATTGCCCCCTCTGTGAACTGTGGCTCATATCATCGCAGTGGCTGCAATAAGAGCTGATTCTGTAGAGTGTCCCTTACAGAACCCATATTGAGAATCATCCAGTAGATGTTTATTGCTTAAAGCCATTAGTTGAAAGTTCCTCTCTTTCTGGCTCAGTTTACCTCCTCTTAAACAGTATAAGCCTGGTATATTGCAAAACATAAACTGACTGCGATGGCAACCCTTCATCAAAATGGCAGTTAATGGTGAAATATGGCTGGTATGTACATAAAATAAAGGGGAGAAAGGAACGATTGAAAATCATACACAGCACGTTTATAAGGAGTGATTTGAAGATCAGACTTAAGGATGGCTAGCATTCCAAATTCTAGATGCAAAGGAGAAGAAGGATATCGAAAGGAATAAGAGGAGCAAGATTGGTTACCATTGCATCATAGGTCTTTATATATACATAGCATTTAAGTTTTTTATCTGGAGTGCTGGGGCTCACATCTATGTATATAAGACACACAGACCCTCATTTATGGGGATTTGGACCGGGCAGCCCAGAAAGTCACCTAGCTACACTGTCTTGTGCCAAAGTGAAAGTACAGGAATGCACCATATTTGTTATGTTATGGTATGGATCACTTGTTAAGTGCATGTACACCGAAAAGGTCTCTTGGTGTTGAGGTAGAGAGAGGCTGCTGCTGTCAGAATTATTCAGAAGCTTGTCTAAACAGCCAAGTTTTCATTTTTTTCCTGAATCTCTCGTAGTTCACTGAAGAACTTGACTCAAGGCAGTGGCATAGCAAATCAGTAACTAAAATTAAGATACTAGGTGGAAACAACTATTAACAAAAAATGTACAAATGAAGGAAAATAGTTCAAAACCCAGGGATGCAATGCAGAACAGAACATCTTGGGAAGAAGTGAACAGTAAGGAAAGCAGAGAGGATGATTAAAAAGATGCAAAAGAAATACCACCCACCCTCCCCCATTATAAAAACAGATACAAATGTTGTCTAGTACGTCACAAGAAAATAGACAGCTGACCAGGAAAAACTCACAAACTCTAAATAAACTAATACAGACAAAAACATGTGAACACAGCAGAAATGGGTGTGAAACACCTGACCATGCATCCAATACAGGGCAAAAAATGTATGTTTTAAATACTCCATATCTTTCAAGCATAAATTGAAGACTTTGGCATACATCTCCCCAATCATATGGGAGTGATATTAACCAGAGTGCTGTTGCACTGGTGAGTGGATGCTTCAGAAGGGGTCCTTCAGGAATAATGGAGTGAGTGTGGATATAACCTAGGAGAATGGTTTTGGAATGAATGTGGTTACCACTGTCAAGCTCTACCATGTGAAATGGGAGTACTTATTAATTATGAATGAAACCATATACAAAATTGAGGGAAATTTAAGCATAAATAAAAGATGACAAAGAGTTTTGATCCATAATGGTTTACAAATAATAGAATGTCATTTGGGAGCAAAACAAAGTTTGAAAAATGTCTGGCAAATATGTGTTACAAAAGATAAACAGTAATGTTGCTTCCTATGCATTGATTGATAGATTGTTTGTGTTTCTATGACAGGTTAAACAATTTTAGGAGGAAATGATTGGGATGAGGAAAGAAAAATAGTAGTCCTGTAGATGGTGGCCTAATTAATACTTCACCACCGAAACGCGTTGACGCAGAAGGTTTTGTTAAATTTTATTTTAAGTTATTGCCCTGCAGGGATGTTGTTGAGACAAAACTCAAATTAACGATCTAAAAGACAACATTTTCTGTCTTGTGTAATTTTCCTTTCCAGGGTTTTTTTTCAGTATAGAATTGTATTGATCACACCAAGTAGGTGTTTCAACATATTTTTTAATGTATTTTATGAAGTCATATATGAGGTATTGAATTTTAAATTGAATCTTCTGTGATTTGAACTTTTAAACTTGTGCATAAGTATTTTAATTTCCTGAGTTTACCTCCTCTTAAACAGTATAAGCCTGGTATATTGCAAAACATAAACTGACTGCGATGGCAACCCTTCATCAAAATGGCAGTTAATGGTAAAATAGGACTGATATGTACATAAAATAAAGGGGAGAAAGGAACGATTGAACATCATACACAGCACGTTTATAAGGAGTGATTTGAAGATCAGACTTAAGGATGGCAAGCATTCCAAATTCTGGATGCAAAGGAGAAGAAGGATTTGGAAAGGAATGAGAGGAGCAAGATTGGTTACCATTGCATCATAGGTCTTTATATATACATAGCATTTAAGTTTTTTATCTGGAGTGCTGGGCCTCACACCTATGTATATAAGACACACAGACCCTCATTTATGGGGATTTGGACCGGGCAGCCCAGAAAGTCACCTAGCTACACTGTCTTGTGCCAAAGTGAAAGTACAGGAATGCACCATATTTGTTATGTTATGGTATGGATCACTTGTTAAGTGCATGTACACCGAAAAGGTCTCTTGGTGCTGAGGCAGATAGAGGCTGCTGCTGTCAGAATTATTCATAAGCTTGTCTAAACAGCCAAGCTTTCATTTTGTTTCCTGAATCTCTCGTAGTTCACTGAAGAACTTAACTCAAGGCAGTTGCATAGCAAATGGGGTGTGGGTGGGGCAGTCCGCCCCAGACAACACTAGTTTTGGGGGCAGTGGCGGCCTCACCCTCCCCGCTCTTACCTGCCAATGTGTAGGGCAGCCGTCGTGGGACTCGCCAACACCCCCGCTCTTTATGTGGCAGCTGGGCGACAAATACAGTGACCGCCACAGGTGGCACAACAGCTAGCTATGCCACAATTTCAAGGGGGAAAGTGTTCCAAGTGTGGGAAGCAGACACAAAAAACCTGGATCCACCCAATATTTTCTTTTTGCTTCTAGGAAAAGCTAGTAGATTTAAGTGTGATGATATGAGCTGGTAGTTAGGTATATGGCACTGAATTTTGGAAGCTAGGAAAGCAGGTATTTTGCCATTGGGAGATTTATAAAGATTAAGCAAACCGTTTTGAAAATGGACCTCTGAGCTACTGGAAGCCAGTGCAGTCTTTTTCTCACAGGTTTGTTGTGGCAATATCTGCGCTGGTGCCATGTACACAGCCTAGTTCCAATGCAGGTACCCTTGTACCATAGTGCAAGAGTGCCTGTGTTGTCAGCAGGATTATTTTGTGTGCAGGAAGGGATACCTTCTTGCACAAAAACAATCCTAAGAGGCCTTTTCCTTTTTTTGTGCAGATAGAGGAAAATAATAGGAGAAATATTTCTTTTCATTACGCCTCTCCTCTGGAGGCATAAGGATTTGGCCCTTCCCCAGGTTTACATGCTTGTGTAAATCTGGGGCTGTGTCAAAATCCATGGGTGTTGCGTGGGAAACCCCACTGCAGCGCCCATGGAATGAGTCCAGACTGCAGAGTAAGGCAACCCAGTGATTTGCGCTGCCTTGCCTTACTCCATATCTATCAGGCCATTCAAAGCCACACATAGCTGCTTTGCGTGGCCTCATAGATATGAGTGTTTAATCAATGCCGCTGTAGCGTCACAAAAAGTGATGCTCCGGTAGTGCAGGGGGCTCATAAATAAGCCTCACAGTTCACCTGGAGCATCAGTCTCAGTTGGAAAACCTTTAAAAGTAGACAGGAGTGGAAGTGATAGGAGTAATTGTTGGTGTTTGTGAGAAACCTGGTGGCACCGAACAGCTCTTAGTGGAGGAAATGGGTTTTTTCAAAGGGCTGAACCATAATGTAGTTGAGAAGTGACTCTAACCTCGACAGATAGTTTCAAATGAAATGAGGGGAGTGTGTATTTCATATTTTTAAGCTTTTGGAGTCAAAATATATATTAATAGCCTGGATGTGTACTTTGGAATGTATATTTTTATTCACAAAGGAAACTCAGGGATTTTGCTGCAGTGGAGATTTTGGGAATACAATGACCATTTTTATTGGTTTTGCACCAACATTTTTTAATTGCTTGGTATCATTTCAGGGTTAGAAACTGATGGCCTTAGAGTTTCTGAGGTGACATAGTGAGCAATAAAACGATTGTCTGCGATGTGGCCCAAGTAATTACCAGGGGCTAAGATTAATCCATGCATGCCATCCATCAGTTTTTTGTGGTCTTCATTGTCACACCCTATGTGCGACTGATGTTCATCTACAAGCGTGGGTCCTATGCTCACTATGCCAATTGAAGCAGCAGAATCTGACATAGTAGGCACAACTAGGCCAAAATCAGACTTCAATTTCTTGTGTTTCAGTTCGAAAAGTACTTTGTTAGGCAGCTCAGGCTGGATTGTTCTTACTGGAACAGGCAATGGCGTAACGAAACTTGAGGGGGCCCCCCTGCAAAGTGCATGGAAGGGGCCCCCATGCTTCGGGCCCAGTCAGGAACTCTCAGGGCGACCTGTGCACAGTGTCAGAGGGGGCATCCAGTATTCCAGGGCCCCCTGCACCGAGGGGGCTGTGGGTGTTATTGATACCCACTGTTTTGAAGTGCTCTACGCCTTTACTGGTGGTGCATTTGGCGCGTGACTTGTCACAAGGGGAAAGGGTCTTGAACCGACACACAACACATTCTCTCTGTTGCAAGCCAAATATCCAGACAAAACAGGTCAATTGTTCATCAACCCCTTCACACATCTCCTGCAACCGTTCTTCACAATTGTTAGAACTGTAGGGCTACTCTGCTGATGGCACAGACAGTTATACAGCGCTGTAGTGCAGAGGCTTTAGGCTCTGGTGTTCAAGCATTGTGAATGTCCGCCCTGCATCTGTAATAAACATGTGATGACCAGAATCCTGTGTTCTGTCTCAAGTGCTACACTGTCCAGTTGGTCTAGGTTCCAGACATCCCCCTTGAAAGAACTTTTTAAATAAATGTGCACCTGTACATATTTATGCAGAAATAAAAGCAGTACAAGTGACAAGGATACCAGGTCCATTCTTGTGTATACTATATATGAAGGCCCTACCTGGTTCCGGTCTGTTGGGCCTATCCCCCTCTAGTGAAACCCTGTACATATTAGCACCGCAATCCTCCCCTGTAGAAGGGCTCTATCAGTTTTGCTTTCATTCCATTTCCTCTTGTGGCATCTACCTAGCCGATAATGCCAGTGCTAGCCTTTTCGGATTTCGTGGTCCATTCACTGAAGACCTTATTTTATGTACACCAACACACCAAGATGTAAGAAGAAGGTCCCTTATAAATCCAGTGAGAAAAATATTCAAACCCATGTTAGTAGGATAACTCAGCTGGTTGAACGCCCACTGCAAATATCGCTGTGAAATTTGCAGGAAATAGGGTGTCCTAAAGGGCTCTTTCTTCCATCACAAGAGGCTGATGAAGCAATGACTTACAAATATTACACAAGAGAGAATTAAACTAGTGCAGGCTATGTAAACACTTAAATATTACATTGATGTGAAGACGCCCACTTCAAAGTAACACAACAGGTCACGAGGTAGAAACCTGATCACAAGCTCCCCACACTGGTAAACCATGCTTTGTGTGTGTTCCTCCACTGCGCTGTCTGGGGCTGATCGTTAATGTGTAAACATAGGACACGTAGTCTCCTGAAATAAAAAACGACGTTTGTTTTCATAATGCCTAAAACAAGAAATATGGTAAAAACTCACGATGTGTAAACAGTGCAGAGCCAGTAGCAGAACGAAACTTGAGGCCTCCCCCTGAAAAGTGCATGGTGGGCCTCACTTCCGAACTTAATCGGAAGTTCACAGGCCATGGTACTGCACTGCGGGGGCCTTTGTTACGCTACTGGAATAGTGATATAATTGTGTGGAATAAAAAAACGTGGAATAATATCAGTTTAGGTTAAAACATCAAGTGACAGTTGCACAGTGAAACCAGATCTAAAAACCTGTGTAGGTTAATGAGTTCCCTCCTCAAATCTTTGCTGCTGCCAGAGAAAAACTACATATATTATCTAGTTATCAAAGACATTTTAATAGCATTACAATGTCACATGTGTGCCCCTAAAAGTTCTAGCTCAGGCAGCTGGATAAATGAACATAATGATCATAGCTGTGTGGAGGGCAAGCTCTTTTTTGTGGAAGCACACAACTTCCGCTCAATCAAATAATGTACTCCTGACTCCCAAGATGTGGGAATAGTCTATGCCCCTTTCTAGTGATACTCACAATTGCCTGGCGACAGCTGTGCTGTCAAACCAGACCATAGAAACGACTCAACACTGACATGGCAGATCAGCCCTTCTGGCATTGCCAGATTGCCCTATAGGCCAATCTTGTGTTGTAGATAAGTGACAAATCAAAGGAGATGGGATATCCGTAGTGCACTCACAATGTCCAAATTGCTGCTTCCCACGCTTCACTGAAATGACCCCCAAGGAGATAGCCAACTGTGATTAGGTGACAAATCAAAGCAGGTGGGATAGCCAAGAGACACCGCTAAATGCCTTCATTACTCACATCACTATATGGGGGAGAGTATACTCCTGCTCAAGGGCTTCAAAATAAAGATCATTGCACTTGGGGTCAAACAGGCAATGCTACTACATTTCGCAAAAAGCCCAACTCCCTGGCAACAAACTATGCACTAACGTAGAAAGTTAAACATCAAGGCAATACATGCTAAGGACTCACCTTCTCCCTACAAGTCATTGAACGATGGAAGTGAATATTTCCAGTAGTTCCTGCTCCACAAAATCACTCTGCTCCATCAAATGAATGCTGGGTAGCACTGACCATAGACGTGGTTCGTCTGAGCTACTACAATGGTACCAGGCCACAGGCTGCAGAAAGGCAGGCCTCTCTGCTGCCATTATGGCTTAATATTACCACCCAAATGGTGTGCGGGCCCATGTCCCTTGCTTACATTAGGGTCCATTACACCATAGGGGCAGGGCTGGGCAATCATAATGTAGGCAGACACACATCTTGCCCAAAAACCTGGTTTGCTTCTGATGAAATCTGGCAATGTATCATTGTTACATTATGTTGTCCTTGCCATTGTCAGTGGAAAAACATGCGAAAAGGAGGCTTACAGTCTTATCGATAGCAAAAAGAGCCGAAAATGCAGCTTTATTATGACTGTAAACATAGTCTTGTAACTCTAGCAGGTGTCACTCTTCGATATTTTTACCACATTTGCACTCCTATCACACTCAGCCTGCATCCGAAGTGTGGCCAAGTGTTCATGACCAAGCCCACCTCACATTAATATTTATCAGAGTTAATGTACGAAATAAAGGCACAAAATAAACAAAGAGCAAATCTCTGCATTGCACAAGGTCAATTACTTTATTTTTTCAGTCCAGTAACAATGCAACTTCGGGTTTGACTTTCACAGACTGAGACTCTCAATATGACAAGGTATGGACAGGGTTTAAAGAGCACCAAATAGGGAACCTTGTGAAAACAGACCAACCACGTGATCTGTTCTGTGTAGCGCCGGATTTCACTTGCTTTTTAAGACAAATGAAGATTTAACACAAAATTCTACAAGTGGAGCTTTTATTTCACAAACCCTCGGACCAATCCTGCCTCGACTCACCTGGGAGGCCCGGCATTCAGCTGTTTCGGTGGCAAGCGTGAGCGGAAAGCAGAAGAGGGCAAGGTTAGCCAGGCGAGGGCTAGGAGGGCGGAGACATTTGCGCGCCCCGTACAATAATTATTAAAGAGTCTCAGAGGCCCGCCCGGGGCCTGGCGGACATGCGCACCACTGAATTAATTATGAGGTCGGGCGTGCGCAATGCGCACCATTTAATTCATGAAGTCAGAGGCTTGCTGGCTGAGTGAGGGGGCCCCTGCCTGGAGCACGCACCACCCACAACGCAGCCTGGGGGCTTGCGCGCAGTTTAATTAAGGAACAGTTGGCCATGCGCACCATTTAATTCTGGAACCAGGAGGCTTGCTAATGCTTGCTCCTACACTAGTGAGGGGACCGGGGCTCCTGGAGCACGAGGGCCCCCCGCAACGCGGGGGCCTGTGTTACGCCCCTGGGAACAGGACCAAAGCTGATTTGCATATGGATGAGTCTAATATGAGGTGGCAAAAACACGATAGACTAGGATGCAGCACAAGTAATTACCAGTGGCAGAGATGATTTCAAATATTCCATCCATCATTTCTTTTGTATTTTACTTGTTTAGAGTTTGGTGGGGAACCCGCCGTCCCACCAGGTTGTGGACTACGTGACCTCCATCCCCATGGCAGATGACCACCTGGCATTTAGAGGTCTCTACATGCCTGTTGACTGTGCCTTCAAAGGATTTCCTCCATGGCCCTACGTCCATGGGGTCCTTAGTCTAAGGGTTCTGTCAGACGTGACATTGCCAGCAGAAACATGAAGGTTGTCACAAATCTAATTAGAGTGGGCGGACCAAGAGTTTGGTGGACAGGGCAATCATCAACGTTTGTATTTGACTACCCTGTCCGCCAAACTCTATGTAAGGTGCTCAGTCTTTAAGACATTTCTTTTAAGGTGTCTTTGCTTCATTCATTTATGATTTGATATTTGTGATGGATTCAATGCTGTTCATTTCGAGATAGACTACATTTGTACTTTTGAAAAGGTACACCAAGCTCACCATGCATTCACCAAGTAACTCAACGCAGAGATTAACAAGAATGGTTGTTTTGTGATGTATGACAAGTAGCTGAGGAGTAACTTTGAAGACAGTTTATTGATCTGAGTTGCAGGATGGTATCCAAGTACAAGAACCTCATCAGGAGCAGGCTGCCTAATGCTCAGCCCATACTCCAACATACTCCAAATGTCACACCCCACTACACCGACACCTGAACATTCCATTCATCTCCATCACACTAAAATTCCACTCAGTACGCTAATACTGACTGACCATGTAGGAACCAGGCTAACAGGGAGATGCATGAGTGCCTAAGCAGGATATAACATAACCTCTTCCTTTTAATCAGTAACTAAAATTAAGATACTAGGTGGAAACAACTATTAACAAAAAATGTACAAATGAAGGAAAATAATTCAAAACCCAGGGATGCAATGTAGAACAGAACATCTTGGGAAGAACTGAACAGTAAGGAAAGCAGAGAGGATGATTAAATAGATGCAAAAGAAATACCACCCACCCTCCCCCATTATAAAAACAGATACAAATGTTGTCTAGTATGTCACAAGAAAATAGACAGCTGACCAGGAAAAACTCACAAACTCTAAATAAGCTAATACAGACAAAAACATGTGAACACAGCAGAAATGGGTGTGAAACACCTGACCATGCATCCCAATACAGGGCAAAAAATGTATGTTTTAAATACTCCAAAAAATGATAGAATCAAAGTAGGGGATTTATTACTATGGATACCCTTAAATAAAAATAAAACAACACAGGTATCTTATGTGATACAATTTACTTTTATATATCTTTCAGCCATAAATTGAAGACTTTGGCATACATCTCCCCAATCATATGGGAGTGATATTAACCAGTGTGTTTCTATGACAGGTTAAACAATTCTACGATGAAATGTTTGGGATGAGGAAAGAAAAATAGTAGTCCTGAAGATGATGGCCTAATTAATACTTCACCACCGAAACGTGTAGACGCAGAAGGTTTTGTTAAATTTTATGTGAGACAATAGCCGTGAAGACAGGGAAGTTGTTGCCCTGCAGGGATGTTGTTGAGACGAAATTCAAATTAACGATCTAAAAGACAACATTTTCTGTCTTGTGTAATATTCCTTTCCAGGTGATTTTTTTTCTGTATAGAATTGTATTGATCACACCAAGTAGGTGTTTCAACATATTTTTTTGTTTTTTATGAAGTCATATATTATTTTATTTATTTATTTATGAAACTTATAAAGCGCACGGCTACCCCCGAAGGGGGTGTCCCGGTGCTACAGACTGCAGACTTTGAAAGAGAGACACATTTAAGAGATGGTGAACAGCCAGGTTTTCAATTTATTACGAAAAAGAGATTCTGAAGGAATAAACCTAAGATCTAGTGGTAGGCTGTTCCAAAGTTTAGCCGTCATTATGGTGAATACTCTGCCGCCCATTCTGGAGCGGCGAAAGCGAGGAACAGTAAGGAGACGTAGGTTGTTTGACCGCAAGAAACTGACTGATTGAGATAGCACAAGTCTCTTTCTCAAATAACTCGGGCCTGACCCGTTGAGGGCCCGAAAAGCAAGTGTCAGCATCTTAAACTGAATGCGACGGGAGATGGGAAGCCAGTGCAACTTCTTACGGTAGGATGCTACCGACTGCCGGTAGGGGATATTACCTATCAGTCTCGCCGCCGCATTCTGAACGATCTGGAGACGTTCAATTTGGTACAAGGGGGCACCGGCATAGAGACTGTTGGCATAATCCAGATGTGACGTAATCAGGGTGTGGATGACAGTTCTACGGGCATCCGAAGGAAGGTACGGAAAGATCTTCTAATCATACGCAATTTCCCGAAGCAGGCTGCCGTGACCTTATTAATTTGAGCTCTACAGGAGAGAGCGTTATCGAATTGAAAGCCCAGATTACGAGCTGTTTGGACAGGAGTGGGAGGGGGGTTAAGCACAGTCGGCCACCAAAGAGTGGCAGGTGGAATAGTTTTCTGATTAAAAAATAGGACCTCCGTCTTATCGGTGTTAAGCCTGAGATGATTAGAAGTCATCCAGGAGCATATATTGCCAAGACATTGGCAAAAACTGGCGAAGCTGGAGTCAGAGTGATCTCTAAAGGAAAACATAAGCTGCGTATCATCAGCATAAGAGATCACTCTGACCCCACAGGATTCCACCACCTCAGCCAATGGGGCAAGATACACGTTAAAAAACAGAGGGCTCAGCGCAGAGCCCTGAGGTACACCACAGAGGAGGGGTTTACCCTCTGATTCAAATGGTTTGAGAAGAACCTTCTGAGTTCGTCCAGAAAGAAAGGAGGCAATCCAAGATAGAGTGGCGCCACCCAATCCAATCTGCCTCAGACGATCCAATAGAATTTCGTGGGACACGGTATAAAAAGCGGCGGATAGGTCGAGGAGGACCAACATGGCCTCCTCGCCCCTATCCACACACTCCCGGATCGTCTCAAAGACCTCTAATAGAGCAGTCTCAGTACTAAAACCAGTTCTAAATCCTGACTGTGAGTCATGAAGCAGTGAATTGGATTCTTAATAATCTGCCAATTGTAACTGCACAGCCTTTTCCAGGACTTTCGCCGGTTTGGGGAGGAGAGAGATAGGGCGATAATTGCAAAATTGCGCCGGATCCGCGTCCACTTTCTTCAGAATGGGGACTTACATGGCCTCCTTCCAAACAGTCGGGAACTGGCCTGTGCGCAATGATGCATTCCAAATAGAAAGAAATGGTCTGACCAACAGGGGAGCCAGGTGGCCCATGACCTTAGCAGGGACCAGGTCAAGAGGGGAGCCAGACTTGCATTGGGTAAGCAAGTTAAGTGCAGACTCAGTGGTAAGCTCTTTAAAAACCACCAATGATGATCTCGCAGAGTCACTGGCACAGGAGATATGGAAGGTCAGCACAGTAGGAAAAGAAGACGTAATGTTGTCAATGTTATCTTGAAAGTACACCGACAAACCATTACATAAAGTCTGGCTAGAGGAATTCTGAGGCACCATAGCGGGGGGCTTAACAAAGTCCTTCACAATATTGAAGAGAGTTTTAGAGGAATTATCTGCATTCTTGATTTGTAGAGCGAAGAAATCTCTCATCGTGGAATTTTTTAATTTTAAAAAGTTTTTTAAAGCAGACTTGTAGATAGTTTTAGCCTCTAGATCATATTTTTGCCACCATTTACGTTCTAATTTTTTGCAGCGACTCTTTTCCTCACGTAAGGCAGGGGAGAACCACAGGGCAGAAGGTCGAGATCTAGCGGAGGTAATAAGTTGTAGGGGTGCGATGGCATCGATGCGAAGCAGTAGAGCAGAATTGAGCTGAGCCACGCTTGCGTCAATATTTTTAGACAGTGAGTCTGGTTGATATGAGAAAAAGGGATCAAGGGCAGTACAGGTAACTTTGTGCCATTTTCTCCGGTGCACAGACAAAATATCGACTCCAAAATATCGACTGGACATAATATCGAGTTTTAAATATAGACTGGACAAAATATCGACTGGACATAATATCGACTACAAAAATATTGTTTTTCAGGTAAGTGAAGTAATATCAACTGTATAAAATATAGATAGCAAAAATATCGAATTTTTAATAATATATAATATTTCATAGTGTATTTTTATGTAATAATATGTGTGAAAAGTGTGTATTAATGTTATAAAATATTTTATTAAATGAATTTTGTTTTTTTAATAATTGCGTAATGTAATTCTGTAGCGGGTTGTGGGTTTATAGGGGAATAGGGTGGGAAGTAATTTAATAATAATTAATTAATTACTATATGTTTGTAAATATTTATAATTAATAATTAATTGATAATTAATTAATAATAATTAGTTAATTAATTAATATAATTTTGTACATATTTTGTATTAGTAATTAATTGGTAATTAATTAATTGTAATTAGTTAATTACATTAATTAGAGTACATTTTAATGTATAATATTGTGTTATTGTTAAGTAATTAATTGGGAAAAAATAATATTAATTATTAAAATAATTACAGCTAATGTGCTAATATATTTACTTTATTGTTATTGTTAATTAATAATTATTTGGTAATTAAATAATATTGATAAATTTTGGGTAAAGGAGTATTTTTAGGGTTCAGGGTCAGTTTTCAGTTTTTGGGTAAAGGGGCATTTTTAGGGTTCAAGGTCAGTTTTTAGTTTTTGGGTAAAGGGCCATTTTTAGGGTTCAGGGTCAGTTTTTAGTTTTTGGGTAAAGGGGCATTTTTAGGGTTCAGGGTCAGTTTTCAGTTTTTGGGTAAAGGGGCATTTTTAGGGTTCAGGGTCAGTTTTTAGTTTTTGGGTAAAGGGGCATTTTTAGGGTTCAGGGTCAGTTTTCAGTTTTTGGGTAAAGGGGCATTTTTAGGGTTCAAGGTCAGTTTTCAGTTTTTGGGTAAAGGGGCATTTTTAGGGTTCAGGGTCAGTTTTTAGTTTTTGGGTAAAGGGGTATTTTTAGGGTTCAGGGTCAGTTTTGGGTTTTTGGGTAAAGGGGTATATTTTAGGGTTCAGGGTCAACAAATAAGATTGTAAAAAATTATTTTTATTATTTTCATTTATTATTTAATTATTATAATTTAATTTAAGTATTTTTAAGTATATTTTAGTAATTAAAATTTAATATTAATTTAATTTAACACTGTTTTTAATAAAGTCGATATTTTTTACATCTATATTATTGTTAACGATATTTTGTACTCGATATTTTTGTACTTACCTGTTTGTAGATACAAACTCGATATTTTGACTGTCGATATTTTGTCCACGATATTTTGGCAAGTCGATATTTTGTCCCTCGATATTATTTCATTGATCCATTTTCTCCCATACTCCCTACTAAGCACCAACGGACCAGGTGCCGAGGGAAGCATGAGGTCAAAAGGGAGAAAGTAGTGGTCTGACCAGGTGAGAGGGAGAGAGGGATGTACTATAATCCCAGGATGATTAGAGAATATTAGATCAAGAGTGTGGCCCGCTACGTGAGTCGGGCCCTGAACTAATTGGGTCAGGTTTAAGCCCTGCAAAGTGTCCAATAGTTGAGTAGCCTGGGAGCAGGAAGAGTTTTCAGCATGTAGATTGAAATCACCAAGCAGTATAAAGTGCGGGTGTTTAAGGGAAAGGTCCGCTATCTGGTGTACCAGTAGCGTACCGGAAGGGGCTGAAGCGTTGGGGGGGTTATACACTAAAATGCCAGCTAAAATAACAGCAGCAGAATCTGAAATGGTAAAGTACATGGCTTCAATCAGCCCAATATTCGTAAGTTTCCTGATGGTCAAACGGAGATGAGACTTCAATATAATAGCAAGACCTCCTCCAGTTTTACCACCATCTCAGTTAATGCCCATTAAGAGATAGCCAGGGGGAGTAGCTAGATGAATATCAGGTTTGGAATTATCTTTTAACCAGGACTCGGTAAGGAACAGGATATCCTAAGCATGGGTGACAAGAGAAGACCAAATCTCGCTAGCATGGCGAGGAAGAGAGCGGCAGTTGACCAAGCCAGCCCTCAGTGTCAGGGGAAAAGTAGGACGCTTGGTCGGGTAGGAGAGAGGAAGGGCACGTTTTCTCAAAGGGGGAATTACCAGATCACAGTGTAGGCAAGTAAAAGGGCGACCCTCCAGCTTGCACAGAGAGCAGCGGTAGGACGGCATACACGTACCTGCTCTCATCTGGAGGAGCTGCTCTCTAGACCAGCAGAGAGAGCTAAGCTCAGAGCGACAG
Organism: Lissotriton vulgaris; assembly: GCF_964263255.1. NCBI lineage: Eukaryota > Metazoa > Chordata > Amphibia > Caudata > Salamandridae > Lissotriton > Lissotriton vulgaris. The sequence goes on from NC_141691.1 coordinate 1,675,683,763, forward strand.
GCAGGGGAACTGGCCCTGGGCACCCGCCAGGCGCGGACGGGCGCAGACGGGCTTGCCTTCGGCGCGCCATCGGCGCGCCCGCTGCGCCCGACCACTGCGCGGACGGGATGTCCATCTACTTTTATACATAAAGAGGAGGGTGGGAGGCGTCCAAGAGCTGGACCGCTACCCTGCCTTCCCCGAAGATGGCGGCGGCTATCCTCTGCGTGCCGGCGTCAGCGCCTGAAATCGGCTGCGCCGGTGGCCAATTGAGTATAGAGACCCTTGAGGCGATGTAACTTATTATTATTAATATTAATTATTGTATTTTAAATTGAATTTTCTGTGATTGAACTATTAAACTTGTGCATAAGTATTTTCATTTCCTGAGTAGAGTGCTTTAATTGTGTGTATATGAATGAATAAATGAACGAATGAATTTGGACTTATATAGTGCATGGCTACCCTGAGGCCTCCCAGCGCAGCGCTATATATGTGAGTGGGTGTCCCGGTATGCAGATGTATGACTGAATCGGCTAAAACAAGCTGTTTCAGTTCCTAATAACAATACCCAAGTGGTTCCAAAGGGAAATTTTGTGTTTAACTTCTCAGCTCGCAATGCTGCCTAGCAACAGAAATGTGACAGAAGTCCCTGCAGCACGCTCACTAAACAGCTCAAGCCTCCAATTTGAAACCGCACCACAGCTGTTCAACCGCCCTCAGTCCAGTCAGGTCACAGGCGGAAAAAAAACTAAGAACAGTGGGGCATATTATCAAGGGAGTTTATCTCCGCTTTTTTGGCTTTAAAAGCCAAGAAAGCGGAGATAAAATTATCTCCCTATTACCTAGCTGTCGCTAACACCAGTTAGCGACAGCTAGTAGGAGATAGCGACCATCTTGGGCCCCACTTTGCATGTCAGTGATATTTATCACTAATGACATGCAAAGTGGGCGTGCCAAGATGTTAGCGATTGGAAACAGTCGCTAACATCGCTATCTCCTATTACCAACTTTTGGAGATATTCGCGCTAAGCGAGAATATCTCCAAAAGCTAACACCTGCCCTGAGCAGTTCTTAGCCATGTTATCCAATGGGAGGTGGATAACATGGCTAAGAGCATTAGCTCGCTAATACATGAATATCGCTGACTTTTCAGCGATATTCATGCATTGCGGCCGATTTTTATCGCATTTGCGATAAACCTTGGTAATACCAAGGTTTAGCTGCGATAAACATCGCCGCAGCTCTGCGATAATTTTTTCACGCTAACCAAGCAATAGCGATAATTATCGCTATTGCTTGGTAATATGCCCCAGTGTTTGTCTCACTTCTGATGGCTCCATCCGGATGCCGGTACTGAGACGGCGTTATCAAAAATTATTGTGCAAGTCCCTGTAGTTGTAACGCAAGCAATGTAAAGGACATAAAAAAACATGCCCCTGAAACGTTGCGAGCACAGACAAAAGCGTCAGTCACCACCTTCCTCAAACCGATCGCTGACAGAAACAATGATAAAGAACGATTGCAGAGTGTGAAGCCATTACCCTTCCAGATCACACGCATCGATGACTGTGACACTTGTAAAATCCTTAAACGATGGAACATTTTACTTTAAAATTCTACCAATTTCTGTTGCAAAAAACCTGCAGGCAAATTACACTATAAACCTGAATGTTCCATAGATCAGGTTGGTGGAATTGCATAGGCTCGCACCAGTTATCCAGTTGTAGGAAATCCAAATATTGTAAGTAAATGAAGTACGACTAGGTCGGTGCTGTCCGATGAAAAGGACACCGGTGGGGTTTCAAGGCCTAGTACTTCAGTGTAGATGCTTGTTTCCTAGTTCCTGTATGTTTCCTTAGTTTTTTTTATCTTCTTTCCAGTAACAGCTTCAGAAAATCCAGTTGTACGCATGGGTCTGTCGCCAGGTCATCCCCAAAATTATGTTGTGATGTATGACAAGTAGTCGAGAAGTAACTTTGAAGAGTGTTTATTAATCTTAGTTGCAGGATGGTATCCAAGTACAAAAGCCTCACAAGGAGCTGCTCAGCCCATACTCCAACTCTCACACCCCATTACACAGGCACCTGAACATTCCATTCATCTCCATCACACTAACATTACACTCAGAGCACACACATTGGCTGAGCAGGATAGAACAGGTTGCTTAAAGGAAATCCTATGGGACCCTTCATTTTAAAAAAAGTAGAATCAGAAATGATCTCATCTATACTTGTAACTCAGATGCAATATGAGACATAAGCTGGAAACCATTTCAAGACATTCTTCACAGTGCTAATTCTGTTTCTAGAGTGTCTACATGAATATGATGATCTTGTGTGTTAAAAACCACTTTTAGAACCGATACAATACAATGGGAATACATTAACCATTATCGATGTGAAGTCTGCTGTATGACTGGCTCTGAAACCAGATTTAAACATTGCCTGTGTGCCTATTTACTTACCGTATTTTCTGGCGTATAAGACGACTGGGCGTATAAGACGACCCCCTACTTTTCCTTTTAAAATATAGGGTTTGGGCTATATTCGCTTGCTCATAAAATGACCCCGGCGTATAAGACAGCCCCCAACTTTTGAAAAGATTTTCAAGGGTTAAAAAGTCGTCTTATTCGCCAGAAAATACGATAGTTATATTTGATAGTTTTCAAGTGATGCATTTCTTGATTATGCTGGAAAGACAATGGCGATCGGAGATGGGGAGGTACTTCTCAATATTTGAGTGATTGGTGCAAAGTTTTTTTTAGGAGACGTTAGAAAAGACTTGCTAGTTTGCCCCTACTTGCTGGAACGACCTACCCCTGCACATCAAAGTCTCCTCCTCAGTACTTGAATTTTGCAAGAAATTGAAAACCTGGCTCTTCTCCTAGCCCTTACCCTGGGTCAGCCCATACTAGTCTAAAATGATTACCCCCACCCCCTCTCTTCAGAATATGAAGACGGGATCCCGAGTCTCCTATATCTCATAGATACTTAATGACCGTGGGGCAGACTGGGTCCCCCCTAAAGGGTCAAGGGGCCCCTGCAGGTTTGGGCCCTTGTGTTATGCCCCAGGCCTATACAGCTCCTGCTCAGCACCAGGATACCCTCCTGTGTGCGTTGTGTGTTAAACACATAACATAATTATATTTAAACATAATTTAACATAACACATTACAAAGCCAACCATTGTGGGAGAAATTCTTGAGCAACTTCCTTCTCAGTCAGCACCACCATGCTCTTACAAGCATGTTTTCCAAGATGCCTCAGAATAGGTGCACATTTTAGGGGTGTAGGAGCATGGGTATTTTCCTACTGCAGCCATAGCAAGGCCAAACTGGAACTGTACCCTTTTAGTAAGCATGGGCGAATTTTGCGAATCTCGCGTTCGCGAATTTTGCGGATTTGCGAACTCGCAATCCGCAAAATCCACGAATTCTCGCGAATTTGCGGATTTTTTTTTTTTGTGTTTGCGCGGGTTTCTGCCAGTTCGCGAGGGTTTTGTACAATGTCGCAAATTGCGAACTTACCTGTCAGGTCGCAAGTTTCGCGAACTTGTTGTTTCTACGTGTCCAGCCTGTTTGGGACACTCTTCTTCATCACTGCCACTCTCTGTCACCACTGCCACTCTCTGACTACTCATGCCACCCTCTGGCCCACCCATGCCACCCTCTGTTTCATCACAGCACCCTCTGGTTGTCCAGTCAGTGTACATTATTGTGGCAACGCAAGCACACCTTCCCTGCCTCAAGTGACCTGAATTAATTTGGGGCTGATTAATGTGTCACAGAATATTTTTTTAGCTGGCACCTGCTTCCTTAGTGCTTCCTGATTAGTGATCTTTTGCACTTGCTAAGTGCTTTCATTGTTGCAAAATTAGTTACAACACCTGCCCTGCCCCAACTGACAATAATGAATTAGGGGCTGATTAATGGATTTGAACCTCCAGCCTGGCTCCTGCTTGTCTCCCTTAGCTGTAATTCAGGACCTTTGTGGCATATGTGTAACTATTCTGAGGTTCAGAGCAGGGTCACATAATAGTTGCAACTGGCAACTGAACTCTGGAGGGGCCCCTCAGGAAGCACTACAGGAAATGGCTACTAATGATGAGCCTGAACTTTTGAACCTGGTAAGTAGTTTCAGTTTTGCTAAGATCGTATTTCTGCAATTTTGCACTTATTCGCGGGGCGCGAAGTTGTACTGGGAAGCCGCGAACTCACGCGAACAGTGCGAGCAGTGCGAGCAAAATCCGCTGCTCGCGGATTTGCGGATTTTGCGGGAGATTCGCGAATCTCGCGGATTGCGAATTTACCGAAAATCCGCAAAATCCGCGAGCGAAACGGATTTTCCGCCCATGCTTACCTTTTAGGGATCCCCCTTTGGGAGGACACTTAGGGGAGGACAACTTTGGTAGGCTAGGATGTAATTGAGAGGGGAAATTGCCGCACAAAATGAGTAGAGAAAGCAATGTCTTCCAATCCTAGTGACACCCATATCAAAATAGTGCTTCCTCATAGTCTGTTCCTTGGGCCATCAACTGCCCTAGAAGTCTCCTCTCCACACGAGCAGTCTTTGGGGGTTGTCTAGTGGAGTGACTGGCCAGAATGAGTGGGAGAAAAGCATGAAATCAAGCAGGGGAACTGCATAGGAGACATTCATGTACTTATTTATATACACCGTATGTGAAAGCTGTGGCAGTGCAAAAATTGAGCACTGAAATTTAAGGCAACACAGTGCAGGAAATGCAACAGTATCATTACTGGTCATATTATCAACCATCCAGTGTCTGTAATTGCACCTGAAAGTGTCCTAACTGATACGCAGGTGGTAAACACATTGGTCTGATTAACAAAGCCACTTATATGCATTAGTTCACATCAGTTGCACAAATAAATGCACTGGTAGGAGCAAAATCTCAATCCCATTGAAGTAATGATTGTTATTTGTAAAGCGCACAGCTGTTCCCCTAGAAGTGTCCCAGCACTGTACATGACAGCAGAGCAGTACAGAACTTAGCCTTCCCTGAAAAGGTATGTTGTCGAAGATGCCTTAAAAGCCTTTTCCATATCTCGATTTCTCAGAGTTTGAGGAAGCAAGTTCCAACTTTTGGTGGCCAAATAGTCAAATTCACAGAATCTAATCACCACCAATTTCCACCAGTATTGCAGAATTCCAGTTTTCTCAGATTCCACCGACAAAAAAAACCTGACCAGCTACAAACTCATACATGTGGGTATTCACACATCTTTTCTAGGAATACCTACAGAATTATTAAGAATTATATAGAAAACAAAAATGTGCTTCAATCGTAGAAAAAAAATCCTAAAGGAGCAAATCCCTCACTGTTTTGATTTACCTTTTGTCAGTCAGGATCCTTGGAATCAATCACTCCTACAACAACAACCAATCACTGTAACTAAAACAAACAGCAGTGTAAACATAACCAAACTGTGAATTGAACAAAAGTTTGCACAATAAACCCGGGGACAAATAGACCAATTATAATGCAACAGCATGAACTTAAACCAAGAGTATGTATAATGAAGATGAGAAAATGTCAGACCTGAAAAAATCACCAGGGGCCTTATTTATGAAGGCCTTGCGTCAGTTTTGCGCCGCCGGTGCGTCACTTTTAGTGACGCACCAGCTGTGTAAAAAATGCGCCTTGTTGCGCCATATTTAAAAAGTGACGCATCTAGGTAGATGCGTCACTTTTTAAACCCCTGCGCCAGATTATACCTGCGTCAGGTATAATGTATGCAGAGGGGGCGTTCCCCCGCAAAAAGCCTTGTAATAGTGACGCAGTGAAATCTATGAGATTTCACTGCGTCACTTTTAGGACGCTGTTGCGTCAACATCTTGCGCCTGCCTCACAGCAGGCGTAAGACTGACGCAAGCCCTTTCACATGGGGCTTTCCCCATGTGAAAGGACGCATTGCTGGAGTTGCGTCACTTTTGTGACACACTCCAGCAATGCGTCACTTTTGCGCTTACAGATACGTCAGAAATACTGACGTATCTGTAACTCCTTGCGACATGATGCATCATACATTAAATATGACGCATCAGGAATGTCGCAAGGAGTGCGCAGTGAAAAGTGACGCATCGCTGTTTTCACGCAGCGATGCGTCACTTTTCATAAATGAGGCCCCAGGTATTCTGATTTGTTGTTTTTGAGACATAAAACAAATGAATTGCTATTTTTAGGTCTGTCCCGAACCAGCATTTGTTGTTTTTGGTTTTGGTTTTTGACACTGTCATTTATATATTGATCGGTCAAATTACAACCATACCATTACAACTGTTGTTCATGATGGGTGCTGTATGTGTTCTTCATAGACATGCAGCCATTTCAATGGTGCATATGAGTCGCCCTCGGAGACGCAAACTGTTTTTGTTTTCCTTCGTGTAGTGTACGAGGGTGACCACCTGTGCAGAACTTCCATGGAGAGTTGGTATTTAAGGCTGCATTCATTTTCCATTCTTCCACCGTTCATAAGAGACTTCTGTACTATATGGCAAGCTGGGACAGCGCTGGAGCATTTCGTTTCTTGTAGTCAGTTCTACAGGAGTAGACATTTAGCAATGAATAGTGGGAACATGTAAAGGGTTTTTGATTGTTGGAACTAGCTACAGGGCTTCTCGTTGTACAGTGACTGCTGGGTCTGGCAGGCTGTACCATGTCTTGGATTTGACTAGGGGGATGCTTAGCAATAGCCCATTGGAATCCATTTGTTTATGTCTGCACAGACTTTAACTCATATATATCTCCACTTCATCCAAGTCATATATCTGAACAACAGCAGGGAGTTAAGGTTGGGCCCTTCTCATGATCCTGGGGCAATCAGTGGAGAGTGCACATTTGAGTAATGCCATTCCAGTGCCTAGAGGACCGTTGCATGTTGATTAGATTATTAAGTTCTCCCTTTGTTCTTCTGAATGTCCCAGTGTATATAGGTGAACTGTTAAGGCTTTTACCAGGAGGCTGTAGTAGAGTTGGGAAGCAATTTCAGAAAATGAAAACTGTGTCCAGAAAATCAAATGGCCAGTGAGACAGAGGCAGGCCTTAAGGAAAAAAACATCACTCTACAAGAGTTCCACTGCAGATGCTAGCTTTTAGAATCCACTTGTGATAAATCTTCAGGAACTAGAGACAAACCAAAGAAGATGGAATAATAATCGTCCATACAAGAATGTCAAGCCATTCAGGACCTGATAAAGAATAACATAATTAAACAAATACGCTTATAAAGGTTGAGTGATAGCTCTCCGGGACTTAACAGCAAACAGAAAAGAATGTAAGAGTTACAGAAAAGACATAAACCCCTTACCTAAACCATTAGCAATATGATAGGTATTTGTATGTCAAGCGCCCGAGGTGCGAGTCCGGACCGGGCGGCTATTTTCTGACAGAATAAGGATCGGGAGAGGCACCAGACAGGGATGTCCCCTCTCTCCCCTGATATTCGCGCTCGTGATGGAGCCGTTGGCAGCACTGCTCTGGACCTCCGGAGCCACCTGGGGCATCCCACTGGCAGATGGGACACACTCGGTGTCTCTATATGCAGATGACTTGCTGTTATATGTCAGGGACCTCACCTGCATACCTGCGGCACTCACAGACATCTTTCAGGTGTTCGGGGATATGTCGGGGCTCCGTGTCAACTGGTCAAAATCAGGGGTCTATGCGTTCAGTGAAGCTATGCCACAATGTGAAGTGCGAATGATGGGCGAGGAGCTTCGGTGGCACCCGACGGTCTTCCGGTACTTAGGGATCCTCATATATCGGGGCCCCGTTGATCTCCTGCAGGGCAACCTCGTGAGAGCCATCTCCTCGTTATCGGCCCAGGTCACGTTCTGGAACTCCCTCCCACTGAATGTGCCGGCCCGAGTAGCGTTGACAAAGATGATAATGCTCCCCAGGGCTCCTCTACTTTTATGCTAACCTTCCTGTGTATGTGCCGACGCATATATTCAAGGGATTGGAAGCCCTCACCAGGTGCCTGATTTGGAATAAAGGGCGCCCCCGGGTGGCATTGAGAACCCTTTACGCGGCTACGGAATTTGGAGGCCTGGCGGTTCCCAATCAGGAGCTATATTACCTAGCGGCCCAGCTGCAGTGGGTTGCCTATTGGCTTGGCGGCAGGAACCTGATGGACACGGCACACGGAAGACACTACCCTGACCCTGACTCAGGTGCTAACGCTCTTCCACCCCCTGAAGCGGGGCCGGCCTCCCGACCAGATCTACTTAGCTGTCGCAAGACAGTGCTTTGTGCGAAGCCTCAGACTTACTAAAGGCACGGTGCCGTATGCCCCGAACCTGCCGCTGCTGGGGACCCCCTGGGGGAGTGGCGTGATGTCCCCATCCGTGCTACACAGTTGGACTGCGGTGGACTTGGACAGTCTGGGTGACTTATATAGTGATGGGGAGCTACTGTCCTTTGAGACTCTGACCGCCGACACAGATCTGCCAGCGGGGCAGTTCCTGACACACGCTAAGCTTCTCCGAGTGCTGACAGAGACATGGGGAGATCTGACTCAGGAGCCGTCCACACATATGTTAATACAGTACCTGCATATGATGGGCGATGGTTCCCATCTGGTGCACTGGCTGGCACAGGCGCTGCACCATCATACTCAGTTCTCCTCCCAACGACTGAGAGAGAAGTGGATGACCGACCGGGGTAGTGAATGGTCGGACAAACAATGGGCCGCAGTGCTGGCTGGCGCAAGGAACATTCCTCGAAATGCGAGATTTAAGATCATCCAATATTACATAATACATCGCGCGTATTTGTCCCCGGACAAACTAAATCGCTACTTCGGCCTTGCCTCTTCAGCGTGCCCCAGGTGCGGACTCCTGAACTCGGATCTGCTACACGCACTCTGGAGTTGCCCTCACCTTACCATGTATTGGTCGGCGGTTACTGACACATTAGCGGCAGCCACGGGCGACACTCTTCCTAAAACGTGGGAGGCATGCCTACTGGGGCTCTACAAGAGGACCAAGCAGACCAAACTGCAGGCACGTTTCTGGGACCTGGGGCTCATAACAGCCAAGCGGCTCATCACAAAACGCTAGAAAAATAGTGCCCCCCCCCCAGACCGGTGGACTGGCGTCGCTCATTTGCCAACTGGGCTAGCGCAGAGAGCGTGACATTACACAGAGAGGAGACGACGGGACTTCGAATGTACCCAATTGCCCAAGAGTGGGACACTACTCTGACTGCATACCATCAGGCTTGTATCCAGGCTGGTATCACATGAACGCTTAGTTACGGAGCGGTGATAGACCCGTCACCCTTACATCTCCGGAGTCAGACCTCTTCCCCCCCCTGTTGTTTCCCCCCCCCCGCCCGACATGCCTCTCCCCCCTACCCCCCCCGGCCGCTGGGGTAATGCCCGACAAAGTCTGCTTGCTATTATTCCCCCCTACCGCCACATGGCCGCAGCGATCCTCAATCCACGACCATTCCCGTCCCCACACTGTCCACATACAGCGTTACATAAAACATTAGTGTCACTGATACACTGCTGTACACGCAAACACTAGTCCGATTGTTGTTGATGTGTTTTCCCTTCTACTTCCTTTATTCCCCTTTTTTTTCTTGATTGGCAGTTGGCGTTGTTTCTGCTGTGTTCATGATGATGCTGATCTCTCCCGTTCCATTTAACTTTTATTCAATGTTTATTAAATACTGTCATGATCACGCGACTATAGCCCTGTATCCCATATGGTAATGTGGGATGTGATTCCTGTCTCTGACATCGTCCGTGCCACCCAGGGAACACAGCCTGGAACAACTGCTATTGACTACCATGAACACTTTGGCCCTTCTGCAGTGACATACGCTGCAGGCACTGCAACCTAAGATTTCTCTTGAGACTGAGAATTGCGGACTAATGCATCTTCCATGGCTACTGTTTATTTTCACCTGTATACGACCGAAATGTCGAAAATGTTACCGAATGAGTAATGATTGTTGTTTATATGACATTGTATGATCTATTGGCTTGTTCTACGTTTTGATTTGTGAAATTAAATAAAATCTGGGACCGTTGGTCTAAAAAAAAAAAAAAAAAATGATAGGTATTTGTATGTCGTACTACTGAAGGCAGTTGTAACCATAAGACATCAAATAAACACGTCCCTTGAATTTCAACCCCATACAGAAAATATTGATCTCTCTGGATTTAGAAGAAATGTATATTACTATCCAAAAAAAGCAACTTTGAGAGTTCTTGAAGAGCTACTCAGATCAATAGACTGGGCTTACAACATATTAATCAATTTCATTAGGGAGTGGCCACTATATTACTAATTAGAAATTCATTTAAAGTGTTAAGCACATAACTCTGAGATAGAATAAATACTGTCTGATACTAATCAATATCAGGCCAGCATTAAATTATGGCTTGGAAATATACATAACATTTTAGTTATTTCGGAAGCTGACACAGAACAAGTACACATCGCTCGACAAAGGATTAATGTCACCCGACCAAAGAAAAGAATGAAATTGCTGATCTTAGACAGACTAATTAAAGCAAGGATGGAAGACTACATGTTGCAGTATTTGCAATGCCTACAGACAGGAACTCTCTACAGACTTTTGAAAGACTCATTTCTAAATCACTGAGAGAGAATCGCACTGCAGGATAATTTCTGTAGGTTAGGAGAAATTGTTCTAGTTCAATTGCTCGTGACCGACAAGAAGAAATATTAATTGAAAAATTGCAGGGGTTACACTACCCAAATCACTTAATATAGGGAGCACAAAGACTAATACAAAATAGCAACATCGAAGAGTTCCCAGAAACAAATCCAGACCCTAATAATCTGTTCAAGTGAGAAAGATGGTTGGTTGTTGGCTCACTCTTGGGCTGTGACTACATGGCCCAGAGCAGCTATAGAGTGGAGAGGAGATGGTTCCTGTGTGGACTTAATGCACCTACAGATCCCGCTGCATGGAACGCGTTGGTTGCTGGCTCAGTGCTGGGCTGGGACCGCATCTCACAGACTGCATGGAGAGAGGAGGCAGTTCCTGCATCTATTTAATGCGCCTACATATACCGCAATGTGGGTTGCGATGGTTGTTGGCTTGCCCTTGGCCTGGGACTACATTACTCAGAGTGCCTGAAGAGCAGTACTTGCATCTATATAATGCGTTCACAGATACCGCAGCATGGGATTCATGCGGGACGTGGCATCCCCCACCCTGCCCCTCACCAGCCCCACCTTTCTGCTCCACCGGAACTCCCTCCACAGGCCGCGGCTGTTCACCTCCTAATTTAGAACTCTTCATGAGTTCAAAGATGCTTTTCTTGTTTTACGATTAGAATAGGGATTATTTCCTTATATGGAATACGCATTATGATTTTATTCTGTAATGTATTGAGATGATGATTAAGGAAGGGGTACTTACTAAAAGAGTTCAATAAAACCCTTTAAACTCACATCAAATTCTCATCCTTGACTCCTAAGAATTAATAATTTAACTGTGTCATGTAAATTGAATTTGATTTGCAGTTCTTGATTAATGTTTTACCTATGGCAATGGTCCGGAGGCCAAGGGCTCAGTAGGAGCAGGTACTTTTCTTTCAGGTATGCTGCGACTGAAATTCAGAGATGATTAACCAAAATGTATTACGGTGCTTGTTCCACGACTAGGTTGGGAGCTACTGAGAAGCTGGTTACCATCCTTACTTTGCTGGAGTCTTTTAATAGTAAAAAATGTGGTTTGACTACTCCTAGCAATCCGGTGAACGATTTAAGTTTGGGAGGGAGGGGAGTTGAGAGTACACACCAGGGAAACCCTGTTTCTCAGGACACTGGAATAAGGGACGTTTCCTCCAAGGACCCCATGGATGCAGCACATCCTATTTCTAAACCTCTAGAGCCCCGTTGGCCACTTTCTCTTCCACTTCTACCATCATGTATGCTTCCATCTTTTGTTTCCTCAGCAGTCTAGACACACAGAGGTGCAGAGTCTGAGGCTGAGCTCAGATGGCGAGTTGAAAGGGAGGGGCTTGATGCTTGCACGCTTGCATTGTTTTTAGCCTTCCCCACCCCCACTGGGGCTATCCCCTTTGTTTTCATTCTGGAAAATATTCAACATCTACAGGAAGGGGTGTCACAAAACTATACACATTAAAGAATGAAAGCACTCTTTGCCGTAATCCTTATATAAGGGTGGATTTTTTTTGTCAGTCGATTACTATGTCAACAAGAGTTCCCTGGATTGGATATACAAATAAACGCTGCAAAGGAGACTTTGTGGTTGTCAACTTTAAATGGACAAGAGTTGTGTCCCGCCTTTTGGCCAATACTTCTGGGTTACATCATAGGGCCTTATGCATTAGGGTTTTACCTTTAGGCTTTTTCTACTCGTCCCATATGCCCGCAATACGATGTCCCCTGCCACATGCATTCTCTGTGGCTGCTCATATCTTACAGGGTAAGACAATGGCCACTTCTTATGACTGCAATATACAGACTTCAAATTATTTTCAACCGCTGAGTATGTTAGAGTACAGATAGTGACTAGAGAATAAGTGTTTGCAGCGTTTTCTGACCTACAATGATCTCCCCAGTCAAATTCACACTGAAGTGCACAAAACCTACTACTGAAACCACAAAGATTCAACAAGAAAAAAACATATAAACGATCCTTCTCAGGGACGGTGCCCAGGATATGGAATGAACTACCTCCAGAAACCAGACTTAATTCCTCCACTGCTTCATTCAAAAAGGAAGTTAAATCTATCCTCATGGCAAAACTCACTTGAGCTTAGCCAAAGGAAACTCGGAAGATCATTAGCCACCCTCAACAGTACTCTCTCAATGACAAGGGTCCACTTGTGAATCTTGATATTATATTTGGCAGTGCACTGCCTCAAGCAGACTTAATGCGGTGACATCCTCTTTGCTTTGTTGCACAAGCTGTTATGTATACCTGTTCTACATGCTTCATTTGATGTATAAGTATCCTACTTGTTATATAAGTAACCTCAATGTCTGTAAAGCGCTCTAATATCTGCAAGGGTCTTGTTCGCGCTCTATATAACTTTCAAAATAAATCAATAAATAAATAAACTTACATCTAGTTTATATTTACTGAGTTGGATTGTTGTGGGTATAAATTTAAGAATAACCAGCTCTAGAGTGGCTACATATTATTTCTAGTTATGATATAATTGCCCTCCAAGAGACATGGGATACCAGCAACTCTTTTGCCGTGGATGTTTTTAGGATCTTTTTTGTGTAAGTGATTCCTTCTTCTGAGAGGAGACCCAAGCATGGGCTGTTATTACTGATAACCTTATCTAAGTCTAGGGCTATTCAAACAGGGTCTCTCAATCTGGAGTCACTGGTTTTACAGTTCCCAGACAAGCATGAATTGTTAGTGGTCAACTTTTATAATGCTATTTCTGGTTCTACCTCTTGAGAACATTTTAACCTTCATCCATTTCGGGGGCATTGTAAACTCTTTGATCCCCAGCCCTTGTCTGCTCATGACAAATAATTTACTTTTGAGCATTCAGGTTTGTGGGACTTGCTGAATGTTTATACCACTGTATTTGACTTGGTCTGTTCCCTTGACCAATTTGATTTACAAAAAAACAAGATCTTTTTCCCGAACCTTTACAGTTTGGGGCTGTTTGACTGTAGTTGTTCTCATCTTATCTCATGCAATTCATGTAATGATATAGATAACATCACAATGCACACTATGGGTTTTGTTGATCATAACTCTATCTCTTTGAATATGAGGTGGTGTCTCTCACTGGTGAGGACTATCTGTATGTTTTGTGCCTGAGGTTTAACATCTAGTGACCAAAGGAGAAGACTAAAGTGGTCTAAAGTATTACCAGACACCTCTGACTCTAAATTAAGGGAGACCTGTGGGCAGGATTTAGAACTCTATCAAGCGTCAATGAACACACAGGAAGCATTAGGGGTTTATTCATCTACTGCGATGGTGGTCCACTTCCTGCTCTTGCTCCCTAATCATGTTGGCTCCTTTTTTGCCCGTAGGTGGTTTGTTAAAGGTTGTTCAAGGGCACACATAATCTATTGCAAGGCCCTGAACTGCAACCCAACGGACATAGAAGGGATTTAAAAGTTTTGATTTCCAGGAGGGAAAACAGTGATTAAGGATGAGGCATGACAGGGATTCGTTTTAACTTTCAAGTAAGAAACAGTGCCACCTTTTGGGAACTAGTTAACCGCCCATTTTTTGGCTGTCTCTCATATTCCCCCAGAGATGAGGATAAATAACGTTGAAGAGATGTACAATAAAGCCGATGAGGCTGTTGCTGATGAGTGTTCTATCCCAGTGGATGTTTCTACACTGTCTGTTGGTCTGGAGGAAGTCAATAAGGCTATTTTGGGGGTTTCCCATAGTAAGACTTCAGGTCCAGATGGGACCCGGGCAGACCTCTTTTTGAGTGGCTTTGAGTTATGGCCCTTATGTTGACGCATAGTACGAATGCTGCAGTAGTGGAGGGAATCCCAAAGTCTTGGTCATCCTCTGTGATTGTTCCCATATTTTAAAAGGGTGACAGGGCAGCCCCTCATTGCTATCGCCCATTACTTTAATGGGTGCAGCCGCTAAAGTAGTGGAAAGTGTGATTCAAAATAGGATTTCTATATAGGTGGAGGACAATCGTATCCTATCTGATCTGCAGTTTGGATTCAGACCGGGTCTCAGTACCAATGACCAATGTTTGAATCTGCATTTGATTGCAAGTAAATATGTGATTGCAATGACAGGTTCTCTCCACCTAGCTTTCATAGACCTCACATCTGCCTTTGATAGAGTGAATCAGACCAAGCTTTTGGCAATTTAGTTATTCATCGTGGTGGCCCATAAGATGGTGTTATTTTGAGAGATTAGCACTCTGATATATCCTCTATGGTCCGCAGAGCTGGACTGGGAACATAAACCAGCCCTGGCAAACGACTCAGCCGAACCCCCCTGTTGTGAGAGGGAGTGCAGCTGAGCATTTTGCGAGGGCCGGTTTTGGCCGATTTTGTTACAGGGGGCCGATATTGCTAACAAAAACGGCCCCCAGGGGCCCAGAACCGGCCCCCACCCTAGTGGCCCACCGGGGAAACGCCCGCTGCCCACTATGGTCAATCCGTCCCTGATGGTCCGATATAATAGTGACAGCTCTTCTACAAAGCTATTTTCTTTTAAGAGGGGAGTGTGTCAGTGATGTATTCTGGCTCCATTCCTCTTTATGTTATACATTATTAAGCTGGAGAGTTCCCTTTTATGGACCATATTTTCCATGGGTGTGGACAGGTTCCATACCTACCCTATTGTATTTGCATGATATGGTACTGTTAGTAAGAACCGCGCTGGGTACAGCACTTAGTGTACTAGTTTGTCGCCTTCATGGAAGACTTAGACTTAACTACTCACTAACGTTGTATTGCGACTTATATAGCGCACGTATCACCCGAAGGCATCAAGGCGCTTGCCTTGGGAACCCGTCCTGGCTTTTTCCCTGTGAGATAACCCCTACTGGGTATCCCCAAGGTGAAAGCCAGGCATCCCGCTGCGGGTGGGCTGCCGTAGTGGAGATTAAGCAAGCTATTGCCCAGAGTTGCAGCGTGGGACCCCATGATTAGAGTAGGCACCGAGGCGAGAATTATCGAGTCCGTGGCCATTTTTGGGCTCCGGACCCTGCCGCGTCGGGAATTGAACCCTGGTCCCGGGCCAGACCTCTGCATCAGGGTCTGCCACTCTAATCAGTGAGCCACACTCCTCCACCTACGTTAGTCCTTTGTGATGACATTGGGTTCTAAATCGGTGCAACCTAGCTGTATCTTGCTAATGGCCATGTGCTAGATAAGTTTAAATTCTTCCTGTATTCAGGCATCATTTATAATAGTGTATATAGCTGGACTCCCCTTTTGATGAACAAATGGAACACCTTAATGAGGGTGATTGGAGCCATATTAGGTTTTGCCTCAAGATTGGGCAAGCATTTTCAGGGTCATTGCTTGAACTATAGCAGGCCAAATGTATATCAGTATCCATGTATGGAGGTGATGTGTGGGGCTAAGTGGGAACTGCTTAACTTCAGGCTAGTGAGGACAAATTTTGAAGAAGATTGTTGGGTGTGCCAGAGTGTGTACCTTCACAAATTGGGCATCCCCTACTTGAATGACATTATTGGATTGTGTCCCCTCATCAGGTGGCTTGCTGTTTGGTTTAGACCTAAATGCATTCTACATTGATTGGTATTTGAAAGATTGCATTTCCTTATATGGATGGAATGTGGTTAAGGCACGTAAGCACTTGTTTCTCTAAAGTAGGGAGGAGAAAGCTTTCCAATGATCCAAATAAGATTATGGAGGCCGAAAATGTTGTGGTCTATGCTAATTACTATAGGTGGAGACAATCCTCAAGGGAAGATTAGGAGCCCGTCAGACCCTTAGTGAGGGCCCATGCTATTTTACACACCAACTTTTTAATGCAATTGTACCTCTGGTTAGTCGTGAATGCTTATCATTGTTTTTTATTGACACTTTTGTTATTTAACATGGTTCTTCGCCTAATGTAGATTGTTAAATCGACCCAGCTTAATGGCCAACCTGGGCCTTGTGGATGTGATGGCTCTTCTCCTCAATATACTTTGTATTTAACCATGTTTTATAAAAATGGCTGGGTTCAAACTGGAATGGCATAGTTAGCAAAAAACGATGGATTTAGGCCTCGATTTCTAACCTGGAGTGAATGTATGACATTGTTCTTCATTCTGTCCATAAATCGTTGTTTTTGCATTTGTCACCCAAGTGGTACTGGTATGCCCAGACGTGGTACTGTGCTCTTCATGCCACTGGAGTCAAGCTATCCTGGCTCATGAGGAGTAAATCCCTAACCCGGTCCTAGGATGCTTGTTTCCAGTCCAGGGAGAACCTGGCGTGGCAGATCGGGCTGGACTGTTCCCATTGGGCACAGAGCCAAGACTTATTTGCATACGGCTCGGTCAAACTGGAATGGCATGGTGAGCACAAAAACAATGGATGTAGGCCCAGATCTCTGTACTGGGTGAATGTATGACATTGTTTTGCACTCTGTCCATCAATTGTTGTTTTTGCATTTATCAACCCGACTGGGACGGGTATGCCCAGAGGTGGGTCCCGTGCTCTCCATGCCACTGGAGTCAAGCTATCCTGGCTGATGAGGCGTGAAACCCTGAAACTGGTGCTAGGATGCTTGTTTCCAGTCCATGGAGAACCTGGCCTGGCAGTCCGGGCTGGATTGTTCCCATTGGGCACATAATCAAGACTGATTTGCATATGGCTGTGATCAAAGTGGAATGGCATGGTGAGCAAAGAAACAATGGATTTAGGCCCAGATTTCTGTACTGGGGTGAATGTATGACATTGTTCTGCATTCTGTCCATCAATTGTGGATTTTGCATTTGTCACCCCAAGTGTGACGGGAATGCCCAGACGTGGGTCCTGTGCTCTCCATGCCACTGGAGTCAAGCTATCCTGGCTGCTGAGGGGTAAACCCCCGTCCCGGTCCTAGGATCCTTGTTTCCAGTCCAAGGAGCACCTGGCCTGGCAGTTTGGGCTGGACTATTACCATTGAGCACAGGGTCAAGACTGATTTGCATAGGGTTGGGTTCAAACTGGAATGGGATGGTGAGCAAAAAAACGATGGATTTAGGCCCAGATCTCTGTACTGGGGTGAATGTATGACATTGTTCTGCATTCTGTTCATCAATTGTTGTTTTTGCATTTGTCAGCCTGAGTGGGATGGTATGCTCAGAAGTGTGGTCCCGTGCTCTCCATGACACTGGAGTCAAGCTATCCTGGCTGATGAGATGTAAAACCCCGAAACCGGTCCTAGGAAGCTTGTTTCCAGTCCAGGGAGAACCTGGCCTGGCAGTTAGTGCTGGACTGTTCCCATTGGGCACAGGGTCAAGACTGATTTGCATATGGCTGCATTCAAACTGGAATGGTATGGTGAGCAAAAAAACGATGGATTTAGGCCCAGATCTCTGTACTGGGGTGAATGTATAACATTGTTCTGCACTCTGTCCATCAATTGTTGATTTTGCATTTGTCACCCGAGTGGGACGGGTATGCCCAGATGTGGGTCCCATGCTCTCCATGCGACTGGAGTCAAGCTATCCTGGCTAATGAGGGTTGAAACCCTAAAAACAGTCCTAGGATGCTTGTTTCCAGTCCAAGGAGAACCTGGTCTGGCAGTTGGGGCTGCACTGTTCCCATTGGGCACAGGGTCAATACTGATTTGCATATGGCTGGGTTCAAACTGGAATGGCATTGTGAGCATAAAAACGATGGATTTAGGCTCAGATCTTTGTACTGGGGTGAATGTATGACATTGTTCTGCATTCTGTCCATCAATTGTTGTTTTTGTATTTATATAAAACTAAGCATTAATTAAGTTTTCCCTTGTTACGAAGGATGAATTGTAAGCAAGTATGCCTAGCTCTGATGCATTTCCAAATATTGCCTGATGTTCTCTGTTGCCAGTTTTTTAGGTCTTGCAGACCGGTGTTGCAGCACGTATGTGCTGCTCGCTCTGCAAGGCTTCTTGTAGTCGGAATATTTTAGAAGTGAAGTTGAAGCCCTGCCCATCATTTTGGTTGGCTGGTGTCACCGTTTATGCTAAACGCTGGCTCGTGAGCCAGAAAGAGGCTTATTTGTTACCGTCCTGCCTCCTTCTCGGACGGCCCATCCGGACTGGATCTTTTGCTTGCGGCGTTATACAGTCTCCTTTAAGTAATGGGTAAGCACCATTTTTTATAATTTGCGAAATGGGGACAGCTTGTTCCAGTCGCCTTTGGCAAGGGCGGCCGCGTGTTTTTTTGCATCGCACTTTCACTTAAAGTGAAAGCGCGATGCAAATATAAACAAGAGGTTGTTTACCTAATGGGGACAGCTTGTTTTATCTATGAGTGACCCACATTCCATGCAATGTTTGTAAAGTGAACTGTGTCTTAGCGCATCGTGTACTGCGTGTTGTCTTTGTTCGCGCCGTCCCTCCCGCCATACTTTGTATTTCCTTTCTCCCCGCCCCCTCCCGTTGTTTCTGTTGCTTTCGCACAATAATGCTATGTCCCGCACATCACAAAAGTAATGTATAACACAGCTTGACTACAGTAATGTTCTTACATGTGTTGGTTGGTGTACATGGATGCCTGTATGACTGCTGGACATTGTGAAACTGCACGTATGTCATGGTGTTGGTCTGTGTGCATGCTCCTTTTGTGCCTGAACGTTGTGTGTGCTTCTCTAGTTGCACTATACAGATGCCAAGCCTGTTGGTTTTCTCATAGTGGGTTTTGCGTGTCACTGGGGGGTTTGGGGGGATATGTGACTACGAGGGCTTGTTCCCTGTGGCTCTTGCAGTGCCTAGAGCTTTCTCCTTGGTGGTTAGTGAGGTGGTTTCCTCTTGAGTATAGGGTGGTTATAATCTGTCTCCTTTTGATCACTGTGTTTGAAAAGTTTCCTGGCTGGCAATGCCACTGGAATGCTTCAAATGCTCATATTTATCTCTCTAATTCACAAACGGATCCTGATTGCTCTGTCTATTTCAGGGGTCACCGGAGAGAAAGCTTCCCCTCCCAGACCCTTCCCCTCGGTGCAGAAACTTCACTCTGCTACGCTTTAGTATTCCTGCACGCATCCAGTGTCTACGTGGCTGTCAGTGGTGTGAAAGCACTGTGTAAAAGGCCTACATGAAGAGAAGGGTGCTCATTGCTCTGAAACACAGCAGAGCAGGTGAATCTTGTGGCTGGAGAGAGCTAATACAAGCTGCACCGGTACATAAGGAGATAGTAGGTGGTGAGTTCATGATTGAGAAGGAGACAGTGTGCTACTCTCCCTGACTGCGTACCATTGTGGCTCCTCCCTAAGCCCCGGTACGCAGCCCTCCAGTTCTGACGGAGCACCAGATCATGCGGCCTGGGATGGCAGCTTCATTCGAAGTGAAGCTCTTTAGCCTGCAGTGATAACTTGGCTGATTGTTCCTCTGTGATGTGTGAATCTCCGGGCACAAGTCCGCACGCTCACTGCAGCACCCTTAAACCAGAGGATTGCTCTATATGTAAGCTACAGCTTCACATGATGAGGATGCTTCCGTTAGTGCAGACCATGACTGGCGCCACATTATTCACATCAGCGTTAACAAGCATTTGCAATGCAATAGGTCTCGCATTTGTGAAATTTAAACCTATTGGCATTGTAAATGACAATGCCTTTTATTTTTTTTTCAAAACCCACACATAGATAAAAGGTTTGTCATTTACAATGCCAGTAGCTCAAAGTCTCGCAAATGCGAGACCTATTGCATTGCAAATGCTTGTTAGGAGTTGCTGTTGAGTTGAAGGAAATTATTGACTGAAACATGTATTTATGCTTTTTTAGGTCTCGCCTGTCGATGCGCATGCGCATCGAGCAAGCGAGAGTATTGGGACTTATCCACTCTTTATCCACACTGCAAGGAATCGTGGCGATTCCTTGCAGTGCCCGTGACTTTTAAGCTCAATGCGCATGCGCATTGAGCTTAAAAGCGCGTGCACGTCCGTCTTGGTTTACCCGCTCCGCCCCCTCCCCTTCCCGCCGTGTCGCATTTCTCCTCCCCCCTCCCCTCCGTCTTGTTTGTTATTTTACCCGCTCCGCCCCCTCCCCTTCCCGCCGTGTCGCATTTCTCCTCCCCCCTCCCCTCTCTTCCCTCCTTTTTTTTGAGTGCGCAAAAAGAACCATTGTCGGCTTAAAGTGGACTCCAACCTGTCCATCGCATATCATTGACTTGCTTGGTCATTTACATTTGCTCCATTCTTATTGGTTCACTTGTAGGCTTTACTTCCTCTTGCATTTGTCCCCTCCCCTGGAGCATGGCTGCATTTACTTGCATCCGTCCACAAATCCCTTTTCATGCACCATTTTTGCTACGCAGTCAGAGTGAGCAAGTGTTTTGCAGTGGTCTCCCTCATGTACTGCTCTTCCCCCTCCGTCATGCTCTGTGTTGCTCTCCCGCATGTACTTCTCGTCCCCCTCCACCATGCTCGGTGTTGCTCTCCCGCATGTACTTCTCTTCCCCCTCTGCCATGCGACATGTTGCTCACCCATGTGCTTCTCCCTCACCGGCCTCAGTGATGCGCTGCTTGACCTGGGCTTTGCCTGCTCCCGTTCCTCACCTGCCTCAGTAATGCGCTGCCTGACATGTGCTTCACCCTTATCTGCCTCAGTAATGCGCTGCTGGAACTCCTGTGCCTCACCTCCTCCAGGTTGCTTTCTTGCCAGTAGTATTCCTTGCCTGCATCATGTTTCGCTCGTCAGTTTGCTTTATTCCACCCCTCACTGCTCGGTCACCCGTTTGCTTTACAACACCCCCCCCCCGCCCTACCTACTATGTTCCTTCCGTACCTGCAATTGTGTTGCTTCCACCAGCCCTGCTATGTTGCTTCTGTCCCAGTGGTCTCTCCTGCCAAACCAGTGTTACATTCCCTCACCCACTTAAAAAAATTCACACTTCAACCAATTCAATTCCAATCAGCTCCGCCCCCTCCCCTTCCCGCCGTGTCGCATTTCTCCTCCCCCCTCCCCTCTCTTCCCTCCGTCTTCAGTAGAAATCGTGGCTGTAGAATCAAATAAGCTTTATTGCAAAAAGTGTTCGGAGCGGCCATCTTTGAGAGAGTTTACTCCCGTAACATCCACCACCCTCTCAATGCAACGAAATTTCTACATTAGTGTTAGCTTCCATTAGTGAGCATGAAGGGGCAGCATAATATTTAACACGTGATTTTAAAACTGAAAAAACAAGTTTGATGCGTATACAATTGTCTATCTAAATGACTTGACCATTTTATTTTCTGTGTTACTCTCTCTAATAACGGAAAGTTATCCGTTCCCTGGGACAAACAGGGAGCGACAACCACATTAGGGACAGGCTCGTTACCTTGCCCTGCGCATTAGGCCTATAAAAGGCCCCTGGACAGTGCAGTCAAGTCCATAATCCCCCTGCTTGCTGAATGCAGATAAATGCACCCTCTCCAGAGCTTTCCGTGAACCTTGTTGATGTAGTCTTTCTTTTATGTCTAGTGTTAAACAGTTATCCGAACATGGCAGCGCTGGAGCTGGCTTTGACGGGAAGAGTTCTACTTTCCTGCTTTAAGGGGCGGTCTGATCTGTAGGTCGCTTCTCTGCTTTAGCGCCAAATTTAAAGATCGCCATCTTGCCGGATCTTCGTTCTGTTTATTTATTCTGGTATAAAGGAATATTTCAAAGAGGTTTCTGCTGAGTTTGCAGTCTGGATGGCGCCCGTAACTAAAGGTAGGCACCGGAGAGGTGCTCATTGTGCCATGAACATATCGTAGTTTGCATGTAAACGCAGTCTAGTAAAGAACTAGGATATCTTAATGAGTTCAGAGTTGAAAACACTAGAGGTGCTGTCACTCATGTCTTCTGTCAGTTGCGCATGTTTGTCATAGATATGAAATATTCTACAATCGGAGAGAAAATGTCAAAATGACAACAGATTATGGTTTAAGTAATTCGGCTCTGGACTTTTGTTTACATGAGACTTCCCGTGTCCAAACAATGTTACAATCACTTGAGGTATTGAGGCGGGGATTTGCAAACTGATGCTAACAGCCGAAGAGTCAGTCTTGAAGGATTTTCATAACCTACATCAGTTCTATTCAGTGATGAAAAATTATCATTCTCAGTATTCATCTGGACATGAAATGCAGCTGTGCAAACTTAAAATAACTCTGTGGGGGTGTGTTCTTGGAGGGGAAGGGGCTCATGCTAAGTATTGCCTGAGAGGCACTTATGCACACATCAAGCCTCTTTACATTCACCCCCTAAATCTTGCTAAACCCTACGATCGTCAGGTTTTTAGGTCTCGCCTCAACCCCTCACCCTCAACCCCTCACTCACCCTCACTCTCACTCATCCTCACTCACCCTCAACCCCTCACCCTCACTCACCCTCACCCTCACTCACCCTCAACTCCTCACCCTCACTCACTCACCCTCAACCCCTCACTCACCCTCACTCTCACTCACCCTCACTCACCCTCAACCCCTCACCCTCACTCACCCTCACCCTCACTCACCCTCAACTCCTCACCCTCACTCACTCACCCTCAACCCCTCACTCACCCTCACTCTCACTCACCCTCACTCAGCCTCAACTACTCCCCCTCACCCTCACTCACCCAAAACCCCTCACCCTCACTCACCCTCACTCACCCTCACCCTCACTCACCCTCAACACCTCACTCACACTCACCCACCCTCACCCTCACTCACCTTCAACACCTCACCCTCAACCTCAACCCCTCACTCACCCTCACTCACCCTCACTCACCCTCACTCACCCTCACTCACCCTCACCCTCACTCACCCTCACCCTCACACAGTGCAATAGTTCTCAGACCATTTCAGTTAGAGCTTTTAGAAATGTTTATGGCTTTTTTTATTTGTAATACTTTCGCATTGGCTACAGGAAACAAAAATGCTAAACATTTACAAAAAAAACCCATAAACAATTCTAAAAGCACTAACTCTAATGGTGCGAGACCTATTGCATTTCCAATGCTTGTTAACTCTTTTATATTTGACATTAATTCTATTCTAATGTCGCTCTTTTTTAAATGTTCCTAAGTACCTTTTATGATTATGATTTTTTTCAAATAGAGAAGAAACATTTTAACTTAGATGACACAATATAGGGTCCTAAAAATTCCTGTTTATCAATGTCATGTCATTTGTGTGGTAGGTAGGCAATAATATTTTTTTTTAGCTGACTACTAACATTGCTAACTGTTGAATAATCACCTGTAGGTATTACATCTGCATCAAGAGCTTACACGAGTTTTCAAAGAGGAGAAGGTGGTGAGCTCCATGCTAGTGCAGCATGACACTGGAGGTCACACTCCGTGCAGCGTTATGTACCCTTGTTCCTAGACTGTACTGTCACGTCCACTCAGGTGGTCACCTGTGAGCCGAGTGGAGCGAGGGTCAACAAGTGCAGTAGCCAAACTGCAGATATCAGCACTGGTTTTAGGAAAACCAAACTTGGGATTACTCTGTTTTTTGCCAAAGAGCTGCCATTAATTTTAGGAAAGGGGTGTGGACAATCATTA
The DNA here is from genome assembly GCF_964263255.1 of Lissotriton vulgaris. Taxonomy (NCBI): domain Eukaryota; kingdom Metazoa; phylum Chordata; class Amphibia; order Caudata; family Salamandridae; genus Lissotriton; species Lissotriton vulgaris. The sequence continues at coordinate 1,675,707,892 of NC_141691.1, forward strand.
AAAATCTTTCTTTAAATTCTGGTGGTCTGTCCAAAGATTTCTATATGAGGCTCCTAGTCAAAGAGAACGGAGAGAGTTTTGGGATGTCAGTCCAAATTTGAATTAATACCCAAGGATGCATTTAGAAGTGACGAATGAATCACCACTCATTCATTCCATTATGTTTGATGTGTTCCTTGCTTCCTTGCAACTATTTTGTTCTCCAATTTTTCGATTTTTCCATTCAAAACCTTTATTGGATCTACTTCTGGATATTTGTACTTGACTCTTTCATTTTCCCTGATGGCAGGGAGAGTTTGACACCTTTCTAATAAGTTTGTATTAATCGTTATCTTCCATCAAGAAGTACAAGATTAACATGGAGGTTTTACCCTTTGTTCATTTTTTGTCGTAACTGGACACTGTACTCCTCCATGTGTACTACTTAGCGCAGGGTGGCATGAGGCTGGTGTGTGTATATGTGAAGATGGAAACTTAGGTGAAAGAACTCCCACTTCAAAACAATCAATTAGATTACACCAAGCATAACAAATATGGTTAGGAGACTGACACTTTACTCTGACAAAAGAGCTGGTGGTGCTCGACCTGTACGGCAGGTAAGGAGTGACCGAATGATGAAGCATGCAACTTGTGTGGGCGAGGTGTTAATGTTCTTTTTTAACAGAAACAAAATATAATTGCAATACAGCTAATTACAAACAAATAATAAATTCTGAGAAATTAAGGACCATAGAATTTGTGTACTGTCTCTTTTTATTGGAAAGGTGTGCTGTGTACCCTTGAAATCCCTCTCACAGCCCTCCTTTTATAGTTGAAGACCCATTATCGGACCTCAAAGCTCCTGTGATACTTATGTATTCCAGCAATTGTCGAATAAGTGTCTCTTACTAGTGACCCCCTAGTGCAGCAGTCTCAAATTCACCCTCGAGGGGTTGAATCTACCCACTCCCTTCTGGTGCCCAATGTAGATTACATAGGACAGATAGCCTGTTCTCAAATGCTGGTTGCTTTGATAGCCAATTTGACAATGAACGTTAATTATAACACCCTTTTCAAGTTTGGCAAATGCTAGTGGTCACTGTAGGCTGTTATGTCTTCTGGTAGGTGAAACAAAAGCTTCCTTCTCAGCCAGCACCAAGTTCACTGCTATGTTTGTAGCTCACAGTTAACCTGGAGTCCAATGAAAACAAAATTGACCTAAGCCCACATACTTTGGACACTATCCCTAATGTGTATTGTTAAAGCCGGAAGCAAGATTCACTTACTCAACCAAACTACGAAGGAAAATATAGATGTGGTGAAAACTTCGGGAAAATTGACACTTTATTCCTTGAAACTATTAGTGGCTACACGAATGCAGCGACATTTTCCTTCCCAATCTTTATTAACCAAAGGGCACGGATGGTGTACTTAATCAGCAGTTCAAATGCTCACAGGCTCACTTGGTAAACAATATGCATTGCAATTTGATATACTCTGATGGCTTGAGGAAAAAGTCATGTTTTTTAGTGTTTTTACAAATGCTGTACTAAACTGTTGGTTTGTGGGAGATTTGAGGCTGGGGTTGGTAACCATCATCACAATGAGATACCTGACTTACGTATAACGGTTTACAACTTTTTTTTACGTTGAGCAGCCTTTTAGAAAAATAATTGTTCTGGTTAAAATGTATGACTTTAAACATTGTATGCTGCTGGCATAGCAATTTCAAAGTAAAGGTGTGCTTCTTTGTATTGGAGAGGGTAAAATTTTGCTGAACAAAAGTATTCATTGTAGTTGTGGCTGGCATCTATGGGGAAGAGGGGCGGGTAAATAGAAAATATGTATTTTTAAAAACACTTACCTTACACTACTCCTTGCTACGGACCTCGGGCCTCTTCTTCCGTCGACTGCAGAGCGGGCACCAGCAAAGGCCCTTGACCAGTCCTGCTCACATGGTGTTAACCAGCATGAGACCAGCGCCCTGATTGGAGAAAGTGGCCCTTCGTAGCGCTCCCAGTGCACTTGAGGCCTCCGCTGTCTAAAGCAGCTGTGTTAAGACGTTTAATGTCCGCATGTCTGGCTGGCTGTCGCAAGATGGCCGGCCAAAGGGACAGGCGCACTTTAAACAGTGTACAGGCAGTCTTAGGCCCACCACTCCTTCCTGCTGTCGTGTCTTGTCCTGCAATAATGAGACAGACACGGTTGCTTCTTTCATGGAGCTTTATTCAGTACCTCCGCATCTGCCCACGTCCCTTCACTAACTGCTCCTAGCCCGTCCCCTCGCTCCTCCTGTTCCTGTTACCTCCTGGCTCCTCCCCAACCACTAGAATGCATCCCGATGTTACATCTCCCCCCTTGTTAACAAAGTAAATTTAGCGTCTACCATGCCTATAGTTCCTCAATCAGCCACGCGGGTCTACAGGCCGCCCGTTTAAGCTCTGAAGACACATGTCCAGTTCCATGGTGTGGCTTTCTCTTGCCTCGATAAAAGTCTCTTTGACTACAGGGGTGCATCTTTGAAATTGCGAGATGTCTCGTGTGATTTTCTTGTTCCCAGATTCATGGCGGTTTCCGATAGGATTCTGGGTTGTCCACTCATCTTCAATTTCCGGGGCGATCACGATTGCCCCTCGTGAGGTGACTATGAGGGGCTCTTGTTCGATTGACTCGTGATTTCCTTCGTGGGAGTATGTTGTTCTGGTTTTCTTCCGAGCACCGGCATATAATTTTACTTCCTTTTGTCTTGTCCAGTCGAGGGCAGTATTGTCCTCCGGTTCAGCGTCATGCAAACCAGATGGAGATACACCGTTTGGAAAGATCATCCTGGTTTGGTCCGGGGACTCATTTGTTGCCGCTGGTTGATTCACCCACTCCCACTCGCGTTCGGGACTGATGAACCCTGTGACTGTCTGAACATGTGCAGGTTTCCCTCTCTCCTGATGATGATTTGTCTCTGTCAACACGTCAAGTTTTCCTTGAGGGGTGACTGGATAGTCCTTTCTCATCCAGGTGTGTAATGTCCCGTATATCTGTTTTCATTTGGTAGGTCCTTTGGGTCAGCCTCGCTGACCCCATCAGGGCTGACGGTATGTTCTTTATGTCTCGACACACCTGTGACTGACCTGACAGGTTGTCTTGTGGGGTGATGTTGTCTTCGGAGGCATTGGTGTGAGATGTTTTACCCTTGACGGGAAGAATGTCCTTTGGTTCGATGGTGCGTTCGGGTGATTGATGCCATGGACGTTGTCGGAACCATGACTCGGTTGACCAGAGGGATCAAACAGACACACTTTCTGAGTCAGAGGAGTCTTTCGCTGATTTGTTTCGAAAACGTTCCTTCGGGTGTGTCTTGAATGGTAGATTTCTGACACAGGTAGGCCGTGACGAGCTGCTCCTAGCGTCGGAGTTCTCTTTGGGATGTTTTGCTAGGTACCTTTCTTGAAGTGACTTCAGCGCCACTTCACTGGAGAGATTGGTTGCTAACCACCTGTTTATTTCTGGTGTTTGATCCCAGGGTACTACATCTCTGCCTCTCTCGTATAATGATGATGTCCTCCTCTCAGTTTCCTCGTTGTCTCGGGTGTCATGAGTGCGTTTGTCTCCGCCTCTCCGGTGTCTGAGTGAATCACTCCGCTTTATGTGGTTTGCGTCGTCTTCTCGTTTGTTTGGTGCACTGCCATCCATGCCATGGGGATGATGTGTCCCGCTGCTTGATGCTTCCTCGGGCTCATCTGCAGAATTTGGCGAATAGTAGGATGCTCGGGGTTGTTTGTGTGCCGAATTCCAGTGTTGACATGACTGGTCCAATCTTCTATAGTTTGTCTTTCTTACCCGCTTGTTGTGCAGGCTGTGATCTTGTCCATGGGTGTGATCTGTCCCACTTGACGCTTCATCCTCGTCAGAGTAGATTATGCCATACTCTGAATGACTCCTTGAGGGCGAGCAACGCCTTGAGGCTGTCTTTCGTATCGTTGACTTGGAGTGTTCCATGTCTCTGTCGGAGTATTCATGACTTTGTCTCACCCGCTGTCTTATTTCTGGTCTACCTTCACCCTCCCTCTTTCTTGTGTTGTTTGTTGCTCGATTTTTATTCCCAGACATGAGGGATGTTCCATTCCAGATATCTTTGTGTTTTGCATTCGAGTGCACGTCTTTTGATATGTCTCTTGCTTTTATCCGCACTCCAACCTCGGCCCCTCTGATAATTCTCTTTAGCGACCACTGCCCCTGAAGAATCTTGCGCTTCGTGTCAGCATTTGAACAGCCTTCAATGATCCGGAGCCGAACTGCTTCTTCATTTGTAAATGCATTGAAATAGCAGCATGGTACTAAACTTTGCAACCGGGTGATAAAACTTGGCAATGGTTCTCCTGGTTCCTGCCGTGCCGTGGTGAATGCGATTCGAGCATGATCTACGTCTGCCTGTGCATGGAAATGGGCACGTAGCTTCTCTTGGAGTCCTTCATAGGTCTCTGTGTCCTTTTCAGGAAATGTTCTAATCAAATGTCGGCCCTCATGACCTACCAGCTGGAGGAGTAGCGTCAGACATTTTCTATCTCTTCGCTCCCCAATAGCTTCAAGAAAATCGTCCAGTGATTCTAGCCACCGGTTCCATTTGAGACCCAAGCTCCGAGTGTCAGTCTGTGTCACTGGGGGTGGCACTTCAATGCATGGATTAGACCGTTGAGTTGCTTTTCCCACTGCCATGAGGGAGAAAGATTCTGAGCTGCTCCGGTCACCGGACGGTTCACTTTGCTCCCGTTACTTTTATTTGTTTGTCTTCACGTGGTGCTGAACGTTTACTTTGGTGCTTGTCTTTGCTCATACTCATTACATTCAGGATCTGCATTTGCTTGTGCTCGCTGACTTCGGAGCTTGTGGTCATTCGTGCTTGTTTATATTCAGTGCAGTCTTCGCTTGTTTCCGGCACCGGCTTGTGCTTGGCGTGCTGTGAATCGTGTATGTGCCAGTGCTCGTTGCTAACAGTTGCTTTTGTTCATTCCCTCTCTTGTCACCTGTATTAGTGCGTATTTGTGTTCACCATTTACTTTGCTTGCCTATGGCATTTGCTGGTGCTTATTTCTTCTGGCTGATGCGTATTCTTTCATTACGCTTGCCACGGCTTGTTCGCTTGTGTGTGTCAATGTTTGCTCTTTCTCGTTTGCCGATATCTGTTCATTTAGGTTAGCCAAGGCTGGTTCCTTGTTGTTCATTTGTAGGTATCAATGCTTGTTTCATTTATGTTACTAGTGCTTGTTTGCTACGATCACTTCGATTCATCACACTCCTTGTTGCTTGTATCAGCATTTGATTGTGCTCACAGCCGTCTTTGTTCGTTACTTGTGCTTGCTCGTGCTTGTTTAATTTGTGTTTCTTGCCTTTACCAATGCTTGTTGTGTTTACTGTTATCCTTGTTTGCGCCTGGTTACTTGTTTCAGCTCTTGCATTAGTTTGCGCTTGTTTACATATTGTACTTCTGGCATTTACTCATGCTTACTTGTGTTGGCTCGTTTAGTCTCTTGCATTAGCTTGTGCTTGTTCTTGTATCTTTACCAAGGCTTGTTCATTTATGTTCATCAACGCTTGTTCCTTTCCATTCGACAGTGTTTGTTTCTTGCTTTATCTATTACAGTTGCATGTGCTTGTTTGCTAATTTGCTGCTTGCAGGAGCTTGTTCTTGTTTGCCGTTCCTCCCTTTACACTTGCTTGTGCTTGTTAATTCGTTTCACCTCTTGTCTTAGCCTGTGCTTGTTTGTCTCTATTGTTGCCTTACACTTGCCAATGTTTATTTGTATATGCCAATGCTTGTTATTATATTCCAATGCTTGTTTCCATCACCTCTGCTTGGCCTGACTTAAAGATGGCCGCCGAGGATTTTTAACGAGGGATTGGGTGAATCTCGTGCCTGACCTAAAAATGGCCGCCGCGAGAATCTCGTGTGCAATGAGATTTGGTCTTTACCTTCGCCGGGGCACCGCGTCTATCAGCGCTGGATGTCACTCACCGGTATCCACCTTCAGGCACCGCCACTGCTGCAGGTGAGGCTGTTTTATTTGTTATTGTTGTCTTTTCGCCATTGCCGCCGGGGTGGGCTCCCGGTAGGCGCTTCAGGCTCCACGTTCCAGCTCCCACACGCGGGGGAGCAACTTCGGGTCAGTCGCCGCCGGGGTGAGCTCCCAGTAGGCGCTTTCAACTTCACGCTCCAGCCCCCAGACACGGGCGAGCTCTGGTCCTCTTGCGCACGATCGCGCTCAAGTGTTCAATTATGGCATTTACCGCTCCACACAGCCATGGAGCTTCAGGGCTAGTACGTCTGGCGGCTTGCTCTTCGCCGCAACGCTCTTTTGATCGCAACAGTCGCGAAGGCGGGCTTTTCACTCGAACCGCCGGGGAACAGGGTCGTGCAGCTTCTCAGGATCAGCACAAGTCACACGATGTGCCCGATCCCACCCTCGTCGCCAGATGTCGTGTCTTGTCCTGCAATAATGAGACAGACACGGTCGCTTCTTTCATGGAGCTTTATTCAGTACCTCCGCATCTGCCCACGTCCCTTCACTAACTGCTCCTAGCCCGTCCCCTCGCTCCTCCTGTTCCTGTTACCTCCTGGCTCCTCCCCAACCACTAGAATGCATCCCGATGTTACACCTGCTGCCACTCAGCAAGCCCCAGCCTCGGTTCAGGACAGGATAAGGAAAACTAAAATGGTAATGAATTTCCATTTTATTTTTCATCTCTGTGGTTTGGGGGGGATTTAAGTGGGGAGACGCTCTTCCGCTCTCATGGAGGAGCCGCCCACAATTCATTGGGCCATACCCTCGCCATTGACCTTCAGATAGTCAATTTGAAGTGTGCCCCGTAGCGCATATAGTACAGGGTGGAGTAGCAACTCAGGCTTCCTTCAATGATATTCATCAGGTACAGGACGGTCACAGGTAGGGCAATCTTTCCACCAAACGTGGGACAGGTACTGCATGGAAGCACTGGTGCAAGATTTCACTCCCCCCAAAAAAGAGCTACAGCAGGGATCTCAGCAACGAAGGCATCCCACTCACAGTGGCATATCACAAAATGATGGACCCCTGAAGAACGTGATGAGGGGCCCGAGGCTCCCATATTGCAGGGACATTTGTTGGCTTTCGGCTGAATGGGGGCCACCTTTAAGGGTAGAGGGTGACCTGGAGAGTCGGGGAGGGGACCCTGCACAGCAGGGGCTGCAGGGACCTGGCTTACTCCCCTTCCTACATAAAAACGAAGAGCATGAGCAACAGTAAGTCCTCAGAGAGTTGTTAAGGACCAACAATTGACCATGATGAATCCTCGCTTGCCACTCCTATCCTTCATTGGCTCTGAGTCTCTCTCAATTGACACCCAGACCCGCTCTGTTGACATTCAGGCTCACTCTGTCAGTGCTCAGTCAAATCCCCTCTTTTTATCCTCGCCTTTTTCAGGGACACTTTCATCCTACTTTTAGCTCGCCATGCATTACCCTCTCCTGGCTCACAGAGGATCGAAAAAAACATACCTGGCCAACCACATCAGTAAATGAGTACGGGGTGTCAGATGAGCGCAAAGAATCTCAGCCCACCCTGCCAGGGCCGTAAGTCCCTAATAGTTCCTCTACTAGCTTCTCTCTCTCTCTCTTTCACCCTCAAATATCCCAAAAGCACTTCTGCAAGGCCTGCTACTTTTAAACTTCCTAAGATAAGGCAGGTTGAAACATAGAAGTTGTTTCTCAGGGGGTCTAGCGTGTCTCAGGATAGCTGGTTAGTAGAGCCTCACCTGTCAGTCAAGATGTTAAAAAAGAATAAATGCCTGGATAGAAGTTTTGAAGCAATTTCCTTTAAACACAACTTCACATAACATAATAGAGATAGTTGGTGCCAAGCGATTTTGGGGTGATGTGAGTCCAGTTACATATAGGTACACATGCATAAGTGAACTCCCAACACTAACGCTCCCCAGTAACAAGTGACACCACAAGGTCTATTTGTGGACGGAGACTTGCGGGGCAAACCAGACCTGGACATTTGTCAATCTCTTTGGGCAGGGAGGCAGGTAGTAAATAGGCGGCACCCAGAAATACCCAAGTAGCACTAACATGTCTTCAGCACTTCCATTGGAAAGCAGAACAGTTGGCCTTGACCAGAGGTTCTGACAGTGAAGAGGGCCTTCAATGACGCAGTGTCATGGCCAGACAGTGAAATTTCAATGTTTAAAGGGGCTCAAGCAGACTGAAAACAAAGGAACCCATCTTCTCCTTCATAAAGCGGGGCCAGCAAGCGGCGCTTCCGCTGTGGGGTGCCACGGGCAGGATGCAATAAGGTTAAAAGGCATTTGCCCCCTGGTTTATTCGCGAGAGGGACCCACAACTTAGGAGTATTTGTAGACCTGCTTTATTAAAAGCTACGCCCCGTACTGTTAGTCCGCATCCATGGAGGCCACCACTGCCCTGGCGCACTGGATCTCTCTGGGGCCCTAAGGAGGACCTGGCTTTTCTGCGGAGTGGGTGACGCTCGGTGGCAGCAGCGCCGTAGTACACCCTTCCTGCACTCGACTGTGGGCTGTGCTGGGCCCCTTAAGGCACAGGGCTATGGAAGGCCCTGACTAGCTACATCAGAGTAGTCCTCTTTTAAATGTTCAGCGACAAAAGACTCTTTCAAAGTGGTGGGCCCCCTAAAAGTGGTCACTAACTCCTCGATGAAGGGTGCATCCCTTGCACGAGCCGAAAGCTAATGGAAAATTGATAATTACCCACTTCTCTAATGAAGGTTTTAATTAAGACATGCTTCTGATGTTTTCCCTAGCTGGACAGAGAGGTATTTATTCCCTATCTTCTCAATTCCACAGATAATATATTAGTCTCAAAACGAGTCTAAAAAAGAGCAGCTTCTTATCCTATAGAATAGTACAGCTATTGTGGGGATTTCTGTACCCAGGGTTGTGTGCATAATAGCATAAAGGATGTATCCGGTTTACGCACGCTGACCTCTTGGCTGCCTGTAACACAATCTATTAGAATAATGGCCACTATTTACTCTCTAAAGATGGCAGTATCAGATAATGCTGCATAGATTTGACTTGAGCAGGTGCACTGTGTTTTATCTGGGGTGCAAGAATTCAGTGAAAGACGGACTAGAACATAGGAAAAACAGGTGCAGTATACACATTATCTGTGAATATTCTTGTTAAGCAGTCTTTCACTTTTGCAAGACAACTTTTTAGTACCAGACACATAGTTTTAGATGATTTTAAATGTGTCAAACATTAAACTTACATTACTGCAGTTCCATCTATAATAGATTCAGACCATTGCCCTTTAAATCTCTTAGTTCTTGCGTATCGAACTCCATAACATTTCTACTTCCCAGATTAGTTGTGGTACACAATTTGCTGAACTTTGCTGATATATAGACGGCAAGGGGAATCATTTGTGAGTATATAAAAGGCCGAAGCTGCTTAAGCTTCCAAAGGGGCAGATAACGCTTGGAGAGGGAGAGACGTGGTGCTGCTGTCCAGACAAATGTTTCAAAGGAAAAACGTGTAGTATACACAGCAATCACTTCATTCTATACAAAGACAACAAGGAGTTGTACAGTTAGACTACACCACATAACTTTAGAGTCTTTAAATAAAATATATCGGTTTTCCTGAAAGGGCAAGCCAGAGTTGAGAGAGAGGATGCACATTTAAAGAAAGCTTTTTTATCATTCTTGATTTGTTTTTAAAAATCGAAACACAAGGTTCTGTAACAGGTAGGTCAGGGCTGTTAGAAGGCTATCAACTTGAAAGAGACACCTGCAAAATCAATTCAAACAAGAATTGGTGTAATCGATTGGTCTGATATTGTCTGTCAACTTTATGGCTCTGTCAATGCTTGCATTGGTTTGCAATGGGTCTTGTAATATGTTATTGTTGGGTGAGCTGCTAGGTCCATATCAATATAAACAAAGTTGACTAAAAGCAAAACATATTTTGCTCTTGAAAAGCACACATTAACACAATAGTCCCTCGCACTAAAAGAAACTATTTTGTGTTTAGATGTGCTCCTTGTGAAAGAGCAGGATGCTATCACTCACAGTAAAGTTAGCCAATGGCTGAAGTATGTTCACCTATTGCCCCATGCTGTATGCTGTAGGGGGGTTGTAGAAACATGTGACACAATATCATAAAATGGATGAAGAGGGGTGCCTTAATGGCTATAAGCCCTAATAATTAATCTAACTATCTATCTATCTATCTATCTATCTATCTATCTATCTATCTATCTATCTATCTATCTATCTATCTATCTATCTATCTATCTATCTATCTATCTATGACTATGTCTCGCTGTATCTCTCTCTCTCTCTCTCTCTCTCTCTCTCTATATATATATATATATATATATATATATATATATATATATATATATATATATATACATATATATATATATATATATTACCTACTGGCGGTCGCCAGTAGGTATATATAGTTAGGATTTTTTCTCTATGGGATTTTTGAAAATTCTATGTCTAATAACTTTGGCGTTTGTGGACGGAATTGGCTGAAATGTTCAGGAAAATTGAACATTTTGTTTCTGAGCAGCCCCTGACACTTTGGGGGGGTTTCATCAAGGGGGGGCCGAGAAAAAAGGGGGGGCCCAAAACGCGTTTTTCCCATGTTAATTTCCATAGGGCGGTTGGCCTCACTTTTAGCTCGAACGGCTGAATGGATTTGCACGAAACTTGGCAAAATTGTAGGGACTGTTAGCCCGATGTGCCTTTGCTAGGTCTCAATATATGTGCTCCAGTGGATTTTGAGTAATTTAGGTTCAAAAAATATATATATATCTGGGCGTAGCCTAACCACACATCTGATCTGATTGGCTGTCAGCACTTCATCCAAGAAGTGTTGGCAGCTATCTTGGGACCAATATACATGATAGCACCTCATTAAAAAGCATTGTAGTTAATAGAGGGTTTTAGGACTTTAGTTACATTATAAATCATTTGTTGATGGTACCATACTCGTTTTAGGAATTGTGGTGGGTTCTAAGGTGATTTTACCATGTGAAAAAACCTTCTGCTGTGATATCATGAATATTGTTTGAAAGAAAACTAATATCTCATGATTTTCCCACAGTGGTTTGGAAGGGGATCTATAAGCTAAACTGAAAGCATATTTTCTGTAAATTCACATTATCTTTCTCAGTCATGTGAAAATGAAGTCTGACATTCTCAGTAAAACATGTACATCCAACAAGGACAGAGACTGTCAGTTGATTCCTTTGTGTTCTACTGCAGCCTCCTAGAGTGTTCTAAAGAACAACTAGAGCGCTAACAGTCCTACTTATTACAAAGGTATGGCACACCTGAAGCCATCTTGATTGGAATAAAGTGGTAACTCTTAAAACATTTAATTTAAAAAGAAACAACATGAGGGGGTATATTTTGCCATAGAAAGTATGATTAGTGCTGCAGAATGAAAAATTAGGGCACATTTTGAGTGACTTCTCAAATCCTTTTCTATTTCATTAAAACATTCTGACATGCAGTCTCCCAAAATGGCCACCAGAGACAAAAGAGCCCAAATGTAGCCCAAATATCACCCAGATGTAGCCCAAGTATAGCCCAATGACAGAATGTCCCAGAGTGTTCTAAAGAACAACTAGAGCGCTAACAGTCCTACGTATTACAAAGGTATGGCACACCTGAAGCCATCTTGATTGGAATAAAGTGGTAACTCTTAAAACATTTAATTTAAAAAGAAACAACATGAGGGGGTATATTTTGCCATAGAAAGCATGATTAGTGCTGCAGAATGAAAAATTAGGGCACATTTTGAGTGACTTCTCAAATCCTTTTCTATTTCATTAAAACATTCTGACATGCAGTCTCCCAAAATGGCCACCAGAGACAAAAGAGCCCAAATGTAGCCCAAATATCACCCAGATGTAGCCCAAGTATAGCACAATGACAGAATGTCCCAGAGTGTTCTAAAGAACAACTAGAGCGCTAACAGTCCTACTTATTACAAAGGTATAGCACACCTGGAGCCATCGTGATGGGAATAAAGTGGTAACTCTTAAAACATTTAATTTAAAAAGGAACAAAATGAGGGGGTATATTATGCAATAGAAGGTATTATTAGTGCTGCAGAAAGAAAAATTAGGGCACATTTTGAGTGACTTTTCAAATCCTCTTCTATTTCATTAAAAAATTCTGACATGCAGTCTCCCAAAATGGCCACCAGAGACAAAAGAGCCCAAATGTAGCCCAAATATCACCCAGATGTAGCCCAAGTATAGCCCAATGACAGAATGTCCCAGAGTGTTCTAAAGAACAACTAGAGCGCTAACAGTCCTACTTATTACAAAGGTATGGCACACCTGAAGCCATCTTGATGGGAATAAAGTGGTAACTCTTATAACATTTAATTTAAAAAGGAACAAAATGAGGGGGTATATTTTGCCATATGAATTATGATTAGTGCTGCAGAAAGAAAAATTAGGGCACATTTTGAGTGACTTCTCAAACCCTCTTCAATTTCATTAAAAAATTCTGACATACAGTCTCCCAAGATGGCCACCAGAGACAAAAGAGCCTAAATGTAGCCCAAATATCACCCAGATGTACCCCAAGTATAGCCCAATGACAGAATGTCCCAGAGTGTTCTAAAGCACAACTAGAGCGCTAACAGTCTTACTTATGACAAAAGTATGGCACACCAGAAGCCATCTTGATTGGAATGAAGTGGTAAGTCTGAAAACACTCAATTTAAAAAGGAACAACATGAGGGGGCTAATTTTGCCATAGAAAGTATGATTAGTGCTTCAGAAAGAAAAATTAGGGATCATTTTGAGTGACTTCTCAAATCCTCTTCTATTTCATTAAAAAAAATTCTGACATGCAGACTGAAACATGCACTTTGAATACCAGCAGCAGACGTCCCTGGTGAGCAGTAGCTTTACTACAGTGATCTAATGTGCAACTAGAGTGCTAACATTCAGAATTTATGGCAAATGTGTGACACATCTGAATGCCTTCTTGATGGAACCAAAGTAAACAAGCATTGAAAATGCAATAGATCTCGCCCTCGTTTAAGTTAAAGCCATTCTGTTTGTAATGAGGTGGCTTTTTAGCTTTGCTTTTATTAGTGTTTTTTCAACTTTCATGTAAATAACATGCATCTGTATGCATATAAGTATATGTATGCATGCATTTATGTTTGTATTTATATAGATATACAGATGATATATGTTTATATATGTATGTATATATATATATTCACTGAAAAAACCCTAGGCTATAGACCATATATAGTTAGGAATTAGCATTTACAAAACCTTGAAAATTCACTGAAAAAACCATAGGTTATAGACCATATATAGTTAGGAATTAGCATTTATAAAACCTTGAAAATTCACTGAAAAAAACATAGGTTATAGACCATATATAGTTAGGAATTCGCATTTACAAAACCTTATTTTACTCACACAAAACCATTGAGATTCCATATATAGTTAGTTGCACTAACTATATATCGCGCACCCGCAATCCACTGCTGATGATGTCACATATTACATCATTCATGACATGGTCAGTGACATCACTGATGACATCACTGATGACATCTCAAATGACATCACTGATGACATCACTGATGACAACATCCAGTGACTGTATGTTTCTGTAAAGTTAAAATATGTCTTACATATTGAAGAATGAGTGGATGTATAAGTGTCTGGATGAATGATTTAGTAGGTGCATGACTGACTGTATGAGTGAGTGATTAAATGTGTCTCACTGAGTGCATGGGTTAGTGACTAAACTGTCTTAATTTGTGCATCATTATGTCTGTTGTTCTGTAAACTGTTGCATGTGTTGATAAGTAGCTATATGAGTAACTATATGGGTTATTGATTGGTTGCCCAAGTATTTGTATGGGAGACTGAGTGTGTGTGTGGGTGGCTGGGAGGTGTATGACTCTGTGCATAGATGTGTGAGCAGTTGATTCACTAGATGTATGGTTTCAAAAGTGCATGTGGAAACAGCTGTATGGGCGGTTGACTGTGTGCATGAGTGTATTGGTGAGTGAATGGATATCTCAGTGCTACATGTCAAAGTAAGTACATATGTAAAACACAGTACATGTGAGAGTTGACATATATAAATAACTGTGCATAAGAGCCAGTGAATGTGTGAGTGGCTGTATGGATCATTGTGAACTTGTATCAGGGATTGTATAAGAGAGTAAATATGTGTTAGTATATGTTTGAATAAGTAAAGTTTGTATAACTGTATAGTTGAGGAAATGGAGGTGTGATTGATTCTTTGCATGACTGACTAGGTGTGTGAGTAACCCCATGGATGAGTGACAGTCTGTGAGTGTCTGTTTACACTGATTGTATCTAAGGTTATATTAGAGTCTGAAGAGGTTCATCGTATTATCACATGAATGATATCATCAGTGATGTGATCAGTAATGTCAAATGAGATGTCATCAGTGATGTCATCAGTGATGTCATTTGAGATGTCATCAGTGATGTCATCAGTGATGTCACTGACCATGTCATGAATGATGTAATATGTGACATCATCAGCAGTGGATTGCGGGTGCGCGATATATAGTTAGTGCAACTAACTATATATGGAATTTCAATGGTTTTGTGTGAGTAAAATAAGGTTTTGTAAATGCGAATTCCTAACTATATATGGTCTATAACCTATGGTTTTTTCAGTGAATATATATATACATATATATATATATATATATATATATATATATATATATATATATATATATATATATATATATATATATATATATATATATATATATATGTATATATATATATATATATATAGATAGATATATATAGATATATATAGATATATATAGATAGATATATATATTGAATATAAGATTACCCACGGCAAGACAACAGGAAATCATCCGGCACTCCAAGGTAGGAAAACGTACTCAGTTTATTTTAATGACAAGTTTAACATCGAAGCGTTTCGGGAGTCAAGCTCCCTTGTTCACGATGTTTCACCACCATGTTTTCATGGTTAAAATACACAACACAGTGGTAGTAGGAAGCGACAAAGGACACAGGATTATGTATTGGGTTTCGCTATGTCAAACATGGGGGCCATTTTGGAACATATTATGTATACCAGCATTCATATATCTATGTACACCACAAACCATTTAGAATGCAAACTCTTTCATTAAATCCTACATTAGACTCCATTAAATCATTTCTATTAAACGGATATTTAAATTGGAAATATTATATACATATTTTTGTAAAATTAAGATACACGCCAATTAACGCGATAATAAAATACAATTGTACATATTTTTAACATTTTGCAAAGTGCAATTGTATTGCCTACTGGCGATCAGCAGTAGGTAGTTATAGTTAGGACTTTGTTTCTATTCAAAAAGCATTTTTTCTTTTCCCAATAATTTTGAACCGGTTGATGAATCTTCTGGAAATTTTCAAAACAAGTGGGGCGCTCCAGTCAGCTCCTATCTTGAATGTTTCGGGGTGATTCGGCAAGGTGGGACCGAGAAAAAAGGGGGTCCCAAAACGTGTTTACTCCATGGTAATTCCCATAGGAAACTTTAGACACGGGTACAGCCCGAACTGCTGAACGGAATTACACCAAATTTGGAAGATAGGTAGCCCTTGGTTCAGAAAGAGACCTTTACTTTAAATGGTGTAAATCCGTTCAGTAGTTCCTGAGAAATTAGAAAAATAGTGGTCGGAAAATCAATTTCCCATAGGAAATTTTAGACATGTTTCAGCCGAAACTGCTGAACAGAATTACACCAAATTTGGCACGCAGGTAGCCCTAGGCTTAGAAAGAGCCCCCTTTTTTAAATGGTGTAAATTCGTTCAGTAGTTGCTGAGAAAATAAAAAAATAAAAGTTTTGATATTTAGAGGCACGTAGTATCTGTGGACCCTCCCGACCACGAGCTTTATTCTAATTGGCTGTCAACACTCCAAACCAGGAAGTGTTGTCAGCCATCTTGTGCCTCGGTAACCGAGGCACAAGAAAACAGGGAAACAAAGACGTAAAACAACTAAAGGGGGCAGGGTAGAAGCACCCTGACCCCCTTGGCCTGCTCAGGGCAAAAAAAAAAGCATTAAAAAAAAATCAGCAAAAGTCGCAGAGGATCCGCGGATCCTGTCGTGAAAATAAAAAAAACTAAGCGCGGTTCGTTATTATTTAGCCCCCGAGTGGGCCAGGTCCCGGGGGCAAAGAGAAAAAAGTGTGGGGGGGTCCCAATCGCCCCACTCTGTCCCGGGACCGCCACCTCCCCGGGGCTTGATTAATTAGTTGCGGGGGCACGCAGCCCCCCTGCAGCCCGAGGACCCCCAGCCCCGGGGCTTCTTTTTGAATGGGTGGGAGGGCCTCCAAGACCCCCAAGTCCCGGGGCTTTTATTGTTTAATTTGCGGGGGGCACATGCCCCCCGCTGCCCCGGTGACTGTCAGCCCTGGGGCTTTTTAAAAAAACACCTGTTTGGGGGGGCTCAAGTCCCCACATGCCCCAGGGACCACCACCTCCCTGGGGCACTAATATTTAAATGTGGGTGTCCGTGATGGACCCCCAAGCCCCGGTGACCACCACCACCCTGGGGCATTGCCAATGGTGAGAAGGGGCCGTGCGGCCCGCCTCCTGGAGCCTGTGATGGCCCTGGGGACCGCCACCCCCCAGGGCCGGCTTCTGCAGTGTCCCAGGGTGCCCACACCTGGGACACTGCTGTTTGCTATGGCAGGGCGGGAGCCTCACAGCTCTCCCCCTGCCATAGCAAACTGTTTTTTGGGTTTTGGAAGAGAGAGGAGGAAATGTGCTCTCTCTTCCAAAATCCAAACCACATTGCTTTTCCACATGGGGAACTGCATGTCAGCAGCTCCCCATGTGGAAAAGCACTGCTGGCTCCCGCAGGAGGCGGGGAGCCAGCTGGGACCGTGGGGAATTGGGGCTCCCCCAACGATCCCCAACTAGAGGAAAAGCCCTGGGGGATGGGGTCCCCGGGGCCAGAAGTAGCCATGGAGGGGGGCCACATGGCCCCCCTACCCCTAAATAAAAATATTTTTTTTTAAAACACACACGGGCGCGTTTTAAGTTGGGTAATTAATTCCCCTTCAATCCTGAGGGTCCCTGGAGGCCAACTAGCCCACCAGGTACCTCCAGTAAGCACCACAGACCTGTGTTGCAGAGAGGTGGTCCAGGCAAAGCTCCTTTTTACACCTCTCTGCAACACAGCTCTGTGGTGCTTACTGGAGGTACCTGGGGGGGTAGTTGAACCCCAGGAACCCTCAGGATTCAAGGGGACTTAATCCCCGACTGAAAACGTGCCGCGGGGCGTGTTTACACAGTGGTGAAGGGAGGGGCGGGGCCTGAGGTGACGTGTGCAAACGCTCCCTGTGGTGCATTTTAAGTTGGGGAATTAATTCCCCTTCAATCCTGAGGGGCCCTGGGGCCAACCAGCCCACCAGGTGCCTCTAGTAAGTGCCACAGGTCTGCGTTGCAGAGAGGTAGCTCAGGCCATGCCCCTTTTTACACCTTTCTGCAACGCAGCTCTGTGGCACTTACTGGAGGTACCTGGAGGGCTAGTTGGACCCCAGGGACCCTCAGATTTCAAGGTGACTTAATCCCCCAATTTACAACGCGCCAGGGGGCATGTTTGCAGAGTGGTGTAGAAAGGGGGCATGGCCTTTGTCTACCTCTCACCAACCCCAACTGGGTAGGGCTTACTGGCGGTAAAAGGTAGGCTAGTTGGCCCCTAAAGGACCCCCAGCACTGAAGGGGACTTAAATCCCCATCCAAGAGCGTGCCAGGGAGTGCATTTGTAGAATAGTAACTACGGGAACACCCTCTACACCGGAACCACAGCCAAACTTCAAAAAAGACTCCAACGCATCCAGAACGCCTCCTCACGACTCATCCTGGACATCCCCCGACACAGCCACATCACCGGACACCTGAGAGACCTGCACTGGCTCCCCGTCAACAAGAGAATCACGTTCAGACTCCTCACCCACACACACAAGGCTCTCCACGACCTGGGCCCCAAGTACCTCAACGACCGCATGACCTTCTACACGCCCACCCGCCAGCTACGATCGACCAGCCACGCCCCCGCCACCGTACCACGCATCCGCAGAGCCACCGCCGGAGGAAGATCCTTCTCCTACCTGGCAGCCAAGACTTGGAACTCCCTCCCCACCCACCTTCGGCGAACCCAAGACCATCTCTCCTTGAGGAAGCAGCTCAAGACCTGGCTTTTCGAGCAGTAATATACCCCACTCCCCCAGCGCCTTGAGACCCTCCCGGGTGAGTAGCGCGCTTTACAAATGCCGTGATTGATTTATTGATTGATTGATAGTTTGGGAAGTTGGCCCCCAAGGATGTCCTTGGGGCCAACTATCCCTCTTGTTACTTACAGTAAGTCCCACACAGTGGGTTTGCTAAGACGTCTTCGGAGGCTATGGCCCTCTTTCTCTACCACTCTGCAAACATGCCTTGTTGCAGACTACGGGATGGGCGATGAAGTCCAATTTAGTCCTGAGGGAGTTTGGGGACCAAGAATTCCTCCTGGTGCCTCCTGTAAGTCCTACACAGAGGAATTCCTGAGCATTGGTAAGACGCCCAGCACCCTTTCTCCACCACTCTGCAAACGTGACTACTAGTTAAAGTAGCATATTTCTGCTCCTCTGACTGAGAGAAAATTTTAATCCCCCTGCCCTATTATGTACTAGAGGCTTACAGAGGTGATCATGCTGATCACAGGGGTACCCCAACGCATAGTGTTACCTAGTGTATGTAGGTGTTTTCACTGTATTCTGAGTGTCTTTTAGCATAGCAGTGGCTCTAGGCCTGGTTGGTCAGAGTCAGTTACCACCAGTACCTGTCTGAAAAAGTTCTGGGCACAGGATGACTTGCAACAAGGCCTCTTTCTGCTCCTCTGTTGGTTCGTGCTGCACATGTCTTGCTTCTTCCTGCACTTTCTTTGTCTTTGTGGACTACTGTTGCTTCTTTCTGCATTTCTTTTGCTTCTTTCTGTGTTTTTCTTCTTTCTTCACATGTCCTACCTCTGTAGGCATAGTTGGAAACTATCATTTAAAAAGCCTTTGAAATTCACTAAACAAACCATAGGTTTCAGGCATGTTATAGTTAGAAATTAGCATTTAAAAAACCTTTAAAATTCACTGAAAAAACAATAGGTTTCAGGCACGTTATAGTTAGGAATTAGCATTTAAAAAACCTTAGAAATTCACTGAAAAAAACATCAGTTTCAGGGGCGTTATAGTTAGTTGGACATTTCACTCGTACAAAACCATAGAAATTCCCCTGTTATAATTAGTTCAGCTAACTATAACTAGCGCCCCCGCAATGCACTTCTGATGACGTAACATATTACATCACTCATGACATGGTCAGTGACATCACTCATGACATCACTGATGACATCTCAAATGACATCTCTGATGACATCATCCTTGTGATAGAGTGGCAGACCTCCTAATATAACCTTTGATACACACACTCTAAAATACGAAATACCATTTTCAAAACAATGAACACACCAGTACCTGTTACAACATACCCATTCACTAATTCCAAGATCTACACACACACATCCACTCATTCACCAAAAGTCCTTACAGTCACTCAGACTCATCATATGTACTCATACACCTATACATACACTTACACACCGCCACTCATCCATAGAGTTACTCACACACATAGTCACACATGCAAAGAAAGTATCGAACATCCATTTACTTGCATATACAGTTATACACACACCACCGCACTTACTTCTAGAGATACTAACACATACTTACTCTCTTAAACAATCACTTATAGAAACACATGCTCATTTATACAGGTACACTTCCAATCTCTCACTCTCATATATACTCACTTACATACACAAACACTCAAATATATAGTTTAAAACATATGTAGTTGCTCATAAAGACACTACTGAGACAGTCATTTACTCACCAACACACCGATACACACACTTATCCACCCATACAGTCCTGCACACATGCTGTCTTCAACACATTCAAACAGTGACTCACTCAGTCATGCATCTATGCACAAAGTAAAACCCCCATCACACCACAGACACTCAGATACTCATACTGATACTCAAAACACCAACTAATACCCCACATAGATACTCATGTAGCTACTCAACAACCCATGCTCCACTTATACACAAAGTGAGAGACTGATACAGATATTTACACATTTAAAGATTACTCACTAACCCATGTATTCACTAATATACACTTAATCAGTCAGTTATACAATCAGTTTCACACAAACAAAATCATCCATTGAGACTTTTATATACCCAATTATTCTTCCATCTACCTCGACATATACATATATCAAACATATTTAAATTTCACAAAAACACTCATTCCCTGGATGATGTCATCAGTGATGTCATTTGAGATATCATGAGTGATGTCATGAGTGATGTCACTGACAATGAACCTTTATTCTTTACTGATCCAAACTCCTCTCATTACAAATGGATCTTTATTTTAGTTGAAAAGTAATTGACAATATGACCTAAATTCACTTACCTTATTGTTTAAATAATAACAAGCTCAGGAATGTTTTAAAGTGTTTTTCTAAATTTTCATATGAGCAAAACAAATTACAGTGTCAACTCCATCATATCCTGAGGAAGAAAGATCATTATTTTAATTTCAGTATTCTAATAAATTGAAAATTCACAATAACAAGTACCCAGAAAAGAGAGGATATAGAGAAAGAGAAGTGCATTGACACAAAACCAGATTATATTTACCTAGAATGGTACGAGAATCGGACCCCTCTGACTAAGAGTCAATTGGGACCTTTATGTTCAGTTGGTAAGTTCTTCAGAACAGGATAGGATAGGATAGATGACCTCTTTGGGATTCGACGCCTGTGTCTCACCCCTCTCTGACACTATCTTCCTCCTTGATTCTTCTGAGATCTTCTTCTAATTCTATTTGCTTTGAAATTCTAAGTCTGTTTCTTCTGGTATTTCGGACAGCATCTCAGTCTCTCAGCGTTTGGTTGCAACACCCACCTAATCTAACTAAACTACCCCAGTTATATTTTTTTAATGGCATGTACCACCCCTAAATGTTTCAGTTTTTTGAAACTTCTGTTTCTGATTGGACAAGCTAAGGAAATGATCATCACACCATGCTAAGTTTTCAATAGTTTGCTTCAGCTCATTGTTTTAAGTTCCCGCCCATTAATTTGTTCTCCCATGCTTTATTTTCCACCGGCATTTGCAAAATTATTCATCAACAATGTATACAAATTTTCAGTTGTCCATTGATTTCTTCAGGATGTTCATCTGTTTCCCAGGACATGTCCCCGGAACGTCCTTGGACGAGTTTCAAGCTTTACAGCATTGGGTTGAACTTGTCATTTCCACGCTTACATAAAGACCCACGTGGGTAGCTGACTTTAGTTTTCCTCAGAGGCCCAAATACGAAGTAATAGAGAAGTCAAATGAGACAGTATTAATTTCAAAATAAAATGGTTTCACGGTATACCTCCTACTTCTACTCTAACCCCATGTATTTATAAAGACTTTTTAATGCATTAGCATTTAGTATATAACTCAAATTTAGTTTCAGCAAAGAAGATGCTTAGCACGTGAGTTTCCAAGCGGCCATCTTAAATGCTAGTGCGCAGAAGCAAACTTTTTTCCTCCAAGCGTTGAGACGTCATACTAAGTAGAGGCAGTTGAGGCATGCGCAATACATTTTTGCGCATTAGCAGCCATCTTTAATCACATTTGAGTTACTTGTTAGTAAACACATAGGCAAGCTTCCCCTCTTTACTAAATATGTGAAATGTATTGCATAATAGTACAACAATACGATTTTATTAGTGCGTTACGGGTTTATATGAGAGAATTACATCCGAGCAAGTCTCTTTTATACGAGTCCTTGCTCCATCACTAGGCTGTGTTCTAATGTGGAACTCTTTCTTTAGTGAGAGAATGTTGATCTTTAAGCTTTTGACAGTTGGCCTGAGCTGTTGGTGGCTGAGGTCTTTTTGATGAGAAGTACAATAAACTTCTCTTGATTCATCACCTACATTTTGTCTCCTACCTGCTGCTTACCCTTTGGAGATCACCTCAGCTGCCAACACTTCAAATCAGAAGTGTTGGGAGCCATCTTGGGACTCAGCTTGAGCCGAGTCCCAGAAACAACATTTAAAAAAGAAAAGGTGGTAGGGTAGAAATACCCTGACCTCCTAGGTCTCTTGGGGGATCCCACAGGGCCAAAAAAGCGTTAAAGAAAAAAACGTTGGCAGGGGTTGCGCTGGATGTGCGGATCCCTCAGGAAATGTAAAAAGATCAAAGCATGGGCTCCCACTCTTCGGTACTAATCAGCCCCTGGCAGGGCTAGGTCACAGAAGCATTTTAATGAAAAATGTGGGGGTCACATGGTCCCCTCTTCTGGGGTTTATTAATGCCCCGGGGATCTCCACCTTTCTGGGACCTTTTTTTTTATTATTAATGCATACGGGGAAGGCCCCTACGGCTGCCACTTCCCTTGGGATTATTTTCTTTTAAATGGGGGCCCTCTCAGATACCCCCCAGCACCAGGGGCCGCCACCTCCTTGGGGCTACTCCTGACAAAAATGCAAGGGGCTTCATGGACCGATACATCCCAGGGCCTTAATTTCAATGAATGCTGGGGCCAAGCGGAGCCTCGGGGAGCACCACCTCCCCAGGGCTTTTGTTACATTGAAAGCAGGGGGGTTGTGTGCCCCCTTGCAACCCCGGGTACAGAATCCAAGAAAAGGAGGAGTGCCTCGTGGCCCTCTCCTGGAGTCAATAATGGCCCTGGGGACTGCCATACCCTAGGGCCAGCTCCTGCTATGTCACAGGGTGTCCTCACCCGAGACGTAGCTGTTTGTTGTGGCTTGGTGGGAGCTTTACCGCTCCCGCCAATCCACAGCAAATGCTCTGCTTCCATCAAGCAAGAGTATTAAATATGCTCTCGCTTGCTGGAGGTGGAGCAGGATTGCTTTCACAGAGAGGGAGATGTTTGTTTAGCAGCTCCCTCTCTGTGAAAGCAATGCTGCTTCCTACTGGATGCAGGGAGCCAGCAGGGACCACGGGGGCCTTGAGGCTCCCCCCCCACGGTCCCCAACAGTTGTGAGTGGGTACCCTGGGTGGGACCAGGGCACTCAAAACAGAGTCCAGGCACCGGGGGATGGGGTCCCCAGGGCCAAATTTAGCCTATAAAGGGGCTGCTCAGCCTGCCTCCCTTCAATTTTTTTTAAAAGGGCCACGCTCCAGGGTATGGGGTCCCCAGGCCAAAATCCACCTAGTGGAGGAGAGTCACGTATCCCCCTCCGCCAATATATAAAAAAGCCCCAAAAAACAGTCAGATCGGTAAGTTGGTAGAGGCCCGATTCTTTTCACCACCACTCTGAAAACATACCTCCTGGCACAACATCTGGTTGGGGAATGAAATCCCCTTGGCTGCAGATGGTCCTTGGGGCCAACAACCTCACCTGTACCTCCTGTAAGTCACAGACAGGGGGATTGCTGAGAAGTAATCAGAGGCCTGTCCCATTTCTCTACCACTCTGCAAACGTGCCTCTTGGTGCACAACTGGCTGGGGGATGAAGTCCCCATGGATGCTGACGGTCCTTGGGGTCCAGGAACCCCTTCTGTTTACTCAAATAAGTCCCAAACAGCTGGATTGCTGAGAGATCTTTGGAGGTCATGCCCTCTTTCTTCACCACTCTGCAGACGCTCCTCCTGGTGCACAACTGGTTGGGGATGAAGTCTATTTAACTCCTGAGGGTCCAACTGCCCCTCCTGTTACCTCCAATAAGTCCCTCACAGTGGGATTGCTGAGAGGTTGTCAGAGGCCACGCCCCTTTCTCAAACACTCTGCAAACATGCCTCCTGGCAGACTACTAGTTGGGAAATGGAGTCCCCTTGGTTCTTGAGGGTCCTTGGGGGCCAACTACCCCTCCTGTCACCTCCAATAAGTTCCACACAGCTGGATTGGAGAGAGATTGTCGGAGGCCATGCCCACTTTCTCCACCACTCTACAAATGTGCCTCCTGGCATACAACTGGTTGAGAGATGAACTCCCCTTGGCTGTTGACATTCCTTTGGGGCCAATTACCCCTTCTGTTAACTCCAGTAAGTCCCACACAGTGGGATTGCTGAGAATAGAACTCTGCAAACTCCACCCAGTCCTAATAAGCAGTGCATCATTACATAGCAATGGGGAAACCCAGTAATCTGCCTGATCTTGGTCAAATATGGTACAGCAGAATTGGTACAAAAGGAAGACATTTTTCTAAGGTCTACAACACCAAAAATAAACACATTTTCCAACACACTATTTGAAACTAAATTCACAATTCTATATCATATTCATCAAGACAAAATCAATGTGTAAATCAGTATGGTAATAGATGTTCCAAGGATAAGTGGCATTGGGTCTGAATAAAGGTACTTAGGCCTGGCTTTAAATATAATTTACATTTTAGTTTAGACAGCAATCAACAAGAACAGAGAGTGAAAGTAGTAGCAGAAACATTAAAGATGATCTGCTCAGCGCTAGGTCACGAGACAATTGAAGTTCTCAGTTGGTCTTACACTACAAAAATAACTATTTTACTGTTGTATGGATGTGAAATTTTCCCTGAACAATGTGTAAAATGATTCCAAAGGATAGAAGAAAATATTTATAAAAAAGGTCTCAGCATATCGGCTGTAAGTCGCTTCAACAAATGTTAGCTTTAAGTGTCAGCAAAGAATACTCAACTATTGGTTTAGCAGCAGAGGGTTCATTATGACAACTGATTAAAAAATATCTACAATTCATTAATCCTACTGTATGAATAGATAGTACGGAAAAAGAGGGGATTTGGATACGCACATAGTAGCAAAGCTAGATGAAAGATCAGAAAACAAAGGAAACAATTCATTTAAAAAATGGCTTAGAACAGAATCCCTGACAAAGAATTTAAAGGTTTCTAGAAAAAGGCTTCAGCTTATTTAGCTCGTGGCCACAGACTACACAACTGCTTTACAACCCTATTTGAAAAATATAAAAAGGGCAGTACAAACATATGGATGTCGATGTTAAGGCTGGGCCATGTTCCTGCTTTTATAAAGTGGAAGTTGCTTTCTGAAAACTATGCGATTATGAATGAAATGCCAAATATGCATCCCTTTTGTCAACTGAATAAATTGTCACTTTCACACATGCTCGTATTTTCCACAACTTTTAGACAAGAAAGACGGAAAAAAAATCCGTTTACAGAGAACTGCAGATCCGGCGAATAAATGATCTGGTGATCATAGTGTAAAGATGTGATAATATAAAATTCTGCTTTCGACTTGGTACATTTTAAGACACTGTGATGAATAAATTAGTCATTTTAAGATAAGGCAGTTATGCAACGTCTAGGAAATTGACATATAAATGGAGCATTAGGCATCAGCACTCTGAATTTTATAAATAATCCTATTTTACTGTTGGTGAAAAATCTTTTGGAATTGTAATTGTAGTTATGGTTGAAAGGAGGGGGAAACGATAGATTGTTGAATGGAAAAAATCAATGTGTTGAAGGCAAGTTCAGAGACGTTGCTTTAAAGATCTGCTACATACAAATGGTACTCTGAACTTGATTAGACTTTTACTTGTATTATCATTGTATTGTATATTGTTATTGCCCCTTTCGTGTAATATTATGTAAAAAGCTAATGCATTCTGAACTTTATTAGAAACTATTGTGGTATAACAATAGAATCTTGCTTTTTGCTGCTTTTGACTAAAACAGATGGATGTTAAAATCGAAGATTGTGGTAGGCACTTTATTTGAAAATATTCCGGTTTATATGTGCTTTAAAAATAATTTTGAAATTGTGTTTAATATTTTGTTTACGATGTACAGCAGAGCTAAACTAAGTACTTTTCAATCTTTTTATTATTTTAGTTAAGTGACTAGGATGTAAGTCTTACTAGGAAACAAATAAACTTGAAACTTGAAAAACACATATCGCAACCTCTTTTTCCTATATCATTTATCTGCGACGATGACCAGGCTCGAATAAAGAACTTGAGCGCTAAATTAGATTGCTGAGTTCTCAGCACTCGGAGACATACAGGGAAACCACTTTAGAATAATTCATATTTTCTTTCAGCAGGTGTCATATCTAGCGCTGAAAACAGTTTTGACATGCGCTTCCTTACGGTCCAGAGCTACAGAGGACTGTAAAATCATTATTGATCATTCCGCTGGTCAGTTATATATTTAACTCTTTTCAGTCAGAGAAAATTGTTTTAAAGTGTGCAATACATCAACCTTTTTCCAGGTTTAAAATAGCCTCCTCGTTGCCCAGGTAGGCTAAATAAAGAAATAGATTACATTTATGATAAATTGGGTGTATGTTAATTATTTCATATAGCCATATTTTATTGTTCGTGGTTAAACGCTTTATAATATTAAACATAGTTAGTAAGTACAGCTAAAACAAGCATAAACATCATTTGTTTTCCATGTGTGTACATTATACCTTCACTAAGCCCTGTAAATAAAAACAGAGCCATAGTTTGTGATAAAATGCAAGTTAAACTGTTAGAAAAAGTTCTTCCGAATGTAGCTAAATAGATGGATTAACTAGAGCCATTCCTTTGATATGGAAATGAGAGGAACCATTTGTCATGAAGACAGGAGCTCAATTTACTTGCTTTTAGGGTGATTTTAATGGTTCCTTATCCCAAAACGGTCATACTGACATATGTGGTATGGTGAACATCAATGGTGAACCCTGTACCCATTTTGCCCATGCACCTACTGGGAATATCCTAAACAACTTGCTGTCTGAGTCAGATTTAGGATTTTCTAACGAACAGGTTGATTTTAGACCAACATTTAATGGAAGGGGATGTAATTCCCTGATTGACTTTGTCCTGGCCTCAAATACTATGTCATTCAATTTAACTGATTTTAAAACGGGGGAAACCGTAATTAGTGACCAACAGCTTCTCCCTAATTTTTAAAAAGCAGAGTAACAGCCAACCTGGTACAATTAATAATGTGTACTCTCACAGGATAAACTTAGCGAGGAGAAACGGCTACTCAATAAAGTGAAATAAAATTGAGCCCGTCCCTTTCCTTCAGAAATTAATAAAGAATACGTTTTCTGATTTCATGACCTGCCTCTCTCCGAAAGGATTAACTGGGCCTCAGTAACATCGGCGTTCTGTAACATTGCCCAAGAAATTAATAAATCCCTGGAGGGGCCATCTAGGAAACAGCAAAGGGATAAGGTGGAGGGTAGGTTTAACCCAGAATGTAGCACAGCACATACAGCTTTAAAATTGGCGCTTAAAAGAGACCCCAAATGTATCATAGAGATTAAAAATGCAAGAGCTATTTACTACTTTGCAATTAAAAAAAGAAAGAGGGACATAAAGCAAGAGGCCTGGGATACTCTTTATCAAGCCTGCCTCCGGAAGGATAATATAGCATTCTGGAAGGCAGTGAATGCCCCCTTGTTTGTTGAGTGAAAATCAGATAAAATAGAACTGGCAATTGAGGAATCTACCTGGGTTACCTACTTTACCGGATTATATAAAAAGGACAATCTACCCGGAAGTTCGGACTCTGTAACACATGATGAGAGGGAAGATGTGCCGGCGGGAGTATTCCCCCTTGACATTAACTTTGAACTATCCGAGGTGGAATTGGCTATATCTGAGAGCTCTGGTGCCAAGGCCCCTGGGCCAGACGGGGTCCCCCTTGATATTTATAAATCAAATACCAGCCTATGGGCTCCTCTTTTGACTAACGTATTAAATTCCACAAGTAAAATTGGGTTTCCTTCCACATGGCAGGAAGCTATCGTGGTCCCAATCTTTAAGAAGGGTGACCGCAACCACCCTAAATGCTATAGGCCAATTTCTCTTTTAGATTCTTTTATGAAAGTGGCGGGCAGGGTCATTTTAAATAGACTACAACAATGGGCGGTGGACACAGGGTTTTTATCAAAATTTCAATATGGTTTTAAGGCAGGACTGGGAACGGTAGAGCACGGACTGAACCTAGCTATCCTCATCGGCAAATATGTGGTCGCAAAAGAGGATAAGCTGTTTTTAACATTCGTAGACTTAAGTTCAGCCTTTGTCTGCCTAAGTCACAAACTTTTATGGGACACACTTGTACATCTGGCAATTGATAGGAGCATACTTAATTTTATTAAAGAACTCTATAGGATGGCGGGTGCTAAGGTCAGGTTTGGCAGTAAAGGAGAGTGTACTACCAAATTTCCTATATGTAAAGGAGTGCGCCAGGGATGTATTTTGGCGCCTTTATTATTCAACTTATACATTAACAGCATAGCATCCCACTTGCTGCTAGTCAAACAAGACTATCCACAAATTGGAGGAAATTTAGCACCAATTCTGCTGTATGCGGACGACGCTGTTATAATGGCAAGGACCCAGGTGGGCCTCCAGAGATCCCTCGTGTCCTTTTCAGATTATATGAATGCAAAAGGTTTCAAAATTAATATCAGTAAAACCTTTAGCATGTGCTGCTCCACAAAGAGCAAGGGGCAATGCAAAATCTACCTGTCAGACACAAAGATCGAAAGTACTAGGACATTCTTGTACTTAGGCATAAATTTCGACAGGTGTGGAACCTGGACCGCAGCAGCTAATACGAGGAAACTCGTTTTCTCTCGTGCCATTGGCGCTGTTCGTAATTTTGCAATAAAGCTTGGGGGACGACCAGTAAATATCTTGCTTGACATCTACAGATCAAAGTGTGTGCCCACCGTGATATATGGCTCAGGTATTTGGGGGATTGTGGACTTAAGCAAGATTCAGCGACGCGAAAATTCTTTTACACGCTATTTGTTAGCTTCACCCAAGTCAACGTCCACGTATGTTTGCCACAAAGAGCTGGGCCTAGTTTATGTATCGGATCTCATAAAGGTGAGCTCAGTATTGCTGTGGCACAAGATCTCGATCTCACAGGAGACAGAATTAAACTGGAACATCATTCAGGATTGTTTGAAACTCCAGGGTTGTTTAAAAATTGAGTGGTTGTCGTATGTTAAACGCTTTCTCAAAGACATCGGCCATCCTGAATTCTTCGAAAACCCACCTTCGTTAACATCAATTTCAAGGAAAAAATTGTAGGAAATCTGCCTATCGTTTCTAGACAACAAAAGGTGGCAGTTGGAGGGTAAGAAGAGCTCGGTATTGCAAAATCAACTAATTTTGCAAGGCCACGGTTTACAGCAATATTTAGTGTGCACACAAAGTAGTTATACTAGGATGCTGTTAACCCGCTTCAGATCAGGGAGTCTTTTCAGATTGTTGACTTTCCCTGAAGTTAATTCCTGGTCTAAGTCCTTGATTTTATGCCCCTGTGATGACACATCTCATCAATCAATGATTCATTGTATCTTATTTTGTAGATTTTATATCTCTTTTAGGAGAAAGTATTTAATTGCTTTACTTAAGGGCTGGGGAATGAGACAATGCAGACCGGCCTTACTAAGATTACAAATGTTAGAGGATGAGATAACAATGTATACTGTATAAGTGTTTTTAAAAGCCATGATGAGATTTAGATTGACAATGAACTGAGTGGTGTTTATTTTAACAATTTTCAACATTTCAAACAACTTTACCTCGGTATAATATATATATTTTTTATTGATGTGATTTTTGTTTATATGTGAAATGTAATATTATGTGCAATTGTATTTTAACTTTCTGTGCTTTTATGGATTCTCAACTTGAAACCGAATAAAGCTATGTTTGACTTGACTACTTGCTTCATCCAACTTTTATAAAATACTCTTGAAATTAACTTTGAAGAAATTGCAAAATATACCTACAGACCTGGGGATGATGGGCAGTCTAAGCAAACAGAGGATGAAGGGACATTTTGGATTAAGTAGGGGAGATTCCCCAGTCTCTGTTTTCTGCCTTTGTTTCATGCCAAGTCATTACAATAGTAAGGAAGGGCCTCACATTTCAAAAATGCAGCTTCACGTTTGCATTGACAATGTTTAGTACAAATAACCCCCATTGTTTCTTGTTTCCTGAAGCCTTCCTCATATCAAAGCATCCGAATGGCCCTGCTCCTGGTCCTGTGTTGCAATGTGCAGCTCTGCCTCTACTCTCTTAACAGTACAGGACACACACTGTGGTGAAGCTACTGCAGAATACAGTGGTATCAGTTGACACATTGGTGCTTTGGTGAAATATGTGCTTCGCCTGGGTTGTCTTAAGATGAATAAGGGCGATGTTCATGGATTTAGAGAAAGTGTAATTCGTTCCAGGTTCTGGACAAGTATTCAAACTTTCCGTAAACATCACGAGAAAATACGTCTGTATCAAAGTTGCTGCAACAAACCACAGGAGGGCTTAACAATTTTGATACAGTGAAAAAGCTCTAGCATTCATTGCAGTTCCTAACATCAGTTCGAGAACACTGAAAACTATTTTAATTGTGAGCTTTACATGATCTTTTTTCTTTAACCTCATCAGCAATTTCATTGCGTATCAATAGAAAGTCCATGTTGCTTTAAAAAAAAAAAACCTGTGGAGTGGATCCTTTTCACCAAGAACATTTAGCAGCTATGCCTCATATAAACATAAGGGACTTTAAAAACAAATACTGCAAAAATACTGTACACTCACAAAGTCAAAGTTCCTATTTATGCCAATGATGTTACCCAAGAGGGTTGACGTAAGGTACACCAAGTATGATGTAAGATTTTCCCTTTGGACCTCCAAACTGACGGTGCTCACTAACTACGTTTGAGAGCCTTAACTCGGAAAACCCACACGACCTCCAGCTGATACAACTTGCCAATGCACACAATCAGCATCGGGCGTAACAAAGGCCCCCGCTACCCCAGCGGAGCTGGGGGGCCCCCAAGCTCTAGGGGTCCCTCATTACAATACTTTGGCTAGAGAGCTACTGATTGAGTCTGAAGGGGGGCCCTCTAAAGTTTCTTTATCCCAGTGATCAGCATCAAATTCAAGTCCCCTTTCTTATACCCCCCACTTGCATCAAAAGAGTTACCAATGCACTCACCTAGACAGTTCTGCTTCCATAAGGTCTTGATTGACGTCCAGGACATATGACCTGCTGAAGAGCCCCCACAAAGACCAGTTTAAAGGACTAATGTTCCCACAACTTGCCATGATCAAGTAAAGCCAAGACCTTCCATCTAGCAGCCTTTTTCTCTCCACAAGAACCCAAGAAGCCTCTAGGTCATCTGGTTTACCAAAGGTACATCGCAAGAACCAAATTACTGACATTTTCCTCTTACCAGTTTGGATCAATAAGAGGCAACTAGTATACTCTAGCAAGAAGTTGTTACCAACAAGTGCCCAAGTTGCCTCCAGGTCATTTGACCTGCTGAAGGCATGACACCAGGACCAATCAGATTCGTTCAGATGCTGTCAGTGCACTCTAGCAGCCTGTTCCCTGCTACGCCAACAAGAGCCTGTATATTCTCCATGCTATGTGATCTTATGAAGCCACACCAGTTTCAATTACTGTCTTTATCACTATCCAGCTGGATTAAAGAGATCCAACTAGTTTACCCTGGCAGCCATTTCTACCTGGCAACAAATGTGTAGCCTCCAGGTAACTTAGCCTGTTGAAGCAGACCAGTAGTACCATTGTTCAAGAACTCTTTTTCACACCATCAACCCTGATCAAAAAGAATCATCCAACAAACTCTAGCAGCTTGCTGTATCCCACAAGCAGTCAATTTGTACATGCTGGCCTGTTTCCTCAGCCATCCAGGACATGCTACTGCTTGAGAACTATCAAGTAGGTGCAGACATAGAAAAATGTGTTTCTTGTTTGGGTTTGTTAGGGCAAGGGTGACGGAGCCAGAAAGCATTCCCTTCAGGTAGAGCTCTTACACCATGTGCCATACGCATCAAGCACCATCCCTATATTCAGACATACACCAAAAACAACCACACACACATATTCAACACCCCTGAAACCTGTAAAGCCAACAGCAAAAACCTTATCCGTATCTCACTCCTTTGTACATAATAGCACAAACATTTAAAACCTTCTAACTCATACTCATCAATGCACTCTGCAATCATTCACACATCTGACATCATAATACAATACAATAAGAATGGTCTCTTAATCACAGATACATGTTCATACTGACTCCGAACACATTCTAAACATGCCCATCCTAACAGGCTACAATAGCCAACAACCTGCTGACATCCACAAGTCAACGAAGCTCATTAGCTGTGACATAGTGCTATCTGCATTCCAGATAGACACTGAAACCTGATCTATAGATCTCTGGAACACAACAACTAATTCAATGTATACATCTCAGACCTCCATTCACCATATGAACCTGCATTCCTCAGAGATTTCAAGCTCCTTGATGACTCAAGTGCAGAGGCATTGAAAGAATTATTTTACACACTGCTCTACACCACGGAAATCAATTGTCCACCACCAAACCTACAACATGCTAGCTCACCTGATAACAGTCTCATTCTCAATCCATCACAAGGTCATGAAAAATTCTGGACCGGACAAACACCTTCGCAATCCCTATTTTGTAGACCACACCAATGAAAAGAGGTCAGTCTGCTTGTTTGAGGACTTCTTCTTCGATGCCCTTCTGGAAGAACTCAACCCACATCAGAAGTAAACACACTCCCCAATGTGTACAACACTTCTATAAAAAACGTTGTGAAATTAAAAGCACCACTAAAACATGAACCTAAAACCCAAACCCTTTAAATGTCTGCTTGCCTCAAGATTTCAACAAATGGACTAGGTCCTATTACAGACTCCCAAATTCTACAATCAAACAAGTGCTAGGTCACCAATTACTATTTCTCTAAGGAGATAAACAAATGCAGAATGCCTGTTGACATCACCAAACACACACTTCTCTCAACCATCTCCAATCTGCCAATTAGAAAGCCTTCAATCTCCCCCTTAAAACTGAACTCATCAGCATTCACAGCTTCCTCAAGGCCACCTTCAATAGGTCTCACAATCTGAGATCATTCCATACCGTAGCACAGAGACATCTAACCTTCAAGTAATGATGATACTTTTCTCAGCAATTACAAAAACTACCACTGCCTCGTAACCTCGCTTAAGCTCTTTGCATCCTTCTAAGCAGTTGATCAGCAAGCATTGATCCACACACAGAAATTGCACATAGGATTTTTCAATAGTTCACGTCTTAATTCACTACTTCACCATCAACTCTCCCAGATGAAAACCTGAAGATGAAAGAAACTTCAATGTGGTGCTGTGGAGATCAGTGAGAGTTCCATTTTGGTCTGTGTCAACTTCAGTCCCTCCATGGAACCCAAATAATGCTTAAATACCAACAACACCATCATGATCAAATATGACAATCAAGGTGCACAACTTTACTTCAAAATCTCCTCAGCAAAAGACATTGACCTATTTACTTCTTGACATCTCCTCTTGAAACAAGACTGTGGCTGATTTCAATAATGTAAGTTCCTCTCTGTAGTGACAAAATGAGCAGGTTGATAGATATAACTTGACATGCGTCCCAAAGTTCACTGAGCCATACGGCTTAATCTGCACTTCACTTGGTAAGGAATACATATAAGGGTTTGCTGGTCTTCCAGTTTAAGGGGTAGTGCCCTGGCAGTTTTGGCAGGACTTTTTCAATTGGATAGATGTTTGTATGTGTTTGACTCATCCTCATGATACAAACTTAACACCCTTATAAGTAATGAAAAGGACTGGGAAAGGGATGAAAACAACATGTAGACCACACAGATAGACCCCCTCACACCAAACTATGGTCACTGTAAGAGAGTGGGTTCTTCTACCGGTAAACCCCCTCCTGTGATGACCTGTCATCCTGGGTTTTCTGGTTCCATGTTGGAACCTAGAGTTTGGAACCACATGATACCAAGGTTCCCATATCTTGTAATTCCATGTTTGTCAGATGTTAGCTGACTGTTGGTTGGGGCTGATTAAATATAACCTACTGAACTTAATCCAGTGTGAATCTCACTTTATTACACTGGCGACGTTTCTGGATGGGATCCACTCGTGCAGGATAGCCTCAACAACAGGTGAATAGCTGAACATTAAGTGAAAATCTCACATGACAGCTGTGTCGGTGAAGGAAGATCAACCAACATCTTCAAGGTACAGCTGTGGCCCAGCGAAGGAAACACGGTGAAGGACGTTGAGGAAATCGAAAACGTGACGAAAATCAGCAAAGGTAGACTGTTACAATTATTTTTTTTTGGAAGAAAATGAAAAAAAAACGGAGTTTGTAACTGACGTCGATTTTCGAGGGTGATTTCCCTAAGAAATAAGTCCTTTTGTTTGAGAAAAAGGTGGCGGACATCTTGGTTTGGGCGTGTTTCATGGAAGAAAGAAACAAGCGAGATCGCCCATAGAAACTGATACGATTGTTTCCTAGCGGCCATTTTAGGTAGGGAAAAGGAAAAAAAACAAGCTCTAATAGCCAAAGAAAGAAACATTTAATGTTGTGGCGGCCATTTTGACTTGGTTTTGAAAAAGAAGAAAAGAAAGCCCAACCCACCTTGGAAACAAGCCTGAATGTTTGTGATGGATTAGTGGTGGCCATCTTGGATTTTTTTTTCTCGATTTTTTTTGTTTTTTCTGTCATTTCAAGAGGATTGTTACAACTGAAGCAGCGGTTTGGAGCGTGGCATTAAAAGATTATATACTTCAATGGAGAAGGAGGACTGAAGGATCCGTTGTAAGGAAAACGAGTGAAAACGCGAGGGAGAGAAAAGTCGGAGGAGCTTGGCGGACAGATTCCACATTGAGGAACTTGAAGCCTGTCGACGGTGATGGGCACACCTTTTTGAGGGAAGGGCGGTGGTACTTTGTTGATAAAGATTTAATAGTGGTACAAGTGTAAGGGTTTTGAGTGGAATTGGTGCTGTAAAATGCAGAATGTAACTGCACCACCTTTCTTCCTGATGGAACCGGGTGAACCACTGATTAGGTGGAAAAAATGGAAAAAGATCTTTGAAAATTACGCA
This sequence comes from Lissotriton vulgaris, assembly GCF_964263255.1. Classification (NCBI taxonomy): domain Eukaryota; kingdom Metazoa; phylum Chordata; class Amphibia; order Caudata; family Salamandridae; genus Lissotriton; species Lissotriton vulgaris. The sequence continues at coordinate 1,675,743,001 of NC_141691.1, forward strand.
AGGGTGTGTGGTGCAAATTTGAGTGGTGAAAGGAAGCATGCTTTATTGATGCATTGTTTGGGTGGAGAAGGCCAAGAGATTTTGGAGACTCTTCCGGCCATTCCTCAAGCAGAACAAAGAGGATTGAATGAGTATGAGGTGTGTGCTAGGCAGTTGGATTTACATTATCTTCCTAAAGTGAGTACAATCATGGAAAGGTACTATTTCGGGTTAAGAGAGCAGGGTAAGGAAGAGAGTGTTGAGGAGTACATTACTGCTCTAAGAAAGTTGGCTTCAAGTTGCAAGTTTGGAGGTTTAGTGGAAGAACGCATTAGAGATCAGTTCGTTTTGAGATGCGTGAGTGATAAGATAAGGGAAGAGTTGTGGCTAAAGGATGAGCCTGCACTTGAAGAAGTAGTAGGTATTGCAAAAAGGGTTGAACATATGTTAAAATGCGTTGGGGAACTAAGCAAAGAGAAAAAGGATGACAAACCAAGTAGTTCTTCAACACAAGAAGTGGTGTGTCAGGCTGTGAAGAGACAGGATGAGAAGAAAAAAAAAGAGGTGTGTGAGGAGGAAAGGTTGAAAGGGGAGGTTGATGGTGGAGTTTCTAAAATACAGTCGAGTAAGAAATTCACAACTCCTTTTCAAGGAACCTGTTATAGATGTGGGAAATATGGGCATATGGCAAATGCGAGAGAGTGTCCTGCTCTTAGGTTCAATTGCAATGTGTGTGGCAGAAAGGGACACATTGGTAGAAATTGTAGAACAAGAGTTGGGAGAGATATGAAGACTGAGACTAAGTTGGTCAGCTTTCAGATTAATGATGATGTTGTAGAACATCCTTCTGATTATGTGTTGATTGGGGAAGCAAGTGTGTTGATGAAATTTGATTCATGCTCACATGTTACTTTTATTTCAAATGAGGTGTTTGAAAATGTGTTTGGGAAGGAAAAAACTTTGTGTAAACCGGATATAAGACCAACAAGTTATCAAGAACATCCCATAAAAATAATGGGTTACTTTTTTGACTGCATTGAATATAAAGGGAGGTATACAGAAGCAAAAGTTTATGTGGTAAACAGGGGTGACAACTTGTTGAGTTGGTCTCATCAGGCAAGGTTGGGTGTGAGTCTCAATCCAAATGCTCATCCAGTTATTCAGGTACAGGCTGTAGACAATGTTGAGAACAAGTTCATTAAGAACTACAAAGAGTTGTTCAGTGAGAAACTAGGATGTATAAAAGGTTACAATCACAACATCAAACTGAAGTTAGGTGCGGTGCCTGTTGCTGCTAAAGTAAGACGCATTCCAATTTGTGTAAAGGATGCTGTGGGTAAAGAGATTGAGAAGTTGTTGTCGACTGGGGTTATACAACCAGTAGAAGCAACTGAGTGGCTCGCACCAATTGTGGTCGCGAGGAAGCCTAATAATGAGATTCGGCTGTGTGTTGACCTTCGTGCTTTAAATAAAGAGGTAATAGTTGACAAGTACCCTTTGCCAAACATAGAGGAGTTGGTTTCTACGTTAGATGGGGCTTGCTATTTCACCACCTTAGATATGGCTTCGGCTTATCACCAAGTTCCGCTAAAAGAAGAGTGTCAAGAGCTTACTAGTTTTATTACACCAATGGGTGCATTCAAGTTCTTAAGAATGCCTTTTGGGCTGGTTTCGGCAGCCTCGGTATTCCAGAGAATTATGGAAGATCTGTTCAAAGGAATACCGGGGGTAAGATGTTATCAGGATGATGTTCTCATTTCTGGTAAGAACGAACAGGAACATGATGAGAGGGTTTGCCTGGTGTTGAAGAAAATGTTGGAAGTTGGTTTGACTCTGCGTCAGAGCAAGTGCAAGTTTGGTGTCAATGAACTAGATTATTTGGGCCACCATATCTCTAGGAAGGGCATTTGTCCAAAAAAGGATCTTGTTGAAACAATTGAGAAATTGAAGGAACCATGTTCAAAAGAAGAGGTTTCTTCATTTTTGGGCATGGCAGAATTTTACAATAAGTTTGTCAGAAACTTTGCAGATAAGACTATTAATCTGAGGAAGATCATGTGTAAAAATGCTGTGTTTAATTGGACTGAGGAGTGTAGCAGAGAGTTTGATCAGGTGAAGATGGATCTGAGGAATGCACCAAATTTGCAGGCGTTTGTTCCAGGCGATCCAACGTTTATTGTAACAGATGCTAGCAGTAAGGGTCTGGGTGCCTTGTTGTTACAGCTGAGGAAAGGCAAGGAGGTCCTTATAGCTTGTGCTTCGAGATGTTTGAAGGGGGCAGAGTTGAATTACTCTGTCATAGAGAAAGAGGCGCTTGGTATATATTGGGCTGTGAATAAGTTCAGGAAGTTTGTTTGGGGTTCCTCCTTTACCGTCAGGTCTGATCACAAACCGCTAAAGGAAGTGTTTGAAAAGAAGGGATTAGACTCCATCTCGGGAAGAATAAGGAGATGGGTAATTTCTTTGCAGGAGTTTATGTTCAAGTTTGAATATATCCCAGGAAAAACTAATGTCTCGGCAGATTGTCTGTCTAGGTTGGTGGATGTTGTAGAAAATGTTGAGGAGGTTTTGGCTGACGATTTTGAGGCTGAATTAAAGGTGTGTGATGTTACCTTGGGGGCGGTGAAAGAAGATGCTTGGAGAGAGGAGCTGAGTAAGGATGAGGAATTGTTGGAGGTCATTAAATTGTTGGAAGATGGTAGGTCTTGTTCTTTAAAGAAGCCGTGGTCTTTGATTGCTGATGAGTTGGCAGTGGTAGATGGTTTACTCATGAGAGGTACTAGGTTAGTTCCTCCTATTAACCTCAGAAGTGTTCTGGTGGACATGTCTCATGAGGGTCACTTGGGTATTTCCAAGACGAAAGAACGCATACGTATGGACTTCTGGTGGCCAGGTATCGATTTGTTGGTGGAACGCGCTGTTAGGGATTGCTCTTCTTGTCAGGCAAGTGATAAAGTTTTGAGGACGAGGTCTTCTCCTATGGTTTGCAGGAGATTGCCCAGGTCCCCCTGGGATGAAGTTGCAGTTGATATTGTGGGGCCCTTACATGGCGAGCATCAAACTCCATTTATGTTGGTTTTATTGGACTTGTATTCTAGATGGGTTGAGGTCAGTTTGGTAAGGGAGATTACAAGTGAGTCTGTTATCTCCTTTTTGGATTCTATCTTTAAACGTGAGAGTTTTCCGAATTCAATTCTTTCTGACAATGGGCCTCAATTTTGTTCTGGGAAAGTCGAGGAGTATCTCAGTGAGTGTGGCATAGTTCACAAGAAGATTTCTTTGTATCACCCAGAAGCAAATGGTGCTTTGGAGAGACTCAACAAAACTTTGAAGGAAAGCATTCAGTTGGCGAGGGTTAACAATTTGGACTGGAGAAAAGAGTTACAGAACAGAATTTCAGCTTATCGATTCTCTCCTCACTCTACCACAGGAAAGACCCCGTTTGAACTTTTCAAGGGTAGAGCACCAAATACTTGTTTGTGTCCTGCCTGGATGGCTGCAGACAAGGGTGTTAAAAATAATGGGGTGGGTGCATGGAGAGAAAGGGAATTGGAACTTCAGAGAAAAAGGAAAATTTATGTGGATAGGAGAAATTCTGCTAAGGATTCCAAGTTCAAGGTGGGTGAGGTAGTAAAAATCAGGGCTCCTGTGGGCTGTCAAAACTGGTCGAAGTTTTCTGTTCCTAGAACCATTGTGAAAATTTTCAAAAATGCTGTAAAGACGGAGGATGGTCGTATCTGGAACAATAGTCGTGTTTCTCATTTTGGTGGAAAGGGGAAATGTGATGATGCTGTTGCTGTTCCTGATCTGCGTTCTAATTATTCTCGCAAGAGTGTGAGAGTATGTAGGCCACCTGTTCACTTGCGTGATTATGTCTAGATAGTTTCTTCTTTGCTTTACCTTTTCTTTCCGTTGCCTTCTTCATTGCTGGACATGTAAACCTGTTTAGTGTTTAAGAGGGAGAAGTGTGATGACCTGTCATCCTGGGTTTTCTGGTTCCATGTTGGAACCTAGAGTTTGGAACCACATGATACCAAGGTTCCCATATCTTGTAATTCCATGTTTGTCAGATGTTAGCTGACTGTTGGTTGGGGCTGATTAAATATAACCTACTGAACTTAATCCAGTGTGAATCTCACTTTATTACACCTCCCACCATTTTTTTTTACTTTTGCACTTCAAGGGCCTCATTTATGACTTTTTGCCATAGGGAAGCGCAGCAGGCCTTCCTGCTGCGCTTACCTACGGCAAAAGAAAAGGGCAGAAATGCGCCGTATCTATAAGAAACAGCGCATTCCTGTCCTTTTCCCCTCCACCGGCGCACAATGGGCTGCCTGCGCCAGCGCAGGCACCCTTGCACAATGGTGCAAGGGTGCCTGCGTTGCGGGGAAGATTATTTTTGTACAGGAAGGGAAACCTTTCTGTACAAAAATAATCACAAGAGGCTTTTCCTCTTTCTATGTGTGCTGTAGAATGCAGCACACATAGAAAAAGAAAATACGAGGAGAAATAAAGACATTTCTCCCTGTTGCGCCTCCCTTACGCCTCCCCTGGGGAGGCGTAAGCTTTTGGCACTGCTTCAGAGTTACGATTTCTCGTAAATCTGGGGCAGTGTCAAAAGGCCATGGATGTTGCTGGGAACGCCCCCAGCAACACCCATTGCACGCCCCTTTAACGCAGTACACTGCGTTAAAGGGACTGAAATTTATCAGGCAGCAGTACGCCACAAAAACTGGCGTACTGCTGCCTGATAAATACCACGCTGGCTTCTGCGCCATGGAACTTCATGAAAAGTGATGGCCAAATTTTTGAACCTCTACAATGCAGTGGAACCCCTAAAGATCTCTCATCTACTGTAATGATTTAGTTAGAACAACTGTAACATTCAGTTCCCACTGTTTCCCATAAGACCAACTGCCTGCATTGCCAGGTAACGGATGGGGTCTAAATCAAATCTATATGAGTTCTTGGTAAACTGGGAAAATGTGCACCATTCCCCTGTGGTAAGTGTAATAAATGTACTGTGCACTTAGTATCTGAAATTATGATTAACCTTTAACTCCAGATGGAAGCACTGAAAACTCAACTATTCCTCTTGGAAGCCAAAAATTGTATTTAAGAGTTCTTAGTCCTGGTATTCACAAGCCAATGAAAAATATGGGCAGAGAGTGGACTGAGCTTCCGGTCTCTACCTGAATACAGCATGCCTCACAGAGCAGCGCAGGCACTGCCCGGGCTCGACCTAAAAAATGCTTAGCAATTTAGACACCAGACTCTCCTCATACCTCCTCCACCTTTTATGCTTTAGTGCTAGTCAGGCAAGGAGTCGTAGGATACAGCACTCTTTCCCACTGGAGAAAAAAACAGATTCATTGTGGATTCATAAACGGATTCGGTGTCTTTTTTTTTACTACAACACTACAAAAATGCCGGCTCCAACTACCCAGTCTCCTGAGTCAACAACTGATGCTGTTATTAGCCTGGGTTTGGAAGAAAGCTAACAAAGGAGGCCCTGCAGTGGTTAAAGCAAAAAATGTCCACAGATAACATCTTTTTTAGTTAGGACAAAAGGCCCTGCTGAACAGGCTTGGGCTAGTTGCTGCATGCCTTTACCACCCCTATACAACATTTTAGAACGAATGTGTAGCAACACATAGTTAGCACTGCATATCAGAATAAATGAATGTTGCCTGCTATCTTATTCATTGCAGAACTTAAAGAACGGTCCAGATACACGCTTTAACGTGACATAGCTCTTGTCAGTACTGCATAAACAAAAGAAAGCATTTCAGAATGCAGTCAAAATGATTCTCTTTCCTGCAGAAATGATGCAGATCCTCTCAAAAAGCACACTGAGAGAAGCCTCAGAAATATTAACCAAAACCTTATTACCTGTGTCCAGAATCACCTCTACGCATTGTAACAAGAAATGAATGGCCACTGATTTTCATTTCTCACACACAAGAGGGGAGAGGGTCTATATCTAATTCAACTACCCCGAACTCCCTAAATGACTCTGATACACACAAAAGAGGGGTGGAGAATAACAAAGCATGAACAATAAAGATAGTTACAAACAAAGATCACGAGTGTGCAAACATTGGCACATTCATGATTGTTGAAAAACTGCCCTCACTCACACACAATGTGTGTGACATGCTTCATCATCGGGTCTGCTACAACGCCCGGGTGTAGCCACACTCCGGGCGGAGCATAGGGAGGCGGAACGAAAAAAAAAAATTGTAAATACACAAGGACAACATGTAACAGACAACTGAAAGTGACAACAGTTATCACAAACAAAAACCAACAGATCAAGACTGAGTACAGTGAAAAACAAGAAAATGCAGTAGAGAGTGATTAAAACTGGCTCCTGGATACCCGATATAAATTTTATTGGTAGTGTTGGACCCGGCCCGTTGGGCAGGTTCACCCCTAGACTTTTTTGCTTTTTCCTAGCCTGTTTATGGAACCTGGTGTTGGTGATTGTAGGCCTCTGCGCACTTTTTCACTGTGGTACAGTGTAAAGTGCTTGAGCTCTCTGTGAATGAGTGGTGAGTGACCTGCCCTCCCATAGGAATGAATGGGGAATATGTATGCCCATGGTAGTTCCTGATGTGTGGGGAGTGCAGGGGCGAGTTTGGTATGTATGAACTATTGAGAATGAATGCTGCAGAATGATATATGCGGCATGACTGTGTCTAGTCTAGAAGTACTACTTTTGGAAGATGGCATATTTGTGTAAGTTGGTGCTGGCGTGTGATTGGCTGGTAAGCCTGGCCCAGAGTGCCTGGGCCTGCTTGTGTATTAACTGTCTGGTTTGAGGATGACAGGGGCTAGAGAGCCCAGGAGGTTGTCTGAAGTCAGCCCATGGATGAAAGGCAGCATCTGATGCCAGGGAAGTGGGAGGAGATGGCACCTGATAGTGAAGGGCTGTGCCTGCCTAACTACAAAGCTGTCTCCACCTCCCGCTGGGCGACTGTCACCTCTGTCCCTGATACTGAAGGGACTTCCCTGTAACCAGTTCTGGCTGGTTCTCACACTGCCTGCTTCAAAGGACTTCAAAGACTTTTCTGTGTATAAGAAGGGGCTGTGTCCCCTTCCAAAATGTTCTTGTTTCTAACTTGAATCTGCCAGGGGCATGCTGCTGCTGGGCTCAGGGGAATCCCTGGGCCCTGCCCAGCTCCTGGACATTTGATGGACTGCTGGGGGACTCTTCCTGGCTGTACCCCTGCCTGGCTGCATCTTTGAGGACTTTTGCTGGACTTTGTTCTGCCCTGGAGACCTTAACCTGTGATGCTGGGACCCTTCTTGATGCAGGGGTCGTTCCTGGGGGCTTGTCTATGCCCCTAGCACCTTGAGAGCGCTTTATTTTTCACCCGTAGCGAGCGTGTTGCTATCACGCATTTTGCGTGAGGTTTTGCAGGTGCCACCCTGCTTTATGCCCGGTTATTTACTTATTTTTGCGAGTGCCCACCTCGCGTCTTTATTTTATACTTTCCACGAGGGAGCCCACTCCTCGGGAAACTTTGCCTGCCCACCTGCCTGTCTATAGAGGGCCGCCGCGCTGCCCGCGGCGACCCGGAAGTGCTTGGCCGGCCGGCCAATCACAGCGCGGCCGGCCGGAAGTCCCTCCCCGCAGCCTGGGAGGCGGGAGGAAAAGAGAGAAGCATGGCGGCCGTTACGGGGCTCCTCTGACCTGAGGGAGCCCCGGAGAAGAAGAAAGGAGAAGGCGCGGGAGATGGTGGCCGTTCGCGGGGCTCCTCTAGGCTGAGGGAGCCCCGAGGAGACGAGGCGGCCGGTTGGCAGGGCTCCCGTGTGCCGAGGGAGCCCTGCAGAGGGAGAATAGTTTGACCGCCCCCGCCGCGAATCCAGGCCGCCAGCTGGTGGAGTCCGCGAGGCTCCGCGGCTGCAAAGAGAGCCCCGCCTGCTGCCGCCACAGAAGAAGATGCCGCCCGGAGGAGCCCAGCCTGCGAAAAACCGGTGAGTGCAGAGCGGCCCCAGTTGGTATCGGGCCACTCCTCCGGCAGGGGCTTTGTGTCCATAGAGCCTACAGAGGCTCCAGCATCCGGGGGCAGTTTCCTGTGCACTGCCGAGCGGCCCCAGTTGGCAGAGGGCCGCTCCAGCAACTCTCTGGGGGCATTTTTGAGAAGTTAGAGTCCCCCGTAGGGGACTCCACCGTGAGTGGGGCAGAAGAGAGGAGGGGCGCCGGGACACGTTGTCGGTGTCCGCCCCTCCAGAAGCGCGAGCTCGCGCTCTGTGTTCGTGGGAAGCCACGAGAGCTTCAAGGGCGGCCCCAGCTGGCAGTGGGTCGCCCCAACATGTGTGAGCCCAGAAAGGCTCAGAGGGGCCCTAAGTTGTTTAAGAGCCTGTTTGGCTCCAGAGAGGGCCAAATTAGATAGAGGGGGTGTCGGGGCACATTGCCGGTGCCCACCCCCTCCTGCCTCCGAGTGTGAGGGTTAGAGTCCGGTGAGGCTCATGGGGGCACCATTGTTTTTAGAGCCTGAGAGCTCCAACGTCTGGGGCATGTGTGATATGCCCAGAGCCTGTGTGGCTCCAGCAGTGGCGCAGTTGGCGCCTAAGGGCCAGTGAGGGCCCTGGCGCAGTTTTGTTGTTCCCCAGCTGCCCAGCACTTTGTGGGCAGCTGCCACGTTTAAGCTTTTGTACTTTTGGACTGGCGCTACATGGCAGCGCGACCTGATATTGGACACAGGGCATCTGAGCCCCAACAAGGCCCGTTGGCCTAGGGACTGCCACAGGTGGTGGCTTATGTAAGTTATGCGCAATGTGATTCCTATGTTTTTAATAGTAATTGCCTACTGTGTGTTTTTGCGCTATTGTGTTGTTCTGGCACCTCTGAATGTTTTTAGGCATCATGTGTCTTCCTTTCCATGCGCTGCACCTCTGAATGTTTAGTCATCATGTGTCTTCTTGCGCTGCACCCCTGAATGTATTCTATTACATCATGTGCTTTATTCTTACACCTCTGAATGTTTATGGCATCATGTGTTTCTCTTTATTACTCCTCTGAATGTGTTTTATGCATCATGGGTAAGGTGTTCTGGTTTATACCCCTAAATGTGTTTATTCTTAGGTGGTTGTCCTTTTTAGTACAGGTGGTCCTTGTAGGGTCCTGGTTCCTGTTACCAGTGGATACTGGTTGTGATCTTTGTGATTATCATTTGATGTTTATTATTCTTTATTCTAGAAGTGCTATATCTGAATCTGACAGTGGCCCATGTGGCCCTGTCTTGTAAATAATCCCTTATGAATATTGCCCGTGCCAGTTGGCACAATGTACATGTGTGATTTTTATCTGATGTGTGTTTTTACAATACAAAAGTTATTTTTATAATAACTTTGTGTGGAGTCTCTTTTGTGGTGTGCCTAGTATGTTGTTGCTGTTGTGCGCTGGCGCAAATGCTTTACACATTGCCTCCGAGTTTAGCCTTACTGCTTGTGCCAAGCTACCAAGGGGGTGAGCAGAGGTTATCTTGGCGTGTGACTTCCTTGCCCTGACTAGAATGGTGGTTTCTGCCTGGCTTTGGCGTCAGCCTTAGCCTACCAGAAATAGCCAGTTCTAACATTGTTGGTCAGCGGTGCGGATTTGGACTTGTGTTTGCGCAGTGCCATAGCGACAACTGGCTACATTACAAAACTCTGCAATTTTTTTCAGATAGTCACATATTTGGGATTATTGTTTTTGATTTTTTTCCTCAAGAGTGTCATTTTCAAATGTGTTCCTGCGCTTTATGTTTAGTGGCAGATGAGAGAAAGTGACAGGGCGGGACGCCAGTAGAGGGGGAGGTTCCCATAGATTAGGAATCCCTTGCTGGGTCCAGTGTCCAATCCCAAATCTTGTCCCTGTGTGGGTAGATGGAAGAGAGGGAGTGTGAGGAGAAATGACTAGCTCAGGAGGGTGGTTGTTCCCTGAGTGTAGTGTGTGTGTCTGGATTCCCCAGTGTGGTAGGATCCAGTGGTGGCAGCTTTAATGTGTCCAGTGTGTTAATTCCCATTTCCCGCTCCCAGAGTTTGGTACCTGTGTCACGTGTGGTCAGGTTGAGTGATCAGGGGTGGTAGAAACTGCCTTACCAGTCCGAGGGGGGGGAGAGTGCGAATGAGTGATGTGCTGAACTGGAGGAGTTGGTGTGAGGTTTTTTTAAGGAGCTGGCACGTGAGGTGTACCTCTGGTGGTGTGCAGGAGGTCCTGCAGAGGCACTGGACAAGAAGGTGGATGTCTGGCAGTGTGCTAGATGTCTTGCAGAGGCATTAGGAAGTGATTCTAAAAGGAGTGGCTTGTGCATCTGATGATCCTGTGAAGGGGAAGAGGTTTATGTGTAACCCAGCTAGGTCCCAGTAGTATGGTAGGGGTGTAGGGGCTCACGCCCTGTCTCAGTGGAGGCGGAGTGAGTGTGGGACGGTGTGTCCCACGTTGGCCTGAAACCCTATCTCAGGGCCTGGAGGGTTCCCTAAGGGAGCGCCAGGTCAGGGGCCTAAGCTGTACATAGGTCATTTGAGGAGGATCTTCCTGTGTCTAGAGGACGGGGAGTGTCTGTAACCAGAACTCTGGCGGTCCTGGTGTTGGCAGCACCACTCCTAAGTGGAGGCTGCAGAAGTCCTGGCTCGCTGAGCATTTGACCGTCTAGAGTGCTTGACCATTTGTGGGGCCTCTGGAGGTCGTTCCCCGAGGAGGGGGGAAAGCCGGGTTGGGGTTGGGGCCTGACCTGGAAGGAGTACTGAAGGAAAGTGTGTCACTGATACGCCGCTGGCGTGTGCTCTGTCTAGCCTGGGACATACTGAGAATTACCCTGTGATAGGGAGTACTGGAGGAGAGTGTGTCGCTGATACGCTGCTGGCGTGTGCTCTGTCTAGCCTGAGACATACTGGAACTGGAAGGGGGTGCAGAGAGACGGTGTCCTTACTTCTGACCCCGGTGCAACCTGAGGGTTTAGATCTTAGGTTGGGAGATTAGGAAACTTCTAGGTCAAGAGGAATCTCTACCAAAGTAGATCAGCTGAAGAGACTGAGGGGGCTGCCCTTGCTGTGTGATCTGGGGCTCACCTGCAGTTTGTTGTTTCCACCAAGGTAGAGGAAAGGGGGCTTTGCTGTGTGCTGTGTCCCCCCACCTGCTTGAAGAGGAACTGTGCTGTGTGCTTTGTACCTCAGAAGTGAAATAGTTTCCAGGTGGTAGACCAGTGATGGAGTAAGGTCCTGATCTGGTAGGAGAATTGTGTTCTAGTGAAGGGCTTTTCTGTGAGGGTGCGGAAACCCAGAAGTAGAGGTAGGGTGGGGCATTCTTGCCCATGACCTCTGGTCATCCTGGGGGTGTGGACCCTAGGTTGTTGGATCAGTGGTAGTTGTAGCTACACTGAGAGAGAGAGTGGAGAATGGCTATTGTATGCCAGGGGTTACTACCCCCGCTCTGTGGATTAGTTAGGACCTGTGATTTGGATGGCCTATGGCCTGGTCCTGGCTGTGGATAACTAGGGAGTACCAGTGTGGTATCCTAGTTGTGTCAGAGAGTTATTGTTTGGAGGTAACCAGGTGGGTTCAGAGTGGCTTAAAACCGGAAGGTGTCCCTGCTGTGCGGGTCCGTGTCCATGTTTTGTCGCCCAAAGCAAGGAAGCCCATCAGTGGAGAGATTGGTCTACCCTGCGTTTTGGCTGGAAGGGGGTTGTGTTGGACCCGGCCCGTTGGGCAGGTTCACCCCTAGACTTTTTTGCTTTTTCCTAGCCTGTTTATGGAACCTGGTGTTGGTGATTTTAGGCCTCTGCGCACTTTTTCACTGTGGTACAGTGTAAAGTGCTTGAGCTCTCTGTGAATGAGTGGTGAGTGACCTGCCCCCCCATAGGAATTAATGGGAAATATGTATGCCCATGGTAGTTCCTGATGTGTGGGGAGTGCTGGGGCGAGTTTGGTATGTATGAACTCGTGAGAATGAATGCTGCAGAATGATATATGCGGCATGACTGTGTCTAGTCTAGAAGTACTACTTTTGGAAGTTGGCATATTTGTGTAAGTTGGTGCTGGTGTGTGATTGGCTGGTGAGCCTGGCCCAGAGTGCCTGGGCCTGCTTGTGGATTAACTGTCTGGTTTGAGGATGACAGGGGCTAGAGAGCCCAGGAGGTTGTCTGAAGTCAGCCCATGGATGAAAGGCAGCATCTGCTGCCAGGGAAGTGGGAGGAGATGGCACCTGATAGTGAAGGGCTGTGCCTGCCTAACTACAAAGCTGGCTCCACCTCCCGCTGGGCGACTGTCACCTCTGTCCCTGATACTGAAGGGACTTCCCTGTAACCAGTTCTGGCTGGTTCTCACACTGCCTGCTTCAAAGGACTTCAAAGACTTTTCTGTGTATAAGAAGGGGCTGTGTCCCCTTCCAAAATGTTCTTGTTTCTAACTTGAATCTGCCAGGGGCATGCTGCTGCTGGGGCTCAGGGGAATCCCTGGGCCCTGCCCAGCTCCTGGACATTTGATGGACTGCTGGGGGACTCTTCCTGGCTGTCCCCCTGCCTGGCTGCATCTTTGAGGACTTTTGCTGGACTTTGTTCTGCCCTGGAGACCTTAACCTGTGATGCTGGGACCCTACTTGATGCAGGGGTCGTTCCTGGGGGCTTGTCTATGCCCCTAGCGCCTTGAGAGCGCTTTATTTTTCACCCTTAGCGAGCGTGTTGTTATCACGCATTTTGCGTGAGGTTTTGCAGGTTCCACCCTGCTTTATGCCTGGTTATTTACTTATTTTTGCGAGTGCCCACCTCGCGTCTTTATTTTATACTTTCCACGAGGGAGCCCACTCCTCGGGAAACTTTGCCTGCCCACCTGCCTGTCTAGAGAGGGCCGCCGCTCTGCCCGCGGCGACCCGGAAGTGCTTGGCTGGCCTGCCAATCACAGCGCTGCAGGCCGGAAGTCCCGCCACGCAGCCTGGGAGGCTGGAGGAAAAGAGAGAAGCATGGCGGCCGTTACGGGGCTCCTCCGACCTGAGGGAGCCCCGGAGAAGAAGAAAGGAGAAGGCGCGGGAGATGGCGGCCGTTCGCGGGGCTCCTCTCGGCTGAGGGAGCCCCGAGGAGACGAGGCGGCCGGTTGGCATGGCTCCCGTGTGCCGAGAGAGCCCTGCAGAGGGAGAGAAGTTTGACCTCCCCCGCCGCGAATCCAGGCCGCCAGCTGGTGGTGTCCGCGAGGCTCCGGCGCTGCAAAGAGAGCCCCGCCTGCTGCCACCACAGAAGAAGATGCCGCCCGGAGGAGCCCAGCCTGCGAAAAGCCGGTGAGTGCAGAGCGGCCCCAGTTGGTATCGGGCCACTCCTCCGGCAGGGGCATTGTGTCCATAGATCCTACAGAGGCTCCAGCATCCGGGGGCAGTTTCCTGTGCACTGCCGAGCGGCCCAGTTGGCAGAGGGCCGCTCCAGCAACTCTCTGGGGGCCCTTAGGGGACTCCACCGTGAGTAGGGCAGAAGAGAGGAGGGGCGCCGGGACACGTTGTCGGTGTCCGCCCCTCCTGTGTTCGTGGGAAGCCACGAGAGCTTCAAGGGCGGCCCCAGCTGGCAGTGGGTCGCCCCAACATGTGTGAGCCCAGAAAGGCTAAGTTGTTTAAGAGCCTGTTTGGCTCCAGAGAGGGCCACATTAGATAGAGGGGGCGTTGGGGCACATTGCCGGTGCCCGCCCCCTCCTGCCTCCGAGTGTGAGGGTTAGAGTCCGGTGAGGCTCATGGGGGCACCATTGTTTTTAGAGCCTGAGAGCTCCAACGTCTGGGGCATGTGTGATATGCCCAGAGCCTGTGTGGCTCCAGCAGTGGCGCAGTTGGCGCCTAAGGGCCAGTGAGGGCCCTGGCGCAGTTTTGTTGTTCCCCAGCTGCCCAGCACTTTGTGGGCAGCTGCCACGTTTAGGCTTTTGTACTTTTGGACTGGCGCTACATGGCAGCGCGCCCTGATATTGGACACAGGGCATCTGAGTCCCAACAAGGCCCGTTGGCCTAGGGACTGCCAGAGGTGGTGGCTTATGTAAGTTATGCGCAATGTGATTCCTATGTTTTTAATAGTAATTGCCTACTGTGTGTTTTTGCGCTATTGTGTTGTTCTGGCACCTCTGAATGTTTTTAGGCATCATGTGTCTTCCTATCCATGCGCTGCACCTCTGAATGTTTCGTCATCATGTGTCTTCTTGCGCTGCACCCCTGAATGTATTCTATTACATCATGTGCTTTATTCTTAACACCTCTGAATGTTTATGGCATCATGTGTTTCTCTTTATTACTCCTCTGAATGTGTTTTATGCATCATGGGTAAGGTGTTCTGGTTTATACCCCTAAATGTGTTTATTCTTAGGTGGTTGTCCTTTTTAGTACAGGTGGTCCTAGTAAGGTCCTGGTTCCTGTTACCAGTGGATACTGGTTGTGATCTTTGTGATTATCATTTGATGTTTATTATTCTTTATTCTAGAAGTGCTATATCTGAATCTGACAGTGGCCCATGTGGCCCTGTCTTGTAAATAATCCCTTATGAATATTGCCTGTGCCAGTTGGCACAATGTACATGTGTGATTTTTATCTGATGTGTGTTTTTACAATACAAAAGTTATTTTTATAATAACCTTGTGTGGAGTCTCTTTTGTGGTGTGCCTAGTATGTTGTTGCTGTTGTGCGCTGGCGCAAATGCTTTACACATTGCCTCCGAGTTTAGCCTTACTGCTTGTGCCAAGCTACCAAGGGGGTGAGCAGAGGTTATCTTGGCGTGTGACTTCCTTGCCCTGACGAGAATGGTGGTTTCTGCCTGGCTTTGGCGTCAGCCTTAGCCTACCAGAAATAGCCAGTTCTAACAGGTAGGTTCCAAGGTCAGGGTTAAAAAGGACTGGATGGTGGTTCTAGCAAAGGATGTTAGGACCCCCTAGTACCCCTCCTTTACTGCTGTAGTCAACATGTTTCGACCCTTTATCGCCCTTAATTACTGGGTCACCTGGGTGTTCTTCAGGATGTCTTCCTGTCCCAGTCTAATTTAGTAATCCCCTTACCTTAATTAGGTTGTTAACAGGGGTGAAGGTCACTCTTGCCCATCAGTAAGAGGCTATGTGGAGGGAATTCCGCCAACACGGTGACACAACGAGTTTATTGATACAGATCACTTGACCTGGCGCATGGGGGGTGGAGTCCCAAAGAATACAACTGTTCCGATGGTGCCCTCCAGCAGTAATTTTGCCCCTCCTTGATGCACCGCGCACTGATTTTCATTAACATTTATAAAAGCATTACTCTGCTTATTATTTTATGGACATTGCATACATTCAACATCCTCTAAAGTAATTTGAATATTGAAATGCACAGTGTCAGCCACGCTAGGAGTTGGAATGCGTGCTTCCTCTCTGTAGTAAATTACAAAAAACAATTTGATGGACAGAATGTAGATCAATGTCTTACATTCACCCCAGTACAAGGATCTGGGCCTAAATCCATCGTTTTTTGCACTCCACACCACCGTGGGTCAGATAATGGCTTTATGCAAATCAGCTCTGACCCTGTGCCCCATGGGAACAGTCCAGTCCGAACTACAACAGCCATATCTTTCCCAGACCGGAATCAAGCATCCGAGGACCGGTCAGAGCTGATTTGCATATCGCCATTGTCTAACCCAGGGTGGTGTGGAGTGCAAAAAAACGATGGATTTGGTCCCAGATCTTTTGACTGGGGGAATGTGTGACATTGATCCACATTCGGTCCATCACTTGTTGTTTTTGCAATTGCCGCCCTAAGTGCGCTGGGGATGCCCAGACGTGGGTCCCAGGCACTCCACACCACTTGGAGTCAAGTTAGCCGGGCTGATGAGAGGTGTTACCTCGAAACCTGTCCGGTCCTCGGATGCTTGATTCCGTTCTGGGAAGGACATGGCTTTTGTAGTTCGGACTGGACTGTTCCCATGGGGCAACAGGGTCAGAGCTGATTTGCATATCGCCATTGTCTAACCCAGGGTGGTGTGGAGTGCAAAAAAACGATGGATTTGGGCCCAGATCTTTTGACTGGGGGAATGTGTGACATTGATCCACATTCGGTCCATCACTTGTTGTTTTTGCAATTGCCGCCCTAAGTGTGCTGGGGATGCCCAGATGTGGGTCCCAGGCACTCCACACCACTTGGAGTCAAGCTAGCCGGGCTGATGAGAGGTGTTACCTCAAAACCGGTCCGGTCCTCGGATGCTTGATTCCGTTCTGGGAAGGACATGGCTTTTGTAGTTCGGACTGGACTGTTCCCATGGGGCAACAGGGTCAGAGCTGATTTGCATATCGCCATTGTCTAACCCAGGGTGGTGTGGAGTGCAAAAAAACGATGGATTTGGGCCCAGATCTTTTGACTGGGGGAATGTGTGACATTGATCCACATTCGGTCCATCACTTGTTGTTTTTGCAATTTCCTCTCTGTAGTAGCCCGAGGGGTGCAACCTCTTCGAGATGTTCAGGTAACATTATTGGAAAAGGCCGGTCCTTTGAACCTACGGAGGAACAGACCATTTGCCCAGAAAGCTTCACCAAACAATCTAATTTTAAAAGTATCCAGAGGAAGATTTCACATTTTGTGGTGCAGAAAACGAGAGGGAGGCAAGCTATATTGCTGTTTACAATGATGGAAAACGTCAGTGTTAAGTATAGTTTCGACTTGTTACAAATTCTATTTAACACTGATTATGAACTGAATCTCGCCACATAAAACAATTTTAAAAAATACTAAAATACTAATGTGAAAGGCTTTTTGTAGTTGTAATGAATCTAAAATGTAACAATACGTTTTTGCTTGAATGTATTTGAGGATTGCTTGTATTCAGTATCTCTCCTAGTGTTTACTGATCATATTTAAATGTGAAGTGTTTTCTCGATACATCCATTTAAGTACTTGAGGGTGACATAGAATTCACATTTTCTGCACATATTAGGACACGTCTTTTCATAATCATTGAAATGTAATTCTAATAGGGACAGCCTGGGAATCGCAATAAAGAAGCACTATTTCTTTCGTAATGCTCTTTACGGCACAATGGATTTATTTCTGACATTAAGCCTATGCCAAGGATAATGAATCAAAATATTAAAATGCTATTGTCATCAATGCTTCTTCATCTGGTTTTCGATTTTAATGGAGAGAGCTGTTCTATCCTCAGTACTCAGTGATGTTGCAGTCAGAGGACAGGCTAGACTGAGCTATGAAGGATTATTTGTTCTCTAAAATGTTTTAAATGTTTGCGTAGTCGGTGTCTATGTTAGCATTGGGGCTACGAAGCAGGCCGCCCTTCTCGTTATAAAGCATCGAACCAGAAGTTAGTTTAGATTTCCTTGCAGAGCACTGGTCATCATGCAGAGCCTGCTACTGCGCCATCGTTCTCAGAAAGCAGCCCATGCTTGGGTGGGTCTAATAAATGCACCTTTGTCGTGAAGCTTAAATACACTATTTATTTGCGAGGTAAGGGAACACTACTTCGGGTAGCTGTATGGCTTCAAGTCAGGTAAACCACAAACAAGCGCTATATCAATCACTCAATGAATCAATCAAGGGACTTGTAAAGCGCACTACATACCCATGAGGGTCTCAAGGCGCTGAGGGAGGGGGGGGGGGGGGAGGGGGAGTGCTGCTACTGCTCGAAGAGCCAGGTCTTGAGTAGCCTTCTGAAGGTGAGCAGGTCTTGTGTCTGCCGTAGGTGGGTGGGGAGGGTGTTCTAGGTCTTGGCGGTGAGGAAGGAGAAGGATTTGCCACCGGAGGTTGTTCATTGGATACGTGGGACGGCGGCAAGGGTGAGGCTGGTGGAGCGGAGCTGGCGGGCGGCGGTGTAGAAGTTGAGTCTGTTGTTCAGGTAGGCTGGTCCGGTGTTGTGGAGAGCTTTGTGTGCGTAGGTGAGGAGTTTGAAGGTGATCCTCTTGTTGACGGGGAGCCAGTGCAGGTTTATTAGGTGGGAGGTGATGTGGATGCGTTGTAGTCGTCACAGGTGTTTGGCTGGGATTCCTGCGTAGAGTGCGTTGCCGTAGTCCAGCCTGCTTCTGACGAGGGCTTGGGTCACCGTTCTTCTGGTTTCAGTTGGGATCCACTTGTAGATCCTGTGAAGCATGCGGAGGGTGTTGTAGCAGGAGGAGGAGATGGTGTTGACCTGCTTTGACATGGAGAGGGAGGAGTCGAGGATGAATCCTAGGTTGCGTACTTGGTCCGTGGGTGTTGGAGCTGTTCCCAGTGTGGTTGGCCACCAGGAGTCATCCCATGCAGAGCGGGTGGGGCCGAGGATGAGGACTTCTGTCTTGTCCGAGTTCAGCTTATGGTGGTTTTTCCTCATCCATTCGGCGACGGCCCTAATTTCCTCGTGGAGGTTGGTTTTGGTGGTGTGTGGGTTCTTGGTGAGGGAGAGGATGAGCTAGGTGTCGTAGGCATAGGAGATGATGTTCACGTCGTGCTGGCGGGCCACTTGTGCGCGGGGGACCAGGTAGACGTTGAACAGGGTCGGGCTGAGAGATGAGCCCGAAGTTCTTCGGTGAACCAGGTGGCTTTCTTGCTGGAGGGGTTGATGGAGGGTTTCTTGAGCGGGGTGAGGGTGTTGGCACAGTCGTCGATCTACTGTCTGAAGTTTTGTGCGGCTGTGTCAGTGTCGTTGGGGTCGGGGTGGGTTCTGGGCGAGGGTGGAGGTCAGCTGGTCTTCGGTGACTTTGCTTCAGCAGCAGCAGGCAGCAGTTGGGTGCGGTGGTGCGTGATTGGTTTCTTGAAGATGAAGTGGTTGCATCGGTGGTCAGTCCAGTGGAGTTCGGTGGTGTGGTTGAAGGCAATGTGGATGCTTGTGGAGAAGATGGGGTCGAGCGTTTGGACGACGACGTGGGTTGGTTCGGTGACGAGTTGTCAGAGGCCGAGGTTGGCGAGGTTGTCGGTCAGGGTGGCGGAGTTGGCGTTGTTGTTGTTCTCGAGGTGGAAGTTCAGGTCCCCGAGGAGGATGTAGTCCGTTGAGGCGAGAGCATGGGTGCTGGCGAGCTCGGCGATGGAGTCGCTGAAGAGGATCCAGGGTCTGGGTGGTCTGTAGACGAGTGTTCCTCTGAGGGTGGTGTTGGGGTCAGTGTGGATCCAGAAATGAAGGTGTTCGGCGGAGTGGATGGAGTCGTCTGCGAGGGTGTGGACCTGAAGGGTGGACTTGTGGATGATGGCTATTCCTCCTCCAATTACGTTGGTGCGGTCTCTGCGGGAGATCTTGTAGCCGTCCGGAATGGTTATGGGGATGTCGGGTGCCGAGGAGTCGCTCCACCAGGTCTCGGTCAGGAAGGCAACGTCTGGGGCGGAGGTGTCGAGCAGGTCCCAGAGCTTGACGGCGTGTTTGCGTGCGGAGCGGGTGTTGAGGAGTATGCAGCGGAGGTGGTTGGGTCCGGTCCTTGAAGGTTTGGTGGTTCTGTCGCAGGTGAAGTTGCAAGTGTGGCAGGAGAAGGGTCTGTGGGTGCGTTTTGGGGTGGACTGGAAGCAGTGGTGGTCTTGGCCGGTGTTGAGAGCGTGGAGGGTGTTGGCGTGATATTGGAGTCTGGATCGTTGCGGGTGCGGGGTCCAGGGGGTCTGGCGCTTGCTTTTGGCACGCCAGTGGCGCTGTCGCTGCGCGGCTGAAAAACGGCTGCCATTTAAGGCGGGGAGGGAGGGAGGAGCAGCTGGGAGGCAGGAGCGGGGCAGTGAGGGGGTGTGGCCGCAGGGGTCAGCGGCGGAAATCAGGGGTACAGAAAACAAGAAGGAAGGTGGGAGGGGGCGCAAGAGCACAAAAATGGGCACAGAATACAAAGCAAGCAGGCACAAAAATGCACAAGTGAAAACGCACCAATACTCAGTGGTGAAGCCGGGCAGAGAAAGAGCGTACACCAGCTCAGAGCGGCAGCAGCAGAGCACTCACACACAGGAGGAGCTGTTCGGCAGGAGGGGGGTGACCTGGCCTGAAGTAGGGTCAGGGGTCTATATAGCACATTCAGCCACCCTGCTGCGCGGTAGAAATTCCTGGTTCCTGCAGGACTCCAAGTCCCAGAATCCATGCTTCACTAGTGGTGCTGATGTGAAAGGAGGCGACTGCACCACCTACAAGCACTATATAGGGCATTCAGCCACGCCACTTCAGTTGACGTGTGCGGGCATTGCCAGGGCGAAGCCAGGGCCAAGAGCAAGCCTGTCCATGACCATCGGATCCTGGACAGGACTGGGCTGGGCCACCCCTCTAACACCACTTGCTTTCTCATATTCCCCTACAATAAGTAAGATTTGCCATGCCAGGCGACTTTCTGATTATTTGCAATAATTACCCACAGTCGCCAGTCAAAATCACTTTAGCCTTCATTAATTTTGAGTTTCTATCTCAATTGGAGATATGGTTAAATGAAAATTGCCCCCTGTGCCCTGTACTCAGAAACACCTTTATAGTGATTTAGCATTTTAGCTTATTTGACATCCGCGGTCGGGGCAATAACCAATTAAATCCTCTCAGTCTAGGAAGAATTGGGTCTAGGGGCATTGTCGCTAAACAACCTGAATGGACTGCAGTTTGGAGAATGTCACTCACATGGGGTGTTTCTGCAGCAAATTCTGACTCAAGGCCGCTTCGGAATAGTAATCAACACTTGTTGAACCTATCATTCATCAACCCATATTAGCTGGTCCTGCTTCACTCTCCAAGGCCCCTTGAATAAAAAAGAAAGCGGTGCCTTCTGCTGGTGCACCCAATAGCACTATATTAACATTATAACTTATGGAAGACTTGCTTTCTAGTCATTAAAAAAATAGAGAACTTAATTATTTCTTCCTTCTTAGGCTCACCAAACTAGAAGATGCTCTTACAAGAACTGGGGGGGGGTGCTTGGAGGAGAACCTTTCCTTCACTACATAGATTAAAAAAGTTGCTGGGACCTGATTTGACCTCCTTAAATCTTTGAGGAAGTTTCTCCCTCTCCTGCCTAGGGTGGCGAAAAAGACTGTCATTTGCACTCTTATTTTGTCTCGGCTGGATTACGCCAGTGCCCTTTATGTGGGCATCCCAGGCTATCTGTTAAAAAAACTTCAGGTGGTCCAAAATGCGGCAGCCAGACTCCTTCTTGAAATTCCGGCTAGAACTAGCATGAGACCTCATCTCCGCTCACTACACTGGCTTCCTGTAGCCGACCAGGTAAAATTCAAATCCTTGGTCATTGCCCATCGGGCTATTCATGGGCCTGGTCCCATCTACCTGCCAAAATGCTTTGCCTTTTACACTCCAGTGCGCTGTTTGCATTCCCTGTCCCAGCGCCTTACTTAAGTTCCTCGCTTTAAATGTCAGAGGTTTGGAGGCAGCTGTGTAGCTTGGAAAGCTGTTGTTGCCTGGAATGCTCTCCCTTTTGCCCTCCGGACCATTCAGGATCTATTGATTTTCAAAAAGAATCTTATAACATATTTCTTTGCATATATTTCTGATGGTTGCCCTCTATGTTCCGCGTCGGGACACTTTCAAGTGTCTGTGCTCAATATAAATTAAATTAACATAACATAACATAAGTGGGTCATCACTCCACAGTCAATTCAGTTAGCCATTTTGGGGGTTCCATTGCCGAATGTCAACTTGACTGCACCCCAGCAGGATCCAGCACCTGTGCAGGCAGGTGACCTGCCAACAACCTCTGTTCGCCCAGTTGACATACATCACAAAGACGCCGGAACGAGACGACGTGCATTAGATGCACACATGCGATACATTTTGAGCAACGAAAGTTCTTCAAAATAAAGGGATGTATGTTGAATATACACCCTTTTGGCACAGTAGAAGCTTGTAGGGGCGCCCTTGGCTCCCACTTGCTACTCCTGATACACAAGTCAGTTGTCCAGTGATGTAAACACTAACCTCGCGCCCTGACGCAATTGCCACAACGATGCAGAGGCAATGAAACCTGTTGGCCTACTTTGAAAAGGTTTGCAACATGCTGTGTTTTTAATATTGAGTAAGCTCACAATTGTGAATAAAGAGGGCAAAGCTGTATGTGAGACTTAGCTCAATTTTAATCTTGGGACACACAGTCCTGTATAGTTCACAGGGTTTTTGCTTTTGGATACATTCACTACCAACTTTTCATTTCCTCTGTCTCTTTACTGGACACACATTCTTCATTCTCAGTGAGAAAACAACCGATGATGATAGATGTGGGCATGCTGGTGAGAACCTGCCAGTAGCTCCTCTGATGTAGCGCACGCGAGGTGTTTTCTCACTCTCACTCATTTTCTGACATATTTTATATTCACTTTTTGTGTACTATGGGAATATTTTTTGGGAGTGTTATGACTGTATTTGTATTTGCAAAGAATAGAAGCAGGACTTGCACAGCGTAGTGAATCAAAAAGTTAAAGTGTGTTGATGATCTGCGGCGAGCTGCCAGAGATGACGCTGTCTGTGCCAATCAGCGAGGGTTATGAAGACTAATACACAGCTCGCTCCACTTGGAGGAAGACACTCAGGTGCTCAGCATACAAATGACAATAAAGTCTAATGGTTCAAACAAGTTCAGAAAAAAGTTAAATCCACAGGTTAGAAAGGTTGCTGCAATTTGTTTAATCCGTACTCATTGTTTTCATGAGCAGTTGCAGGTAGCTTGAAAAATGAATTCAATGAACATAATCCAAGGGAGGTATCATCCAGTGTTAACAATCACAATCCCAATGCATTTCGGGCTACTACATGGCCCTTCCTCAGGGGAATACTCTACGAACATAAAGGAAAACCACATGCCATCACTATTGGGTTCATGCATATCTATAGACTACTAAACTCTCATTGACAATATGCCATTCAGTGCACTAATATAGACTCAAAGTGTCGTGATACTCAAAAGCATAGGCGATGTGAAACACCTAGAAGTGATGTCTGGTATGACAAAGAAAAAGTGAATCAATAACGTGCCAAACTACGTTAAATCAGCGCGCGCTACAACATAAATGTGAGACTCACTAACACCAATGAGTTAAAAATTAACAATACACACGAAAAATAAATGAGCGTGCCAAAACGTAAAGTGAACCGAGAGCGGTGACCCTTGACGCTTAAGAAAATAATGACATCATTTTTCAAGCTACCTGTAACTGCTCATGAAAACAATGAGTACGGATTAAACAAATTGCAGCAACCTTTCTAACCTGTGTATTTAACTTTTTTCTGAACTTGTTTGAACCATTAGACTTTATTGTCATTTGTATGCTGAGCACCTGAGTGTCTTCCTCCAAGTGGAGGGAACTGTGTATTTGTATTTGAACAGTTTGGGCACCCAGGATGGGCTTTAGAATGAAAAAGTTATCAGCGGTTGGGTGGAGGCAGATACCCCTTAACCCCTTGTCCTCTGAATAAATCTAATGTTGCCCTTTTTGTAAACCAGGTCTTTGTTGATTAATTCACATCACAAAGACCCTAGACCTAAAGTAACTATAAATTCTATTGCTGCACCTTGTCACACTGGCGGGACGGATCCACATATATTTCTTGCAAATGTTCTTGCTCTCGAAAGGTAATCCTCAAAAGTGGAGATCCAGGGAGGAGGTCTTATGATTTATTCATTAGCGATGGAGAATTTAGTCACATTAATAAGATTCCTGATCTTCCTCCAGCGGCTACACCCTATGTTATTGTTATTGTCAAACCTGGGATGGTTCAGAATTTTCAACGGCTCAAAAACAAAGTTATTCACTGGTTAGAGGGGCGACAAGGTAAAAATCTGAACTTGTTCAATGCTGCTATTTTGACATAACAAGTTAATTGGCTAGTCAAGTTATCCAAAACAATGGACAGACAGAGGATTGTTGTGAACATTTTTATTTCAAGCATTACTGGCCGTCTGTTAACGGACCTTTCTAATCCTTGCGTACCCAATTCTAATATACAGCCACTTCCCTAGATTACTTTTTTTGCCTCTGACTATACCTGTCTCTTCAATAGCTTTTTTCAAAACACACTGGAACGACTGACAGAGCTTTTTTCTCATGCATCCTTACCAGCAACAGATTTGTTCCCATGGGTTCCCATGCTGAGCCTTTTATTAATACCAGCGTAGTTTCCATCAGAGGTCCTCGGAAATTACTTTCTGAGGTCAACCATGATATTTTATTTTGACACTTGACAGAAGTGGCTAAAAACATGGATAACGCTGGGTAGATCTCTCTCTTGTGAAAATACAATGTAATTTGCTTGCCAGAAACATGGGAAGCATCTAAAAGTTAGTTTTTGAAGGGTTACCAGAGGTTATTTGTTCCAGCTACAGGTTCTAGCTCTGGCAAGTAGACACAGGCTCTCCGATCTTAATTGCTGTTTGTCATTCTTGCCCTAATTAGTGTAATGTTTTATTGGTTCCTTTTTAGAATGCCACCCTGACCCAGGCCCGTGATGTCAGTGCTTCTCAGTTGAGAGGCCATACTTTCTCAATAAAGGTAATTCCATCTTTAGGGCTATTTTGTGATATTATCACTAACCTCTGTGATTCTTGCCTTGTTTACGAGGCTCGTAGTTGATCACCCTTACCACCTACTGCTCATCACTTTACACATTCCATTCAGGGTGAATTATTATACACCATATTGGGTTATTTTAACTTAGCCCTTGGTGAGGCTGCATGCCCCAACATAAATCATACCTCGCCTGTGCCTGCCTTTTCTGGGAGAGTTTGTTTTTCAATTATTGACTTTATCTTTGTCTGTTCTGGACTAGTACCCTCATTACTGAACTTCGAGGTGTTCTGGGATTCTAGAAGGGGCTATAATCTATAATGTGCCTCCTTTCCCCAGGCAATTAATCCTGTGCCCTTTAATCCCGCTTTCTTAGTACGGGTTTCTGTCAAAGATCAGGGTTATATAATTAGCTGGGATTAGGGAATTTCTAGTCAATTTTACCTCAAATTGTTAAGGGAGCGTTATGGGGACTTTTTTACTTGCCTGGACAAAATAGCCTTGTATGAGAATATTTTAACCTCTATTTCCATAATCTGCACCAAGGTGAGGTCAATCCTCATTACTACTAGAACTAGCTCCCCATTGTTTTGCAAAAGGTTTGACCATTTCTGCCTCATTTCCCACAAGAAGCTTTTGAAAGCCCTGAAGTAGAAGCCTAGGGAGAAACAAAAAGTCATCTCCTGTCACTGAGATTACAATTTAGCCATCAAGCAAAAAAAAAACTTGCATTAAAACTAGAAGCTTGGGACAATCTGATGGACTCTTGTACTTCAAAAGATTGCTCCAAATTTTGAGAACTAACTAATAGCCAATTTTTTTCCATCTTCGAGGAGTTCCTGTTATAACCTACTTGTTTGGTTAATGCATCCTCCCTATTCTTGTTCTCTGCCTTGCTGCTCAGCCAATGGTGATGTCATTGGAATATTGAGTGTGTTAGTGCTTGAGGAGATGTCAGTTGGAGCGGATTGGCTGAGCAGCAAGGAGGCTGCTCCTGGTGGGGCATATTATGATCTTACCATGATTCTGTAACTTATATTTGAACCTGTAACCTGATGAGTGAACTTATAACTTGTTTTCAACACGACCTGTCTACGAGGCATTCTTGCATTTAACACTGGTGACGATTTGAGAAGAACCTGCGTGTGCTACTTTAATGGATAATGGTCTATGAAGCCTAAAGAAACTTCAAGGAAAAGAAACTTCATGAGAAAAGATTAGCTGCACATTTTGAGGAAGCTGGCACTCCTGAGCCCCACCAGTGATCACTCCATCGGTCGCCCTAACACGTAAGTACCAGTTCCTGTTGGACTTTCCTTTTCTGTACCCTGCTGCATTGGAACAGTAATCTCTTCTTCTCAACACGTTGAAGAGAACCTACATGTTGAGAAAAGATGGCAGTGGATATCCTTTGACCTTCTTCTACCGGTCTTCAAACAGTTACTGTGGAGCCTGTTTTCATCCTGACGCCTTGTAACTAGACAGTTTTGGCCTGTGTCCCTGCTGTTTGTAAAGTGAGAACTTTCAGGAGGAAGCCTTTTCGCTGTCTCTCTCTGCAGCTGTTGTGAGCTGTCCCCTAGGCTATTGTGTACAGCTTGTATGGAGAGCTTGTTCTTTGTTTCATGTTAAAGGGGATAATTTTGGGAAAATTGGCACCGCTAGAGTGCCACCACACTTGTTTAAAGATGCAGAGGTTGGTGTTGACTTTGAACCTGCGATCTATTTCTCAAGTGCTGAACAGTGTATTTTTAGTCTGGCATATTGGATGAGGTGTTCCTGTTCTCCTAAGTTTGGATAGTGCTTTCTGTTTGTGGAGTTTCCCCCAAGAGTGACCCTGCTGATTAGTGCCCCAGAAACCTTCTTAGTCCTTTGACCTGCTGTTCATGCATTTGCCTCTACCCGTGTGGTCCCGGTTTTTAATCCAGCTGTGTACCTAGTTGCACGATCAAGTACGCTATTTACTCGATGCTGGTGGGAGTCTCTGAACATGTCACATGTCTTATCTACATGCTAGATGCTGGTTACCAAAGCAGATGCCCAATTGCTGAGTGTGAACGTGTGAAGTGTGTAATTTTATAATTTTTTTATATTCTTTTCTGGCTGCGCTTTACATTTGCCAGTTCAACAGTCTCTCAATGGTTTGAAAATGAAGGCAAGCAATATTCTCACCTTGCGCGCAGACTTACCTACACCTTCAGTCTCCATGGATCCTCGTAATGCTGCCTCCAGACGTCACATGCACAGATGTGCCTTGAGCCGCCCGGCTCTGCATCTGCAGTCTGCCGCCATTTTAAGATTGGAACTTGTGTTCTACATACTCTCATGCAGTTTCCAGCCTTTCCAACCACGTTTCTTTTTATTTGGTTAAGTTCAATAAAGTTCAACCAGGAACGTCGTAGTGTTCTTTCCTCTCCAGTTTGTGTCTTCGTTGGGCAAGTTTTCAGCAGATCCAGTTTCCTTCATGAGATGCGGTACATTTTCTCGTTTTGAAACCAAGGTACTGTTTCATTCCGTTTTTTTTTCCTCCATCGAACCTGCTTCTGTCAAAACTGTACCTATTGTGTGCCTTTTGCTGACGCCATCTTTGGAGCGTGTGTTCCTCTATTACATTTTGTTCCCTATTACATTTTGATCAGTTTCAAAGGGAGGTGTATTCCCCTATAGGGAAGTGTTTTCCCCTATTACGTGTTGTTCTTTACGTTTTGTTCATTTTCTAAGGGAGGTGTATTCCCCTATAGTCAGTAGTTCCCCTATTACATTTTGTTCAGTTTCAAAGGGAAGTGTATTCCCTTATAGGGAGGTGTGTTTCCCTGATACTGTGAGTTTGTGGGTGGCGAGTACCCAACTATTAGTTTCTCTAAGGGAGGGGGATGGAGCTCTCATGCCATAAGTTGTGTAAGTGCAGTAGGGGGTTTGGAATCGCTAGTCCTACCATGAGCTGTTCTTATTTTTCCTAGTTTGGATGGTTATGTAATGTGCAATGAATTTATTGGACATGTCATATGTATGTTTTATCATCTTTCATACATGTTATTTTCTTTAGTCATTATAAGGGGGAAGATGTGTTATAACCTATTTGTTTGGTTAATGCATCCTCCCTATTCTTGTTCCCTGCCTTACTGCTCAGCCAATGATGATGTAATCGGAATGTTGAGTGTATTTGTGCTTGAAGAGATGTCAGTTGGAGCGGATGAGCTGAGCAGCAAGGAGGCTACTCCTGGTGGGGTATATTGTGATCTTACCATTATCCTGTAACTCATATTTGAACCTGTAACTTGATGAATAACCGTATAACTTGTTTTCCACATGACTAGTCTACGAGGCATTCTTGCATTTAACAGTTCCATCTCACTGTTTATCAATCTGGACTCTTGGCTCAAGCACTGTGTTGCTAATTATGAAGCCCCTGACCCTAATGGAGTTTCCCACTCACAGTTCGCCATATTGTTGCCCTCGTCCTTGACACCTCCAATAGAATTTCTGTAGGAAGAGGTCAGGGATGTTTTCACTGAGCTTCCCCCAAAAATATCACTGGTCCTAATGAACTACTGCTCGACATATTGAAATATAATGTCGACGTATGAGCACGTCTTTTAACTCTTTATTAATACAGCTATTAGACAACAAATTCTGCCTTTTTGGTCTACCTCTGTAATTGTTCCCGTCTTCAAAAAGGGCAATAAAGATGAACCACATTGCTATCGCCTCACCTCCTTGATTGATTCTACGGTCACGGTAATGAGTAGAATTGTTTTGAGTAAATTAAAAATGTGGGCCAACATACACCAGATTTAGTCTGATGCACAATACGGTTTTCAGCTCCGGAATGGGATGGTGGACCAAGGTTTGAACCTCTATTTGCTTATAACTAAATATACCAACACTAAGGTGTGGTCACTCCACCTGGGTTTCATGTACTTAACTGCAGGATTTGATAGGGTCAATAAGGCTAAGCTTTGGAAACTATTATTGGTTTTTTACATCACTTACACTTTGACCTTACAGCTGCAGTCTATTATGGGCCTACAGGGGAGTGTATGTCAAACTTTGCATTGAACACGGGTGTCAGACAAGGTTGTATACTAACTCTTTTTTTATTCAAACTACACATCAACAGCTTGAATAAGGTTTTTTGTGTAGAGGGCCATGATTTACCTATGGTGGATGGCTGCCGTATACCTGATTTACTCTACGCCTAACACCCTGTTCTGATTTCCAGAATTGCTTTAGGTTTACAGCGACTCCTAATTAGTTTTGTTGATTGTCTGGATAATGACCTTAACATCTATTTTGCCAAGACTAGTATTATGGTAATTGAACCTAAAAATACCTAGAGCAGAGTTCATTATGTTAAAGGCAACAAGCTCAGTAATGTAAAACCATTTCCCTATCTTGGGATCCTCTTTGATTCTTCTGTTTTCTGGTCATCTTTGATCAGCACCAGAATTCATGCCTTTTCTAGGAGCACTGGGCCGTTTTTTTTATTTTGCATCTAAAATCGGGCATAGTTGTGTCACAGCAATGCTGAAAATTCAGCAAGCTAAACGCCTAACCATAGCAATATACGGTGCTGAGATCATGGGGTATTCGAACTTGCTACAACTTCAAACGATAGAGAAAAGGTTCCTTAAGCATCTGCTTTCATTACCATGTAATCTGTCTACTTTTAATGTTCATCAAGAACATTGCTGGCTAGGTTTCTGATTTAATTCAAATCCTCCCACTGACTTTATGGCCGGCTGTCTGGCTCAAGACAGAACTTGTGCTTAACAGAGTAATAATCAAAGAATGTCTTCAGCTTGATTATGCACAATAAATCATGTTGCTTAATTATGTCAAGGATTGCTTTTTCAAATTATGACATCCTGATCTGTTCCACACCCGAGACTTCATTGTCAAGGGTGATAATCCCTGGGTTAAGAAAGCTTTTTTGTTTACAAAATCTGATGATTGGGAATCTATCTGGAGCTCTGTCAATGTCTTCTGTGAAATCACATGTTTTGATTTAAACAACCTTTTCCTAGCAACCTTACTTAAACTACGGGTGGTCAGACACCGTTTTTTTAATACCCCGTTTCAGGTTCAATTAAATAAATCAGTTGCTTCTTGTCCCCAATGGTTGGCAAAGGAGGAAATTGATACTCCCTGTCAATGTGCTGTTCGAGACACAATGCACTTTCTTTGAATGCCCGTTTTTAAATCTATTTGCATAAAAGATTTTCAAAGCCAGTCTTGGTTGAGCTTAACATTACACTAGTTAGGCCCACCCTTGTGCATCTATAGAAGTTGATGGATATCAGAACCTGCAACTATGTTGCCTGTTTTTTAAATAGTGCCGTTAAAATGAGGAATTCAATTATTTTAGATTGATATATTAGTTTTGTGTGTTGTCTATGCACTCTTTTTGTTTCTAGCGGTGGCCTGGAAGGGCCTTGATGTGGCTTGTTATACGACTTGTTATTATTTTCATGACTTCTGGGTTTTATTGATATTGTTTTGATTTTATTGTCTTTCTCTTGGAAATTCAAAGGCAGGAAACTTTGAGAAATATGGGTACTAAACATAGCATTCATCAGAATTGCGAGAAATTCGCAAAATAAACTTTTTACAAGTTTGCACATTTCTATTCAAAATATACCTTGGAGATCCAGGTGTGTTAATATTGTCTGCCAGCAGAAGCGCTAGCCTTTTCTGGACTTTGAATACTAACAAAATGTAAAGAAGAACCAATACGATAGAGAGAGGTCCTAGGGAATGTTTTAAGACCTGGGGCGGACACGGCCCCCAATTACTTAACTTATAACCAACAAAAATGTCCACGGGTCTAACAATAGAAAGAGAGACTACCTCTGTGACATGATAATCCTAAGAAAAATCAACAACATCCTTGAAGTTAAGGAAAACCCATCAGTCACCACTCGATACCGCTCTAGTCATCATCTGGGACTCCTTATTGTATTACCACTGTGTGACATGAATGATGATACTGTGGACCTGATGACAGTGTCCTACATCCAATAATGTCACAACAGATGAACTTCTAGATGTTGGCTGATAGAGAAGAGTGATGGGAAAGGTAATTGCAGTGCACGAAAAAAAGGTGTAGACAAAAAGTGATTTTAAATTGGGTAGATTAGAGAGACATTATGTTTTATTATTTTCACTTAAATGCCCAAGATTAAAAACAGAGCAAAATGAGGCAGTTCTAACTAATATCTGCCAAAGTTAGTGTTCTTAGATCGACATGTTTCAGCATATCAATGGACCCCTTTGTCTTTGTCTTCCTCAGGACCTTGTGAAATGTTATTGCTACTGCAATGTGTGACAAACACAAGAATGTGAATAAAATGAAAAATGTTCACCTGGACTCCAAGGTGTATATCAGTATCCTTCTGCATGTGGGTTTATGAGGCCACTGGAAATAGATATATATTTTATTGTTATTGATTTGCAGGTAATCTGTGAAAGAGGTAGAAACAAAATCACAGGTGTCTCCTTACATAGACATCCCAAACAGGCTATAGTGCCCTACATTTACGTGTCTCTGGGTAGGTCGTAAATTATCATGTGTTTGATCATTTACGACCTACCTAAGAATTGTATATCTGGATCTGCCCAGGCTTATCAGAGACAGCAGGACATTCCATTTCGTCTCATGTTGTTTTGATTATATTCTAAAAAAATGTACCACTCATTGGAGAAGAGTGTTCTGAGGACATTGATGGCTAGCACCTTTCCTTTTTTCCTGGAAACATGGGAGCAGTGTGTACTTACCCTAAAGGTAAAAAGTAAATAGTCTCCCTTGAATGAGGCCATTTTCATGAGGGCCTGCCCTGTCGCTGTATTCTTGTTCTACGCCTTTTTTCCTGGAAACATGGGAGCGGTGTGTACTTACCCTAAAGGTAAAAAGTAAATAGTCTCCCTTGAATGAGGCCATTTTCATGAGGGCCTGCCCTGTCGCTGTATTCTTGTGCTATGCCTGTAGACTGAATGCTTAAGGAGTGTGCTCTTTCGAGTAGCACTGGTTAGTGGCGTTATGCATTAGAGTAAAGTCCATATCTACAACACTGTCCTAGAGGCCTCCAGTGCTCTCTGTGCAGTTTCACCCCTCTCTAATTTCTTGGCTGTAATGTATACATCTCAGAGGCCTGGACCAGAACAATAGGTTCACCTTTTAACTAAATTGGCTATCCAGACAGGGAAGCCATGATCTGCCAAATAAAATCGCAACCACGCCTCAGATGTCTGTTCAGTGACTTCCCAATTCACATTCACTTCTACTGTGCAGTGTAGACACATGAAATTTCAAGATGGTGCAACTTTTTTATTGAGTCAAACTTTCTTAGCAGCACCCACAGGCCCGAATAAACCTATGGACCAGAAAAAAAGGATTCTACTTGACTTTACACTAAAGCTCTGCAGAATCAGCTCAGAGAGGTCTATGGACCGGTACCAGAACAGCCATTGCTACTCAAAGCTAGGAAGAAGCCTAGACCAAGAAGAAGTCCTGACACTGTGCCTTTTCTGTCAGACATCTATCTATCTAACTATCTATGTATCTATCTATCTATCTATCTATCTATCTATCTATCTATCTATCTATCTATCTTTCTACTATCTATCTATCTATGTATCTATCTATTTATCTATCTATCTATCTATCTATCTATCTATCTATCTATCGATCTATCTATCTATCTATCTATCTATCTATCTATCTATCTATCATCTATCGATTCATCTATCTATCTATCTGTCTATCTATCTATCTATCTATCTATCTATCTATCTATCTATCTATCTATCTATCTATCTATCTATCTATCTATCTATCGATCTATCTATCTATCTATCTATCTATCTATCTATCTATCTGAAATGTTCATGCTCGGGGAGGAGAGGAGAGGTACGTCCTGTCCTTGATGGCATGTACTAGTTCAAGCTGGCCCATGCATTGCAAAACAAGCAACTCAGGGGTGTTTCAGCCTTGTTGCCCTATTCAGTGAGGTGCAGCTTGATTCTTATGTCACTGCTAGCTAAGGGACCCATTCATGAGCATGCCCATGCTAGCTAGATGACTTACTAAGGTTGCTTGAACTGAAATGTAGCCACTTGTGATTATACTGAGCAACAGTGCAATGTTTTTTCCAGTGTAATACCCTTAGAGGGACAGGTACGCTGAAATGCTGGACCCGTAATTTTCTCCACCATAAGAATCAAGCTACACCTCACTCACAAGGTTAAACCACAAGGTTAAACCATGTCTAAAATGCCTTGTTTTTAATGGACATGGCTAAGCAGTTCACGCTGGATTGTTTTTTAAGACATGGCCCACGATTATTTGCTTATTGTTTATCCCTGTCTGTAGTAGCAAGCATATTACAAGCACAGACTTTGAAAACAACGATTATATCATCAAGTGGGTACAACGATGCAGGGTACATGCCACAATCATATTAAATGTAGCTCAGTTATAGATGCTTGATTTACTGTTTACAGGTCTTCCTGCATAAAAACGGTGGGAAATGGAACAAGCTTTGGCATAGCCAATAGGTCTCGCTTTTGGGACCTTATAAGTATTTAGGTGTGCAACACAATATCCTTGGTGCAACAACATCAACTATTGCATGTCTAAACACTTATAAGGTCCCAAAGGCAAGACCTATTGGCTATGCCAATGCTTGTTGTTCTCTGAAGAAAGACCAAAAAAGGGGAGTTTCCCTTTGGAAAGCAAACAAAGCAATGTCCATGAATGCATGCATGTGTGTTTTTTTCAATATTGCATGTTCTGGGCGTTGTACATTCTGGATATGGATAAGGAAAAAAGCTGGTGGACATAACATCACCAAGCCCATTCTAAATAGAGTGGGGCTTGGGATGTCTATGTCCATAGGCGGATGATAATGGTAAGGGATTTCCCAGTGGCAGAGCGGTGGCAGTTTCACCTTGAAGAAACCTGCCAACCATGACATCTAGATGAGGAGGGGGATACAAAGGATGGCCAGAAGAGACAACTGTCTATTTATGGTGGCAGCCCTATTATCGCCCATATCTAACTCAGGCCCTCGCCCTTCTTGGGATAACTTCCACCTTTTTCTCAGAGAAAAAGGACAAATGGACGGGAAAAAGTGTCTAAACATGTCAGCACCAAGCATGCTAAAGGATCCGAGCCTGAACACTTAATGAATGCTGTATGGTCCGTACAGTCATCATAGTATTTTTTAATGTACATGATTTTTGAATGGACACTAAGAATAGACTATACTGATTTCCGGTATGACATAACAGGCAAGGCTATAATACTTTGCTTCTTTGATTTGGGAAGGATGCGTGTGCACTTTTACCAGTTCCCAGACTTGAATGAACATCTTCGTATTCCTTGAAAGTTGTAGCGTGCTGAAAGGAGCCCCTGCTACTGCTAGTCATAGAGAAGAGACACAGTACAGCGTGCAGCCTGCAAAACTGGGAGCTGGCTCATTATGCACAGCTAATGTCTTATTGTGTTCTTCAAATAAATGTGTTAATATTTGAGTATATTATTCTTAATTACTTAGTCTCACATAGATATGTATCCATGTGATACATTATTACAAGCTTTAGAGGTAGGCAAGCATCTTAGGGACGAAATAACTACACACGTCAGATTCTTGCCTACCTCTAAAGCTTGTAATAATGTATTACATATGTATCCATGTAATACATTATTACAAGCTTTAGAGGTAGGCAAGCACCTTAGGGACGAAATAACTACTCGCATCACTATCACAGAGGTAAGTTGATCTAAACGGGGCCCTCCCATGTGCTAACCTCATTGGCATCTACTGATTTTAATGTATAATTACGAAGCATGCAAAACATAAATGAAACATTTTACGTGTTTTCTTCATGCAATCCCATTGGATTTCATTGAAACTGAGCTTTCAGCACTTTACAAAACTCAACAATCGTGTGGAATTACAATTCATCGCAGTACCTCCTGGAAGTCACAGCGCAGAGAAACAAGATGGCGGCGCAAGATACCTGAAGCGGCTGAGTAGATCTGAGAAACGTCATCTTTCATGTTGCTTCATTTTGCTTCCACGCTCCCTTGCTTTCCCTTCTGATAAGAGGCCACCAGGGAAAAATGATGGAGGGCGTCAAGGTAGAGGTGGGGAAGGGGAGGGGAGGAGAGGAAGGTGTGTCGGGGGCAGCTGGGGGAAAGGACTCACGTACCTTACTCTCAAGGCTATGTAAGCCTCATGGTAATAATAATATAAACAAGAGCGTAAAAAAAGCGTGTAAGAAAGTAAAACAAGTTTACAGGAGAAGAGGAGGCAGCAGGGGGAGGGGAGAGAAGAGGGGGCCTGCGCTGGTTTACCTTGCGGGAGCGAGCAGGAACCATCTGTTAATTACAAACAGATGGTTTGAAAGCTCTCTCCAGCAAGGGAGTGTCCATCCCTACACATGATAAGAATTTGCATTTCCAAGCCGCACTGGCCCATTACAGTACTGTGAATACATAGAGGGTTTATCTGGGGCTCAAGTTGAAGAAATGTGACACTTTAGGAAATTCCTGCAGCTGTATTATGATCCCAACTCTGCATTGGCAGGCAGGCCGTTTGGTTGACAGAACACTCCATATAGAGAAGTAAGGAGGATCCATTGGCATCTTACCTAACTTTGCACCATCACCTCCTGTTAATGACAGACAAAGAGATCACCATCATGGCAGTCAGCTGCCAGAGAAATCCTAAAATATAACCATGAGCTTGTGGTCATAGCAGCAGAGTTTGTTAAGAAGAAGGCCCACCACTTAGCACGCTTCCTGGAGAAAACAGCACAAATAAGCGCGAGGCTCTGCTTGACACTTAAGCAGTGGTCCAACTCTGAGTGAAAGCACAGACTCCAATCTAATAGACAATGCTGCCAGCCATTCATTGCTTACTCTACAGCCACATCTTTGATTTCTCTTGAGACTCAGAAGTTTGAACCTTTTTGACCACCTCCTGAAATTGTACTCTGTACCCTACTTAAAGGGGCATATTCTCAAGAACGTGTGATAACCATTGCAAAAGTAACTTAACGCAACTTCCAACATCGCAGTGTATCGCAGGAAAATTATGCCATGTTAACCAAGCATTCTCAACATGGCGGTACCATGCGTTAGTCTCCTGATAACACGTCAACTTGACCATGTTAAAATCCACTCCATGCCGCAAAAATGCAAAATGCAAACACAAAAAAAGCTGCGATGAGGCCAATCACGATACTAAAATCAGCAAAAACCAGCTACAGTCCTGCAATTCACACACGTCAGGCAAGAAAATTCACCATAACAGTAGTAAAAAAACTAACAAACAAATGTCAACCAACAGTGAAGCATAATGGATGTTGCCGGAGCAAGTACGGAGGAGAACCAGAACCCCACAAGCCCCCTGGAGGACCTGTCTGGGACCTCGGGGTCAAGGAAGGCCAACGAGAAGAACAGTAGGAAGAAGCACTTTAGTCCGCAGGAAAACAGGATCCTGATAACGGAGGTGGTCCAATTATCTGCAAGCGTCTCAGCCTTTTTGGCATCTCTCAGGTTCGGAGTTCCCTTGCGGATCTACCGCCCCCATTCCCCACAACACCTGGGCAGCTGGCCCTGTCCAAATAAAAAAAAAAGTGCTACGCATATTTTATCTTAACACCTGCTCTCTAGTAAAGCACCATATGGATATTTTCCTGCTATTTATGGCAGAAAAACCAGACATCTTCCTAGTCACTGAAACCTGGCTAAACAATGATTCCACCCTTGATATGCTAGCTGCACTACCGCAGTACTACTATATCCTACATGTGAACCGACCTCCAGGAAAAACTGGTGGTGGAGTAGCCACGATTATACATAAAGACCATAACTTCACTATGATTACCCCCTTGAGCCTACCTGCTGTAGAGAATATGGTCATCAAACTAGACTCCGGTTCAGGACCTCTCATCTACGTCCTTGTTTACAGGCCCCCCACAGCAAATGTCCCTATTCCTGCTATCAATGAGGGAACAAATAGCGAACCTCACCATGAAATATGCGAATATACTGCTAATTGTTGACATGAATCATTGGTGGAACAACGCACTTGGTGGGCATCACACCGCTGAACTGTCCGACCTACTAACCAATCATAATTTTACTCAGCACATCTCCTCGGCCACACATGTCAAAGGGCACATACTGGACCAAATCTGGACTACAAATCTAACAGTATCCCTGCCCACGATCCTGCCATGCATAGGGTCAGATCAAGATTTATTAAAATTCACAGCAATGATCCCCTTCAATTATAAGACCTCCATGGTCGAGGGAGGCATGATAAGAAATGGTGTGCCCTTAACAAACAGGAATTCCTCGACTCATTGTCTAGCTCAGCCACTGCTCCCAACCTCGATATCAATATCATGGAAAAAAACATTTCAGCCTGGCTATTAGCGGCCAGCAATACTCATGCCCGCTCACAAAACGAAACCGCGCTCGCCGAGCAAACGCTCAGAAATGGTTCTTTAAGAAGCTAAATAACCAAATGTTAGCTCTCCGCCAAAAAGAAAGGAGATGGAGGTTAAGTTACTCCCTTGAAGAGAAACTCCTATACCAGAAAGCGCAGAAAGAATATAAGAATGTTGTTACCGCTGCCAAAGCTGCCCACTTCTCCGATAGAATCCTGAACTCCCACAATAGGTCGAAGGAAATCTTTTCCATAGTCAATGATCTTTGCAATGCAGAGAAAATAAAATCTAAACAGACACCCACCCAAGAATTATGTAACTCTCTGAACAACTACTTTATGGACAATATCTCAAACATTAAAGCTAGCATCCCCACACCCAGCACCATGTGGTCCCCCGGCACTACAACAACGAATCCGTCCACCTTAGATCACTTTCCTGATATCAGCACTCAGTCCCTCCTGGACTTGATGGCCAGAGTTAAATTAGGCACTCCCAGGGATTGCTGTCCACCTCACATTCTAAAATGCACCCTCTCTGCCCTGCCGCACACCATATTGCCTCTTTTGAACGAGTCCCTCTCCCTTTATGTTGGCTAGTAATATAGCCGAGACCTGCTTGAATTCTTTCAGTAATTTCATACCAAGAGTTAAAGCAGGTTCAGGACCGTATTCATTCTGAATTTGTTTTAGCACATCCGGTATTACCGCCATGGACGGAACACCATGTGTTTTTGTGTAAATGGAAGCAAAGACTGTACCCCAAGTGTCACAGTGCTCCACATGTGGTGCGACCCCCATTTGAAGGCAGATAGTCAGAATTCTGTGTTTCTCAATAGGGGTAGTATTCGGGAATACTGCCTCTATTTGAGTAATTTTCTGTGCTAACCAGAAAGGAATTTGTTCCCGTTTTGTGGGAGTTTTTTCAAGACATGATTGTATGTTCTGTGGTGTAATTTTATTTGTGTTCCCCTGATGAGGGGTCAGCTGTGGAATATTAACAGCTGTTTGGATTGTTGCAGTCCGCATTACATATTGGACTAACTGTCTATGTATTTTAATTAATAATTTTAGCTGTGCTAAAAGTTCTTCTCTTGACATTTTATTAATGTCTGGATGTGGTGTGTAGCTGGCTAGAAACGGCCACGTTGCTCCTGGTCTACCTAGTGGACCGAGCCTGGTAATGTGATCATTGTGTTTTAGGGCGCCTTTAAACCAGAGCAGGTGCTCTTGGTATTTTAATGGGATTTCAATCTCCTCAAAAGGAGTATATTCTTCCGGTGGTTCCTCTATTTTGTAATAGTGGAATTTGTGTGTTGTGGCCTTTGTCGCTGGAAAGTTTATCCATGAATAGAATACCTCTGTCTGCCGATATTCGTGTGCCTCTATCACGAAAATGACTGTACCACCTCGTGCTGTCAGTCCGTTTTCTATAAGTTTTATAGTTATAGTTTTTCTTATTTTGACCGGAATGAGGATAGCTTTCTGGTCATTCTGTAGGAGACTCGTGTCATCCTCCATTAGTCGGGCTGCTAATCTAGCTGCTTCCCTTTCCTCATCACTTTCCGTCATTTTACATGCAGAAAGGTTTTTCTGTTGCAGATCAAGTTTCAAGGAAACCAAAGATTAGGTGCACAATATTTTGGAACACTGTATCCTTCAGCGTTGAATAAACCAGAAACTTTACACAGGAATCTCTTCCTACTAAGTTCCGGCGGATTTTAACCTTTCACCCACTCCAGACGTCTATTGGAGTATTTACGGGAGGAAAGGTCTGTGTGAAAAAGCACGACTGAGTTACTCTAACGTCTTGCGTTAGTTTTATCGCCTTACCAAACGTTGGGCGCCATGTAGTGTAGTTCCTAATATCCCTATAGGCCCTGCGCATTGGAATAACATAAACAGCAGTGTAGACGTAGGACTGCGGTCTTCTAGGTCTCTACTGACTATGTTAGACTTAATTTAGGTTTGCGCCAGCTCGCTCAGGGGTCACTGGTAACTTTTTTGACTGAGTAGGAAGTGATCATCTTCCCTGGCTCAGACAAAAAGGGATTCAGCTTCCGACAACCGCATAAACATGACAACTTTGCTCCTCAGAATAAGAGTCAATCTCTAGAGTCGTGTGAAACAATAGACAGCTATTTCACTCAGTCAGTTGTGCAGATTTAATTTCACCAGTGCGCAGAGAATAGAGAGACAGGCGTTTTCAATAAAAGATATTATTTATTGAGCAGTCTTCTTTCTCATGCAAGAGAAATGAATTGCCACAATTGCAAGACTTGTTATTATAAAAAGTGCGTACAGTAAAAGGAGTATTACGAAATAATACTGTAAAAGCATTGATATGGTTTCTTAGCCATAAGATAGTTAAAATGAGTAAAATATGTACATTCAGATATACATTGGCTAACGACCTCAACTGGTGCTTCTAACTACGCCTACCCCGGTGTACCTGACCTAAGCCTAATACATGGGAGGGAGTAAGTAAGTAGCAGTTTAAGTTAAGTTGGTTTTGCCAAGAGTTTGATTCAAGAATTCTCTCTAAGGGTTTAGTCAGCACCGTACCACTGGAATAGAATGTAGGAGGTCTGGTATCTCCCTCTCAGGACCCGATATCTCAGTCACCCGCAAGGGTAGGCTGGAAACGCCTCAGCTGGATTTTCTCGGCAGGAGAAAAGACAGCGTCTTTCTCAGCGCATCAAAGAGGAGGGGCAGCATCCGTGGGCTTCTCGCATCTGCTGGGCTCTCTGCAAGGGGACAGCTGTTCTGCTCCAGTATACACCACCACCGTGTGTTTGCTTAAGGCAACGTTGGTATATTTATACCTGAAAGGTGCCGAGTTTGACGTAAGTTTTTGGACATAAGACTTCAATAAAGATGTCACGAAGAACTGATCGTTCTTACAGTGCTCGCAGGAGTTCTATTACTAATCAAAACAAAGCAAGCGGGGCTTTCCCAGGTTGCTGGGGTTTTGGTATGTCGAAAGAACTCGGTGTGCTCTGTAGGAATCTAAGGAAGTGGCTTCTGCTGTGTCATGGACTTTCATGGACTGCAGAGGAGAGTTACTGAAATATGGTTCTGATTATTATGCCATTTATAGGGATATGTATTGATTATAGCCGTATAGGGGCATGAGGTCACAATATTGATCGGGGTCCTAGATAAAACACATCACCTTGTCAACGCGTTTCGGTGCGTTAAGATCTTTGAGCACCTTCTTCAGGACAGACTTATGGGTTACAACAATTAATCTTCTTTTTGGATTGCTTTTACGTTAACCGTTTCTTTATAAGGTTTCTACTTCTGTTAGATTTGTCCGATTTCTGCTTCACTTTGTGTCAGTTTCATTCAAACCTACGGGAGAGAGGACGTGTCGACGGCCCTGCGTGAAACTGACTAGGCACTGGGATTGAAGATTTTCCTGCAAAAATTGTATGCAGAAACCCGGTAACAAAGTCCCCAGGAAAAAGAGAAGACCTGTTCGTGGATTAAACACAGGGGCCTAAAGAAATTCATTTTTTCAGGCGGATAATCAAGCAATCAACCCACTTGATACCTTGCGCAAATTTAAAGACGTGAGAAATCGCCTTAGACACGAAGAAAAATATTCTCATGTTTTTAAAAATAAATGAAACTGACACAAAGTGAAGCAGAAATCGGACAAATCTAACAGAAGTAGAAACCTTATAAAGAAACGGTTGACGTAAAAGCAATCCAAAAAGAAGATTAATTGTTGTAACCCATAAGTCCATTCTTTGAACACAAGTAATATTAGACTTGTGTGTAGACTAGTTGGTCACAGATGTGCCTTGAGCCACCCGGCTCTGCATCTGCAGTGTGCCGCCATTTTAAGATTGGAACTTGTGTTCTACATACTCTCATGCAGTTTCCAGCATTGCCAACCACGTTTCTTTTTATTTGGTCAAGTTCAATAAAGTTCAACCAGGAACGTCGTAGTGTTCTTTCCTCTCCAGTTTGTGTCTTTGTTGGGCAAGTTTTCAGCAGATCCAGTTTCCTTCATGAGATGCGGTACATTTTCTCGTTTTGAAACCAAGGTACTGTTTCATTCCGTTTTTTTTTCCTCCATCGAACCTGCTTCTGTCAAAACTGTACCTATTGTGTGCCTTTTGCTGACGCCATCTTTGGAGCGTGTGTTCCTCTATTACATTTTGTTCCCTATTACATTTTGATCAGTTTCAAAGGGAGGTGAATTCCCCTATAGGGAGGTGTTTTCCCCTATTACGTGTTGTTCTTTACATTTTGTTCATTTTCTCAGGGAGGTATATTCCCCTATAGTCAGTAGTTCCCCTATTACATTTTGTTCAGTTTCAAAGGGAAGTGTATTCCCTTATAGGGAGGTGTGTTTCCCTGATACTGTGAGTTTGTGGGTGGTGAGTACCCAACTATTAGTTTCTCTAAGGGAGGGGGATGGAGCTCTCATGCCATAAGTTGTGTAAGTGCAGTAGGGGGTTTGGAATCACTAGTCCTACCATGAGCTGTTCTTATTTCTCCTAGTTTGGATGGTTATGTAATTTGCAATGAATTTATTGGACATGTCATATGTATGTTTTATCATCTTTCATACATGTTATTTTCTTTAGTCATTATAAGGGGGAAGATGTGTTATAACCTATTTGTTTGGTTAATGCATCCTCCCTATTCTTGTTCCCTGCCTTACTGCTCAGCCAATGATGATGTAATCGGAATGTTGAGTGTATTTGTGCTTGAAGAGATGTCAGTTGAAGCGGATGGGCTGAGCAGCAAGGAGGCTGCTCCTGGTGGGGTATATTGTGATCTTACCATTATCCTGTAACTTATATTTCAACCTGTAACTTGATGAATAACCGTATAACTTGTTTTCCACATGACTAGTCTACGAGGCATTCTTGCATTTAACAGTTCCATCTCACTGTTTAACAATCTGGACTCTTGGCTCAAGCACTGTGTTGCTAATTATGAAGCCCCTGTCCCTAATGGAGTTTCCCACTCACAGTTCGCCATATTGTTGCCCTCGTCCTTGACACCTCCATTAGAATTTCGTTAGGAAGAGGTCAGGGATGTTTTCACTGAGGTTCCCCCAAAAATATCACTGGTCCTGATGAACTACTGCTCGACATATTGAAATATAATGTCGACGTATGAGCACGTCTTTTAACTCTTTATTAATACAGCTATTAGACAACAAATTCTGCCTTTTTTGTCTACCTCTGTAATTGTTCCCGTCTTCAAAAAGGGCAATAAAGATGAACCACATTGCTATCGCCTCACCTCCTTGATTGATTCTATGGTCACGGTAATGAGTAGAATTGTTTTGAGTAAATTAAAAATGTGGGCCAACATACACCAGATTTAGTCTGATGCACAATACGGTTTTCAGCTCCGGAATGGGATGGTGGACCAAGGTTTGAACCTCTATTTGCTTATAACTAAATATACCAACACTAAGGTGTGGTCACTCCACCTGGGTTTCATGTACTTAACTGCAGGATTTGATAGGGTCAATAAGGCTAAGCTTTGGAAACTATTATTGTTTTTTTACATCACTTACACTTTGACCTTACAGCCGCAGTCTATTATGGGCCTACAGGGGAGTGTATGTCAAACTTTGCCTTTAACACGGGTGTCAGACAAGGTTGTATACTAACTCTTTTTTTATTCAAACTACACATCAACAGCTTGAATAAGGTTTTTTGTGTAGAGGGCCATGATTTACCTATGGTGGATGGCTGCCGTATACCTGATTTACTCTACGCCTAACACCCTGTTCTGATTTCCAGAATTGCTTTAGGT
The DNA here is from genome assembly GCF_964263255.1 of Lissotriton vulgaris. NCBI lineage: Eukaryota > Metazoa > Chordata > Amphibia > Caudata > Salamandridae > Lissotriton > Lissotriton vulgaris. The sequence goes on from NC_141691.1 coordinate 1,675,785,637, forward strand.
TTACAGCGACTCCTAATTAGTTTTGTTGATTGTCTGGATAAAGACCTTAACATCTATTTTGCCAAGACTAGTATTATGGTAATTGAACCTAAAAATACCAAGAGCAGAGGTCATTATGTTAAAGGCAGCAAGCTTAGTAATGAAAAACTATTTCCCTATCTTGGGATCCTCTTTGATTCTTCTGTTTTCTGGTCATCTTTGATCAGCACCAGAATTCATGCCTTTTCTAGGAGCACTGGGTCGTTTTTGTTATTTTGCATCTAAATTCGGGCATAGTTGTGTCACAGCAATGCTGAAAATTCAGCAAGCTAAACGCCTAACCATAGCAATATACGGTGCTGAGATCATGGGGTATTCGAAATTGCTACAACTTCAAACGATAGAGAAAAGGTTCCTTAAGCATCTGCTTTCATTACCATGTAATCTGTCTACTTTTAATGTTCATCAAGAACATTGCTGGCTAGGTTTCTGATTTAATTCAAATCCTCCCACTGACTTTATGGCCGGCTGTCTGGCTCAAGACAGAACTTGTGCTTAACAGAGTAATAATCAAAGAATGTCTTCAGCTTGATTATGCACAATAAATCATGTTGCTTAATTATGTCAAGGATTGCTTTTTCAAATTATGACATCCTGATCTGTTCCACCCCCGAGACTTCATTGTCAAGGGTGATAATCCCTGGGTTAAGAAAGTTTTTTTGTTTACAAAATCTGATGATTGGGAATCTAGCTGGAGCTCTGTCAATGTCTTCTGTGAGATCACATGTTTTGATTTAAACAACCCTTTCCTAGCAACCTTACTTAAACTACAGGTGGTCAGACACCGTTTTTTATAATACCCCGTTTCAGGTTCAATTAAATAAATCAGTTGCTTCTTGTCCCCAATGGTTGGCAAAGGAGGAAGTTGATACTCCCTGTCAATGTGCTGTTCGAGACACAATGCACTTTCTTTGAATGCCCGTTTTTAAATCTATTTGCATAAAAGATTTTCAAAGCCAGTCTTGGTTGAGCTTAACATTACACTAGTTAGGCCCACCCTTGTGCATCTATAGAAGTTGATGGATATCAGAACCTGCAACTATGTTGCCTGTTTTTTAAATAGTGCCGTTAAAATGAGGAATTCAATTATTTTAGATTGATATATTAGTTTTGTGTGTTGTCTATGCACTCTTTTTGTTTCTAGCGGTGGCCTGGAAGGGCCTTGATGTGGCTTGTTATACGACTTGTTATTATTTTCATGACTTCTGGGTTTTATTGATATTGTTTTGATTTTATTGTCTTTCCCTTGGAAATTCAAAGGCAGGAAACTTTGAGAAATATGGGTACTAAACATAGCATTCATCAGAATTGCGAGAAATTCGCAAAATAAACTTTTTACAAGTTTGCACATTTCTATTCAAAATATACCTTGGAGATCCAGGTGTGTTAATATTGTCTCCCAGCAGAAGCGCTAGCCTTTTCTGGACTTTGAATACTAACAAAATGTAAAGAAGAACCAATACGATAGAGAGGGGTCCTAGGGAATGTTTTAAGACCTGGGGCGGACACGGCCCCCAATTACTTAACTTATAACCAACAAAAATGTCCACGGGTCTAACAATAGAAAGAGAGACTACCTCTGTGACATGATAATCCTAAGAAAAATCAACAACATCCTTGAAGTTAAGGAAAACCCATCAGTCACCACTCGATACCGCTCTAGTCATCATCTGGGACTCCTTATGGTATTACCACTGTGTGACATGAATGATGATACTGTGGACCTGATGACAGTGTCCTACATCCAATAATGTCACAACAGATGAACTTCTAGATGTTGGCTGATAGAGAAGAGTGATGGGAAAGGAAATTGCAGTGCCCGAAAAAAAGGTGTAGACAAAAAGTAATTTAAAATTGGGTAGATTAGAGAGACATTATGTTTTATTATTTTCACTCAAATAACCAAGATTAAAAACAGAGCAAAATGAGGCAGTTCTAACAAATATCTGCAAAAGTTAGTGTTCTTAGGTCGACATGTTTCAGCATATCAATGGACCCCTTTGTCTCTGTCTTCCTCAAGACCTTGTGAAATGTTATTGCTACTGCAATGTGTGACAAACACAAGAATGTGAATACAATGAAAAATGTTCACCTGGACTCCAAGGTGTATATCAGTATCCTTCTGCATGTGGGTTTATGAGGCCACTGGAAATAGATATATATTTTATTGTTATTGATTTGCAGGTAATCTGTGAAAGAGGTAGAAACAAAATCACAGGTGTCTCCTTACATAGACATCCCAAACAGGCTATAGTGCCCTACATTTACGTGTCTCTGTGTAGGTCGTAAATTATCATGTTTTTGATAATTTACGACCTACCTAAGAATTGTATATCTGGATCTGCCCAGGCTTATCAGAGACAGCAGGACATTCCATTTGGTCCTATGTTGTTTTGGTAATATTCTAAAAAAATTTACCACTCATTGGAGAAGAGTGTTATGAGGACATTGATGGCTAGCACCTTTCCTTTTTTCCTGGAAACATGGGAGCGGTGTGTACTTACCCTAAAGGTAAAAAGTAAATAGTCTCCCTTGAATTAGGCCATTTTCATGAGGACCTGCCCTGTCGCTGTATTCTTGTGCTATGCCTTTTTTCCTGGAAACATGGGAGCGGTGTGTACTTACCCTAAAGGTAAAAAGTAAATAGTCTCCCTTGAATGAGGCCATTTTCATGAGGGCCTGCCCTGTCGCTGTATTCTTGTGCTATGCCTGTAGACTGAGCGCTTAAGGAGTGTGCTCTTTCGAGTAGAACTGGTTAGTGGCGTTATGCATTAGAGTAAAGTCCATATCTACAACACTGTCCTAGAGGCCTCCAGTGCTCTCTGTCTTTCACCCCTCTCTAATTTCTTGGCTGTAATGTATACATCTCAGAGGCCTGGACCTGAACAATAGGTTCACCTTTTAACTAATTTGGCTAGCCAGACAGGGAAGCCATGATCTGCCAAACAAAATCGCAACCACGCCTCAGATGTCTGTTCAGTGACTTCCCAATTCACATTCACTTCTACTGTGCAGTGTAGACACATGAAATTTCAAGATGGTGCAACTTTTTTATTGAGTCAAACTTTCTTAGCAGCACCCACAGGCCAGAATAAACCTATGGACCAGAAAAAAAGGATTCTACTTGACTTTACACTAAAGCTCTGCAGAATCAGCTGAGAGAGGTCTATGGACCGGTACCAGAACAGCCATTGCTACTCAAAGCTAGGAAGAAGCCTAGACCAAGAAGAAGTCCTGACACTGTGCCTTTTCTGTCAGACATCTATCTATCTAACTATCTATGTATCTATCTATCTATCTATCTATCTATCTATCTATCTATCTATCTATCTATCTATCTACTATCTATCTATCTATGTATCTATCTATTTATCTATCTATCTATCTATCTATCTATCTATCTATCGATCTATCATCTATCGATCTATCTATCTATCTATCTATCTATCTATCTATCTATCTATCTATCTATCTATCTATCTGAAATGATCATGCTCGGGGAGGAGAGGAGAGGTACTTCCTGTCCTTGATGGCATGTACTAGTTCAAGCTGGCCCATGCATGGCAAAACAAGCAACTCAGGGGTGTTTCAGCCTTGTTGCCCTATTCAGTGAGGTGCAGCTTGATTCTAATGTCACTGCTAGCTAAGGGACACATTCATGAGCATGCCCATGCTAGCTAGATGACTTACCAAGGTTGCTTGAACTGAAATGTAGCCACTTGTGATTATACTGAGCAACAGTGCAATGTTTTTTTCGATGTAATACCCTTAGAGGGACAGGTACGCTGAAATGCTGGACCCGTAATTTTCTCCACCATAAGAATCAAGCTTCACCTTACTCACAAGGTTAAACCACAAGGTTAAACCATGTCTAAAATGGCTTGTTTTTAAAGGACATGGCTAAGCAGTTCACGCTGGATTGTTTTTTAAGACATGGCCCACGATTATTTGCTTATTGTTTATCCCTGTCTGTAGTAGCAAGCATATTACAAGCACAGACTTTGCAAACAACGATTATATCATCAAGTGGGTACAACGATGCAGGGTACATGCCACAATCATATTAAATGTAGCTCAGTTATAGATGCTTGATTTACTGTTTACAGGTCTTCCTGCATAAAAACGGTGGGAAATGGAACAAGCTTTGGCATAGCCAATAGGTCTCGCTTTTGGGACCTTATAAGTATTTAGGTGTGCAGCACAATATCCTTGGTGCAACAACATCAACTATTGCATGTCTAAACACTTATAAGGTCCCAAAGGCAAGACCTATTGGCTATGCCAATGCTTGTTGTTCTCTGAAGAAAGACCAACAAAGGGGAGTTTCCCTTTGGAAAGCAAACAAAGCAATGTCCATGAATGCATGCATGTGTGTTTTTTTCAATATTGCATGTTCTGGGCGTTGTACATTCTGGATATGGATAAGGAAAAAAGCTGGTGGACATGACATCACCAAGCCCATTCTAAATAGAGTGGGGCTTGGGATGTCTATGTCCATAGGCGGATGATAATGGTAAGGGATTTCCCAGTGGCAGAGCGGTGGCAGTTTCACCTTGAAGAAACCTGCCAACCATGACATCTAGATGAGGAGGGGGATACAAAGGATGGCCAGAAGAGACCACTGTCTATTTATGGTGACAGCCCTATTATCGCCCATATCTAACTCAGGCCCTCGCCCTTCTTGGGATAACTTCCACCTTTTTCTCAGAGAAAAAGGACAAATGGACGGGAAAAAGTGTCTAAACATGTCAGCACCAAGCATGCCAAAGGATCCGAGCCTGAACACTCAATGAATGCTGTATGGTCCGTACAGTCATCATAGTATTTTTTAATGTACATGATTTTGGAATGGACACTAAGAATAGACTATAGTGATTTCCGGTATAACATAACAGGCAAGGCTATAATACTTTGCTTCTTTGATTTGGGAAGGATGCGTGTGCACTTTTACCAGTTCCCAGACTTGAATGAACGTCTTCGTATTCTTTGAAAGTTGTAGCGTGCTGAAAGGAGCCCCTGCTACTGCTAGTCATAGAGAAGAGACACAGTACAACGTGCAGCCTGCAAAACTGGGAGCTGGCTCATTATGCAATGCTAATGTCTTATTGTGTTCTTTAAATAGATGTGTTAATATTTGAGTATATTATTCTTAATTACTTAGTCTCACATAGATATGTATCCATGTGATACATTATTACAAGCTTTAGAGGTAGGCAAGCATCTTAGGGACGAAATAACTACACACGTCAGATTCTTGCCTACCTCTAAAGCTTGTAATAATGTATTACATGGATATGTATCCATGTAATACATTATTACAAGCTTTAGAGGTAGGCAAGCACCTTAGGGACGAAATAACTACTCGCATCACTATCACAGAGGTAAGTTGATCTAAACGGGGCCCTCCCATGTGCTAACCTCATTGGCACCTACTGATTTTAATGTATAATTACGAAGCATGCAAAACATAAATGAAACATTTTACGTGTTTTCTTCATTCAATCCCATTGGATTTCATTGAAACTGAGCTTTCAGCACTTTACAAAACTCAACAATCGTGTGGAATCACAATTCATTGCAGTACCTCCTGGAAGCCACATCGCAGAGAAACAAGATGGCGGCGCGAGATACCTGAAGCGGCTGAGTAGATCTGAGAAACGTCATCTTTCATGTTGCTTCATTTTGCTTCCACGCTCCCTTGCTTTCCCTTCTGATAAGAGGCCACCAGGGAAAAATGATGGAGGGCGTCAAGGTAGAGGTGGGGAAGGGGAGGGGAGGAGAGGAAGGTATGTCGGGGGCAGCTGGGGGAAAGGACTCACGTACCTTACTCTCAAGGCTATGTAAGCCTCATGGTAATAATAATATAAACAAGAGCGTAAAGAAAGCGTGTAAGAAAGTAAAACAAGTTTACAGGAGAAGAGGAGGCAGCAGGGGGAGGGGAGAGAGGAGGGGGCCTGCGCCGGTTTACCTTGCAGGAGCGAGCAAGAACCATCTGTTAATTACAAACAGATGGTTTCAAAGCTCTCTCCAGCAAGGGAATCGCCAAACGTGCACGCGTTGCCATTCAAAGCAATGCAACGCGTGCATGTTTTTGACTGCAAAACTGAATCGATTTCTAAAGGTCTTTTTCCTGTGCAGCTCATGTGCGCTGCATTGGCGAGACCTAAAAAGGGATCATGGATGTGGCCAATAGAGACCTTGTGGGGATTTCCTCTGTAAAACTGCAGAAAAAATACTAAAAATTTGCATGAGAAATACAAATACTGTCTAATAAAACTGCATGCAAAAGTTGTAATTACGTGCCAGAATGCACATGTGACACAAGTATTTCCACACTAGATAATACTGCATTAGCTAATTTCATATGCAATATCACTGGAAATGTAGTGCCCACATCATTAGGCCTGGGTGGACACTTTAATTCCGCTAGCCGAATTGGCAGAATTCTGGCAACTCCATGTTACTATTGTAACGTGGAGTTCTGGCCAAATTCATCACATGGCAGAATTTTTCTTCCACGAGACTCCAGAAATGACAGCTGTTAAAGGCAAGCGAGCGAGATTCGGTGTCTCCCTAGTGTGATTTCTGATCGCTAGAAGGACTTCTGATGAGATTTTCTAACGCAGGTGGTCACGAGTGATAGCGGTCGCAGTCAGAGGGCTGCTTCTTGAGTAGATTTTGTACTCGAGTGGCAGTACACTCAACTCAAATGGCTCTTGCGCACCATGTGGTTCCATTCAAGCTGATTTTTCAATATGGAATGCGCTACCAGTGCTACATCTAAGCACAAGAAGCACAACATGCATATTTCCACACATTGGTGGAACTTCGTGAAAAATCGCAGAGTTTTTAAGTAATTCTGCGGAATTCCACAGAGTAAATTTCCATGAGTTCTGTCCATCCCTACACATGATAAGAATTTGCATTTCCAAGCCGCACTGGCCCATTACAGTACTGTGAATACATAGAGGGTTTATCTGGGGCTCAAGTTGAAGAAATGTGACACTTTAGGAAATTCCTGCAGCTGTATTATGATCCCAACTCTGCATTGGCAGGCAGGCCGTTTGGTTGACAGAACACTCCATACAGAGAAGTAAGGAGGATCCATTGGCATCTTACCTAACTTTGCACCATCACCTCCTGTTAATGACAAAGAGATCACCATCCTGGCAGTCAGCTGCCAGAGAAATCCTAAAATATAACCATGAGCTTGTGGTCATAGCAGCAGAGTTTGTTAAGAAGAAGGCCCGCCACTTAGCACGCTTCCTGGAGAAAACAGCACAAATAAGCGCGAGGCTCTGCTTGACACTTAAGCAGTGGTCCAACTCTGAGTGAAAGCACAGACTCCAATCTAATAGACAATGCTGCCAGCCATTCATTGCTTACTCTACAGCCACATCTTTGATTTCTCTTGAGACTCAGAAGTTTGAACCTTTTTGACCACCTCCTGAAATTGTACTCTGTACCCTACTTAAAGGGGCATATTCTCAAGAACGTGTGATAACCATTGCAAAAGTAACTTAACGCAACTTCCAACATCGCAGTGTATCGCAGGAAAATTATGCCATGTTAACCAAGCATTCTCAACATGGCGGTACCATGCGTTAGTCTCCTGATAACACGTCAACTTGACCACGTTAAAATCCACTCCATGCCGCAAAAATGCAAAATGCAAACACAAAAAAAGCTGCGATGAGGCCAATCACGATACTAAAATCAGCAAAAACCAGCTACAATCCTGCAATTCACACACGTCAGGCAAGAAAATTCACCATAACAGTAGTAAAAAAACTAACAAACAAATGTCAACCAACAGTGAAGCATAATGGATGTTGCCGGAGCAAGTACGGAGGAGAACCAGAACCCCACAAGCCCCCTGGAGGACCTGTCTGGGACCTCGGGGTCAAGGAAGGCCAACGAGAAGAACAGTAGGAAGAAGCACTTTAGTCCGCAGGAAACCAGGATCCTGATAACGGAGGTGGTCCAATTATCTGCAAGCGTCTCAGCCTTTTTGGCATCTCTCAGGTTCGGAGTTCCCTTGCGGATCTACCGCCCCCATTCCCCACAACACCTGGGCAGCTGGCCCTGTCCAAATAAAAAATAAAGTGCTACGCATATCTTATCTTAACACCTGCTCTCTAGTAAAGCACCATATGGATATTTTCCTGCTATTTATGGCAGAAAAACCAGACATCTTCCTAGTCACGGAAACCTGGCTAAACAATGATTCCACCCCTGATATGCTAGCTGCACTACCGCAGGACTACTATTTCCTACATGTGAACCGACCTCCAGGAAAAACTGGTGGTGGAGTAGCCACGATTATACATAAAGACCATAACTTCACTATGATTACCCCCTTGAGCCTACCTGCTGTAGAGAATATGGTCATCAAACTAGACTCAGGTTCAGGACCTCTCATCTACGTCCTTGTTTTCAGGCCCCCCACAGCAAATCTCCCTATTCCTGCTATCAATGATGCAATAGCACTCAATAGCACTCAAAAGAAAACACTACACCAAAAATGTATGAAAATACGTACTGCTTTAACAAAATAATATATTCTTCAGTTTCAAATTATGCAGTGTAAGACATTTCAGGTTAACTTATTATCAACAATTCTATTATTTAAATTGCTAAGCAATTAATCAATTAGCTTGTCAATACTCTCACACTTATTACTCTAGGGTTCACAGTTCAGTACCTTATAATCAATCAGGTGAAATATCAATCCGCTAGAACCTTGGGAGAGAAAACTACAGCTCAATCTAAGTACATGTAGATTTCCTTTTGGAGATGAAAGCACAAAACTTATTAGTCAGGAAATTGATACAGACTTTGACAATGTGCTAGCTTAAATCATCAACTGTACATTACTAGCGTTTCTAGCGTTTAATTAGACATAGTTTCTAAATATGACCTATACTCTTCAACTGGTCTCAGCGATAGCAATAATACTTTTAACCTGCTATGCAAACTTTCAATTAATTACTATAGTTCATTACCTTTTTAAACAAGCACTATAACAATAACTGGCAGGTAACCTTTAAGCTTTCTCAGGCCAGTTAATTATGCATTGTACTTGACTATTTAGTTGGTTTCTCACCAACCCTACTCCACCAGAGGGGGAAAAGGAAGTAATCTGTCACCAACTGTTAAGTACCATGTTTTTGTAGTCAGTTATGTAGTTTTTAACAGTTAGGCCACTCGTTTCTTAGGCCCTCCTCCCTCTTCCTTCCTCCTCAGTTCTGCACCGGGTGGGGGAGGAAACCAGACGAGTAGGAGACCTTATCGGAGCTCCCTCGCCCTCCCTCGCTCTTCCCTGCTTACTTGTGAGGGTGGCCAGCAGGCGGATCTTCCGCTCACCCTCTTTGCCTCAAGATGCTCCTCCTGATCAGCTCGGCCTCCTCGCCCCCTCACAGAGGAGCGGAGACCTTTCCAGCAACCAAATCGAAGCACGGACACGGTGATGCAGCCTCGCCACAGGGCTGCTCCTCACCGTCTAGGATCTGTCCCTCGGCGCTCCAATCGATCCCAGCCACTCGCCGAAGCCGCCTCCTCACAGCTCTCCTCAGCGTCACGTCGTCGACTTCCACACGCCCCCGGGCTCTACTGCGCATGCGCGGGGGAGAAGTGACTCCGCACCGGGCCTGCTCAATCCTCGGCCCCTTCTCTCATCACAGTCCACCAATTCAGTGGGGAATTAGCGCGCTGACGCCGTGAAGGAGCACTAGCCTCTCGCTCACTCCTGACTCCACCGGACACCGACACAGAGCGCGACAGGTGCCCCCGGGGTCCCGTTCACGGCGCTGGCCTCACAAGGCTGCCCAGGCTCAAGGGAATCTTCCTCCAATCTCCAACACCTGGTCTAACAGTAAAGGGTCGGCTCCCTGCCAGTCCTGACACAGGTAAGAGATGCCCAGTGCCACCCAGGTCAAAAGCTTACTTCTCGCCCTCAAAAGGGGAAGGGGGGATCAAAGGGGCTTCCACAGGATAAGCCACAGGCCACTCGTTCCACTCTAGGACACCAGCCCTTCTTTCTGGATAGATAACAGGAACACTCTTTAGTTCAGTTCCCACCACTGGGCAGAGGACTGCGCTCCACAGCACCGCAGTCTCCTTCTCCTGCTTACACCCCCCCCTGTTTTAGAGCTAGGGGTCAGACAGGCACCCAGGGTCTCCCTGAAACTTCCGCAGCGGGGACAAGACAAGGAACCCACAGGAGAAATGGAGAAGTGGAATTATTAGGCTGCTTCCCAGTCCAGGAGCTCAACCCTTACACTAGTCTCCTCCCACCTGCCAGGTTAGCCTGTCCTCCAGCTGGCTCTCACAGGTAGACAAAATGGCTGCCCCGCATTCCGCCTTATATAGGATGCCCTTCAGTGGTCCAGAATGGACCAGAAGGTTCTGGAATGCCCTATGTTAGGCTATGGCCAAGTTCTGTTGGTGACAGTTGGGGCAGTTGGTGGCCACCATTTTAGGTGGTGCCAACTTTCCTGTCAGAACAGGCCTCTGGGCCTGAGGTAAAAGATTATGAGGGGGAGAGAGAACACCTATCCCCCTGGCCAACACCTACAAAAAGTCAGTAGACACAAAAATTAATAAGGGTATGAGGGGCAAAAAGGGGACAAAATAAATAACAATTAGGAGGGATTTCGCCAAAAAGCCAGACAGGTCTAACACGCGTCCCCCCCAGTTGAAAGTGGGGAGAACTACCCAACCCCTTGGGAGTCCTCATCACTAAGGCGGAAATACCTGGAGAGACCGTCTGCATTGGCGTGGTCCACTCCAGGCCGATGTTCCACCCGGAAGTCCATTCCCTGTAGGGAGATGGACCACCTCAACAACTTGGGATTTTCCCCCTTCATCTGCATCAGCCAACGAAGGGGTCGGTGGTCAGTCTGAACCAGGAAGTGCGAGCCAAAGAGGTATGGCCGCAGCTTCTTCAGAGCCCACACCACCGCAAAAGCTTCCCTCTCAATGGCACTCCACTTCTGTTCCCGGGGAAGCAGTCTCCTGGATAAGAAGACTACGGGTTGATCCAGGCCCTCTTCATTCAGTTGCGATAACACTGCCCCAATGCCATGTTCTGATGCATCTGTTTGGACAATGAACTCCTTGGAGAAGTCTGGGGCCCTCAGGACCGGTGCCGCACACATTGCCTGTTTCAACTTTTCAAAGGCTTGCTGACAAGCCTTTGTCCAAACTACCCGTCGAGGTTGTTTCTTGGAGGTGAGCTCTGTGAGGGGCGCTACAATAGTGCCATACCCCTTCACAAAGCGACGGTAGTATCCTGTGAGGCCCAGGAAAGCTCGGACCTCAGTCTGTATCTTGGGGGGTTCCCAGGCCATGATTGCCTAAATCTTCGCCTGCAGGGGCTGCACAGTCCCCCTACCCACCAAGTGTCCAAGGTACACAACCGACCCCTGCCCAATCTGGCATTTGCTGGCTTTGATGGTTAATCCAGCTTGTCTCAGGGCCTGGAGAACGGCCTGCAAATGCTGCAGATGGTCCTCCCAACTGCTACTGAAGACAGCAATGTCATCCAAGTAAGCAGCAGAGAAACTCTCCATTCCAGAGAGGACCTGGTTCACCAGCCGCTGAAATGTGGCAGGGGCGTTCTTGAGCCCAAAGGGCATCACACAGAACTGGTAGTGTCCCTCAGGCGTGGAGAAGGCTGACCTTTCCCTTGCTCCATCTGTCAAGGAGATCTGCCAGTACCCTGAAGTGAGGTCAAAGGTACTCAGATATTGGGCAGCTCCTAGCCGGTCAATCAATTCATCCGCCCTAGGGATCGGATGAGCATCAGTCCTTGTCACTGAATTCAGTCCTCGGTAGTCCACACAGAACCTCAGTTCAGGTGTGGTGCCTGGGGGTGCGGCTTTTGGCACGAGCACCACCGGACTGGACCAAGGGCTGTTGGAAGGTTCAATTACTCCCAGCTCTAGCATCTTGGCAACTTCTCCATGGATGCTAGCCTTCACCTTGTCAGACAGCCGGTAGGTCTTGGACTTCACTGGTGGGCTGTCTCCTGTGTCCACATCATGGGTACACAGGTGGGTCCTTCCCGGGACAAGGGAGAACAATGAAGAGTACTGCTCCAAGATCTGGCGGCAGTCCTCCCGTTGCTCAGGAGTTAGAGTAGGAGAGAGAATCACTCCCTCCACTGACCCATCCTTCTCTTGGGACGAAAAGAGATCTGGGAGAGGTTCGCTTTCCGCTTTCTCTTCGCCGTCAGTCACCATCATCAGCATGACTTCGGGCCTCTCATGGTGGGGCTTGAGTCGGTTGGCATGCAGCACCCGTAGGGGCTGTCGAGGGGTCTTAGGGTCCACCAGGTATGTGGCCTTACCCTTCTTCTCCAACACCTCAAAGGGACCTGTCCAGCGATCCTGGAGGGCGCTAAGCTCTCCAGGCTCCATCACCCACACTTTCTGTCCAGGCTCCAGTTTCACCTGGTGAGCATTGTGGTCATACCACTCCTTCATGACTGCCTGGCTGGCCTCCAAGTTGTCAGAAGCTTGCTTCCACAACTTCGCCATTTGGCTCCTGAAGGCCAGCATGTAGCTCACCACATCCTGGGGGGGTTTCCTGGGAGATTTCTCCCAACCATCCTTCACCAGGCTGAGAGGACCGCGTACAGGGTGCCCATACAGAAGCTCAAAGGGGCTGAAGCCCACTCCCTTCTGGGGCACTTCCCTGTAGGAAAAGAGTAAACAGGGTAGGAGGACATCCCATTTCCTCCGCAGGCTCTCGGGCAGACTTCTGATCATGCCCTTCAAGGTCTTATTAAACCTCTCAACCAGTCCATTCGACTGGGGGTGATAAGGAGTGGTGAACCGGTAGGTCACTCCACACTCCTTCCACATTGCCCGCATGTAAGCTGACAGGAAGTTGGTCCCCCTGTCGGACACAACTTCCTTGGGAAATCCCACTCGGGTAAAGATTCCCATTAGGGCTCTTGCCACTACAGGTGCAGTGACTGTCCTCAGAGGTATTGCCTCTGGGTACCGTGTGGCATGATCCACCAGTACCAGGATAAACCTGTGACCAGCTGCTGTTGGTGGATCCAAAGGCCCTACAATGTCGATGCCCACCCTCTCAAAGGGGGTGCTAACGACTGGAAGTGGTTCCAGGGGAGCTTTTAGCTTCACCCCTGTTTTCCCACTGGCCTGGCAGGTTACACATGTCCTACAGTATGTGTTGGACGCCACTTTCATCTGAGGCCAGTAAAAGTGGAGGACAAGCCGTGCAAAGGTCTTATCCTGACCTAAGTGTCCTGCCAGGGGTATGGCATGAGCCAATTCCAAAAGAAAGGCTCGGTACTGTTGCGGGACTACCAAGGCCCTCGATGAACCAGGCGAGGGTACCTTGGGTTCACTGTAGAGGAGTCCATCCTCCCAGTAAATATGGTAATGTCCCGTAACATCACCTGCTGCTTGGGCTTCAGCCTGTCGCCTCAGTCCCTCAAGGGTGGGGCACTCCCTCTGCCCCTTACAGAATTCCTCTCTGGTAGGACCTCCCTCCACATGCCACTCCGCAGGGATGGGTAAATCCTCCAGAGAGTCTACTTCCCCCTCCACGGACTCCTGGTCCACCACCGCAGGTGGCCGATCTGTCTCATGGGGTGTGGAAGCCGGAGCAGGCTTTCTCTGTCTCCGGGTCTGTCCCTTCTTAGCAGCGGGTTGGGCCATTGTTCCAGGCTCCAACCCAGGCGAACTCCCTCTCCGGGCAGTCGCAGACCGTGTGCTGACACAGGCCCAGTCAGGTGTACCCAGCATCGCAGAATGCGTCCGGTATTCCACCTCTCTCCAAGTGTTATGTTCCATGTCATTCCCCAACAGACAATCGACTGGCACGGCAGGGCTTACGGCAACTCGAAGTGAACCTGCAACCCCCTCCCACTCAAAGGGAACCTCAGCCACTGGATAGTGGCCCATTCTGCCGTCAGCCATCGCGGCGGGGTGGAGTACATTAGGAACAACCTGCTCTGGAGACACCAGCTGACTTCTTACCAAAGTCATGCTGGCTCCTGTAACTCTCAGAGCCTCCCCTCTCTGGCCATTGATGGTAACCCATTGCCCATACTTTGTAGTATTTGGGGGCACCTGGATCTTTGGCACCATCTCCCGCTCTCCCAGGGACACTAAGGTGACACCCGCCCACTCACCCCCCTTATTTAAGGGCAACTCCTCCCCGAGCGCTACACTAGCTACTCCCGGTGACTTTCCTCCGGTGGGAGGGGGTGGTCTCTTTGGGCATCTGACATCTCCCTTATAATGTCCAACGCCACCGCATTCAAAACAGTGGAGAACCCTGGGCTGCTGGCTTTGGCCAGGATTAGGGTTCCGGGGCGGGTTTGCCCTAGGGGTGAAACCTGCTCCCTTCCCTCCTTCTTCTGGGGGGCGCCCTGTCCGGCTTTTTGAGATTCCCCTCCAGTCCCCTTGGAGGACACCCGGGTACTTGCCCAGATGTCCGCCTCCTCTGCAAGCTTCCGGGGATTGGTCAGCTTGCTGTCCACCAGGTGTTGGCGCAGCTCAGGAAAACATTTCTCGAGGAGGTGTTCTCTCAAAAATAGATCGTACAGCCCCTCATAATCTTTTACCTCACTGCCCTTGACCCAACCCTCTAAGGCCTTTCTGGCGTAGTCAAGGAAGTCCACCCAGTTCTGAGTGCTCAACTTGTGGCTCCCCCTGAACTTCTGTCGGTACTTTTCTGGGGTGAGCCCGAACTTCCTTAACAACGCCAGCTTCATGGTGGGGTAGTTTGTCTGTTCCTCTGGATCCAGGGCCAGCAAGGTGTCCCGACCAGCAGGAGGCATGTACTTGTACAAACTACCCCCCCGTGCTTCTCCTGCACTCCATGAACCCTCAGAGAAACCTCATAAGCGGCCAGCCACTTAGCTACATCGTCCCCCTGACTGAAGCTCGCTATCAGGTCCTTTGGTATATAGGGTTTGGTCTCCCTGGCTGACTCCTTTGGTTCGCTGCCACCATTCCTATCAGGAGAGGACCCCCGTCGCAGACTTTGGAGCTCCAGTTCCTTCAGTCTAAACTCGTGGACCATCCTCCTCTCCTCTTTCTCCTGCTCCAACTTAGCCAACTCCCACCTTAACTGTCTTTTCTCCCTCCTATCGGTGAGCTCGGCTTCCGTTAGGCTTTCCCCCGAGATGCTACTGCCCTTTCTGGAGTAGGACACTGGTCCGGTGAGTAAGTTTTCCCCCTCATGGCGAAATAACTCTTCTACCTCCCCCACCGTGTCCTGGTCGACCTCTTCATCCTCCTCCTTCTTTCCTTGGTGTGCCTCCACCCAAGCCCTAAGACTGGTCTGGAGCTCCCCCTTCCTGGCACCATGTTTGAAAAAGACCCCCATCTGTTGGCATAACATTTTCAATTGTGACACGGAATAGACTTCCAGGTTTTCCACAGCGAACTCCATTGTGAGTCAGGCAAACCTGGATACACACCAGAAATTTCAGAGTGGCAAGGGCAACCTAAAGCCAACTCCACCCACCACCAGGAATAAATTTAGAAAAAACAAAAAGACTAATTGGGAGGGCAGCAAGGAGAAAACTCCTGGTGTAGGTTTGGTGTATTACGTCAAATTACTAGTAAGTAGCTGCAACCAAGTCCGTAATCCCACCGCTGCCACCAATATGTTGGAATTAGGTAGCCTGGCCTAGGGCAAGACTAGCATAACAGAGGCACAGTGTAAAGGTTGCAGACCACCCAAAAGTAATTCCACGCAATAGCACTCAAAAGAAAACACTACACCAAAAATGTATGAAAATACGTACTGCTTTATAAAAATAATATATTCTTCAGTTTCAAATTATGCAGTGTAAGACATTTCAGGTTAACTTATTATCAACAATTCTATTATTTAAATTGCTAAGCAATTAATCAATTAGCTTGTCAATACTCTCACACTTATTACTCTAGGGTTCACAGTTCAGTACCTTATAATCAATCAGGTGAAATATCAATCCGCTAGAACCTTGGGAGAGAAAACTACAGCTCAATCTAAGTACATGTAGATTTCCTTTTGGAGATGAAAGCACAAAACTTATTAGTCAGGAAATTGATACAGACTTTGACAAGGTGCTAGCTTAAATCATCAACTGTACATTACTAGCGTTTCTAGCGTTTAATTAGGCATAGTTTCTAAATATGACCTATACTCTTCAACTGGTCTCAGCGATAGCAATAATACTTTTAACCTGCTATGCAAACTTTCAATTAATTACTATAGTTCATTACCTTTTTAAACAAGCACTATAACAATAACTGGCAGGTAACCTTTAAGCTTTCTCAGGCCAGTTAATTATGCATTGTACTTGACTATTTAGTTGGTTTCTCACCAACCCTACTCCACCAGAGGGGGAAAAGGAAGTAATCTGTCACCAACTGTTAAGTACCATGTTTTTGTAGTCAGTTATGTAGTTTTTAACAGTTAGGCCACTCGTTTCTTAGGCCCTCCTCCCTCTTCCTTCCTCCTCAGTTCTGCACCGAGTGGGGGAGGAAACCAGACGAGTAGGAGACCTTATCGGAGCTCCCTCGCCCTCCCTCGCTCTTCCCTGCTTACTTGTGAGGGTGACCAGCAGGCGGATCTTCCGCTCACCCTCTTTGCCTCAAGATGCTCCTCCTGATCAGCTCGGCCTCCTCGCCCCCTCACAGAGGAGCGGAGACCTTTCCAGCAACCAAATCGAAGCGCGGACACGGTGATGCAGCCTCGCCACAGGGCTGCTCCTCACCGTCCAGGATCTGTCCCTCGGCGCTCCAATCGATCCCAGCCACTCGCCGAAGCCGCCTCCTCACAGCTCTCCTCAGCATCACGTCGTCGACTTCCACACGCCCCCGGGCTCTACTGCGCATGCGCGGGGGAGAAGTGACTCCGCACCGGGCCTGCTCAATCCTCGGCCCCTTCTCTCATCACAGTCCACCAATTCAGTGGGGAATTAGCGCGCTGACGCCGTGAAGGAGCACTAGCCTCTCGCTCACTCCTGACTCCACCGGACACCGACACAGAGCGCGACAGGTGCCCCCGGGGTCCCGTTCACGGCGCTGGCCTCACAAGGCTGCCCAGGCTCAAGGGAATCTTCCTCCAATCTCCAACACCTGGTCTAACAGTAAAGGGTCGGCTCCCTGCCAGTCCTGACACAGGTAAGAGATGCCCAGTGCCACCCAGGTCAAAAGCTTACTTCTCGCCCTCAAAAGGGGAAGGGGGGATTAAAGGGGCTTCCACAGGATAAGCCACAGGCCACTCGTTCCACTCTAGGACACCAGCCCTTCTTTCTGGATAGATAACAGGAACCCTCTTTAGTTCAGTTCCCACCACTGGGCAGAGGACTGCGCTCCACAGCACCGCAGTCTCCTTCTCCTGCTTACACCCCCCCCTGTTTTAGAGCTAGGGGTCAGACAGGCGCCCAGGGTCTCCCTGAAACTTCTGCAGCGGGGACAAGACAAGGAACCCACAGGAGAAATGGAGAAGTGGAATTATTAGGCTGCTTCCCAGTCCAGGAGCTCGACCCTTACACTAGTCTCCTCCCACCTGCCAGGTTAGCCTGTCCTCCAGCTGGCTCTCACAGGTAGACAAAATGGCTGCCCCGCATTCCGCCTTATATAGGCTGCCCTTCAGTGGTCCAGAATGGACCAGAAGGATCTGGAATGCCCTATGTTAGTCTATGGCCAAGTCCTGTTGGTGACAGTTGGGGCAGTTGGTGGCCACCATTTTAGGTGGTGCCAACTTTCCTGTCAGAACAGGCCTCTGGGCCTGAGGTAAAAGATTATGAGGGGGAGAGAGAACACCTATCCCCCTGGCCAACACCTACAAAAAGTCAGTAGACACAAAAATTAATAAGGGTATGAGGGGCAAAAAGGGGACAAAATAAATAACAATTAGGAGGGACTTCGCCAAAAAGCCAGACAGGTCTAACAATGAGGGAACAAATAGCGAACCTCACCATGAATTATGCAAATATACTGCTAATTGTTGACCTGAATCATTGGTGGAACAACGCACTTGGTGGGCATCACACCGCTGAACTGTCCGACCTACTAACCAATCATAATTTTACTCAGCACATCTCCTCGGCCACACATGTCAAAGGGCACATACTGGACCAAATCCGGACTAGTAATCTAACAGTATCCCTGCCCACGATCCTGCCATGCATAGGGTCAGATCAAGATTTATTAAAATTCACAGCAATGATCCCCTTCAATTAAAAGACCTCCATGGTCGAGGGAGGCATGATAAGAAATGGTGTGCCCTTAACAAACAGGAATTCCTTGACTCCTTGTCTAGCTCAGCCACTGCTCCCAACCTCGATATCAATATCATGGAAAAAAACATTTCAGCCTGGCTATTAGCGGCCATTAATACTCATGCCCGCTCACAAAACGAAACCGCGCTCGCCGAGCAAACGCTCAGAAATGGTTCTTTAAGAAGCTAAAAAACCAAAAGTTAGCTCTCCGCCAAAAAGAAAGGAGATGGAGGTTAAGTTACTCCCTTGAAGAGAAACTCCTATACCAGAAAGCGCAGAAAGAATATAAGAATGTTGTTACCGCTGCCAAAGCTGCCCACTTCTCCGATAGAATCCTGAACTCCCACAATAGGTCGAAGGAAATCTTTTCCATAGTCAATGATCTTTGCAATGCAGAGAAAATAAAATCTAAACAGACACCCACCCAAGAATGATGTAACTCTCTGAACAACTACTTTATGGACAATATCTCAAACATTAAAGCTAGCATCCCCACACCCAGCACCATGTGGTCCCCCGGCACTACAACAACGAATCCGTCCACCTTAGATCACTTTCCTGTTATCAGCACTCAGTCCCTCCTGGACTTGATGGCCAGAGTTAAATTAGGCACTCCCAGGGATTGCTGTCCACCTCACATTCTAAAATACACCCTCTCTGCCCTGCCGCACACCATATTGCCTCTTTTGAACGAGTCCCTCTCCCTTTATGTTGGCTAGTAATATAGCCCAGACCTGCTTGAAGTCTTTCAGTAATTTCATACCAAGAGTTAAAGCAGGTTCAGGACCGTATTCATTCTGAATTTGTTTTAGCACATCCGGTATTACCGCCATGGACGGAACACCATGTGTTTTTGTGTAAATGGAAGCAAAGACTGTACCCCAAGTGTCACAGTCCTCCACATGTGGTGCAACCCCCATTGGAAGGCAGATAGTCAGAATTCTGTGTTTCTCAATAGGGGTAGTATTCGGGAATACTGCCTCTATTTGAGTAATTTTCCGTGCTAACCAGAAAGGAATTTGTTCCCGTTTTGTGGGAGTTTTTCCAAGACATGATTGTATGTTCTGTGGTGTAATTTTATTTGTGTTCCCCTGATGAGGGGTCAGCTGTGGAATATTAACAGCTGGTTGGATTGTTGCAGTCCGCATTACATATTGGACTAACTGTCTATGTATTTTAATTAATAATTTTAGCTGTGCTAAAAGTTCTTCTCATGACATTTTATCAATGTCTGGATGTGGTGTGAAGCTGGCTAGAACCGGCCACGTTGCTCCTGGTCTACCTAGTGGACCGAGCCTGGTAATGTGATCATTGTGTTTTAGGGCGCCTTTAAACCAGAGCAGGTGCTCTTGGTATTTTAATGGGATTTCAATCTCCTCAAAAGGAGTATATTCTTCCGGTGGTTCCTCTATTTTGTAATAGTGGAATTTGTGTGTTGTAGCCTTTGTCGCTGGAAAGTTTATCCATGAATAGAATACCTCTGTCTGCCGATATTCGTGTGCCTCTATCACGAAAATGACTGTACCACCTCGTGCTGTCAGTCTGTTTTCTATAAGTTTTATAGTTATAGTTTTTCTTATGTTGACCGGAATGAGGATAGCTTTCTGGTCATTCTGTAGGAGACTCGTGTCATCCTCCATTAGTCGGGCTGCTAATCTAGCTGCTTCCCTTTCCTCATCACTTTCCGTCATTTTACATGCAGAAAGGTTTTTCTGTTGCAGATCAAGTTTCAAGGAAACCAAAGATTAGGTGCACAATATTTTGGAACACTGTATCCTTCAACGTTGAATAAACCAGAAACTCTACATAGGAATCTCTTCCTGCTAAGTTCCGGCGGATTTTAACCTTTCACCCACTCCAGACGTCTATTGGAGTATTTACGGGAGGAAAGGTCTGTGTGAAAAAGCACGACTGAGTTACTCTAATGTCTTGCGTTAGTTTTATCGCCTTACCAAACGTTGGGCGCCATGTAGTGTAGTTCCTATTTTCCCTATAGGCCCTGCGCATTGGAATAACATAAACAGCAGTGTAGACGTAGGACTGCGGTCTTCTAGGTCTCTACTGACTATGTTAGACTTAATTTAGGTTTGCGCCAGCTCGCTCAGAGGTCACTGGTAACTTTTTTGACTGAGTAGGAAGTGATCATCTTCCCTGGCTCAGACAAAAAGGGATTCAGCTTCCGACAAACGCATAAACATGACAACTTTGCTCCTCAGAATAAGAGTCAATCTCTAGAGTCGTGTGAAACAATAGACAGCTATTTCACTCAGTCAGTTGTGCAGATTTAATTTCACCAGTGCGCAGAGAATAGAGAGACAGGCGTTTTCAATAAAAGATATTATTTATTGAGCAGTCTTCTTTCTCATGCAAGAGAAATGAATTGCCACAATTGCAAGACTTGTTATTATAAAAAGTGCGTACAGTAAAAGCAGTATTACGAAATAATACTGTAAAAGCATTGATATGGTTTCTTAGCCATAAGATAGTTAAAATGAGTAAAATATGTACATTCAGATATACATTGGCTAACGACCTCAACAGGTGCTTCTAACTACGCCTACCCCGGTGTACCTGACCTAAGCCTAATACATGGGAGGGAGTAAGTAAGTAGCAGTTTAAGTTAAGTTGGTTTTGCCAAGAGTTTGATTCAAGAATTCTCTCTAAGGGTTTAGTCAGCACCGTACCTCTGGAATAGAATGTAGGAGGTCTGGTATCTCCCTCTCAGGACCCGATATCCCAATCACCCGCAAGGGTAGGCTGGAAACGCCTCAGCTGGATTTTCTCGGCAGGAGAAAAGACAGCGTCTTTCTCAGCGCATCAAAGAGGAGTGGCAGCGTCCGTGGGCTTCTCGCATCCGCTGGGCTCTCTGCAAGGGGACAGCTGTTCTGCTCCAGTATACACCACCACCGTGTGTTTGCTTAAGGTAACGTTGGTATATTTATACCTGAAAGGTGCCGAGTTTGACGTATGTTTTTGGACATAAGACGTCAATAAAGATGTCACTAAGAACTGATCGTTCTTACAGTGCTCGCAGGAGTTCTATTACTAATCAAAACAAAGCAAGCGGGGCTTTCCCAGGTTGCTGGGGTTTTGGTATGTCGAAAGAACTCGGTGTGCTATCTAGGAATCTAAGGAAGTGGCTTCTGCTGTGTCATGGACTTTCATGGACTGCAGAGGAGAGTTACTGAAATATGGTTCTGATTATTATGCCATTTATAGGGATATGCATTGATTATAGCCGTATAGGGGCATGAGGTCACAATATTGATCGGGGTTCTAGATAAAACACATCACCTTGTCAACGCGTTTCGGTGCGTTAAGATCTTTGAGCACCTTCTTCAGGACAGACTTATGGGTTACAACAATTAATCTTCTTTTTGGATTGCTTTTACGTTAACCGTTTCTTTATAAGGTTTCTACTTCTGTTAGATTTGTCCGATTTCTGCTTCACTTTGTGTCAGTTTCATTCAAACCTACGGGAGAGAGGACGTGTCGACGGCCCTGCGTGAAACTGACTAGGCACTGGGATTGAAGATTTTCCTGCAAAAATTGTATGCAGAAACCCGGTAACAAAGTCCCCAGGAAAAAGAGAAGACCTGTTCGTGGATTAAACACAGGGGCCTAAAGAAATTCATTTTTTCAGGCGGATAATCAAGCAATCAACCCACTTGATACCTTGCGCAAATTTAAAGACGTGAGAAATCGCCTTAGACACGAAGAAAAATATTCTCATGTTTTTAAAAATAAATGAAACTGACACAAAGTGAAGCAGAAATCGGACAAATCTAACAGAAGTAGAAACCTTATAAAGAAACGGTTGACGTAAAAGCAATCCAAAAAGAAGATTAATTGTTGTAACCCATAAGTCCATTCTTTGAACACAAGTAATATTAGACTTGTGTGTAGACTAGTTGGTCACAGATGTGCCTTGAGCCACCCGGCTCTGCATCTGCAGTGTGCCGCCATTTTAAGATTGGAACTTGTGTTCTACATACTCTCATGCAGTTTCCAGCATTGCCAACCACGTTTCTTTTTATTTGGTCAAGTTCAATAAAGTTCAACCAGGAACGTCGTAGTTTTCTTTCCTCTCCAGTTTGTGTCTTTGTTGGGCAAGTTTTCAGCAGATCCAGTTTCCTTCATGAGATGTGGTACATTTTCTCGTTTTGAAACCAAGGTACTGTTTCATTCCGTTTTTTTTTCCTCCATCGAACCTGCTTCTGTCAAAACTGTACCTATTGTGTGTCTTTTGCTGACGCCATCTTTGGAGCGTGTGTTCCTCTATTACATTTTGTTCCCTATTACATTTTGATCAGTTTCAAAGGGAGGTGAATTCCCCTATAGGGAGGTGTTTTCCCCTATTACGTGTTGTTCTTTACATTTTGTTCATTTTCTAAGGGAGGTGTATTCCCCTATAGTCAGTAGTTCCCCTATTACATTTTGTTCAGTTTCAAAGGGAAGTGTATTCCCTTATAGGGAGGTGTGTTTCCCTGATACTGTGAGTTTGTGGGTGGCGAGTACCCAACTATTAATTTCTCAAAGGGAGGGGGATGGAGCTCTCATGCCATAAGTTGTGTAAGTGCAGTAGGGGGTTTGAAATCACTAGTCCTACCATGAGCTGTTCTTATTTCTCCTAGTTTGGATGGTTATGTAATTTGCAATGAATTTATTGGACATGTCATATGTATGTTTTATGATCTTTCATACATGTTATTTTCTTTAGTCATTATAAGGGGGAAGATGTGTTATAACCTATTTGTTTGGTTAATGCATCCTCTCTATTCTTGTTCCCTGCCTTACTGCTCAGCCAATGATGATGTAATCGGAATGTTGAGTGTATTTGTTCTTGAAGAGATGTCAGTTGGAGCGGATGAGCTGAGCAGCAAGGAGGCTGCTCCTGGTGGGGTATGTTGTGATCTTACCATTATCCTGTAACTTATATTTGAACCTGTAACTTGATGAATAACCGTATAACTTGTTTTCCACATGATTAATCTACGAGGCATTCTTGCATTTAACAGTTCCATCTCACTGTTTATCAATCTGGACTCTTGGCTCAAGCACTGTGTTGCTAATTATGAAGCCCCTGACCCTAATGGAGTTTTCCACTCACAATTCGCCATATTGTTGTCCTCGTCCTTGACACCTCCATTAGAATTTCGTTAGGAAGAGGTCAGGGATGTTTTCACTGAGGTTCCCCCCAAAACATCACTGGTCCTGATGAACTACTGCTCGACATATTGAAATATAATGTCGACGTATGAGCACGTCTTTTAACTCTTTATTAATACAGCTATTAGACAACAAATTCTGCCTTTTTTGTCTACCTCTGTAATTGTTCCCGTCTTCAAAAAGGGCAATAAAGATGAACCACATTGCTATCGCCTCACCTCCTTGATTGATTCTACGGTCACGGTAATGAGTAGAATTGTTTTGAGTAAATAAAAAATGTGGGCCAACATACACCAGATTTAGGGCCCGATGTAGGTAAATCTACATTTACCACTTCATAAATACCGAATCATACCGAATCGGTATTTATGAAGTGGTAAATTAGAGGGGGGGAGATGTAGGTATTTCAGATTCGGTATTTACCGATTCTGTAAATACCGATTCGGTATCCCCCATTGCTTCCTATGGGCCTTGAAGCCCATAGGAATAAATGGGCAATACCGAATCGGTAATTACCGATTCGGTAATTACCGATTTGTGCAAGGGTGCAGGGGGTGTCACTTTGACACCCTCCAGCACCCCAAAAAAAGGCATGTTAGCCATGTGGCACACAGACATGCCCTAAGGGCATGTCTGTCTGTCAAATGGCATGGGTGTGCATGCACACATGTGCATGCACACCTGGATTCGGTATTTTAACACCCAATTGGATTGGGTGTTAAAATACCGAATCTGAAGGGCCTGTGGGACTGAAAGTAGTCCCACCTACATCCCAAATTTAAAAAATCAGTAAAATTACCGATTCAGTATTTTTGCGAATCGGTAATTTTACCGAATCGGTAAAATACCGAATCGGACAAAAAAAGGTCCCCTACATCTCAGTAGGCCAAATACCGGTCGGAAACGGCCGAATTCGGCCGTTTCCGACCGGTATTGGCCACCTACATCGGGCCCTTGGTCTGATGCACAATACGGTTTTCAGCTCCGGAATGGGATGGTGGACCAAGGTTTGAACCTCTATTTGCTTTTAACTAAATATACCAACACTAAGGTGTGGTCACTCCACCTGGGTTTCATGTACTTAACTGCAGGATTTGATAGGGTCAATAAGGCTAAGCTTTGGAAACTATTATTGTTTTTTTACATCACTTACACTTTGACCTTACAGCCGCAGTCTATTATGGGCCTACAGGGGAGTGTATGTCAAACTTTGCCTTGAACACGGGTGCCAGACAAAGTTGTATACTAACTCTTTTTTTATTCAAACTACACATCAACAGCTTGAATAAGGTTTTTTGTGTAGAGGGCCATGATTTACCTATGGTGGATGGCTGCCGTATACCTGATTTACTCTACGCCTAACACCAAGTTCTGATTTCCAGAATTGCTTTAGGTTTACCGCGACTCCTAATTAGTTTTGTTGATTGTCTGGATAATGACCTTAACATCTATTTTGCCAAGACTAGTATTATGGTAATTGAACCTAAAATTAAAAAGAGCAGAGGTCATTATGTTAAAGGCAACAAGCTCAGTAATGTAAAACCATTTCCCTATCTTGGGATCCTCTTTGATTCTTCTGTTTGCTGGTCTTTGATCAGCACCAGAATTCATGCCTTTTCTAGGAGCACTGGGTCGTTTTTTTTATTTTGCAACTAAATGCGGGCATAGTTGTGTCACAGCAATGCTGAAAATTCAGCAAGCTAAACGCCTAACCATAGCAATATACGGTGCTGAGATCATGGGGTATTCGAACTTGCTACAACTTCAAACGATAGAGAAAAGGTTCCTTAAGCATCTGCTTTCATTACCATGTAATCTGTCTACTTTTAATGTTCATCAAAACATTGCTTGCTAGGTTTCTGATTTAATTCAAATCCTCCCACTGACTTTATGGCCGCCTGTCTGGCTCAAGACAGAACTTGTGCTTAACAGAGTAATAATCAAAGAATGTCTTCAGCTTGATTATGCACAATAAATCATGTTGCTTAATTATGTCAAGGATTGCTTTTTCAAATTATGACATCCTGATTTGTTCCACCCCCGAGACTTCATTGTCAAGGGTGATAATCCCTGGGTTAAGAAAGTTTTTTTGTTTACAAAATCTGATGATTGGGAATCTATCTGGAGCTCTGTCAATGTCTTCTGTGAGATCACATGTTTTGATTTAAACAACCCTCTCCTAGCAACCTTACTTAAACTACGGGTGGTCAGACACCGTTTTTTTTAATACCCCGTTTCAGGTTCAATTAAATAAATCGGTTGCTTCTTGTCCCCAATGGTTGGCAAAGGAGGAAGTTGATACTCCCTGTCAATGTGCTGTTCGAGACACAATGCACTTTCTTTGAATGCCCGTTTTTAAATCTATTTGCATAAAAGATTTTCAAAGCCAGTCTTGGTTGAGCTTAACATTACACTAGTTAGGCCCACCCTTGTGCATCTATAGAAGTTGATGGATATCAGAACCTGCAACTATGTTGCCTGTTTTTTAAATAGTGCCGTTAAAATGAGGAATTCAATTATTTTAGATTGATATATTAGTTTTGTGTGTTGTCTATGCACTCTTTTTGTTTCTAGCAGTGGCCTGGAAGGGCCTTGATGTGGCTTGTTATACGACTTGTTATTATTTTCATGACTTCTGGGTTTTATTGATATTGTTTTGATTTTATTGTCTTTCCCTTGGAAATTCAAAGGCAGGAAACTTTGAGAAATATGGGTACTAAACATAGCATTCATCAGAATTGCGAGAAATTCGCAAAATAATCTTTTTACAAGTTTGCACATTTCTATTCAAAATATACTTTGGAGATCCAGGTGTGTTAATATTGTCTGCCAGCAGAAGCGCTAGCCTTTTCTGGACTTTGAATACTAACAAAATGTAAAGAAGAACCAATACGATAGAGAGAGGTCCTAGGGAATGTTTTAAGACCTGGGGCGGACACGGCCCCCAATTACTTAACTTATAACCAACAAAAATGTCCACGGGTCTAACAATAGAAAGAGAGACTGATGGAGCAAGGATTCGCACGTAAAGCGACTTGCTCTCACTCATGAACCTCGCCTAACGTATAATCATATTAATCCAACTGTCCGTCATTTATTTAGCATTTTCCCCAACACGCGGGTGTCCCCGAGAGGCTTGCCTGTGTGTCTTTTCATCCTCACAATGCTTGCACTAAGGAAATGGCTGCTTTGCAGAAAACCAGTCTGCGCATGCGTCGGTCATACTCATGTGATGTGACGCACTCGCATTTTGGAGGGACTTTATTGTTCATGCGCACTGTTGCAAATATGGCCGCTTGTCTCTCACCACGCTCTCTGCTTGCCACTGCTGCTTCAGCCTATCTGTCTTTTCGCACTAAACTTTAATACTATAGATGTTATAAAATAAGGGGTGTGTTAAAATCTATCACGGTATACAGTGTGATCATTTTTATGTATGATTCTAATTTGTTCTCGCTTACTTTTCATGTACCGCGTCTCTGGGGGCTGGGAAAAACTTGAGCTACGCCATGATGAAGCTCTACTGAACCCTGTCTCGTGACATGGGGAAACCCTACTGCGCAGAAGCTGAAACCAGCCAGCTGGCACCTGAAGCTTGATGCGCCTGAGAAACCACCTCGAAGACACGGCGTTTTACCTTGACTGTGCAACAGTGTATCTGTAACATGCTCTCTCTCATTGTCTTCTGTATTCCTATGCCTGGGAACGTGAACCCAAGGGGCGGGTATGCAAAATTTTACAGTAATGATGTGAACACTGAATTCTAGGAGGTGACAATGACCAAATCACCTCTCCTGACCAATCACCATGTGGGAAATTGTCACTTGCAACATTAGTGGGTGGTCCAGGGGTCCCCAAACCGTATAACTGGCCTAGCGTAGCATAGAGAAATTGTCCGACTTGTCCGAGTAGCAGACCTGTCACTGACCCTACGAACTCTATAGGTGATTAATCTAAGAGTGCTGCGCAGCACTCTGTCCATACTTTTCACAAACTCCTAGGGGTGGAAATAGTCCTAAGTGCTGGCGAAGCACTTTGCTGGGAAATTCGAAAACCCAATCGGGGTTACTGGCGGATTACTTGCAGAGAGGGGTAACGCAGGCGTTGCATCCGAAGCTGTGGGTGTTGGTCGTACCTTGGTGAGCCCAGTCCTGACCCAAACCTGAGGGGTATCCTGTCCTGACTATCCGTGAGCTGTACCTGCTCGCATTCTGGTATTCCATTCTTGAGGGTCCTTGTCCCCGTCCTCCCGAACTGACCCGTGGCCAGGGTTAGTCCTCATTCCTATCTAGGTAATTATAAATCTGTGGGTTTACATCTCCCTAACTCTCTCTCTCCTCCTCTTAATAAAGCACTCTTGCCTGTGATATTGCTCTATCACCTTTGAATGCACATTATATGCAATTGTTTGTTTAGAATTGTTCCATTTCTCTCCCCACCTGTAGGTATTATAAAATTGTCGTATTATATTAGTGTGTTCCATTTTTTCCCCTCCCTTTTAGCATGGTTGCAGTGAACTTAGTAAGAATAGCCTAAGTAGTCTAGTTCAATACACGTTTTAGATCCTGTTCATGTCCCATGCCCTAGTATAACTTGCTGTGAAGAGTTCTGTTTTTAGTAGTCTTACCCCATAGTGTTCACACTTACTTTAATGGTCCTCGCCCTAATCCATAGTTATATTGTGGCTTTGGTTCTACTGATTGATGTGTTACTTTGTATTTGGCTTATTATCTTGGCATATTCTTTCTGAAATCTCTTGATAAATCTTTAGAAAACTCATCAGGTGTCTGTGGTCATTACCGTATAAAGTGTGGATAAACGTACTTGGTATATGAAAAGTTTTACTCCCTTTAGGAATCTTGTCACCTATCCACTGCTAGCTCCTGATCTGTCAGGAGTAATGTGCCTGTGGTAAGTCAGGTACATGAATAGTAAGTGGTGAAGAGTCACCCCCCGAATTACTCATAGTAGCGTGTAGGCGATCACCCGGTTCACGCAAACTCAGTCCTCGTATGCACGCCAGGGCCCAGTGCGTGGAAAATTGGTAAACTTGTGACCCGGGTGACCTGCGCGCTCTATCAAGACTACCTCTGTGACATGATAATCCTAAGAAAAATCAACAACATCCTTGAAGTTAAGGAAAACCCATCAGTCACCACTCGATACCGCTCTAGTCATCATCTGGGACTCCTTATGGTATTACCACTGTGTGACATGAATGATGATACTGTGGACCTGATGACAGTGTCCTACATCCAATAATGTCACAACAGATGAACTTCTAGATGTTGGCTGATAGAGAAGAGTGATGGGAAAGGAAATTGCAGTGCACGAAAAAAAGGTGTAGACAAAAAGTAATTTAAAATTGGGTAGATTAGAGAGACATTATGTTTTATTATTTTCACTCAAATGCCCACGATTAAAAACAGAGCAAAATGAGGCAGTTCTAACAAATATCTGCCAAAGTTAGTGTTCTTAGGTCGACATGTTTCAGCATATCAATGGACCCCTTTGTCTTTGTCTTCCTCAGGACCTTGTGAAATGGTATTGCTACTGCAATGTGTGACAAACACAAGAATGTGAATAAAATGAAAAATGTTCACCTGGACTCCAAGGTGTATATCAGTATCCTTCTGCATGTGGGTTTATGAGGCGACTGGAAATAGATATATATTTTATTGTTATTGATTTGCAGGTAATCTGTGAAAGGGGTAGAAACAAAATCACAGGTGTCTCCTTACATAGACATCCCAAACAGGCTATAGTGCCCTACATTTACGTGTCTCTGTGTAGGTGGTAAATTATCATGTGTTTGATCATTTACAACCTACCTAAGAATTGTATATCTGGATCTGCCCAGGCTTATCAGAGACAGCAGGACATTCCATTTGGTCTCATGTTGTTTTGGTTATATTCTAAAAAAATGTGCCACTCATTGGAGAAGAGTGTTATGAGGACATTGATGGCTAGCACCTTTCCTTTTTTCCTGGAAACACGGGAGCGGTGTGTACTTACCCTAAAGGTAAAAAGTAAATAGTCTCCCTTGAATGAGGCCATTTTCATGAGGACCTGCCCTGTCGCTGTATTCTTGTGCTACGCCTTTTTTCCTGGAAACATGGGAGCGGTGTGTACTTACCCTAAAGGTAAAAAGTAAATAGTCTCCCTCGAATGAGGCCATTTTCATGAGGGCCTGCCCTGTCGCTGTATTCTTGTGCTATGCCTGCAGACTGAGCGCTTAAGGAGTGCGCTCTTTCGAGTAGCACTGGTTAGTGGCGTTATGCATTAGAGTAAAGTCCATATCTACAACACTGTCCTAGAGGCCTCCAGTGCTCTCTGTGCAGTTTCACCCCTCTCTAATTTCTTGGCTGTAATGTATACATCTCAGAGGCCTGGACCTGAACAATAGGTTCACCTTTTAACTAAATTGGCTAGCCAGACAGGGAAGCCATGATCTGCCAAATAAAATCGCAACCACGCCTCAGATGTCTGTTCAGTGACTTCCCAATTCACATTCACTTCTACTGTGCAGTGTAGACACATGAAATTTCAAGATGGTGCAACTTTTTTATTGAGTCAAACTTTCTTAGCAGCACCCACAGGCCAGAATAAACCTATGGACCAGAAAAAAAGGATTCTACTTGACTTTACACTAAAGCTCTGCAGAATCAGATGAGAGAGGTCTATGGACCGGTACCAGAACAGCCATTGCTACTCAAAGCTAGGAAGAAGCCTAGACCAAGAAGAAACCCTGACACTGTGCCTTTTCTGTCAAACATCTATCTATGTATCTATCTATCTATGTATCTATCTATCTATCTATCTATCTATCTATCTATCTATCTATCTATCTATCTATCTATCTATCTATCTATCTATCTATCTATCTATCTATCTATCTGTCTGTCTGTCTGTCTGTCTGTCTGTCTATCTATCTATCTATCTATCTATCTATCTATCTATCTACTATCTATCTATCTAGCTATGTATCTATCTATCTATCTATCTATCTATCTATCTATCTATCTATCTATCTATCTATCAATCTATCATCTATCGTTCTATCTATCTATCTATCTATCTATCTATCTATCTCTCTATCTATCTATCTATCTATCGATCTATCATCTATCAATCTATCGATCTATGTATCTATCTATCTATCTATCTATCTATCTATCTATCTATCTATCTATCTATCTATCTATCTATCTATCTATCTATCTGAAATGTTCATGCTCGGGGAGGAGAGGAGAGGTACGTCCTGTCCTTAATGGCATGTACTAGTTCAAGCTGGCCCATGCATGGCAAAACAAGCAACTCAGGGGTGTTTCAGCCTTGTTGCCCTATTCAGTGAGGTGCAGCTTGATTCTTATGTCACTGCTAGCTAAGGGACCCATTCATGAGCATGCCCATGCTAGCTAGATGACTTACTAAGGTTGCTTGAACTGAAATGTAGCCACTTGTGATTATACTGAGCAACAGTGCAATGTTTTTTTCAGTGTAATACCCTTAGAGGGACAGGTACGCTGAAATGCTGGACCCGTAATTTTCTCCACCATAAGAATCAAGCTTCACCTCACTCACAAGGTGAAACCACAAGGTTAAACCATGTCTAAAATGGCTTGTTTTTAAAGGACATGGCTAAGCAGTTCACGCTAGATTGTTTTTTAAGACATGGCCCATGATTATTTGCTTATTGTTTATCCCGGTCTGTAGTAGCAAGCATATTACAAGTACAGACTTTGAAAACAACGATTATATCATCAAGTGGGTACAACGATGCAGGGTACATGCCACAATCATATTAAATGTAGCTCAGTTATAGATGCTTGATTTACTGTTTACAGGTCTTCCTGCATAAAAACGGTGGGAATTGGAACAAGCTTTGGCATAGCCAATAGGTCTCGCTTTTGGGACCTTATAAGTATTTAGGTGTGCAGCACAATATCCTTGGTGCAACAACATCAACTATTGCATGTCTAAACACTTATAAGGTCCCAAAGGCAAGACCTATTGGCTATGCCAATGCTTGTTGTTCTCTGAAGAAAGACCAAAAAAGGGGAGTTTCCCTTTGGAAAGCAAACAAAGCAATGTCCATGAATGCATGCATGTGTTTTTTTCTTCAATATTGCATGTTCTGGGCGTTGTACATTCTGGATATGGATAAGGAAAAAAGATGGTGGACATGACATCACCAAGCCCATTCTAAATAGAGTGGGGCTTGGGATGTCTATGTCCATAGGCGGATGATAATGGTAAGGGATTTCCCAGTGGCAGAGCGGTGGCAGTTTCACCTTGAAGAAACCTGCCAACCATGACATCTAGATGAGGAGGGAGATACAAAGGATGGCCAGAAGAGACAACTGTCTATTTATGGTGGCAGCCCTATTATCGCCCATATCTAACTCAGGCCCTCGCCCTTCTTGGGATAACTTCCACCTTTTTCTCAGAGAAAAAGGACAAATGGACGGGAAAAAGTGTCTAAACATGTCAGCACCAAGCATGCCAAAGGATCCGAGCCTGAACACTCAATGAATGCTGTATGGTCCGTACAGTCATCATAGTATTTTTTAATGTACATGATTTTGGAATGGACACTAAGAATAGACTATAGTGATTTCCGGTATAACATAACAGGCAAGGCTATAATACTTTGCTTCTTTGATTTGGGAAGGATGCGTGTGCACTTTTACCAGTTCCCAGACTTGAATGAACGTCTTCGTATTCTTTGAAAGTTGTAGCGTGCTGAAAGGAGCTCCTGCTACTGCTAGTCATAGAGAAGAGACACAGTACACCGTGCAGCCTGCTAAACTGGGAGCTGGCTCATTATGCACAGCTAATGTCTTTTTGTGTTCTTTAAATAAATGTGTTAATATTTGAGTATATTATTCTTAATTACTTAGTCTCACATAGATATGTATCCATGTGATACATTATTACAAGCTTTAGAGGTAGGCAAGCATCTTAGGGACGAAATAACTACACACGTCAGATTCTTGCCTACCTCTAAAGCTTGTAATAATGTATTACATGGATATGTATCCATGTAATACATTATTACAAGCTTTAGAGGTAGGCAAGCACCTTAGGGACAAAATAACTACTCGCATCACTATCACAGAGGTAAGTTGATCTAAACGGGGCCCTCCCATGTGCTAACCTCATTGGCATCTACTGATTTTAATGTATAATTACGAAGCATGCAAAACATAAATGAAACATTTTACGTGTTTTCTTCATGCAATCCCATTGGATTTCATTGAAACTGAGCTTTCAGCACTTTACAAAACTCAACAATCGTGTGGAATTACAATTCATCGCAGTACCTCCTGGAAGTCACAGCGCAGAGAAACAAGATGGCGGCGCAAGATACCTGAAGCGGCTGAGTAGATCTGAGAAACGTCTCTTTCATGTTGCTTCATTTTGCTTCCACGCTCCCTTGCTTTCCCTTCTGATAAGAGGCCACCAGGGAAAAGTGATGGAGGGCGTCAAGGTAGAGGTGGGGAAGGGGAGGGGAGGAGAGGAAGGTGTGTCGGGGGCAGCTGGGGGAAAGGACTCACGTACCTTACTCTCAAGGCTATGTAAGCCTCATGGTAATAATAATATAAACAAGAGCGTAAAGAAAGCGTGTAAGAAAGTAAAACAAGTTTACAGGAGAAGAGGAGGCAGCAGGGGGAGGGGAGAGAGGAGGGGGCCTGCGCCGGTTTACCTTGCGGGAGCGAGCAGGAACCATCTGTTAATTACAAACAGATGGTTTGAAAGCTCTCTCCAGCAAGGGAGTGTCCATCCCTACACATGATAAGAATTTGCATTTCCAAGCCGCACTGGCCCATTACAGTACTGTGAATACATAGAGGGTTTATCTGGGGCTCAAGTTGAAGAAATGTGACACTTTAGGAAATTCCTGCAGCTGTATTATGATCCCAACTCTGCATTGGGAGGCAGGCCGTTTGGTTGACAGAACACTCCATACAGAGAAGTAAGGAGGATCCATTGGCATCTTACCTAACTTTGCACCATCACCTCCTGTTAATGACAAAGAGATCACCATCCTGGCAGTCAGCTGCCAGAGAAATCCTAAAATATAACCATGAGCTTGTGGTCATAGCAGCAGAGTTTGTTAAGAAGAAGGCCCACCACTTAGCACGCTTCCTGGAGAAAACAGCACAAATAAGCGCGAGGCTCTGCTTGACACTTAAGCAGTTGTCCAACTCTGAGTGAAAGCACAGACTCCAATCTAATAGACAATGCTGCCAGCCATTAATTGCTTACTCTACAGCCACATCTTTGATTTCTCTTGAGACTCAGAAGTTTGAACCGTTTTGACCACCTCCTGAAATTGTACTCTGTACCCCACTTAAAGGGGCATATTCTCAAGAACGTGTGATAACCATTGCAAAAGTAACTTAACGCAACTTCCAACATCGCAGTGTATCGCAGGAAAATTATGCCATGTTAACCAAGCATTCTCAACATGGCGGTACCATGCGTTAGTCTCCTGATAACACGTCAACTTGACCACGTTAAAATCCACTCCATGCCGCAAAAATGCAAAATGCAAACACAAAAAAAGCTGCGATGAGACAAATCACGATACTAAAATCAGCAAAAACCAGCTACAGTCCTGCAATTCACACACGTCAGGCAAGAAAATTCACCATAACAGTAGTAAAAAAACTGACAAACAAATGTCAACCAACAGTGAAGCATAATGGATGTTGCCGGAGCAAGTACGGAGGAGAACCAGAACCCCACAAGCCCCCTGGAGGACCTGTCTGGGACCTCGGGGTCAAGGAAGGCCAACACAAAGAACAGTAGGAAGAAGCATTTTAGTCCGCAGGAAAACAGGATCCTGATAACGGAGGTGGTCCAATTATCTGCAAGCGTCTCAGCCTTTTTGGCATCTCTCAGGTTCGGAGTTCCCTTGCGGATCTACCGCCCCCATTCCCCACAACACCTGGGCAGCTGGCCCTGTCCAAATAAAAAATAAAGTGCTACGCATATTTTATCTTAACACCTGCTCTCTAGTAAAGCACCATATGGATATTTTCCTGCTATTTATGGCAGAAAAACCAGACATCTTCCTAGTCACGGAAACCTGGCTAAACAATGATTCCACCCCTGATATGCTAGCTGCACTACCGCAGGACTACTATATCCTACATGTGAACCGACCTCCAGGAAAAACTGGCAGTGGAGTAGCCACGATTATACATAAAGACCATAACTTCACTATGATTACCCCCTTGAGCCTACCTGCTGTAGAGAATATGGTCATCAAACTAGACTCCGGTTCAGGACCTCTCATCTACGTCCTTGTTTACAGGCCCCCCACAGCAAATGTCCCTATTCCTGCTATCAATGAGGGAACAAATAGCGAACCTCACCATGAATTATGCGAATATACTGCTAATTGTTGACCTGAATCATTGGTGGAACAACGCACTTGGTGGGCATCACACCGCTGAACTGTCCGACCTACTAACCAATCATAATTTTACTCAGCACATCTCCTCGGCCACACATGTCAAAGGGCACATACTGGACCAAATCTGGACTACAAATCTAACAGTATCCCTGCCCACGATCCTGCCATGCATAGGGTCAGATCAAGATTTATTAAAATTCACAGCAATGATCCCCTTCAATTATAAGACCTCCATGGTTGAGGGAGGCATGATAAGGAAATGGTGTGCCCTTAACAAACAGGAATTCCTCGACTCCTTGTCTAGCTCAGCCACTGCTCCCAACCTCAATATCAATATCATGGAAGAAAACATTTCAGCCTGGCTATTAGCGGCCAGCAATACTCATGCCCGCTCACAAAACGAAACTGCGCTCGCCGAGCAAACGCTCAGAAATGGTTCTTTAAGAAGCTAAAAAACCAAAAGTTAGCTCTCCGCCAAAAAGAAAGGAGATGGAGGTTAAGTTACTCCCTTGAAGAGAAACTCCTATACCAGAAAGCGCAGAAAGAATATAAGAATGTTGTTACCGCTGCCAAAGCTGCCCACTTCTCCGATAGAATCCTGAACTCCCACAATAGGTCGAAGGAAGTCTTTTCCATAGTCAATGATCTTTGCAATGCAGAGAAAATAAAATCTAAACAGACACCCACCCAAGAATTATGTAACTCTCTGAACAACTACTTTATGGACAATATCTCAAACATTAAAGCTAGCATCCCCACACCCAGCACCATGTGGTCCCCCGGCACTACAACAACGAATCCGTCCACCTTAGATCACTTTCCTGATATCAGCACTCAGTCCCTCCTGGACTTGATGGCCAGAGTTAAATTAGGCACTCCCAGGGATTGCTGTCCACCTCACATTCTAAAATACACCCTCTCTGCCCTGCCGCACACCATATTGCCTCTTTTGAACGAGTCCCTCTTGCAGGGCCAGGTCCCTAGTGCATTTAAGGATGCCATAGTGGTCCCCCTCCTAAAGAAACCAGGAGTCGACCTCTTGAATTTATCTAACTATCAACCCATCTCCTTGCTCCCCCACTTGGCCGAGGTTCTGGAGGCGCATGTAGCTAAGTGCCTATCCAACTTCATAGAACACTCTGAATATTTAGACCCACATCAAGCAGGCTTCCGTCCCGCCCATTCTACGGAGACAGTGATTCTCACAGTATTGGACGCCTTACGTTCTAACGCTGATAAGGGCACCCCTCAGGCCCTGGTGCTCCTTGATCTGTCGGCAGCTTTTGTCACGGTTGATCATAAAATCCTGATAGACCGTGTCAGACGGGCCGGCATCCAAGGCTCGGCCCTCGACTGGATCATATCATTTCTCGAGAGCCATACACAAGCAGTATGTTTGGCGCCATTCACTGCCCCTAAAATCGAGGCCAAGTGCAGGGTCCCGCAGGGATCGTCACTATCCCCCCATCTGTTCAATCTATACCTTCTGCTCCTGATCCAGTCCCTGAAGCACACAGGAGTAACCACATTCAACTATGCTGACGACCTTCAGTTAATCTTTACCATTGATAATTCCCCTAACTCAATCCAGGAGTTCCAGGCCACCATGCTTCATATTCAGCAGTGGATGGACCTTAATCATTTAAAACTTAATCCAGGCAAGACCGAGCTAGTTCTGACCGGGAACAGCCAGATCTTCTGGGGCCCACACTACTGGCCGATAGAACTGGGATCCGCACTCGCCCCTTCCCCGTGGTCAAAAGCCTAGGAGCTATCATAAATGATGATCTCTCATTAAAATTTCAAATAGGGGCAGTGGTCTCAACCTGCCTTTTCCAGCTACGCAAAATCAGAAATATCAGCCATCTGCTCACCCACGCAGTCTTGATAAAGGTAGTGATTTCCTTGGTACTCTCACAGATTTTGCCAATTCAATATACCTCAGGATGCCACTCTACTTAATTTATGTTATGTTATGTTATGGTGTTATGGTACACGTCCACAACAGAACACAGGACACAACTGGTGCCGACTGGATGTAGACACTGGACAATCTCAAGTGGCATTGCAGGGAAATGTGAGATGACAATGTACAAGTACAAACACATACACGTCTGTTGTCGAAATGTTCACTGTCCCCATCAAATAGGTAGCTCCTCCCAAACAGCCACGAGGGACATAGTCATGCAGTCTGTATGTAAACATGTACAATGCGACAACACACATGTGAACACATTGTTAAACTGCATCTCCCCTTCACATTGCAGAGGGACAATCAACACCTCCTGCAGAGCAGCCCGACCCTCTCTTCTCTGATGACGAAGAGGACCACCACAGCTTTGACTCCGACGCCCTCCAAGAGTTCATTGACAGCCTCTGCAGCCCACCTTCAGGAGCAGGGCAGCCCAGCTGCAACAAGGATACCCCACCCACTGCACAGACCACACAGCAGGCAGCCCCCACCACCACCATGGTTGCCTCCCAGGACCCCCACAAAGAACACATGGCCTTCCAGCGCCGTGTAGAGTTCGACCGCATGGCAGCCCAACTAGATGCCATACGTGGGTGTCTAAGTCCCATCAGGGATCACTCACAGTCCCTAACAGACACCAACAGTCCGCTCCATGCTCTCCAAAGAACCATGGCTGACATCGCTAGAGTCCTGACTCAGAGACAAGAACAACTAACCAGTCAGAGTGGCTCAAGCGAGCTCGCCCGGGAGGTGGGAAACATGCGGAGGCTCATGGAGACCATGGAGTGGGCCCATGCAGAAAGAGCGGCTGCCACGACTGCACACCAGCGAGTGGTAGCTCGGTTCCTCAATGACCTCAAAATCATCCTCATGGCATTGCTGCCACAAGGCCTGGCGCTGATTCATGCTGCTGCTACCACTATATCCACATCTGCGCCCCCTGAAGTGTCAGTGCCACACAGTGCGGCAGACATTCCACCTCCGGCCCCTGAGGTGTCACTGCCACACAATGCTGAAGAAAGGCCAGCACCACCCACACATAAGGCACATGGAAGAGCAGAGGACGAAGAGGTGGATGAAAGCGCCATTGTGGTAAGAAGGACGCAGTAGCATTCATCTTCACCATCTGGCCGGTTTCAGCTTGGTTCTGCCCTCTGCATCATCACCTTCCACTGTACCCCGATACACTCTGCAACACTCACCTTGGACCTCGCAATGGACTGCCAGATTCTGTTTGATCCCCAATGACACAGCAAACAGACTGCGGACTGAACTCTTCCTCTTCCTTTGGACTTGTCATTCCCTGAAGTACTTGTAAAGTAGGGTTTGCATGGCCATGTACTGCTCCGTATGCAACACTCCACTGAATGTGCATTAAACATTCCGAATCACACAGATGTGTCTTGTCTATGGTCTTTCATGTGTGGTAGTATTGATGAATGTAGGGTCAGTGAATTCCCTCTACGTCCATGTGGCTCATGTCATTGGACTTGGGTCAGAGGGTGACCCATTCCGGGTGGCGCCGACGCAATAACAGCGACACACACATTTGTTACTTCCTTCTCCAGTTCCGTACGGAACCACGCCCAGAGCCCTGGGGTCATTGTTCAAACCCTTATGCTGGACTGGCATACGCCAGGCCAGCCCACTATGCTTATGCTCCAGGGGGGGAAAACAACGCTCCATGTGCCAGGACTTCCCTGTAGTGATCTGCTGCTCACGGGTCTAGTTGTCAGCATGCCACAGCCACTCCCTCACGGCAGGTTTACACCCACACCACATCCATCCAGCACACGCGTCACAGAACTTGTGACCCTGCCAATAAAAAGGGCCGGCGCACGTGCACAACACCATTTCCAACCTCTCTCGGGATGTATCCTGTGGTATGCATGCAGGCAAGGGGGGCCAGGGTCCTGCGACATCACATTCCGCAGGCCCGGAGGTGTCATGATGGCATCTGCACCACGATACCCAATCATAGAGGGTCCAAGACTAGCGGGGCACAGACTTGGTGGCACCGGATACACTGCGGCTGGCACAGGTACACCACCACGGGACGTGACTTTCGGAGCACAGAGGTAGGGGCACCTTAAGTGCTGAGCGGGTGTGCAGCCTGCGATGCTGCCCCATCCTGGCGGTCCAGACGGTTCAGGTTTTGTGTGCCCTGCTGGACCGCAGTGTAGGCCTGAGCCAGTGGGCAGTGCGGGCCTACCACCACGTGGCTTCGCCTCCTGGATCAAAGAGTTAGTGACACCTATAAGGCTGAGTGGGTGTGCAGCCTGCGATGATGCCAGGTGCACTGTTATGTCCTCTGCAATGGCGAAATCAAGACCCAGTTCCAAATGTGAGAGCTTGTGGCCTGCGGAGTGGGGCTGCATGATGTGGAGGGTGCCATGTCCACGGGCCCTGGGCTTGTGACTTCCAGCGGCACATGGTGGGCCCTCTTTTCTACCCGCCGGTGGCGGAAGTTGAGTAGTGAGGCCTGGGTGTGCAGGGGAGGGCATGCACCGCTGGATAGCGGGAGGGGCTAGGGTGCAGTTGCCCGGGTGCGTAGGGGCGGTGCATGCTTTTGTGATTTTTGTAATGATTTTGTGTGCAATTTTATGTACTTTGCCATTCATGTATCTGGACGAGTCTGTCTCAGATATGGGACATGGTGAACTGCACTACACACCGGCACTGAACTCATATTTATGGAAAGAAATACATCTAAAGCGGGAGTGTGCAGCAAGGTCTTATCTGACATCATCTATAGATCGTCTGGGGCTCGAAGAACTCTGGGCAGCCTCAGGATCCTATCCCTGTTTTAAACAAATTGTTGAAAAACCAAACGCTATAGTAGGGCTAGAGGGATGTTTAAAGACCCATGTAAGCAACAAGGAGATTTTCCAAATCAACCAGGGAAATTGGGCGCACACCAGTGTGTCCGCACGGTAGAGAGCACCGTAAGGTGGTGGGTATAGGCAAAAGGGCGGGCGGTAATCTCACAAAACCGCCCAAAGTTGGATCAAGAGGATCCACACAAGTAACATTAACACAACAATGCCCCTGCGCTATACAAGTATATAAAACATTGCAGAAAAGACATTTATAGCAAAAGAACTTCAGTTAGTATATATCCACACTTTAGGAGTCGCTTTTTGAGAATCAAATACTCCAGGTTCAGGTACAAAAGTTCCGAAAAAGAAAGAGAAATGTTCTGTCCTTGGTGTTAAATCATTGGTTTATTGTTCCTTTGTTAATGCCAACACGTGTTTCATCGCAGGGAACATACTGCGAATCTTCAGGGCTTAGCGAGGAAAGTATGGCAACTAATATCAGATTAATGAGGCAAGTCCGTATCTGGACTGAATTCGTGTAAGTTGGTTCGGGGTCTGTAGCACGCTGCCTGCGTGATTAGGGGATCTTATTTAGTTTGGTGTGAGTCAAGACCCGGGAGGATGACCGTCATCGTAAAACGGCACCGGGAACCTCAAGAGGGAGTTCAACACTGACAAGGTGTACCCGCCTGTCAAAGGATTTCTGGTCTCATACCGAGACACCTCGTAGACTTACAACAACTCCTCCCGGGTCTTGACTCACACCAAACTAAATAAGATCCCCTAATCACGCAGGCAGCGTGCTACAGACCCCGAACCAACTTACACGAATTCAGTCCAGATACGGACTTGCCTCATTAATCTGATATTAGTTGCCATACTTTCCTCGCTAAGCCCTGAAGATTCGCAGTATGTTCCCTGCGATGAAACACGTGTTGGCATTAACAAAGGAACAATAAACCAATGATTTAACACCAAGGACAGAACATTTCTCTTTCTTTTTCGGAACTTTTGTACCTGAACCTGGAGTATTTGATTCTCAAAAAGCGACTCCTAAAGTGTGGATATATACTAACTGAAGTTCTTTTGCTATATATGTCTTTTCTGCAATGTTTTATATACTTGTATAGCGCAGGGGCATTGTTGTGTTAATGTTTAAAGACCCAGCCTAAGTATTATCCCCCGCTAGAACTAAACTTGTAAACAACAAACTTAGGGGTCTGAATCAGAATCCAATAGTGATTCTCTAATACTGTACCTATGCCAACTAGTGTGCATAGAACAAAAATTATAGGTAAAATTAACAAACCATATCGCCAGAATGTGAGACACCGGTAACCGTGAGTCACCCCTAGTTGAGGATTCCCATCAAAGTCTTGTATGGATCAATATTCTCATCTGGTAATCCTTATCGGGTATTGTGTCTCTTGATCATTGAGACCACTAGCATACCCTGATAGCCGGTTCGGGGTAGCGACCCACAATCACTCGGTTATACCACATGATGTTGACATGATGGGAATGTGCAGTGCAAAAATAATATATGTGGTGATTAAAAAGGGATAGGGAACTTAACAAAAACCTATTTTAATGAACGTTAGCCCCTTCCTGTTTAAAAACAAGAACAGTTTGGCATAATCATCGCAGTACACACAAATAGCTGCGGAGAGACCAACATGTTTCAGCCTCAGAGGGAGGTTCCCCAGGCTTTCGTCAGGGTCTCTGTTCTCTAATAATGCTACTGCTTGTGAGTGATGAAAAAAGTGTGAAAAACTATATGAAAAAACACACAAGTGAAATATAACAGTAAAGGATATAATGTTCCTTCATCTGTATGGACTCCTCTTCGGCACCTGGTGTCTTAGTATTGTCTGTAGGGGACAAACGTACAAGTGAATCACATTCAGCTACCCTGGTCTGTACAGGGAGATATACCATTTCTAGAATATTTACAACTTCATTACTCACCCAGTGTGTCCGGGGAGTGGACCTCACCTCTTCCTGGACCTGGCTCAGGATATGTGAGACCCCGCTCTACAAGGACAGAAACCGACTTCGTGATTACAGTGAACAGAGGGATCAAGTGTTGATCTGCTCTGACAATACACCATCTACGAGGTCACAAGGTCTTCTGAACGTAGAGGTAACTGACATATACCAACTAGTTCCTACTTCAAACCTCCCATCCATTATATCGTTAGCTATATGCTACAAATGTAGCCATGTTGTTATGACTAGTCTGAAATTGGACAACAAGAAGCAAGCTGGAAAGCAGCCTTGCTCTAGACATTGTGGATAGACTTAAGAGCTACAATCCTACCTGTCCGTCGTTGTCTCGAACTGTGACTGAGTCAGGGGGAGGCAACGGGCTACCATCGTCACTCATACTTCAATGGTCTGGTCTGCAAACCCACAGCCAATCAGAACCTCCGGAGGAGGAGTTATACCTAAAAGCTAGGATGAATATCATTGTCATTCACATTGTCACTCATCAACCACTGATGTCAGGGATTATATTCATGGCTAAGGAAGTCAAGTTATGTCTCAGTGTGCACTCGATGTTAGTGTGGTGCAGGGCAATACTCTAGCTCGTAGTCTCGCGGAGCTATCGTGCTTGGAACTACAAAGTGATGTGGTGCATGAAGCTTGTGTAGTTTATTGGTTCGACCTCAGCTAGGAGTAACGATGTTATTCGCTCACATGTAGGGAACTACATAATGACTACGCCCGCTCAGTGTGTGTAGTTCAGATGACGCCAAACCGCTGTGGGGCGTTTTCGCGGGAAAGTGTGGAGAACTACCGAATGACGTGATGTATCTTACGTCGGTAGTTCATGTAGAGTGCAGTCACCACGTAAATGCTTTGCACAAACAGTCCAACTCAAATGAAGGACACCCTTCTAATATGTTCAAGATAGACTGAACCAAGGTATGTCATCATTCAGTCCTTGTCTATCTATGCCCAGTTTAAATACCCACTTTTGTTCTTTACGGAACAGAAAATTGGACACATCGCTCTGCCATGATTCTAGAATCACTTCCTACACCAGCAGTCAACACGACCGATGACTGGACTAAAGTTCTAGCATTGAAAAAATCACACTCCCGAACGCAGACTCATGGGATTATCATGGCAGAATACATGAGAGCAACTTGTGCACCCCCTGGGCTTATAGTTACCAATGCTCCACGAATCTTTCTCAACGACAAACAATTCCTCAAAGATTGGTCGATGATTGCCTGGCGCTGCACCCGTGACTGGCTAATTCTCATTATCAGTACAGCCAAACGGGTAGCAGACGCAATCTTGGTCGAAATACAAGTCCTGGAGGGACAGATCAAGGCAACCGTCACCACTAATTTTAAGAAACACAAAGACGAATCAGATAAAACCAATAAAGAATTTGCTGACTCTATACTGCAGACTAAGCTAGAGAAATTCAAGAAAGATCTAGCCAAATTCAAATTAGAAACTGTCTATCCCTATACCAGTGATAACTACAAAGCCCCAGACTTCAACAAACAAGGGAGAAGATATGGATCCAATTATTCAGGATCCAGCTCAGATACAGGTAGTGACTCTGATACCAACAATCAGTCACTGAATGCCGGACCCAATCGAGGCAGAGGAGGTAGATACCAAACCTACAGGGGTCAATACAACATGCCAAGTCAACCTTGGTGGCCACCAGGACCTTGGGGTTATCCAGGCAATTTTCAACCACCAATGGCTCCATTTCCCGGTATTTCAAATTTTAATAACCAGCCTTTTTTAGCGCGCGGCCCCAGACGGTCACGGGGCAAAAGAAGTCCGGCACAAGGACAACCTCAGGTCCAATGGGAGGATACTGCAGGCCCGCACGCAGGAACCCGGAGCCACACGAGAAGGAGTGCCCAAGAATAGCAAACACACCTGAGGAAAGTTTGGTAGTCAATTTAAGTCAAAGAACACTATCAAACATTG
Organism: Lissotriton vulgaris; assembly: GCF_964263255.1. Taxonomy (NCBI): domain Eukaryota; kingdom Metazoa; phylum Chordata; class Amphibia; order Caudata; family Salamandridae; genus Lissotriton; species Lissotriton vulgaris. The sequence goes on from NC_141691.1 coordinate 1,675,829,292, forward strand.
AGGAAGTTGTCCTGAATAAAGGACTAGGGTTTGTGACGACAGATGAGGGTGATCCATTTGTACTCCAAATTAAACTAGCCCAGTTCTTTCGCAAATTAAGGCTACCTACACTACTTCTTCAAAATCAAGAGTATTGAGGAATCAGAACATGAAACAGATACCAATACTGGCTTGAGGAATAAATCCACTTTTCTACCACCAACACATGCTATACCACCTCAAATACTCACTTTTGAACTGGCAGTCAAGAATGACATAGAACAAATACAGTACTCCTCCAGGTCGGGCTACAATAACCTGACAGCAGCTGAGAGACAGGCTCTAAAAACACTGACTCAAGATGGAACCATAATCGTGAAGCCCGCTGACAAAGGGGGCTCCATCGTTGTCCAAGACGTGGAGTCATACAGGACTGAATGTCTCCGACAGTTGAATAACAACAATGCTTATCGACTCTTGACCACAGACCCCACTCCTAGACTGATGAACGAAATCAAAGTCTTAGTGGAAGAGGCCTTAGCAGAGGGTTGGATAACCACGTTAGAGGCACAATTTCTGCAGGCCAAGCATCCCACTATGCCCTATTTTTACACCCTTCCTAAGGTGCATAAACCCCAGAGACCTCCACCAGGCAGGCCCATAATATCTGGCCAGGGCTCCCTTCTAGAACCACTCTCTGCGTTTGCGGATCACTTCCTCAAACCCCTGGTACACACAATGCCCACCTATCTCAAGGACACCAATGATGTCCTGAGAGTGATTCCTGATATAGCCTTTGATCATGAGACTGATTACCTAGTCTCCCTTGATGTAGAGTCACTGTATACCTCCATTCCCCAGGATGCGACTCTAGATACCATCAGATCCATCCTGGAAGAATCGGAACTTGACTCCATTACCCCTGTGCCCTTCATCATGGCTCTGGCTACCATAGCCATGAAAGAGAATTTCTTTATGTACGAGGACCAGATATACCATCAAATCTCTGGGACCAGTATGGGCAGTATTTTTGCCCCTTCCCTAGCGAATCTATACGTCCATAAGTTTGAACAAACCACGGTATTGCACCCTAACAATCCTTTCTTTCCATCCATAATTTGGTGGAAAAGGTACATAGATGACATCCTCCTGGTTTGGAGAGGGACCAAGGAATCGGTCCTGCAATTCCATCAATGGCTCAACAACCAGAACAACTACCTCCGCTTTACCATCGAATTGAGCAAAGATAGGGTACCCTTTTTGGACCTTTCGATCTATAGTACTGGAACAGGCTTACAGAGTGAATTATACCGTAAGCCCATGGCAAGAAATTCTCTTCTCTTGTATGAAAGCCAGTACCCCAAGTCCCTAAGGGATAATTTGCCCTTTGGGCAGTTTCTTCGAGTTCGACAGAACTGCTCCACTCCAGAAACTTTTGAACGCCACGCAGCCGACCTGTCTAAGCAGTTGACCTCTAGACATTACCCCAGAAAACTTGTTCAGCGTTCATATAAACGAGCAGCGAACAACCATCGTGCTGCATTACTTGAACCTAAACCTGAGAAACCACCTTTGAATCGACTGACACTAGTGAGTACTTTCAATACCAAGTCCAACAGTGTTCAAAAAATCAATAAAAAACACTGGCGTATTCTAAACAGTGGCAAAGACAAAATTGAGTTCCCGCTTTTTGCCTTAAACGTTCCAGAAACCTAAGGGACCGTTTGATACACACTCGTCCCGAAGGTACACCTAGGAGAGAGGTAGGCACTCTGTGGGACCTACCCCCCGTGCTGGGTCACCATCCTTGTGGAGGTTGTTCTGTTTGCCCGTTGACATCAAAAATCACTAGTGTGGATATTGGCACTGGTCGACCCTGGGAACTGCGACAGTTTTCGAACTGTAATAGTACCAACCTAATCTACCTCCTCACCTGTACATGCAATGAACGCTATGTGGGAATGACCACGAGAAAGGTGCGTGTGAGGATGCAAGAACACAAAAGCACAATTCGGTGCAAGAAGGACATTTCAAAACTCACCAAAAACTTCATAACACACAACCATGGAGAAACAGATTTCAAGTGGCATGTCCTGGAAAAGCCGTTCATTCCGCCACACGTGAGCGATGTGTCCAATTTTCTGTTCCGTAAAGAACAAAAGTGGGTATTTAAACTGGGCACAGATAGACAAGGACTGAATGATGACATACCTTGGTTCAGTCTATCTTGAACATATTAGAAGGGTGTCCTTCATTTGAGTTGGACTGTTTGTGCAAAGCATTTACGTGGTGACTGCACTCTACATGAACTACCGACGTAAGATACATCACGTCATTCGGTAGTTCTCCACACTTTCCCGCGAAAACGCCCCACAGCGCTTTGGCGTCATCTGAACTACACACACTGAGCGGGCGTAGTCATTATGTAGTTCCCTACATGTGAGCGAATAACATCGTTACTCCTAGCGGAGGTCGAACCAATAAACTACACAAGCTTCATGCACCACATAACTTTGTAGTTCCAAGCACGATAGCTCCGCGAGACTACGAGCTAGAGTATTGCCCTGCACCACACTAACATCGAGTGCACACTGAGACATAACTTGACTTCCTTAGCCATGAATATAATCCCTGACATCAGTGGTTGATGAGTGACAATGTGAATGACAATGATATTCATCCTAGCTTTTCGGTATAACTCCTCCTCCGGAGGTTCTGATTGGCTGTGGGTTTGCAGACCAGACCATTGAAGTATGAGTGACGATGGTAGCCCGTTGCCTCCCCCTGACTCAGTCACAGTTCGAGACAACGACGGACAGGTAGGATTGTAGCTCTTAAGTCTATCCAAAATGTCTAGAGCAAGGCTGCTTTCCAGCTTGCTTCTTGTCGTCCAATTTCAGACTAGTCATAACAACATGGCTACATTTGTAGCATATAGCTAACAATATAATGGATGGGAGGTTTGAAGTAGGAACTAGTTGGTATATGTCAGTTAACTCTACGTTCAGAAGACCTTGTGACCTCGTAGATGGTGTATTGTCAGAGCAGATCAACACTTGATCCCTCTGTTCACTGTAATCACGAAGTCGGTTTCTGTCCTTGTAGAGCGGGGTCTCACATATCCTGAGCCAGGTCCAGGAAGAGGTGAGGTCCACTCCCCGGACACACTGGGTGAGTAATGAAGTTGTAAATATTCTAGAAATGGTGTATCTCCCTGTACAGACCAGGGTAGCTGAATGTGATTCACTTGTACGTTTGTCCCCTACAGACAATACTAAGACACCAGGTGCCGAAGAGGAGTCCATACAGATGAAGGAACATTATATCCTTTACTGTTATATTTCACTTGTGTGTTTTTTCATATAGTTTTTCACACTTTTTTCATCACTCACAAGCAGTAGCATTATTAGAGAACAGAGACCCTGACGAAAGCCTAGGGAACCTCCCTCTGAGGCTGAAACATGTTGGTCTCTCCGCAGCTATTTGTGTGTACTGCGATGATTATGCCAAACTGTTCTTGTTTTTAAACAGGAAGGGGCTAACGTTCATTAAAATAGGTTTTTGTTAAGTTCCCTATCCCTTTTTAATCACCACATATATTATTTTTGCACTGCACATTCCCATCATGTCAACATCATGTGGTATAACCGAGTGATTGTGGGTCGCTACCCCGAACCGGCTATCAGGGTATGCTAGTGGTCTCAATGATCAAGAGACACAATACCCGATAAGGATTACCAGATGAGAATATTGATCCATACAAGACTTTGATGGGAATCCTCAACTAGGGGTGACTCACCGTTACAGGTGTCTCACATTCTGGCGATATGGTTTGTTAATTTTACCTATAATTTTTGTTCCTATGCACACTAGTTGGCATAGGTACAGTATTAGAGAATCACTATTGGATTCTGATTCAGACCCCTAAGTTTGTTGTTTACAAGTTTAAACAAATTGTTAACAAAACTGTGAAAAAGCTATCACTAGTTCAAGACAAAGCAACACTTACAGAAAGAGCCCACGGATGGTATGTGATCCACAGTTACGATAAATCCTCTCCACAACCATACTTAGGCACTGGCTTCAATAGAAAGAGGAAAGAAAAATATCTTCACTTTCGTTTGGGCATTTTACCATCTTTACCGCATCTTCCCCCATGGAAGCGATTTCATGGTCAGTCAACATGCCGCTTATGCGAAGACGCCAACGAAAGCGTTTTACATCTGCTATGTATATGCAGAAATCTACAGGTAAAATGGCGTCAGTTACTAAAGCCGCTCTTTGTAAGCAAGCGGATAAGATCCTGCAGACAAGCTGTGAAGGCATGTTTTGGAGGTGGAGATGTACAACTAGCATGCCGCGTTGTTCAATTCATGGAAGCGGCTGGGGAAAAAGCTCTTGCTTCAAGTAGCCAGACTGCTTAACCACTGCGCCACACGGCCCCTTAAACCTAACAGCAAATCTTCCTATACTGCACATACCAACTAACTGATGATGGGACAGTCCCTCGCCTGTCTTTGAAAATTGAGCATTGCATTCATAATTTACGGACTGTGTAAAGATCTACTGATAACTGCTCCGTGCCTGGTAAACAATTTAAGAAAGTTACATGTTTTATCTAAAAGGTTTTAGAATATGAATTTTGCTGCTGCTGTTTTGTGTATGTAAATCAAATTCATGACAGTTTGATATGTTTAATTTAACTGGTTTTAGAATATGAATGTTGCTGCTATTACGTTACTTTTACATGGAAATTGTAAAGGTTTTAATTAACCACACAATAAAATATGACCTTACCTTACCTTACACACCGGCACGTGGTTAGAGACACACTGGTGGCAGCAGGTGAGCAGTGTGGCCAGGGTGCGCAGTGTCGGCACTCTCTTGCCCTGTCCCTCTCTTCTTTTTTCTATCTCTCTCTCCCCCTCTCTGTCCGTCTATCTCTCTCTCCCCCTCTCTGTCCGTCTATTTCTATCTCCCCCTTTCCATCCATCTAGCTCTCTCTCCCTCGCTCTCCTTCGCTTCCTCTCTGTCCCTTGATGTGTTCAGGACACAACTTCTCATCATGATTTTTGTCTTGCAGGCTGTGACCTATGGAGTGTCCTGAGGGGTGCCACCATGTGTCTTCATTTCTGTTCTGTGTTTGTTTTAATACATTTCATTTGTCGCTTCGAAGGTGAATGTGTGATGCTGATTTTTGTATCGACACATACATGCACCCAGATGTGATTTTGCGACATCAGGTGGAATATTTGGTACATGATTCCGTGTAGTTAATGGGGCATGTCTTTGTCTGGGGGCGGGGAGGGGGTGTCCTGGGGGTGGTGGCGGTGGGCGTTGTGGCCCTCTTGAGTGTCCGGGTTGCATGATCAGTGGCTCCATGGCATCTGTTGTTCTTCAGGTGTGGCTCTGGGATGGTCTCCCTTTTGTAGTACAGGCTGTGGTCCGACTTTACACCAGGTCACAGCAGGTGTTAGTTTCCTGCTGCTAACGCGCCTCATCACATGTTTTGTGATCTTATCGCTGATCTGGTTGGTCATTGAGAATGTTGCAGCGTGGTGTTGTTGGGGCTTTTTGCTCAGGAACGCCTACTCTGCATCTCATTAGAGATAGTTACGGGGTCATCTGTGGCAATGTTTTTTGCGGCTGCTATAGCGGGTAAACTGGTGCTATGGGCTGTTAGCACCAGCTTGTGAATGTAGCGATACATTTATCGCGACTTTGGCTGCGATAAAGTGCCATTAACTTGGTGATAGCTCCTTGAGAATATGCCCGAAAGCCTTTTACACCAGTCCCCATGCACCCAGTTGTCAGCAAAGCCAGTCTCTAAGGTCATTCCAGGATTTTGTCTGATTATTCATTTTAGAATGACATTGTATGCATATTCCAGGTGAGATTACTACTTTGCTGGGACCTTACAGTACACTCTCCTGAAGAACCCCTCCCCCAGGCAGAATTGAGATGAACAGAGGCTTATAAGAAAGCTGATGATGAAAATATCCCATCAAATAGGGAGAACAGGCAAAAGAAGCGGGTTCCCAAGTTGTTAGAGCTGATCCTGATGGAAGCAGAGAATAAAAAATCGCATTAACCTCGAATTTGGGAGCCCATGGAAAATCACCAGTGGAGAAGCGATAATACAGTTGACAATGTAGAATTGTTACAGAGCCATTGAAAATGGTGTTGTGAAACCAACCAGAAGGTTGCAGCTATGCCCACTGGTGTTAAGATGGTACCAAAAAATAGTGATATGAACTTGACTGAAAATTGGGTCATGACAAAAAATGAGAGTATAATCAAACCTTAACACTCATCTTTTAAACAGGAGCTGGTCTCCAATGTCCATGTAGACAGCCTTTACTTCATGTAAATGAAACAAGTCAGACCAATAAATTGAGGTAAGTGACGTTAAAAGTACATGCATTGATACAGCTAAGGTGCTTGGTGACATAAGAAACATAAAGAAGATAGAATGGGAGATGTACATGCAAAAACATGGTGAACAACCTGGAGCAGAAAGTAAATAGTTGTAATTGGGGTTTGTTAACAGGATCCACCTATATCAGACTTACTGATGGCTCTTTGTGTAGCAGTCCCCTCTGTCTGGTTATCAGTCCCTGTCTGTGGATGGTAAATTGTTGATTGATGGTTTACAGTCCCCAGTCATTGCAATAACACAGTCCAAAAGCAAGCAATAAATTGAGAACCACAATCAATTACAATGACCTCTGACAACTACTCAAACTATTTCTTTCAAAAAAGATCTCAGCCAAAGTTGGTGCTCTAGGCAAATTTACCATGAAAACAAACTGGACCTGGGGGGCGTGGCTAAGCACGCAATGGCGACGGACGCTCTTGGGTAGAGCTCCGCTACCGGCTCCCCTTCCCTGAGCCGATTATCCGGCAATTTTCACCGTGGCCGCCCGGAACTTCGAGCGGACCCCCCCGGAACCCGCCACGGCACACCAGGCAACTTTTCACTCCCGGGCACCGACGGGGCCGACCCCGACCTCGCCTACAGCCCTCTTGCGGGACCGGGCGCCCCTTGGCCGGCGGAGCGTCCAGGAGAGACCGCGGCTTGGGCCCAGAAGACAGGCCCGAGGGACCACCCGCACCGAGCTGCCCGGACCCCACGAACTCCCAACTGCCCTGCCGGGTGGGCCCACCGGTGGTCCGGAGGATGCCCCAAACGGCTGCGGAACACCAAGGATGGGCCCGGACGACGGGGAGAGCAGGCGCCCCCCGCCCACGTCACGGCCCCCACGCACTCGCTGCCCCGGACCGAGGTGAGGCGAGGCGGAGATCGACCCGGGGGGGACGCGGGAGACAGCGGATGCCCAACGGCAGACGGCCCTCCCCCGAGGAACCACACAGCAACCGGCGCCGCCCGGGGAGCACTATCTGCCACAACGGACACTGGGAGGCCGGCAGGAGGCAACAGCCCCCAAGCCCGATGCTAAGGGCCTGGAACCCTGACCGGGGAGTTGCGCAGCTGCCGGGGATAGAACAGCCATCCCCCCTGCACTGAAGACGCACAGAGGGCGCACCTGCGGGCCCCCCCCATAGAGGTGAAGGCTGCCTGAGAGACAGTGGGGCACGCGCAAAGAGTGGACCTGGCCCAGACTGACCTGCCCAGACCACACGGACGCACGCACCTCACACGCCCCCTCGGCCACTGCAACACCCGGACCGGTGAGGCGCAGCCATGGGGCGATAGGGCGAGGTACCCCTGGCAAACCCCCTCCCCCACCCCGGGGGCAACAACGACGGCCTCGACTGAGGGGATCGCTGGCATCCGCTGAGTTCCCCACCCAGGAGTGCAGCGCATCCGGGGACACCATCACCAGGCCACCACGGGCGACGACCCTGCCGGACAGACGCCACCCGCACATGTCCGGGGGAGTGCGGACCCGCACCGGGACTGGTGGGGCCCCGCCGAAGGGGAAGACAGGCAAATCGCTACACAAAATGGCCGCCGAACAACTGGCCTCGAGGCTTGACAGCGTGCTAGCAGCGGTGGAACGAATGGAACAGTCCCTTCAGCAAACTAGAACCTCCCTGGAGTCCAAAATAGATGGAGTCGCTGTGGACCTGACCCTCCTGCGCGACGACCACAGGAAATTATCCGACCGGACCAAGACCCTGGAAGGCGCAGTAAAGGAAATCGAGCCCAAGGTCACCCAGACGGACAGGCAGGTGCAGGACCTCCTGAACAGAGTGGAGTTCCTGGAAGATAGGGCCGAGGACGCGGAAGGGAGGGCGAGACGCAATAACATCAGACTGGTGGGGGTTCCTGAAAAATGGGAGGGGAACCGCCCAGCCCAACATGTGGAAGAATGGCTACGGACACTGTTGCCCGAAGGCTCGCTGTCACCCCACTTCGTTGTGGAGCGCGCACACCGGGTGCCGACGAGGCCCTATACCACCGGCGCCAACCCGAGGCCACTGCTCTTCAGAATACTGAACTATAGGGACAGAGACACGGTGCTGCGGGAGACAAGGCGACTGGGCGAGATACGCATAGACAATGCGTCGATCATGTTCTTCCCCGACTATACCATCCAGGTGCAACGCCAGAGGCACGACTTCATGGAAGTGAAGCGGAGACTACGCACCGCGGGCCTCAAATACTCCCTGCTATTCCCGGCCAAGCTGAGGGTGGTGGCGGGAGACAACACCTACTTCTTCAGCACACCTGTGGAGGCCAGTGAGTGGCTGGACGGGGGCACGGACACGGCGCCCAAGCACTCTCGTGGGGACGAGACGAGGACCAGGCCGCGAGGACCGCGACGCCGCCGCAGACACAGAACCCAGCAGTCCCAACACGCGGAGGAGGGGGCACGCCACTCTCCCCCACTAGACCAGATGCTCCAAGAACAGCGCGACGCACTACGGAAGGTTTCTCAAATGAGCAACTCGCCCTCCCAAGAGACAGCCCCGGAGGACGGCCAACAGCCGGTACCAAGCGACGACGACAAGGCCATATATGGGATCCCGAACTCACAGATCTTGGTGGAACTGCCTATCGTCACGCCACAAACCTCTGACATGATCCACTGATTCTATAGGCGATATTTGCATTGGCCCTGCCGCAACGAGGGGGGGCTGGCGGTGGTCGACTGGACGATGGTGCGCGACCGGCGTCCGCCACTGCTGGGGGCTTCTCCCTCCCCCCCCTGCCAGCTGATTGAACAGTGGACACCTGGAACAGTGAGTAATGCCCTTGTGGCACTGGTGGTCAGCGGGGTGGGCAATGACGGGGTTGTCTCTCAACATATACCCGAACCTAGCCATCACCATGTGAGAGCCAGGGCACGAGGGGGCTCCTTCCGGCGGGGGCGCGCAGCCCACACCACGTGGCACTCTGCCCCTCACCTGCAGTCACTCATGCAAGCGAGGCCACACGCAAGACGAGTAACCTGGGGCACCGGACCATAGTTGGCGGCCACTGGCACCCTGTATCAAGTGGCTCAGTGAAGTGACCTGCTTCCCCTAACTGACTGTGCACCTTTCTTGCCGAGATTGTGCTTAGCACACACTGCCCCTAGGACAAGTAAGAATGTTCCTCTCACTTGAGAGAATGGACGGTGGCCTGTTCCGCCACTGCCCTTTTGGTATTTTAGTGGGGATAGCCCGCTGTTGGTTGTTGTTATTCATTGTTTTTCCCTGCCCTAATGTCTTCCCGAACATTGCTGAGTGTACTACGAGGGGTGGAGACGGGAGTGCTGGGAGGACCACTGCGAAAGCTCTGGGTGGGGCCGCTGCTACTAGGAATGCTGGGGGGGACTGTGTATTGCCAAAATGTCTGCGATAAAGCTATGTACCTGGAACATTAGAGGTATGCACACACCCGCGTGCAGGTATCAAATATACTCCTACTTGAAAAGGCAAAATGTGCAGGTCGCACTACTGCAGGAAACACATCTGTGTGGGGCGGAGGTGACAGCGCTGAGGCGAAGATGGAGGGGGCAACTGTATGCCACTGATTACTCCTCATATGCCCGCGGGGCACTGTTGTGGGTAAAGCCGGGTACTCCCTTCGTAATGTCAGAAGTTCACACAGACACGGAGGGGAGGTATGTCCTGGTAAAGGGTCGTATGGACGGGCAACCCGTGGTCCTGGCATCCATTTACGCTCCAAACACGGACCAGGGCTCCTTCCTAGCGTGCATATCAGAGAAATTGGCGCCCTGGCACGGCGTCCCATGGATACTGGGAGGTGACTACAACACGGTACTAGACCCAGTGTTTGACCGTTCGGTCCCGCCAAGACCAGAGGCAACATCCCAGGGGGCCACGAAGGCACTCACACAGTGGGCGGCACAGTGGGACCTGAAAGATGCATGGCGCGCGCACAACCCCGACGCTAGAGTGTACTCTTATTTCTCAGGGGCACACACATTGCACGTCCGCCTTGACAGGTACATGGTATCAACAGAAATGTTGCCACACATCACTGACTCCCAATACCTAGGCCGGACACACTCGGACCACAACCCCCACACCCTACACATGGCTTGGGAACGCCCGCACCCACCAATCCCCACATGGCGACTGCAACCCGCCCTACTGCTGGACGCCCCCTTTAGGGACTCCCTGCAGGCCTGCGTAGCACAATAATTCACTGACAACACAGACACAGCGTCCTCCCCGAGAATAGAATGGGACGCATTCAAGGTGGTGGTAAGGGGGCACTGCATGAGCACTCAGGGAAGCATACAGAGGAAGTTGGAGGCGGACTTGCGCAGGGTGGAAGCGGACTTACTCTGCAGGGAACAGGAGGCGGTGGGTGGCACAGGAGACCGGCTGCAGGCGGCCCGAGCGGAGCATGAAACATTATTGGAGCGGCTGCGGCACGTTAACTTCGCGGCCCACTCGGCGCGGGTGCACCAGTACAGTGACAAGCCCGGAAGGCTACTGGCCTGGTTAGTCAAGCAGGAGAACCGTACGGAGCCAGTATCCGCCATTCGCACGGCTGAGGGAGAGCTAGTGTACACCCAAAGCAAGATACACCAAGCATTTGTGGGACACTACCAGGCCCTATACAAATCGCAACTGAGGGTCTCCGCGGCCTACATAGCAGATTACCTGGTAGACATCCCGCTGCCCTCCCTTACAGGTTCGCAGCAGGACGCTCTAGGAGCACCATTCTCCCCGGAAGAAGTGCGCGAAGCCATTTTCGCACTGTCCAACGGCAAGTCCCCTGGTCCAGATGGACTACCCGCCGAATTCTTTAAGGCCTGTTCGGACACGCTGGTCCCGGAGATGCTCAAATTGTACCATACCGCTATGGAGGAATCAGCGCTCCCAGACTCGCTCAATGAGGCAAACCTAGTCTCGCTACTGAAGCCGGGTAGGGATGGTACACACATGGGATCCTATAGACCGTTAGCCATGCTGAATACCGACTATAAAGTCTTCACCTCCCTCCTGGCTCGCCGCCTGGCCCTAGAGGTCCCAACCCTGGTGCATGAGGACCAAAACGGCTTCATGCCGGCGCGGAGCACCTCACGTAACCTGCGCCGCCTCTTCCGGATTCAGGAAGCGGCCCTGACACATTGGCCTAGATCGGGGTGTCTGGTCTTAGACTTGGAGAAGGCCTTCGATTCTGTAGAATGGCCGTACCTGGGGGCAGTGTTAGAAAGATTCGAGGTGGGCGATGCCTTCGCTGACATGGTCGGACTACTCTACCAGAGACCCAGTGTTCGAGTGAGGACAGGCGGACTGCTGTCAGAGAGGGTCAGGGTACGCAGAGGCACCAGACAAGGCTGCCCCCTGTCGCCCCTCCTCTTCTCTTTAGCTATTGAACCCCTGGCGGCTCTACTGCGAGACAGAGGAGCGGAATGGGGGATCCCGCTGGCCGATGGGACGCACACAGTCTCACTCTATGCAGACGACCTGCTGCTTTATGTGCGGGACCTCACCGCGGTACCAGCCGAGCTATCGGACATCTTCCAGACCTTCGCGGAGGTCTCGGGACTCAGGGTCAACTGGGCCAAGTCCGGAATATACTCGTTCGGCCGGGACCAGGAGGAGTGCGAAGTGCACCTTGGAGGGGCCCGGCTCGCTTGGTACCCAACCACGTTTAAGTACCTTGGGCTACACATCTACAGAGACCCCCAGGACATACTGGAGGGCAACCTGGTGCGTGCCATCTCCTCCTTGCGAGCCCAGATGTCCTTCTGGAAGACTCTGCCACTGAACGTGCCCAGCCAGATAGCTCTTTCCAAAATGATAGCGCTCCCCAGGCTACTCTATCACTTCGCGAACATCCCTACGTATGTCCCCACACGGATATTCCGCGACCTGGAATCAATGCTTCGCGGCTTGATCTGGAACGCGGGTCGCCCACGGGTGGCGCTGGCTAAGTTGTACTCCCCGACTGAGGAGGGAGGACTGGCTGTCCCCAACATGGAGCTGTATTACCTAGCTGCACAGCTCCAATGGGTAACGTACTGGCTCAGCGGCACGCATCTAGACGATACGGCCTCCGCAGACTACCAGTGGACCCACCCCCAAGTTTGTGCCCTGTTTCACCCATTGACCAGGGGACCCCGTCCTCTACCCTTGCATATGGCCGTGGCCCGCAAATGCTTTATCCGCAGCCTGAAACTGACAAAAAATGTCAGACCATATGCTCCTGCCCTCCCCCTGTTAGGCACCCCCAGGAGGAACGGGATGGTAACGTCGCGCAACCTGGAACACTGGACCACAGCCGGAGTAGAGACCATGGGCGACCTGTATGCTGACGGGGCCCTGCTCCCGTTTGCGGAACTATCGGCAAGCACGGGACTGCCGGCTGGGCAATTCCTATTCCACGCGTCGGTACTGCGGGCATACACTGATCCCTGGGGAGACATCCAGGACGAGCCACCGATGCACCACCTGATCCAATATCTGCATGTAATGGGCAGAGGCTCACACATCACGCATTGGTTAGCGCAGGCGCTTCTCATCCACACGCAACAGCCCACGCTGCAGATCAGGGCTAAATGGGCAGCACACCGAGGGAGGGATTGGACAGATAAGGAGTGGAACCTGATCCTAGCCGGCCCTGTGAACGTCCCCCGCAACTCCCGCTTCCGTATCATCCAGCTGTACATACTGCACCAGGCGTATCTAACACCGGATAGAATTAACAGACACTTCGCGATAGACACTGCCGTTTGTCCCAGATGTGACCTGCTGGGTGCAGACATCCTGCACATGCTTTGGCACTGCCCAACCCTGGCCACGTACTGGGGGGAGGTGATATCACTCCTGGTTCACAGCACGGGTCCGGGACTGCCTGATACGTGGGAGGCGTGCATTCTCGGGTTATATAAAAGAACCAAACTTAACAAAACGCAGGCACGGTTCTGGGATCTGGGCCTCATCACGGCCAAACGGCTGCTCACTAGGCATTGGAAGCGGCGGGAACCACCCACCCCGGCACATTGGTTCACATCCTTCACAAACTGGGCCAGGGCAGAAGGCACGGCACTTCACCGGGAAGAAATAGCAGGTCTGAGGCAGTTCCCGATCGCGCAGCTCTGGGATGGCATCCTGGGGTCCCTGCAGGGGGAGGGCGCTGTCAGAGGGCTCACATAGAGTAAGCGCCAACGTGAGTAGGCCACAGAGGCTACAGCTCCGTTGACGGAACCACCACACACCGTGCCGCCCACCCCCCCATCTCAGACATAGATAACCCAGCACGCAGACCTCAGAAACGGCCGGCCACCCACACAGGCGCTCACTAGCAGTCATCGCCCAGCGACATGCCCCCAGCACAGAGTTGTTGACACCGCCCCCGCAAGTACACTCCACCCCCCCCCACCCCCTCCCCATACATGTTCACACGTTTGTAGTATCGGACCCCCTGCTCACCGGCGGTGGCCTCTCCATCCCCCACGACACGGTGGACGGACGCCGCCAACGGCGCCCCAGGCAGCGAGCACAGGCGCAGACGCCGCCTGATACACCAACAGCTAGGCTAATCCACCTGACTGCTACACGCGCCACTAACCAGGCCAGCGGCCGGCGAAGCACCACGGCCTTCAGGAGCTGTCCCACTTTAAGTCCGAGACCACTCGCGCATGCACAACTATGGCCCCCTAATGTACTGGAGCATCGTCAACATACGCCACACCGACCAGAGGGGTCTCCTAACAGCACTGTGCTAACAGGACAGCCTTGACGCGGCGCAGCCGCGAAAGGAACATTGGGATATGCTGATACGAACTGTACTGTTTAGTTTGCTGAATTTATGGTTTAGTTCTAGAAAAACTGAAAAACAAGACATCATTTATGGAACTATTCTTTTACTGATTAAAGGTAATGTGACCACACTGCCTGTGCTCTAACATGCCAGAGACACGGGGAGCGCAACAACACGCCCTCCTGTGCAGACCAGCATACTCACGATTTACCGTTCTTTTGCAGCCGGCCCGCAGGGTTGTAGGCTTTGCTATGTGTACTGCACTTTTGAACATTAATAAACGTCTTAAAAAAAAAAAAAAAAAAAAAAAATGAAAACAAACTGGACCTTATTTTGATTAATAGTCAATGTCTACTAATATAGTAGTATACCCAAAGGAAGGTGACAAGTCTACAATAAAGTCAAAGTCAAAAGAACTTATAGAGCGCCCAAATCACCAAAGAATGTCTCATGGCACTTGCGGGACTCCTGTAGACTGGCGGTCGAAGCTGGACAATTTATTTCTGATCGAATAGCCACATTTTCAATTACTTCCGAAAGCACTTATGATCAGCAATGGAAAGGAGATGGACTGGAAGCTTATTCGAGAGATTGAGGCAAGGAAAGAGAAGGATCATCCTCCACTCCGCACAGTGCAAACTTGTAGTGGGGTAAAAAGAGATTTTTAACTAGATCTTAATATTCTTCCTGGCTGGTACCTGTTGAGCTTTTTGGCTAAGTAACAAGGCCCGTTCCTTTTATGATCTTGTTTGTGAGGCATAAGATTTTGAAATGGCCTCTCTTTCTTACAGGAAGCCAGTGGAATGATCTCAGACTGGGGGTTGAGGGGGATCTGGGTGGAAGGTTCAAGATAGGTCTGGCAGCGGTGTTCTGCACGATCTGTAGTTTGGAAAAAACTTACATATTCAAAATCTCTCTAAGATTTGAAGTTAACATGGGTGTTAGGTTCGTGAAAAAACGGGGTGGGAGAGGGTCTGCTGGTGAGCCTGATTTAATCTTAGCTAAGGCTACTGATACCTGTTCACAAGTCACAGCTTTGAATTCTGTCAGCAGAGGGGTTGTTGTGTGGCTGTTAACGGCCAGATGCGGATCAACGTTAATATTGTTGTCCTGAGGGAAGGAACTGTAGATGGCTTTGACCTTTTCATCAAAGAAGGAGGACACTGTGTCGAACCATTCTTGCGTGATAGAGAGAGTGCGCTGGTCGGCGTGGGGAGTGGTAAACTCCTTCAAAATTTTGTAGAGCTCTTTGTTGGAGTTGGCAGCAATATTAATCCTATTGGTTAGGTACAGCTTTTTGGCCTGTTTAATATTGTTTAGGTAGATGCAATGGATCTTTTTATATCTTGCTCGATCTTCAATAGTTTAGTTTTAGTTTTCCTCCATTGACGCTCCACAGTTCTACTGGAAGGTTTGTCAGTTTTTATTGCTGAAGTAAACCAAGGGGATACTTGGTTTTTAAATTTGACCTTTGACAGAGATGCCACTGTGTTCAGAGACAGTGTAATAGCATCTTCAAAAGCTGTGGCCACCGGGTCTACATTCCCTGCATGAGACACAGCTTCAAAATTACAATTAAAGTGGGCTGAAAAAGATGCTAAGGTGACTTTACGCCAGGACCTGATCATAGTGATGACATAGTTCTAGGGATTTCTGGAGATATCAATGGGAATACAACATTTTAGCAGATTATGGTCTGACCAAAGTAGAGGTTGGAGTTCATCTACTATAAGTGGGGTTGAGTTGGTAAATAACAGGTCCAGGGTGTGGCCCGCCTGATGGGTGGGGCCCATCACCATCTGAACTAGTCCTAACGTCTGCAGCAAAGTTACCAATTAGTTTATATCAGGATACAAATGATAATTAAAAACTCCCACAAGAATAACATTATTTACAGCTAAAACATGTGGAGCAATCCAATTCCAATTCCAAAAATTCTTTATTTCGGCCATATAGGCCATAAAAGATGCAGTAAAATACAATACATACATATAAAATACAATATTTAATACATATAAAACTCTATACTGGACCAGCGGGGGATAAAGGGTGCAAGGCAGTACCAGTTCAGGGGGACATTTTCTTGCTAATTATCCACGCTGCCATTAAAAATTTTGATACAGCAAACACAATGTGGCCCAGAGTACTGGTTTTCATGACCCTGTAAGCCTGTAAGTACTTCCTGAACCCCAGGTTCCGGCAGAGCGGTGCTATCCAGTGCTTCCTGGGTCTATGGTAAGCATGGCATACAAACATTATATGTAGGTCATCTTCATCATGGGCATTACAGCATGGGCAGAGTTTGTCACCCCCTATTGACCATTTGCAGGTAAATGTTTTAGTGGGAAGTGTACCAAACCTCCATTGCACAAACAATTTCCTCGCCAGGACAGGAAAGATAAAATCCATAAAAGGTTCGAAAACATAAGAATTTTTGGATTCCATAAAACGTGCCGTCAGGGTGCCACTATTATAAGCATTTTCCATGTGAGACAAGTTCTTATTCTTATACATCTGGGCCAGGGTTTTACGGGTAATCCTTTGGCAGCCTTGAGCTGGATCGTCCCATAAGTCTGGCAAGTTCATATTGAGCAATTCCGTCTTGATAAAAGCCAGCCAGGGAATTTTGTTGTTGCCATTCAAGCTCATTACATGAATAAGGTCCTGTCTGTAGTGGTGCAGTTCATCAGTGGTCCATATCCGGTGCCAAAACTTCACCGGTTTTGACAGAAGATCTTCAGCAATGGAGGGAAGACCCAGATCTAGTCTTAGGGGCAGAAGTGGCGTGCCTTGCGGGAGACCAAGTAGGCGTCTTAGAAAACTGTTTTCCACTCCTGCCAAAGCCTTCCCTGCTTTGTGTCCCCATAACTTGCTACCATACATGGCTGCTGCCTTGGCTTGGGACCTATATGTTTCCAGGGCCGGGCTTACAGGCTTAAAGGTGGACTTGTTAGCCACCTTCAGCATTGCACCCGATAGCTGGGACAATTTTACCCTGGATCTAGCTATCTGGCAGTCCCATGAGAGGTTTTCCTGGAGTGTTACCCCCAAATATATGAAGGTCGAGACCCTCTCGAGACTAACTTTCCCCAGTGTGGGATTGGGTCTGGTTTTGGTGGGGGGATTGAAGATCATGAACTTGGTCTTTTCTGTGTTCACCTCTAGCCCGTGTTGGCGACAGAAAAGGCCAAAACCGTTCACGATCCTCTGAATCCCCATGGGGGATTTGGAAAGCAGGAGGGTATCGTCAGCAAACATTATTGCCGGGACCCTCCTGCCTGCCAGGAGCGGGGCATCATTGTCCTTAACGTTATCAAGATGTAGTATAACGCTGTTAATGAAAAGACAGAACAGGGTCGGTGCCAGGACACAGCCCTGTCTGACTCCTCGATGGACCGGAAATCTGGACGAAAGCTTGCCATCCCTCCCGCACCTCACTTGTGCATAGTTGTTCTCATGCAACCTGATGATAATGCTGAGTAGCTGAGGGGGTACTCCTAGCTTTTCCAAAACCTCCCATAATTTCCTTCGAGGGACTAGATCGAAGGCTGACCTCAGATCCACGAAGACCATGTACAGTCTTCCCCCCTCTAACGTCACCGTCTTCCAATAAAGGAGGAGGAGGCGGAAGATCTGATCCATGGTCGACATGTTCTTTCTGAAGCCAGCCTGGAGGGGGCTCATGATGTCATTGTCCTCCACCCAATCCAGCAGATGGTTAAGAATGAGGCGCTCAAAGAGCTTTTGGGGTACATCTATTAGGCTAATGGGCCTGTAGTTGGCCGGGAGCAGAGTAGACCCCTTCTTGTGAATCGGTACAATCTCTGCCCCCAGCCAAGACCCGGGGATCGCCATACCTCCTAGAATGGCATTAAAAAGAATAAGGAGGTATGGACCCCAGATGTCCGGATGATGCCTGAAAAGATCCCCGGGTAACTTATCCAGACCCGGCGCCTTCCCCAACGATAAGTGCTCCAGAGCAGCCTCCACCTCCCCTAGGGATAGTTCCAGGGCTGAATCCTGAAAGCCTGTGGGCACTGACAGGGCTCTATCTGGGCAAGTATTAGTGTCTTGATAGAGTGCCCCAAAGTGAGCCTCCCAGACCGCGGGGGCAATATTGGGTTCAATTGCTTTCTTGAGTTCCCCCATCCCATTGTTTACTAGGGCCCAGAATTTCCTGGAGTCCCTGGCTTTTAGGGCATCATGAAGGTCCTGCCAACGGTTCCAGTCCCACTCGGTCCTGGCATTTGCCAACACTGATTTATACTCCTTCCTGAGGTCTCGTACCTTGGCCTTATTAGACCCCTCCTTAATTGCGGCAATAAGCTCAGATTTGGCTGCCCTACAGGAGGAGGTGTACCAGGTGGGAACATGGGTCTTTTTCTTTCGGGTTGGCACCACCGGGTGGAATACCTCCGCCAGATCCCTCACTAATTCCTGGTGTATGCTACCCAGTTTCTCATTATATTCTGGGGTCCTTGGTTCATTTAAAAGCACATCCACCTCCATGAACCTTGGGAGTGCCAAACCATATAACTTATTAATGGCGTCTTCTGAACTCAGGAGCTTTCCCCACTTAACCCGACGCCTATTTGTTGTAAGAAGCAACTCCCCCATGTCTTCTCCGCCATTTTCTGCGGGCAGGCCCACTAGGGGCAGGGGCTGCTGGATGTTTAAGCAGAGGGCATTGTGGTCACTATCTGACCTATTTATTACCCTGAAGTCGAGGACTTTTGACCAAAGTGTGATATCTACCATGATGTAATCTAGCCTCGACTCATGGCCCCTTCTGTTGAAAGTACACACTGAGGGGGTGTCGGAAGGGGTACGACCATTACAAGCCCTCAGTGCGAAGTTCAAGGTGAGGGACATGAGTTGTATTGCTAGGGGGGACCAGGCTTTAGGGTGGGGCGAGGACGAGGGTGGTACCCCCCAGTAGTCATCCTCAGCAGTGAGGGCACCCTCCAGTAGGCCTTCCAAGGGTTCAAAGTGACAGTTGAAGTCTCCTCCCAGCACTACCTTGGAGTCTCCTGGCAGTTGACCCAGGAAGGAAGACAAACCGTTTAGGGTGGGTGATTCATTTGGCGCAGCAACTGGTCGCGAGTAGACATTAACAATTGCCCACGATGGTTTGGCAGGCCATGTAAGCAATACACACGGGATGTCCTGCGAAAACGTATGCACTTGTTCTGCCTGGCACCCAGTGTGACTCGCAATCCAGATTGCCAAGCCTCCTGACGGCCTCCCCCTCCCACTCCATTTGGCAGGGATTTCAAATATTTCGAACCCTCTCCTGATTTGGGGTTCCCTCGCCCATGTTTCCTGAAAAAGGAGGATATCACTGGTACCTAATAGGTGATCCCACTCCGGTGTGCCTTCCTTGTTTGCGATTCCTGCCACATTCCAGGAGAGAATTCTCAACCCTGGATCTTGTGGTAGTGTACCTCTCAACCCTGGATCTTGTGGTAGTGTACCTGTGTTCAGAGACAGTGTAATAGCATCTTCAAAAGCTGTGGCCACCGGGTCTACATTCCCTGCATGAGACACAGCTTCAAAATTACAATTAAAGTGGGCTGAAAAAGATGCTAAGGTGACTTTACGCCAGGGCCTGATCATAGTGATGACATAGTTCTAGGGATTTCTGGAGATATCAATGGGAATACAACATTTTAGCAGATTATGGTCTGACCAAAGTAGAGGTTGGAGTTCATCTACTATAAGTGGGGTTGAGTTGGTAAATAACAGGTCCAGGGTGTGGCCCGCCTGATGGGTGGGGCCCATCACCATCTGAACTAGTCCTAACGTCTGCAGCAAAGTTACCAATTAGTTTATATCAGGATACAATGATATCTCTGCATGATAATTAAAAACTCCCATAAGAATAACATTATTTACAGCTAAAACATGTGGAGCAATCAACTCCAGAAGATTTACAAAATTGTTTTTTTGCCCTGGGGTCGATAAACCAACGCCCCTCTCCATGTTTCAGGAGATTGGCCTGTGATTTTAAAAATAAGTATTTCCATTTTTTCCATACTGCAGGTGTCCAGTATCGTGATTTCCAATTTTTCATTAGAAGCCACCGCTATCCCCCCCTCTACCAACAGCTCTATCTAGTCTAGTTAGATGATATTGAGGTGGGAATGTGGTGGCTACATCAGGAGATGCCTGGTCGTGAAGCCATGTTTCTGTAATGAAACAGATGTCTGTTTTTTCAAGATCCAGAAGGCTCCATAATTCCACAGTGTGCCTAGGGATCGATCGAGCATTGAGATAGGGCCCGCTTAATTGTTTAGGGATGTCACAGGTATCACTTTTGTTTTTCTCTTCATAGGAAAATGTTTCCATTGTGGGTTCATTTATGGTGGTGTGACTGCCTGCTGTCGGAGAGACCCCCTCAGTGCCGGTGAAAGCTTTCGGTTTCAGGGTAATAGGAGGGATATTTAGAGAATTCAGCTCTGAACAGGAGTAGAGCAGTGTAGCTATGCGAGTATCCTGCCTGTGTTTCTACCTGCGCAGCTTTGAGAGAAGAAATAGGGCAGGGGTTCTGGCTACTGGCGGCGGGACAGCCGCAGACGGGCTTGCCTTTGGTGTGCCGTTGGTGCACCGCTGTACGTCAGCGTCCCTTCCTGCTTTTAAATAGGTAGAAGGGAAGGACACGAAGCACTAGACCGCCGACCAAACCGGAAGTATCGAAAAACAGAGCTCCGACCGGAATGGCAAAAAACAAAGCCCCAAGGTCCCTCCGCACAAACGGCACAAGCCGCGGCGGTCCGGGGACTGGGCACTGTTCACAAGAGGTAAATGTTTAGCAGAATGCTGAAATTAAGTTTTGAGTACCGATGAGTACCAATGAGTACAGAGTGCAAATGGGGCGATAAAGTGCAAAATAGAACAGCAACGTTAACATAGATAAAAATGTTTAAAACAATGGTCTCAACTTGATTAAGTGGCAGTACTAGAGAGCTAAAGTCCGAGTATCGACCGTTCAGCCCGGGGTCCTGAAATTAAATCCATTAAATAACAAAGCTGAGATATGACTAGGTGTAAACAAAGGATTCATGAGACCTACAAGTTTTGGTAATCAATCTTCATCTGTAAACACACTGTGCCTGCCCTGCTGTATTCTCTGAGAGGGCTATCATATATGTGTCTTTAATAATTAAGGAATTCTCTTCTCTCTGTGGCTTGCACTAAGAGCATCATTTCCCCAAGATAACATACATAGGTGAATATTCTTTTTTGGGATGTCGGAGGGCAGCGGCGGCCAAGCAGGTATGAGCAGTTGGGCGGTGGGGCCGGGTGGGGGTGGATTTCAACAGACAATATAAATGAGGGAAAATTAAATAAATAATTAATTTTCCCTGGTCATTGTCCGTCAAAATCTCCCCTCACCTGGCCCCACTGTCCCTCCTCTGACCTGCACGGGCCACAGCTGTTTAAGGGATTCTTGAAAAATAGTGACAGTCTCCTCTTGCTAAAAGACAGCAGACTCCCTGTAAGTATTTAAAATGATTTATTTCTTAAGACCCTTTAGCTATTAGATGTTTTTATCAGGTTCAGAAGACTGGTTAGTCAGGGTACAAAGGATGAAAAGGAGTTCGAGGTCAACAAGAGACCTTCACATTTACTACATCTTTTTCCAAATATGTGGATGAATTCTATTGAAAACAGGAAAAACAATCATCCACCAAGCATGACAATGGTTCAGATATTTCACAGTCTTTAGGAGTTCAAGGTTTTTGTGGTCTGATCAATCAGTAATCATATGAACTGCATATTCTAGAAGGGTTTTCCAATGTGACAATGCTTGTTTAATTGTTTGGAGTACCCTTTTATAGATTAAATAGTTCATAAAATAAGTCCAGCAATTTTCTCACATCCTACGGACCCAGCCATCATACACTCTGTCAACAGCAATGCCTTAGAGCCATACCATGATCGCATCAGAATACCAGCATACTTAGGATGTCACTGTACGCATATTCAAACTGAGATCCCTTCTCGCTGAGAGATCTCACTTAAGGGACACATTTAAGATGATATGGAGCAGGACATATAGGCATGGTCACTGGAACTAGGTGGCACAGGAGTACCAAATTATGCAGCTATATTAACTAACTTATGCTGCATGAATAGGCAAATTCTGCATTCGATTCTGACTAAAGTATCATGGATGTAGTTAAAAAACCTTTTGTCAGTTGATTACTGTTCCTTAGAGAATAGAGAAAGACCTCAAACGGTGCCTCAGGAAGCCACATATCTTCTAAAATGGTCTCTTGAGGGATCCAATTCTTCACACCTCAGTCTTCATGAAGACCTCAATTCCTCAAGATCCGTCCCTACAAACTCCAGCTCTGCAGTTCCACACTAGATGGTTCTAACTTTATAAACTACATTCCACAGACTACAGTTCAGTAAATGTTCGCCCAGAATGCTTCAAGGCTGCCAGCATTGATCCTGAATGCTACTTTTTAAAATCTTCTATCCTTTCACTAGGGTTTGTGATCTCCAGTGCAGAAAATCTGTCTGCGGGCATTGGACCTGCAATCAGGACTCAGCACTCGGAAGTTGATGCATGCATTCTTGCTTTTCCTTTTTGATGCTATTTTACCCTACTTCCATCTGTGACATTAGTTCCTACTGCTGTCCCTGAAAGAGTTCACCCTTAGACACACAATTTCACAGAGCCTCATAGAAAATCAAAATGGATTAACTCATATTTTTAGTTGTTGTTATTGCACTCTTCCCCAATACACACAGTTCTTTGTCTTTTGAGTCCCTTTTCCTCATGAAAAGAAGAAGGCCTCTAATGGACCACATCTCCCCAGCCTACCCTGATCAGCCATGTATATTATTCATTATAAAATGTGGATGGTACCTGATTATTGGTACTCATACACACTCCAGACAGTCTCTCTGTACTTCACCTCACATGGAACAGTGACCTCTTCTGCATTCCTTAGACTAATTTGAGAATGTGCCTGGCCCTGTCTCAATTTCCCTGCAAAGATGTATTCAATCTCAGTTACATCTATATAGATGCAAAAACACTAACTGTTCATTTCAGGTTTTTGAACTGCCATAACAACGGTCTCTCTGCCACTGCTTTCCCAGTCCACAGGAAATTATTTCTCTGGTACTTTATTTTCACTCTCACTGTAAAAAAAAGCACTCTCCTGCCATTTCACCCCTCTCTTCTGGCACAGAACCAAAACACAGCGGGTGCTACTGGTGAAAAGTTCAGAGGCCATGCCTGTTTGGCACTACCACAGAAAAGGAACTCAGCAACTTTGTCAGTAGGAACCAAAAATATTCTCGAGTTGTATCCTAGCATGGCAATAATCAAAATGAATTAAAAGAGAAAATGGAGGTAATAAGACAGACAGGCGTCACAAGCATTTTAGGGATAAATGTACCAGACTTCAGGATTGATTTGGCTGTGGTCAGATACCTTTCCACATTGCACTATCAGGTCTCTACCACATGTTGTCCTCTCACAGACCACAGCTAAATATTTATTGGCGGCCCAGGGCGCAAAAGGAAAGCAGCTAGTGGGGTCTGTGACTATAATAGTGATAGTAAAGTAGTAAATGTATTCTCAAAGGTCAAAACATCATGGACGTCCCTTGCTATAGAAACAAGCATTTGCAATGCAATAGGCCTCGCATTAGTAAAAGTTTGAGCTATTAGCGTTGCTAATAATAATGCAATGCCAATAACTCAAACATTTAGTAATGCGAGACCTATTGCATTGCAAATGCTTTTTTTTCTATTCCTTTACTTTTGGTATAAAGCGCTTTACTTATAACATTAAAAGTAAAGCGTGGGGGGGAGCCAAGCCAGCGATCGAGATGGCCGCTTAGAGGGTCGGCTCCGCCGATCTCTCTCTCCCGCCGCAATATCCTGTATCGATGCTGTTCCCCCAGTCCTAGCCCCGCTTGAGTGACGGGAAGCGATGTCCGTCAGCGAAACAACGAGCCTTCTCCGAGACTCGATGACGGAGTGGCGGCGCCCGGAAGTTTGAGGCCAGGTCCAGCGGTCAGACCAGGACCTCGCGTGGTTGAGGATCTGCCTCGCAGTGTCTCAACAGCGGGGCTGGGAGACGCTGTGGACCTGGCCCACCCCGATCGATGAATAAACGCCCACCGAGACATCCGAGACTCCAGACAGCGATGGAGGCATAGCGGTACCCTGGGGGAAGCGGCCCCAGACCCGGAAACGGAGCATAAAAGGCTGCAGAGTGGTTCATGTGGGGACTGACCGCCGGCGAGTCAAATCGACCGGAAGAACACTGGGTGCCTGTCGCCATTACCAGTGAGGCCCGCTATTGTTGGTGGGGCGCCCGGTGAAGGAGCAAAAGTGCAGTGGATCGCATCGCCCTGGTGTTAGAAGAGCTTTCTGGCAGAGGTGAGGCTGGCGGCTTGCCCCGAATGTCTTTTCCCAGGACCAGGAGTACCATAGGCAGGAGGTCGTGCACATGGGTGCTCCCGAAGGTCTGGAAATCCTGCGGGCACAACGGAGCTTCAGTGCGCGGTGCTAGACTGCACTGGGGCCCTGGAGGACACCCCCCTCATGCGAAGGGGCAAGTAAAATAAGACTTAAAGTGGTGGGGGTGCCTCGGGCGCAGTGGGAGAGGCCTCGGATTCATCAAGGGGTGCCCTAAAATAGCCCTCAGTGTACCCCGCGGCAGGGTGCCTGTGATCAGACGTGGCATGGATGGTGTGGTGGAGAAGTAAATTAAGTGGTCAAGTTGTGCCTGACAGAGAGCATGAACAGGAGCAGATATTTACTTTACGGCGGCGGGCCCCCGGAGGATCGAACTCGGTTTCCGTCGCTGGTGCTGCAGGCAAGTCCAGAGGGGACACACTGACAATAGGTTGCTCGGTGGAGCATTGGCGGGTCTGCCTTTGGGGGACACAAAGTGAGGGATCCACTGCACGAGATCACCTGGAGTGGGGGTGTTGGTGGTGGTGAAGGAGCATAATGGTGACTAAAATGGACCAAGATAAAGTTTTGTCCCAAAATGTTAAAGGGTCCAGGAATGTTCAGTCCAATAGGCTGGATCGATACATCATACCAAGGGGATCCCGGTGGAGGCAAAAAAGCAGCAAGGGGGATGTGAAGAAGACGCTCCTGCAGTGGTAGAGCCAATGCTTACAGATCTCATGGCAGCTATAACGGGGGTTCAAACGTCCCTGGGCCAGAAAATGGAAGCCCTAGATACCAAGCTTGACACTGTCACCATAAAGGTGGGGCTGATAAGAGTGGATCTCACAAAGACTAGTGAGAAAGTAAAGTCGTTAGAGGTAAAAACGACCAGCCTAATCGACGATGTCAACCAACTGCAGCAGGAGGTGCGTGAGCTTAAGGCTTCGAGAACTCTCGCGGATCGTAAACTGGATGAGTTCGAGGGCAGGGCACAGCGGAACAACGTTCGAATTCTGGGAGTGCCTGAGAAATCAGAGGGACAGACGCCTGACCTGTTTGTTGAAAACTTGATACTTAATCATCTTAAACCGAAGGGCCTCAGCAACTTCTTCACGGTCGAAAGAGCACATAGGGTCCCGTGGGCCAGCCCAGACCAGGGGCACCCCCCCCGCCCTGTGATTGCTAGGGTTCTAAACTTTCGCGACAGAGATGCCATACTCCAGGTCGCCCAAGTGGGGCCTCCACTGCGCTTCGAGAATGCGACTCTCTCCTTTTTTCCGAACTTTACACAAGCGGTGCAAAAACAGAGGCAAGGCTTCCTATCAGTAAAGCGGAGACAACGTGATAAGGGAATGAGAATGGATACGGCATGATGTTTCCGGCCCGTCTTCGAGTGGAGCATAATGGGAAGTCTTGGTTTTTTGACAATCCTGAAGTGGCGGCGGATTGGCTGGATAGCATATACACAGCAGGGACTGAAAGTCAATCCCGAGAGGAGGCAGATGAACAATAGACACGGTACACGGTGCCAAAGTAGGATTGATTTATCATGAGCGGACCGGGGGGGAGGGACGGGGGGCAATGTTTCCCTGATGCTGCTAATCCGAAGTGATCATCTTGGGTAATTGACTATATATGGGCAGCATAGAAGGGGGGGTGAAGCGGGGTTATTCCCATGCCCTCCTCTATTTCTACGTTTAGTTAGTTGTAGAGTAGGTTGGGGCGACAGGCACACTGCTAGTTGGGGTTGAGCGCAAGCTTCAGGCAGGGGTGCAGGGAGGGGGCGGGGGGACTAGAGTTAAGGGGTATTTGAGAATGCGAGGTTTCTTTGTAATTCTGAATTTAAAATTTGTAACATATTTTATGTTTGGTTTTTGTTGTGGGTTCATTTTGGCATTGGGTGACGTGGAAATGATGTACCAATTCTATGTCTTCTAGTAGATCGGGGTTGGGGATTGCCATGCTCAGCTGGAATGTGAATGGGCTAGGGGACAAGATTAAAAAGGGGATGGTCAGCCAGTTGATTAGGAAGCACTCCCCAGATGTTGTGTTGCTGCAGGAGACCCACCTGGTTGGAAATCGTTGTATGGCGCTGCACAAGGGTGAGTACAAACTGGCTGCACATGCCGGGTTCACCACGGGTCCGGAGGGGTGGGAATATTGGTTAGGAACTCCTTTCCGTTGACTATTCAGGCCACCTGGGAGGATAATAGAGGCAGATACATTGGCGTTTCGGGCTGTGGGAGGGGAGAACTGTTACTTTTTTGTCAATATATGTGCCCCCGGCCCTGCAGATAGACACCTTTTGGGACCCGTGTAGAATCTTTTTGACAATGCCCACGGGGTTGCTGATCGTGGGGGGGACTTCAATTCTGTGGTAAATGGCGAATTAGATAGACATGCCGCCTGAACCCTCCTGCCGTCACGGAGGTGGCTGTCAGATTTCTAGGAAACCATGGAGCTCGCAGATGGGTGGCGCTTGAGGAATCCAGGGGAAAGGTACTACACCCACGTATCATTCTCTTTTGAGACTAGACTATATCTTGGTACCGACGTCGCAACTGGCAGAGATTCAGGAGGTGAGGCACTTGGCCAAGGGAATATCTGATCATTCACCTCTTTGGCTTAGAATGGAGGTGGGTCAGAGAGACGTGGGTCAGATAGCTTCCATAAAGGCATGGCATCTAAGAGACCCTGCCACCAAAAAAGAAATCGTACAGATCACGGAACAGTATTTTCAGAATAATGTTGGAACGGTGGAGTCGGGTATTTCCCTGTGGAAGGTATATAAGACCGTGATCCGAGGGGAGATACTATCACTAATTGCCGGAAAGAAGAGAAGAGGCCGCATGGAGGTGGATAAAATTGAGGCGGAGTTGGCAACAATGGAAAGGGAGGAGTAGAGGGATAGCACCCCGGAGGAGAAACATCGTTTGAGTCTCCTCAGAGACGAATATAGGAGCCTGGCACATGGGAGGGCCAGGGAACAGCATTATGACACCCAAAGCAGGGTGTATGAGCACGGGGATAAGGCGGGGAAATTGATCGCGTGGCTGGAGAAGGGAGAGTGGGGGTCCATGCTTGTGCCAGAGCTGCAGACAGAGGGCTCGGGTAAAATTACAGAACCGCAGCAGATAGTGGAGGAGTTCTCAGCCTATTATAGCTCAGTGTACACGGCCACGGACATGTACACAGAGGCCGATAATGCAGCTATGATGCAGGATATACAGATACCCGCACTATCGGAGGAAGACAGGACGTTCCTGGACTCTCCCTTCACTAATGAGGAGATTGCTCAGGCTATTAGAGAGGTGCACTCTGGGAAGGCCACAGGCCCAGACGGAATCCCTATAGAACTATACAAATTGCATGCCAACAAATTAGCGCCGTTTCTCCGAGAGATGTTTGTGGAAATCAGGGAGAAAGGCCAGCTCCCGTATGATCAAAGAGTTGCAAACATAGTCGTTGCATGCAAGGAAGGTAAGCCTCGGATGCTGTGCTCCTCCTATCGGCCAATCTCCCTTTTGAATGCTGAGCCGAAGATACTGTCAAAATTATTGGCAACCAGATTGGTCAAGGTGATCACAACTATAGTGCATCCGGATCAATCGGGCTTTATGCCCCGTCGCAACACAGCCCTTAACATTCAGAGGTTGCACAGGATTATAGCCGGAGCATCGCAGATACATGAACCAGTGGTCTTGCTGTCATTGAAAGCCACTATGGCGTTTCATAGAGTGAAGTGGCCCTATCTGTTTGTAGTTTTGGGCAAGAAGGGTATAGGGCAGGAGTTCATTGAGTGGGTTCGCCTTTTATATTCAGGCCCTCTTGCCAGGGTAGTGGTGAATAACCATAGATCGGATGATTTCCCTTTGGGAAGGGGCACATGACAGGGATGTCCCCTTTCCCCGCTTCTGTTTGCATTGGCACTTGAGCACCTTGCAGCGTGGGTGCGCTGGGACAGGACAATTCGAGGGCTGAGATGGACTTCCGAGTGGGAGTATAAAATCTCACTGTACGCGGACGACATTCTGCTCTATATTACGTCCCCCAGGGAGTCCCTGATCGGTTTACTTGACATAATGGCCATATTTGGACGGTATTCGGGCTTTGCCATTAATTGGAGAAATCAGTGCTGTTTGTTCTTAGTGGCGCACCTCCAGTTGTCCCAGGCACCTGCCCAGTACAGATGGAGTTGGTGGGATTTCGATACCTGGGCATATATGTAACCAAGGACTCGAAGCTGCAATTCGATAATAATCTCAGGACCACACTAGACAGGCTCCGTAGAGATGTAGCAAGGTGGAAGGCGTTGCTGCTTTCCCTTTTGGGTCGCACAGTATTGTTCAAGATGATAGCGCTTCCCCGTTTTCTATACGCCCTTCAAAATGCAATGGACACAGTGCCCCCTTCGTACTTCAGAGAAATAGAGTCCCTCCAGTGGCAGCTTCTTTGGGAAGGTAGGCCATGAATCATGTTTAATAAACACACCCTGCCCTGGTATAATGGTGGGATTGGATTACCGGATCTCCGGAAATATTACTGGGCCACCCAGCTAGCGGTGATTAACCATGCGATCTACAGATCCCCAGGAGATCCTGGATACGTGATGGATAGGGGTCAGATGCCTGGCGGAGACTAAATGAGAGTCCTATATGATAGAAAGAAACAGCCCCCACTGGTGGGACCGGCAGCGCATGCGGTTCAGGTGTGGCACACAGCTAATCGGCACCTTAAATGCAGCCACGGCGCGTGGAGGGAGTTTGGTGGGGCAGAAAGGTGGGGCAGAGGAGGGGCAGGGTGGGAGGTTGCTAAAAACCAGAATATGGATAATTGGAGGTAAGTAAACAATTTAATAAATAAAATGAATTTCGTAGCGCGCCCTGCATCGCAAAATGCGATGCAGCGCGCGCTACGAAATTTGTTTTAATAATTAAATTGTTTACTTACCTCCAATTATCCATATTCTGGTTTTTAGCACCCCCCCCCCCCACCCGACCCCTCCCCGCTCCGCCTTTCTGCCCCACTGAAACTCCCTCCACAGGCCGCTGCTGCTTAAATGGGATGAGAAGATCTCGCTTGCCACTCCGCTGTGGAGCTCAGAGGGCCTTGGTAGTCTGTGGAAATCGAAGGGTTTTGATAGATGGGGTCTTATTGGGATTTCACAGGTCAAAGATATGTGGGGGAAGGATGGAATTCTTATGTTTGAAGCGTTGCAAGAAAGACACCAGTTACGGGAGAGCGAGAGATTCCAATATTTGCAGGTTAGACATGCCTTGCTGGCAAATATCCCCCTGGGGGCCGTGCTTCCAGAGGCCTCTCCATTGGAGGATCGAGTGCTAGACGGTCACCTTCCAACCAAGACTATTTCACTGATTTATAAAAAGCTTATTAACCACACGGAGGAGCCGCTAGTTAAAATTAGAGACCAATGGAGAGCAGATGGCTTCATGCTGGAGGATGAGGACTGGAGAGAGGCAGTCTCTTCCCCCAAAATAGTTGCGGGTCAAATGAGACTAAGACTAGTTCAACTGAAGATCTTACATCGGTCATATTCATTCATTCATATTTTATGGAATTGCACAGAAATAAAAAGGACTACTGGGTTAAAGTACACAGCAAGATTCGGGAGGTGCTAGGGGTAGAAGTGCCGATGGAGGCCCGAAGATGTGTCCTCAATGTTCGGGAGCCGACTGACCTTAACACGCATGGGAAACAATGGGTGTCACTGGCATGCATGATAGGCAAGCGGAACATCGCACAATTATGGGGAGCTAGCCAGGTGCCACAGATGGGGAAATGGATGGAGGACCTAGATTGGTGCATGTTTAGAGAGAGATCAGTGTATGTGGCCAGGGGCAGACCAGGAAAATGGGGGAAAGTCTGGGGTGCGTGGAATTCCTACAGGGGAGATATATGTACTCCTCCGTCTGTTGTTAAAGATGCTGTGACACTGGAGTCTCCCGGCCCTTGAGTAAAATCCACAATAAAATGTTTGATATGGAAATGTATGTATAATCGATGCTATTGATTGTCCGTCACCTGCTGCCTTTTATGTTGTTTTATATGATAATAAAAAGATTTATATAAAAAAAAGTAAAGCGTGGGTGCCGCGATTATACTACAAGTAAAGAAATAGAAAAAAAATCTATTTCTTTACCTTTGGTATAATCGTGTCACCCGCCCTTTACCTTTAATGTTATAAGAAAAGCATGGGTGCTGTGATTATACCAAGAGTAAAGAAATAGATGTTTTTTTCTATTTCTTTACCTTTGGTATAATCGCAGCACCTGCGCTTTACTTATAACATCAAAAGTAAAGCGCGGGTGCCGGGATTATACCACAAGTAAAGAAATAGAAAAAAATATCAATTTCTTTACCTTTGGTATAATCGCGGCACCTGCGCGTTACTTGTAATGTTAAAAGTAAAGTGCAGGTGCCGCGGTTATACCAAGAGTAAAGAAATAGATGTTTTTTTCTATTCCTTTACTTTTGGTATAATCGCGTCACCCACACTTTATTTATACTATTAAAAGTAAAGTGCGGGTGCCGCGATTATACCAAAAGTAAAGAAATAGGAAAAAAAAATCTATTTCTTTACCTTTGGTATAATAGGGGCACCCACGCTTTACTTATAACATCAAAAGTAAAACGCGGGTGCTGCGCTTATACCATAAGTAAAGAAAAACAAGTGGCGCGCGAGTCACGCCTGTGTCTGGGCACGATCATTCCCCCTCCCACAGCCTATTGGTGTCTATTTCGCGCTTGGTGCGCGTAATAGATACCAGTAGGCTGTGGGAGGAGCTATGCACGCGCCTCTGGCCAATTGCATGCAGTCTTTTACAACAATAAAAAAACAGAAAGGGAGGTCTCCTCTCAAAATCCGTTCCAGGGACGAGGAGTGAAGGTAAACCAAGAAATCAGAACAGTCCCTTTTGCTGACTAGAGAAAAAGGATAGTGCTTACTCATATAGTGCCGCCATAACTCAAGAGATCTTCACAATTAGAGCCACTCTTAACAGTTGTCACAAAATATAGAGAAAACAATTCAGATAAAAAAAATTTCAATGATTTATTAAAAAATACACAATATAAAGCATCAATAACTGTGCCACAGTACGAAGTAAAAAAGAGTGTCAGCATCATACAGAAATGATGTACATCTCTACAATGTCCACAATACAAAATATTAAAAACAGCAAAAGATTTAAAAACAAGTTGTCTACGCAGCGTTTCGGTTTCTAAGTTGACACCTTCATCAGGACAGGGTTCTATGCAATAAAGAAACAGTGAATTAACACAACATTTTCTATGTTCTCACAAACTAGATACATAAACAACCCATTACTCTTTTTTTACATCTTATCTGGTATTTCACAGTCATCTTCTGTTAATGGAGCAAAAGGGCATATTTCTCACAAATCTATTTCATTCTAATGAGAGGAACTTTATTTAAAACGCATTTACAACAGCAATTAATTACATTGTGGCACAACACACAGTGGCAATTAGATCCCCTGAGCTACGCGGAGAGTTCTCATGGAGGGTACCATGTAGTACATTGCTTAAATCATGGCAGTTCAAGTGTGAGAGTAATTTTGCTATCATTATAAATGTGCAGCTTGTGATTTCTTTGGACTTACTTAAAAAAACAGACTCTATTGTCTTCGAGCCGTATCTTCCTCTGCTTCAATTTGAGGGAGACAATCCTTAGTTGATCACAGGTCATCAAATGAAATTCAAATAGCTTATGGCATTTGGAAAGGGATCTCCTTATGTCTGGAATTACATGAGACCTTCCATTAGAAAAACAATTGCCCATTACCTTGGATGTCATTATCTGTGCGTGTCAAACAAAATTACCTTAATACTGTAATGGAGTTTTCTTTCTATGGAGGAAAAAGGAGCCACCGGTATATAGGACTGTTATTCAAGCTTCCTTTGGAAATTTAAGAAAAACAGGGTATTCAAATTAGGTCCCTGATATGCAAATTATACAAAGGGGTGTCAATTCCCAACATTACTACTCCATAAATACGGAGGACTCACCCCTTTCGATAAGGGACCGGCGCAAAATGCAGCACGTAACTGGATGTCGTCAGGCTCTTTTCATTATAGAGGGATTTGGATGATTGTTCATTAACAATGTATGGTTTTTTTTTTCTGCATTCACCACCCTGAAAAAAGCATATAATATTGACGGGTTTATCAATTCCCCACTAGGCTTATCAGTGTATTGCACTAATGGTCTCTATATTTAAGCATAACTGTTTATGCGATTATCCGAAGTCTTTTGTAACAGTATTTACACATTTCGGCTTTTATTTATGAAATTGGGGTTGTCTGAAATGGCCATTTACATGTGTTAATAGTCGCATGCATTAAAAATAAACTACATTGCCTTTAAATTTTTGGGATTCATATTCACAGGTATAAAACTCTGATTCAACATGTCCCAGTGTTTAATTTACCAACTCTCTGACATTGCGGAATCCGAAGCTTGTTTTATTTAAATTATGCGAGATGGGTGCATTAGGTCCCACTCTTTATACGGAAGTTAAACTATTAGCACTCCGTCGGGGCATCTATCAGAGAGGCTATCTCCCATTCAAATGCGCAGCCAGACAGTGGCTATAATGTATCCTTTCTATCGGCGGGGGTTTTTTTCACTTACCTCGCGTCCGAGATTCGGCCTCCCTGCTCCTTTTACACTCCGGTTTCTTCAGGTTGTAGCTAACTAGACTGACAGCTCTTGTTTATTTAAGAGGTTCCGCTTC
This sequence comes from Lissotriton vulgaris, assembly GCF_964263255.1. NCBI lineage: Eukaryota > Metazoa > Chordata > Amphibia > Caudata > Salamandridae > Lissotriton > Lissotriton vulgaris. The sequence goes on from NC_141691.1 coordinate 1,675,862,676, forward strand.
GCGCCATATTCGGAAAAACCTCGCGAGATTGAGAATGTTTTTTACGTGTCATAACGTGCGACAAAGTCTAGAGAACTACCGAGGTAGTTCATTGCTCAAATGCGACCTATGTTTAGAACTACATCAGTAGTTTGTTGTTATTATTAACATTTCGACTCATATAGTTCCGTGTTTCTTTTTAGTTTGAATGTTTATGTAATTCATTAATCAAATACGACCTTCATTTCGAACTACAGCAATAGTTTGTTGTTATTTTCAGCATTTCGATTGCTATAGTTCCGTGTTTCTTTTTGGTTTGAACGTTACTGTTCATACTCCCAGACTATATTGATTACATATGATCGGGTTATTTTCGAAACGTCAATTAATTGTTCATAACAGAATGCCTCTCTATTCTTCATGGATTCAAGCACCTTGGCTTAAAGCAATTTATCCACATTTATAAAATACTGTTTCTTCGTTAATACTATTAATCAATTGACATATATCCGATCACCTTTAAGATATCCTGAGTGGTCACTGCATGTTTCAAGAGGTTGGAGCATCAATACATTTTCTCTAGTCAGCAAAAGGGACTGTTCTGATTTCTTGGTCTTTTACAACAAGACGCACACAAAGGCCAATGGGAGAGCTGAAAAGGAAACGCACACGCACAAGCGTGTTCGATTTCTAAGTCATTTCACATTTCCCGTTTTTCACCTCCAAAATGTCTTGCGCTGCGCAAGCACTGCTGCGCAGTACACCGCTAGGCGCGAGGCCTAAAAAGGGTTCCTGTGTGTGTACTGGAAATCCCAATTAAATGTACCAGCCTGTGAAAAGGTCTAGCTGCCTGGGGAGCATGTTCTCGTTAGGATGTCTGGCTTAAGTAAAGACAAAACTTTGAAGCTCTTGACAGAATATTTGCAGGGGAAATTTCCACTCCGGAACTCCCTGAAAAGCACCTTCAAAAGAGAAGACCTCAGTGGTATTTAGAGTTCGGTAGACTAGGAGCCTCACCAAATATTGTCAGAGACCTGGCTATGCCTTACCTAGAGTTTGCCTACCTCATTTGAAGGTGGGGAACCAAATGAAGGACTGGGCTATTCTACGGGCCAGCGGTGCCAGGGGACAACACCTGAAACCTTCGTGGGTTACCTGTTCCGGTGTACAAATGACAGAGACACGGGACACTTCCTTCGGCGTCAAAGATCGAGGTTTATTTACTGCAGGGAACACAGAAGTCACAAGAAGTACAACGCATGTAGGTTCTAGGAGACTGCTTCAAATTGCAACTGTGGATCGCTCCTTTTATACGTAATTCGGTCATAGGACAACATGGCGAACAAAAGGTTACAACTCAGTTCCCACAGTAAAAATTCAAAGGGTCGCTTTCATGTATTCAGAGTCCCGGAACATAATTACAGTAGCATCGCCGGTTCCCAACTGTAAAAGTACATCATCTCACCATTAGTACATTCCATTCCGGCTGTAAACGAGTTAAGGAAGAGACAGAAAACAGGTGCAAAGGAAGACAAGGATAGACAACAGATTGAAAAGAGTGTAGGGGGGTGATATCGGAAACATGATTGCAAGATCAAAGGAGACATGCCTAATGAATGCACGGCTGAAACAATAGACCGCCACGGCAAGATGAGCCTCGAGCGGGGCCATCTGCCTTTGCAGTGTCATCCCCCTCGTCATAAAGACACCCTCAAAGGAACACGTGTCTTCCGCAAGAGTTTGGGAATCCCAGGGTCACGAAGCGGACAATGTCCGTTCGCTGGCTACTTGAGGGCAAGAGACAAAATGGATGCCGTATCTAAAATGGAACCCGTGGGTTCAGATGAAGAAACCCACGAAACAGACGAACGGTTCAGGTCAGCATAGCGAAAACGCGTACACCCACTAAACTCGTCATTTGCAGTTCATAGATACCAAACTCGTCCATATTCGAACGAGTCGAAAACACCACTTATAATTATCACGGAACCTCAGACGCTCCTTTTGCCCTCATGTAGGCAAGCACTAGTCAATATCAGAATCGATCTCGATATTCATCAGATCATTCAAATGCTGCTGCAACAACATTCTATCCGTCAATGCTTCCTTGGTAACAGATGGCCGTCTTATACACGTCGTGGCACAGAGGCCACATAAGGCAGGACCACACTGTACGCAAAGACAACACGTGAACAGAAATGCTACAACAACACCAATGATCATCAGAATCGTCCAACCCCACGTCGACATCAGACCCCAAAACCATCCTAGTAGCGTCCAATCACCTACGTCCACGTCTATGAACTCAGAGATCTTATGCAACTTCGAGATGGCTTGATAGACAGTTGGAGCGTTATCAGGGATGAAAATGCAGCAACTCGAATGGATCACCTTACATACACCACCTCTATCTGCAAGGACAACGTCTAAAACCATACGATTTTGTAACGTCATAAGCCTGTCCGCCTGAAGCTCTGCTGTCAGATTACCAAGGGCACTGGCAGTGATATTAGCAGTCGATTCCACCACTCGAGTCAACTGTCTCAGCTTCCTACTATTGATCATAGGTCCCCAAAACGGCAAGAAACCCTTAAAGAAGTCTCCTGCTTCTTGACCGTCAGTGTCTTCTTCGCTAATCACGCCTCTCACAACTCTAGTCTTGTGATAATCCGACCCAACTGTAAAGGTCGGCGGCAACAGATTCGCAATATAACAGGTGCCTGAGAAGTCACGAGGCAACCATGTATATGCGCGGTCGTAACATACAAAGTATGTACCCTTGGCAGTCAAAAGAACAGGGGAAGAGGCCGTTGGTAAAACATACGTTTCAGTACAGGCACTCCTCCCAAGCTGAGCTCGCGGACTTCGGCCAAGACTTTTCAGACAGAAGTTACCAAGATGGGGTACGATCCAGATCGGAGACGAGCTTTTAAGCTGCCGATCACCCACTGACATGCTATACTCAGCCTCACTCAGATCTCTGTATGCTCGCACCTCTTCCTCTGGGATAAGCGATGCGTCAAAGATATCCCTATCTAAATCGGCAAACGCTCTTGCCAAAGGCTTGTGGTAGGGGCCAGGACCATGATTTGCAGTGCGTGGCTCTTGATGGGGGTAGGAATCTAGTGCGCTACGAAACATAGTTTGGAATGCTCGAGCTGACCCCTGGGAACTATAAGAAAGAACCAAGTACGGAATTCCCCTATCCATGGTATGTGGCATTAAACCACACACCCAACAGTTGGTAGTATTCATCACCAACTGATGTTGATGAAGAAGCTGGACAAAGGAGTTATTCATGAATTCCGCACGTCTAGCCTGTTCGTGTTGAGGCAGAGGGTGAAAGGAATGTGGAGAAACAGTGGGAATAGATTTTGGTTCAGAAGAAGAAGTAGGTAAAGCAGAAGGCAATAATGATTGTATTCCATAATATACTCCACCCACCAATAACATGGAAACAGTCAAAAACAGCAAGAACACCTGAAACAGAAAGCATTTAGTTCGTACAACCCTGTGCAGTGTAGATCTTTGCGTTAGAGTCTTCTCCACTTCCGACAACTTTGAGAATTCCATCCTCTAAAAACCGTCCGCAACGTTCTTGACGCACTTCGTTCTGAGTAGCGATTATCAATTCCCAGGGATTCCTAGGAATCGACAAAAGTAGTAGTGGAGAAGTGTGGCTCAGGGGTTAGAGGCGGCAGACCCGGAAGCTGAGATCGGCCCTGGACCAGGGTTCAATTCCCCGCCTCGGCGGGTCTTGGGCTCAAATTCCATGGACTCGATAATTCTCGCTCGGGTGCCTTCTCGACTCATGGGTTCACACTCTGCGACTCTGGGCAATAGCTTGCTTAATCTCCACAACGGCCCCTCGCGGCGGGATGCCTGGCTTTCACCTTGTGGATACCCTGCCGGGGTTATCTCACAGGGGAATACCAGGACGGGTTCCCTAAGCAAGCGCCGGGAAACCCTTTGTGGGTAGCTGTGCGCTATATAAGCTCACATACATTTACATTTACATTTACCGACCTATAGAAATGCCTCTCATTTATAGATAAGGATGGGTCGTCTGCCTTAAGTAAGAACGATCCTCTTATCGTTAATGATAAACTTTTAAATATAATTAGGCAGATAGAAACAACAACTGCTGTTTTTTATTTTCGTGCAGTCAACGCAACTTGAAAGAGCTAAACTAGCCTCTTATCATTATTGATAAACATTTAAATATAGTTAAGCAGATAGAAACAACAACTGCCAGTTTTCATTTCCGTGCAGTTAACGCAACTCGAAAGAACTACACTGGCCTTCCGTGTCTGTTCTCTAACCAGGTATCACATGAAAAGAGTAGTCTTTTCTCTCTCTTTTCTTCACCAAGACGAAGTCCACAGGTGAGGGCATTTCTACCCAATTATCCCTGCTATTTAAACCTGACGAGACTCAATCATTCTTCACTCACGAAACCCACGATCAAGTCGCACCGTTTTCGCCGTCCCGCCGCCGGACATTTGGAGCTCTGCCGAATATCTTCAGGTAAGAAGTTCCCCTGCGTGCGGTAAATAGGGTAGAGTCTTTACCTTTAAATTTTCACCTTCTCTACCTCCTTTATGCATTTAATTATCCTTATACCAGTTATTATTATGCTTTGCAGGCAGGGAGACCTTTTAAACCATTCACATAAAGAGCTCTGCCGAAAGTCTCGGGTAAGATGCCTCGTCTTTTTTATATCTTAAATAGACGCAAATAAGAAATCTGTATGTTGTTATATACTCAATACTTGTCATATTTCCCCTTTTCTTCTTTTTTATCACGCCCTACAGGCAGGGAGATCTTTTAAACAAATCGACATTTATTTTACTGTTCCCAATTTTTGGAACGTCTTTTCTTAAAACCCTAAGGTAAGCCTGTAAATTGCCAAGAACCTCTAGTTTAATGTTAAATGAACTTAGATAGACGCAATAAACAGAATACCAGCCTCCCCCAGAGATATATTAGAACAAATTACATCAGTTAAACCTATGAGAAAACAACAAATCCTTGAATATTTTTAACTATGAAGCCCATAACTGGGACACTATTGATGCGCATGGAGAAATAACTTTTGAAATAATAAAACAAGAATGCCAAAGGGGATTGTAAATATCTTCGAATTATTGATCGCGCTATCTACATAAAGGTGACACTAGTTAAAGAGAGTAGCATTAATATGCAAATTTAATGAAACCAAGTAAACAAAAGATATTACTATCCTCTCTCTTTACCTCTGAAATAGATATATCAGTTATAAAGAAAAAGATGATATCAAACCATCATAAAAATATTAACTTATGACAAGTCTCCGGCTGGCGGGAATTATATTGAATAGCTGCATCGAATCAGGTAAATAAAAATGAGTCAGATAATTATATAACTATGAAAGGCTAGAAACAAAATATAGATTAACCTAAAAGAGATGTCATCCTCCTCTCTCTAAAGGATCCACAATTTATCATCAACTTAGAAAACACCTGGGCATCAAACCAATTCTCTATCAAATCTCCAGTGTATTCTCATCATTCACCTGTAAGTATTATTATTCTACAAGACAACTGTCTAATGTTAGAAAATCGATTAAAACTCAGTACTAATACGAGCAGTTGAGAACTAGTGCTAAGAAGAACAGTTGAGAATCAGTGTTAAGAAAAGGAGTTATACACGTTCCTTTACCCATCCCTAAATATATATACATATATATATACCAACAGACCAATATATTTAGAAGACCACTACCTGAATTGTGTTTTATGTAATGGTTTACTTGTTTTTCACAAAAACCTGGTTTTGAAAAACAGAGAATCAATTCATGTGTATCAGTCACTCCGAAATTCCCCATCCAAATGATAATACCTTAGATAATGCAAGGAAATGAAAAGAAAGATTTATACAAGTAATTTTTAATCAGAAATAGGACAATTGAGCTACCATGTTACAAGTTAGGATATTATGTGTTCTTTTTTAACTGAATCATGTATAATTAATGCCCCTTTTATATGTATCTTTTTAAAGGTTGTGTGGCTATCCAGAAGAAGGCGCTGGTTCGCCGAAACGCGCGTAGAGACTCATTCTGCCACTTATAATAATTGGTTTTATTCTTTTAAATCTTGTTTACATAAAATGTTATAAATGTATAAATTTTATTGATACTGTATGATTCAAATTGTGTTTGTTGTCTTCCTCATATTTACGCTATTTGTTTTTTTATATGTATTGAAATTTAAAATAAAACATGTACTTTCATAATAATGTGTAGCCAATTGTCCTTATGTATACTACATTGTTAAACATTAGCTGCCTAGGTTGTTTTTTGTCATAAATTTTGCTTTCCCCGACCTAGGATCTATTGTATCTATACTTTCAGGGGGTCCTTGTTAAATACTCGCCATTTACCGACCTAGTGTCAGGAACCTGCTAAACAGAAGGAAGTACCCGCACGGCCCTACGGTCAACCCAGATGTGAGGTTCTTTAATCAAACATTTAATTGTAATACAAATCTCTTAGCTGTGGAAAAAAAATATGTGGGAAGAACTCAGAAATCAATGGAAGGTGCAATTGTTCATAAGGTTCAAAGTGACAATAAGGGGTAACGTGAACTTCAAAAAAGGGGAAAAGGGCAAAGAGGTATTTTATTAGTCTTTGTTATGAGAACGAAGAGAATATCTGCTTCTTCCAGGACGAGTCTGCTCTTCGAATAATTGTTCAGGTTGCGGAATAGAGTCCTGTTGAGCAGATGATAGTTCAAGTTTTGAGTTTTCCAGAGGCAAAGGATCAACAAAGTTATCTGATTGCACTGAAGTGTCTCCTACAGGCTGGGCATCACTGAACGGCACAAATTTCACTGGAGTTTCTGTTTCTGTTGCGGCGATACCAGTTCTCACCCACGAATCTGCTGATATAGGTATAGGCACCTTCTTTGTGTGGGTGGCGTGCACCCAATTTTTGCAGCCTTCCAAACGAACTGCAGTTCTCGTGGCGAGAAGAACCTGGTAAGGGCCCACAAATCTCGGCTCCAAATTCCGCTTACGGACAAAATTTCTGGTGACAACCCAGTCACCCGGTTGGAGCCGATGTCCAGGACCCTCTGTCTGTGCCGGCAGTGCTTCAAAGACCTGTTGATGAATTAACCTCAGTTTAGCAGTCAGATCATGAAGATAATCAATTAACATTGGGTACTCAAGACTATCGAAGGACCTAGGCCTAGGGACCCCCCAAACATTTGCAGGACGGCCGAACACAATCTCATATGGGCTGAGCCCTACTCGAGAGAGTACAGTCGCCCTGGTCGACAAGAGAGCCAGAGGCAAGGCATCAGGCCATGCTAAACCAGTCGTAGCTTGAATCTTAGCAAGTTTCAGTTTCAGAGTGCCATTGTACCCTTCAACTAAACCTGCTGACTGGGGATGGTTGGCGCTGTGTAATTTTTGTCTAATTCCAAGGCCCTTACACACACTCTGCATCACACTCCCCACAAACTCACTTCTGTTATCTGACCATACAATCCGTGGCATTCCATACCGAGGAAAGTATTCCTTCAGTAGGACTTTCGCTGTGGACAGGGCAGTATTGTCTTTGAGAGGATAGGCTTCGATCCATCTGGAGAATGCGCAAACCACAACTAAATCGTACTTTAGATTATTACATCTCTCCATATGGATGAAGTCCAGTTGAATAACTTCAAAGGGACATGTAGGAGGAGCAAAATGGCCAGGTGGGGTAGGAGTGCCCTTGCCGGGATTGTACATCATACATACCATACAATTCTTAACCACTCTCTCAGCACACTTAGCGATACCATCATTCTTCCATACAGGGGACAGCAACTTGCATATACCTTTCGCGCTAATATGTGACAAGCCGTGAGCCATAGTTACAACGGCTAGCACATATGCATCCGGCAACATCCATCTCTGATTTTCCGACAAATCAATCCAACATCCGTGCGCATCTAACTTTCCTGTGCTTTCTTCCCACTTAGTCTTTTCAGTTTCGGTGGCCTCATTCTGAATCGCTTTCACGCTCTCAACAGTGTCCTCACACATACCAGTCTCTGCAGGCCACCTTACTGAACTCGTAACATACATTCGGGTTGCAAGATTTCGAGCTGTCTCTTTAGCAATCTCATCCGCAAACGCATTACCACGACCAACATCATCCGTCACCTTTCGGTGCGCGCTGCATTTAATAATCGCCACCTGCTTAGGCAATGTAAGTGCGTCTAAAAGATCGTTCACGAGCTGTCCGTGTTGGATCTTTGTGCCATGCGATGTCATAAAGCCTCTCTCTCGCCACAGTCGACCAAAGCTATGTGCAACGCCAAAAGCATATTGGCTATCGGTAAACACATTCACTCGCTTTCCCTTCGACAAAACACACGCTCTCGTCAACGCAATCAACTCTGCCGCCTGCGCGGAATTCTGATTCAATCTCGCAGTTTCCACAACCGTACTCAACGTTACAACAGCATACGCAGTCGTCACATCACCATTCGGCAACTTAAAACACGAACCATCAACATACAAGGTACCATCAGGATCTGCCAATGGAGTGTTTTTTAGGTCAACACGACCCTTCGTTTCTTCCTCAGTTCGCAAATAACAATCATGTGGTGATAAATCGTCTGATTCCATATTAGTTGGCAATAACGTCGCCGGATTTAAGACATTGCAGCGCTTTATTTGGATATGACTCGCCAAAAGCGTCAACTCGTAACCGGACAACCTTGCGCTCGTCAAGTGTTGGGTTTTCGTACGATTCAAGAGAGTGTCAACTGCATGCGAAACCATCACCGTAAGCATATTATCCATGACCAATCCCGCAGATTGTCGGATGGACACCGCAGCTGCCGCTGTCGCTCTTAGACAACTCGGCAATGCTCTAGCTACGGGGTCCAAGGTCGAGGAAAAATATGCACATGGACGCTGCTTACCACCAAATTGCTGCGTCAAAACACTCAACGCACAACCCTCTCTCTCGTGAACGTATAGTGTAAACGGCTTACTGTAGTCAGGAGTACCTAACACAGGAGCCGAACACAACGCATCACGCAATTCAGAAAAACTTTTCTGACACTCTTCAGTCCATGGCAAAGGAGTTGGAACATCCTTGCACGTGAGGGCTACCAATGGTTTCGCTAGCAATGAAAAATTCGGAATCCATTGCCTGCAGTATGACGTGATACCTAAAAAGGCATGCACATCTCTCTGAGTTGTTGGCACAGTCATTCGAGCGATCCCTGCAATTCTCTCTGGGGTCAACCTTCTTCCCTCCTTTGACAATAAGTGACCGAGATAGGTTACTTCTTGACAACAATATTGCAGTTTAGAAGGTGACACCTTATGATGTAAATCGCAGAGATGCTGTAACAGCGACACCGTAGCAGTTTTGCAGATCTCTTCTGTGTCAGCAGCCACCAGCAAGTCATCAACATACTGGATCAAGGCCGCACCAGCCGGTAACACAAAAGCATCAAGTTGACTCTTCAGGGCTTGGCTGTATATATATTTTTTTTTTTGTATGTTCTTATATAGCGCTCGACTACCCGGAGGCATCTCGGCGCTTGCCTTGGGAACCCGTTCTGGCTTTTCCCTGTGAGATAGCCCCTAACGGGCATCCCCAAGGTGAAAGCCAGGCATCCCGCCGGCGGGGGGCCGTTGTGGAGATTAAGCAAGCTTAATGCCCAGAGTTGCAGAGTGTGAACCCATGATTAGGTCAGGCACCGAAGCGAGAATTATCGAGTCTGTGGACATTTGATCTCAAGACCCTGCCGCGTTGGGAATTGAACCCTGGTCCCAGGTCTGACCTCTGCTTCAGGGTCTGCCTGCTCTAACCAGTGAGCCACACTTCTCCACTATAGAATAGTATATCGATGGACTCTCACAGTAGCCCAGGGAGCGCGTTTAAACCTGAAGCTGCGACCTCCTAAGGAGAAGCCGAATAGATCTCTGCTTTCCTCAGCAATCGGAATGCTAAAGAAAGCATTCTTCAGATCGATCACTGAGAACCAAGAAGCGGAGGCTGGAATCAGAGTCAGTAAAGCCGTAATATCAGGCACCACAGGAAATTGAGGAATCACAATTTTGTTCACCTCCCGTAAATCAATAACGAAACGGTAAACAGGAGGCTTGGATGGATCAGTGCGTTTCAGGATAGGTAACACAGGACTATTACACACGTTTCCCCGAGTTTCCTCGATAACATCTTTATCGATCAAATCATAGATGATCGCTAACAACGCTCGTTCTCCATCAAGGGAGATACGATACTGGGGAATACGTGGCAATCGCACATTCTGCTTCAGTTGAACAACATAAGGGGAGATGTCAAGCAGGCCCACGTCATTGGGACCCGTTGCCCACAAAGATGCAGGAAGAGAACTCAATTCCGGTGGGAGCTTATCAGATGACAGGTACATAGGAGAGATCACTCTCTGTCCCAAAGTAAGCTCCACTCCCGCAGGAGAACAGTACAAAGTCGCATATAACCGTTTTAGCAAATCCAGGCCCAAAAGATTTTCACCACAACCAGTAGTCAAAATCAAGGGAGCTTTCAGCTCACGAGGCCCGATTGTAATGGGCAAAGGTTTAGAGACCGGATTGCTAACAGGGGCGCCAGAGAATCCAACGGAAACATTTGTTAAGCCAGACAAAGGTGCGCCAGGGAGTTTCGAATGCATGATGGAACTTTTCGCTGCACCAGTGTCCAACAGAAAAGGCTCAACTACGCCCGATGTGGCAACTGCGACGTAAGGCCCTCTCTGATCAACCGGAACTGATACTACTCCCTCTCTTTGTCTGTGGCTGTCCTAGTAGTTACCGTCATCAATATCATGCTCGATGTAATAATCATCCACATGATACTGTGCAGATCTACCTGACGAGGAACCACGCTGATCAAAGCAATTATTGGAATCAGACAGATTATTAGAACGATCAGTTTGATTTTGGGAAACACCACGACCTCTACCTCGCGAAGCCTGTTGAGGACCACTACGGCCTCCTCTAGCTGAACCACCATTATTGCGGTCGCGCAAAACCGGAAAATCAAACTTCAAATGACCCTCACCTCTACAATATGCACATTGATTATACCCAAGCATAGATCTCTGTGTGGAAGAGTCATTTCGCGACTGTGACCTGGTAGATTGCGACTGCGATCTATTCCGCTGCTGAGAGTCATTTTGATTTGAGCGCGGAGGATACGCTTGCTGTAACAGAACTTTCGTTTTGAGATCCTTTGTTTTCTTATCCGCACGATTGTTTTCCTCCTTCTCCCTATTTTCGTAATATTGAGCCGTGGCTAATATCTGAGCAGAGGTAGAAACAGCCCACGAACTCTCTGAATGTTTTAATTTGTTGCTGAGGTCCGGCAACAAATTCGATACAAATTTATCTACGAACAACCTCTGACCTCCCTCAGTACTCATATCCTGACCACTGTGATTGATGAATGCCTCCTCAAATCTCGTAAAGAAATCGGAGACACTCTCATCCTTCTTTTGCTTACACGCAGACAGTTTATCCCAATTGACTTTCATCGCTGGCATAAGTGTCTTCATTAGTGTAATAATTCTTTGAGGCAAAGCCGCAATTAACTTCTCAGGCTTAGCCCCACCAACCTGCAATGCGTCAGCCGCTACAAGCGCAGGCCAATCACCACCTAACTCAGCTGCGTGATTTTCTTGACGAATTTTCGCCCAAACCGGTTGAGGTACTACGTTGCCGAACAACATGTCGATGTCAGCAAGATTCATGATAGTAGGATCCACTAATTGAGACAACTCTTTGTAGTATCCTGCAGGATTTTTGCGGGGGTCAGGCAAAGATTGTTTCACCTGCAAGACTTCCGATCGCTTCCATGGGAGGTGTATCCAAACTCTCTGGAAGTGTGGCAAAATAGCAGGATTGACAGTCGCATCACCTGGCATCCACACTGGGGGAACTTCTTGCATGGGATACTCACCAGGCGTTGCCATCCACTCCTCAGTTTCATCTTTAAACAATGCTCGAGGTATTACAGTGGGGCGAAAAGATAGAAGATGTTCTACAGCACGTCGAACATTACTACCCACAATCATACCACTCGAAAACTGATGCTGAAGTTCAGTTAAGTCGGACGGTACATTGTTTACCTCATCATTTTCTATCACCTCACGTAAACATTTACACATTTCCTCAAACACAAATCTCTGTGTGGGCTCATTGAATTGAGAGAAGGTCTCAAAAATTATGCACGGGGAGTTTTTAACAGGATACCTAATCCAATTACGCGCCATCTTTATTAGCGTATCGCTCTCCCTACCACCAGGAAGTTGACTTCGTCGTTGAGGAACATCAGAAACATCGGACCCAAGAATCGGTCCAAAAGGAGAGTAGAAATTAGCAACAATATTAGGAATGCGTCTTCGAACAGACGGAGAAGAAGAGAGAAGTAAAGGGGCAACAACAGGAGGACCAAATACAGGAGCAGCAAGGGCAGTAGGAGTAGTCAAAAGAGCAGAAGTAGCGGGAACAGCAGACTGAGAAGGTATAGGCAGTGGAGCAGTAGGAACAGTAGCAGGTAATGGAATAGGGACAAGAGGATTCGCAAGGACAGGACCAGCGACAGGCTGAGGAGCAGCTGCCGGAACAATAGGTTGAGGAACAGGAGGAACCACAGGAGCTGTAGTATCCTGTGCATATGGAGGTGGCGACTTCAGTAGATAGGACAACAAAGGGTCCTCTACTGCTTCTCCCTTTGTATCAGTACTCGACGGTAAAACGGGATAACACTTATCCACCGCCATACGTTGTAGTCTATCGAAAACTTCCTTTTCCTTCTCTTCTTTGTCTCGCTGAAACTGCTCTGCATTTCTCATCGTCGTAACGATACCTTCCCTCTTATTTCTTTTAAGCTGTTTGATTTCCTTCTGCTTGGCCTCTTTACGCCATAACCGAAAGGAATCAAACATGGCCGGCCTAGCTTTCCTTTTAAACAATTTTGCTTCTAGATTATTCAAAATTGCTGTTTCGAAACTATCATGAGGTGGCCAACTAAGGACACCGTCATCTTTTGTGTAGCGGACCCAGCAATCATTATATGCAATAGGACCCACTCCATGTCGACTATATAACTCATAAACCGGAGTTCCAACTGGAGGTATCGGACATGAGTCCTCCAATCGGGAATCCGCACTGCAACCTTTAAAGCAGCTAAACAAAGTACTACGGCCAGGCATCGTGCACACTAACCGAGTTTCACAAACGTCAAGGGTTATCGGATTATGATGTCCTCGCAAAAATGCAAAACCCTCGGTTTTTGGCAATTGCAATCGTCAAATAAAACCCAACAACTAAGAACCAGATACTAAGAACCACAAATGCAAGGGAACCATGCAAGACAACCAAGCACCAACAACAACTAAGGACTCTGGGAGCGACCCACAAATACTTAACTGAAAGAACAATGGCGTCACCAGGAAGGCCCGTCTATCGTCTCGCTGTACCAAGGACTACGCCAGGCGCCAAAACAGGTCGACAGTCAGGGCATCAGTCCGTCGCAGCCGTCAGGACGCAGGGATCTTCGTGGGAAAAGTCTTCGGGCCACTTATTTCGACAACAGGATCGATGAAGCGGGGTGCACCTTCCCTCGGAGATTTCACACGAAGTTCCTTACGATCGTCGGGCTTTGGACCGGTACCGCTGATGTCGCCCCATGTTGGGCGCCAACTGAAGAACTGGGCTATTCTACGGCCCAGCGGTGCCAGGGCACAACACCTGAAACCTTCGTGGGTTACCTGTTCCGGCGTACAAATGACAGAGACACGGGACACTTCCTTCGGAGTCAAAGATCGAGGTTTATTTACTGCAGGGAACACAGAAGTCACAAGAAGTACAACGCATGTAGGTTCTAGGAGACTGCTTCCAATTGCAACTGTGGATCGCTCCTTTTATACTTAATTCGGTCATAGGACAACATGACGAACAAAAGGTTACAACTCAGTTCCTACAGTAAAAATTCAAAGGGTCGCTTTCATGTATTCAGAGTCCCGGAACATAATTACAGTAGCATCGCCGGTTCCCAACTGTAAAAGTACATCATCTCACCATTAGTACATTCCATTTCGGCTGTAAACGAGTTAAGGAAGAGACAGAAAACAGGTGCAAAGGAAGACAAGGATAGACAACAGATTGAAAAGAGTGTAGGGGGGTGATATCGGAAACACGATTGCAAGATCAAAGGAGACATGCCTAATGAATGCACGGCTGAAACAATAGACCGGCACGGCAAGATGAGCCTCGAGCAGGGCCATCTGCCTTTGCAGTGTCATCCCCCTCGTCATAAAGACACCCTCAAAGGAACACGTGTCTTCCACAAGAGTTTGGGAATCCCAGGGTCATGAAGCGGACAATGTCCGTTCGCTGGCTACTTGAGGGCAAGAGACAAAATGGATGCCGTATCTAAAATGGAACCCGTGGGTTCAGATGAAGAAACCCACGAAACAGACGAACGGTTCAGGTCAGCATAGCGAAAACGCGTACACCCACTAAACTTGTCATTTGCGGTTCATAGATACCAAACTCGTCCATATTCGAACGAGTCGAAAACACCACTTATAATTATCACGGAACCTCACAAAGGGTTTCGAACAGCAGAACTTGAGCAGTGCCTTCTTTACGAAAACCTTGATCTAGTGATCTGTCCACCAGGGACCACCAGGTCGCAGTTGCATTTGCCCTATCCTTTTTAGAATGGAAGGAAGGATTGTCACTGATTATCTCTTTTGGAGTCTGCAGTGATGGGCGTGGCTAACCCAGGCAGGGAAAATTAACAGTGAGCCTCACACACAGGGAGAAAATCTATGAGTAACAGAACCATTTTTTTGCTTTTCAGAAGTAATCCCCCATTGGGTGTTTATTTCTGACAAGAAAACATAAATGTTGAGCAAGCAAGAAAACCCATGTCGCCCTTGCCATTCTCCTGTGGCCAAAGTGCATCCACCCCACTAGTTTTATATTACTTTTGAAAACATTTTTAGTTAAAGAACTTTCTGCAAATATATGTATGCCAATCAATTGAGAATCTCTAGATAGACCATGTGGGTCTTTGGTTTAGGGTCAGAGGGAAGGGGCTCTGCCAACCCAGCGGGCTGGGGGGCAGCACACCAAACAATAAAAGGGCCCCGTACTGGCCAGAATATTGGAAGGGGATAGCCCCATATTTCATACAGGTAAAGGCGATCACCACAGCAAAAAAACATTCTCAGTTTGGAGAATAAATGGGATTTTAAAAAGTGCAAAATGAATTTCAGACGAGCTCACTTTCCATTTGCTATCAATTCAATTTGCAGGGAAGGAGGCTTATGCGTGGAAATAGTAGAACATTAATAGATTTTCATGTGTGATGCTTTGGATTTTTCTGATTTCTGCCTTCCATTTCCCAAGATATTTTTTCATTTTGTAAATTAGGCCAGTAGCAAATACAATGCCCCCCACACTTAAAAGGTTGCCTGCTCTCATTATCTGACATGACATTTCAAAGATAGCGACAAAGAGAGCTCACATTTTTTTTCTAGAGTCACACCAATTGTCAGCTGTTCATGGAAGGCGGAAAATTAGACCACATTTTTTTCTCTTTGATGGTTGCACAATGGTTCCATAATTGCTCGGTGCGCAGGACACGTCTACTTATCTAGCCATTAATTTTCAAAATCAATATTCTTCCAGGTCAGAGACTAATATTCAAAGATAAATGCAGCGGTGACCACAGTTGTGGAAATGAGTAACCATCTGCTTGTTTCTGCTTAAATGCTTCTCTCTGTGGTGGCCACACTGAGCACTTTCAAGTTGTTGAAATGTACACAGTGTCCGCCTATTTTCCAGGCTATTTCAAATTTGCATTCCTATCTGTAAAACAAATTGGCCTGCTATAGAAAACACAGATTAATAAATAATTTTAACAAGACATTTTTCGTGAATGTTTTCTCGTATTTCAAACCGGAGAAACACAACAGAGCTGCATTCCTAGAAATGAGTATTCTGTTAATAACATATTAGGTGTATTTACCGGTTAAAATGTACCGGCTTACACTGTCGGTTGGGCTGGATTAAGGAGTAAATTATTTACAAAATCTGACCTACAACTAATAAGTCATTGTACTCCTAGGTTGTGTAATATCGACAGTGAGTGATTCCCTCTTGAGAGCAGGGAATGCACATTATAGAGTGCGGCTTCCCTCAAGGGTTTGAGAATATTCGGGAGTATGTCTCTTGCCTCCCCAGAAATGGTCAAAGATGTAACCATGTCATCAAACATGGTCAGCAATTTACTGGAGTCAGTGGCAGTAGAGTTATAATCACGGAATTGGTGAGAATATAAGGCAAAGGGGTTCTCTACAGGGAAAAACATGTTCCCTGTGCAGAGAAAAAGAAAGAAGATATATAACTGCATCAAGACAAGGACATTTCAACATCCGTAATTGCAAAACCAATGTTATTATATAGAGGGAAATCCCTGTGCGCAAGGGTTCCTGAACCACGCCCAGGAAACTGCACCTGGCTCAGCTTTCAGGAGGCACTGCTAAACAGTTTTGTGATTTCCCACAAGTCAGAAATATGACCTGATGAAAAGGTTATACTTTGCAGATGCAGACCTGCAAGTTTTTTAAAGGCTCGGTGCCCTTATTTATATGGCATTTACACTCATCTAGTACACATCACCACGGTTTTTGTGTCTTGGTACTCACCCATATTTGTATTTTTGAGATTTTTTTCTCTTGCACATTTCCAATGTAGATATGAAAACTGATTCATGAAAAAAATATTTTAATAACAGTATACGACAGTGGAGCACGTAAAACAGTTGTTTGCTTTGACAATGCTCCATTTGTTTAAGTGCTCAAATGATAAACTACTGCATATCAAATATCTGCTAATACCAGAAAATGGGCATTTCTCTACTTGCACCAAGTTGCATTTCAGTGATGATTTTCATCAATGTAAATTCATCCCTTGTTCCTGAAATGAAGAGCTAGCATTGCAAACCCCGCTGGAGCCCCGATAGGTTGGATTTTGAAGTACAGGAGCTGAGGCTCCGAGAACCTCCACACAATCCCCATTTGACACCTTCCACAGAGGTGGAAATGAATGTGATTCCTGGCATTAGTCCTTCAGAAAAGACAATGTAACTCATTTGCTGATAACCATCATTTGAAAAGCGCCAATTCTAATTTGACACAATGGGCCTCTGACACCTTGATTCTCACCTAAGCCACTCAAAATAGTTAGTAGGACATTCTTAAATTGCTCTTTGTACTTCTTCACTTCCTTACCATCCAATTCAATAGCAGACACATTGATAACTTTGGTCTAACCCACAGCTTTCCAAACTTTTCATGTTGGTGACACACTTTTTGGAGATGCATCATTTTGTGACACAGTAAGGCAGTGTAGCGAGCGGGCGAGTCTGAACCACCTAAGGGAGGTTCGGGGGGCTGGGGGGGGGGGAATAAAAGTGGGCAAATGGTCTCCCTCTGCCTGTCTCCCTCCCTCTGTCTCCACCCTCTGTCGCCCTCCTCCCTCTGCCTGTCTCCCTCCCTCTGTTTGTCTCCCTCTACCTGTCGCCCTCTGTCTCCCTCTCTCTGTCTCTGTTCCTCTGTCTCCCTCCCTCTGTCTCCCTCCCTCTGTCTCCCTACCTCTGTCTCCTTCCCTCTGTCTCCTTCCCTCTGTCTCCTTCCCTCTGTCTCCCTCTCTCTCTGTCTCCCTCTCCCTCTGTCTCCCTTCTCTGTCTCCCTCCCTTTGTCTCCCTCCCTCTGTCTGTCTCCCTCTCCTTCCCCTTGTCTCCCCTTGACTCCCTCCCTCTGTCTCACTCTGCCTCCCTCCCTCTGTCTCACTCTGCCTCCCTCCCTCTGTCTCCCTCTCTCTCTGTCTCCTCCTGCTCCCTCCCTCTCTCTCTCTTCCTCTGTCTCCCTCCCTCTCCCTCTCTGTCTCTCTGCCTGTCTGTCTCTGCCTGTCTCTGTCTGCCCCTGTTTCCCTCCCTCTGTCTCCCCCTCTGTCTCTGCCTCTATCTGGCTGCCCTTGTCCCTGTCTCTGCCTCTATCTGTCTCCGTTGGTCCCTGTCTCTGTCTCTATCTATGACTGTCTCTGTCTCCCTCCCTCTTTCTGTCTCTCTCTCTCTGTATTCCTCCCTCTCTCTCTTTCTCTGTCTCCCTCCCTGTCTCTCTCTGTCTCCCTCCCTCTCTCTATCTCTCTCTCCCTCTCTCTCTCTCCCTCTGTCTCCCTCCCTGTCTCTCTCTCCCTCCCTCTTGTCTGTCTCCCTCTTGCCTCTCTCCGTCTTGTCTGTCTCCCTCTTGTCCCTCTCCCTCTACCTGTCTACCTCCCTCTGTCTCCCTCTGTCTGTCTCCCTCCCTCTGTCTGTCTCTCGTCCCTCTGTCTCCCTCTCTCTCTGTCTCCCTCTCTCTGTGTCTCCCTCTCTCTGTGTCTCCCTCTCCCTGTGTCTCCCTCTCTCTTTCTGTCTCCCTCCCTCTCCCTCTGTCTATCCCGGACTCACTCCCTCTGTCTCCCACCCTCTGTCTCCCTCTCTCTCTGTCTCCCACAGTTTCCCTCTCTCTCTGTCTCCCTCCCTCTGTCTGTCTCCCTCTGTCTGTCTCCCTCTGTCTGTCTCCCTACCTCTGTCTGTCTCCCTCCCTATGTCACCCTCCTCCCTCTGTCTGTCCCCCTCTGTCGCCCTCTGCCTCCATCTCTGTCTCCCTCTGCCTCCGTCCCTCTGTCTCCCTCCATCTGTCTCCCTCCCTCTCTCCCTCCCTTTGTCTCCCTCTCTCTGTCTCCCACCCTCTGTCGGTCTCTGATTCTCGGTTGCCCTCCTCCATCTGTCTGTCTCCCTCCCTCTGTCGCCCTCCTCCCTCTGTCTGTCTCCCTCTGTCTGTCGCACTCTGCCTCCCTCTGTCTCTCTCTCTCTCTCTCTCTCTCTCTCTCTGTTTTCCTCCCTCTGTCTCTTTCTGTCTCCCACCCTCTGTCTTTCTCACTCTGTCTCTCACCCTCTGTCACCTCACCCCAGCTTCCCGGGCACACAGCACCGAGCACTTCACAGGTCTTTAAAAGACCATAAAGCTGAGTGTCTAGGAATGCCTCTTAATTAGCAGCAGTTATGTGCTAAGTACCCGCGACACACCCACCATTTGCAGGCGACACAATACTGTGTCGGGACACACAGTTTCGAAAGCTCTGGTCTAACCTGTTAATTAGATCGATCCAAATTGTTCTTACCTCTATAAACTTCTGAAATATGCCCTAACTTTCCAAATTTCATACATAGCTTTTGAGTGTAGGACAAGTTATAGCATTTCCTTAATGTAAATGAGAACCACAATGATATCAAAATGTTGTCTTATGTTTATTGTGTCTACCTTGCCCAAATAACTACCCTTGTTATTGCCCATCTGCACAACACTCCATTATTCACATCATTGATAGCAAGGACTTTTAAACCAATCAATCAATCAATCAGGGGTCAATAAAGCGCGCTAATCACCCATGAGGGTCTCAAGGCGCGGGGGGAGGGGAGGTGCAGCTCTGAATCAGTCGAAGAGCCAGGTCTTGAGGCTCTTCCTGGAGGTGTGCAGAGTGGTGGAGCGTTTGATGTTGACTGGGAGCTCGTTCCAGGTCTTGGATGCGATGTAGGAAAAGGCTCTTCCGCCTGCTATGGTTCTGTGATTGTGTGGGGTCTTGGCCCGGGTGAGGTCAGCGGAGCAGAGGTTCCTTTTGGGTATGTGGAAGGAGACTCTTTCATTAAGGTATTTGGGTCCGAAGTTGTGGAGGAATTTGTATATGTGGATGAGTAGCTTGAAGGTTACTCTCTTCTCGATGGGGAGCCAGTGGAGGTCTCGTAGGTGCTGGGTCATGTGCTTGTGTCGTGGGCTTCCGAGGACGAGTCTGCTGCGGTGTTCTGGAGGGTTTGTATCGTGTATAGCAGGGTTTTGTTGATCTTTCTATGCCTTTAGCTATGCTTATAGATTCTGATAATGTAGGATTACATGAGCACAGTAATTTGTCTTGTATTTGTTTAATATAGCAACCTAAATCTAAATGATCCCTTGAATAAGTGTCAATATTAGATTCAAAAACACAAGTGGACGCCAAAATTCCAAGATCTGCAACATACTCATCAAATGACTCCTCACTGCTTTGTTTCAAGGAAAATAAATGAAATCTTTCTACAATCACGTTTGGTTCTTCTCCAAATTGTATTTCAAGTTGCCTCACTGCTCCACGATAGTCCTTTCATGTGCTAAAACTATCATGAATCTAGTCTACATCTAGTAGCTGATCAAACATCTCTTGATCATATTTCTTAGAGTCAATTGCCACTAAATAGTTTTCAAAACTTCTATGCCATATCACAGGCTGTTTGTTAGGACTTTGCAAAGGAGAAATAGGTTGCACAATACACCAGCTGCGGTCCGTGTAGGTAAGACCGGTGGGGCCCGTTGGAGGGGGATTTCGCCATACGACCACGAGGGAAAATTGGGGCCCAGTGGAGGGGGATTTCAACCTACACCATTCGGGAAAATTAATTGTTTATTTGATTTTCCCTCGCAGTTGTTTGTTAAATTATCCCCTCCACCTGGCCCTACCGCCTCACCGCTCTTACCTGCACGGGCCGCGGCTGACAACAACTTGACAGCTGTGATTTGCAGAGGATTTCCTGTTTCGGTCATGAAAACTACTTAAGTATGTAAAAATCTAGGATACTACCATCATGAAACTTTTTCCTGTTGAAGTTAGTGGAAAGTAACCACTAATATTAACAATCGCAGATAGAATCTTACCTAATTGCTTGTCATGCATGCAGCCTAACTACTGCTCAAATTTGCTGGTAGACAAAATGAACGTCACTGAAAGCTCAAAAGTATTCATCTGGTCAGTGTACAGAATGTTGTAAATCAAACCTCTTCTTGCTTTGTAAATACTCAAACGAGATTCCCCAAAATGGTTCCTGTTCAAGCTGCATGGTTTTGTCTGTAGACAAGGGGTTTAATGAATGCCTGACCTTGCTGAAATTATGAAAATGACCTGGCCTTGCCTGGAGACGGCACGGATTTGGTCAGGCAGAAGAGTTGAAGAAATCTCCTATTGTAAAAAAGAGCAAGTTATCCTCAAATAACTCTTACCGGGTTCCGGGCACCAATTTACCTTTGCAACTTGGATTAATACAGAGAACACTGGGGCCCCATGGTGAAAGCAGTTAAATTCGTATTCCTCAAAAATGTCACCTCCAATATATGCTGCAACATATAAGGTGAAAAGTATGTAACTACTCAGGTTCCGGGTTCAAACTTTGGGATGAGCCACTAAGCCTTTCATCTATCAGGTACCAATGTAATGAGTGCCATGTTTAAATTAAGTTCCCATGTATACTCAACAGGAGGCAATTTAGACTGATTTTGCGGTAAATCATGGTTTTATACATTGATTAAAAAGATAGACCTGTGGTATTTCTCTGATCTTCATTTTGACTTTGGTATAAATCAATACAATGATATTTGAAAGATTCACCTCAATACTTGTGAAAATATGTTGCCATTTATTACCCCATGAAGAACTCTATGGCTATGGAAATGTATTTGCACTAAACTTTTAGAAGTAGCTTACAGCTGGCGTGTTGCCTTCTCCTTGAAGTGGAAACAATATACCATCAACGCAACTACACTGGTTGGAGCCAACTGGAACGAGTGTGAGCCAAGTAAATGTGGTAAGGACAAGCAGAGTAGACCAAACAAGGTGTAGGGTGATCCTCACGGATCACTAGAACACTGTGGTCTTTTATGAAAGTTTGAATTTTTGTGCGAATCCAGATAGTCACTCTTTGGGGAAACATCCTTTACTCTGCATGCTTTACTCCGCATGCCATTTCCCCGCATATTTTACTCCGCGAAAACTTTTACAATGCAGGGCTATACACCGCAAAACTGTTACAACGCATTCCCTAAACTAGCGCCCTGTGGAGTTAGAATAGTAATTGCAATGGAATGGGTTGTAACGGATTTCGTTGTAAAGCCGTGCGTTGTAAATAGTTTTGCGGATTAAAAAAAGTGGGGTAATGGCATGGGGAGTAAAAAATGCGGGGTAAAGTGTCCTAATCCACTTTTGTCACTCATGAAAAGAAACACTGTGGTTGTGTTTTTTCCTCGAATGTAGCAAGCAATTCCCACACCGGAGCTTCAGCTTGTACAAAGAACAGGAATTACTAGCTGGGAAATATGCAAATCGCCCCGGAATGTGTGTGATGTTGCACTGTACAGTGCATAAAATGTTACTTGGTATTAACTGTAATGGGTTCATGCAATTCCACATCACAACACCAATACATGGTGACATATTTCAACTATAAAAACTCCATACACCTCAGCTGCAATATTATTTGACATCTCAGGCTGATGCTGGCTCCATCCTGCTGCTAAGCTTGCTTCAAGGAGAGTTTGTTGAACTCCAACAAATGAATATAGAATGATGTGACACATGTCACACAGAATATGACTGGTGAGCAATGATTGTAGTCTAAGATTTGTAAAGCAAATATCTTAACTATTAGCCATAACTTCGGCCCTCCCTTGGGTCTACAAACCGCACTGCAAACATTGCCCATAGCTGCGACCTGACAGACATGATGTACTTGATTCATTCGTTTAATCAATTACATTTGTGTATTAAGGCCTGCTCTGCAGCCTGCTGTGAACATGGGTGGATTCAGCAAACCTTACATCATCCATGTAAAGAATACGGTGAATATATTTAGAGGTAAACAGTGCAGGGGAGTGTTCCAGAACAGAGCACTACAATAACATGCCTTTGTTTTTACATAAAGCAAGGGTGGAGGTGAGTCTTTGAAGGTCAGGTGAGTTGTTTTGAGTAAAACATGCTCAATCCTTTTTCTTTTCATGAATCTGATAAGGAGCATGTCATGTGGAGTAGAACTATTCATTGCTAAAAGAAAAACTTTTGAGTCAATATTTATATATACCGAAAAAATCTCTAGCCTTCCCTCTTCAAAAACCTATTGTACCTAGAAAAGGAAAAAGGGTGAAAAGGTTAGTTCCATTAGCCATAAATGGGCGTAAGGTCTTAATCAGCAGCTTTGATTAATGGAAGTATCATTCGAGCTGTATAGAAGTTTGCTTTTGTAGTGCAATGAGCCTTTCCATTGAGGATATACATGCGTCTGCCCTAAAGAGCCCTTCCATCGCAATGCATTGATGGTGAAGTGTCCATGCACTGCAATGCAGGTTACATTGATTCCAATCTTGCTTTATGGCTTCTCCACTGTGAGGCCATATTATACTCCAGCTTTCGAAATCCAAATTATACTCCAGCGGCCATTCAGAAGCAGGAAGCCTGTCAGCCTGAGTGATGAAGCTACGTTGACACTGCTTGCTTTCACCGGTTGGTACTACTAAGCTACAGATCTCTGGGACCATGGGGCCTGACGGAAAGTGGGAGCGCAGGTATGGCAGAGGCAAGGAGGAAGGAAAATGGTCAGCATCTATAGGGATTTGTGGTGAGGTTGCTGCTTCATTACATCAGTGGTACTACAAGCCGTGATTCCCAAGCAGTAATCACCTGACGTACTCTTGCCTCCATGCAGTTTAAGACGTTGCCAAGGAAAGGCCTTATTTACAATAGAATGGTGCAGCGCTGTGCACCATTCTATAGTATGATTTAACCCGGATCTCTAGACTAGAGGTGAATGTTTGATTTATTCAACATGTCGTCCATTATTTGTTTGCTTACCACTTTACACCCTAAGGGGGATGGGTATGTCCAGACGTGGGTCCCTTGCTCACCGTGCCACTGGAATCAAGCTAGCCTGGCTGATGAAGTTTAGTACCCAGAAATCGGTCCCTGGATGATTGTTTCTGGTACAGGGAGGACCTGGCTTGACAGTTCGGTCTGGACTGTTCCCATGAGGCAGAGGGTCAAGACTGATTTGCGTATGGCTGGGTCTAAACTGGGGTGGCATGGTGAGCAAAAGAACAATGAATTTACCCAGATCTCTTGACTGGGGGTGAATATATGATTTATTCAGCATTCCGTCCATCATTTGTTTGCATAGTACTTTTCACCCTAAGTGGGATGGGTATGCCCAGTCGTGGGTCTCTTGCTCACTGTGCCACTGGAATAAAGCTACCCAGGCTGATAAAGGGTACCTAGAAACTGGTCCGAGGATGCTTTTTTCCGGTCCATGGAGGACCTGGCTTGGCAGTTCGGTCTGGACTGTTCCCATGAGGCACAGGGTCAAGACTAATTTGCATATGGCTGGATCTAAACTGGGGTGGCATGGTGAGCAAAAGGACGATGGATTTAACCCAGATCTCTTGACTGGGGGTGTATGTATGATTTATTCAGCATTCCGTCCATCATTTGTTTGCGTAGCACAAGCAATTTTGCAGCACAGTGCCATTCTAAAAGTGTAGGAATGTGCAGTATTTACAAGAATATAGTGCATTCCAGTACTGACACCTGCGCCAGCGCTAATAAAGCAGCCTAGTGCCATGGCAGGCACCCTTTGCGCCAAGTTGCAAGGGTACCTGCGTTGTAGGGATGATTGATTTTGTGTAAGAAGGGACACCTCTCTGCACAAAATCAATCAATGGATGTGATTTCCTCCTTCTATGTGTGCAGCAGAATCAAACACACATAGAAAGAGGCAAAAATGGTGAGAAACAAGAATATTTTATCTCGTTGCACCTCCCTAATCCCACCACTGGGGCGCTGTTCGAATTTGTTGCATTCTCAGGTTTACAATTCCTCTTAAATCTGGAAATGCTTCAGATTCCATGGGTGTTACTTTGGAACACCCACAGCAACACCCATGGAACGCCACTTTCACCCAGTGTTCTGCGTGAAAGGGGCACATATTTACAAGACCATGAAAAGCCATTTAAAGTGGCTTTGCGTGGCCTAGGAAATATGCTGCGGCACATTGCGCCACAGGAGCATAAAACAAGTGAGGCTCTGTGGCACAAAAGTGCTGCTAGGGAGCTCGTAAATGAGATCTAAAGTTTATATAAAGATAAGCAAGTTGACAGCTTCAATGAAGGTGATTTAGACACCATTATTTACTTTTTTGTTTGCAGCCTTTTTCTGCAACATTTGCATGCCCTTCATTGACTGAAACATTTCAGTGAGTATGTTTTCCATACATGAGACTGCATTCAGAGCTTGCTGTCTCAGTATGTGGCATCCTAATGCCCTCCTTGGGCACCCTTGGTCTTCAATTTTCCCACAAGCTTGTCACAACCCAGTTACCCTACTATTAGTCAAGGGCAGCTAACCTCCTTCGGCCACCCTTCCACGACCAAAGCTGGTTGTCTGGATAGACACATCTCCAGGTGAGGGGGGGCTGAATAATGAAGTGGAGGGATCACCGGCCATGGGGTCACAGTGCATAACAGGCTTTTTGAAGCCTCAGTAATGATTCCCTTATGTGAAGACAGCCCTAAGAGTGCCTGACATATATGATGACTGCCCTGTGAGGGCTCTAACATGTAATGATTGCCCTGAGAGTGTTCTTATATGTGAAGACTGCATCGATGAGACAACTAAATATCTGACCATACATATTGTCTCACCACATCCGAGAGACTGATGTTAAGTGTGCCTTGTATTCAACATACTTCCAAGTCTTCCAGGGGCGGCTACTCTGCTCTGGCGGAGGAGCGTCACCCCCTCCCTCCTCCGCCAGCTTCAAAATTAAAAAAATAAAATGATAATAAAACATGTTTATTAATGATTTATTTTTCTTCCATTGAATGGGGTTTGGGGGCGGGGCCATCGCAGGGCAAGGCAGGAGGGAGAGTGGAGAGGGGTTAGCAATGTGATTCACTGCGCATGACGGTTTGGCCGGCGGGACTAATCACCATGCGCAGTTAAGCTCTCTCCTACCCCAGCTGCATTGCGGGGTTGGGGACAGCAGTCACAGACGACGGTCTTCCTGGGAGTGCAAATCAAGGGTGCTCAGGCAAATCCTGATGCTGCTCTCATGCATGCATGAAAACACTGTCAGGATTTGCTGCGGGGGAGGCTGGGAGCCTGTGCTGCAGCAAGGAAGAAACAGAAGAGCAGCGTTTCGGCGGGCACGATGAGGCAGGTAAGTTCTTTTTCTTTCTTACTTTTTGTTTTATTGGTTTCTTCATCCGTCGTCCCCTCTTTCCACCCACCCTTCCACTCCGACTGCACACCAGCCGCCACTGGGGTCTACTATTATACATGAGAGACTGATGCAAATGTACCCTTTTACCTGAGAGCTAGTCGGAGCCTGCTCCCCATGGAGACAACTGCTCTATGACTTTCCCCACACAAGACTGCATCTAACACTGGATGGCCAAGTGAACATCCCATACATGAGGAGTTTCTGAATAAAGACAAACCAGAGTGAGCTGCCAATAAGAGACTACACTGGGGGTGCCTTGTAGACGCCGGTCTGCTTAGAATAGACTTTCAATAAATTAGACAGTCCCTGCATACGTGAGTCTGTGCTCCGATCATACTACCCATACATGAAACTGCCATGAATCTGCTTCCAATGGCCCTGAATGCATCTGATAGGTTAGAAAGTGCTCGCTTTTCCTCCCAGATATATATGCGATCGCTGGGTTTGTGTCTTTAATACAACAAAAAGTGCAGCAAACATTTCTTCCATTCTGAAGCGACTGCAGTGTGCTGAGCTCCACAAACACAAGAAATGCTTTGAGTGAGTGTCCATAAATAAGAGACTGCTCCAAGGGAGCCTACATACATCAGAAAAAACAAAGTGACTTCTCAAGAATTACACTTTCCCAAACGAGTCAAATACGTGAAATTACCCTATAAGTGCTCCCATATCAGAATGCCTGCCTCGTGTGTGCTTGTGATACACAAGGGGCTTCTAAGAGCCTGGCACATTTATGAATGGAGTCAGTGTTCCAGTGTTTTTGATTCTCGAAAGACTATCCAGGGCCTTCCTCCTATACAGGAGATGATCCAAGTGTGTGGAATGTAGGAGAAGCTACATAGTCCCCACTTACACATGAGACTGTCATAAATTGGCCCCCTTAAGAGACTACTCATTGTCTGCCTTCTGTATGGGACTGCGTGAAAGCACCCCACATAAGTCTCTGCATGTGACCACCATCATGACAGGTTTCCCATGTCTTGCCAAGTGAGCCCTCCAGGCAATAGCCTGCTCTGAGGATGCCTCCATACATATAGACCACTTTGGGGTGCCTCCCAAGCACAATAGACTGCCTAGAATCTGCACTAGTACATGAGTGTTTGCTCAAGTGTTTTACATTCACAAGAGACTTCCCGGAGACTGGCACCCATACAGGAGATTGATGTGAGTGCCAACTTATGGATCTTGGTCGCACATGGTTCGGTAGTCGGGTAGAGCTAAAACAGCTTTTATAGCAACTCCCACTGTCTGCATTTGTTCCTACATATGTGGCTGTACGTGTGCTGTCTGTGTTTATATGTACCTCTGCTGTATTGATTCTGCCGAGCCGTGATCTGGGGTCATTGTCATTTTCTCTCTTGAGCCCTGGTGGGACAGGAGTCCCAGGGTACACGCACGCCAGCCCCGCCAGCACTGCTGAAGTATTCAACGCGCAGGCAAAGGACTACCAGTCCCAGAGTGCTCTGACATCACCTCAGGTCATTTCTGAGGGGAGTAGCTCACGTTTGGAAGCTGCGTCGCATCGGTTAAGGGTTTGTGATTGAGTGGTGTTCTCAGCTCTCTTTTTTCCTTGTTTGATATCTGATCTGTTGTTCTCAGCTGTTTGTTTGTGCCCGCCGCTTCCAAAACGCCACCAACCACATCCTTGAAGAACCCCTGGTGGGACGAGGGTCCCAGGGCTACGCCGTTTCTTCCCACTTCTTCCCGCTATACCTGCACACTCAGGAGAGGACTGCAACCCCCAGAGTGCACTGCTCCACACAACAGCTGCCAAGAATGAGGGGGAGGTGTGGCCAATGCGCTTATAGCACAGCCACTCCCCAGCAGCGCGGGACACGCGTAGGATGCAGCCCGGACCAAGGGCGGGTCCCTCTGTGCCTGTCAGGGGCTGGAAGAGGCTGGGATGGGCCACCTCTCTGATATCCATCACCAAGGAACATTCTTTCAATTTGTGTTACGAGGTAATACGATGTCCCTGCTTCAGCTACTCGTACCACGAGTCAGAAAAGCTCGACTTGGTGGCAGGTCCTTTTCTGCTGGCACGGCGAAACTCTGGAACGCCCTACCTTCCTCCATCCAATCTGCCACGACAGAATCTGGTTTCAAAAAGCAACTAAAGACCTGGCTCTTTACGCAGGGAATCTAAGCTTCCTTTCTGCCATTCGCTCTGCTTAATTGCTCACTTACCGCCGGGACACCTCCTCATGAGGTAGCTGTTCGCGCTCTACAAATATCAGTATTATTATTATTATTATTATTATTATTATTATATATTGTCTGATAGTGTGCTATCTTGCGGTGCTATAATTGGATTGTTTGAGCCCTTGGAACAATGAGCAAACGCAAAGGAGGATTTGGGACAAACATATTTTTGGTGGAGCCTTGATCTGAACAGCTTTGAAATTATGGTCTAATGTCAGGCATTTCACGCCCTCTTTGGCTAGCTCACTGACAGTCAATCCTGGGAACCTCACTTTCTAAAATCTATGCTACTCCCATATTGGAGCCCGACCAGTATGAACATGGTCCGTTTACCAGTATCCAGATAACACTTGCCGAAGAAAAAGAAGCTATTCATCAGAGCACTGGGAATAAGGCCCCTGGCTCCGATGGGCTACCAATACATCTTATTAAATGGAAACCGGATTTCTGGGCCCCGCTCCTCCTGAACGTTTTTAATAATCTAACGCATGCTCCGTTACCCGATACCTGGGCAAAGAGTATTATTGTCCCAATATTTAAGAAGGGGGATCAGTAGCAGACCAGTAATTATAGGCCTATTTCATTAATTGATAACACCCTTAAAATATTGAGCAGAGTTTTATACAATAAGATCCTGGAATGGTCAGAGGAATGTAGTATCTTAGAGCCCTGCCAGCTAGGCTTCCGCAGTAAATCTGGCACTAATAAACAATGCCTTAACTTTAGCCTTGCTATTGGGAAATACACCATCACACAGAATTCTCCAGTCTATTTGGCCTTTATGGATTTATCCTCCACTTTTAACTTTGTCAATAGGTTAAAGCTTTGGACTATCCTGCTGGATGAGCCTCAGTTCCATTTTTTGGCATATCTTCATAAAGACATTCAGGCTCAGGTGAGGATTGGCAGAGGTGGAGAGGTTTCAGGACCAATCAAGGTTGGAAGGGGGGTCAGCAGGGGTGTGTCTTGGCCCCCCTTCTTTTTATCATTTATATCAATGGATTGAATAAATCGCTAGTATCCATATCTCAAGATGTTCCTATGATTGATGGGAAACCCCTCCCTGTACTACTATACACAGATGTTGTGGTGCTTATGTGCCGCACCCCAAATTCTCTGCACATTCTTGTACAGTCATTTGTTAAACATATGGATAGCTTGGACCTAAGTGTTAATTTTACCAAATCATTTTTTATGTCCTGTGGCCCTCGGAAACGCCAGCTTATTTCCATTGTTGTTAGTAGTCAAAAACTGATAAGCACCTGTAAATTCCCCTATCTTGGGGTGGTTTTTGCTGCGAATGGCTCCTGGACTGAGCATCTCACCTATTCCAGGAGCAAGTTCTCAAAGACCATCAACTCGATTTTTAGTTTTCCCCGACCAAAGAATACAGGTGCCATTTTAGCTATTTTAAAATGTTTAAACTACAATGTGTCCCAGTAGCCACTTATGGAGCTGAGATTTGGGGCACAGCAAATAGTTCCTGCATTCAGCAGGAAGAAAACAAGTTCTGCAGGAAACTGCTGGGTATCCCAATCTCTACCCCACAATACATCTGCCACAGAGAATTAAACTTAAACTATATAACTGATTTTATACATTCCAGACCAGCCCTTTGCTGGTTATCGATATGGTAGAACCAGGCAGCGACTCTAACCAGAGATATTATCACTGATTGTCTGAAGTGTGAGAAGGGGATGAATATTCACTGGCTCTCTGGAGTGTATCAGAGTTTATGCAGCGTAAATAAAGGCTGCGTTTTCTTACATCCCAGTAAAGCCGAAACAACACACAAAAAAGAACTTAAAAGCGCTCTTTATTTGTTATATAATACAGAAAGAATTGCGCTGGAATCAAAGAAACCCTATGTTTTCAGTTATATGTCTCTTGAGCGGCACTACCACCCCTTACCAAATTATCTTACCCTACCTATGAGTTACTGGGAAAGGAGTCTACTATTCCACTTGAGAGCAGGGACAGTTACATTTGCATTGCGTTTTCCCCTTGGCTACCACCCAAAACTTAGTACCCTGTCCATGTGATGGGGTGAGTGGCCAATCAACCTTACACTTTTTGTTCTTCTGCAAATATTACATGAAAAACACCAAGGGGCTCCTTTACCCTTTTTTTATTCGGAGCAGGCCGATTAATTTGGACTCTGCCTATTTAAGTATGCTTTCCATGACTGATGAAGAGCTGGTCTTTCATTTAAGTACATTTCTGAGAATTGCCACTTGGGCACGTACGGTAATGCTCAACCCTTGAGTTTTTAGTAACGTATGGACAAGTTCTAATTGTTGGAGGGATCGATTTCTCTATATTCTAGTGATTTATTTTTTGATAGCGGATTCTCCATTTTATCTACAATTTGTGATACTGTGCTTTATCATTGTAAAAAATGTTATAAGCATTTATTGTTACTCATCTTTTGTCAGTTACATTTTTACTATGCTGTACTTGTATGGATACAATGTCTATCCGAATAAAGTTTATGAACTGGTATGTACCTCTGTGTATCCGTGTATTGTCTGTGTGTCTAAAGATGTATGTGTACGTGTTATGTCTTGCACATGTACTCATATAACACAATATAGGGCCAGTGCATTATGATGCAGCGAAAACACATTCAACTAAAATAGCCGGATTTAATTGTCTTTGTCAATGACTGTTTACACTGAGTGCTAGGGTTCACCTTGGGGGCTATATTGTCAGCCACTGCAATTAAAATATATGATTTGGTTTTAAGTTCGCTATCACTGACAGGGATTTTGGTGGAGCCTTGATCTGATTGAATTTATGGTCCAATGTCAGGCCTTTCACGCCCTCTTTGGCCAGCTCACTGACAGTGCACAGGAACACTCCAAATTCTAAATACGTTAATATCTAATAGTCTGGGGTAGTGATAGCATATATTGTAACACAGCAGCAGCTCACCAATAGTACTGCAAATAGTCTTCTTTGAGATCCTCCTGTTTCTCATATGTGAGGTTTTGTTTTGTTCCGAAAGAATATTTTTATGGATGTTGCATAAAACGTAAACATAACATTCCTCTGCAAAATGTCTGTAATAGATTCTCACACATCACCCACATTAAAAATAGATAAAAGGAAAACGGTATTTAAAACAATTTGTTAAAGAATGTTTCAAGACCCTGCAGAACAGAGCTGGCTCTATCACGGGCCCCCTGAAAGGCTGGGGCCCTGGGCCAGAGCCCACTTTGCCCATGCCTTAAAACGTCTCTATTTCACTGACCAGCATAGTGGGGAATAGGTTCTTCCAGTGAACAAAGCTAACGAACAAGGTTGTTCCAAAAATCATTGCGAAATGAGTTTCAAAACTGCCTCCTAAGGATTTTTTTTAGGGGGGACAACACGCTTATTTATATCAATTGACAATTTTTTATTCACATACTTTTTAAGTTTCACAATATGCCTTTGTAGAGGAACACATGAAATTACTCACAATCAACGTATAGTAAGTGACACGTTCTTTTGATTAGTCCACCATTCAGATGTTTCTAGTTGTGTTTTTTTCATTTACTATTTTGCCTTTTGTATGTTGTAGTCATTACCGTGTTACTCCTTTCCTATGATGTTTATGTTACGCTGGTGTTGGGGGGCGGGGGGTATTTGGAAAAAATATCATCTACTGCTATAATGTGGCCAGATACTACCTGCCCTCCCCCTCGCAGCCTGATTTTTCACTAGGCCTGTGCGTAATTTTAAAAGTGCAGCAGCAATTTGAGTAATTTTGGTAATTCTGTGTTACTGTTTGACGTAGAATTACCTGTAAGTAAGGGATTATTAGTGCTTGTGTAAGTTGTGGGAAAAATACAACCGCAAGAGCACATTTACCACCGTGAGTGGCCACTCATGCTCGCTATGTGTATTCTCCTGCATTTGGCACTATTTCTCAGCGCAAAGATGCATCCACACATCCATTGTTGGTGTCATGGGGCATTTTGCACTAAGAAAATAGCATTAAATGATGGGAGTCACTTGGGGAAAAATCCTACTCCTTGAGTATATTTAGCAGCGAAAGCTTCCACTCATGCTTGCTAGTCGTGTTCTGTTGCATGTAGAGCTACTCTTAGCGTATAGTTTATCCTCACTTCCATTTTGGATGTGATGGGGCATTTTGCACTAAGAAATAGTGCAAAAACGAAAATTACACTTCTCCAAAATTCCTTGTAATCTTGCTGAATTTTATGGTAATTCCATGTGATCATGCTACACAGATTTGCAAAAGTTATGCCCACCCCTAATTTTAACTTCCATTTTAGTTCTGAGGCCTTTTCACCTGCCCCATATCCCATGAGCTTCCATCAAAGTGGCAAACTGTGGGGTTATTTATGAGAGGCTTGCGCCGTCTGGGCGTCACTTTTTTTGATGCTCTGGCGGTGCACGTCTCTCAATCATATCCATAGGATGACGCAAAGCTACTCTGCGTATCTTTGCATGGCCTCATAGATATAGATTAAGACAAAGCAGTGCAAGTCTCTGCCTTGCCTTACTCTGCGTCAAGCAGGCATTCCATGGGCATTGCATTGGATTTTCCCCCACAACACCAATGGATTTTGACAATGCCCTAGATTTACATAATCACATAAACCTGGGGCAGGGCCAAATCCTTACGCCTCCCCAGAGCAGACGTAAGGAGATGAAATATTTGTTTTTCTCCTCGCGTTTTTCTTCTTTCCATGTGTGCTGCATTCTGCACCACGCACTGAATGAGGAAAACGCTGCTCAGGATTGTTTTTGTGTAGGAATGTGCCCCTTCCTGGATAAAAACAATCCTGCCTGCAACTGAGGCACCCTTACACTGTGCTGCAAGGGTGCCTATGTTTGCGGTAGGCAGCACATTTTGTGCCAGCTCAGGGGGAAATGACAGGAATGCACTCTATTTCATAAATACGGTGCATAACTGCCATTTCACTTGGGCATAGTACAGCGCATCAAGAAGACCTGTGACGCTGCCCCATGCCAATTCCTCATAAATAAGGCCATGTTGTTCATGAAAAGTGCAAACATGCACATGTTTGTTGTGTGCTGGCTCACAGCTCCTTTGCAACCATGATTTGCTTCAATTGGCCCAAACAATTATGCTTACTACTCTACTACTTTCATGTTTTTGGACAACAGGCTGTGTATTCGATAAAAGCATGCATTTTTTAAAATCCCTTGCGTAGCAAATATACTCAATGTCAAAGGTACAGGTGATTGCGATAAAAATAGCACGATTTGCATTTACTTGGAAAGAATACTTCCAAATCTGTCTTTTGCAAGATTATATAAACTGTCACCTTAAATTCAGTCAGCTGTCAACCAATATAAAAGAGCTCTCTTGAGTCGGCCTGCCTTTAATCAAATTGTTAATGACCTTTCATGAGAAAAGCCAGTACAAATTGACATATTTCGACCTGCTAGAAAAAACCCATTAGCTTCCATTAGGGAAGTGATAACTTGTGTGTCATTGCTGGGACCAAGGTGTTCTCTTTAACCTCAAGCCCAGTCTGAGAACCATCCCTCTGGTCCTATGAATTCTGGTGACACTGAGACGGAAAATAAAGACGAGATGAGGTCTTAATATCAAATGGTGTATTTTTCTTGCCCAGAACCCAACTATTACAATGTAGTCTATTGCTGACAAGCTTGGAGTATCAAACTTTAGAGGGACTTTACCAGTGGTGTATTTCAAGCTATGAAAGTACACTATGAAATCCTCCATACTGTCTCTCTGGGTTACATGACCTATGTAGTAGTGATGGAGCGAGGTGGCAAACACAAACTTTTTTGTACCCCTCATGAAATCAATGTCCCATAACTATAACGTTTACTAATTGCATGTTTTGTGAAATTAATCAACCATAGACTAAGATGCCCAAGTTATTTTTGTTTTTGTTTTTTAATTACACACGGGGAATACTAATTCTGCTTATGTGTTGCAATAATACTAGCTAATAATGTATTGTTGTTGTGTTGTGGACTAATGCATAGCTTTAGTATAAATAAAATGCTATTTAAATGTGCTTTTGTATATGTTTTGTGAAAGGAGAGGGTCGATTATGTAAGTATAAAACGCAATTGTGTGGCATATTGCTAGGTAACGACTAATGGGAAACATTAGCATGGGGGAGGTAAACAGAATGGGTTTCATTATTAAAATGAACATGGATTTCTGTTTGTTTCTATGATAGTTCCGAATGTGGCCTGTGAGGCCTAGTGAGAAAATGGCCGCTCTGAGCTACTGCGAGTGGGTATTGGTCTGTGCAGGCGCGCCAAAGATTTCTGCCAGCGCAAGTGAACTGACTGTGCTTGAGGGAGAAGTTCAAGGTTTCAGTATCCGGAACCTAGGATGAGTGCCAAGCATGAATAAGAGCATAACCAAGCCATGGGAAAGAAGAGCAATGTTGCTAATATGCAATGTGCCTAGGCCACTGACTGCCTAATCAATGGACGCTTATTAAATTAGCTGAATCATGTGAATAACAAATGCTACAGCGGCTTTCTTCACCACCCCTGAACTTTATCTCTACTGATGAGGGATATAAATCCCGAACCCGGGTCATGTCTCGGGTCTAGAGATTACCGAACTTTCTAGAGCTGATTTGCACCAACCAAGGTGATACACTTTGAACTCTCTGGTTTATAGTGCTATTCGCACTACTAATTCCAGAATACTGAGGGGCGATCCGGTGGAGAAGCCAGCAGTGTCGCGCCCATCTTTGCTTTCAACAAATAATGTAATTTTGAGGAAGTGCACATCCACCCGAATTTATCCAATCAGAACACAAGATGGTGATGTTAGTTACTTTTCTAGATAGAATTAGGGTATAAAAACCCCTGGACTTGTAAGGTTGGGGTCGTTTTTTCCATTTCTATCGGAGATGCTGCCCGTTTGCTGACCGATTCCTGGATGTAAGAATTTTATGAACTTCTTATTTGTTTGCTTTGCAGGACTGTTAGGATAAGATGAGGGTGTTAGTCAGGGATGTTAGGAGAGACTGAATTTGGAACTATCTGTTCTTTGCTAAAACTTTACTGAATTCTATAATAAAGCGATTTTCTGAGCTCTTAATAAAATGATCATGTTTTTTAAATAAAGTTTAAGAATTACTGAATAAAGAATCAATAAATGCGTAATGTCAGACATACTAAAAGATTTCTGTGAATAAAAATTAGAGAAATGAAGAATTAAAAGCTGGTCTTTGTTTCTTCCTACGCCTAATTTTCGTTCTAGCAGATCCATTGCCATTATGGTGGTGTGTCTGAATATAAGTGTTTAATATGAAACCATGGTAAAACTGTTTTGAACTTTTAGTTAAATATTAAATAGGTTTTAGACGCTCCACCAAATGTTACAGCATTTCTCCATTGCGATTCACCAGAAGCCTTGAAGCCATGTGTAAGTGAACAGGGTAAATGTGCAGTGTCATGGGCCCCACTGATGCATGTTTTGAGTGTTCAAAGGTTTCAGGGAAATGGTGAGTAATGATTAGAAATAATTTTTGGAGCCGCGCTGTAGCAGTAGCTCTGAATCTAATTTCAAAGATAGTACCCCAACACTGAGGTCCTATAAACTTCAAATATGAGAGAATAGATACTACTTTGCACGGAATCCTGTTACGTTCTGGATATGACTAGAATTATGTGTTGATATTTTCTTTTCTTTGCACTTTGCTCATTATGGAAGTTAAGATTAACTCTACTTACAAGCCCTGAGGAAGTCTGTTGTAAGACGAATTGTGTGTGGACTAGAATGGTGAAGCTACAAAATAAACACGCATCAGTACAGTAAAGACTTGGGCTATTGTTTTTAGACCCTCAAAAGTTTCTGTTTTCAATTTTGAAAGAATTCCTGTTGCGGGGTGTGTATATGGATTAATACAGACGGAAATGTTAACTAAATACATACCATACAACCGGGATCCCTAGTTATGAATAGAGATGTGTGCCTGCAGTTGAGCTTCCAAACCATCACATTTGCATAGCTGTCAAATCTTTATGATTTAATGCTTTTATGAAGCAGGAAGAAAAAGGATGGTCTCCCTTGTGGCAATTCACCTGATGGATTGAGCTTTACACCAGAGCGCAGATTTATTAAGGCTTTACGACACAGCAAAGTGATGCAAAGCACCTCATTGAATTTTGTCCTGCAAAGGTGCACTTTTCCAAGTGCAAAAAGCACTTTTTGCTGCTTTGTGTCACTTTGCACCAAGGGAGCTTTACTAGGGCGTTATTTGGGAAGGTCAGCGCAGACACCTATAGGTTTTAACTGTAAATCCAGGAGTGATGGATGCAATTTCTCGATCCTGTCTACCCGAGTATGGAACTCTCTTCCTTTGCATATTCATTCAATGTCCTCTCTGGATATTTTTAGGCACCCATTGAAAACCTGGGGCCTTATTTATGAAGGCCTTGCGTCAGTTTTGCGCCGCCGGTGCGTCACTTTTTGTGACGCACCAGCGGTGTAAAAAATGTGCCTCGTTGCGCCATATTTAAAAAGTGACGCATCTAGGAAGATGCGT
This sequence comes from Lissotriton vulgaris, assembly GCF_964263255.1. Lineage (NCBI taxonomy): Eukaryota > Metazoa > Chordata > Amphibia > Caudata > Salamandridae > Lissotriton > Lissotriton vulgaris. The sequence continues at coordinate 1,675,899,597 of NC_141691.1, forward strand.
CACTTTTTAAACCCCTGCGCCACATTATACCTGCGTCAGGTATAATGTATGCAGAGGGGGCGTTCCCCCGCAAAAAGCCTCGTAATAGTGACGCAGTGAAATCTCTGAGATTTCACTGCGTCACTTTTAGGACGCTGTTGGGTCAAAATCTTGCGCCTGCCTCACAGCAGGCGTAAGACTGACGCAAGCCCTTTCACATGGGGCTTTCCCCATGTGAAAGGACGCATTGCTGGAGTTGCGTCACTTTTGTGACACACTCCAGCAATGCGTCACTTTTGCGCTTACAGATACGTCAGAAATACTGACGTATCTGTAACTCCTTGCGACGTGATGCATCATGCATTAAATATGACGCATCAGGAATGTCGTAAGGAGTGCGCAGTGAAAAGTGACGCATCGCTGTTTTCACGCAGCAATGTGTCATTTTTCATAAATGAGGCCCCAGGCTATTTAGGAAGGTCTTTGGCTCTGACGCATAGCTCTCTGGGTACGTGTCCTTTTCTCCTTTGAGTATCAGCACCATTATACCTTTGGGAGACTACCTGCTCTATAAATTCCCAAATTATACACCATAAAACCCGATCCAATAAGATAGCCAGATCAGGCATTGCATCAAAAACAATGCCTCCTTGAAGAAGGCATTAACAAGTAAAAATGTTTTACTTTCTCCCAAAAAAAACACTGTGTACTAAAGAGCACAACACACATCCAATGTCTGGGATCTTTCTGAGTTTGTCTTTGGTATTCGAATATGTACTGGAAATGTATAGTTCTAATACAGATCCATTACTAGATAGCACACACTCACCTAGGCACTATGGTGCGAGGCAATGCATTGTACAAAGCAGCCCAATTAGAGCTTGGTGTGTGAGAGTAGAGTAGCAGGACACTACTTGGTAGATACAGATCTGGGTTGCGTTTTCCTCCTTGTGCAATGCAGCATAGCAAACATGGTTGTGGCACTGCATTGTGGGAATAATTAGCATATCTACCTAGAAGAATTTGCCCTTCTAGCCCTTCCACTTAAATTTCACCTGGGATCACTGTGTTGTTTTGTTTGCCAATTTGACATCCTTCAACATACGACAAAGATCCTCATTACAAGGGGCCTCTTAACTCAGATGGGACCGGTAGCAGTAGTTATCAGCCCCATTACAACAATGAGATTTGCAGCGTTTCCACATTTCTGTTCAGTTTCATATGGAGATTTCTGGTATTGAAAGCAGGGGAAATCTCTGTGTGAAAATCCGAGGAGAATTGAGGAATTACTGGAGGAATTGAACCCAGAGTGACAAGCTCCCCCAGTAATTCCTCACTTCAGTGTTCAACTTGTAACGGCAAAAATATTCCCCAACCCCCAGAATTACTGGAATCCCGGTAGCAGTCATTTCAGGAATGGACGAAATCTAGTCCATTTCCCAGGCCACTCACAATGAGTGCCAATTGAAAGGAAAGAATGATGTAAATGATCTCACCTGCATCTGATCACTAGGGCCACATTCCATTCCATCGTTTCTCTAGTCAGAGGGTAGCTATGTGCAAAGTAGTCTTCCCCTGCTCTGGACTGAACAGTCCAGGCCGAACGACCACGAAGGATGAAAGCAAATGCAACCCCAGACCAATTCTGTTCTATTAGGGCTCCTCAGTCAGGTTTGCCATTGATAGGGCACAAAGATGAATATATTCTGAGAGGCGACTCCATACCACAACACAACCGAGAGAAAAGACAAACAACAGTTTCCATTTATAAGGGTATGGAAGAGATAACCTCTTTCATTAGGACCTCATTGAAAATAATCTCAGAGACTGAGTGACAGAAAGCTCACACACAAATTAATCACTGAAGCTCACTATGTGTCCCATTTAGAGTTGGGTGCCAATGGATATTCGTCTGATTTCTAAGCAAGGTGGTTAATCATGAATAAAATCCGGTGGTGGAACTTTGTCCACCACGGGTCTATCACAAGGAGAAAATTCCATTGGGGAATTCTCTTCTGAATTTGGGAGTGCCTTCATATATCTAGGCGTGTGCCATGAGCACCCAACTGCAAATCAGGCCATATGCAGACACAGAACCCATGTTGCATGCCCTCAGCTGTGAGACACTACACTGGAGACATTCCTCGTATATCTGAGTCTTTGTTAAAAGAAAGGGGTCCACCAGATATTGACCACACCTGGAAACGAGACCCACTGTCGTGTGAGTGAGGAATGCCACAAGGATACACAGCTCTCTGAGGTTGAAAATTAGTTTAGTGGTAGAATTTGTCATTTGCACAGATTTTCAAATTCCAATATAGACAAGGGCTGGCTGAGTTTTCAATCTTCTGAGGTCCATTAAGAAAGGACTGTGGACCTGGACAGTCGAGCACGCTAAATTACTTTTCCATGAAATCCTAGAATCTACAGCCGGGCCATGACATAGGCTGAGTAAACAAGCATTAGGGAAGTGAAAAGTTCTGGTTCTAATGTGCCAATACAGGCAATCAGCCTATTTGCATGCCCGTTTTTGCAGACATGTATTACTACATTAAAGCCGGACCTATTGGCTTGGACACTGCATGTTATGTTAAGTCACTTTAAAGCCACAGATAGGAGGCAAGGGAAGCAGCAGCAGCCGCTGCTCCATACCCTAGTAACCCCTGGTAGCCCATCGTTGCCTGCACTCCAGCAGATAAGCACTAATACACAGCACTCGCTATCATTTCCAGAAAGCCCTATTTCCATGACGTTGGTGGAACGGAAAGTGGTCTGATTTCGTATGAAAATGCACGTACTCTATGCATTCCCGTTTTACAGTTGGTCCGAACGTAGTTACATTGGTTAGGGCTTCAAAGCAGCTTTAAATCATACCCAGGACGAAAAAAAATAAAAATACAATAAACACCGAGTTCATCTGGGAATCCAACTTCATTCACCTGGAAGAAAGCGGAACCTTGCTTCTTAACGAATTATTGTGCTATTTTAAAATACTTTAAAAAAAAATATTTGATAAATACAATAAAAACCTACCTATCTTCCGCTTCATGTCATCCCTAACTCTCAGTCCACTCGAAAGACTCTGTAAGGAGGGTCTGATGGCTGTGTTGCCTGCCATGGAGCAAATGGGAATCTGGGTAGATAAACGAACCCCTTTATGGTTAAACTCTATTGCCTAGATGCATCAAACTGAATTGCATTCGCAAACGGTGCGAATCGCATTTTTCGGCCGTTTGTGCATGCAATTCACTAATTTGGAATGCATCATGCATTTCACAATTTTAGGAATCACAACCATGTTGCGATTTCTAAAATTGCGATTGCATTTAAAAAATCGCAATTTGAGATTTCTTAAATGCTATGCATGATTATTTTAAAATTGCGAATTCGCAATTTGGAATGGGTAAAATAGCATGAAGTTGAACTTCATGCTAAATTACTGGAAACTTTCAAATATGCACAAATTGCATCTTTGAAAGTTTAAATTTACACACACACACATGCCCCAAGGGCATGTGTGTGTGTAAATGGATCTTAAAGTTAAGTTTCAGGGGTGCAGGGAGGGGTTCTTTGGACCCCCCCTTACCCTTGAAATTGCATTCACATTTTGCGATTCGCAAAATGGAATTCGCAAAATGTGATTGCCTTCCCATTCATTCCTATGGGCCTTTTGGCCCATAGGAATCAATGGGAAGGGTTTCCTTAATTGAGATTCGCAAATTGTGAATCGCAATTAAGAAAAAATACCGAATCGCAAAAAAAATTGCGAAATGTTCATGCATTGCCATTTGCGATTTCAAAATTGCGATTCCTTAATTTTCGCAATTTAGAAATTGCAAATGGAAACAATGATGCATCTACCCATATGATCCTGTGCAAATTGCCATTTTATCTTTTGTAATAAAATTGTATTTTAACTGACACTTTCACCTGGCTCACATTAATCTGTTTTGTTTTCAGTCAATTTTTATGTTTTATTTTAACGAAAAGTAAGATAATTATCAGACCTAACTATAACGTCATTTTAACCTTTGATTTTTTCATTTAATTTCTAGAATTTTTTTATGTAAACAACCAAATTAGTTCCATCCCTAAATGTAAGGCCACTTTAACTTTTGCTTTTTTCAGTGAAGTTTTAGTGTTTTTGTAATGAAAAGTAAAATATTATGAACATACCTGACTACTAGGTAAGGAGGCTTGAGTATGTGGAGAGAGTAAGCTGTCTATGCATTAGCTGCACTGACAGCAGAGCCTCTTTGTAGTAGTGGCTTGCTCACCTAATTTGGCTTGGGTGCCTGGAGGGAGTGGGCTTTCCACAATGCGCAGAAAATGCAGGCTGTGTGTAGTAGGGGCCTGTTCACCCAATGGGGCTTGCATCTTTTGAGGGAGTGAGTTCTATGCAGTCTGCACACTAAACACTGATTGTGCACCCTTGGGTCTTGCCCACCTAATGGGACTTAGGTCTCTGGAGCTACCCATCTATTAGCGCTTGCATGTTTGGAGGAAGTGGGCTCTAGGCACAGCCTCCATAGCTGTGCATAACACCAAGTGGAGCTTAAGTCTCACAAGGAAGTGAGCTCTTCGCATAGGCTACACACTCAGTGCTGAGTGTGAGTAGTAGGGGCTTGCCCACCTAATAGCATTTGTGTATCTGGACGGAGTGGTCTTTACGCAGAATCTGCACTGAGCACAGACTGTGTTTAGTAGGGGTTTGCCCACTTAATGGAACTTGCCTCTCGAGGGAGTGGGCTCTACGCACAGTCTGCACACGGAGCGCTGACTGTGCATAGAAGCGGCTTGCCTACCTTTTGGGGCCTAGGTCTCTGGAGGAAGTGGACTCTACACACAATCTATACACTCAGTACTGACTGTGAGTAGTAGGCACTTGGCCACTTAATCAGGTTGTCATGTGGTTAAGTTAGGCCCAGGAACACCACCATTTTACATGTATGCATTCTAAAGCAGCCTTCTTTTTCCCAAAAATTACTTCTGACACACATTTGCATGCTTGACAGTGCAGGATTAGTTTATTTGAAACCACATTGCTTACTATACCCTATCACTACATCTTGAACATTTAGTACAAGGCCTGTACACACATTGTGTAAAGCTGCTGTTATTTGTCCATAAGGTGACAACACTATCACAGAGACAATAAACAATGTCAGCTTGGCTGAAGCCTCGAAACCGAATCATGGATGCTGTTGTTATAAATACACACGTTCTTCTCAGCTTATATTCGAGGAGCACTCTGCTGTCATTGCGAGGTCCTCGCTATCGGTGTTTCAGCACAGATGCTACCTGTCTACCCCCTGCGAGGAGGAATGTCCAACTTGTGATCAAGATGGGGACCTACATACCTTGACTTCAGGTAATGGGGATTTAGATCACCCAGTGGGGAATTCTTGACAGAACATCCGCCGTAGGCAACTAGGTTTGGGAACGCATAATAGAAGCACACTATACCCAGTACTCTGTGCCAGCATATATAAGCTATTTTAGCACAATGGTGGAATCATTTATTCTTTTCCTTGCCCTTATATTGCTAATCACTTTTGTCTGCTTCTGCCTGTTAATCATTGCAGTGCATATATTTTATACAAGAATCACAGTGGTTCAATAAATATTGAAACGCCCATTGTATATTTCTTGTATATCTCTCTGAGTGAGCAAGAGTGACTGCTTGAAAAGGTTGGAGATCTGTTACCATGATTCCCAGGGGAGTCAGGGTTGTCCAAACACTTTGTTCCCTTGCAGGTTTAGGGGTTCCTATGGTGGCACTGTGAGCTAGCAGGACTATAGGCCAACATATCCTGAGGGGATGCACAAAATCAGTCTGGCATCATCCCAAAGTTTATGTTGTCCCTAAAACTAACAGTTCCTACTGAAAAGTGGAAACCGTGCACCAGGGTATACATGTCTGGAGGAACTGTGCTCCATGCACAGCCTTTGCAGTCATTACAGGGTGTGCGTAAAAAGTGCTAGACTACCTAATCGGGCTAGGTCTCTGGATGGAGTGGGCTCTATGCACAGTCTTGCCTGACTTTGCATAGCCGGTGCTTGCTTACCTAATAACACTTGCATGTCTGGAGAGAGCGGGCTCTATGCACAGTCTGCACAAGGAGCAGAGACTGAGCATAGTAAGGGCTTGCTCACCTAATGGGGCTTAGGTTTCTTGAGAGAATGGAATAACACACAGGCTCTTTGCGCTGACTGTGCATGGTAGAGGCTTGCTCACCTAAGAGCACTTGTGTATCTGGAGGGAGTGGGCTCTACACATTGTCTGTGCACTGAGCACAGAATGTGCATAGTAGATGTTTGCCTACCTAATGGGCCATATGTCTTTGGAGGGAGGGGGATCTATGCACATTCTGTGCACTCAGCAGTGACTGTGCATGGTAGGGGCTTGCCCACCAAATAGTGCTTGGAGGTCTGACGGGAAGAGAGCTTTAAGCACAGTCTATGCACTGAGCACAGACAGTCTGTACTAGGAGCTTGCCCACCTAAGCTGGTTTATGTCTGTGGAGGGTGTGGGCACTACACACAATCTGAGCAATTTTGATTTAGATTGTATTGGCAGTGCTGTCTCTGTACAGAGCTTTGCACAGTCCCTGAAACCTGAGCTTTAATTTTTTTGGGGGGGTGGGGGGGCTGTCTCTTCCTGGGCCTGCTGCACCCCCACAAGACTCCTGCAGGACTATGCGGAACCACATGGGGCAGAGCTAAGTCGCACAGCATTCCCGCAGGACCGTGACATTATTTAACTTTTTCGTTTAGGTTTTAGCCCTAAGATTCATTTTCTGCCTTCTACATCCTTCGTTTTTAGTTTTCAGGTTATGGCTCGAGTCCTTTTATGGTGACCGCAGATTTTTTCACGTTGCGGCAGGCAAGCATATCCTTCGGTCACGCAGTTATCAGCAAAACAAAAACTCCCTTTCTATGGAAGGTCTGACATAACTATAACTACACAGCGAATGCAGCCGCTGAAGTTTCTGTCTCCTCACAACCTCTTTCGGCCTCTAAATGAGGCAGTTTGCACTTGGGTGTAAGTCCCAAACATATAGCAGAACCACTTCTCCTCTCGTTACCAAGAAAAGGTGTGCAGTTGCGCACTTTTAGTGCTGGAATATTCTGCAGCATAACTACCCCATGCAATTTGGCAAAGTATTGCCTTGGCCACGGGTCAAAGGTATCAATACAACCGGGGGCCCAGAGAGAGATAGAGTCCTACAGACCCAATCCCCATGGACAATATCTTGTTCCCTACCTTGTATTGTGGGCAAGGAGTATAAATCTAAATCCTGCACTCCCACCCGCATGGAGCATAGCTTTGCTCTTGTTTAGGCAGAAGCTCTCGCTGGCACCCAGGATGGCTGCTGGCCATGGAGCCAGTTGAGGCTGCGGTGACCTTGGAGATCTTCCCACAATCCCCCACATTTAACAAGGTTGGGGGTTCCACAGGTGGCATCAGTTCACCCATAGTAGTTATACAAATGGCTAGCACCTGCTGGTACATAGGATGGATTCTGGTTGAGTAGCTGGCAGGGGCCTCAGGTACCTTGGGCTACCACCCACAGCCTTCAACATTTAACAAATTTGTGGGTTCACCGGGTGGCAGCAAAGTACCCAGAATAATTAACCGAATGGCAGGGTACAAGTGGGTCCTGGAGCTCCACCTACAGCTCCAAAGTATACATAGAGGTATACATAGAGTGTGGGTGTCCTGGGTGAGACTGAGACAACCAAAAAAACAAAGACAAAAGTAGAATAGATGAGTGGCAGGATCCGATCATTTATTATTCACTGCTTCTAAGATAGGAGCACCCTATAATGTCCTGCAAGGGCTTTTTACTTATATTTTATTATAACCCTGATGATACCACTAGAAGGTGCAGGGCACCATTAAAAAAACACAGCAAGTTCCCTGGGTCATTGAATCCATGATCCCAGGAGAGCTTAGCTTTTCTTTTAAAGCCTGCCCAGCTGGATCTGTATAGTATTCAGCTAGAGTGCAGGAACTCTTTGTGGTTAGTCTGTGGCTCACAAAATGATTTTAAAAACTCATGCATCATGTTTTTTCAAAAAGAAATGTTTTATTAATATATTTTTTGATGTAAAGTATTAATAAACATAGCAATGTATGTATTTATAAAAACATTATTGGTGACTTTTTCATAAACTCAAGAGGTCAACTTCTAAATGTTGATTGATGTGCTCACCTCTTGATGATGGCCGGAGGTTGCCTGTAGGTCAATCAATCAATCAATGCCATTTATAGAGCGCGCTACATACCCGTAGGGTCTCAAGGCGCTGGGGGTGGGGGGGGGGGGGGGGTGCCGCTACTGCTCGAACAGCCAGGTCTTCAGCTTCTTCCTGAAGGAGAGGTGGTCTTGGGTCAGGCGCAGGTCGGTCGGGAGGGAGTTCCAGGTTTTGGCGGCAAGGAGGAGAAGGACCTTCCTCCTGTAGTCGCTCTTCGGATGCGGGGGACGGCGGCGAGGGCGTGGTTGGCTGATCGGAGGTGGCGTTTGGGAGCGTAGAAGTTGACTCGGCTGTTGAGGTAGCTCGGGCCTTGGTCGTGTAGGGCTTTGTGTGCGTGGGTGAGGAGGCGGAAGGTGATTCTTTTGTTGACGGGGAGCCAGTGAAGGTCTCTCAGATGTCCGGAGATGTGGCTGGTTCGTGGGATGTCGAGGATGAGTCTGGCTGAGGCGTTCTGGATCCGCTGGAGTCTCTTCTGGAGCTTGGCGGTGGTACCGGCGTAGAGGGCGTTGCCGTAGTCCAGTCGGCTGGTGACGAGGGCCTGGGTGACGGTCTTCCTGGTCTCGGTGGGGATCCACCTGAAGATCTTCCGTAGCTAGTTATAGTTAGAATATAGTTTCCATAGGAAAAGTGTTTTTTCATTTCCCAATAACTTTGGTTTGTTAGACAAATCCTCACAAAATTTACAAAACTAGTTTGACACTCAACTCAGCTGCTGTCTTAAGAGTTTTGGAGTAATCTATCATGTGGGGGCTGAGGGAAAGGCGGGGATCCCAAAATGCTTTTTCCCCCATGTTAATTTCCCTAGGGACTCTAGACACAGTTACAGCATATATACAGGGTAGTGGAGGATCTAATACCCCTTCCGATCTCGTGCTGAGATCTGATTGGATTCCAACACTTCAAACCAGAAAGTTTTGGAAGCCATCTTGGGACTCAGCTTTAGCCAAGTCCCCGAAAAAACATTAAAAAAAGAAAAGGGGGCAGGATATAAATACCCTCTTCCCCTAGGCTCTTGGGACAGGGCCAAATGCGTTTTTTTTTTTAAAAAAATGTTCAGCAGGATCCATGGAATCTGCCAAAAATTTATAAAAAAACGAATTATGGGCTCTTGCTCTTTATTAATTATTGGCCCCCAGGTGGAGCAGGTCCGGGGGACATTTCTAAATATAAGAGGGGGGAATACACCTTCCTGGGGCTTCTGCATTCTATGGGGGAGCTTCTCGGATCCCCTCCTGTCCTCGGGGACCACAAACTCCCTGAGGCCATAGACAAGTTTTAGTGGGGGGGTGGGAGGGCTCAGGGACCTCCAGGCCCCAAGGACCACCACCACTGAGTTTCTTTTTTTTAAATGGGAGGGGGGCCATGCAGCCCTCGTTCTGGACCATACTCAGCCCAGGGGACCGCCATCCCCCAGGGCATGCTCCTGCTATGTCCCGTGGTGTCCACCCCTACTTCATAGCTGTTTGTTATGGCTTAGCGGGAACTTTACAGCTCCAGCCAAACCGCAGCAACCACTTCAACTTCCAGCAAGCAAGAGAATTAAATATGATCTTGCTTACTGGAAGCGGATCACAATTGCTTTCACAGAGAGTGGGCTGCTTGTTCAGTAGCTCCCTCTCTGTGAAGCAATGCCGGCTCCTGCAGGAGGTGGGAGCCAGCAGCACCAGAGGGGGCCTTCAGGCTCCCCCCGCTATCCCTAACAGTTGTGAGTGGGTGCCCTGCGTGGGACCAGGGTATCCACAATAGAGGCTGGGACCCGGGGATGCGGTACCCAGGGTTGAAATTGGCCCAAAAGTGGACCCCGCAGCCCCGTCCTTTATTTGATTTTTTAAAAATTAAATAGAAAGGCCATAGTTTTTTTTTAAAAAGGCCTGGTCTTGGGGATGGGATCCCGGGGCTAAATCAGCCCCGGGAAGAAGTGGTCGCGCAGCCCGCTTCCCCGACAAATAAAAAATTTAAGAAAACAAAGCTGGAACAGCAAGTCATCACCACTGCAAGCCCACCTACTGGTGCACTACTGGTTGGGGAAAAAAATGTCCCCTTGACTCCTGAGAGTCCTTGGGAGCCAACTACCCTGCTGTTACCTCTAGTAAGTCCCACACAGTGGGATGGCTGAGAGGTACTTTTTCCTACTACCCCGCAAACATGCCTTCTGGCTCATTTATTGTTGGGAGATGAAGTCCCTTTCAATGCTCAGCATCCCTGGGGTCCAAGAGCCCCTCCTGTTACCCCCAGTAAGTCCCACACAGTGGGATTGCTGAGAGGTCATCGGAGGCCATGCCCCCTTTCTCCACCTCTCTGCAAATGCACCTCCTGGCACACTACTGGTTGGAGGATGATGTCCCCTTGGCTGCTGAAGGTCCTTGGGGGTCAACAACCCCTCCTGTTACCTCCAATTAGTCCCACACATTAGGATTGCTGAGCTTATCCGAAGCCCCTCCCCTTTTCCCCACCACTCTGCAAATGCACCTCCTGGCACAGTACTGTTTGGGGGATAAAGTTACCTTGGATACTAAGTATCCTTGGGGGCCAAGAGCCCCTCCTGTTACCTCCAGGAAGTCCCACACAGAAGAATTGCCAAGAGATCTTTGGAAGACCGCTCTCTTTCTCCATTACTCTGCAAACAAGCTTCCTGGCACACTTCTTGTTGTGAATGAAGTTCCTTTGGAAGCTAAGGGTCCTTGGGTGCAAAGAAGCCCTCCTGTTATCATCAGTAAATCCCACAAAATGGGATTGCTGGGAGCTGGTTGGAGGCTCCGTCTTCTTTACCACTATGCAAATGCGCCTAGTCATTAAAAAAACATAAAAATTCAATTAACAAACCAAAGATTACAGGGACGTTATAGTAAGGAAACAGTTTCTTTACAAAGTAGAAATAAAATGGAGAAATAAAACAAAGGTTACAGAGGCAATATACTCAGGCTCATATTTCACTCGTACAAAAACATTGAAATTATTCTATTATAATTACCTGAGCTAACATGAGGGCAGGGCAAGAGAGGAAACGATTGCTCCTACATGGAGTGAGCTGCCTTTCCTGCAGTTTCCTCCGTGCAGCAGCAATGCCAGCTCCTGCAGGAGGAGGACATCCGCCTGGGATCTCGGGGGCCTTGAGGTTCCCTCCGAGTTCCAGAGGGAATGAGGAGAAAGAAGCAAAACAAAGGTCAAAAACAAACAGAAAGAGGCAAGATAAATGTGAGACAGGAGCAGAAAGAAGCAAAATGAAGGTCAGCAATGAGCAGAAAGAGGCAAAATAAAAGGGGGAAATAAGCAAAATTAGGCAGATTAAAGGTGATAACATAGCAGCAAGAGGCAAATAAAGATGACAAATGAGCAGAAAGAGGCAAGATAAAGGTGAGAAACGAGCAGAAAGAGGCAAAACTGAGGTCAGAAACCAGCAGCAAGAGGCAAAATAAAGGTGACAAGCAAACAGAAAGAGGCAAAATAAAGGTGAGAAATGAGCAGAAAGAGGCAAAATAAAGGAAAGCAATGAGCAGAAAGAGGCAAGATAAAGGTGAGATACTAGCACAAATAGGTAGAATAAAGGTCAGAAATGAGAAGAAAGAGGCAAAATAGAGCTCAGAAATGAGCAGCAAGAGGCAGAATAAATGTCAGAAATTAGCAGAAAGAGGCAAAGTAAAAGGAAAGAAACAAGCAGAAAGAGGGAAAATAGAGGTCTCTTGCGAGTAGAAAAAAGTAAAATAGAGGCCAGGAATGGGCAAAAAGAGGCAAAATAGAGATCATCAATGAGCAGAAAGAGGCACAATAGCGATCAGAAACTAGCAGTAAGAGCCAACGTATAGGCCGGAAAGTAGCAGAAAGCGGCAAAATTGAAAGAGCTTAAATAAAGGTCAGAAACGAGCTACAAGAAGCAAAACAAAGGTTACAAGCGAGCAGAAAGAGGCAAAATAAAGGTCAGCAATGTGCAGAACAAAGGTCAGAAACAAGCAGAAAAAAGGCAAAGTAAAAGGACGTTAATGAGCAAAAAGAGACAAAATAGAGATCAGAAATGAACAGAAAGAGGCAAAATAAAGGTCAGAAATGAGCAGCAAGATTCAAAATAGAGATGACAAACAAGCAGACTGAGGCAAAATAAATGTGACACATGAGCAAAAAGAGGCAAAATTGCGGGTTTATATAGCGCTAGGAATCGACTCCCGGAGGAGTATCTCCGCGCTTCGACCACTGGGGAACCCGTCCTGGCTCACCCTGAGAGATGGTCCCTAATGGGTATCTCTAAGGTGCGACCAAGCATCCCCGGCGGTCTGGGGGGCCGTTGTGAAGATGAGGCAAGCTAATGCCCAGAGTTGCCGAGTGTGGTACCTGACTGGAGTAGGCACCGAGGCGATATTTATCGAGCCCGCTGACCCTGGTCCACGACCCTGCCGCGTCGGGAATCAAACCCTGGTCCCGGGCCGTCCTCTGCTTACGGGTCTGCCGCCTCTAACCAGTGAGCCACACCACTCCACAAAATAAAGGTCAGCAATGCACAGAAAGAGGCAAAATAGAGCTCAGAAACAGGCAGAAAGATGCAGAACAAAGGTCAGAAAGAGGCAGAATAAAGGTCAAAAACAAGCAGAGTTAGGCAAATAAAAAAATAAGCAAGCAGAAAGAGGTAAAGTAAAGGTCAGAAATGAGCAAAAAGCGGCAAAATAGAAGCCAGCAAAGATAAGAAGGAGGCAAAATAGAGATCAGCAACGAGCAGAAAGAGGCAAAACAGAGGTGAAGAATGAGCAGAAAGAGGTAAATTAGAGATTAGAAATTTACAGAAAGAGGCAAACTAGAAGTCAGAAACAGACAAGAAGAGGTAAAATAAAGGTCAGAGCCAAGTAGAAAGAGGCAAAATAGAGGTCAGAAAAGCAGAATGAGGTAAAACAAAGTACAGAAATTAGATATAAGAGGTATCTCACAGGGGAATACCAGGACGGGTTCCCTAAGCAAGCGCAGAGATGCCCCAGGGTAAGTCCAGCGCTATATAAGTTTCATACATTTATATTTACATTTACATATAAGAGGCAAAATAGAGGTCAAAAACAAGCACAAAGAGGGAAAATAAAGGTGAGAAATTAGCAGAATGATGCAGAATAAAGGTCAGAAACAAGCAGATAGAGGTATAAAAAAGCGAGAAACAAGCAGAAAGAGGTAGAATAAAGGTCAGAAACGAGCAGGAAGATGCTGAATGAAGGTCAGCAATGAGCAGAAAGAGGCACCCATTCAAACACACAGTGGGACACTCAACCACTCACTCAAACAGCAACTGCGACACTTATGCAGTCACTCACACACTCACTCTCAAAGGTTACAGGTTACAGTTAGGGAATATCATTTTCAAAACCTTTTACATTTACTGAAAAAAACAAAGGTTACAGGTACATTTTAACTAGGAAATAAATAAATAAAATCTTAGGAATTCACTGAGAACAACAACGTTTACTGGGAAATTATAGTTCGGCTCATATTTCACTTGTGCAAAACTATTGAAATTCACCAGTTATAAATAGATGAACTAACGATAACTTATGCCCCGTAATGTACTGCTTATGACCTCAAATATTACATCACTCATGACATGTTCAGTAACAACACTCATGACATCTCAAAGGACATCACTGATGACATCATCCAGTGACTGTGAGTATTTAAAAAAAATTCTAAAAAGAGTGTTAACATATATGCTTAGGTATATGAAGCAGAGTTCCAGAAAAAGAATAAAATAAAGAAAAGGTGGAAGGGTAGGAATACCCTGACCCCAAGATATGGTGGGGAGGAGGCCCGCCACATTTTAAGAGCTTTTTTTTTATTTTGCTGTGGACTCTGGGGTAAGATCAGCAAATCTGTGGCAAAGGTTTTTAAAAAGACATGCAGGCTTCTGTGTGCCTTTTTTTAAAAGTCCCTGGGTGGGCCAAATCCCGGGGCATGAAGGAGGGAGGCTCATGGGGCCACCCTCTTGGGTGTATGAAAAGCCTCAGGGACCAACAACTCCCCAGGGCTGTAAACAATTAAAATATGGGTAGCCCCCTTGGCCCCCCACAGCCCATGGAACAGCCATCTTCCTGGGCAACTATTTTGATAATGAAGTGCTGGGCATCACTCACTGCCCCGGGGACCGCCGCCACCTCAAAGCACATACATTATAATAAAAAAATGTAGGGGAGGCCCTGTGGCCTCCCCGCAGCATCGGGGATTACCACCTCCACGGGGCACTTAATTGGAAGGCGGGTCTCTCCCTGGGGCACAAACACAATAATGAAGGCGGTCCATTGCTGACCCCCAGCCTGACCACCACATTCCTGGGGCTAAATTTAACATTGGAGGGGGGCCGCATGCCCCCCTCCTCGAGCCCCAGAAGGCTCTGGAGACCGCCACCTTCCAGAGATAGCTCCAGCAATGTCCCACGGTGCCCACCCTGGACATTACAGTGTGCTAAGGTTTGGCGGAAGCACTGCTCCCACCTATCCATGGGAAACACTCTGCTTCCAGCAGGTAATTTTGGTGACAACCACTGCTGTGAAGTGTGGATGTTTTCTTGATACATGCCTCCAACACCCGCAGAGTTTCAGGACCCTCTGAAGAAATAGCTGCTCTCCCTGAAGTGACTCCAGCCATGGTTTCAAGACCACCAGGGAGGGCACGCCAAGCTGTGGGGGTTCATGACGAGGGTTACCCACCAAGTCGAGCTGAGAGGGTTCACGCTATACAGGCCCAGGTAAAGACTCTGCGGAAGATGGTAATGTTGCGAGTGGAATAGATTCGGACTCAGCAGAAGAGAAATGTTGGAAAGTGGTCGGGTGCTTCAAAAGAAAACTGAGGTGGCAAGGGTATTGAGTCCTGTGAGACATTAAAAGCAGATACTGAGCCTTGCACCAGAAAGAGACCTTGCTCTCATATCTGAATCATCTGAATCTGATCAAAGGGAGACCGAGCAAGTGCAGAGGAGCGTGAGGAGGTCGAGAAGAGTGAGAGTACAATGTCAGAGATATGCCTCTCCTGAGTGGACTTATCTTGTTACACATGCTGGGGAGAGTGAGGTCTGGGAGAGTGAGGTCAGGAACGTCAGTGCTGATAACTGAAACTGAACTGCTAGTCCCTGGAATGGAGGCTAATGGAGTTCTGACATTGACTGTACCATATCCACAAAGAGTGAGTGTCTTGTGGAGAAGTGTGGCTCACTGGTTAGAGCAGGCAGACCCTGAAGCAGAGGTCAGACCCGGGACCAGGGTTCAATTCCCGATGCGGCAGGGTCTTGAGCTCAAATGTCCATGGACTCGATAATTCTCGCTTCGGTGCCTGACCTAATCATGGGTTCACACTCTGCAACTCTGGGCATTAAGCTTGCTTAATCTCCACAACGGCCCCCCCGCCTGGCTTTCACCTTGGGGATGCCCTGTAGGGGCTATCTCACAGGGAAAAGCCAGGACGGGTTCCCAAGGCAAGCACGGAGATACCCCTTCGGGGGTCGATTCAGGCGCTATATAAGAAACATAATAATAATAATAATTGTGTTGCTTGACCCAGAAAGATCACAAGTTTCCAACTTTTGGGAATCAGCCATCAGTTTAGGAGATTAGAGCAAGTGTCATTGAGGAAGTTAACTCTGATCTCATTAGGGATGTAAATTAAACGTTGAACTATAAATTAAAATCCTTTTGCTCGAAGAAAGATAACCTAGGCCTGAGACGAAGAAGAATAAAATTAGGGCCTTTTCCATAGAAGAAGAAAGAGGGCTAGGGAAGACTTTCGAACGGTGTAAATATTGTACCATAAACTGAAACTGTTTCCACAATGTCAAGAAACTGAACATAAACTTAATTCCGCCACAGTGAGAGGCAGAGAAATAGACATTGCAGCGATCCTCTTACAGTTTCAATCCAAACTCAGTTGAAAATGGAGTTTGTAATTTTGAACAGTAGGCACAAATGTATAATAGGTACACTTATTGTAGGAGTAATCATAATAATAGTTGTAGTCATTGCTATGTCCATTATAAGTTCACATGAAGCTGAAGTTAAGGGAGTGAGAGTACATGGGAAATCCGCACCTACCACTAGCACAAAAGATGGTAAATTTGGAGCTGACAATGTTTTGATAGAACAGATTTGTCGCTTATTGCATGTAGACTTGTCCAAAGGTGATTATACACCTAATGCTTATGCAAAACTATTGTATGAGTATGTGAATACTATGGATGTGAGAGATTGCTAGGGGTGCATGCAATTGCCTACCTCTGTCGAGGAGGGTATTAGGCATCATCATCTGCCCTTAATGGATGGCATTAGTTGTATTTTGCTGCTTAGCATGTTCTATGGAAAAGGTCATTACAAGAACTGTTAGAACCGGCTGTCTCTAGTTGGCAGAGGTATGCACTTCTGACAAATAGGGACACACCTTTTCTAGTCAGGGCAAGGGGATCACCCTTTGATAACCCCTGCTCACCCCCTTGGTAGCTTGGCAGAGCAGAACAGGCTTATCTCAGAGGCTGTGTGTTAAGCATTTATGATCACATACAGTAATCAAGTGAATACACTACAAATGGACACGACACAGTAGTATTATGAAAATAAGGATTTTTATATAAGGCTTAGCACAAGACCAAATAACGACAAAAATATACACAATCTTAATAAATACTTTTGGAAGGAAAAATAAAAGTTCAAATGTAGTTTCTTCTTCAGCACAAAGTCTTTTCGTATCAAAGCAACTCTTCTTCTGGAAACACAGTACTTAGCAACAATGTAACCCACACGGGAGCTACACGACGTCGAGGCAAAGTTAATCCAAAGGTTCGGCGTCGACCGCGAGGAGCGCTACGTCGAGCCCGGAGTCACATGGACCCCCAACAACACAGTACCTTGGAAAATGAAGCACACGATGATCAGCGGCGTCGAGCAATCTGGCGTCGCGTCTTCGGTGTCGATCAAGCCTCGGTAGTCGTCGATGTTGATGATGCTGTTGCAAAGTGTGAGCAGTGCTCACGGCCTCGAGAGGGCACGAGGTCGATGCGATCAGCAGCGGTGCAGACACGAGGTCCCTTGGAGCTGGAGCCGAACTCACTACTCACTGGCGTTGCTGCTGGCGTCGATCGGGCCCGGCGGCCGGCGTCGAGGAAGCGGGACACTTGAGCCATCACTCACGGTGTCGAGCTGGATTCGGCGACGTCCGTCGGCGTCGAGATTGCTGGTTCTTTCAGAGGTGCTGGATTCACAGGTTCCAGCAAAATAGCACTTTAAGCAGATGAAGTCCTTTAGCCCTGTGACTTCAGCAGGAGACTGGCACTCTTCCAGTCCTTGGAGATTGTCTTAGCAAGCGTGAGAGTACACACACAGTTCCTCTCTCCTGGTTCCTTGGCAAAAATAAAGAAGCACTGCAGGATTCCCCCCAGCAAACAGCACACTGGCAGAAGGGGTAGGCAAGTCCGTAGATCAGCAGGCCTCTTGTCCTTGGTTACAGGGTTCCTTGTCAGAAGTGATCTGATTTCTTGGTTCAGGGGTCCTTCTCTTATACCCCTTTTCGGCTTTGATCCCTTTGTCCATACAGGGGAACTTCCCAACATCCTGGGTCTGTTGTGGGTGGAGCCAGGCCGAAGCACCTGGCTTATTCACTGAGCAGGGTTGGGTCCTCAGATGCCCAGCAGGAGGTGGAACCAGCATTGTCGCTGGCAGGAGCAGAGCTATCGGCCTCCTGGCAGGGGGTGGGGCTAGGATCGTCCATGGCAGGCACAGAGCCATCAGTCGCTTGGCGGGAGGTGGAGCCAGCATTGTATCAGGCAGGGCAGGCTATCAGCAACTACTCTCCCCCTACTCTCAACGCAAATGTCCCACTCATCCCACACTGACTCATTCAGACCTCTGGAGCCACCCTGCTCCTGTCACACACACGCAAGACCAGCAGAAACCAGAAATGGTTAGACAAGAAAATAGACACTTTCTAAAAGTGCTATTTTCAAACCCAGAGTCCAAAAACCATCCACACCAACGGATGCGTAATTAAACCCCGAGTTCAGGGATACCAAACTCGACATTGCACCATGCTCCCCGAGCCAGCTAGGATCATAGCATTAATAATCCCGGCGGCCCATTCTAACTAATGGAGAGCAGGCTACCTCGCAATAGTGAAGAACGAAGATGGCGGTTGTTCACTATCAGGACATGCCAACTTGGTCAGGCGTGTCCTACCTTATACTTACAATGCACCCTGCCCGTGGGCCTACCATAGGGGTGGCTAACATGAAGTTAAGGGAAGGTTTGAGGGACTGGCAAGTAGGTATACTTGCGCAGCCCGCGTGACAGTACCAGACTGCACGTGGGTCTCGCAATGACCGACCCGTAGACATTCTTTTACGAGGCCGCTCTTGTGGGTGGCACAACACGTGCTGCAAGCCCACGAGCGGCATTTTGGATTTACAAGCCCCGGCACTCCTGGTGCACTAGACTAGGGACTGATAGTAAACCAAATAAGCCAAACATGGAATACAATCGATACATCAATTTAACATAGGGAGCACTTCCACCGTGGCACTGATCAGCAGTGGCACAGTGCCCAAAGCATTATCCAGCAAAACATCGTAAAACAGTGGAGGCAAACAGAAAAAATGGAGGAGAGACTCAAGCCAATGATGTCAGGTCTAACACGTGTCCCCTCCAGCTGAAATGTGGGGAGAACTACCCTTGACCGAGGGAGTCCTCATCACTAAGGCGGAAAAATCTGGACAGACCATCAGCATTGGCGTGATCTGTACCAGGGCGGTGTTCCACCGTAAAGTCCATCCCCTGTAGGGAAATGGACCACCTCAACAGTTTCAGATTCTCACCCCTCATTTGCATCAACCATCTGAGGGGCCTGTGGTCTGTCTGAACCCGGAAGTGAGTCCCAAACAGGTAGGGTCTTAGCTTCTTCAGTGCCCAGACCACAGCAAATGCTTCTCTCTCTATCGCACTCCACCTCGTTTCCCTGGGGAGTAACCTCCGACTGATGAAGGCTACAGGCAAGTCTCGGCCCTCTTCATTCACCTGAGGTAGAACAGCCCCCACGCCATGCTCTGAAGCGTCCGTCTGGACAATAAATTCTTTCGAAAAGTCGGGTGCCTGGAGTATAGGTGCTGTGCACATTGCAGTTTTCAGGGTGTTGAAGGCCGTTTGACAGGCATCAGTCCAGATCACATTTCTTGGCTGCTTCCTGGAAGTCAGCAAAGTCAAGGGGTGCACAATGTTACCGTAATCCTTGACAAACCTCCTGTAATAACCCGTGAGTCCTAAGAAGGCTCTCACCTGAGTTTGGGTTTTGGGCGGCGCCCAAACCAGGATGGTATCAATCTTGGGTTGCAGGGGGGCAACCTTGCCGCTCCCTACCTGGTGCCCCAAGTACACCACAGAACCCTGCCCAATCTGGCACTTACTGGCTTTGATTGTGAGGCCTGCTCTGCGCAGGGCCAACAACACTTCCTGGAGGTGGCGCAAGTGTTCCTCCCAGCTGGCGCTGAACACTGCGATGTCGTCCAGGTAGGCGGCACTGAAATCCTCCAGTCCGGCCAAGACCTGGTTGACCACCCTCTGGAAGGTGGCAGGGGCATTCTTCATCCCAAAGGGCATCACCCGGAACTGGTATAGCCCATCTGGTGTGGAGAATGCTGACCTCTCCTTTGCCCCATCGGTTAAGGTGATCTGCCAGTACCCAGACGTTAAATCAAACGTACTAAGGTACCGGGCAGCCCCCAACCGATCGATGAGCTCATCAGCTCTGGGGATGGGGTGCGCGTCAGTCTTCGTGACTGAATTGAGTCCTCGGTAATCCACAGAGAACCGGAGTTCTGGTGAAGCACCAGGCGCTGCAGCCTTCGGGACCAACACCACTGGTCTGGCCCAAGGACTGCTAGAGGACTCAACCACCCCTAACGCAAACATTTTGGAGACCTCCTCCTTAATGTATGCTCGAACCTTGTCAGTCACCCTGTAAGCCTTGTGCTTTACAGGAGGGCTGTCTCCGGTGTCAACGTCATGGACACACCAATGAGTGACACCCTGAACCAAGGAAAACAGATCCGGGAATTGTCCCAACAGGTGGCGACAATCCTGTTTCTGCTCCAGGGTCAGTGTGTCAGAGAGGACCACACCATCCACTGACCCGTCTTGCTCTTTAGCACACAGGAGGTCAGGAAGAGGCTCACTCTCCTCCTCCATTCCAGCATCTGTAGCTAGGAGCATGCCCACTTCGGACCTTTCTAAGTGGGGCTTCAAACGGTTGACATGCAGGACCCGCAAGGGGTTCCTGGGAGATTTCAAGTCCACCAGGTAGGTGACATCGCTCTTCTTCTCCACAATCTTAAACGGTCCAGTCCACCTGTCCTTGAGCGCACAAGGTTCCACAGGGGACATGACCCACACTTCTTGACCAGGCTGAAGCTCTACCAGAGTGGCATTCCGGTCGTACCAACGCTTCATCTCCTCCTGGCTGGCCTCCAGATTTGCCTGAGCAAGTTCTCTGAAGCGCCGAGTCTGGTTCCGAAAGGCCAGCATGTAACTCTATACATCCTGGGGAGGTTTCCTGGGAGATTGCTCCCAGCCTTCCTTGACCAGACTCAAAGGCCCTCTTACCGGGTGACCATACAAAAGCTCAAAGGGGCTGAACCCTAGAGACTTTTGCGGCACCTCTCGGTAAGCAAACAACAGGCATGGCAGGAGGACGTCCCATTTCCGCCTCATTGGTTCTTCAAGACCCATGATCATGCCTTTAAGGGTCCGGTTAATTCTTTCAACCAGCCCATTTCCTTGAGGGTGGTAAGGACTGGTGAACTTGTAGGTTACCCCACACTCCTTCCACAGAGACTTCATATAGTTAGAAATGAAGTTGGTGCCCCGGTCTGACACCACCTCTCTGGGGAACCCCATCCGGGAGAAAACACCCATCAGTGCCCGTCCCACCACAGGGGCCGTCACTGTTCGGAGAGGGATGGCTTCCGGGTACCGTGTGGCATGGTCCACCAAGACCAGGATAAACCTGTTGCCCAGGGCTGTCTTGGGGTCCAGGGGCCCAACAATGTCAATACCCACCCGGTCAAAGGGGGTACTGACCACTGGAAAAGGTTGGAGGGGAGCCTTCTGCTTCCTTCCGCTTTTCCCACTTGCCTGGCAAGTGTGACAAGTCTTACAATGGATGTCTACATCCCTGCGCATCTGAGGCCAATATAAATGGGTGACAAGCCTGTCATAGGTCTTGTCCTGCCCCAGATGTCCAGCTAATGGAATGTCATGAGCCAAACCCAGTAGGAAGGCTCTAAAGCGCTGGGGTACCACCAGCACACGGGCTGACCCAGGCTCAGCAGCCTTAGGCTCGCTATACAGGAGGTCGTTCTCCCAGTACACAAAATGTGACCCTGACTGATCACCTGAGGATTGGGCTGAGGCCTGCTGCCTCATACCCACAAGAGAAGGGCACACCTTCTGTTCGGCACAGAATTCCTCCCTGGAGGGACCACCATCCTGCTGCCAATGGGTCAGCTCGGGCAGATCTCCCAGTTCGGCAATTTGTTCCCCTGTGGGCTCCAGGGCATCCCCCTCAGGGTCTACCTCCTCCTGGACCACGGGAACTACGGGGGCTGGTTTCCCGCGCCTCCTGCCTCTTCTCTTCACAGCTGGGTCCTGGGCCGTACTTTCAGGCTCCGGGACCCCATCGACACCCTTACTCGCTGTCATCGATCGAGTGGTCGCACACACCCACTCTGGCACACCCAACATTTTCAAGTGCGTCTCCCTCTCCACCTTAGCCCAAGGGGAGTTTTCTAAATCATTGCCCAGGAGACAATCGACAGGCATGGCGGGCCTCACAGCACCTTGAAGAGTACCTGAAACTCCCCCCCATTCAAAGGAAACCTTAGCTACCTCACAATCTTTCTGGGAGTTGTCAGCAGCTATCACAGGGTAGAATGCGTGGGGAACCACCTGCTCTCTGGACACCAAGTGACACTTGACAGCTGTCACACTCGCTCCGGTGTCTCTGAGAGCTTCCACTCTATGGCCATTAATGGTCACCCACTGCCTATATTTACTAGTGTTACTAGGCAGCGGGGGTGGAGGGACCATTTGCATGTCTCCTAGCGAGACCAGGGACATTTCTGCGGGACCCCTCCCACCAGGGACAACCATCTCCTCCCCTCCCAGGGCTACACTTGCCAACTGACGGGGGTGCACGCGGCGGTGCATTCGAATTCTTCATGGGACACTGGGGGTCATAATACCGGTGTCCCGCCTGTCCACAAACGTAGCAGGTTAGGGGGCCCCTATGAACAGGTTTACATGTCGGGCCCCTGGCTTCTTCTCAGGAGGAGGCTGGGAACCTTTCCCTTGGTTCCCTTGGGGATTACTTTGGGGCCCTTTCTGAGATTCATTCTGTTTACCCTTGTCCCCCCCACTCTTCTGCTGGGGACCCTGCCCACCTTTGGCTGAGTCTCCCACTGGACCCTTGTGGACCCTGGTACTGACCCAGCGGTCCGCCTCCTCAGCAAGTTTTCTAGGGTTAGATATCTTGCTATCAATCAGGTGCTGGCACAGCTCTGGAAAACAGTTATTAGACAAATGCTCCCAAGCAAACAAATCATAAAGAGCTTCGTAACTTTCCACTTTGCTGCCCTTCACCCAACCATCCATGGCTCTGCAAAAATAAGATACATATTCGACCCACGTCGTACCAGGCAACTTCTTACATTCTCTAAAAGCTTGTCTGTACTTCTCGGGGGTTAGGCCATACCGCGACATTAAAGCATTCTTCATATGAGCATACGACATCCTATCCTCAACAGGCATGTCTAACAGGGTATCTCTCCCCTCATTCACAAAGCGACCCCACAACCCCGCTCCCCAATCCTTCTCAGGGATCCGGTGGGCCAACAATGCTAACTCATACGCTTTAAACCATTGGCCAATATCTTCATTCCTATGATAATCTTTTATCACATCTTTCGGGAAATAAAACCTACTTTATGCAGGCACAGATGGGATGCTGCCACCAGAGGGATTCAATTCTAACTTCTTAGCTTGGATCTCCAATTCCCTCAACTTGGTATCACGCTCCAAAGCTAACTTCTTTCGTTCAAACTCCAACCTTTTGGTCTCCAAATCGGCTTCTCTCCTACCTCTTGCATTTTCTAACTCCAACTGCCCATTTATCTTTAGCCTTGCCATTTCCATGTTGTATGCACGCTCCTTCGCCCTTTCTTCTCGTTCTTCAGGGGAAAGACCTTTGGAGGAAACACTGCTTCCGGAAGAGGACTCAGGCCCATTCACTGGCGCCTCCTCATCCCCTCCCCCTGGCGGTACCACCACCACATCAGAGGGATCTCTGGACTCCAACCAGGCCTCCAAAGCGTTGAGATATTGCTCTTTTCTTGAGATGCCTTTGGTAGGCACTTTCAGCTGCTTGCAAAAGAATTTCAGCTCCCTCAAGCCGTAGTCGTTTATCTTCGCTCTGTCGAATTCCTCCACAACAACAGGGGTAGTGACTCCGGTGTCACTCATGGTCAAAACTGGCAGTGTTCAAAAAATCAAGTTTCAGAAAAGCGGAGAACCAAAAATGGATCCTTCCAAATTAGATTGTGGATGCGCTATGGTCTGCTTTCACTATGTAGCGCACACTAATCACTGCACATGGGTCATAAATGCAAGGTTCAAATCCTCACCGCTGCATCCAATGTTAGAACCGGCTGTCTCTAGTTGGCAGAGGTATGCACTTCTGACAAATAGGGACACACCTTTTCTAGTCAGGGCAAGGGGATCACCCTTTGATAACCCCTGCTCACCCCCTTGGTAGCTTGGCAGAGCAGAACAGGCTTATCTCAGAGGCTGTGTGTTAAGCATTTATGATCACATACAGTAATCAAGTGAATACACTACAAATGGACACGACACAGTAGTATTATAAAAATAAGGATTTTTATATAAGGCTTAGCACAAGACCAAATAACGACAAAAATATACACAATCTTAATAAATACTTTTGGAAGGAAAAATAAAAGTTCAAATGTAGTTTCTTCTTCAGCACAAAGTCTTTTCGTATCAAAGCAACTCTTCTTCTGGAAACACAGTTCTTAGCAACAATGTAACCGACACGGGAGCTACACGACGTCGAGGCAAAGTTAATCCAAAGGTCCGGCGTCGACCGCGAGGAGCGCTACGTCGAGCCCGGAGTCACACGGACCCCCAACAACACAGTACCTTGGAAAATGAAGCACACGATGATCAGCGGCGTCGAGCAATCCGGCGTCGCGTCTTCGGTGTCGATCAGGCCTCGGTAGTCGTCGATGTCGATGATGCTGTTGCAAAGTGTGCGCAGCGCTCACGGCGTCGAGAGGGCACGAGGTCGATGCAATCAGCAGCGGTGCAGACACGAGGTCCCTTGGAGCTGGAGCCGAACTCACTACTCACTGGCGTTGCTGTTGGCGTCGATCGGGCCCGGCGGCCGGCGTCGAGGAAGCGGGACACTTGAGCCGTCACTCACGGTGTCGAGCTGGATTCGGCGACGTCCGTCGGCGTTGAGATTGCTGGTTCTTTCAGAGGTGCTGGATTCACAGGTTCCAGCAAAATAGCACTTTAAGCAGATGAAGTCCTTTAGCCCTGTGACTTCAGCAGGAGAATGGCACTCTTCCAGTCCTTGGAGATTTTCTTAGCAAGCGTGAGAGTACACACACAGTTCCTCTCTCCTGGTTCCTTGGCAAAAATAAAGAAGCACTGCAGGATTCCCCCCAGCAAACAGCACACTGGCAGAAGGGGTAGGCAAGTCCGTAGATCAGCAGGCCTCTTGTCCTTGGTTACAGGGTTCCTTGTCAGAAGTGATCTGATTTCTTGGTTCAGGGGTCCTTCTCTTATACCCCTTTTCGGCTTTGATCCCTTTGTCCATACAGGGGAACTTCCCAACATCCTGGGTCTGTTGTGGGTGGAGCCAGGCCGAAGCACCTGGCTTATTCACTGAGCAGGGTTGGGTCCTCAGACGCCCAGCAGGAGGTGGAGCCAGCATTATCACTGGCAGGAGCAGAGCTATCGGCCTCCTGGCAGGAGGTGGGGCTAGGATCGTCCATGGCAGGCACAGAGCCATCAGTCGCTTGGCAGGAGGTGGAGCCAGCATTGTATCAGGCAGGGCAGGCTATCAGCAACTACTCTCCCCCTACTCTCAACGCAAATGTCCCACTCATCCCACACTGACTCATTCAGACCTCTGGAGCCACCCAGCTCCTGTCACACACACACAAGACCAGCAGAAACCAGAAATGGTTAGACAAGAAAATAGACACTTTCTAAAAGTGCTATTTTCAAACCCAGAGTCCAAAAACCATCCACACCAACGGATGCGTAATTAAACCCCGAGTTCAGGGATACCAAACTCGACATTGCACCATGCTCCCCGAGCCAGCTAGGATCATAGCATTAATAATCCCGGCAGCCCATTCTAACTAATGGAGAGCAGGCTACCTCGCAATAGTGAAGAACGAAGATGGCGGTTGTTCACTATCAGGACATGCCAACTTGGTCAGGCGTGTCCTACCTTATACTTACAATGCACCCTGCCCGTGGGCCTACCATAGGGGTGGCTAACATGAAGTTAAGGGAAGGTTTGAGGGACTGGCAAGTAGGTATACTTGCGCAGCCCGCGTGACAGTACCAGACTGCACGTGGGTCTCGCAATGACCGACCCGTAGACATTCTTTTACGAGGCCGCTCTTGTGGGTGGCACAACACGTGCTGCAAGCCCACGAGCGGCATTTTGGATTTACAAGCCCCGGCACTCCTGGTGCACTAGACTAGGGACTGATAGTAAATCAAATAAGCCAAACATGGAATACAATCGATACATCAATTTAACATAGGGAGCACTTGCACCGTGGCACTGATCAGCAGTGGCACAGTGCCCAAAGCATTATCCAGCAAAACATCATAAAACAGTGGAGGCAAACAGAAAAAATGGAGGAGAGACTCAAGCCAATGATGTCAGGTCTAACAAGAACTATTTCTCGAATTATGACTTAGTGCTTTCAGAAGTTCCAGCTTAAAAACATCTGAACAAATATGATTATTACAAGCAAGAAGAGAGAATGGGAAAGTATTTTGTACCTACCGTTACATAAGATCAGGCGTATGCTTATAGTCTAACTTGTATGTTAACTGGCATATAAGAGAAATTTGTAGATCAGGTAGAGGTTAGACATATGTCATTAATGGTTAAGCTTAACAACAGAAAGGGAAATTTTGAATAAATGGCCAAGGAAGAGTTAGCTCACAAGGTTAAGGGAAGTAATGGCTCAATAACTTTTCGATTGGGAACAGCGAGGGAAGATTTGCACCAGACAAGTACAGACATAATATGACTCCATATTTGTGGGACAGAATGAGTGAGATCACATCTTAGCCACTGATGCTTCTTCAAAGTTCTTACAAGACGCACTGCAAGCGGTGCAGAATATGTATTTTGTGTGTGGGAAAAATGTGTACATCAGATTGCGAAAAATTTGTATGACACTTGCTATGTGTCTGTTGTGTTTCCTAAGATATACCATGTAGAAGATTGGAAGAATTTGGTTGGGGAGTCACTGCAAAGAGAAAGGCGTGGTACCAGTGCAGGAGAGATTGCCGAAGATATGTTTGGACCAATGATACCTAGTTTGGGAGTGGTTTTAAATGATGTCGAGATTAGAAGGTTGTCAACTATAGAAGATAAGTTGACAGTCAATACGACTCAGTCATTGTTACTCGTAGATGGAGAGATGGTCTCATTAAGAGCTATGGTGATGCAAAACCATCTTGCTTTAAACGTGTATTAGTAAAAGAGGGTGGAGTCTGTAAAATGTTGAGGGTGCAACAGTGCTGTACCTATATCCCAGACCATAGTAAGGATCTGAAGATGTGTATAAGTAACATCACTGAGATACACCATGAGACATGACTCAACAACTGAGAGAATTTGAGATAAAGTTGGAAAGTGTTTTGGAAAAGTTGGAAGTTGATTTTCAAACATTGGAAAATGTATCATTGGTTATATCTTGAAGCCAATAGTAATAGTTGTGGTTTGTGT
This sequence comes from Lissotriton vulgaris, assembly GCF_964263255.1. Classification (NCBI taxonomy): domain Eukaryota; kingdom Metazoa; phylum Chordata; class Amphibia; order Caudata; family Salamandridae; genus Lissotriton; species Lissotriton vulgaris. The sequence goes on from NC_141691.1 coordinate 1,675,926,882, forward strand.
CATCTTGTTGATGGAAACAGTGAAGGCTTATAAGTGGCATCAGTCTAGAGGAGCTGAGAATTATCTGAGCGAGAAAGGAGAATGGAAAGACTGCAGGACAGTCACTATGAGAATCTCAAGAGCCTGGAGAAGTTTCAACAGGGAAGACTGGCTGTAACATCTGTTTAGGTTGGTTCTTTCTACAGGGAGTTGTAATGTGGGTGTGATAACAATTTTCATCAGAGGGGGGTTGTTAGAGCGCAAAGCTCATTCTCTCATTTGTAGGGGTTCATTGTAATCATGGGTAGTCTGCACCCACACATAGTCCTTTATTGTATTAACTTAGACCATTAGACGTAAACTGTAATAACATGAAAGGTGACATGTTAGGGATATTTTAAATGTGAATATGAAGTGATTAATATTGCACTTATATGATTTTAGCTGAAAATAATAACGTGCAGAATTCCTACACGCTGCTGACCATTATTCACTTATTTGATGTGCTCGTGTAATGTGTTTACTTAGAAATGCTCAGAGAATAGTGTAGATTCATATGTAATTTCACAAGGCCTTTGTGCCATTTCTTATGTTGGCCGACTTCTGTAGGCCTGAATTGTATTTTTTCCCCTGTAAGCTTTTGCATTAGGCTTAATAGTTTAATTTGTTGTTTATGTTGGATTTCATCTTTCTAACATTTCTGTTGCAGGTGGATAATTCATCCTGGTAGTTAGAACTATGTATTTGTTTTAGGAGTTAGGCTTAGGGATAGGAGGATACATTAAGAGCTGATACTGATACTAGAGAACTGTTGTACTTTCTCATCTGAGCAAGCCTGGGAATCACGGTCAGCTGGCCAAAGCCTGCGAGCATCGCTGCCTAGTGAAAATTCACCTACGAGGTGGTGTCTAGAACAGATGGGGTAATGTCACCATGCATTTTGGGATATTCTCTGACAGATTGATGTATTGAAGTTAGGGACAGTGTCCAAGGGATTTCTACCTTGTCTTTTTTTAAAATATTGTTTTACAGAGTTTTATATAGCGCAAACTTGACCCGAATCGCATATCAGAGTGATTTACATAGCACCAGTTACGTTACATTCGAACACACATTCATTTTTGTTAGGCACAGGCAGATTAAGTGATTTGCCCAGAATCACAGGATATTCAGAGTTATTGCCGAGACTCAAACCCAGTTCCCCAGATTCAAGGTCGACCGCCCTAGCTGTTAGGCCAACTCCTCTCCCCACTTGAGAAAGAAAGCATCTTAGAATGAGCTCTGTAGCTGTTTGCTACTTGACCCATCTACACATGAAGACTTCTTAGGAAGACTTTATGCTCTGACACCTTAATGAATCTTGCTTTGGGAAATGCTAAGTAGGGATGTCACGTTAGTGGTAGTGTAGGGACAGACTAATGCTTTCTACCTACGAACCTCCAATGAAGGGGAATCTCAACATTTGTGCTATTATCTTCTGTATTCTGATTCTCGAACCTACTTTTCTTGTGCATGCTGCACTGCCTTAACTTCACCCGTAGGTTCGGCTTTGTATTAGTTCCAGTATTTCTAAACCCTCATCTTGAGGTGTTTGTATGTCCAACTGTTCTTGGCTTTGTAATAAACTAACTAAATCTTTTCAGGAGTCTGTGATTCTTCGAAGTCATAGTACATTAGAACTGTAATAATTGATTAGCAAACAATTTTTTTCCTCCTTACGCATACATGCTGACAAAAAGAGATATTGACCTGGGGTTCCAGCGCTGATCTAGAATGTGGAACCCGGCTCCTTCAGTAACACTGGTATTCCCCATGCCCAGGGGCGGCTTCTCAGTTAAGGCGGAGCAGCATCACCCCACTAATCAAATTGCCCCAGAGATGAATAATAAAATGGTAATAAAGTTAATTTATTACCAATTTATCTGTCAAAACGTAGTCTCGAACCGAGTGTCAGGACGGGGGGCGGGAGGGGGGGGGGGAATTTCTGCTTTCTGTTGCTGCCAGTCAGGCAGCAGCAGAAAGCAGTGATAGGCAGTGCACTTTTAAGTTTAAAGTGTGCATGCCTATTTAGCCAGCCATCTTGCGAAGGCTAGCCAGACTTGCTTATTTTAAACCTCTCTAACACAGCTGTTTTGGACAGCTAGATTAGAGAAAGCAGAGGGCTCCAGTGTCCTCAGGTGCGCCAAAGGCGGGGGCTTCCTCCAATCCTGATGCTGCTTTAATGCTGCATGAGAGCAGCACCAGGATTGGTTAATGCACTTTCATAATTCCTTCGTTGAAGCCTGTCTGCCTGGAGAAGACCAGAGCAAAGAGGACGTCGCGCCAGGAAGGTAAGTGTAGGTATTAACTTATTTTATTTACTTTTATTTTTCTCCTAAACACTCACCACCCTCCGTGCATGCCAGCCGCCACTGCCCATGCCACTCTGGGATCACCTGTAGTAAGTGGTCTAATATAGTTGTGAGTTCGCCTTTATGGACAGCCGACAATTTCTGAGATATACTTCACTGCTGTTTCTGGTGACTAGCTTGTTGAAGCAGTGCCTAATATCGTGGCAGTACTCAACTTGAGTTACATTTCTCCTCCTTATCTCTTATTCTTATGATGTGCGATATACATTAAGCAAACAGAACTTTATAACATCAAAACTGTCACAAAAAAACAGGCTGCAGGCATTTAATGCCAAGCATTGTGCCATAAATACATCAAAGAATTGAAACATCTTTACGGCTAGAAAATCAAGAAATATGCAAGTTCGCGTGCTCTGTTTTCAGAGGGTAAATAAGACACATGAACCTGTTCTGTGATATATATATCCTTTGATTAGCACACTGTGTAGCTTTGCACGGCCCTTCATGTGAATACTAATACGCTGTGAAGTCTGACCTTTCACTGAGTGAAAGACATGTCTTCTGGATCACCAATGAACCTCGAAAAGTGATTCCCTTAGGCGTGCAGGGTTCTCAGCTTTTCACGTCCGAAAAAGGTCATGTGTTTTGCGTCGTTGACCGTCTTGCACCCAGGACACCTCTGTACCTGGCACAGGGCTCGCCCCATCCTCGCACCCAAAGTGCACTTGTGTGCAAAAATGAAAATACAGTATTGAAAGTAAAAAATATTGGCGATTCAGAGTATACTAAATCTAAAGTAAAACCCCTAGTACAGATGCGTGCTGCTAAGTTTGAATGTTTTTGTTTATTGTGCCTGAAAGGAAAGGTCACTTTTTGTATGTTTTTGGACTGATGCTGCTGGTTATGGATTTTTTGATTAGTGGGCGGTACAGTCTAGTCCCCAGTGTATTTGCTCTGATCCCTAATAATATGTAGAACTGGCTAATCCCTGATTGGCATCTCTAACTTACTTATAAATCCCTAGTATGTGGTACTGTGGGTACCCAGTGCCTATTGGTTAAATGTCACTAGTGGGCGGCAGCACCTATTGTCCCACCACTAACGTGACAATCCAAATCATGTCTAAGAACTGCCCGTGCAGCTAAGTGTGCACTTTAAAACTCGACCTGGCAATCCCCTTGCTAGATCTAATCTTCATTTTTAATACCTATAAGTCCCCCTAAATGCCCACAGGGCACGGTGCATAGTGCTTAAAAAGTAGGACATGTGTGTAGTTTTACATGTCCTGATAGTAAAAAATCTCTAAAGTAGTTTTACACTGTGGCGAGGCTGGATCTCCAATGGAAAAGCACTGGGTTACAATATAACACCTTAAAATGCATAACTTCAGTTTGAGAATATCTAAAACTATGATTCAAGGACACAATTTTATAGCAATCTAAAATTCATTCCGATGGTGAAGCAAGATTTTAATTTACTATTTTGAAAATGGCACTTTTAGAAAGTTGCCATTTTCCTGCCGGAAACCTCTAGTAGCCATTTCAGAGATAATCCCCAGCGGTCACATGGCCGCCAGATGGGAGGTGTGAGCTGCTCACAGGAAAGGGAGCAAAAGGGCCTTAGCTGGGGGGAGGTGTGACCTCTTCATGATGACAGGATGGGCTCGGGGATATGCCCACAAACTGTACAAGCGTCTGAGGAACAGCCCCTGTCATAGCCAGAAGTAATTCACACCTAGACACCAATATCAGTGGGGGAAAACCTATCCCAAAACTTGGTTAACAGGGAGTTTTCCTCATTTTCCTAGACACACCAGAGAGATATGACCAGAGCTCTTACCAAAGGAAGAAGGATCCTGCCATGTTGGATTTTGGCAGCACGGTGCACTATGGGAATATTCACAACTAAACAGAAGGAAATGATGTCAAAGTGGTTAGGGTTGTCCATGGGATCCTTTTCCCTATTGGCCTGGGAGTTTTACCCACCCACAAGCTAGTGCCAGGAATAAAAGGGGTACCTCTGGCTATCTTCTTCAGAACACTGATGGACCTGAGGAAGACAGAGGAAGGACTGCTGAACCCCTTTTAGGACTTCTGAAAGCAGACTAGACGTACTATAACCTGAGAAGAGAAAATCCAAGGGTTCCCACTTGAACCCGGGATAGATGTCTGGACTTGGATAGCCTGCTGTTAAGCTGTAAAAAAACAACATCCCTGAAGAGCCCAGCTGACCATTCCCACCTGGATTTGCCCAGGGACCTGCTATGTAAGTCCTAACCTCCAAGCGGTGCCCCTAACATCCTGGTATCTTTGGCTAAGTGTCAGAGTATACTCCTCCTGCCAAAGCCTTAATGCAAAATTAGAATTTTTTCCACTCTGAGCATTCCCGCCAAAATTCAATGGCTTCACAAGGACTTCGTCCGATGGCTACCCAGTCTCATGGAACACAACTTGGCCTCAGCCTGCTGCCTTACCCTGCTGTGGATCTGCAACTTCCATTTCAGAGACTAAGGGCCTGTTTACTACTTTGGCAATCCTCCTGCAGAGTGCCACACCAGCGTTCCGCAAGAGGACCACCAAAGCTGCCCTCACACCGCCTGCCGGATTACGACTGTCATACTTGGAGGGCAGATGTGCTGCAGCTGTCCCATGACAGTATTCATCAGGGAACCTTAGAAAGGCACCACTCTGGAAATGCTGCAGTACATACCTGCAAGGGAAGGAATGCACCAAGTTATGCATTCCTTCCCGTGCAGGAACTAGGGATGCAAAAATACAGGGGGGGGGCACAACATGTGCCTCCTGCATGCATCTACATGCACATAGGCAGAAGGAGGCCCTGTTAGGGTCCACTATGTCGCCTCACAGCCACCCTTTTCATCGCAGACTCACCGCAATGGAAAGGATGGCGGTGAGACAACTCATAATATATGTTCTGTGGTGCCACAGCGGCACCAACAGCATATTGCAGCCTCTGACAATTGTGCAACTGCCGCAGGATCAAGGTTGTCCGGCATTTGATGTGGTCCTGTGGCAACCAACGGCAGTCATTTTACGGGGGTGGACCACCAGTCTAATGGTCCATGGCCCGCCACTGCTACTACGGCTGTCCAATGAACAGCCGTAGTCATAATCAGGCCCTAAGTCAGAAGATAACATTTTCCACCATACCAAACCTGGGCGCAGTATCCAACCTGCGCTCCATCGTGGTCAACCTTAACATTTGACTTTGACCCAATGTAGCCCGACCAGATATCCATGGTTGGCATTTGCGCTTTTTGGTGCTAGAAACATCTAAAACTTTGAACAATCATATCTCTGGTTTCCAACATCTAGTTTATGTTGTTTTCATGTTCATTTGCTCATTAAAAGTTTCTCTGACTTTATAAATGTGAATAGGATTTTTATTAGTTGTGTTTCCTACGGTCTAATTGTGATGGTGCTGATAAATGCTTTTACACATTTCTCCTCAGAAATGATTCGGTTAATACTTGAAGAGGGATAACATCCCTTCAATTAATAATCCACTTTCTCACAGTGCCTCTCACAGTTGGCAGTTGTATAATTAGCTGCCTAATATCTTGATTACTCCTTTTTTGGAAAGATGAGTGAGCTAATGAATGAATGATCAAAAGCTGTGGAGCAGGTACTTTGAAACTACAAAAGCTTTAAGCGCTTACACTGAGAGATTGAGACAACAGCTGGTGTAGTCGAATAGTCTGGTAGTATAGAATTATAAAATGTAGGCCCCGATTCACAAAAACGATAATAAATAAAAAGAAATATCTGCAGTTTAGCCTCAACTTAGTCGCGATTTACATGATTTGAGCTACTCCAGACAAATTTCCAACATTCGTGCTCATAATTTAGGCACTTCCTAAATTAATAAAATGTACATATAGAATGCACAAAGAATACTGAGTTAAACCTGTCTTTATTTCCCAACGTAGACACCTGTTACGTATTGTATACATAATGTATGCTTATGGTTGATTTTAATTTCTTGTTGATCTTTTACCTAAATTTCAATGTCTCCAATCTCTACAGTCATGAGGCCATATTATCAAGAATGGCGATAACATTATCGCCGCTTTAGCGTCAGGCAATTGCCGTTAAAGCGGCAATAAGGGGCTTGATAATATGGCCTAGAGAATTCCAATGGAAGCCCAGGTTCTGGTGTGAAGGACCACAAACCTGGGCTTCTATTGGAATTCTCTAGGGCATATTATTAAGCCCCGTATTGCCGCTTTAGCTGCAGTTTCCTGCTGCTAAAGCGGCAATATTGTTATTGCCTTTCTTGATAAAATGGCCCTAAATCTCTACCGCCAAATTACTTACAGTATGTCGAACTTTCACATCACTGCAGCAGTTATGCCTGAATTTGTGAATATAAGTGTGGGAGGTTATATAAAAAATGTTTATTCTTGTACACAAAGTTAATACAGTGTTTGTAAATCTATTAAATTATTCCTAATCCTTTCCCGTCACTGCTCATTCAGAAATCCTCACTAGTTTAAAACAAGAGAGAGAGAGAATGAGAGGGTGTCAAGGGCTCTGTCAAAAGGGAGTTCCCCAGGAGCAGTACTCTCCAATGCACTCCTAATGCAGCAGCGACTCTGTGTATATGGCACCAGAGAATTGGAGTCACCTGACCGGGAAAGGGGTTTGGGTAGGGAGCTCTGGAACAGCGACGACCAGTTGTTAGTTCAATCCTAGAGATGACTATCCGCCTGATTCATGAAAAACGGGATTTGCGATTCTGTAACAGCGAAAAAATGCGAATCGCTATTGAGAAATCGCAAATCTGAATTCATGAAGATTAGCGATAAAAAAATGCGATTCGCACGCGGACGCAAATTCCGTTTGCGATTACCGATAATCGCAGAAAAATCGCTATTTCCGGCTACCCGCGCCGGGATTGCGAACTCGCAAATAGCAATATCGCTATTTGCGATATCGCTATTTGCGAGATCGCAAACTTGCGAGATCGGGAAAACGGAAAGTCGCATTTCGTGCACAGTGATGACATCACAACCAGGAAGCAGCCAGTTCCCACCCCCATTCACCACAGTGAGGCAGACCTCGAGGGAGCAAGTGGGAGAGCTGCTGCTATTCTGGTGATTTGTACTCATCTACTACATTGCTGCCATGTCAGAGGAACCTGTTCCTGGCCCCAGCAACACCTCAGGGCAGAAAAGGAAGCTCAAATTTTCTGAGCAGGAGCTCGAACATTTGATTGAAGGGGTGGTGGCCAACCACGACAAACTCCTTGGTAAAGACTCCAGGAGGGTCCCGGAGCAAGAAAAATGGAGGATCTGGCAGGGGATTGCCTCCACTGTCAACTCCGTGGGAGTGGCCGATAGGTCACTAGAGGAGCTGAAAAAACGATGGTACGACCTCCGAGGTCGTGCCAAAGAGAAGGTGGCGGAGCGCCTTAGAGAGTCGTCGGTCACTGGAGGTGGCGGACCTACAGTCCCTCCCAACACAGCCATGGAGGACCAGGTGGAGGACACCCTTGAGAGGGAGGCGTGCATTGGCTTCACACGTCTCGACTCATCCTGCACTACCCAAGACACCCAAGGTAAGTGGCATGCGACTGCGACCCTGTCCCCTATGAATGTCCATGACCAAATAGGCTCCCCTAATGTCCCATAGGCATGCCATTGTTGCACATCAGGGAAAGCCCTGAAGCATTGTGGGAGATGTAGTGTGGCCACAATGTAGTAGTACCACAATGCAGCCAGACAGGTTCCAAAGTACGCAAAGCCACAGCCATTCAGAGAATGTCACCCAGCATGCATGTAGCAACTGCACGTCTGCCAGATACATGCAACTAATGCTCGTCCACTTACCCTCACAGGTGGCGGCGAAAGCAGCGACAGTGAAAGGCTGCAAATTGATGAGGAGGTCCAGGAGGAGGAGGTGCCACCACCAACCCAGGCACCAGCCCCTGCCGCTGCAACAACACCAGCAGCCAGGTCCACCAGCAGTGTTCCCCCTACGACTGGTGCACCACCTACAGCCGCAGCCAGGCCAGCTACTATTGTGCCCCCTGCAACTGCCGCACCACCTAGAGCCACAGCCAGGCCAGCTACTATTGTGCCCCCTGCAACTGCCGCACCACCTAGAGCCGCTGCCAGGCCAGCGACTATTGAGCCCCCTGCATCTGGCGCACCACCTAGAGCCGCAGCCAGGCCAGCGACTAGTGTGCCTACAGTCCCTTCCGCACCACCAACGCCTGCTGTGACACCACCAGCAGCTGTTGCTACAACATCTGGGCCCGCGACAGTTGCGACACAGCAGCCAACCACAGGGTCAGGCCAGCAGAGCAGGCGTGGCAGGTCTCGCCAGCACACCACTTCAGCAAGCAGGAGGGGCAATGGGCAGGGGCTGGCGCGTTTGAGCATCGAAAGACGCATGTTGAGAATCCATCAGCGCCAGGCACGACAGCAAGGTGCCATTCAGCTCCAGCTCCACAAGATTGGGCGCAATGTGGCTGGAGTCGCTGACTGCATGGACCGCATGACGGCGGCCATGGCAGGTATGGGGGACCGCATGGACAACATGACTGCAGCCATGGCAGGTGTGGGTGAGGGAATGGCCCGCATGACTGCAGCCATGGAGGCCAACACTGCTGCGATGACCACACAGCGCAGTGCAGCACGCCGCCGCCACCATCAGCTCATGAGCCGGCTGGCCTCCTACAGCAGGTCGAATTATGTTGCTGCCAATGCAACTTCACAGTTGTCGCGGCGGTCACTAGCACAGCAGCACCAACTTGTCCAGTGCTGTGAGGACATGACCAGGGTCCTGGAGCACCTGACCACGGCGGTTACGGCACTACACCCTCCTGCTATACCTGCCACTGTTGGGGGTGATGATGTTAGTGAGGGGGCATCCAGCATCAGCAGCCACTCTGCCTCACAAATCCCGCCACTCAGCAGCAGCACCAGGTCCACGCCAGGTCCAGAAGCCCCGGAAGACGATGCACCTCAGAGGCGCTTGGGCGGAACGCGCAGGAGGCGCACTTGAGTACATTAGACAATAACAGGCACAGGCTGACTTTAACACCTTGCTGCTGTGCATTTTACCCTCCTGTGCTGATATGTGATGTATCCTATTGTTCATGACGAGCTCAGCTCATCATCAGCACAGCTCAACTGTGCCTCATGACGAGCTCAGCTCGTCATGAGCATCGAAAGGGTTAGGCCTGCCCTGTCCTTTAACACTGCAGTATGCAGTAATACTGTTAGTGGAAGATAGTTGAACTGGTACCTTTTTTGTGATTTAAACAAATACATTTAATTTGCTACATACATTAGCGTTGTGTCATTATTACATTTTGCATGCATTATTGATTTGTGGGGTGATGGAAGAGGGTGCACTAGAAACTGTTCACTGTGATGTGGTTGCGACGTCTGTGGCCTTCAGCTGGGTTCTCCCCCCGTGCATGGCGCGCATGTGCAGGTGGCCGGTTGTCCCCTTCAGATTCACTGCCAGAGATGTCGACAGGTATCCGGTGCTTGGTTGCTATGTTATGTAGTATTGCGCAGACAGCCACAATGCGGCAGCACACTGCAGGACTGTAATAACTGACCCCACCTGTCTTGTGCAGTATGCGGAACCTGCTCTTGAGCAGGCCAAATGTCCTTTCTATGCAATTCCTTGTCCGTATGTGTGCAATATTGTAGCGCCATTGCTGGGGCGTAGCAGGGTTGAGGTATGGGGTCAGGAGGTATTCACGGAGGGCGTAGCCACTGTCACCTGAATGAGAGGAGCAGATGGTGATTGCCTGTGCTGCGCTGTTACTTCTTAGCAATGTGACATTGTCGACAAAGTGTACTTACCAAGTAGGTGTCCTTCCCCAAACTCTCCCCTGACCAGTCGTGTGTGGAGGCCGCTGTGCCGGAATATGAAGGAGTCATGGCTACTCCCTGGGTACTGTGCGACAATGTCAGTGATGTATGTCTTAGCATTGCAGACCATCTGGATGTTGAGGGAGTGGTAGGACTTTCTATTGCGGAACATATACTCCGTGGCAGCTGGTGGGCAGATGGCGACGTGGGTACAGTCTATGCATCCGAGTACATGTGGAAAATGGGCTACATTGTAGAATTGTAGCTTGGTCATGTCCAATTCCTGTTGGCTGGCAGGGAATTTGATGTGCCGGTGTAGCTGGGTGAGCATGGCGTCAACAAAAGTGTGGAGGCAGCGTGACATGGTGGGCTGGGATACCCCCCAGCAGCCGCTACTATCCCCTGGAAACTCCCGGAGGCCAGGAGGTGCAGGCTACACAATACCTGCACATGTGTAGGCACTGCATTGGTACGGCTTGTTGGGTGCTGCATCAGGGGGTCAAGGTCCTGTATTAGCTGCATTATCATTTCCCCATTCAGCCTGTATTTTGCATATATCTGCTCTCTGGTTTGGCCCAGCAAGGTGACCCGCTGGCGGAAAATCCTGTCCTGGATCCTGCGTCTCCTCCGTGCTAATCGCTGTAGCCTTCGACGCCTCACCATCATGTACATTCCTGGCATTGTGGAACTCCTTATGCTGCTGCTGATGATTGTCCTTATGTGTGATTGGTCAGGCCTGAACCTGTTGGTGATTGGCCAACGGTTTTTTAAATGTAATTTTTGCATGGCTTTTATGGTTACCACCTGCTTTGAGTTGTCCTTAATTTGCGCGGCGCTAACTGCGATTTTTGGGTTTTTCGCTATTAGCGATTTTTCTTGAATACCGATTGCGATTGTATAGCGAATTCGCTATTTATTTAGCAGAATCCGTCGTTTGTCGCTTCTTCCGATTCGCTAATGCTCTCCTACCAGGATTCTGCGAATATAATAGCGAATTCGCTATTATGTGTTTGCGAATTCGCCATTTTGATGTTGAATGCCGATTACGGAAATTGCGCCCGCAATTGCATTTTCGCAGCGATTGCGGGCGCAATTTCACTTCATGAATCAGGCTGTATATGTTTACAAACAACAGCACCTTCATTTTTCTTCTACTAAAATGCCTCGAATTTTGTAATCTGTTCTGAAACAGAGTTTGTAAATACATCGGTAACCTGCATGCACAGGTGTTAGTGACTCTGATAAAGGGCACACTATTTTATAGAAGGCACAAAAGGGCATAGAGTGAAAGTGTACCGGCCAAGGTGAGGGATAGGGCTCAGACTAGGAATTAGAGAGCAAAAGGATAATGCAAAAAAATAGGAGCTGGGTCACAGGTTAGGAGAAATGTCACAGATTAAGAAAAGACACAGGCTGTGACGTAGGATATGACAAGAGATATTACAGAGTGGTGAGAGAGGGCTCACACAATAAGAGGAGGAATAGGGTCCGAGACAGTGCCCATAACGAGAGAGAGAGAGAGAAAGAGAAAGAGAGGGAGAAAGAGAGAGAGAGAGAGAGAGAGCACAGACTAATCTTCATATGCTAAAAGAGCGTCATTCCTCTCATCTCAATGAAACGTGCAGCGGTTGTCAGAACCCCTTCTCCATTCGAATGGTAAGCAGAATACTATCAGTTCATTTAAAGTTGTGCATTGTGCAAAATTCTATCTGCCCTTATTAAATTCCACGTTTTTTTCACTATTCTATACAATTAACATTCGACCTCTGGTGGTCTGTAAGGTCCTCTGAAAGTGTTGTGCTCATCAATTTCTATGCAGCCACTGCTATTGCAGGCCTGCTCTAACCAGAGGTCAAAACACTGGGAAAATACAAGAAGGTGTTTAATGATTCATACCTTTCCTCCATTGGATAACTCTAAACTCGCTGGCTGTTATGAGTGTTACACAGATGATACAGGGAGGTCGGTAAAATATATTTTTATTATTCAAAAACAGAAAGTATCTGTGGTAACTAAAGCATCATGAAGTAAGAGGTATTGTACAGCATTTTGTTCCCATTTGTTAAAAATGAAAAAAAAACATGAATTCACAACCCTTAGACAATGGTGGCTGATTTTATTTTCAAGACCTAAGTGTATGTAGTGTTGGTTGAAAAGAGGAATTCTTCAAACCTATTTCATGTATTTGTCTTGGATTATTTTTTCAGCTGACAATTAAATCAGCAATTTCATCTTCTTAGCAAGTTGATCTCAATTTCACTTTGCTCACTGGCCCTATTGAGCGTGATGATTTTATGACAGTACAAAGACTTCCTTGGACAAAGGCCAGGAAGTGAGGTTGATTGTTAGTGGGCTAACCCTTCTGACTGCAAAGATGTAGGCAACGTTATTCAGTGAATTGACAAGCCTGGAAGAGGTCCTGAAACTTGAACGTTTGTATTTTCCTTGGTTACAATCACTTACCTGAATGCTGAAAAATACAGAAAAACCATAGACAGCACATATTCCCATGCTGCGAATGCCTCTTCTAAGTTAGTATTAGCTTGAGTTATAAGCCTTTCTTGAGAAAATTAAGAACGCTATTGTTGCTGGGTGTAAGAAACAGGGGGGCATATTACCAAGCAATAGCGATAATTATAGCTATTGCTTGGTTAGCGGTAAAAAAATATTGCCGAGCATCGAGGATTTTTACCACTGAGATACCTTGATATTATCAAGGTTTATCTCAAAAGCGGTAAAAATCCTGCGAAATGCATGAATATCGCTGAAAAATCAGCGATATTCATGCATTATCGTGACAATGCTCTTAGCCATGTTATCCAACTTCCATTGGATAACATGGCTAAGAACTGCTTTTAACAGGCGTTAGCTTTTGGGGACATTCACGCTTAGCGCGAATGGGGCATATTACCAAGCAATAGCGATAATAATCGCTATTGCCTGGATAACGGGAAAAAAATATCACCGAGCATCGAGGATTTTTACCCCTGAGATACCTTGATATTATCAAGGTTTATCTCAAAAGCGGTAAAAATCCTGCGAAATGCATGAATATCGCTGAAAAATCAGCGATATTCATGCATTATCGTGACAATGCTCTTAGCCATGTTATCCACCTTCCATTGGATAACATGGCTAAGAACTGCTTTTAGCAGGCGGTAGCTTTTGGAGATGTTTGCGCTTAGCGCGAATATTTCCAAAAGTTGTTAATAGGAGTTAGAGATGTTGGCGACTGTTTTCAGTCGCTAACATCTTGGCACGCCCACTTTGCATGTCATTAGCGATAATTATCGCTGACATGCAAAGTGGGCCCCTAAATGCCCGCTATCGCCTACCAGCTGTCGCTAACTGGTGTTAGCGACAGCTTGGTAATAGGGTGATAAAATGATCGCCGCATTAGCGGGAAAAAGTCCCGCTAATGGGGCGATAATGCCCTTGGTAATATGCCCCAATATTTCCAAAAGTTGTTAATAGGAGTTAGAGATGTTAGCGACTGTTTTCAGTCGCTAACATCTTGGCACGCCCACTTTGCATGTCATTAGCGATAATTATCGCTGACATGCAAAGTGGGCCCCTAAATGCCCGCTATCGCCTACCAGCTGTCGCTAACTGGTGTTAGCGACAGCTTGGTAATAGGGCGATAAAATTATCGCTGCATTAGCGGGAAAAAGTCCCGCTAATGCAGCGATAATGCCCTTGGTAATATGCCTCAGGGTTCTTAATTGAGGGTGGTGAAAGCCTCACTCAGGCAACAACCACAATCCTTTTCACGGCTAACCTTAAATGACACTACATTTAATCAGTGCTTAATCCTCTAAAAGTTTGGTACAAAGCAATATGGATTACCTTGGAAGCAAAGTATTAAGTATTTATGCAGCACACAAACAGTAATAAAGTGAAAACAGAACACTACAAAATATTCCCAAACCAATTTAAATAGAGTACATTTTAATAAAGAAAATTATAACAAAACAGCAAAAATCCAATCAGTTGAACCGGAGATATGTAATTTCAAATATTTAGGTAGCTATAGCACCTAAAAGCACAAAGCGCCACTTGCAGTCATCTGGCTCTGCTAGACTGGTAGAACGTTATAAGTTCAGGCAGACCGCAATGGAGTGCAGGCCAGATACAGGGACCAGGTTAGTACAGCTGAAAATGTTGCCTTTTTAAAAGACCTGCACAAAGAGTACCATTCATAGAGGAGGAGGCCGCAATGAGCAGGGAGATTGACGTGGATGGTCATCGCTGTAGAGTGAAGATCCAGTTGGACGTCACAGATAGTCGCTGCTGGAGCTTCACTTTGGCAGTCACCGGAGCCTGTTCTTGCTGTAGCGCGAAGTGCCGGTATCGCATTGCTGGTTGTCACTGGCGGTTGCTGTAACGTGAAGAGTCAGGTTCACAGGAGTTTCGCTTTGGTGGTAGTTACAGGTGACAGAGTCTCAGGGCGAACTCAATTCTCTGTCGGAAAGAGTCCAAAACTTCAGGACATCACCTTTCTTCTCAGAAGTAGCTCATCTGATATTAGCATAAGGTCCAGGACCTGGGGAGGCACCTCTCGGGGATCAGGATCTCACTCCAGCAAAGGCCAGCAGGGCTCAGGCAGGTCCAGTTGAAGATTTCAGCAGGTGCAATGCAGAAGGTAAGTTGGGAAGTTGCAAGGAAGCCTCTGAAGCTTGTTGTGTCCCTGGAGTGTGGTCAGGAGCTCAGCTAACTAACCCTTGGTGTCACTCAGCCTAGCCTGTGATGAAGGGAGTAGGACCAGTCTTCATTCTCAGAGAACAAGGCAGACCTTCAAGAGAAGGCAGTCCTCCAGTGGCAGCAGGTCAGTCCTTTTGCGACAGGGCAGTCCTTTTGTAATGTCCAGGAGTGTACTGAAGAGTAGCTCTGGATGTTTAAAATGTATACCTGGCTGGTGCCAGTCTTTCAAATGGGTATTCCCTATAATACCCCCACATCTGGTTCTGGAAAGTTCTTCCTGTCCTCTGTCAAGGTTCTAAGAAGCCTAGGATGAAAAAAGACTAATGTCAAGTTCCTTTGAGTGTGCAGGAGGCAAAGCCCTTTGGAATTTAAGTGGAATGGGAACAGCCCCCCCACTCATCCAGCCAGGATGGTGAATCCTGTCCACACCTAAGCCCCTTTTGTGTTACTGTCTGGGAGCAATAAGTAAACCCCACTAACAGAGACATTCACAGTCATGTTTCTCGGGACAATGGCAGAATGTACAAATTATTAGGACAATAAAATGCCAACTTCAAAAAGTGGAATTTTCTAAATTTGACTTAAAATGAGACTTTACTGTTGAAGAAGGCTTTAAATCACAATTCATTTGAGCATGAACAACATATCTCTATCTGCTCCCCATCCAAAGTTATCACTTACTAAATGTAATAAGGCAACAAAGTGTTAGCCAATGGGAGAGATAGACCCTACAACAGTGACAAACGACTTCAGGAATTTTTACTGCCAAGACATGTAGGACTTAAGTACACATGTCCTATTTATTAAACAAAAGCACCCTGCTCTATGAGCTTTTAGGGCAGACTTTGGGTGAAATAAATGAGTTAAAAAGGAAGATGTAGGCCTGGCCAAAGGTTTATATTGCCAGGTCAATAGGCAGCTTTAACTGTACTGCATGCTGAATTGGCAGGCCTGAAAACACAGTTTCTCTGAGCTACAGATAGACAACAAGCTCCAGAGGTCTCCCTGTACTACTCAGATGACCCACTGCACCAAGGAGGTGCCTATCCAGATCCTGGACTCCTCTACAAGAAAAAGAAAAATCCTAAAGTTGTGGATGCTTCATGCTGGACTTTGGGAAGGTGTCTTTTTCAGAGGGACTAACATGCGCCTTGCATCCATCCCTCACCTCATCGCGGTCAGCCTGAACATTTGATTTTCAACTATATCCAAGTCTAGAACGACCAGATGACTTCGACTTTTGCTTTGTGCTTTTAGGGGCTATACCCACCTAGAAATGTAAAATTGCGTACCTCCAGTGCTACTGATTGGATTCTTGTCATATTGGCCTCATCATATATAATAGAATTTCACCTAATTTTCTAAATTTGTTTAGAATTTTTCTTGTGTTGTGTTTTTACTTTACTGCTGTTTGGTTGCTTCATAAATACTTTACACAGTGCCTCTAAGTTAAGCTTGAATGCTTTGGTGCCAAGCAAAGGTGAATTTAGGGACTTATTGTGGTTCATCTTGACAAGGAATGTGGTCGTTGCTTGAGTAGGGTTACCACCCCTCAATCAAAAACCCAGTTTCATACAGTGGCATTAATTAAGCACAAAAAGCATATAGCATTACTGTAAGTCACTGGGTTACAACAACTATTGTTTTAGGGCCAGATGTACAACAGTTTTTAGCATGCGTAAATGGGTCTAAGACTAAGATTTTGAAGCAATGAAGGCGTAAAGTGACGCAGTGAAATGTTGTAAATTTCACTCCATCAGTTCTACATGGCTTTTTGCGTGGGAACGCCCACCCTGCATACATTATACCTGGCGCAGGAATAATGTGGCAGAGGGCTTTACAACGTGACGCATCTCCCTAGATGTGTCACGTCGTAAATGGGCAGCAACGTGGCGCATTGTTTATGCCGCCGCTGCATCACAGAAAGTGAAGTGATCAAGTCCCAAGGCAGCAACGAAACGCGTTATGGCTGCCCTTTCTGTTTGTACGTGGTGATTAAATTAATTGAAGCAACTACATCGTGGTCCGTGCTCTTCTTGGCGTCCTGCGAAGGAAAATCCAGAGACGGAGAGTTTTTGTGCATATATATATATATATATATATATATATATATATATATATATATATATTTCCACAAAACGATCCTTTCATGCAATGAGAGCGCTCCACAGTGTGTGCTCGGCCCGAGGGCTGGATCAAAGCCCGAAATTCAATTAAAGCACAAGGAGGGCGGCACAACCGGATACTTTTTAAGAAGCCTTTATTAGCACTTCACAACACCCCACCGACGCGTTTCAGCCTCACGGCTTTTCAAAATGAGGCTGGGCTACAATTTACATGCTCAACAAACAGAAGAGAAATAGACTTTTTAGATACTAAGGTCTACATCTCCAATGGCAAACTCAAAACCACATTGTTCCGTAAAAAAACTGCAACTAACAGTGTGCTACATGGTAGCAGTTTCCACCCGAAGGCACTACTGAAAAGCATCCCATATGGAGAATTTGTACGACTAAAAGAAACTGTTCGAAACCAGAAGATGGCGAAAGCAAAATATATGAAAGCAAAGCCAGACTCCAGTCAAGAGGATATAAGGACTATGTGCTAAAAAACGGTAAAAATAAAGTGGACAAGATCAGTAGAGCAGAGACTCTGATTGAGAAGCCAAAACCCCCGCAAGACAAAGATCCGCCAAGATTCGTCACCACATACAACAAGGAAAGTGGAGTAATTGCCAAGAAAATGAAAAAATACTGGCACCTGATAACCAGTGATCCAGACATAGGGTCAATGGCTGGCAAACATCCTTCCATCACGTATAGAAACAAGCATTTACAATGCAATGGTTTTGCCTTTGTTAAAGTTAGAGCTATTGGCATTGCTCTTGACATTATTTTTATTTATGTGTTTTTTTTAAAACATAAATAAATGGCATTGTCATTTACAATGCCAATAGCTTAATCGCTCGCAAATGCATGACCTCTTGCATTTTACACCCACACAGAGCCACACACGCAAAGCCACCCACACACACATAGAGTCACCCACACAATCTGCACTCTGAATCTGCACTCTGCACTCTGAATCTGCACTCTGAATCTGCACTCTGAATCTGCACTCTGAATCTGCACTCTGAATCTGCACTCTGCACTCTGAATCTGCACTCTGAATCTGCGCTCTGAATCTGCGCTCTGAATCTGCGCTCTGAATCTGCGCTCTGAATCTGCACTCTGAATCTGCACTCTGCACTCTGAATCTGCACTCTGCACTCTGAATCTGCACTCTGCACTCTGAATCTGCACTCTGCACTCTGAATCTGCACTCTGAATCTGCACTCTGCACTCTGAATCTGCACTCTGCACTCTGAATCTGCACTCTGCACTCTGAATCTGCACGCTGCACTCTGAATCTGCACTCTGCACTCTGAATCTGCACTCTGAATCTGCACTCTGAATCTGCACTCTGAATCTGCACTCTGAACTCTGAATCTGCACTCTGCACTCTGAATCTGCACTCTGCACTCTGAATCTGCACTCTGCACTCTGAATCTGCACTCTGAATCTGCACTCTGAATCTGCACTCTGCACTCTGAATCTGCACTCTGAATCTGCACTCTGCACTCTGAATCTGCACTCTCAATCTGCACTCTGCACTCTCAATCTGCACTCTCAATCTGCACTCTCAATCTGCACTCTCAATCTGCACTCTGCACTCTCAATCTGCACTCTGCACTCTCAATCTGCACTCTCAATCTGCACTCTCAATCTGCACTCTGCACTCTGCACTCTGAACGGGACGGCCCCGGCAAACACGGGACGCCTGCTCACCCTGATTATACACCATACCAGGCCCCGTTTCTGGGCACCTTGGTGGCAATTGACCAGTTGTGATATTTATGGTACGCACTCCTGGATGAAGATCAAGGTATAGATGTCTTAGTAGGAGGCACTGCTGCTTAGGGCGGCGATAATTTGACTATCACTATGCCAAGAGCCAGGACGTCACTTACAGAGCATGGCTTCCACTCGCCTCCCTTGATTTAAAGATGCGTATGAGTGCCTGTAGTCTGGGTACCACTTGCGCAACGCCCCATGCTCAGTGAAGGTCACCGTGTGCGGATGTCAAACGTCTGCCATTCAGGTTCAGAGAGGCACATATTTTCCCGCAGACGTGCTTGCGCTCAGGAAAGGGAGTATATATGTGTGGCACCGACAGTAACCTGGAAGTGAGGGCAGATGAAACCCCCATCCCCGCCGCTCTTCCAGGGGCTCCCAGAGGAGGTGCAGGCTGCGTGATTAATAATATTTTAGCGTGGCTGTCCTCTTGGGTTGGGTTTTTTGACGCACAAGCTGTTAAATCACTCTGGAGGTGGAAGGCCCTGACATGTCTCCGGTTACGAAAACAAGCCCCGAAAATGAATGAAATTATTTCTGTGCGAGGGAAGAGCTTACGCACTGTCCACAGAGGTCACACCGCAGAATTGGGTGGGAATTAAGCGTCCCCAGATGTGCCTCGTGCTCCTCTTCGTGCCGGAGTTCAGCATAGCTGGAATATTTGGTGTCTTCTGCTGCAGCAACAGCTCTGAAGAGCCAGCAACAATTTGCAGTCTGCCCTGGCTGGATGGACTGGCCCCTGGGATAGGGTGGGGACCACATTAAGGTTGACGGGCAGTCATAGGAAGTGACTGTAAGAACCTACTAAATCCATGTTTTAGGGAACTGTGTTTTTCCATCCAGAATACATCTTCGAGCTCCCCATGATTTCATAAAAATCCATGTGATTACATGTGATAGCCTGACGGGGTGTCTGAAATCTATACTGTGGAATTAAACACACCATTACGCAGCTTGTAAACTGTGCCAACACGTCGCCAGTAGTTCATTATAAATCAGATTCGAGGCCAGCTTTAAAGTGTTGAATGTGCGGTAATACGCAGGTGGAATCCTGCTTTCCTGTACTGAACCCCAGCTGTGGAGTAAATAAACACCCACTCTTAATTTCTGCTTTATTCTATGTGGGAGACTATAATCACCTTATAAAGGCTTGCACAATATTTTCAGCAGGCGTGAGATGACGTAATAAGAAGGTAATGTAGCAGAGTGGCTCTGTTTGCCAAAGAGATCGGTGCTGTTGTGTTTACACATACTGTGGCACTTTTCCAACAAGATTTTCAGGGCCGTCGGAGCTCGGAAACACGAGAGGGACGGGGGGAGGGGGGCAGGAGAGGACACGGACGGCGGGAGACACCGGAGCAGGAAGGCGGGTGCCGGCAATGCCGGAACAGATTCGGGGGCGTTCCCGGCTTTTGGCTGACGTCGCGTGACATAGCCAAAAGCCAAAAATTCTCGGGAACGCCCCCGAATCTGGTCCGGCATTGACGGACAGGCCCGTCTTCCAATGGCTAGCCTCCATTTATGGAGCTAGCCAATGAAAGACGGAGGCCGTTCCTGTCTCCCGTATACAAACAAGAGGTTTTCGCCTGCGCGAAAAAGATGCGCAGAAGCGCATCTTTTCGCCAGGCAAAACCTAAAAAAGATGGCGAGTCTTAACAGTGTCCAAAACAAAAAGTTGGGAGGGGGCCAGCTAGGACAGCATACTGCCCTTTTTCATTAATGGTAGGCACATACATCTTGCCTCTAGTCGAATGATGCTCTATTTAGTAAACTACTTGTAATGTAAATGTTTATTACTCATATTCTGAATCTTGCTTTGACTTAGAAGCTGCACTTTAAAAAAAATGTTTTCATTAATGTTAGTATGTTAAGCTTCACATTGTCTGCATACTTTTTAACTGATTTGCGAAAAAATGAAGTGCTCTGAGCTTAGCAAATCAAAAACGTAAAACTAAAAAATCCTTGAGAAAAGGATTCTCAGTCAATTTATTGTGGCAATACAAATAATTCCAGGCGTGCTCGTGTGAAATACATTGTTACATATCTACAATCACATATAAGTCTACAGATAAGCGAGTTATAGATTTGTATTGCCGTTAAACAGCAGACATCTAATAACTTTCAAGAAATGATAGGACAGCATTGGTGCTAATGCCACAATAGAAAGCATGTTTGAGTTAAACATGCCACAATCTATATTACATCGCGGGGGTGAGACATCTGTTATCTTCTCTTCATGCTCATCAGAAAAGTATTTTTCTTCTTATTTTTATGTAAAACCATCTGAAGTATTAGTGAGTAGGGGGGTTCATATTTTTCTTCGGTAGATTATTTCCTAGGGAGCGTGATTGTGGTTCAAGCCAATTTTAATTTGATAAATGAGCCATAGCAAGAGCAGTAAATTACCATTTAGGGGACCCAATGTTTTTACTTTCATGGGCCGTGAATGGAGAGTAATTGAAAGTTAACCGGTTGGTCAAATATTCCTTTTAATAAACGCACGAGCAGCCGGTCCAGGGCTGTCTTCTCTGTCTAAATGGGCGACAGCGTCTTGTTTGCATATGCCTCTGGCTATAAATCATCATTGTGCGGCCATAATTAGATATTCTACACGTTTAATGCAAGGAACATACGCCCATTCAGTGTGTCAAACATCAGAGCCTGCCACATGCTCCGAGGCCCCTGCGACTGTGGAGGGACGAGAGAGCGAGTGCGGTCTCTCCCAAGAACTTGTGCCCTGCACCCAGCATGGCACAATCAGGGCCATTCACCGATTGGTCACAGTTTATTAGCAGCCTATAAACTTCTCATCTGCTCCCGGGGACTTGTTAGGGGTCTGTCACCTGCGACTGCCAGAACATCAGCTTCCCCCCCTCGCCCCCGCCCCTTTCACGGCCTCCTTTGTGATTTGTTCACAGCGCGTGCCTTTGCTGGCAGATCACACACAACCCGAGTTAAGCGCATAACAATGTGTCTAGCGGTCCAATCGGAATTGGTTGGCATTTAATGTGTTTTTTTTTTGCCTGACTGAAAGAGCTCGCTCCAGCACGAGCCGATTGTGTTTGGTCGTCTTCCGGGCTGAGGTTCAGGAGCAGGGCCTTGGACTTGAATACTCGCCGTGAAAATGTAAACTACCATTGGGAAATATATTGGTGTGCACAGGACAAACAATGCCTAATTTATGTGACAACAGTATCCACATTGTGCAAGCAGGAGAGCATATAGTGCATTCATGCAGTGAATTATGCTTTCTTCCAGGATGCATTTTAATAGCACCTCCACTCCGTAGTGGGTGTCAGTGGCAACTTTAAAAGTGAATTTTAGGGAGGCACATATTGGGCGACAAACAAATAATGTAATGTAGCAGAGTTGCTCCGTTTGCCAAAGAGATCGGTGCTGTTGTGTTTACACATACTGTGGCACTTTTCCAACAAGATTTTCAGGGCCGTCGGAGCTCGGAAACACGAGAGGGACGGGGGGAGGGGGGCGGGAGAGGACACGGACGGCGGGAGACACCGGAGCAGGAAGGCGGGTGCTGGCAATGCCGGAACAGATTCGGGGGCGTTCCCGGCTTTTGGCTGACGTCGCGTGACGTCGGCAAAAGCCAAAGAATCTCGGGAACGCCCCCGAATCTGGTCCGAGATTGACGGACGGAGCCCTCTCCCAATGGCTAGCCTCCATTTATGGAGCTAGCCAATCGGAGGACGGGGCGTACCCCGACCCACACACACAACTCAAGAGGTTTTTTGGCACATGCGCAAAGCGCATGGCCAGGCAAAACCTAAAAATACCTCACTTCAAGACCTATTAGTTAAAAGCCACTTCCAGACCAAACAGCAACCTAAATGGTGGACAGAACAAAATATAGGCTTCAAACCATGCACCTCATGCAAAGCGTGCAAAATAGGCAAAAGAATGAGAAGTGTGACAGAACCGGATGGGAAATGCATGCCTATAAAGCAATACATTACATGTACATCTAAAAACGTGGTATATGTCATTGAATGCAAATGTGGAATGAAGTATATAGGATGCACCACGTGTATGCTGAAAAAGAGAATACTGGAACACATCCGTGCTGTAAAAAACTCCAACATGCTGTATGCTACAGCTAAACACTTGAGTACTTGTCAAAATGGGGATTGGCGAGCCATGAACTTCTATGGATTGAAAATGCTCACCAAACTGGAAAGAGGAGCGGATACGGTCCGTCTTCTTCGACAAATGGAATCACGGTTCATAGTTCGGTTCCGAACAAAGCATCCCAGAGGCATGAGCTTTGGAGAGGACCTCCACATACATCTGGAGTAAATATGAACTCAGCTGGCCAATAATTGACAAAAAGGGTACTATACCCAAAAACAATGATAAACTTACTTGTATATAGACATGAAATGATATATGCCCTAAGTGAAACTAACTTTGGACGCAATGTACTATACATGAACGAGTAGAACACACCAGTCCTTTGTCTGTTATAATTGCGTTTTTTAACAAATTTTTTCATAAACTACGTATCCCATAATGCCACTTTGAGGCTAACATGGGGCAGTATATAAATGGAAAGTAAAAAAGGACTTGCTGACCGTGAGAAAAGCCGTGAGGCTGAAACGCGTCGGTGGGGTGTTGTGAAGTGCTAATAAAGGCTTCTTAAAAAGTATCCGGTTTTGCCGCCCTCCTTGTGCTTTAATATATATATATATATATATATATATCTATCTATATATATATATATATATATATATATATATTCGTCTCCGCTCGGAGAGGAAGTAGAGGAGCACACGTCACAGGTAAGGGAAACACCTTGTTTATTTCAAATTTTTCACATCACCTCCATTGTCCTAATGCATTTCGGCCGCATCGGCCTTCTTCAGAGGAGCGGGGGGAGCCTTTGACATCTGATGGCCTCCCAGATACACACTGACCCTTAATTGCTCCGTCATTCATTGCCCTCAGGTGGGTGACTCTTCCGGTCTGCAATATCGAGCATTCTGGTCCATGTAGTGCGTCCTTAGGCCTTCAAATGTTTTACCTTCGGTGGTTGATGTCGCACTTGATTGTTGCAATTTAGAAATACTTGTGTCCCCGTAGATGCTATTTTCGAGCGTATCTGGGGCCCATTCTAAAGTCTCGTCTCTGGTGGCGCCGCTGCCAGAGCTTGGCTTTCACCATCTTCTGTTGTTGGTCCCGTTTTGGCAGAGTCCGGCGCACTTTCTTTGGGGGTGCATCACTCACCAGCCAGGGCCAAGACTGTGTTTTATTTGTCACAGGTCTCTCCGCTCGGAGAGGAAGTAGAGGAGCTGTCACAGGTAAGGGAAACACCTCGTTTATTTCAAATTTTTCACATCACCTCCATTGTCCTAATGCATTTCGGCCGCATCGGCCTTCTTCAGAGGAGCGGGGGGAGCCTTTGACATCTGATGGCCTCCCAGATACACACTGACCCTTAATTGCTCCGTCATTCATTTCCCTCAGGTGGGTGACTCTTCCGGTCTGCAATATCGAGCATTCTGGTCCATGTAGTGCGTCCTTAGGCCTTCAAATGTTTTACCTTCGGTGGTTGATGTCGCACTTGATTGTTGCAATTTAGAAATACTTGTGTCCCCGTAGATGCTATTTTCGAGCGTATCTGGGGCCCATTCCAAAGTCTCGTCTCTGGTGGCGCCGCTGCCAGAGCTTGGCTTTCACCATCTTCTGTTGTTGGTCCCGTTTTGGCAGAGTCCGGCGCACTTTCTTTGGGGGTGCATCACTCACCAGCCAGGGCCAAGGCTGTGTTTTATTCGTCACAGGTCTCTTCGCTCGGAGAGGAAGTAGAGGAGCACACGTCACAGGTAAGGGAAACACCTCTATATATAGTTGGTCTAGCAACCACTCTGCAAGAGAGAATATATTCTTGGAAGCATCTGCAAATTTAATCCTATGTGATTTCGGTATACATAGTTACATAGTTAGGGGCAGATTTATGAGTTCTGGCGCATCTCTGCAAATTAGCAGGGATAAGCCAGAACTGATGCGTCACGCAATTCCCTCCTTGCGGCACCACAGATGCACCGCATTTACAATGCGGCGCATCATGGTGCAAGGAAGGGCAGATGCGTGACGCATCTTGTGGTGTACGTGCGCGCATTGCTGGAGTAGCGTCGCACGTGCGACGCAACTCCTGCAATGTACAGAGGCCACCCATACATAACGTGGTGCATCACTCCTTACGCCTGCTTCAAGCAGGCGTAAGGATTTGACGCAGCAGCCTCGTAAAACTGACTCCGTGAAATCTTGTAGATTTCACTGCGTCAGTTTTACGGGGCTTTCCTACGAGGGAACGCCCACCCTGCAACAGAACGCCCAAATGAAACTTGACGCAGGTTTCATGTGGCGCAGGGCTTTACAACGTGACGCATCTGCCTAGATGCGTCACGTTGTAAATAGGTCGTAGGGATGCGCCACGTTTCCGCTCCGTTGCGTCACGCAACAGCAGCGTAAACGTGGCGCAAGCCCGTCATAAATCTGCCCCTTAGTGTTCATCTGTTTGTTTTTCAAGTGGTCGAACGCCAAACGCTGCTGAAAAAAATCTGAGAAGGGATGGTAGAAGGGGGGATTTTAAGGCTTATTTCACGCATAGTGGTGTTGCTTGTTACTGACGCTTGCCTTCCTTCAGTGGATATCTAACATTCAGGAGATGACTGGGTTGTTTCTTGTTTCTTGTGTGCGTGACTGTCTTATGAAAGACACAGTTACAACAAAGCTGCATCGCCTTCTGTGAGTAGCGTGTTCTAGCGAGACACAAGAAAAACAGCTAACATGAGGAGTTGCACTTACCTGCTCAACGGAGAATCAATAGCAGGGTGTGGATGGGTAATTGTTACCTGTAGCCCAAAATATACAAGCGTATGCTATAGATAGATCAGAAATGCAGGCTTCCTTAGTCATTGCTGAAAGAAAGAAAGGGCCCCATGGCAATATGCAAATAATAACACCGCGCAATTGTTTGTGCATCATTAAAGATGAACAGGTCTTCCTACGGTCGGTGTTTGTGACAAGTGGTGAAAGGGTTATGATGGGTGTATTTTTAATCACTTTCAAACCATTTGACTAGAAAGCACATTATTTCCAGCTAGAGCCCCGACAGATATTACCTACTGCACACCCCCTAGTGGACGAACGAGAAGACCTGGCTCACAACGAACCTTTTAATGACAATGGAAAGGAGGTGTCATGCCAAGGATGCTAGAACTCTTGAATGCGAGGTCCTCCCAGGGCAACAGCCAGGACACTGAACGCCACTTCCTGTCTCAAGGACAGGAGAGGTGTGGAGAGTAGCAGGGCAGTCAGAACAGGATAGAGCAGAGACGGCATGGGTGGAGACGTGCTCCTACAAGCACGTGATAGAGAGGCAACACATAATAAAGGTTTGTTTACAAAGATGCAGGTGAGCTGTAATGTGTCACCCGCCCATCTGCATGATGCCAACAGCCCACATGAGTATCCATGTAAACTAGTGAGAGGAAAATATAGGGCGTCTTTAAAAGCGCTGGGCGGGTCCAGTGGTGGAGCAGGGGCAGCATTCGTCTATCGTATCGATAGGGTGCGACTGTGTTCAGGACAGACTGGCCATAGCGGGCACTGGGCAATCCCCTGTTGCGCCGAAAGGTTGGGGGTCGGTTTTGGACCCCTGGGGTCCGTTTTTGTTACAGGGCCGTTTTTGCAGCACAGCTGCAAAATCGGCCCTGTAACAAAATCGGCCGAAAACCGGCCCTGGCAAAGAGCTCGGCGGTACAAACCCCCCCCCCCCCCCCACCCCCCTCCCCCCCCATGGGGGTGAGGGGGGAGAGGCGGCCGAGCACTTTGCCAGGGCCGTTTTTGGTTCTCAGTCCGGCCCTGACTGGGTTGCATCAGTGGCCAATATCAGATGTGGCAGGAAAGACAGCGTCACTTTGCGCCAGGCTAGGAAGCCACTAGAGAGAACTGTGACCAGCCAAAAAAGCTCGTTTAGTTTAGGCAGGTCTCCCAGAATACGCGGCATGTGGGGAGCGGCAAACATGCAAACAAACAGAGAGTTGCATGGTCTCAGAGACACAGGGTCAGGCAAATGAAGAAAAGCTACCTTTTTCTAGTGGAAGTTTGCAAGAAAAGCTGCAGGCAGTAAGTACAGTGAAAGAAACCCCTGTCGGAGCATTATGAAGAGGTCATTGCTCATTTTTTAAAAGAGATCAACATAAAGAAAACGTGTGTTGTGCTGCATCTTGGAAGGAGCACACTTCCTTAACAAAACTACAAATACATTTGGCAGCAAGACTGCATGAAGCCACACCGAGGCGTGCAAAGCAGACAGCCTACCTCTACCAGCACAGCACAGCCCAGCGGAGAAGCAAGGCACAAAGAAAGAGCTGTGCATGAAGGAACAATGTAATACCAACCTTACAATGTCACAAGTATATACAACAAAAGCAAAGAAATACTTAAAAATACATTTATTATGAGAAAAACTTAAAAACACAGTGAAGGGTTTGGCTGATCTAGATCCCTATTTCTAAAACACAATTAAAACAAATGTTATACAAAGAGTACATACAATTGTGACCTGCACAATTAAAAAAGACAGAACAAGTACAACATTCAGTCGTTGAATACAGTTCGTATATTTTGGCTCCGCTGTGGGGACACCGATATTGTATTGCTATTGTATCAGCATATCAACTTTGGTGTTGAAGACTTGAATTATACCAAAGAATGCGTCGACGCGTTTCGGTGGGTTCACTTATTCATTACCACCTTTATCAAGACCATAAGTTTGCTGTCACAAACAGGGGTTAGCTGTCATTGCCCCATGAGTTAAGAAATGCTTTTCTTGAAAGGGGGTCTATTTATAACCAAGGGGACCATTAACACTACATATGAAGATAAACAGCCAGAATACAGGCAGCACCCACTATACGTAAGGTTTAACCAGCTTTGAACGTGGTGATCATAACTGACCCCCTTTCAAAGGGAAAACATTTTGCAAGGAGAGGTGGAATTTGAACGGGCACCAGAATAAAAAATAAAAAATAATAGAAGGTGTGAGGCAAAGAGAGAAAGGGGCGTGGGTAGATAGAGAAAAGAAGAAACAAGTAAAAAAGGTAAAGAGAACACCAGTAAGCAAAGCAGCCAACTGAAATATGATAATTGTATTAGCTGTCAGCTGTGCCTCCTTCCGACTAGGCAGCGAACGGGTGTGCTCTAGGACCCGGGAGATGCCCGTGGATCCTCCGCTGCTCGTACACACACCGCATTGCCATTAGAGCGGATTGAATGGCCGACTTTTTAACTTTAATCTTGGCTTTGTAAATGAATTAGCGCACCACACAACGACGTTTGTCCCAACCTTTGTCGGGCGGGGTGCTTCAACCATTATTGATTTTAGCTTATGCACACTTAGCTCTGCGAACAGATTGATTAGAGCAGACATCATGGATTTACCATTGAGTGATCATCTGCCACAGGTATTAAAAATGGAAAACCTATTTGCCGTAGCTGACATTAGAGAATGTCAGAACCAAATGGTCCAGGACGTGAGGTTGGGTGCTCAAAATGGTTACAACCTTAAATGGAGCAGATTGGTTCCAGATGATTTCCTGTATAAAATATTGACTAACTGCATGAGTAGCTTTTCCATCTGTTTAGATGAATACGCAGAGAAATGTGAAATAATAACCCATTTTAGCATTATTTCTAGTAAAATTAAGGAAGCATTGTGGGTTAATAGGAAAAATTCCCTAAAGTTCAATAGGAAATGGTTTGATAGGAAGTGCACTAGAGCTTTAACAAAGCTTAGATATGCAATCCATAATAGACCAAAGGACGTAAACCAAATTAGAATTGCAAGGAAGGACTATAACCTAGCATTGAGGGACAGGAAGACCTCGATAAAAAGGGAGGCTTGGGATAACCTATGCGATGCATCAAAATCGAAGGATCCGGCTGCTTTTTGGAGGGTTATTAACACCCCCCTCTTATATGAGCAAAAAGCACGCTTGGAAATTGCCATCTCAGAAGATGAGTGGGTGGCTCATTTTTCCTCCCTTTATATGGCCGTGGAATTAACCTCTGAAACAGGCCAGGAGATGGGGTTGCTAAATTTAGACACATCTAGAACCTTGACTGTAACCCTTCCTGAAGTTACAGCAAGCCTAAAGGCGACTAAGGGGGGCAAAGCAGCAGGACCAGACGGTATACCAGCTGACCTCTATAAGGCTAACATCGAATTATGGGGGCCACTGTTAGTTCAGCTCTTTAATGCCGTTCTGGCAAATAGCCCAATACCTACCTGGTTTACATCAGTAATAGTCCCAATATTCAAGAAAGGGGACAGGCTAAGTTGTACATGCTATAGGCCAATTTCCTTATTGGACTCTTCTATAAAAATTCTGGGAAGAGTGATTTTAGCTAAACTGCAAAGCTGGGCCGATGAAAATGGGGTGTTAAGTGACTTTCAATTTGGGTTCCAAAAGGGTCTAGGGACCATAGAGCAAGGTTTGAATCTCTTCACCTTGCAACAGAAGTATATAAAGGTCAAAAAACAACGTCTATACCTCACATTTGTTGATCTATCATCAGCCTTTGACTGTGTGTCACACATCAAGTTATGGTCAATTATGGCTGACTTGGGGGTAGACAATGCCATTATATGTTTTCTGAGAGAGCTGTATTCTGGGGCCACTGCTAGTGTCAGATATGGGAATAATGGTGAATGCAGCAGACAATTCGGGATCGGTCGGGGTGTGCGCCAAGGGTGCGTCCTAGCCCCCTTTCTATTTCTGTTGTACATAAATGGAATGGAGAAGCATCTCGTGCAGGAGGGCAGGGACATGCCCATGGTGGGAGGTAGGCCTGTCCCTGCACTGATGTACGCTGACGATGCTGTCCTAATGGCGCGCACCCCAAGGGCTTTACAAAGTTTGGTTACAGCCTTCAACACCTTTATGCTTGACTTAGATTTGAAAATCAATTGTTCTAAAACTTTATCTATGTACTGCGGGTCCAGAACAAACAAGCATGCGAAGCAAATCTTTGTAAACTCCAATCCCTTAGAAAGGACCCCCACCTTCCCTTATCTGGGGATATTGTTCCATGAAAGTGGCTCATGGACCACAGCAATTCATGCTAGATCTCTGTTATTCTCTAAGACCATTATGGCCCTAAAATGTTTTATGAAAAAATTAGGTAAAAAACCCATAAAAGAGATTTTAACTATTTATAATGCGACCTGTATATCTGTAGCCATCTACGGGGCAGGATTATGGGGTTACTCAAACATCACTTCAATCCAAATCCTGGAAAATAAGTTTTTATGTCACATTCTGTCTGTACCCCAAAGTACTGCAACAATGATATGCCATGCTGAATTGGGAATATCTTATGTCACTGACACTATCAGAATTCAGCCAGTCCTTCTTTGGCATAGGGTTTGGACAAATGAAGAATGTGTTGTCAATCGGGCTATTTTAAAGGACATCATGGTATTGGACAATATCAGGGATTACAAATGGACAGGCTATGTCAGAGACTTTCTTGAAAAAATAAGTTGCCCCCAATACTTTGAGGATCCACAATCAATGGAATACATATCCAGAAGAGATTTGAAAAATTTGTGTATGACCCACCTCAAGGAAAAGAGAAATATAGAGGAGGCGAGAAAAAAGACTGTTTCTGCCCACCAGGATATCATACGTGGAGAGAATTTGCAGCCATATCTTTCATTGTATATGTCCAATCATGAACGGTACCTTCTGACCCGATTTAGATTGAATATAGTCTTTAGGACATTATCATTCCCCGTGATGAATTGTTGGTTGAAGGATTTATGTTTTTGTCCATGTGATGATGTTTCCCAACAATCGGATATACATATTTTATTTTTTTGTAAATTTTATACCTTTCCCCGAAAGAAACTTATCATCCCTATCCTTAAAGATTTAAATGTTTACAGATGTCGCCTAGCGTTCACAGAATGCCAGAAAATGGATACTGTTTTTATGGTCGCCTCAATTGCAGAATTTTTAAAATTAGTTTTTAAGTGTCGTAAATCAATTCAAATGGATTGACTATTTTTATTGTACATATGAACACAATACTGCTGATATGGATTTAATTTCGTTGTTTTTCTCTTTTGTGATTTTAAATGAAAAATACTTACTCTACCTCTTGTAAATTGCACCTTACATGCTACTTTTATGGTTATCTTGATTTTTAACCGAATAAAGTACTTTTGAATCTTTGAATCTTGAATGGCCGACTCTAGCGTGCTGCCTGTCGCATCCTTTACGCTGGGGCAGCATCCAGCGAGGGGGAGGATGAAGAGGCAGCCAGCTGGCTGTTTTATTGTTATGGTTTGCACGCCCCTGTAGACCCTCCTTCTGCTCCCTCCTCCTGTACACTGCGAGCCTCTTGAGCTGGTATCAGCTGCAGCACATCTTTCATTTACTGTCAACTTTAAATGTGGTGTTTGCCATCTGCAGATTCCCTGCTCCGCCCGGGCTGCGGCGCGGCCGTGCCAGCTTTTGCATGCAATGCAACAAGGATTAATACTTCCATGCGTTGCTGACTGCAACAGATAACAAGCCCAAACCTCCTTAGAACAAAGCCCAAATTCACACTGACACCCTGCTAAAAATAGCCCAAATGATGATCGACATTAAAAGTTGCTAAAAAAAACTAAACAATATTAACAATGAGGCGTAAGGCAAGGCGCAAGATGTACACTCGGTACAACTGTGGGATTAAGAGGAGGTGGGAGCGAGGAAAACTGTATTTAACTGTAATCAGCTATGGTGCAGGAACTACACACAGGCAAACAAAAACAGAGCAGGAAACAAAGAAATAAAGTAGTCCCCCAGAGAACAGACAAAGAACTGTAGTGTGATGAGACAGTACTTAGTCCCTGCTGCATGGGAGGAACAAGAGGAGTGGTGTGGCTCACTGGTTAGAGGCGACAGACCCGTATGCAGAGAACGGCCCGGGACCAGGCTTCAATTTCCGACGCGGCAGGGTCGTGGACCAGGGTCAAAACGGACTCGATAATTCTCGCCTCGGTGCCTACTCTAACCAGGGAACACACTCGGCAACTCTGGGCATTAAGCTTGCCTCATCTCTACAACGGTCCCCACAGATGCCGGGGATGCCTTGTTTCACCTTGGAGATACCCAGAAAGGGACCATCTCACAGGGAAAACCAGGACGGGTTCCCCAGTGGTCTTCAGCGCCAGGATACTCCATGGAGTCGCAGTGCGCTTTACAAGTACACCCACATTTACATTTACAAGATAAAAAAGAGGGACAAAGAGGCAGGTCTGACCACTGGCAAGCAAGGATTTTTGAAGGACACTGAAACAAACAAATCAAAAGCTGGGGTGGCTTTAACCCAACATAAGAAATTACAATTGGCCTAAAATGCTCGACCTAAAAAGAGCGGCATGGAAATTATACTTTTTTCCGCCTCTCTTTCTCTCTTTTTGCTCTCTCCTTCAACACTATGACCACCTCGCATGCTTTATCAGATTCTTTTCATTCATTCATTCATTCATTGTAAACAAAACTAAATGACAGCAACTACTGCTGCTCATTTCACTCAAAATGTGAAATCAGACAACCAGAAAAGTATAGTAAACTGCCCCTCTTTTTTATCCTGCAGAAAGTGCCAAGTCCAACATTTTCATTAAAGAAAATCATCACAAGGGCAAGAGCTGGTGAGCTGCCCAAGGAAAAGTCATCTCACATCGATATCAGTGTGAGATCAAGAAAGAAGGGACATCTCAAGCACAGTCCAGGAAAACAAGAGACTGAGAGAGAAGCAAAGATACTGACAACAAAGAAAGGTATTAAAATAGCAAAAGTCGTCAGCACTTCTGAAGACATAACACAAGCTCATCATCCACCACACATAATGGAACAAGAAATAAAGTCAAAGCACTGGTCTTGCATGGACCAGGATGGGGATGTTGCCAGCGGCGGCTGGTCCAATGGGCCCCGGGGCGGTGCCCCACAAAGGAAACTGCTCACTGTCTGCAGTTCGGGCAACGGAATGTAAGCATACGAATTGACAGCTTTCTATTCGTCTGTTTACATTTCCGGGCTGGGCGGGTGAAAGTGAAAGTGCGCATGTCAACGCACAGGCATGCAGGGGAGACAGGGGAAGAGCACTCAGAGCAGGAGTCCAGAAGATGGCGGTCTGACTGCACATGTGAGTGAGGAGTGTTGCCCCTCACTCACATTCACAAACCATTAGATATGCTGCGCATGCCTAGTCACTAGTGCAGGCCTCTGCGGGATGCCCGAGGTCCCTGCAAGGGA
Organism: Lissotriton vulgaris; assembly: GCF_964263255.1. NCBI lineage: Eukaryota > Metazoa > Chordata > Amphibia > Caudata > Salamandridae > Lissotriton > Lissotriton vulgaris. Next base: position 1,675,959,988 of record NC_141691.1, read on the forward strand.
CCCCATAGGAGGGCAAACCCCGTAGTAGGGCGTAGGAAACCAGGCCAGTCCAGTGGAGGTGGGACAGGGGGGGGCGGGGTTACAAGGTAAGACCACCCCCTTTGAGTTAGGATTTAAGGGGACTCCTCCCTCCTGGCGCCCTCTTTGCTGCTTCCCACCTTACCAGTCGGTCATCAGGCTGTCCTCGCCAGCCTTAGGTCCATTAGGCCCCTGCCCCCCCCCCCTTCATCTATCCTTCCCCCCGACGTCGGACGCGAGGCCCGCGCCTTCAGCTCCCCTCCCTACCGCTCACCCGCTGAAAGGGGGGAAGTGGGGAGGGGGGAATTTTAATTATGTGTCTTGTGTTTTCTAGGTTGCAGGAGGAGTTACAAGGCGATCCCCATACAGGACAGGCGCAGGAACAGGACCTGAAGCCCCGGTGCGAAACGCACCGTGATGAGTCATACAAAAAGCCAAGGGGCCCTTCTTGTGGACTTGGTTTCGACGGCACCCCGTTGGTCCTTAGGGCGGTTGTAAGCCTGAGCAACCGGGGGTTTGCTAATAACGCCACGCCTGTCTGGGCAAGGTGTGAGTTGACTCTCCCTTGTCCGGGGTGGCGGGGCGGGTGGACGATAGGTCTGCCGGTGGGAGGTTTTTCTCCCAAGTTCCACACCGGGCTATGGCCGCTGGTGTCCGCTTCTTTGGCTCAACTTCAGGCGCCCTGCAACAAGGGGTTGCGGGGCACAAGGGGTCGCCTGTCAGTTAACCCGTTCTGTTATTTGTATCACAAATAAACCTGCAACTTCTTCATCCCAACATGCTTGTCTGTGTATCATTTGGGTGGGGAGGGTTGTGGGACGAGGTGTACCGATGCAACTACTATGAATACGATCCTGCTTGGGCGGTGACACGTTTTTCTCAAAGTCGCCCCATGCCCTATCAAATGCCAGTATACAAAGTAAGTAAACAAGGGTCAGCCGGCCCCCGTCACATCTTGTCTCCTGATTTGGCAGTTTAGTATTTGCAAAAGAAAAGAGCGGGGAGAAGTTAGTTCCACCACCTTGCAGAGGAGACGCGCAAGACCGGAGGAGAATGGGGATGCCTGGTAAGTTTATTTTAATTTAATATATGCTAACACAAGTAGATTAATCAATTGTTATGTAACACAGGGTGAGTAATGAGAGTAGTTGGCGTCTGTAATTTGATTAATGGGAGAATAATCAATGTAATTTTTTCTTTTATGCATCGTAAATGAATTCTTATATTCGTCTGCAAACTGCTACTCAACGAAGGGTAACATAAAACAGAGTTATCTTCTGTGATGTCCTGCTGCATAAAATAATCAATGCGATGCCCTTTGGTACCAAAAAATACGTTAAAGTAATGATTAATCTGATCAAATGTAGGCTTAAGTAATACGCATATTCGGATTCAGTAATTTGATGCAGGGGAATATAATGTTTGTATTCTCCTGTAATTTGATACAGGTAAAGTAATGTGATTCATATGAAGGAAACGTATGTAGTGTATTTCTGAAATCTGATGATAGGATAACGATTTTATTCGGTTTCTATAATCTAATGCGGGGGTAAACAAATCAATGTAATCTGCTTCTATAATCTCGTGCAGTACAGGATAGACACCCATTTATTTGAGTACTTCCTGTTATCCGATGCAGTCCGTGTAATATTTTTGTAATGTAATGCATGTTACAGTGATCAAGGCTCTCCACTGTTATGTAATGCGAGGTGGAGTACGCAGTTCAGTCCGCGCCGCTGCTGCCTACACCAGGCCTCGTGTCTGCACGTGAGGGCCGCTTGTACTTCTGCTGCTGTGTGTATTCTGTGGCAGGAACAGGGTCGAAGCTATCAGTGGTGCATCAGGCGTAGAGCTAACGGGGCTATACGGGGGCCTTCTAACCGTCAAACCTCCCCCAATCATAAACGTTACTTTGTTTTTTTACTACTCAGTACGGGAATGAGGGGCCCATTTTTCAAGCATGCACCAGGACCAATGGCATCCCTTGCTATGAGTTTGCGAGGAAAGCTGTTTCCTCGGGAGCGTAGCTGTCATTGGTGTAGCAGGTGCAGTGACACCGGGTCCCAGAGCACCGACTGCCAACCGAACCCTGATTATTGCCAGACGGCCCACTTCCTTCCTTGCACAAGTGTACACCACTGCCCGCCCCACTGCTGTCTTGCTGTCCTGGTTGCTGTCCTGTGTTGTGTGCAGCGGAGGCCGCTGACAGGCTGGGGAGGTCCGAGGTGCTAGGGGGAGACTGAGACGAGGGGCTACAGAGGATTAACCTAGAGTAACCGAGATAGGATGGGGCGCCGTGCAAAGGAAATGTGGAAACAAGCGGGGAAAAATAAATATAAACACTTATTGAGAGAAGGTAGAGCGAAGGGAAGAGAAGAGAAATTAGAACCTGGAAGGAAGGAAGATCAGAGGGGTGACTGAGAAAGGGACAGGCGACGGGTAGAAGAGCGGAGGGGAGAGCGGAAAAGACGGGTAGAAGAGCTAGGAGGGGAGAGCGGAAAAAAGGGACAGAGCAAGAAGAGGAAAAGAGTGCAAGAGAGGTTGAGGAGATGCAGTACATGATTAATTAGACTGGCTGAGGGTCAGACAGCTGCAGGCAGTGTTTTCTTGATATACCCACGAACTAGCGCTTTCTGGAAGGCTAGCGCCTCTCACTACTGTACTGAGTACATTAAGGTTCATCCGTTGCAGGCCCCTTCTCATAGTTGTGGGCCCTGAAGCACCTTGGAACATTACAAGCATCTATGACTCAACCATGTAGAAGCGAGACAGCATCCTTGGGGTGAGTCAGAGACGCCTCCAGTCTTTGGTGCAGTTCAGCTGGGCTCATATTATACACAGTATAATGGACATGTCTGCCCTATTGTTGCATCCCCCAGACACAGCAGAGCCCACAGACGCTAGTGTAGCCTCTTCTGCAATGTGGACCAAGGCAGCACTACATGTGCAAAAATGTGATCAGAAAGAGGCGTTCCTCTACTTGCACAGCGCATGCAGAGGAGATGGGGAGAGCACTGAGAGCAGGAGTCCAGAAGATGGTGGTCTGACTGCGCATGTCATGGGAGTGAGGAGCGTTGCCCCTCACTCACATTCACAAACCATTAGGTATGCTGCGTATGCCTAGTGTAGTGCAGGCCTCTGAATAGGAGGATCCTGATCGGGCAATAAGTAAGTGAATTGTTTTATTGTGTTCATTAAATTAAGGGAGAACTACTGGCTAGACATTGCTGCCCCTCAGTTTACTCTAAAGCCCTCATTAGTAGGGAACTCCATTAGGAATACCGCACCCAAGAGTACCGATACCACGAAGATTGGTGTTTCCACGTTGCAAGATACTGTGCCACTATTATGTGCTCGGAAATAACTTAATGAAACTCAGTTTCCCCACCAATTGCAGCAGGGATCCCCGCCATGCTGGACATCATGTGACGATCAGTTTCTTCCAAAGAAAGGGGGTAGTTTGCAATAATGTATAAGTACAACACATCACAGGGGACACTACGCTTGGGACAGCGCTGGCCACTGCCTAGCACGCTAACTTGGGTAAAAGCACTGCAGTATGAGAAGCCACCACGGGGCACCACAAGCCCTCCCACCCATGTAGCTACCATTAATTAATAATAAGAAATCATTGTTGTTACTCATTTATCTTAAACAGCTAACAACCAGTGACAAAGCCAATCATAATGACAGGCTTTAGGCGTATGTCAGTTGCTGTGCCATTTATCTGGATAAAATCTCAGAGCGAAACCAAAATACTGGTCTGATGGCACACTATGGGAATCACTGAAATGTATTTGGCATGTTCCTTTATACGGAGCACCCACTTTTTTCATCTCACTTAAAGACCTGTTCGCACATATTTCCATATGACTGGTTGTAGCTTTGGGTTGCAGCAGTGGGTGCTTCCCAAACTCTGGTTAGAGCATATTTTTCCAAAGTTAATGCTGCATGCAGTGTAAGACACTGGGCAAGTATACATTTTAAAGGGCTAAAGTTGTCATGCAGAACAGTTTACATATTACAGTAACTGTTGAACAAATTAATGCAAGAAGATACAGGGCAGTTTTTAATGTGTCCCACTGCTTAATAAGCCTTGCTTTATCGCTGCATTCATTTGCTTTAAAAGGCACCATTTGCCAATCTTTTTAAATGTATTTCTCAGGAGAGGGACCCTCCCTAGACCCCAGGTTTGTCCATTGAACTTGTTCACATTGCTAACTATTGTTTTCTATTGGAAAGGTTAGAGCCAAAGCAGTCTTGCTTAGTACCCTAGCCCTCTTCAGAAGTCAGATTTGTTTGTCAACCCATAAATTCTCTGAAATAATGTATGAGTTTTCTTTTATGAATGCCTAGAAGAACTGAGGGGCATATTACCAAGGGCATTATCACCGCGTTAGCGGGAATTTTTCCCGCTAAAGCGGCGATAATTGTATCGCCCTATTACCTAGCTGTCGCTAACCCCAGTTAGGGACAGCTAGTTGGAGATAGCCGGCATTTAGGTGCCCACTTTGCATGTCAGAGATAATTATCGCTAATGACATGCAAAGTGGGCATGCCAAGATGTTAGCGACTGGAAACAGTCGCTAACATCTCTATCTCCTATTACCAACTTTTTGAAAGAATCGCGCTAAGTGCGATTATCTCCAAAAGCTAACGCCTGCCCAGAGCTTTTCTTAGCCATGTTATCCAATGGAAGGTGGATAACATGGCTAAGAGAATTTGCTCGGTAATGCATGAATATCTCAAAGACACTTGGGAGGATGTGGGGAAGGTTTCATGCAGCAACACATTCTTCAAGACCAGTGAAAGTCCAAGGAGGAAAGAGGAGGCCAACACCCGATGAAGATCTGTCAATGCAATCTCATCCTAGAAATGAGAATACAAAAGCAAAGCACCCATGAAAAACAACACAAAGGGGAAAGAACTGAGTACCACCAGTCACGTTTGCAAGGGAACCATTGAGAAAAAACCTACATGATCCAAAAAGACACAGCAAGAAACTCCTATTGATGATATCAACTGCAGATGTTAACCAGGACCAAGTCTGCCAGTTATGAGCAAAGCTATCCAGCTCCAAGCAGCACCTCACATGGAAGAGCACCTGAGTATGGCCAATAGGTGACGGTTTGAAAGTCATGTTAAGACTCAAAGAGCATCTAAATAAAGTCAGTTAAATAAGCAGAATCGGGAGACAACCGTTACACTGCATGCGTTCCAGAGCATGCTTTTACCCCGCATGCCATTACAACGGAAATGGCTTGCTGTAGGGGGGTAAGGTGTTGGATTGCCGCTGCCCGCGTCCCACGCAGAGGGACATTGGCAGGGCAGCTTCTTAGTGGCCACTAGTCTGAGCCCCCCCCCCATTCCCCTGCGGGGCAAGGAAGGGAGGTGGGGCAAGCCCCACCGGCACCTCCCCTCGGCCACCATGACGTGCGGCCAGGGGAGGGTTTACCTTGAAGGGGCTTGCTGGGTACTTAAGCCCCGGCCGCCCCAGGATCGCCCTCTGTTCCTGCTGTCCAAGCTGAGCGATGAACCGCCGTTCGTCCTCGTTGTTGTCGTCGTTGGTTAGGTAGGTGCCACTCTCTTGCCTCCCCCCGGCCCCGTCCCTGGACTATGACCAGAGTGCACAGGGACCCTGTGGTAGGATGCCACAGGAGGGTGGAGGATGGGGGGGGGGGGAAGAGGTGGCCGCAGCAATAACTGCGGTTTCAGAGCATAGGGGGTGCTGAGAGGTTATGGTTTCTTTGTGAAAGCGCTCTAAAAGGCGTGCGCACGATGGCTCGGTCAACTAAGGCAGCTTCAGAAGCTGTAGACTTAAGGGTGAAATGTTGGAATCCCGCGGGCCCACTCAGCTTTTACCCTTACGAAGTCGATGCACGTGTGCCCTACAATTGTATAATAATTATATCCTAGGGCTAGCATATCCCCTGAGGCACAAGCGCAGTGGCTTGCTGCCATGCTGCGAGCTGAGGGCGACCAGGATCCAAAATGGTGTTAGAGTAGTGCGGTGCCGGCCGTCCTTGCGGTGTTATGCCGCCTTTCCAGTATTGCCCAGACAAGAGGATAGGCGCGCCCAGGTGTAGGGGGGGGGGAGGTTAAAAATAATGTGTACCCCTCGCGTCCTGCCAACTCAGTGGCATGATGGGGGCCATGAGCGGCCCTGGGTCCTGCACGATCGGTTTGTGTACATTCGAATGCACTTCTCCCTCTCCACCAGCATGTGCGCTCCCGGCGGGGGCTGCGGGGCTCTGATGATGTGCAGGCGGGCCAGAGGCCTGGCAGACCAAGGTGGCATAACGGCCAGAGCCACCGCTGAGCGGGGAGCTGGGGTATTAGGTTTGAGCACGGCCCTGGCACAATACCCAATTATCTTCTAATGCATTTATTCTGTAATATATGTAGTGCCCATGGGCGCCCCAGTACCTACAGGTCTTGCCGCGCTATATAAAGGGGGAAGGGTGTCGGGTGGCGCCTTTATCGGGCATTGCCTCCTCCCGTATACTTCCCCCTCTCCCTCCCCCGACCTCTTTGTACCGATCGGCATTACTGATGCCGATGTGTAGGCCGCTTGTTTACAGAATGGTGGTAGACATGGCGTGGGAAGCAATCCGCGGGCCACGTGGCCAGGGGGTACCTATGCCTGCTTTGTGCGGCTCCCCACGGCACAGCACGATTTCAGCTGTCTCAATGGTTTCGGGTCCTGGGTTAGATGCTCGGGATCGTGTCCCCAGGGTGGCGTTAGGATGCCGCCTACCCCACCGTGCCCGGGAATTTAATTTTGCACCGTTGGCCGTCCAGAGTGGTCCGGCGAGCTCCGTGCCCCCCACCCCCCCCCCCTCATCATGGGTGAGGCCGTACATGCCGACGCGGTCCGGTGGGCGGGGGGGGGGGGTGACAGCCCAAGGCTTCGCAATCTCTGGGTCTTGCGTTTTAGACCAAACTCTGCATTCAAGTTTCTGTTGCTTCGTTTTGGGGGTAACATAGGCTTTCTGTCGCCACTCTGCAGGCTGAAAAGGAGCAGTTGACTGCCCTTCTGCGCGTAGCCGAGCGCCGCTGGTTCTAAGAGCGGACAGGGCAATCCACGCAGAGCACAGACAGGCTTTGGGGATGTCGGAGCGCCGGGCTGGCACCTACCTTACACCCAGTCCACCCCAGACGCGCACCCTGCAGTGCCTCCAAACATACAGAAATCCACAGAAATAGACACAAATCCACCCTATGTGTGTTATCATCACATGGCTATACCCTCTAAAATTGACTGTAAGCATAAGGAGAATAAGCGCAAAATCCTGAGGTTGCAGTAGTAAAAGGACAGGGTGGGCTCTTTTGTAATTGGTATTTCAAGCGGGGTTGCTACCCGCTAGTAGGAGAATGCTATGCTTTGGCTAAGCCTAAACATACTTTGCATCGTCTGCCAGGCCGGTAACTGTTTATAATAAGTAAGGGAGTGATGGAATAAATGACCTCGGTAAACACCCTTAACAATTGACTTATGCATAAAGCGCTTTGTGAGACACAGATGTACATAGGGTGCCTTGCCCCTTCGTGTGTCCATATCACGGAAGATCAGCAGGCATTAAGCGTAAGTCCATATGCAGCTATCAATGGAACGTTGAGATATCTCAGTGGCAGCGGTAATTAATTTTAATACGGGCTGAAAGGTTAAAGAAATGAATTCCATAAAACCAGGAGCCCTAATTAGAAGTATGGGTGCTTATCTGTCAGTAAAGGAGTAGCATTGGATAACAATAAACATTGGTTAGGTTAGCACCCATGAACCCTCTCGCCCTCCGCTACGAGGGGAGGCTGGGTCCAGAGGGGGCGCGGAGTGACACGTTGTTAATTTTCCCTTTTCATTTCAGGTCTGCCACTACACGGAGGGCTAAAACGATAGGTCGGTCCGACCGTCAGCAATCGGAATAAGAAGCCAGGTATAGAAGGGCAAGGTGACGTAAGGGCGTGGGTTGTGTTGAGCTTGGTGAGGCCCCCGGTGCGAGAATTGGCTGGCCCAATGGGCCCATGATCCGGGTTGCGCACACATTCATGAATCTTTTTGTTCGTAGGGACCCGCAAGGGCAGAAGCCAACCCCAAGATGGACGGATGTGGGACCCCCTTTCAGTTGTTCACTCAAGGGTCTTGCGTGGACGACTCGCAACCGCAGGAAGACCTTTGGGCCGAATTCATGTCCATGGCTAAGGCGAAGGGGACCGAGTGGGCGCGAGGATATATCGAGGCGTGCAGGCAGGAGGACTCTGGCATCTTAGTCGACACCGCACCAGAAGACGTTGCGGGTCCATCAACACAAGAACTGGGGAGGTCTAAGCATAACCGCAAACCGACCTGTAAGGACTTTCCGGCCGAGGCACCACCAGCCAAGTCAAGATCAACCTGAAAAGACGATTCGCCCAGGGCTCCGCCGGCAAAAGCAAAATCCCCCCCGCCACGCAGGCCTCGAGCACACCAACGGCACCAACTGGTGGTGCATGACTCTGCCTCAAGCCTAACGGATCTGGCCCACATGGGTAAGACAATGGATCAAATGTTGGGGTTAATGGCAGATTTTCAAAGGCGTTTGGATGCTATGTCAGCGATACCACAGGTATTGCCACCTGTGCCCACGTTGGCGGTGCCGGCGTCAGTGCTGCAAGTATGGGCTGGTCCGGCTGATGCTGGGCCTAGTGGGCAGGCTGGTCAGGTGACAACAGTCGCCGCATCGTTTGGGGCGGGATCCCCAACGCTGGCCGTGCCGGCCGTAGTAACCACAGCACCTGCCTCAACCACACCAGCAGGCTTGCCCGTTCAAACCAGTGGCACAGGGTCGCCCAGCGCAGTAAGCACGAGTGTGACAACCCTAGTAGGGCAGCCCGGACCGATTGGGGCTTCCCCCGATCAAGAGGAAACAGTTAAAGTGGTCACGGCTGTGGTACCCCGTCCGTTAGTCACTCAAGCACCACTGGCCTTAGGCCGCCGTTCATTAGCATGGCAGGTACCGCTGGCAGCAAAAGAAGGCATATGGAAGCGAGAATACATTGATATCTTGTTTTTTATAAACAAGGGAAACCCCACAAAGTAGAACCTGGGGTAAAGTGATATTTATTTAAGGAACAATGGTTCAGGTTAGGCCTAATTAGGTCCTGAGAAAAAGGTAAAGTAGCGAGTATTTAATAAACGCTGGGGAGCAAGAACTGTATGTACAAGTAGGAATTTTATTTTACTCTTTCTTTTTTATAGATATACATAAATATTTATACTGTATTTCAGGTGCTCAGGTGAATAGTACGGTGCAGGACGTGACATAAGTGATCAAAGTGAACGGACTGTCACACAACAACAACAAGGTTAAAAACACAACAGTTATATACAATAGAATGAGTGGAAATCCTTGGGTAGGTCGACGGCGTTTCGATCTATATAGCTTTAGATCATCATCAGGACTGATGAGCTTCCTGAAACTTGCCAATGCATTATCAGGCAAGGATGGTTTTGACACTGCAACTGAATTGGAGGTCGCTTTTCTGGAGAGAGTATTCGATTAAAACAAATAAGGTCTTTCAAAGGGATGATCCAAGTAGCGCTCAGTCACTTATGGTTTGGACGAGGGTCCTACTTGAATTTTTGAAGAGTTTAAAAAGCGTGAGGTAATCCGTTTAGCGCGTTCCTCGTGAGCAGTTGTCGGTGAGGAACTCGGACCCCCTCCGCTGCTACGCCAACACGCCGGTAATAAATTCCAGGCGCCAATATTTACAAAAGTTGTCATAGCGACGAACGCGCTAAGCGGATTACCTCACCATAAGTGACTGAGCGCTACTTGGATCATCCCTTTGAAAGACCTTATTTGTTTTAATCGAATACTCTCTCCAGAAAAGCGACCTCCAATTCAGTTGCAGTGTCAAAACCATCCTTGCCTGATAATGCATTGGCAAGTTTCAGGAAGCTCATCAGTCCTGATGATGATCTAAAGCTATATAGATCGAAACGCCGTCGACCTACCCAAGGATTTCCACTCATTCTATTGTATATAACTGTTGTGTTTTTAACCTTGTTGTTGTTGTGTGACAGTCCGTTCACTTTGATCACTTATGTCACGTCCTGCACCGTACTATTCACCTGAGCACCTGAAATACAGTATAAATATTTATGTATATCTATAAAAAAGAAAGAGTAAAATAAAATTCCTACTTGTACATACAATTCTTGCTCCCCAGCGTTTATTAAATACTCGCTACTTTACCTTTTTCTCAGGACCTAATTAGGCCTAACCTGAACCATTGTTCCTTAAATAAATACATTGATATCTTGACATTACTAATGCATGGTACGGCAGGCGCAGACACTAGAAAGATGGGGGGAAAGATGAGGAGAAAAAGACTAGATACCAGCGTTGGCCCGAAAAATCTTTAGAAAACTGCACTGCAGCATTTAACTTTCTAGCTGCAGTGGTAGTACAGAAGTATCCTGACCAAAGCGAGACCCTCATGGAATACGCAAGCACCATCCAACACGAGGCAAGACAGGGTAGTGGGATGGGTTGGTTTTACTACGACCAAGATTTTCGTAAAAGTATGGCCATATGCCCGGAGCTGGGGTGGGACCAAAAAGAAATCCAACTTTGGATAAAACATATGTGCAGGACAGACAGCGAAAAGAAGGAGACCACATATAAAGCGCAGAGCGAGGTCGAGAGCAAAAAAGGGGAGCAGCTGCCGAGGCGATATTTCAAACAGTCCTTTCGAGGGGGCCATGGGAGGGGCCAGAGGGCGGGGCCCAAACGTTTTAATTCAGGGACATGCAGGCTTTTCAATGGAGGGGTGTGTACCTGGGGAAGGGCTTGTAAGTTCACACACAGCGGCAGCAAGTGTGGCGCCCAACATGCAGAATTCGCATGCACAACCGGCCAAGGTTTGCCCCCTGCCTCCCAACCTAACAGACCAGAGGGTCCACGCTAGTGAGTGCAGTGACCCCACCATTGACAGACAGCAGTCCCCCCCTACAAGAGATAGTTATGGTCTGCCAGCTGCGAATAGCAAGGGCCCTTCCCCCATTATCCTGCACAACATCCTTCCTTTAATCAGGTCATACCCCCTTGACAAGGACAGGGTGTTATTAGCGGAAGGTTTCATAGATGGGTTCAGATTACCATACAAGGGTCCCTTGGGTTGTAGGGATGCCCTGTACCTGCAATCAGCTAGGGAAATTCCTGGGGTGGTCAGCGAGAAGATCAGCAAGGAGTTGGCCTTAGGGAGAGTGACTGGCCCATTCCCAGCCACCCCCCTGAACACTTTTTGGTTTCCCCTCTGGGAGTCGTGCCTAAAAAGCAGCCAGGAGCGCATCGATTGATCCACCACCTGTCCTATCCTGAGGTTAATTCCGTGAACCATTGGCTGGAGGAAGGGGCATGTTTGGTGTCTTATTGTTCACTGGACATGGCTATAGATATGATCAGGAGGGCGGGAAAGGGGGCCTGGCTTGCCAAAGTGGATATTGAATCTGCCTTCCGCCTCCTGCCGGTCCATCCGTCCAGCCAACACCTCCTGGGTTTCAAGTGGGGATGCAAGTTCTACTTTGACCGTTTCATGCCAGTGAGTTGTGCTGTCTCTTCTGCTTATTTTGAGGCATTCGGCTCCTTCCTTCAATGGGCTTGTTCTAGCACCCAGGGCATTACGCAGGTGACGCATTACCTGGATGACTTTCTGTTTTTTGGCCGGTTAGGGACACAGGAGTGTGCAGAAGGTTTGCGGGCCTTTGAGACAATAGCGGGACATCTCGGGGTGCCCCTTGCACTGGAAAAAACCGAAGGTCCGGCGTAGGTCCTGACTTTTTTGGGCATCGAGCTGGACACCATCAAGGGTGAATCCAGGCTTCCTGCGGATAAGGTCAGTGATTTGAAGCAGGACATTCAGGCTTTACGGGGCAGGGATAAAGCGACCTTGGGGGTCATCCAAAGCCTTTTGGGCAAACTGAACTTTGCAGCTCGATTCATACCTGCAGGCAGAGTGTTTTCGCGCAGGCTAGCTAAGGCCACAGCTAGCATAAGGAAGAAACACCACCTGGTCCGGCTGGGTTCCGGGCTAAAAGCAGACCTAGAGATGTGGGCCGAATTTTTAGAGCACTTTAATGGGACGGTCATTTGGAGGGCCCCGTGGGTTGACAGCCAAGAACTTTGTCTTTTTTCTGACGCATCAGGGAGAGAGGGCTTTGGTGTGATATTGGGAGAAGAATGGTTCGCAATGCATCGGCCCAATGCCTGGCGGAAGAAAGGAATTACTGCTAACATTATAGTCCTGGAACTCTTTCCCATTGTAGCTGCATTACACTTTTGGCCGGAGAGGTTGTGCAACAGGAAGGTGTTGTTCTGGTCAGACAACATGGCCGTAGTTCAGGCAATAAACGGGCTATCTGCCAAATGCCCCCTGGTGTTGAGTTTACTCAGAGAATTAGTGAGAAGGGGTCTGCACAAGAACACTGAGTTTAGGGCGCGACACATCGAAAGTGTGAAGAGTGTGGCAGCTGACGCTCTCTCTCGCTTTCAGTGGCTCCGTTTCCGGGAGGCCTGGCCGCGGGCGAGGGCGGCAATGACACCATTCCCGGCATCCCTATGGCAACTACTACGGTGGGGGAGCGATTGAAGAGGATGGGTGAGCGAACCTTGGCGCCGGCAGGAAGGAAATACAGCTCCCAGTTGCATACATTTAGGGAAGTGATGGAGGCATTAAAAGTAAATGCCCTGGGGCTCGAAGAGCAGGTGGAGTCATTTTTGGTTTGGGTCAAAGAAACAGGGAAGACACATTCTTGGGTGTGTGGGCACCTGGCAGCCCTAAGGCACGACACTAGGCTCAGCGGGGGCCAGGACCCCACCAACTCTTTTAGGGTAAGGGCAGCACTAAGAGGGTGGGCCCATGAGGAGGTGCCTAGCCCTGACACCAGGGCACCAATAGACTTCCCATCCCTACAGCTAATGATAGAAGCTTTACCTATGGTCACTAATTCCCCTTTTGAGGCCAGGCTTTTTACCACTGCTTTCTGCCTTGCTTTTTTCGGGGCTTTCAGGGTAAGCGAGCTCGAGGCCAAATCTAAAACTGACAGGACAAATGCAGCGTTAGGTATGATGGATGTCTGCACGACAGACGCTTTGGCACTCCGTATTCAAAGGTCAAAGACAGACCAAGCAGGTCAGGGCAAGATCATAGTGTTACAGGCTTTGGGGGACCCCAGATATTGCCCGGTCTATACAGTGAGGGAATACCTGAAGATAAGGCCAGCACTTTCAGGGTATTTTTCAATGCACGCAGATGGGTCTCCCTTGACCAGGTTCCAGCTGGATCGCATCATGGGGGCAGCTTTGTCCAAATCCGGCCTGGCAGGTGAAGGGAAAAGATTTCCGAGCCACTCCTTCAGGATTGGAGCGGCCACGGCTGCATTTAAAGCGGGCATGGGGCCACAAGGTGTCAAAGGGGTAGGGCGTTGGAATTCAAACTGTTTCCAACGATACATCCGCCTCTAATGGGTCCGGCTGAAGTGTAAATAGGTGTTTGGAGCAGGATGACATCCGTTACCTAATAATTTGTTGACCTATTGTGAGCAGTGTTCAAACAAGACAAGAATGATCTGTTGTGTAATATGGTGTGCAGTGTTAAGGATTGAAACCACTTGAGATAAATTGGCGTCCTCCACCTTCTTTCAGCAGGCTGTCAAGTGTGGTTGATGGGACATTCATACGTTGCCAGGTTGGAACAGTGGGCAGCACACAAGAACTGGACCCGGGGTTTCGCGCAGACGCAGTTTGTATGGCTGGGCTCGCCGGGGATGAAGTGGAGCAGCCTGAGGATTAGTTTAGAACAGCGCATCACATTAGGAGGATCCCTACCGAACATTTTGATAATCCACCTAGGGGGTAATGACTTGGTCACCAAGGGGAGGAGGGCACTGATATAGGCCATGCAAACAGACATTGTGGCTATTAACAACAGGCTTGGATCATGCAAACTATGGTGGTCTGAGATCGTCCCTCGCAGGGAGTGGAGGGGGGCGAGATCCTCTATAGCAGTGGATCATTCACGTAGATGGGTCAACAGGTCTATGCAGAAGTTCATGGAACGGAGAGGATTGGGATTCATCAGGCATGCTCTGATACAGGAAAAGATTGAAGGTTATTATGAGAAAGATGGGGTGCACTTGTCAGAGGTGGGGGTGTATATGTTCCTCTTGGACATACAGGATGTACTTTCAGCTGCAGGATGTCATTGAACCACTCTGAGTAGGGGGGGCTCTGTCATCGACGATAGCCTCCTCCAGAGCTGTGGCGGAGTTACAGGATGATCTGGAGGCAGACGGGTATAGTACGGGTACCTCTGCGGCAGACTGGTACAGTAAGGGTACCTCTGCCTGGCACAGTAAGGGTGCCTGAGCCAAAGACCTGGAGCGGGCGGTTGGGGGGCCTGAACCAACCGGGGGTGTTCCATACCGCTCCGTCCTGAAAGGGGCTGGAGTAGTAAGATAAGGATCGATAAGGTGCTGCACTGTCCGGGCTTCGCCCCACCGTGCTGGCTGGCTCTTTAGGCGGGCGGGGCAGCGAGGGGCTGCCTGCCCTGGATCGCCTGTAAGATAACCCACTAACGTCATATTCTTGTTGTATAAAGAATAAACCTGCAGCAGTTCTTTACCCATAAACCATGTGTCTAGTGTAATCAATATGGGCAGAATGTACATAATGTTGGGGGGGAGCGGATGACGGTGTGGGCACTATGCCGCTGCCCGAGTCCCACGCAGAGGGACGTTGGCAGGGCAGCTTCTTAGTGGCCACTAGCCTGAGCCCCCCCCCCCCATTCCCCTGCGGGGCAAGGAAGGGAGGCGGGGCAAGCCCCACCGGCACCTCCCCTGGGCCACCATGACGTGCGGCCAGGGGAGGGTTTACCTGGAAGGGGCGTGCTGGGTACTTAAGCCCCGGCCGCCCCAGGATCGCCCTCTGTTCCTGCTGTCCACGCTGAGCGCTGAAACCACCCTATCCTCTGACCCAGCGGCTGGACAGGCGGCGCGAATAGTTGGAACGTTTTAATGTTTTCTCTTGTGTTGCAGGCGGAGTTACAGGGCGACCTGGAGGCAGACGGGTACAGTAAGTGTACCTCTGCGGCAGACTGGGACAGTAAGGGTACCTCTGCCTGGCACAGTAAGGGTGCCTGAGCCAAAGACCTGGAGCCGCAGGAGGTTCCGGGAAACCACGACGGCGCCCTGTTAGTCCTTCTGGCAGTTGGGGGGCCTGAACCAAACGGGGGTGTGCCATACCGCTCCGCCCTGAAAGGGGCGGGAGTAGTAAGATAAGGATTGATAAGGTGCTGCACTGTCCGGGCTTTGACCCACCGTGCTGGCTGGCTCTTTAGGCGGGCGGGGCAGCGAGGGGCTGCCTGCCCTGGATCGCCCGTAAGATAACCCACTAACGTCATATTCTTGTTGTATAAAGAATAAACCTGCAGCAGTTCTTTACCATAAACCATGTGTCTAGTGTAATCATTATGGGCAGAATGTACATAATGTTGAGGGGGAGCGGATGACGGTGTGGGCACTATTAACTCCAACACCTTCCCTACTGTTGCACAGACTGGAGTTGGAATAGTAAGTTATACTATTCCAACATCCAGCGCACCCGACAGCAAGACGGGGTAAAAAATTGCGTTGTAACGCCATGCGGAGGAAAAGCATGGTCGTAACGTCATTATACTGATCACCACTCGTGAGAGGGTTTTCTCACTGGAAACTACTTTAGGAGACACACAAGATTCAGCGAGTCCATCAGCGCAATGTGTTGGTTCATCTAAATCAACAGTTACAAAAAAATCTAAACAATGCACTTATGTGCACTTTTAATGTTTTTTTTTATTTACCACTTCAAGAAGGATGTCTGTCATCTATCTTCAAACGGTATATTAAAAGAAAAAAGGATGCAACTGCATCATGACACATAGGTCTGCACGTGTGGTTACACATATGCACATATATATCATCATGCTAGAACAGTCATAGCATCATGACGCATATGCGCACTTTCAAGGTGACATGTGCATGCATATACATCACCATAGTGGGGTGTTTTGCTGGTCAATGCTGCATTTACAATGACCATGTTCTTCTTTTAGCGATGCAGAAAGAATTTATAGACTTTTCTAGTGCATGTTAGATTTGTCATTGTGAATGACACTGGGTCATTAATTTGTCAAGTCAAATTATTCTGAAGAAATGAGAATGAGGAATAATCTAGTCTTGTAAATAGCATTTCAAACGTTGTGTCTGGTTGAGCAATGAGCATCAAGCTTCATGAAAAGACGTTTGCTTCTGCACAACATCATTCTCATAACATTTAAGGTTTTCACTGAATCTTTAGTGCTCTCCCTGTGCACATCTCTGTGCTCCCACGATACATATCACTCTGTGCTCCTCTCTTGTACATCGCTGTGTGCTCTTCTGCTCTACATTTCTCATTACTGCCTCTATTACACTGTACCTCCAGGGGCATATCAGCCTAAACTCCATTCCGTGTATTACATCCATAACAGGAGGCGGGAAAGCCACGTCAACAGCATTGTGTATGACGTGACACGCCAAATAATGCCAACAAAGTGCATCAGTGACACAAACTGAACTGTTGACAGTGAAAAAGACGACATGCCTACTCTTATCAAATTCCTCCTGCAGCCCGGCCTTGCAGTCCATGCCAGGTATTGTGGGCAGCAGTGCCATAAAAACTCGCGGTAAAAGTGGTAGATCCAGGACCTGTGAGAAGCACGCCTTTCTGTGAAAGAAATAGGAATAAAACGGGTCAAAGTGCACCTCTGCCATCGGTTCCTCATGGAAACATCGAGGGGGTGAGGGTGGGGAAGTAATTGCCACTTATAAATGTTTCACCTGTCCTCAAAGTGTGGAAATAGATTAACAGAAACATCATAAAATGGTCCTGCCATTGCTGTAAACGCATATACTGCCTGTAATGTGCGAACGAGGAGCCGCTAAAGAATTGCTTTTCTGAAGAGATAGAAATCCACACATCATAGTTTTACGTCAAGCAGAGGAATGGATTACTGCATAATCCGAGAGTCAGTAAAATCGCATGGTTTAAGCATAGAAATGTCAACGCATTTTTCAGTTTCTCCCTGTACTTTCACGCGCCTTTCCTTAGTAGTAGGCATTCAGTATGTCTGGCAGAAATGTGCATTTTCTCTTATGTTTTCTTTAAACAGGGTGGAAACGAGACTTCCAAATATGTTTGTGAATCCCCGCAGACAAGCAGGTTTGTAGATACTCAAAAGATTCGGTCCATTCTTTCATATGGTGATCACTGAATCGAGACAAATTCTGGCCATGACTGTAAAAATATAGGACAAAAGTTCAAAATACAAGAAAACAATTCATGATAAATAATCAATCCCACAGACACATCCGATGTCAAGCAATAATATAACAGTAACTGAATAAACATCCCACACAAGCACATATCAAAACGGGCTTATTATGTCCTTTGGCTTGTAAAATACAAATAATTTTTGATCAAACATTCTTATGTAATCACGCTTATTTTAAGAATTAAAAATCCGCAAACCTATGGACACTCAGGGTCGGACAGGCCTATAAGGCAATCAGGCAGTACCCCAAGGCCTGGTCCTATTGGTCAGTGTGTGAGCTGGTTTTTGGGCTGTTTGTGGGCTTGCTTTATGGTCTGGTGGGCTGATTTTGTTCTTTGCCATTACACAAACATTGCCAGCAGCATGCACAAATGCACACAGTCACTCGCATCTCGTAAAACCCATATACAGCTTGCTTTTGCGAGTTCAGAACTGCCATGATTTGCAAACGTGGTTCACCTTTTTTTTAACAATGTGATTTACAATTAGTGGCCACTTTATTGTAGTGCCCGGGCCTATTCGCTGTCCCTGTCCGACCCTGTGCATCATAAGGAACTATAACATAACATTAAGGGGCAATAGTCAAAGGCATCTGCCCCCTTAGCATGAACGATAGCACCAGTAGTGCTTCGTTGCTGAGCATGGACTCCAGTGGCGCTACTAATTTTAGTTTTTTTTGTGGAAATGTCGTTTTGGAAATGCAGTTTTTATCAGAGCTGGAGGCCTACAGAAGTACCTTGTTTCCAAGGAGAAATGTATAGAAATCTGAGCATGAAGCAGGTCCATGCGATTTGCCAAGGATCACACAATGTGGCCCAGTGGGGAAGGCTGGGTTAGAGTACAAGTATAATAAGTCTTTGGTGACCTGACTGGTAATGTCCTCTCTTTAGATCGGACTTAGCACCCTAGATTCAACTCAAGCATGAAGGAAAATCGAGCAAGTAGGAATAACACAAATTGCAGAGATCATTTTTATGGAACTCTTGTAGAAGAGCACATAATTATGATCATAATCATCCCCTCCCCCCCAAACTACCCATTTCCAGTCACCCTTGTAGACATAAAGATCCTGCATCTGTGCACAAAAAGAGAGGATAAAAATAAGTCTAGGTTATCCTAGATACAATTAAAAATGTGGGGGTATATTACCAAGCAATAGCGATAATTATCGCTATTGCTTGGTTAGAGACAAAAATTTACCGCTGAGCTGTGGCGATTTTTACCGCAAATAAACCTTGGTATTACCAAGGTTTATCGCAAATGCGATAAAAATCGCTGCAATGCATGAATATCGCTGAAAAGTCAGCGATATTCATGCATTACCGAGCTAATGCTCTTAGCCATGTTATCCACCTCCCATTGGATAACATGGCTAAGAACTGCTCAGGGCAGGTGTTAGCTTTTGGAGATATTCACGCTTAGCGCGAATATCTCCAAAAGTTGGTAATAGGAGATAGCGATCTTAGCGACTGTTTTCAGTCGCTAACATCTTGGCACGCCCATTTTGCATATCATTAGTGATAAATATCACTGACAGGCAAAGTGGGTTCCAAGATGGTCGCTATCTCCTACAAGCTGTCGCTAACTGGTGTTAGCGACAGCTAGGTAATAGGGAGATAATTTTATCTCTGCTTTCTTGGCTTTTAAAGCCAAAAAAGCGGAGATAAACCCCCTTGATAATATGCCCCTTGATTCTCTGCCTACAAAGAGGCGACTGCTGTTCTTCCCAGTGGTGTATCCTAAAACTATTTTAAGAAGACAGAGGAGGCCTGCCTACTTAAAAGAACAGTAGTATGTGGTATTTTTAGCATCACAGATACAACTCTTTATGTTCTGCTGCGGGTCAAAGCCCCAGGCAAGGAAAGGGAGAGGGGAAGGACCAGAGAGAGGCAAAGAAGGGAAGAAAGAAAGAGGGGAGTAAAGACTCGTGGTGTATTGTAAGGAAGGAATGGAAACTACATCAAGTAAGCATGGCTTCAGAACCCTCTTCACTTTCTTCCTGTCTTTGCCTTCATTACCGGTGTACCTGGGTTTGCGAGGTCTGTGGCAGGGGAACTAAAGGTAAAAGAAGGCTAGTAGTAGCTGCTATCCTGGCTAGTCCTAATTGACATCCATGGATCCACATGTCCTCGTACCAGCACTGAACAGTTGAGCAGATGTTGTGCAGAAGCACAGAGAGCCCTGAAAATAAACAAAACGATCACACTCGAACACATATTATGTTTGTCATACACTCGTTTCTTGACAATGAGTGCACAGGTGATGTCGGATTGGATGAGGAGAGTCAGAGAAAAAGAGCTAGAGAGTGGTCACAATGTTCAGAATTAAGAAGTTCACATGACATGGAGAGAAAAACAAATACAGGGATTGTAGTTGGAAAAAATTTCGTCATACTAGAGTAAAACAGCAGAGATATCATCTATGTCAAAATTAGGATCAGACTAGCAGGAGTCCTGGACCTCACTGACATGCAAATAAATTGAAATACATCCATAGTGTAAAAAGGACGATGTTTAATAGCATACTTCTTTACACCATGGAAGTGTTATTATGCGATTTGTGGTATGCTTGTTTGGAATCTGAGTTGCTACAGTGACCTGTCAGTGGACAAACAAGAGTAAAGCAGCAATTAGTGACAATGGCTATGTTCGGTGCACTGCTCATTTCAGGCGCACAATGCTTTTAATAACCCTGATATTGATCTTTCGTTTTCCACCTGAACAATGGTGCATAGCTTGGTAGAATTAGAGTTATCTATTATGAGGTCAGCTTGAACCCGTGGCGGGACCCGCATGAATTTCAGGCAATTAAAATGCTCTCCTTTCATGGTAACTAAGGCTACATCAGCTAATTAATGGTAGCAACACATTTAAATGCTGTGGGTATACTTGCGAAGAAACACATCTTTCACGCTTGCCTTTTTGCTGGTTCGGTATAGGTTTTCCAAACGCTTTGCTGATGTAGCTCTTAGGCGAGCTTGATTGTCACACATTTTGGTAGCTCGCCAGTGACAGGCCTCGACAGTTTTTTATTTTTGTCCGGCTTCTATGAATGGACATCTATCAAGTAGTTACAGGTGCTAGGCATAACTTACCACTTGGTACTCCTTGCTGCCATGGTTTCAGCGTTCCGAAAAGTTTACGAAGAACACAGGTGCACAGGTTTGTGTGTGCGCACCCTAACTTCAGGGCACGTGCATTATCTAGTGTGAAGCGCACGCACTTCAGACGTCACGCAAGAGACCATTTACAGCTGCTCCTTTTATTTAAAAAGAAAATGTTTTTATTGGTATTTACAGGTTACACGTAACAAATATTGACAGACGTTTTGATTGTTATTCGCCGACGTTTGTGCAAAAAGGAGACATACAAACATAAAACATAAACCATAAAGTGGAGGCGGTCTGTTTGACAGGAATAGGGCCAGTACCGGCCAGGGGTCGGTGGGCATGAGGACGTTTCTTGTGTTGGAGGAAGAGGTGTGGCTATGGCGGTTTGAATGTGTCCATGTGTTTGTCTAGTTTGGTCCACATCGCTCTGTCATGATGTCTACCTGGCGTGTTTCTAAGGGTGGTGGTGTCTGCCCCCCTTAGGAAGATCACCCAATTGAGCCAGCCTTTGAAGGTGGCCTTGGATGTGTCTTTCCAGTTTGTGAGTATAATTTTTGTTGCTGAGGAGAGTAGAAAGTCAAGAAGGTTTTTGTCTTCTTGCGTCTTGACTTCTTGTGAGATCTGTGCTGTGGCTAGAGAGGCAAACTACAGCTTGATGTTGCTGCTTAGTGTGTCGTTGGTGAAAGCTAAAACCTGTGTCCAGAAGTTTTTGACTTTAGTGCAGTTGAGGATGATATGTTCTAGGTCCCCTTTTCCTAGGCCGCAGTTCCAGCATATATCATTGTCTATTAGTCCTATTGATGCTAGCCGTACTGGTGTCCAATAGGCTTGGTGTAACAGCCAGAATTTTGTTTGCGCGAGTACTGGGGATATCATGCACTTAGATGGGAAAGCCCACATGGTGTGTAGCTCTTGTTGTGACAGTTTTGCCTTAGTTTGGGTTTCCCAGTAGGCCGTTTTTTTTATCATTGAGATTGGACATGGATGGTCAGAGCAGTTTGTACAGCAGCGAGACCTGGTGGCCTGTCTTGTTTATGTTCTCCATTAGTGGAAGATAAAGGGAGTTTGTGTATTTTTACCTTCGTTAGGGCTGTTTTAATGGATAGAAAGTTATAGAGTTCTATGTCTGGTAAATTGTGTTCTTGTTTCAGGTTGTTGAAAGTGTATGGTGCTCCTTCTGGTTCTAGTTGTATTGAGAATTGGATCCCCCGACTTTTCCATGCACTCATATCTAAGGTTTTGCCTCTGTATTTAATCTTGTGGTTCCCCCAGAGTGTTTCCCACCGTGTATTTTTGATGCTGACCTCTAGTTTACGGTCTATTATCAGTAGAGCCTGTTTTGGGAACTTTAGGATGGGGTTGTTGTTGAGTGCTTGCTTGTTCGCTGTTAGTAGAGTGAGTGGGGAAGAGTTGTTTAGCATCGCTCTCTCTATGGCTAGCCAGGTTGGTGTGTATTTTTGGGTGGGTAGCACCCAGTGTGTTCCTTGTCTGGCTATGAATGCTAGTTAGAACGTTTTAGGGTCCGCTATTTTAAGCCCGCCTAGTTTTTTTTGCTAATCTGAGCTTGCGTCTGCCTATCCTCGCTTTTTTGCCCTTCCATATAAATTTGTGGATTATTAGGTCTAATTTTTTATGGAAGTCTTCTGTCAAGGGCAGTGGGAGCATGTCTCCTAGATAGTTAATTATTGGCGTGACCATCATTTTGATTGTTTCTATGCGGTCCCACCAAGTGATAAACTTGGGTGACCATGAGTCTAGAAGGTCTTTAACTTTATTCAGCATAACTGTTTCATTCAGTTCTAGAGTGCTTCTTAGATTCCTTTTGAATTGGATACCCAGGTATTTGATGGCCTTTGGCTGCCATGCTAGTCCTATGCTTCCTATTACTTCTCTGTTGGTGTGTACGTTGAGTGGCATGCAATCAGATTTGTCCTTGTTGAGCTTGTAGCCTGAGTGTTTGGCGTATGTCTCTATTGTGCTCATGAGTGCTGGTATGGAATCGGCAGGGTCATTTGTCAAGATTAATAGATCTTGTGCGTAGGCCGCGATTTTGGCTGTTGTGTTGTTTATCGTTATTCCTGCGATTTGTCTGTTCGCTAGGATATCTGTGATTAGGGGTTCCAGCGCCAATAGGAATAATAGCAGGGATACAGGGAAACCCTGTCTCGTACCTCTTTCAAGTTCGAACGGGGCGTAGGATCCTCCGTTTAAGGCAATTTTTGCTATGGGTGTTTTGTATAGTGCCATTACTTTCTTCGTGTATTCACTTCCTACGTTATATTGTTGCAGGCACTTCTCGAGGAAGTGCCAGGAGACTCTGTCGAATGCTTTTTTGGCGTCTAATGTGATTGCTACGGACGGGTGCGTGGAGTTTGAGGAGTGTTCAATCATCTGACTTAGCAGTTTGGTGTCGTCGTGAGACATGCAGGATTTCATGTACCCTACTTGCGTATTTCCAATTAGCTGGGGTAGGAATTTGTTGAGTCTGGTGACTAGCACTTTTGCGTATAGCTTGCAGTCTAGGTTAATGAGAGAGATGGGGCGGTAGTTTTTGGGCCATTGTGTGTCTTTGCCTTCTTTAGGGATGACTATGATGTCAGCTTGGGACATGGTTTCAGTTGTTGTGCCCTCTTCTGCACAGTGATTGAATGCGTTTGTCAGAACTGGGGCAAGGAGATCTTTGAACTTTTTGTAGAAGGGTGCCGTGTAGCCGTCTGGCCCCGTGCCTTATTGTCTTTTAGTGAATTTATGGCAGTTACTATCTCTGATTCTTTGAAGTCTTGACCTAATGCTCTAGCTTCCTCATCCAGTAGTTTGGGTAGGTTGAGATTTTTTAAGTAGTCTATGGTGCCTGGTTCGTCTATGTTGTTGTCTTTGGTGTATAGCTCTTTGTAGAAGTCTCTGAACGTTTGTAGGATTCCTGTATGGTTTGTGTGTGTTGTGGTTTGCTTGTCAATAATATTTGAGATGGAGTGCTGTCTCTGTTTGCGTTTGAGGTATGATGCTAATATTTTCCCTGCTTTGTTGGCTTCGCATAGGTTGATCTGTTTGTACTCCTTGATCCACATTCCTGTCCTCTCGCTTAGGATTCTGTTATATTCGTATTTCTTACTTGTGAGGGTGAGGAGGAGGTCTGAGTTTGACATATCTTCTATGTGTTTCGCTTCCAGATGTTTGATGTCGCTTTCTAATTTGTTTAGCTGAGCTTTTGCTTCTCTGTCTCTTCTGGCTTTGATTTCTATGAGGTTGCCTCTTATAGTCGCTTTCAGGGCCTCCCACAGGCATTTTGGATTGGTGCCCTCTGTATCATTTTCTCTAATGTAGTTTTTGATCGCTGTTTCTATTGCATCCTTATCCTCTTGCCTAGCTAGGGTTATGTTCTTGAATCGCCATTTTCCGGTAGTGTGGTCGTTGTGTCTTTCTCGTTAGATGTAGACTTATGCAGGAGTGGTCTGAGATCGTCCTAGCTGCTACATCTGTGTGTTCAGTCAGGTGTGTGTTTGATTTAGAGATGAGAATGTAGTCAATTCTGCTATAAGTGTTGTGCGGGTTGGAGTAGAACGTGTAGTCACGGGTGTCTGGGTGCTGCAGTCTCCATGGGTCTTGTAACTGAAATCTGTTGCAGATATTTTTCAGGGTGTTGTGGGAGGCTGTTGGTTTTGTCTTGGCGTGTGACTGCCTGTCTAAAGTGTGGTCTAGGACTAGATTGAAGTCGCCTGCAACAATGTTTAGGTTGTTTGTGTGGTGTTTTCCTAATTCCTTGGTTACTCTCTCCCAGAATGGAGGATCCTCAGTGTTAGACGCGTATATGTTTGTTACCGATATTGTTTCCTCTCCTCTTTTTAGTTGTGTGTGCAGAATTCTACCCTCATCATCATGATCTACACTTTCGATTGTTATCTTGGACCTAGAGCTCACCAGGGTGACCACTCCTCTCCTTTTCCCCACTGCTGGCGAGCATGCCAGGTGGCCTATCCATCGCGCTTTGAGCTTATTCGCATCCTCTGCTGATAGTTTAGTTTCCTGCAGAAGGATGACATCTCCCTTAGTTTTTGCTAGGTAGTCTATGATCTTTTTCCTTTTGACCAGATGGTTCAACCCCTTTACGTTCAATGATACCACCTTGAGATCCGATTGTAGTGTGTCCCTCCTACTCATTGTGACTAAGGTCTGGTCGCTGTGTCTTCAGTCTTCAGAGTGTCTGGGAGGTGTACTCTGCAGTATCTCTTGTTGGGTGTCAAAGTGTTCGTGGTAGGTAAGATTTGGACCTGATTTCTGTCTAGATTTGTGCATTGGGTATGGTTTTGGCAGGACTGACATGACATTCGTATGTAGTACCACAAAACATATATCCCTCCCTCTCCCCCCCTGTTCTTCCCTCCCTCCCCTCCCTTCCCTCTTCTTCGTCGTGCTGGAAGCGTGCCAACAGCAATGTCCTCTGCTCCCCGCTTCCCCGGGACTTTGCTCGGGTTGTCGATCTTGTTGCAAATCATCTCTCGTGCGCCCTCCCATTTCCCTTTGACTTTTGTGTGGCTGTCTGGGCATAAACATTGAACAACAGTCTGTGTTTCAAAAAGGATATGCGTTGCTATGATATTCTTGTTTGTTCTTGGCTTCTTGGTGTTCTTCCTTGGTTGATCACTTTGTCTAGTTGTTGGAGGTGTGCACGTTGCTTTGGTTGAGGTAGATACGTTGCTTTGCTTGCTCAGTGCTAGTATTTCAGTTCTTTTGTTTGAGCGAGGTAGATGTGGTTGATTGAACGTGCGGGAGGTACATATGGAGAATTCCGATCGCATGGCACCTTTGGAGAATTGTTCTTAGGTGAGATTCTTGCTGAGAAAGTTAGACTGTTCTATGGTATTCGCCTTTCTACTCTGTGGCATCGTCTTGCGATGCTCTTCTTTTCGCTGATGTTGTTGCGAGTTCCATTGCCTGTGGTGTGGTTCCCCTCAGGTGCCTTGATAGTTCATTTGGATCATCGAAAATTAGGGTTGCTCCGTTGCTGGTTATTCTGAATTTTGTGGGCCCGACAAAGGAATATGTGATGTTTTTTCTCCTTAGATTTTCTCTTTGCGCGAGGAAGCCCTTACTAATATCTACTGTTGGTTTGGAGCAGTCTTGCGTAAGTATGATCTTGTTGCCACACCATTGTAGGTTCGCATTCTTTCTTGCCACCCCGAATATCGCCTCTGTGTGGTGTGATCATAGGGGTTTGCATATTATTGGCCTCGGAGTTTGTCTGTTACCTTGTCTTTGAGCCGGGATCTTTTATGCCTTGTCTCGTTCGAAGGGGTTTTTGAACTTTAGATTTGTTAGTTTCGGGATGAGGTCTTGTAGCATGGCCCCACACGAACCCGCTTTGTCTTCTTCCCCTTCTGGGATGCCAAAGATTCTTATGTTCCCTTTCCTCTGCCGGTCTTCAAAGTCAGCCGCATGTTTTTGTAGCTCTGTTGTCGCTTTGGCGATGTGACCCATAGTCTTGTTTGTAAGGTGCGATTTGTCGTCGATGTCACTGACTCTTTGCTCGACTGAGTTAATCCTATTGTTGGCCGTGTGGATGTCCGCCCTGCATGCTGCGAGTTCTAACTTGATGGCGTCCGTGTCTTTTTTAGTCGATTTTGCCAGCTCATGGACTTTGGCCAGTTTTTTTAGGATGCTGTCCAGTGTGGCGTTAATGTCTGATTTCTGTTTGAAAGGAGATTCTGGTGTGGCATCTGCTTTCGGCTTCTTTTGTTGTTGGGTTGCCTTTCCATCGCTATTGCCATACTGCACAGCCCTCTTTTGGTCTGTAGGCTCGCCAATCTCTTTTCGTCTTCCGCTATTGGTTTCCTGTCTTGTTCGTTTATTCTCGTAGGTTTTAGTGCAGGGACTGGCTTTATTTTTGCGCGAGTGTCTCTTGTCGCGCCCTTGTTTTGTGGCTTTGCTGTACACGTTGTTGCTACTTTCAGAGCCCTTTTAGTGTGAGCGTGCAGAGCCGCGCTGTCTATAGGTGCTCTTTCGTGGCGGTTGTCACTTCTGATTGTGTTGGTTTCGCTTTCCCTTTTGTTCTCGCGTTCACCTAGCGCTGCCTTTGGATTATTGTTTGTCCAAACTTGGCGTTAGCTAGTTGGTCATGGTGGTGGTGGTGATCTGTGTGGCAGAGGTATAATCGCTATAGATGCCTCCCCTCATTACGATGTTGTTTGGGGTGTATGGGCGGGCTTATTGTCTGCCTGTGCCCGCTGTTTTGCTGTCTTCGGCTGGAGCGGAATTGCTGCTCTTTGGTATGCGCTGTTTTAATGTTGGCTCGCGCTTTCTGCCTCGTTACTGCCCGGAGTGGTCGTCCCGATGACAGACCTCTGTGTCGGTGCTGAAAAGCCCTCGGTTTATTGATGATGTCGCCCACTTAAAGATGGCTGCCACTTTGTTGTTTGCCGCTTTGTATGCCCCAGTGCGCCTTCTCTTCCGTCTGATGCTTTTCAGGGCGGGTGAATGCTTTCTTGGGGCAGGTGGTCGGTGTTCTTGACACTGCCTGCTGTTGGCTTGGGCGTTCGGTGGCGCACTATGTGCTTTAGTCCTTGCTCGACGTGTCCGCCGCTTAGTGGTAGTTCCCACCTCAAGATGGCCGCCACGTTGTTATTTGCCTGTTTGTATGCGCTCGTGTGCTTGCTTTACTTGTTTGATGCTGTGTGGGGCGGCTGGGCGGTATCACTGTCACTGCCCGTTGTTATCTTGGGTGCCCGGTAGCATTCTCTGTGCCATTAGTCTTTACTCGAAGTGTCCGCCGCTTGGTGGTGGTTCGCACCCCAAGATGGCCGCCGCATTGTAATTTGCCTGTTTGTATGCGGTCGAATGCTCATATTCCTAGTTCAATGTTGGGTGGGGTGGTTGGGCGGTGTCGCCATCCCTGCTCGTTGCTATCTTGGGCGTTTGGCCGCGGTAATAACTGCTCTGGGCGTTTTGCGGTGGTCTGGAGCAGCAGCTTCTATGGCTTAAAGATGGCCGCCCCCTGTAGCTGTGTTGGTTACGTTTTCGTTTTTGGGCGCCCTCGGTTGCTG
This sequence comes from Lissotriton vulgaris, assembly GCF_964263255.1. Lineage (NCBI taxonomy): Eukaryota > Metazoa > Chordata > Amphibia > Caudata > Salamandridae > Lissotriton > Lissotriton vulgaris. Next base: position 1,675,987,543 of record NC_141691.1, read on the forward strand.
CCGCGCTGCTTCCCCGGTAGTGGCTGGGGGGGGGGGGGGGGGGGGGGGGGATGGGGTTACTCCTTGCTTGTGGCCGCGCTGCGCTAACCTTAGGGTCTTAGTCGGTTTTCCAACAGAGTGCGCACTGCTTTTGTTTCTCCTCCGCTATAGCGCTGTTCCCGCAACCTTGTCCGATTGCACTCTGCTCACTCGATCGTTTCCCTCCTATTTTCCGGTTGCCTGGTCGGTTGCTCGGCGCAGTTTTCACTTCTGTGTCGTGCCTGGTAGGTTCCGGTTGTTGTCTATCTGCTTGGATTCTACCGCTGTGACCGTTTTGCACTGATTTTACTCTTAATTGTCCCGGGTGCTGAGGAGCTCTGGACTTACTCGACTCCTCTCATTGCTGTCCAAGCCACGCCCCCAGCTCCTCCTTTTATAATGCGATAACGATAGAACTGTCACTTGGGTGTTGGAGAACCAAAGAGAACAGCGGGGGCGATCCTGCATGGAGGAGCAGACCACAGTGGAAGAAGAGGAGAGGCGCAGTTTAGCATTTCTCTTCCACAGGTAGTGTTTTGTGGCTGCAGAGAGTCACAAGTTGCGCTGCAATGTGGCTGCTGCACTTGCCACTTTCTGCAAAAGGTTCACAGATAGGAGGCAGTGGCTTCTGGGGTATCATACGGGCAGCAGCCGTGTCTGGGATGAATGTATTTTCTACGGCCAGGCACTAATTGCATTGTTCTGCTTCTAAGGGCGTGACACACGGCTTGCTGTGGATGTTTCGCTTTTATTACCTCAGTAGTTGTTCAAAGTAGAATCAATCTTTTGTTTAACAGAGGATCAGTTTTACGAGGATAAATTTCACATCTTGTGGCCTAAGGCTTGGTGATAATGTTCTGTTTAAAGTCTGTGCTCTGGGCATTGTTCATGAATACACGTGGACAGCTGATGCCCCTGCAGGAATTATGTTGGAAAGTGGATTATTAGTAGGGGCAATTATTAGTAGTCTGACTCATGTTGCAGGGTGCTGTACAATATGTGGCCAAAAGAGGTACCAAGAGTAACCTAGTGACTGCCTGTAGTATGCACCCTCACAAAACTGCTTATTTATGTTTGATCTTCGGTAATACTTCTGCCACCTTGATCGATAGAAGACTACATATTTAAAGGTCACTGCCAGCCCAAAATTGATTGCTATTCCTTCAATTGAACCACCATCATGTTCATTCCATTGAAAGCACTGTGAGTTTGATGCATGGCCACCTTCTTTCAGGTGTCCTCGTACCAATCTTTTTTGTTTTCAAAATAAGCTCCCAAACCAGGAGTTTGTTATTAAAAAAAATGCACCCATAGCCTGGAAGCTTTCTCCGTGATCTGTTTTTTATTTTTTTCTGTTCAAAACTGCCAGATACTTCCTGGCGGTAATCAACAGAAAAAATATACATCAGTCCATGTGCCCTAGATAGTCTGATGTCCTTACTCGAATGGCCACTGCTCCATCAGCCTGTTGGCACATAGGAAGGCACCGCTGTTTGCTATAATGACAGCCTACCCAACTCTACATAGGGTGGACTTACCATCAGTTTGGTGGACAGGGTATTTTGCCCCAGTTGCGGTGTCCTACAGATTCTAAATTGAGCTCTTTGTCAGGAATCTTGTGAGTCTCACACAAACCCATATATGTTTACAAACACACCTGCCCAATCAAGCCACAAAAAACACAAGCAGCAATGGCAAGATCAATAGGTCTCACTTTAATGTGATAAAACAGGAAAGCGCAGGCATGTACAAATGCAGCTAGCATACAGAAGCACATTTTAAAAGTAGATGCATTCACTTTGCCAATGCTTGTTTTAATAATAGTTGTTGTGCGTTATTTTTGTGCTATGTGCACTCTAACTTAAAGTTTACTGGGATTGTTCAGCATAGTTTTAGTAAAAACAAGGCTAGTATTACCAAAATCAGAATGCTACAAGTACAACATTTAGGATATTTCATACTGCTTGCACAGGAAGTGACAGGAGGGTCGCCATAAATTAGTGGTGTAGTCTGAAAAGGCAAATAGGCCTACTATGAGGAAGTAAACAAAACTTTGCTGTCAAGAATTGGAGGCTGTGGCATGAATAATACACTGAAAATCACGTTGCCAAATATGGATAATTGGATTATTGGTAGACAAGGTGAGAACACAATAATAATCGCAATCCTTGTTAGGGTGAACCACAAACGCCACTAAATAAACGTATGCATAACCTTCGGATAGCTTGGCACACACACAGTGAGGCTTAACTTAGAGGGAGTGTGTAAAGTACGTATGCATCACTCAAACTAATAAAGTGAAAAACTCAACACAAGAAAAATCCTGAATGGATTTAGAAAAAGGGGTGATCCCCGTTGGGTACCTATTTGTGGACTCTAGTGCTGAGCTAGATGTCCTCTTCCTGTGCAAGCTCTCTGGGAGCAGTGAGCTTTGAATCAACTATGTGTTGGCACAGCTCTGCAAAACAATTACTGAACATGTGCTCATTCATGAAAAGATTGCACTGCTCCTCATAAATACTCACGTACTGCCCATCACCCGTCCATCCAGTGCCTTTCTGGAATACTCCACAAAATCCACCTAAAACTGGTTATACATATCTGACTGTCTCAAAACTTTAACCTGTACTTCTTTGGCGTAGACCATATTTCACAAGGGTTTCTTAGACGAGGGTATACTTCGTACAGTCTCCCTTATCAAGGGCCAGTAGGGTATACCTGAGTGGATTTGGCAGATGTTTACACAGACTAGCCCTTCAAATCTCCTTAGGGACCTCATAGGCCACAAACCACTTATCAATATCTCCCCACCACAGAGCTAGGCACCAGGTCTTTTGGTATGTGGACCCTTTCACCTTCCTTAGACATTACATTGTCGCTAACACCATTATCACTGGACTCTGTGGCCTGTCATGCCTTAAAGTCCAGTTCTTTCTAACATGCTTCTTGTTAGACCCGAGACCCCGGGCTGGCCAAGGCTCACGCCAAAGTCAGTCAGGGATCACCAAGCCTAAGGTCAGGGCAAGGGAGTTACACACCAAGATAACCCCTGCTCACCCTCTAGGTAACGTGACGCGAGCAGCAAGGCTAATCTCGGAGGCGATGTGTAAAGCGTTTGCGCGCGCACCCAGCAAAAACACCCAAGGCCCACCACAAAGGAAACTCCACACCAGGTTATATAAAAAAATAGCCTTTGTATTATAGTAAAAACACATTAGATAACACACAAACTTTACAATGTGCCAACAGGCACGGGCAGAATTTACAAGGAATTATGTACAGGACAGGGCCACATGGACCACTGTCAGGGGTAGGCACTTGTTAGGGATAATTCTTGTAGGTATAACACTTCGATACAAAACAACAATGGGAGAGGTAGGGAGTTTCAAGGACACTCTCTCAGTCCCCGGTAATATGCAAGTAAACAAAAAAAGAGAGGCCAAATCAGTCTCAGAACTGCCACAGAGATGGAGCGAGATAGATAAGGATCACACACTCACTTTGGGTGGATAGGAAGGCCCTCACACACCGACCTAGTCAGTGTCATGCTTCATCACTGGGCCCCACCAAAGAGGCCGAGTGCCTCTTTGGTGTGCTGCGACGCCAGAAAGACTGCGGAGCTGGTTCTGTGAAGAGGGGCGTGTTGTGAGGATAATTAATATTAAATGTGCCTAAAAGGGTATCAGTAAAAAGAAGTTTAATGAGTGATCCCTAAGACACGGATAAAGAGTATTATGTGTCTGAATTTAGTAGCCAAGGTTTAGGATTGGTTAAATTCAGAGAGAATACATTAAGGGGGTCATTACGATTGCGGTTTTTCCGCATCCTCGGGGCGGGCGGAAGCCACCGCCGGCCCCGAGAATGCGGAAAAACCGCAGCGGACTGACCAAAGACCCACCACCACATTAGGATGGCTGGTGGGTCCTGGTTTCCATCCGCAGCTTTTCCGCCACGGTCGGATTACAACCGCGGCGGAAAAGCTCTAATATGGTGACGGTGTCTTCCAGACACCGTCCACCATATTAGGATGGCCAGTGAGATATGCTTTTCCGCGGCGGGTTTTCCGCCGTGGAAAAGCATACAGAACTTCACTGCGGGGGCCCGTTGCGGGCCCCCTAGGTGAAGGGGGGGTTGGGGGTGCACATGGGGGGTACCTATGGTACCCCCCTGCATTTGCATGCAGAAAGCGGCAGGCACCGCACGGTGCCTGCCTCTTTCTGCATGCAAATGCAATGCGTGCATTTTTAACATTGCCGCGGGTGCAGCTTGAAGCTGCACCCGCGGCAATGTTAAAAATAGAGGATGTGACCACCAGGGTGGCGGTCACATCCTAATTGCACAGGAGGGAACTCTGCATGCCATGCGGAGGTTCCCTCCTGCTCTGGGGTCGCGGACGGACGCAAGTCCGTCCGCGATCCTAATCGACCCCATAGTCAGTCAACATGTTTCTGCCATATGGGTGGTTTCAATTTACCAAGGCATTCATCAGGACTAAACCCCGGCGGTATGGACTCTCTAATCGTCCACCCTGACCTGGGGGCGTGAAAGTGAAAATTATAAAAAAGGTGAAAAAAGTGCTTTAGAAAAAATGGAAGAGCGGGTCGCTCATTCCAAAAATGCTCCAAAATCAGGAGTATCTCAGCACCTGTGAAGTGAAGTACACAAACAAACACAAACAGACATCAACATAATTAATATATGCCATTGCGTTTGGTCGTAGTGCTCCTTAGTTTGTGGCATAAGTTGTGTTCCCAAAGTAGACACTAGTTTTAACACCATCCACGTAACCCTATGGGAATGATATCGGTAACTCTGGGAAGTGCAGTGATAAGGGTGTCTTTAAAAACTCAATTGGTGGAAGGAAAGGTTAAAAACACAATAACGGGCGCTACTTGCACCATGGGTCTCGGGAGGGGGGTTGGAGCGTGCCTGGCACATCCTGTAAAAGAAAGAGGTTAGCTTTAGATCCCCATTGCACGGGTAGCACTTAGCTCAGTTTAGTAGAATATCAGCGATCTTGTAGTCCGGGTGCACTCACGCCCTCAACGCTCTCAGCCCACTAGAAACCTGTGTTCAGCCTCAGAACCGGACCCCAACGATGGAGAGCGGGGCCAGTGCATTCTACAACTTCTATGCACTGTCTGCAAACTATCACAGATGCTCTCTTCTCTGCAATCAAAAAATACCCAATTTGACTTGATTGTGGTCAGAAATGATCCATGAACTAAGCCTTAGAATCGGCACAGAGGCCGGTCAGGGTCTCTATTGGGTTACGCTTCCAAGCCTCGGCTTGGATCCTGGCCCCGCCCCTTCCACACTGGGTGGGCGCGTCCCAAGCCTCGTTCTGGCTAGACACGCCCACCCGGAAGAACGCGACTTGCAGCCCGATCGCTTTAATACTCGGACACCGGCCCCGCTCTCCATCGTCGGGGTCCGGTTCTGAGGCTGAACACAGGCTTCTAGTGGGCTGAGAGCGTTGAGGGCGTGAGTGCACCCGGACTACAAGATCGCTGATATTCTACTAAACTGAGCTAAGTGCTACCCGTGCAACGGGGATCTAAAGCTAACCTCTTTCTTTTACAGGATGTGCCAGGCACGCTCCAACCCCCCTCGCGAGACCCATGGTGCAAGTAGCGCCCGTTTTTAAAGTGAGATATAAATCTAAGTTACCATCTTAGGGGGTCACAGACCTTTGGTCCATTGATCCCTTCATAAGGAGTACAGATTTTGTGTTTTTAACCTTTCCTTCCACCAATTGAGTTTTTAAAGACACCCTTATCACTTCACTTCCCAGAGTTACCGATATCATTACCATAGGGTTACGTGGATGGTGTTAAAACTAGTGTCTACTTTGGGAACACAACTTATGCCACAAACTAAGGAGCACTACGACCAAACGCAATGGCATATATTAATTATGTTGATGTCTGTTTGTGTTTGTTTGTGTACTTCACTTCACAGGTGCTGAGATACTCCTGATTTTGGAGCATTTTTGGAATGAGCGACCCGCTCTTCCATTTTTTCTAAAGCACTTTTTTCACCTTTTTTTATAATTTTCACTTTCACGCCCCCAGGTCAGGGTGGACGATTAGAGAGTCCATTCCGCCGGGGTTTAGTCCTGATAAATGCCTTGGTAAATTGAAACCACCCATATGGCAGAAACATGTTGACTGACTTAATGTATTCTCTCTGAATTTAACCAATCCTAAACCTTGGCTACTAAATTCAGACACATAATACTCTTTATCTGTGTCTTAGGGATCACTCATTAAACTTCTTTTTACTGATACCCTTTTAGGCACTTTTAATATTAATTACCCTCACAACACGCCCCTCTTCACACAACCAGCTCCGCAGTCTTTCTGGCGTCGCAGCACACCAAAGAGGTACTCGGCCTCTTTGGTGGGGCCCAGTGATGAAGCATGACACTGACTAGGTCGGTGTGTGAGGGCCTTCCTATCCACCCAAAGTGAGTGTGTGATCCTTATCTATCTCGCTCCATCTCTGTGGCAGTTCTGAGACTAGTATAACACTTAGCACATAAACATATAATGACTGTAGCACCAAAATAGTCAATGCAGCACACAACCAGTAAGCACTGGTAAAGAGTAAATACCTCCTACGCAACCCTAAACACTGTAGGAAAATCACGCAGGGAACTAGGACCTTATCAGCAGGACCTTTAGAAGGAAAACCATCACCTAAGCAGGTCACTTTTAGCAAAGGGAAGGAAACCTAAACAATCACCTAAGCAGGTCACATTTAGCAAAGGAAATACACATAAACAATCCTCTAAGCAGGTCACTCTTAGCAAAGGGGATAAAACATAAAACACATTGCACTTGAGGCATTAAAACATATTCAGAGGTGCAGGTAGAACATTTGCGCAGGAATCACATACACAAGTAAATTACAATGCGCAGGGTGCACATAGCACCACACTAGAACTGTCCCTCAGGCCAACTGGCCTCGCAAGGGCTGAACTGCCCTGAGTCCAAATTGTCAGGGAAGGCTGCGCAGGCAGCACAGAACATAAGCCTAAACGTAGCAACTGTCCACTAAGTGCTGGACAGTTGTAAATCACCGATGGGCAACGTTGGAGCCTCGTGGGCTCAAGAACACAGGGGTGGAAGTACTTTGTGGGAGCCTCGGGGCTCTGACCACACTTGTGTCCCCTAAGAGCCTCTCTGGGCTCACAAAACAAATATGCTGGCACTCTAGAGCTTCTGCGCTCTAAAACAATGATGGGCGATCAGGAGCCTCTCTCAGGGCTCAAGGAACAAGGGTGCCGGCACTCGAGCCTCTCGGGACTCGTAAAAATCAAGGTGCCCCCTCGAGCCTCGGGGCTCGTAAATACAATTAGGGCGGGAGCCTCTCGGGCTCTAAATAAACAAATTGCCCCCAGGAGCCTTGGGTTCCAATCTTAATTGCAGGCTTCGTTGGAGTCCCTCACGGGGGACTCAGGATCAAATAATGCCCCCAGAGTCTCAATCGGCTCTACACACTGACGGGGAGGGGCGGGCACCGGCAATGTGCCCCGACGCCCTACTCCCCGACTCTGCGCTCCCGGGGCCCCACTCACCGGCTGTCTCGCTGGCGGACGGCTCCTCCTCTGGGCAGACTCACGGGTGCAGCGGGCGAGGTTCCTACACTCCGGGGCCTCGCTGCAGACAGGACAGCTGCTCCACGCTCCTTCTCGCTCCGTGGCTGCGGGGCGGGACTTCCGGGTCTCTCGGTCAGGCCGCAGCGGGATTGGCCGGTCCACCAGTCACTTCCGGGTCGCACTAGGCAGAGGCCCTGCAACGGTTTTCAATGCTCCTGGGCTGCGGCAGTGATCACGGGCAATGCCGGGTGGGCACTGGCTTCCAATTCAGATATAAAGCGAGGTGGGCACTCGCTCGGCCGGGCAAAGCGCTAGTAAGCGCTCGGGGGCAGAACCATCAGCGCGCCCCGCGCTACAATCAAAATAAAGCGCTCCCAGCGCTTAGGGGACAAAGAGAAGCGCTCACAGCGCTAGGCCGGCAGGGAAAAGCGCTCACAGCGCTAAGGGGCAGAAACAAAGCGCTCCCATCGCTGGGGACAAGGGAGAGCGCTCCCCAAGCACAAAGTCCAGCACAAAGTCTCTTAGGCAGGCAGGGGGGCAAGGCTGGGCCCAGAGCCAGCACACTGGGTCTCCAGGCAGAGAGACAGCCAAGTGGCGGTCCTCCTGGCCCCAGCAACAGCAGCAGCCCCCTCTGGCAAGGATCCAAAAGCAGAACCAAATTGTATGGGGACACAGCCCCTTCTCATACTGTAAAACCCTTTGTCTGTCGGTGCAGGGTGGGGCGAAACCAGTCGTAGCTGGTTTTGAAGTACCCTTGATAGCTCAACCACCCATTTCATTCACTGGCAGGGCTAGGGTCATCAGTCGCACTACAGGGGGTGGAGCCAGCATTGTGTGGGGAAAGTCCAGCCCCATCAGGGACCAGGCGCACTCCTCCCAAGCCATCAACATGCTAATCTCACACTCACCACCGGGCAGACCCATCCAGCCTTCCTGGAGCCATGCTCACCAGCCAGCTCCAGCCAATCACACACCAGGCATATTTTACATTAATATGCCAAGTCCTAGAAGTGGCATTTCTACACATGACACACTCATGCCACATACATCATTGCGAAGCATTCATTCTCATGAGCTCGCACATACGAAATTCGAGTCTGCACTCCCCACGCATCAGGAACTACCGGGGACACAGACATTCCCCATGCATCCCTACGGGAGAGCAGGCCAGCCTAACAACATGCACGCACTTTACTCTGGGACACAGGGAAAAAGTGCGCACAGACCAGAAAATCATCCACACATATCACAGATTAAAAGCAAAATGATTAGGGGTGAACCTGCCAGAAGGGCCAAGTCCAACACAACCCACTTCCAGCCAAAACGCAGGGCAGACCAATCACCACCGTGATGGACTTCCCTGCTTGGGGCGATAAAACACGGACGCGGGCCCACAACTGCAGGGACACCCTCCTGTTTTACGCCACGGTGAACCCCTGGGGTTCTTTCTAAAACTATGGTAGGGACTAACTGGGCTACCCCACTGGTACTCTCCAGCTGCCCTCGGCCAGGACCAGGCCCTAGGCCACCCAGGTGTCACTGGTTCCTGCCTACTCACAAAGTGGGGGGTAGTAACCCCTGGCACATAACAGCCATTTTCCACTCTTCCTGTCTGCAAGACAGGGCTAGACTGCCACTGGTACTCCAGCCTAGGGTCTACAACCTTAGGTGGACCAGGAGTCTCAGGGAAGGCTCTCCTACCCTTACCTCTTCTCTTAGGGTTCCTCCTCCTCCTTCGAGGGGTACCCTCTAAACACCATTCTCCCAACCTAGGGTTTAACCCCTCAGGTGGTACCGGGGTCAGAGGTGGGCTTTCCCACCCTCTGCACCCCCTTCCAGAGTCCTGCTCCCTCCCAACCGGGGCGGTACCTCTGGAGGAAGAACTGGTCAGGACACTGATTACAGTATTCCCACCCTTCAGGTCAGGCAAACCCTGGACCTGGACCTCCAACCTCCGGTCTAGAACCTTTGGTGGAATCACTGCCTGGCACTCCAGGACTTCTGGGGACTCACATCCTATCCCCCAATCACTTTTTTCACTGGACTACTGTACTCTCCCTACTAGAGCAGTACTGTCAGACTCTACAACCATAGAAGCTCCGCTTACAGATGCTCCAGGTCCTCTGCACACTAGGAGATCTCCCTCAAGTGAACTAACAGGTAAGCTTTGGTCCCCACCCTGGTGTTCCTTAAAGAAACCATCCAGGCTCTGAGGCAGAGCTTCCGGCATCTGAGGACTCTCGGTCTCACACTCACTCCCGCTCCACTGAGACAGGCAGTAAGCCCCTACACTAGCTGGGCTACTCTCACCCTCCTCCACCACGCTGGGTTGGAGGAAACCTGACCCACTATTGTTGGAATCACTCACTAGTGACGCTAAGGAACCTTTCGCACTATCCCAGCGCTCTGCTTCTTCTGCAAGTTCACATGGTGAAGACAATCCACACCCCAACAGGTGTTGGCGCAACTCTGCTGAACAACAATTGAGCAGGTGCTCTTTGACAAACATGCTGAACAATTCGCCCCAATCACATTTCGTGGGACCCAGTACCCAATCAGACAGTGCCTCACAGCAGTCATCTTCAAAATCTTCCCAAGACTGGTGAGACAGTTTCCTAAGGTTCCTGAATGTCAACCGACACTCCTCTTCTCTGGAAACAGGTACTATACTCGGGGAACTGGGAGTGGGACTGTCTACGCTGACACTTAAATCGCTGCCACCACTGGACTCCACCCTCCTGGGGGAATCCAGACAATTACAACTGCACTCAGGGGATAACCTATTCTCTAGGGCTACCTTCTCCCTGAACAAGGCCCTTTCAGCCTCTAGCTTGGCATGCTCCAACCTGAGCTGTTCCATCTCTAGCTGATGCTTCCTCTCTTCCTTCCTATCCAACCACTCCTATGAAGGACCGGGTTTTAGAACCCAGCGGCGTCAGGGAGAACGCCTGATACCTTCGAGTTCCCCTTTCTTGGCAAACAGAGACACGGGATACTTGTTGATGACGTCAAAGACCAAAGTTTATTGGCTGCAACCAGGAACAGAGATCTACGAAGTACACACGGGTAGTTCGTCAGAGACTGCACAAATTCGATAAGCGGAGCATGGTCTTTTATGCCAAAAATCAAGCCTCAGGCAACATTCCAATTTACATTCGGTGCATCAAAAACTGACCAATGACAGTGTAACATTTCAAAAGTAGCGAATGACGACAGTCAAAGACAATCCCATTTTCCCTTGTCCAGCCCACCAGAAATGACCAAGCAAATTCCAGATTTCCTGTTCGATCAGGCCGGACAAACCCATCATAAACCCTTTGACCCAAATCAATGATTATGTCGTAAAGGAAAGGCAGAAACAGATTGGAGAGGAGATAGAAAGGTGGGAGCAGTGTACCATAAACTCGGGCATCTTCTGCTCTTTGATCTTTATCAGGCCAGCTGCTGAACAAGGAACTGGCTCAGCGAGGTCAGCCTCGGGCTAGGAGTCAGTTCGGCCAGGTCACCCAGAAGTCAGCTAAGGCACACGTATCTCGAGGACTCGCTCGGCCACAGTCATCGGGCCTATGTTAGGGCAACCACACAAAATGGCTGCCGTATACAAAATGGAACCCGGAGGTTCAAACTAAATCCTTGAATATGGAGTGTTCTCCTATATCGATTCATACGAAAACACTCAGACACGCTACACTCGCCATTTGCGATCTGCTGACACCAAAATCGTCCATTTCCGACGATGTTTATTGGACGGGTTCGGAACCATCGAACCCAGTTCGTAAACCACAGAACCACAGACCCTCCTTTTGCCCTATCATAGGCAACAAACCCAAACCCATGTTAATCTTAATCTGGATCTATATTCATCAGATCATCGATATGTTGCTGTAACATCATCCTGTTACTGAGTATCTCTCTCTGGACAGGTTCCCGTGCACAAGAAGTGGCACAGAGGCCACAAATAGCAGGAGCACACTGCACGCAAAGACAGAACATGAAGAGGATTGCTAAGACCATCCCAATGACCATCACCTTCCAACCCCAAGTGGATATCAATCCCCATAACCTTCCCATCAAAGACCAATCTCCTTTGTCCAGATGGACAGAATCTGAGATTTTGTGCAATTTAGAAATGGCCTGGAAGACTGATGGAGCGTTGTCTGGAATGAAAACGCAGCAGCTCGATTGAATCAGTTTACAAACTCCACCTCGATCTGCTAAGATAACGTCAAGGGCAACTCTATTCTGAAGTGTCATAAGTCTATCCGACTGGAGCTCAGCAGTCAGGTTACCAAGGGCACCAGCAGTTTCTACTATGGTGGACTCAACCACTCTCGTTAACTGACGAATATTCCTACTGTTAGCCATAGGTCCCCAGAACGGTAGAAAACCCTTAAAGAAATCTCCCAACTCTTGCCCTGCAGTGTCTTTTTGACTAAAGACACCTCTAGCAACTCTCATCTTATGGTAATCTGCTGCAGCCGAAAAGGTGGGAGGTAACAGAAAGGAAACAAAACATGTGCCCGAGAAGTCGGGGGGCAACCATGTATACGCTTTGTCATAGCAAACAAAGTAGGTACCCTTAGCAGCTAAGAACGCTGGGGAAGACTGAGACGCGAATACGTAAGTCTCAGCGCAGACACTCTTCCCTAACTGAGCCTTCGGATTCTTACCGTTACCCTGCAGACAATAGTGGCCCCGATGGGGCACTATCCAAATTGGTGGAGAACTTTTCGCTCGCTGGTTAACACTCAGACTAACTCCATATCCAGTAACGTTCCAACCACTATATGGTTGTCTCTCATCTTTCGGAATAGTCTCAACTACATTAGTCCCTTTAACCATATCGACTATGCCTCTAGCTAAAGCACTATTTTTCGGATTGTCTTTCGGTGAACGTAGGGGGTAGATACTATGGGCGTAAATAAACATTGTTCTGTAAGCCCGAATCGAACCATTTAAACTAAAGGGCAAGACTAAATAGGGAATACCATTATCGGTCGTATGAGGCATCAAACCACAAATCCAACAGTTTGTCGTATTCATCACTAACTGGTGTTGGTGCAGAAGTTGTATGAAGGAATTATTAGCAATTTCCAATCGTCTGACTACCTCATGTTCAGGCAAAGGATGAAAAGAATGAGAAGAAATAGTGGGTGAAGGTGTAGTTTGCACAAAGGGATTAACCGTCATTTTTAAAAAAAATGTTACGTAATCAGCTATAAATATTATGAAGCTCAATAGTAAAAATAAACATGGTATCAAAAACCATTTCTTCGATATTATTTTGCATATTCGTTTTCTAAAAGTCAGTGTCTGTACAGGTCTCTCCAACTCAAAGAAATCCATCCTAAACTAAATGTGCTGTCCGCAGTGGTTGGATGATTCTGCTCAGGAGTGCCTCTGCTAACCTAGTAAGGCTGCCTCGGGCCAACAAGAACCCTCGACCTAGTGTCTCAGGCTTGCACTCCCAAGACTGGTAGCAACCGCGACCCTAGCAGCAAGAACCGGATGGCGGTTCAAGAAAAACAAAAATGAGTAGATCCTTGGTGGAGAGTTAACCTGCAAACAGAAAAAAAAATCAATCTTTATTAGTCTTTATTATTTGTCCGAAACTCTCGATCTCAAATTCTAGCGATTTCTTCCAGCTAATTCTTGGTCAGTAAACAGAAGATGAGGCTCGGTAGGGTCCAATCGATCTGCAAGAGGTACTGATGCTTGTAGAATTCTGTTGCTTTCTTTCTCTGAGTTCGTTCCAATCAATTTAGCATCGCTGAACGGTATAAACCGTGGGACGACTTCTGTTTCAGAGTCAGCAAGTTCCTCCTGGACCCACTTATCGTAAGGCAAAGGCAAAGGTTCCCTTTTGGTGTGCGATCCGTGGATCCAGTTGCGTTTACCCTGCACTCGTACCGCAGATCTTGTCGACAGGAGCACTTGATAGGGCCCCGTCCAACGGGGCTGTTCGTTCTTGGTCCGCTGGAAGTTATGCACAAAGACCCAAGACCCAGGGTCAATGGAATGCCCTGGATCCTCTGAAGCTTGCGGAAGACTGTCATGCACCTGTTGGCGTAAAACACTCATTTTAGTTGTCAGTTCACGCAAATAATCAAGCAGTACAGGATACTTGAGATCTCTGAATCTCGTTGGCCTTGGTACGCCCCAAATATTCGCTGGGCGACCAAACACAACCTCGTACGGACTCAAACCCATTCGCGAATGCACAGTCATTCTTGTAGACAAAAGTGCTAATGGCAAGTCATCTGGCCATTGTAAGCCAGTGCTCTCTTGAATTTTGGCCAATTTCAACTTAAGAGTGCCATTATAGCACTCGACTAAACCAGCTGATTGGGGGTGGTTTGCAGCGTGGAACTTCTGTCTAATCCCGAGACCCTCACACACTCTCTTCATAACTTGACCCACAAATTCACTCCCATTATCACTCCAGATAATTCTCTGCATTCTGAATCTCGGGAAAAATTATTTTATCAAGGCCTTCACTGTGGACAAAGCAGTGTTGTCCTTAAGGGGGTAAGTTTCTACCCATCTAGAAAAGGAGCAGACAACCACTAACACATATTTCAAGTTGTTGCATCTCTCCATATGGATAAAATCTAGCTGCAAAGCCTCGAACGGATACGTAGGAGGAGCAAAATGACCAGCTGGTGTTGGAGTTCCCTTACCAGGATTATGCATCAAGCATACCATACAGTTTCTGACCAAATTCTCTGCACATTTGGGAATCCCCACATTCTGCCAAACCGGGGCCAACAACTTGCAAATCCACACTAATATGTGCCATTCCATGAGCCATTGTAACAACCGGAAGCACATACGCGTTAGGCAGCAACCATCTCTGATGTTCTGACAAATCAGTCCAACAACTATTCGAATCCAATCTACCCTTACTCTCTCTCCATTCATCCAACTCGTTCTCTGTGGCCTCACCCTGAATAGATTTCACGCTCTCAATAGTATCTTCACACATACTCTTCTCTGGAACCCATCTCGCCGGACCCGCAACATACATTCGACTCGTCACATTCCTAGCAGTCTCTTTCGCAACTTCATCCGCAAAAGCATTACCACGGCCAACATCATCCGTAACCTTTTTATGGGCACTACATTTCACAATCGCTACTTGCAGTGGTAACGTAAGAGATTCAAGAAGTTCATTCCCCAGTTGTCCATGTTGTATTTTCGTGCCATGCGATGTAAAAAATCCACGTTCATGCCACAAAAAGCCCAAAACTATGAGCCACACCAAACTCATACTGACTATCCGTGTACACATTCACTCGTTTTCCTTTCGCCAACACACATGCTCGCGTGAGTGCAATCAATTCAGCCGCTTGTGCGAAGTTGTGTGGGATACGTGCAGTTTCAACAACCGTATGAAAAGTCGTCACAGCATTGGCTGCAGTCGTATCACCATTCGGTAATTTAAAACATGAACCATCAACCTACAAAGCATCATCACAATAAGAAAGAGGAGTGTCCCTGAGGTCCACTCTCCCTTTCGTCTCTTCTTCGGTTCTTAGAAAACAATTGTGCTGTCCTTCACTATCGTCGTCTGTCTCATGCGAAATCGGCAGCAATGTGGCTGGGTTTAAGGTATTGCACCTTTTTATGTGCACATGACTCGCTAACAATGTCAGCTCATACCCTGACAACCGAGCACTAGTTAAGTGCTGTGTCTTCGTACGATTCAACAAGGTATCCACTGCATGTGGAACCATGACCACTAACGTGTTATCCATAACCAAACCAGCAGATTGTCGAATTGAAACAGCCGCTGCTGCCGTAGCTCTCAAGCAACTCGGCAACACTCTAGCTACAGGATCCAAAGTCGACGAAAAGTACGCACATGGGCGTTGCTTATTGCCAAACTGCTGAGTCAAAACCGACAATGCACATCCCTCTCTCTCGTGAACATACAATGTAAAAGGCTTACTGTAGTCGGGAGTACCCAACACAGGAGCCGAACACAACGCATTACGTAGTTCAGAAAAGCTCGTCTGACATTCGTCAGTCCAAGGAACAGGATTTGGAGTATTCTTAACAGTAAGAGCTATCAAAGGCTTCGCTAGCAGAGAAACATTGGGAATCCACTGTCCACAGTACGACGTAATACCCAAAAACGCACGGACTTCTCTCTGTGTCGTAGGAACACTCATTTTCGCAATAGCTTGAATTCTTTCTGGGGTCAGTTTCCTTCCCTCCTTCGATAAGAGGTGACCTAGATAGGTAACTTCTTGTCGACAGAATTGCAATTTCGAGAGAGAAACTTTATGGTGACAATCAGATAAGTGTCGCAATAAAGACAAAGTGACATCCTTACAAATCTCCTCAGTATCAGCGGCAACTAGCAAATCGTCAACATACTGGATAAGGGCTGCACCTTCAGGCAAAACCAACAAATCAAGTTGTGTCTTCAAAGCTTGACTATAAATCGATGAACTCTCACAATAGCCTTGAGGAGCGCGCTTGAAGCGGAAACTTCGTCCTCCTAAAGAGAATTCAAAAATATCCCTGCTCTCCATGGCAATCGGGATGCTGAAGAAAGCATTCTTCAAGTCGATCACCGAGAACCAGGTGGCAGAAGCCGGAATCAGAGTCAATAAGGCAGTAATGTCAGGCACAACAGGAAATTGTGGAACAACAATCTTGTTCACTTCGCGAAGATCAATGACAAATCTATATACAGGAGGCCGTGAAGGATCAGTTCTCTTCAGAACCGGCAAAACAGGACTATTGCACATGTTACCTTGCGTCTCTTTAATGACACCCTTGTCAATCAGATCATAAATGATTGCTAAAAGTGCACGCTCACCATCACTCGAAATGCGATACTTCAGAATGCGTGGTAACTTAGCAGTCGCCTTCAATGTGACAACATATGGGGGAATATCTAACAGGACCACATCATTCGGACCCGTAGCCCACAGTGAATCTGGTAACGAAGACAATTCCAATGGAAGACAATCTTTCGATATATACATTGGAGAGATGTTATGTTATGTTATGTTATGTTATCGATATTTGTTATGCGCACAGCTGCTCCAGCTAAGGAGCGTCCTGGCGCAGTGACAAGGTAGGACATAACATAACAGGAACTAAAACAGAAGGCCTCGAGATGACTGACTAAAAGAGGAAGGTTTTTAAAGCTTTCCGAAAAAGCGTAAGGTCCTCCAGCAGGCGGATTTCAACCGAAAGAGAGTTCCAAATGGTTGCAGCTTTGACGCTAAAAGAGCGTCCTCCCACACGGCAAAGCCTGAATCTGGGGACCACAGCAAGAGCCTGGCCTTGAGAACGAAGGGTGCGCGTGGGTACATAAAAGGACAGGAAGCTGGACATAATTTGGGGACCTATACCTTTCAAAATTTTAAAGGTCAAACAAAGGACCTTGAAATGGATACGCTTCCTCACTGGAAGCCAGTGCAAGGAGCGAAGGACACTTGACACGGGACAAAATCTGGGCAGGCCAACAATCGCTCTGGCCGCAGCATTTTGTACCCGTTGTAAACGGATGAGTTCTGCCTGGTTGGCCCCAACCAGGAGAGAGCTGGCTTAATCCAGGTGGGAGATGACAGTGGCCTGGATTACCAGCTGCCTGGTTGGGGCGTCAAAGTATTTGAGGACAGGTCTTAAGCCTCTCAACAGGCCAAAACAGCAAGCAGCTGTTTTCTTGGTGTGGCCAACAAAGGTAGGACCAGCATCCAGCCAGACTCCCAGGTTTTTCAGTTCCGACACCGGAGTCGGAGTTGGTCCCAACTCTGGCGGCCACCATTGATCACCCCATAATTCCACTCTCTTTCCGACAATCATAACTTCTGTCTTGGTGGCATTGAGCTGGAGACAGTTCCCCGTCAGCCAGCTGGCCACCGCCTTCAGTCCATCCTGAAACCTGGGGGCATTTTGTTCCGCATCCCCGCTGAGAGTAACCGCCAGCTGTGTGTCATTGGCATATGAGACCAAGGTCAGGCCCCACTGCCTGGCGACCTCAGCCAGTGGTCTCACGTAAAGGTTGAATAACGTGGGACTCAGCGAGGATCCCTGCGGAACCCCCATGGCCAGCGGCTGGAAGTTGGACTTGAAAGGAGAGGTGGCCACACAGAAGGAGCGATTGTCAAGGAAGGAGCGGAACCACTGCAGAGCCTGGCCCCCAACGCCAATCTCCTCGAGCCGGTGTAGAAGGATACTATGCGAGACCGTGTCAAAGGCGGCGCTGAGATCTAATAGTATCAGCTCCGCCGTCTGACCAGCATCCAACACCGCTCGTAGATGTTCTACCATCACGAGGAGGGCGGTTTCCGTGCACGGAAGCCATTTTGTGTGGGATCAAGGGCATTGGTCCGGACAAGATGTTCTGACAGGGCCAGATTAACATGAGCCTCTGTTATCTTCGCTGGCCAGGGTAGCAGTGAAATGGGGCAGTAGCTTTCGGGCTTCGAGGGGTCCAAGGTGGGTTTCTTGATGATTGGGGACACCACCGCCTGCTTCCATTTAGTTGGAACCACACCCGAATCCAGTGAGAGGTTGACTAAGGAACATACAACAGAACGTCCCATGAAGGCCTGATCTCTGAAAAGAGCAGGTCTTACTGGATCCAATGGAGAGCCAGATTTAACCTGCAGAGCAAGTTTGTCGAACCCCTCCGGAAGAAGTGGAGGAAATGAAAGCAGGGTAGGATGGCGTAATGTCCCACTCTCACCCACACTCTCACCCAAAGTAAGATGTACTCCTGACGGAGAACAGTACAAAGTCGCATACAATCTCTTTAACAAGTCTCATCCCAGCAAATTCTCATTACAACCTGTAGTCAAAAGAAGGGGTGCTGCAAACCTACGAGGACCAACAGAAAGGGGTAATGGAGCAGAAAGCGGATTCGTAACGGGGGAGCCAGAAAAACCTACAGAAACATTATTAAAGCCAGACAAAGGTGCGCCAGGGAGCTAAGAATGCATAATCGCACTCTTCGTAGCACCAGTGTCTAGCAGAAAAGGCTCTGACACACCTGATGCAATCACTTCAACGTAAGGTCCGTTCTTATCTACTGGAACTGAAACGACTCCCTCTTTTTGTCCGTGGCTGTCCTAACAATCATTACCATGTGCTTCATCACCCTCAACATAGTAATCGTCCACATAGTACTGTGTTGTCCTACCAGACGAATTCTGCTGTTGGTCAAAACTATTCATCGAATTTTGTGGAGGCAAAGGGCGCGCGTTCTGCCCAAGACCTCTACCTCTAGGTGCTTGCTGAGCACCTCTACCTCTCACACCAGGTGGACTATTCCCTCGTTGTAGCAAAACCGGACAACTATTCTTGTAATGACCTTCTACCTTACAATACGCACACTGATTAGGACCATACGGAAAACGCTGTTGAGGAGTCTCGTCTCTTTGCGAGTTCCTCGAATACTGTTGTGGTTGCTGATGCACTAGGCCAGGGACAGACTAATTTGCATATAGCCAGGTTCTGAGCTGGGATGGTGCAGTGAGCTAAATAACGGTGATGGATCAAGCCCTGATCTTTGGACTGGGTAAGAGTGGTCTGCTTAATTCAGACACTCTGTTCATCACCACCCCCTTTTCTGAATCATTTTTGGCCACTATAGGTGTGGCAGGGTATACTCAGACATGAGTCCCTTGCTCTCTGCACCATCAGGATTCAAGCAAGCCGGGCCGACGACGGCTGAAATGCCAGAAACCGGTCCCCGGAAGCTTTTCTCCTTTCTGGTGAAGAATTGGCTTGGTAGTTTGGTCTGCCCTGTTCCCATGATGCACTGGGCCAGGGACAGACTAATGTGCATATAGCCAGGTTCTGAGCTGGGATGGTGCAGTGAGCTAAATAACTGTGATGGATCAAGCCCTGATCTTTGGACTGGGTAAGAGTGGTCTGCTTAATTCAGACACTCTGTTCATCACCACCCCCTTTTCTGAACTGTAGGACACCGTCACTCTTCGTATATTGTACCCAGATCTCATTATAGCTAATAGGACCCACACCATGTTTCACATACAATTCGTATGTAGGAGTTCCGATCGGAGGAACCGGACACGAATCCTCTAACTGGGAGTCCTTCATTGTACCACAAATAAAGAAGTTTCTAAAACTGCTAAAACCAGGCATCTTGCTCACTAGTCTAGCTTCAAACAACAAGGGGAATCTAAAAACGATAGTCTCCTGAATACACGAATCCCTTGGCTTTGGGGCCTGCAGGTACCAAATCAAAGCTATCCACTAAAGGATACAAAGCAAACTAAGGACTGGGAGACGCTCCGCTTATACATAACTGAAATGTCAATGGCGTCACCAGAAGACCCGTCAATTGTCTCGCTCTACAAACGTCTAAGGCTCCAAAACAGGGCGACAGTCAGGGCAGCAGTCCTTCGTAGCCGTCGGAAAGCGGGAAACCTCGCAGCAAAGACTTTTGGACAACGACGACATACAGGGGTCGATGAAGTGGCTGGCCTTCCTCCAGAATTTTCACACGAAGCTTCTCACGAACTTCTGGCTTGGACCGGTACCGCTGAAGTCGCCCTACGTTGGGCGCCAACTGAAGGACCGGGTTTTAGAACCCAGCGGCGTCAGGGAGAACGCCTGATACCTTCGAGTTCCCCTGTCTTGGCAAACAGAGACACGGGATACTTGTTGATGACGTCAAAGACCAAAGTTTATTGGCTGCAACCAGGAACAGAGATCTACGAAGTACACACGGGTAGTTCGTCAGAGACTGCACAAATTTGATAAGCGGAGCATGGTCTTTTATGCCAAAAATCAAGCCTCAGGCAACATTCCAATTTACATTCGGTGCATCAAAAACTGACCAATGACAGTGTAACATTTCAAAAGTAGCGAATGACGACAGTCAAAGACAATCCCATTTTCCGTTGTCCAGCCCACCAGAAATGACCAAGCAAATTCCAGATTTCCTGTTCGATCAGGCCGGACAAACCCATCATAAACCCTTCGACCCAAATCAATGATTATGTCATAAAGGAAAGGCAGAAACAGATTGGAGAGGAGATAGAAAGGTGGGAGCAATGTACCATAAACTCGGGCATGTCCTGCTCTTTGATCTTTATCAGGCCAGCTGCTGAACAAGGAACTGGTTCAGCGAGGTCAGCCTCGGGCTAGGAGTCAGTTCGGCCAGGTCACCCAGAAGTCAGCTAAGGCACACGTATCTCAAGGACTCGCTCGGCCACAGTCATCGGGCCTATGTTAGGGCAACCACACAAAGTGGCTGCCGTATACAAAATGGAACCCGGAGGTTCAAACTAAATCCTTGAATATGGAGTGTTCTCCTATATCGATTCATACGAAAACACTCAGACACGCTACACTCGCCATTTGCGGTCTGCTGACACCAAAATCGTCCATTTCCGACGATGTTTATTGAACGGGTTCGGAACCATCGAACCCAGTTCGTAAACCACGGAACCACACCTCTGGGGACAGGGCAAGGGATGGGGGGCTGGTACTGACACTGGACCCAGCAAGGGACTCTCTATCTATGGGGTCCTCACTATCTGTTGATGCCCATCCACTGTCATCATCATCAAATTCACATTCTTCAGGGCTCTCCACAGACTCACCACCCTCATGGCGTGCAGCCCGGGCCCTATCTCTCTCACTGTGCTCAAGATCCCACTGATCCTTTTGCCATAGGATCAGGCTGTTCCTAAGCTGGGACTGAGTATTCAACTCACTCACCTCTATGCCTCCCTTTTCACAGAATCTGACCAGCTCTAACCTACTGTATCTAAAAAGACCACAGAGATCAAAAGCAGGCTCCTTTTGGCGGACGTTCTCAAGAAAAGTTTGACACAGGGAACCTGGGGGTCTGAGCTAAACAGGAGTATACAATTAACAACATTAAGCAAGATTCCTATCTCAGAGAACTTGCACTCCTCTGTTCAGTGTAACACACCACTCATTCACACACACCCTCCCCTTGGACTGGTAAGGCAGTTTCTACCACCCCTGATTTTCTCAACCTGACCACAAGCGACACATGTACCAAACTCTGGGAGCAGGGCGGGGAACAAGGTACTAGACAAAATCACAAAATGACACCTTTCAGGAGAAACAATACTGATCTTCACCTAAAAAACAATAATCCCCAAAATGTAGTTATCTAAAAATGTAGAGTTTTGTAGTGCGGCCTGTCGCCACTGTGGTACAGCGCAAACGCAAGTCCAATCCGCACCGCTTGCCACCAATGTTAGACCCGGAACCCCGGGCTGGCCAAGGCTCACGCCTAAGTCAGTCAGGGATAACCAAGTCTAAGGTCAGGGCAAGGGAGTTACACACCAAGATAACCCCTGCTCACCCTCTAGGTAGCGTGTCGCGAGCAGCAAGGCTAATCTCGGAGGCGATGTGTAAAGCGTTTGCGCGTGCACCCAGCAACAACACCCAAGGCCCACCACAAAGGAAACTCCACACCAGGTTATATAAAAAAATAGCCTTTGTATTATAGTAATAACACATTAGATAACACACAAACTTTACAATGTGCCAACAGGCACGGCAGAATGTACAAGGGATTATGTACAGGACAGGTCCACATGGACCACTGTCAGGAGTAGGCACTTGTTCGAGATAATTCTTGTAGGTATAACACTTAGCACATAAGCATATAATGACTGTAGCACCAAAATAGTCAATGCAGCACACAACCAGTAAGCACTTGTGAAGAGTAAATACCTCCTACGCAACCCTACACACTGTAGGAAAATCACGCAGGGAACTAGGACCTTATCATCAGGACCTATAGAAGGAAAACCATCACTTAAGCAGGTCACTTTTAGCAAAGGGAAGGAAACCTAAGCAATCACCTAAGCAGGTCACATTTAGCAAAGGTAACACACATAAACAATCCTCTAAGCAGATCACTCTTAGCAAAGGGGATAAAACATAAAACACATTGCACATGAGGCATTAAAATATATTCAGAGGTGCAGGTAGAACATTTGCGCAGGAATCACATACACAAGTAAATTACAATGCGCAGGGTGCACATAGCACCACACTA
Organism: Lissotriton vulgaris; assembly: GCF_964263255.1. Taxonomy (NCBI): domain Eukaryota; kingdom Metazoa; phylum Chordata; class Amphibia; order Caudata; family Salamandridae; genus Lissotriton; species Lissotriton vulgaris. The sequence goes on from NC_141691.1 coordinate 1,676,010,201, forward strand.
GAACTGTCCCTCAGGCCAACTGGCCTCACAAGGGCTGTACTGCCCTGAGTCCAAATTGTCAGGGAAGGCTGCGCAGGCAGCACAGAACACAAGCCTAAACGTAGTAACTGTCCACTAAGTGCTGGACAGTTGTAAATCACCGATGGGCAAAAGTTGGAGCCTCGTGGGCTCAAGAACACAGGGGTGGAAGTACTGTGTGGGAGCCTCGGAGCTCTGACCACACTCGTGTCCCCTAAGAGCCTCCCTGGGCTCACAAAACAAATATGCGGGCACTTTAGAGCTTCTGCGCTCTAAAACAATGATGGGCGCTCAGGAGCCTATCTCAGGGCTCAAGGAACAAGGGTGCCGGCACTCGAGCCTCTCGGGACTCGTAAAAATCAAGGTGCCCCCTCGAGCCTCGTGGCTCGTAAATACAATTTGGGCGGGAGCCTCTCGGGTTCTAAATAAACAAATTGCCCCCAGGAGCCTCGAGGCTCCAATCTTAATTGCAGGCTTCTTTGGAGTCCCTCACGGGGGACTCAGGATCAAATAATGCCCCCAGAGCCTCAATCGGCTCTACATACTGACTGGGAGGGGTGGGCACCGGCAATGTGCCCCGACGCCCTCCTCCCCGACTCTGCGCTCCCGGGGCCCAACTCACGGCAGTCTCACTGGCGGGACGGCTCCTCCTCTGGGCAGACTCGTGGGTGCAGCGGGCGAGGCTCCTACACTCCTCACTATCTGTTGATGCCCATCCACTGTCATCATCATCAAATTCACATTCTTCAGGGCTCTCCACAGACTCACCACCCTCATGGCGTGCAGCCTGGGCCCTATCTCTCTCACTGTGCTCAAGATCCCACTGATCCTTTTGCCATAGGATCAGGCTGTCCCTAAGCTGGGACTGAGTATTCAACTCACTCACCTCTATGCCTCCCTTTTCACAGAATCTGACCAGCTCTAACCTACTGTATCTAAAAAGACCACAGAGATCAAAAGCAGGCTCCTTTTGGCGGACGTTCTCAAGAAAAGTTTGACACAGGGAACCTGGGGGTCTGAGCTAAACAGGAGTATACAATTAACAACATTCAGCAAGATTCCTATCTCAGAGAACTTGCACTCCTCTGTTCAGTGTAACACACCACTCATTCACACACACCTTCCCCTTGGACTGGTAAGGCAGTTTCCCAAGGCCCACCACAAAGGAAACTCCACACCAGGTTATATAAAAAAATAGCCTTTGTATTATAGTAAAAACACATTAGATAACACACAAACTTTACAATGTGCCAACAGGCACGGGCAGAATGTACAAGGGATTATGTACAGGACAGGTCCACATGGACCACTGTCAGGAGTAGGCACTTTCCCTAAGCTATCGTTGGTACCACGGGCAGGGTACATACACCCTATTCTTCATGCACGCAGTCCATCCCTACTAATCTGATTGCAGCTAGTGACTCCAGGTACAGAATGATCAAGGAATTGTTACTCCTGGATAGCTCCTCTCTCTCTTTGTTTCCTGGTGGCACTGCCTCATTCAGCACTTCATTATTCTGCTGATCCGTCTTAGTCTTATTCACTTCAAATTGCCCATAACAAGCAGCCAGGCTGGGCTTCCCTTCCGGGCCCCTCTGATATGACTGCAGAGTGTTCTGGACCTATGAGTGAATAGAATACAAACTTTCAGTTAACTGGCGAAGATAATTTTGTTTACAGACAATGGGTAGTAGTATAAGCCTCAATCCATTTCCTAAGCTCTTAAAGAACAATCAGGACATACTTCAAATCATTGCATCTGTCTATTCCTATATTATTCATCTGAAGAACCTCAAAAAGGAAAAGTGTGTGCTGCGAAATTATCAAGGGGGGCATACAGGTACCCTTTCCAGGATTGTGCATCATGCGCACCATACAGTGCACGGGCTGGTAAATGGATCATCATAACTACCGGAAATACATATGCATCTGGCAACATTCTTTTTTCCTGCCTGGCAAATCAATTCACCATCGCTCATCCTTTCAACTGTGCCGCATTTTCAACTTAAACATTGTGACTTCAAATACCCACCTAGCAGGGCCTGTTACAAACATTCTTTTAATTTCAGTTTGATAATTTTCCTTAGCTTTCTAATCTGCAAACACATTATCCCTTCCCACATCATCAATTACTTTCCGGTGGGCACTATACTTACAATTCACAAGCTCTAATAAAAGCAGCTAGCTCAGTTGCTCGGGCTAATTGATAAGGGACTTGTGATGTCTCTGAGACTGTATGTAGTATTGCAGTAGCATAAGCAATAGTGGTGGTGCCACCTGGGAATTTAAACAAGAGCCATCGACATATAGCTCCCCTTTAGGGTCAGATAAGGGAACATCAGTCTAGTTTAGTCTACCTATCCTTTCATCTCCTTTTCCTTTTCGGTTTCATCATTTGGCAGAAGGGAGGGGCAGTAACATGGCTGTGTTCAAAGTGGCACATTTTTTAATCACAATATTTCTTAATCGGTGGCTATAAAGAGTCCAATCGATTGTCTTATGGAGATGGCCACCATCATAACCGCCCCTAGACAGCTCGGGAGGGTTCTTGCGGTAGTGTCAAAGACAGAAAACACACAACAAGCTGTCTCCTGTACTTACAACACAAAACAGCATGCAACAGTTTGTGTACCAAGCAGAGGAGCCGAAGAAAGCGCAGTTTGTTAGTTGTCCAAGTGTTAGATGCCCAAAAGTCTTCTTCAGGCATTCAGGATAAAGGCTCATGCACCTCATTCACTTTTTTAATGTGTTAGTTTGCCAAGGAGCTAATCTCCTACCGCCCTTCGACAGTAGGCGACCTAAGTAGTTGACCTCCAGTCGACAATACTTACCTTTGAAAAGCATTCTCATGGCCATTTGAAGCTAAATGCAATAACTATTTACTGGTATTGTCCCAACCGCTTTACCCTCTGTCTGAAATGATGAGTAAGTAACTATGTTCTGTCTTTCTGCATAGTCTTAAGAAGTGCAGCACAGCCTATGAAGCCTACCAGTCATTGTGGATCCGGACAAAGAACTATTTTTTAAAAATAAATAGTACTGCCAAAGAATGCATTTTAGATCAGTGCCAGAAAAATATTGAGCACCAGAAGGAACCATTTGCAGAAGCATAGCAATGGCTAGAGCAGCAGGAAGTTGGAGAACCACATTTTCTTTATCTTCTCACCAACCAGTCGCAAAATTGTAAACACCATCGAAATACTGGGGCAATTACAATTTAGCAGTCGTCTCCTCAACTACGCCTTTCTCAACCAAATCCTGCATCACGCACAACAAGGCTAGCTGCCCCGCCCATGTTATCCGACAGTAAGGGATACAAGGCAAGATAGCATTATCTATAGCTTAGATCAAAACCGTCGTTATCTGTAGCAATCCCACCTCAGAGTCGCCTTTTACCCACAAATTGAATGGCGCATTTGCAAAACTCAGAGGAAAAAAACAAACACTAGTCACTATGTACATTAAGACCCATCATCATACATTCACCTGCTGGAGAGCAGTAATAGTAGGATGCCAAACCCATCACATTCTCACCAAAATTAAACATTACCACAAACAGAAAATCCACGATTAAAGGACCAATAGTCAAAGAAAGAGGGCGCAAAATGTGTGCTACAGCTAATACATTCGCAAAACCCACCGAAAACTCATAATATTGTGCTATGGTAAATATGTAACAGGAAGAGGCAATGTAGACCAAACACTCTCAAATGTCTACAACTAAGTCGCTATTTCAGAAAACACATTAGAACGAATCTGCGAAATCACAATCAAATCCCCTTTCAGGAGGCAACTCCTGCCCACTATAATCTAGGAATACCTTCAAGTCAAGTGAAAAACCACATCAGACACACTCTCATCTGTCCTCTGGCAGCAAGCCGTTAACATTCCCCATCCTTTTTCTCAGCAGAAAAAGAGAACCCAAAGGCATGACAATGCGGCCCAGCAAAATAAGTATCCCTGTTAATATCACACAAAATCTGCACGCAGCATCTTTGAAAATGCTGCTCCTAGAAACTAAGAAATATAGACGTCATATTCCTAAGGACAAGCTGTTGCACAAAAGGCACATAATTTTCAGTCAGGATAGCTTGAGTCTAGTAACATAGTGAGCCTAGGACCCAGGAATTTTGTGTTTTCGTATAATCATTTGCTGATTTTACACTGTCTGTGTTCCACCTTATCTTGAGACACATGTATATGGGATTGTATTTTTTGGATTTACCTTCTTAAAAAATGTAACTTGATACATCAGGGTTTTTAGTTTATCCCTGTTTGCAAATAAATATTCGAATTGATCCCTCTGTACTATTTTGTAATTTTCCACATCTTTTTGATGTCTATGCTCATGTATATGAGGGTAATTTGGGCATGACCCCTGTTTTTGCTTAATAGGACCCACGTCTGGGCATACCTGGCGCACTTAGGGTGAGAAAGCAAAAGTCACACAAGTGATGGACGGAATTCAAAAGAATTCAAAACATTTACCCCCAGTCAAGAGATCTGGGTTAAATCCATCATTCTTTTGCTCACCATGCCACCCCAGTTTAGACCTGGCCATATGCAAATCTGGCTTGACCTTGTGCATCATGGGAACATTCCAGCCCGAACTGCCAAGCAATATGTGTGGCAGGGGTGACTAACAGTCATAATGGCCACAGGTAGTGGAGACAAAGAAAAGCAAAATGTGCCATAGCCAACACAGCGGTACAAAAGGGGGTGGTGATGGACAGTGCATCTGAACCAATCAAACACTCACCGGAAAAAAGCTTCCAAGAACCGGTTTCTGGCATTTCAGCCGTCTTCAGCCCTACTTGCTTGAATCCAGTGGCAAAGTGAGCAAGGGACTCACGTCTGAGCATACCCTGCCAACTTATGGCGAACAAAGCGGTACAAAAGGGGGTGGTGATGGACTGAGCATCTGAACCAATCAAACACTCACACCCAGTCAACAGATCTGGGTTTAATCCATCACCGTTCTTTAGCCCACTCTGCCAGCCCAGTTCATACATGGCCATATGCAAATCAGTCTGACCCTGTGCCCTTAATGGGAACAGTCCAGCCCGAACTGCCAAGCCATGCCTTCCCTGGACCGGAAACAAGCTTCCGAGGACCGGTTTCTTGCATTTCAGCCGTCTTCAGACTAGCTTGCTTGAATCCAGTGGCAAAGTGAGCAAAGGACTCAAGTCTGAGCATACCATGCCAACTTTTGCCAAACAAAGCGGTACAAAAGGGGGTGGTGATGGACGAAGCATCTGAACCAATCAAACACTCACACCCAGTCAACAGATATGGGTTTAATCCGTCACTGTTCTTTAGCCCACTCTACCACCCCAGTTCAGACATGGCCATATGCAAATCAGTCTGACCCTGTGCCTCATGGGAACAGTCCCGCCCGAACTGCCAAGCAATGCCTTCCCTGGACCGGAAAAAAGCTTCCAAGAACCGGTTTCTGGCATTTCAGCCGTCTTCAGCCCTACTTGCTTGAATCCAGTGGCAAAGTGAGCAAGGGACTCACGTCTGAGCATACCCTGCCAACTTATGGCGAACAAAGCGGTGCAAAAGGGGGTGGTGATGGACTGAGCATCTGAACCAATCAAACACTCACACCCAGTCAACAGATCTGGGTTTAATCCATCACCGTTCTTTAGCCCACTCTCCCATCCCAGTTCAGACATGGCCATATGCAAATCAGTCTGACCCTGTGCTCTTAATGGGAACAGTCCAGCCCGAACTGCCAAGCCATGCCTTCCCTGGACCGGAAACAAGCTTCCGAGGACCGGTTTCTGGCATTTCAGCCGTCTTCAGCCCGGCTTGCTTGAATCCAGTGGCAAAGTGAGCAAGGGACTCACGTCTGAGCATACCTTGCCAACTTATGGTTAACAAAGCGTTACAAAAGGGGGTGGTGATGGACGAAGCATCTGAACCAATCAAACACTCACACCCAGTCAACAGATCTGGGTTTAATCCATCACCGTTCTTTAGCCCACTCTGCCACCCCAGTTCAGACATGGCCATATGCAAATCAGTCTGACCCTGTGCCTCATGGGAACAGTCCCGCCCGAACTGCCAAGCAATGCCTTCCCTGGACCGGAAAAAAGCTTCCAAGAACCGGTTTCTGGCATTTCAGCCGTCTTCAGCCCGACTTGCTTGAATCCAGTGGCAAAGTGAGCAAGGGACTCACGTCTGAGCATACCCTGCCAATTTATGGCGAACAAAGCGGTACAAAAGGGGGTGGTGATGGAGGGAGCATCTGTACCAATCAAACACTCACACCCAGTCAACAGATCTGGGTTTAATCCATCACGGTTCTTTAGCCCACGCTGCCACCCCAGTTCAGACATGGCCATATGCAAATCAGTCTGACCCTGTGTCTCATGGGAACAGTCCAGCCCGAACTGCCAAGCCATGCCTTTCCTGGACCGGAAACAAGCTTGTGTTTTGCTGTTCACCCTATGTGGGAAGGGTATGCCCAGACGTGGGTCCCGTGCTCACTAAGCCACTGGTGTCAAGCTATCCTGGCTGAAGACAGGTGATAGCCAGAAACCGGTCCTAGGATGCTTGATTCCGGTCCAGGGAAGACATGGCTTGGCAGTTCGGGCTGGCACACATGCACAACGAGGTGTAACACACTACACACCCACAATTACCAAGGATCATGTCCAAGATACCCTTGGCACACTGCCGCACACACACATAGCACGAACAGCACACCCACATTGACGATAACGTGGAACAACGCGCATAGCCGCCACTGCTGAACAGAGGACACAACTGGCTCCGCACATGCACAGAAACATGCCTACTACATCTGGCAGAGCCGGAAACTGTGAAATGTAAATGTACGCATGCAACCTCACATCCCTAATGTAGTCCAAATGACACTGTCGCGCAGAAGAATCCAGCACCCCCAAACAGTCACAATGTACATTGCCATACAGTCTGCATGCAAACCAGCACAATGCACCAACATACATGTCAATACAAAGTCAACATGCACCTCCCCTTCACATCACAGAGGGGCACACAACACCTTCAGCAGAGTGTACAGAATACAACACATCAGTGATGCCGGAGAGGATCACCCCACAGTCAACACCAACGTCCTACAACTGCCCATTGATATCTCACGCAGCCCCCACCAGGAACCGGCCAGCAAGCTATTCAGGTGGGAACACCAAGCCTGCAACAGACCACACAGCAGGAAGCACCCGCAAGCACAGGTAGCTCACAACTCTTCACCCACCCACACATGGCACCCCAATGCCATGTGTCAGCACGCCAAAATGAGGTGGCGCAACAGGTGTGGGTGGGGGCCGAACCCATGGAATGGGAACAGGACACATACCTAGGTGTCTATCACCCTTCAGGGCCTACCCACAACCCACTAAGGAGACCGACACTGCCATAGAGACACATGCAGATGCACATTCACAGGACCAAACAACGCCAAGAGGCGCTCAAATAGCAGTCACACACCCATGTTGGCTATGCATACGATGGCCCTGGCAACTCCCCTTACGAACTGAGTGGGTGACGACAAAGGTACATGTCCAAGCTCCAACCCTCTGCCTGCGGTGTCATGTCTGCATCCGATGTACACAGCAGTATATAATGTCGTAGGGCCCAGGGTACCTCATGCATACAACAAGACCACAGGGAAACATGCAGATATCATGTTGAACTGGTTACGGGCACATGAGCCCGGCCCCTTTATTGGCAGGGCCACATGTACAGTGACGCCTGTGCTGGATGTGTGTGGGGTGAGTGTAAGACATTCCGCACGGGGTGCCTGGTGCTGGCAACCACTTGAACATTGGACACCAGTTCAACGGAAACAGAAAACACAAGCATAACAGAGTCAACTGCTGAGCAACAGTGAGCCGGAGAAAGTCCAGAGGACAGCCAACATGCAAACAGAAGTTGCAGAGTTGCAGTGCACTGGGGTAGGGACACTGGAGATGAGCGTGCGCGCATGTGAATAAAAAGTCTCGGATTGTCTCCATTCGATATGTTCCTGATGCAGATGCAGTGGGGTGTGTTAGACCTGCATCTTCTTCCCCATCAATGTCTCAGGGCCCCCACACTGTTTGAGGTGACATAGCTGAGCAACCGCACCACAGCACAAAACACAATCAGCAACAGACAATGCCCTGTGGTCCACTGAGTCCCTGGCAGGGTATCAGGCCGATGATGGCATCCACGACAGTCCTGAGCCACTCCGTAAGTGTGTCAGGCCCACCATTTCAACTCTGGCAGATGGCGGTTGGAGGTGGTCCTTGAGGTGGTGGCGTGTGCCTCCTGCGGTGAAGCGATGTCCGTGCCGGTCTGGACCCGCTTTGGTGTGTGAGCCCTGGTGGGAGGTATTTGGGCCCGGAGGCTGCGTACAGAGCAATCCCACAAAGAAATGGCGTTGATGACACCAAGGCCTATGCTCCAGGGGCCATACAATGTCTCTGGAGAAGGGGTCACGGACCTGACCAGCACAGAGTTAGTGGCCCCGGATGCACTGCGGCCGGCACAGGCCCCCAGCCACAGGACGGTGACTTGCAGTGCAGTCAGATGGGCCATGCGACCTGAGTGGGTCACCATCAATGTCCAAGGTGTATGTTGCGGAGGGTTGCGGGGGACAGTGGAAGGTGTCCTCCAGGCCATGACACGAAAGGTTTGATTTTATCCAAAAGCAGCAAATGGAGGAGTGGAATGCGACAGCCTCGTTGCCACCACCAATTCGATATCAGCTACATGAGGATGAAAACTGCCCCCTAGTCCATAGACTCAGACGCCACCATAGTTCGACCAGAGAGTGTCAATGTATGTCGGGGAACAGACTTAGTGGCCCCGGGGCTGAGAGGGGATGCAGTCTGCGATGATGCCGGCACACTGATATGAACTCCGCCATTGCTAAATAATGACTCAGTGACCGACTGGAACGCAGTGTAGGCCGGAGGCAGAGGCCAACACAGGCCATTCACCGAGTATCTTCGGCAGAGGTTGGTGGCCCCACCGGCCTGTGCAGTTCAGGTTCAGCAGCACCACGTGTTTGGTCACCTCGGTGACTGTGACCCGGCTTTTGTCTGAACTGAGCTGCATCTTCCCCTTACTCCTCTCCGTACGACCACTGCTGGTGTAGACTCTGCCATTTGTGATTCGCGACTAGGTGCCTGATGTGAGAACAATTGGTACACAGAGTATTGAACAGGGCTTCTAGCGGCACGTGCCGCCAGCTGGGGTAGGAGAGGGTTTGTGGCAGCACATGTCGCCGGCTGATATTAAACAGGGTTAGTGGTACCATGTGTTGCAAGATGAATGATCATATGGAACTACGCCTCACTGATCGGGGGGTCTGGTGCTGTGCCGCTGGTCCGGATTTGGGGTCACTGCCATTCAGAAGATAGGACACAGTTTCACATATGGGACTTACTGGGCCGCAGAGGACACCGGTGGAATATGTAAATGAGGAAGGATTAATGTGGGCCAGCGTTGGGGGGCCAGTGATGGTCAGAGAGGCTGGCAGGGATCGCGGGCCTCAGGCTTAGAGCTTACACAGGCACGTGGTGGGCCCTCCTTGACACACACCAGTGTTGGCTGCTGATCAGTGTGACCTGGCTGCACAGGGTCGGGTGTGACAGCTTTGTGGTCCAGCGGGCCGGGGTACGGCAGGGGCACAGGATCGCAGGCAAAACCACTAACGAGGACGGCGTCAGCCTCATGGCGGGGTGGGAGGCGCTGTACTGACAGAGATATTGGGCTTTCTGGAAGAGGACCACGCACAGGGCTACATGCTTTTTATTCACACCCCTATGCTGGCCTGGCGTACACTGGGCCATCCCATTCTGCTTACGCTTATGGGGGCGTAACAGGAAACATTTCTGCGAGGACCCCCACTGGCTTGGGTGACATGGTTGCGTCCACTGTCCACTACACTCGATACACCAGAGGTGTATGTCGCCGTGGATATCGGTGTGTTCTGCATACTGCGGTCTCTCAAGCACATCGCCGCCACTCTTGGCATTGTGTACTTTCCCAATCATGGTTCTACTGCATCCTTCACACATGCCTGGTTGCCACCTCTCCCCACATTCGGCTCTTGTGTTGCTGAGGTGCCATGCCGTTGATTGGTCATGTTCACGGCTTGCCCAGGTTACCATTGTAAGTTATTCTATCATGTCTGGTGGGTTGGCAAGTTGTTGTGCATGTTGGATGTGATTTTGCGACATGTGCATTGCCAAAGTTGTAGATTGCATGGTTGGGGACTTGAGGTGAGTGGGGTGTTAATTTGGCACTTGCCAAGGGGCTGTGCATTTCCCTTGGTGCCATCCTTGGAACGCTGGTTGCTGATGGATTGTCTTAGGATGAAGGGATCATGCACACTGGCTGTGTATTTGGAGGCAACATTGGTAAAGGTCCCACGGTGTTCTGATATTGCCTGCCCATGGATGTGTGACGTGTGCCCTCTGTTGCGCTGATTGTGTGCTGTGTCACCAGGGGGCACAGGTGGAACATGTGTGCAGATAGATGGTAGGGTGTTAAAATATCGATTACAAAAATATAGCTGACATAAATATTGTTGTAAAAATATCGTTTACAAAAATATCGACACCCTATACTTAAACAGGTAAGTACATAAATATCGACTCCAAAATATCGTTGTAATTAATATAGATGTAAAAAATATCGACTTTTTAAAATAATTAAAATTACATTAAATAATAAATAAATATAAGTACTATTAACAAAATACATTACATTACTTTTATTTTTTAACTATTTCAAAAAAATTTACTACACTTTTTAATTATAAGCTTAATAAATGTGGACATATAAATTGATTTTACACATTACTTTATATAACAACAATAATACATACATATAACTAAAATATACAATATATTACTAATTAAAACATTTGATAGCATAGGAGTAAAAATTACTATTCCCACTCCAGAGGGTGCAACAGTAGGGAAAGCGTTGGATAGCGTAGGGGTAAAAATTACTATTCCCACTCCAGGGGGTGCAACAGTAGGGAAAGCGTTGGATAGCGTAGGGGTTAAAATTACTATTCCCACTCCAGTGGGTGCAACAGTAGGGAAAACTGACCCTGAACCCAAAAAAATATCCCTTTAGCCAAGAACTGAAAACTGATCCTGAACCCTAAAAATACCCCTTTACCCAAAAACCCAAAACTGACCCTGAACCCTAAAAATACCTTTACCCAAAAACTGAAAACTGACCCTGAACCCTAAAAATACCCCTTTACCCAAAAACATTTTCACTAAAAAAATCCTGTACACACACCTAAAATTAATTAAAAAATTAACATAATTAATTACATAATTATTATTCAATTAACTAATTGAAATTAATTAACTATTATTTATTACACTATTTATATTCATTTAAAACATTAATTAATCTATTATTTCATTATATTTAAATACCCCTTTACCCAAAAACTGAAAACTGACCCTGAACTCAAAAAATACCCCTTTACCCAAGAACTGAAAACTGACACTGAACCCTAAAAATACCCCTTTACCCAAAAACTGAAAACTGACCCTGAACCCTAAAAATACCCCTTTACCCAAAAACTGAAAACTGACCCTGAACCCTAAAAATACCCCTTTACCCAAAAACTGAAAACTGACCCTGAACCCTAAAAGTACCCCTTTACCCAAAAACATTTTCACTAAAAAAGTCCTGTACACACACCTAAAATTATTTTAAAAATTAACATAATTAATTACATAATTATTATTCAATTAACTAATTGAAATTAATTAACTATTATTTATTACACTATTTATATTCATTTAAAACATTAATTAATGTATTATTTCATTATATTTAAATTACTTCCCACCCTACTCCCCTATAAACACACAACCCGCTACGGAACTATTAATACTAAATTCAACTTAAAATACATTATTAAATAATAATATACTACTAAAAATACTACTTTGACTACAAATATTCATTAAAAACACTACATTACTTATAATTATTTAAAAAACGATATTATTGTAAACTATGTTTTTGTAAACGATATTTATTACAACTATATTAATGTTAACGATATTACTTACCTGTCTGTCGATATTCTGGTCAGACGATGTTTTTGTCATCGATATTTCTTCCTGTAGATATTTTTGCAGCGATTTTTAGGTTAGTCGATATTTTTACGACGATATTCCTGCTCTGTACCCAGATAGATTACCCCCAACGCATGCGTTCATCCGGCTATGGCGTATGGTCCTTGCTTGGTCTCCAGCGGTTCCTGCGCATTGTGTTGGATGCATGGGGACTGGGGTGCCAGGGTGATGGTGATGTCCAGGACATGTGTGGGACTTGGATGTGGCTGGCTGTGAGACTCTGCTGACTCTGGCGGGTGTTGGTGTGGTTTGCCAGGGGCCAAGAGATGCAGCACAGCCAGCAGCTTGGTGTGGGGTGGAATGTTGGTTGCCCGCTGTGTTGGTGCCGTAGGCCTGCTAGGCAGTGATGGCCAGGATGTGTCGGATGATTGTCCCTTTTAGCCTGTAGTGGACAGTGACAGATGTCGGGCCTGTGAGGCAGGTGCGTTTCCTGGGGGGGCTGCTGTTTTTGTCTGCACTTCTTCTGTGTTGTCCCAAGGGGGGTTCCCGGGTGGGTGTTGCGGCCCTCTAGGGTGTCCGGGCTGCATGATGAGTGGCTCCATGGCATCTGTTGCCCTTCCAACGAAGCCCTGGGCTGGGCTCCCTTTTGTGGTGCAGGCTACCGTCAGACTTTACACCAGGTCAGAGCAGGTATTAATTTTCTGCTGCTAACGTGCTTTATCTCGTGTTTTGTGTTCTTATCACAGATCTGGCTGGTCATTGTGAATGTTGAGGTGTCGTGTTTTTGCGGCTTTTTGCATGGGAACTACTAATTTGCATCTCATTAGCAACAGTTGCGGAGGTCCTCTGTGACAATATTTTTGGCGCCTGCTATAACTGGTAAACTGGTGCTGTGGGCTGTTAGCACCAGCTTGTGAATGGGGTAGTAAATTTATCACGACTTTGGCTGTGATAAAGTGCTGTTAATTCGGCGATAGCTCCTTGTGAATATGCCCCTTAGACTTTTAGCATCTAAACCTGCCCTCGTTCAGCACTTTCTATCTCCTTCTGCCTCTCTGTGTCTCTCACAGAAGCTGCCCAATCTCCCCTCCTTTTCCTTCAGCAGAATTCAAGAAAAAAACTGTTTATTTCTGCATGCGTCCTTTTCATGAAAAGACAGAACAGAAACTGGGATAGAAATTCTGTTCTTATCTCAAGGCCGGACATTGAGTCTCCCAAAGCAAACGAAATCACGAGCTGTGTATTTCATTTTTCCTACTATGTTTTAAGAATCCTTTTTTTACATTCAGCATAAATACACACTACCTTGAATGTTCAAAACACATTTTCCAAATTAAATGCACATTCTATAGTGAGGTTAAATCTAAATTAAACACACTCAAATCATTCATAAATTTGTTAATTGAGCATTACTTACACTACTCATCAGACTGAAAGCATCTGAGCAAGCCCCATTCATTGCCCTCACTCTTCATCCATCGAATATCTATGTGCCCCGCACAGAATGCAGTCTATGTCTGAGACTCAAAGCAGCTTTTGTCATCCAGCAATTCCTAAAGCTATAGGTGAAATCTGGGCGCCATTAACCTGCCCCCGTTTTGTACATTCTTTCCCATCCTTTATCGCCTATATTAGCCTCCTTCCACCATGTTCAAAGGGAATAAAACATAGAATGCCTCCTCTTCCTATGTAAAAACAAACATATATATTATTACTAATATTTCTGTTGAAAAGCGCCCATGAATGGCCATTTCAACTCAGCATTGTCCCTCATATATTTGTGCCACAGCGAACTAAACACAAAAGGGTCAAGACCATTCTTCACGCGCATCAATATTAAGAGTGCCCTCTGGAGGCGCCAGCTGATCATCTTCCAATCGAGCATCTGTAGAGCAACAATGACAATAAGAAACTCATTCCAAGCATTTTCAAAAGGAGCCAAACTCATTACTTTGCCTGGCAAAGCAACTGCAAGTGCTTTTTTTAAAAGACAGTCCTCAGACCGAATCAAACATAGGAAACCAAGAGTCAGTCCTCACACTGCACCAAAGAGACAGGCTCAAGCCCCAGGCATTTTCAAGAGTAAGCCAACTTCATTATGTTGCCTGGCAGAGTGTCCGCTGACACTCTGTATCTAAACGATCTGCAGACCTACCAAGTTCAAGCAAACCATGAAATGGTCTTCAGACCATACCGAAGAATATTCAAAATGGCACCATATTCACCAAGAATCAAGTCAAACTCACCTGATGCACACAGGTCAAGCAAACAAAGTTATTCTCCACTGCCGACTCTTCCGTCCAAACGGTTTGGTCCAAGGGTTTTGCCTTTCTGGACCCCAGCCGGGAGGACCACTGGGCGAGGCATTGCCCGATCAGATAGGCGGAGCAGCTACGAGGACTAAGCTCTGTCTTGTGGGGATCCCAGATCAGCCCATCCGACCTGACGCGGCCCCGTACTCCATACCCATTTGCAGGTGAGGATGGGGCACCCGGTGGGGCCTGTTCGGGCGCCAACTGAAGGAAGTGACACAAATAGGGTCACCCGGGTCACTCGAGACTACCTCTCAGCCTTCCAAACAAATGAAGAGTCGGTCAGACAGTAGAGAATAGAAACCAAAGTTATTTATTAGTATTGTGCTGCAGCTGAGCCCAGTCTGACCAGCCTCGTGAGATAGCTGCTGAGGGACTGACTCCCCCCAACATAGCACAGGATAATATGCAATTCCAAACCCCTAAGAACACGGCCAGACTGGAAAATTCCAGACCAGGCACTAACAAACAAACGAGGCACAGAAGGATTAGCTGCAGTTCTGGGACCAGGCACATGTTATCTTCACTCCAAGGACATTTCACCCATGCTAGCCATTAGAGTGACGGTGGGAATGAGCCTATCTAACAGCTAAGGTATGCAACAAAGGAAAGTACATTAATTAGCACAGCTGAAATTGGCCTTGGAGAAATACGAACAAAAGTGCATGGAGACAGTTTTCTGCTGAGGCAATCAGTATGAGGCAGGAGCTCAACTTCGATCATGAAACAAAATGGTGGTTAATAATAAAATGGCGCCATAAATGCTACAGTATGAACCACGAGCAATGGGGTAATAACATTTCAAATCCCAACAACATACTATATGAAAACTTCTCCTTGAGGTCACTTAAAGTTCAAAAGGTTAGAGTGACACCTCCTCTAGATGGTGACTTTGAATTACCAGTTTGATAAGATACACATACATATTGTGTCTGGAACTTGTCTTTATAGATCCATTTATTTTGGCAGAGTTCTCTGAGGTACCCATTTCGGAAAAATGTCCTTCAACAGCACCATCCTTTGAATGACTTTTTCGTCTTTCTGTTGCTGACAAGGTTTGCAGAAATGTGTTTTCATTGTGTAGGTTACTTGCTAACATCAGGTGAGCGTTGGGGTTACAAATGGAATAAAAATATAAACATAGAAGGATCAGCTACCATGTGCTAATACTGAAATAATTTACAGGCATATTACCAAGGGCATTATCGCCGCTTTCGCAGGAATTTTTCCCGCTAAAGCGGCGATAATTGTATCGCCCTATTACCTAGCTGTCGCTAACACCAGTTAGTGACAGCTAGTAGGAGATAGCGGGTATGTAGGTGCCCACTTTGCATGTCAGCGATAATTATCGCTAATGACATGCAAAGTGGGCGTGCCAAGATGTTAGCGTCTGGAAACAGTCGCTAACATCTCTATCTCCTATTACCAACTTTTGGAAATAATCGCGCTAAGCGCGATTATCTCCAAAAGCTAACGCCTGCCCAGAGCTGTTCTTAGCCATGTTATCCAATGGTAGGTGGATAACATGGCTAAGAGCATTTGATCGGTAATGCATGAATATCGCTGACTTTACAGCGATATTCATGCATTTCGGCCGATTTTTATCGCTTAGGAGACAAACCTTGATAATAGCAAAGCTCCTAAGCGATAAAAATCGGCGGAGCTCGGCGAAATTAATATTGCCGCTAAACCAACATAGCGATAATCATATGCCCCTTAGTTTTTCACTATTTCAATGCCTATCTCTCTCATAGGTTATCATGGGAGCTGCCTTGTAACATCTTACAAGCATATCTTCCAATTGGAAATAGATTGAGATTTGGAATTTGAGGGCTGTAAATTCACAATTAAAAAATACATTTTTTTAGTGAAGTTGGATTTAACATTGCGTGTGTGAAAATGCCACTTTTAGGGGCAGATTTATGTTGGGAATGCGCCACGTTTGCGTCACGCAGCTGCGGAGTAAACATGGCGCATCCCTACGACCCATTTACAACGGGACGCATCTAGGCAGATGCGTCACGTTGTAAAGCCCTGCGCCACTTGTGGGCGTTCCGGCGCAGGGTGGGCGTCCCGGGGCAGGTGCGCCTCGCAAAAGTGGCTGAGTGAAATCTCAGTCACTTTCAGGCCAATGCTGCGTCAAAACCCTGCGCCTGCTTGAAGCAGGCGTAGGTCTTGATGCAGCATTGTCAAGATGGGGCACCCCCAAGCCTTGCTGGAGCTGTGTCGCGCTTGCGACGCAACTCCAGCAATGCGTCACCTTTACGACACAGATGCGTCACACATCTGTGCCGTTTTTGCCCCATGGTGCGCCGCATTGTAAATGCGGCGCACCATGGGTGGCGGAGCAGCGGCGCAAGATAACTGGCGTATCCCTGGGGATGCGCCAGTTATCATAAATCTGTCCCTTAGTGTTTATGGAATTTGCTTCTGATGTAGATTGTAGCATGGGGTTGCACGATGGTACTCAGAATCACTTCAAGGAATAGTCAGTACATAGGTTTCCGCGCACTGGTGTCCACGCACCTCTTACCGACAGTGTTTCAGATAATGTGCTTGCGGCCTATCGTGTCAGTTAAATAAAAGCGAAGTGGCAGTCACACATAGAGCACAGGTGGATCTCTTGCTTTCACTTTTTTGCACATTATTGATTTCTTTTCACAATACTTCTCCACTTGATGAAGTTGGACTTGAGTTCACAACAAAAGTAAAAAAAAATGTTAACACATACTCACCTCTCGGGAAAAGGGCCACTTGACAACAAGTTTTCATGCAATTAATGATGATGTATACTTATTGCTGTTATGATTATTTTGTAGATTTTCCTGAAGAAGGGTGGCATTTTCCCCCGAAATGCATTGGGATTTATATTATCCACGCGTGTTATTTGTGATTGACATTTGAAGGTCAATTAACATTTTTGAGCATTTTACATTTGAATTAAAAAGAGACATCAATTAAGCAACAGAGTGATGGTGTGAAGTATATTCATCGGGATACTGTGATTAACTGACGTGTTGCTTTTAATTTTATTGAAACTCTGTTTCATGGATATGAATTAGTTAGACCAAGCAGATTGTGTATTAGACACTATTTGAGTGCTTTGTTGTAGTGCACTTTCTGTCTAAGACTTTTGTCCTAGTTTTTCCTTTCACTTTTAGAAAGTGGGCATTTTCTTGTTTTATCATTCTCTGCCTACCTGTGGAATCCAAGTCTGGGTTAGGATGACAGTTGGGCTGTATTTACATTCACTCTAGAGCGAGTTGAGGTGTACCTTGCATATCCTGATGGGCCATCACCAGGCTGATGAACCGTCCTGAGCTAGAGTGATGGGTGGAATTGTTACTGACACCTGAATAGGGCTGTGCTTGTCCGCACACAAAGCTGTCTCCATCCCTCTATAGTGTGTCTGGAGCTAGGTCAGGGAAAGGCAGAGTCTTATGTACTACAAAGACTTTCCTTTGAAGTGTGCCTACTTCAAAGGCAGAAAGGGGTAAAAGTATTGGATCACTGACATCCTGAAACAGAACACCTCTGGACTAAGGACTACCGCCAGGAAGAAGAGCTGAATGCTGTAGGAGGGAGTGATAATCTGCCTGGGCAGGCCTGCTGCTTGCTACTCCTATCCTGAGAGAGAAGGGACTGGACTTTGCTTTCTGAATCCTGCTTCCAAGTTTCTCCAACGGCTTGTGTGTGCTTGCATCCTGTTAAGAAATCTCAGGGCCATCAAACACTTCACCTGTTATGTTATTTATGTTATGTTATGTTAAAGGTATTTGTACAGCGCACGGTCACCAGGCGGTTTAATGGCGTTAGGAGCATCTTGTTAACATCACCTGTACTTCTTTTCTGAGAGTCCTGATTGCTAAGTTGTGGCAATTATAGTTTGTGGGCCCTTGGAATCATGTGGCCGTTGCTTCAACTCAAGAAAAGCAACACCGATGCAGTCAGCCAGGCCGCTGCCTGTGCCAGGGCCAAGGGTACGGGCCTTGAAGTGCACGATACACCACACTGACTTGTACTGCAGCCCAACCTTTCTGATGACAGTGCTTCCCACCAACACCGTTCTGCGGTGCCTGCACCAGATCCAAGGGCACAGCTTGTGAAGAGCATGATACACCGTTCCGACTTACAACACAGTCTCTGACGCAGAGTAACAACTTTGTTTTCATTGCTTTGATGGTACTGTTACTGGGAGTCTGTGTGGCTCCGTAGCAGGCCTGCTGTTCTCACAGTCAGCGCAGAACTATTGGATTAGTACCTGCCACGACATCGAGATAGCCCCAGTTGGAGCTATTCATTTCTAAGAGCTATATTTTTACAGTAAGCTTTTTAAAATTGATATCTTGATTTGTGTACATTGGATTTTTGCTGTTTTGGTTTTGTTATATTTCGATAAATATTGGGTATTTTTCCAAACTGGTGTGGACTCATTTTGTAGTGTTTGCACTGTGATACTGTGTGTGTATGTACCCATGCTTTACACATTGCCTCTGAGATAAGACTGACTAGTCGTGCCAAGCTACCCAGTGGGTGAGCAGGCGTTATCTTATCTGTGTGACTCCTGTTACCCTGAATAGAGTGAGGGTCCCTACTTGGACAGGGTGAAAACCAATGCTAACTAGAGACTTCATTTCTAACAAGGGTTAAATATAAATAGGGGAGTACCCGAAGTCTGGGAAGAAAGAAGTACAGGAGCAGGTTGGACATGCAGTGAATATGAAACTGGAAGTCTGCAAGGAAAACTATGTAAATAACACTAGCACAACACAAGTAAGGTTAAGGCAGGGAAACACCAGACAACTTATCATAAATGATAGTTTGTCACCTCCTCAGAAGTGATTTCTATGTGAGGTAAAAAAAGATCTGACAAGAAAATAAGTTGCTGATTAATCTCACAGAGTTCAGGGACACACCCAGCAGCTCCTAAGGAGATGGAGCGCTGGGACATTCTCTGTGCCAAAGGCACACACCTTAGAGTCTGCCACTCTTGAAAGCAATGAAAATCAGGAAAACAATATAAGCGCAGAACCCAAAGGAGAACAGAGGAAGGTACTGGGGCCAGGGAAATCTTGGATAAGGGTCAGGAATAGGACCGGAATGAACAGCAATTGAAACCGGCTCACTAACTAGAACAGGGCAGGAATATGCAAATAGGAACGGGAACATAGAATACCAGCCAAGGAAACAGCATATGCAAGACAGGTCTCTATGCGTACAGTCAGAACTAGGGACAAGGCAAACAGGGAAACATAGAAGCAGTATAAACTAAAGACAAACAAAACAGAGAAATAACCAATTAGAACAGGAACATAGTATCAAACAACAGCTAAAAGGGAAATCAATGACAAGCCTGGAACACAGCTGCAGGATCAAACAGAGAGCAAGAAGGCACTGCAGCGAGGCCGGTTATGAGTAGCTGCAGTCAGAGTTCACCAGGCAAAAATAGCAAGAGGCTCGGGGGAGCGGCTCAGGTGCAGGGAGAGAGTCAGGTGCAAGGGATCAACTTGGTTCAAGGAACCACGGAACCACAAATAAAAGGAAGGCAGAACTGGGACTTGGAATGTGGAAGACTGGGGAAACCAGCAAATGACAGGACTCAGGAAAACCTGGAGCTGAGTATAAAGTCAGACCCAAGAGAGCGGAACGCCCAGCATGCAGAATGTTAAGAGGCCAGAAAGCTGTAAGATCCAAGAACCAAGACAGAGCATAGAATATCAACTCCGGGATGTGATTAGGGTAGGGTTTGGAGACAGAAAAGATTACAGTGACCAAGATGCTTCGGGAAGGTAGAGCAGACGCCTGGACTGGAATATGAAGTGTATCTGGGAATACAAGGTGTAGACGGGGATATATTCCTATTGAGAGATAAAGGCAAGACTTGTAGTCTAACGAGGGCATAATATTCTACATATATATAAAAACGAAAGTATGTCTGTTTGTCCTTTATGCATTACTACACCATTCATCCGATCGCCATGAAACTTTGGGAAGTTGTTGAGTACACTTGCGCGAAGGTTTCTGGCAAAAAAAAAAAAGCATTAAAAAAAATAATAATAATACATTTGTTAAAAGTTGTTGAGTACACTGCCGCGAAGGTTTCTGGCAAAAAAAAAAAAAGAAAAATGTGTTAAATATCGGCCCCCTGGCCCCCCAGGGACCTCATAATCTTTCCAATACTGAACATTTACAGTTTACGGTGCGACTCGCTTTTGCAATGACCATCAACAAAGCAACAAAGCACAAGGACAATCGCTGCAAGTGTGTGGACTAGATTTGGAGAATCCGTGCTTCTCACATGAACAACTGTATGTGGCCAGCTTAAGCATCGGAAAACCTTCTGATTTATTCGTGTACGCACCAGACGAAAAAACAAAAAATATTGTGTATCCACAAGCACTCGAACAAATAAACAGAATTAAAACAACACTTTAAAATGTTTTCCATATTAAAATGAATAAGTTTCAATAAAAATGACACAATGTAAATTGAATGTTATCATAACAAGTTTCCTTAAATTCCCTTTCTTCTGAGATCACAGCAACGCGCGACGGGTAAGCTAGTAGGAAATAAAACTTCAAAGTAAGAGAAAAAGAGAAGAGAACCCTGCAAACTCTACGACAAAGTCTCAAAAATGTAAATGTGATCACTCATTCACCCACCTGGAGGAGGGTGGTCATCTCACATGAGTGGGTGTATAAGGACTTATGCATACTTGTTCATTGGTAGGCCACCGGTGCATAAGTGTGGATGAGGAATGTGGAGTCGGAGAGAATTTGCCCCAATCAAGATTCATCTATCACACATAATCTCTGTCCCAAGAACTCTTCATAAGATCTGTAAGGTAAAAGACACTGTCTCGGCCACATACTCAGAATGATGGTGGCCACCTGGCAAATAAAGTCTACACTGCATCGAAGCACGTCCTGGATACCTAGCAGTATGCATACTGGAAGGAGTGCATGGGTGGATATTTCCAGTCAATGGCCGCCTTGGAGCATCACAACTCTTTGCCATAAAAGTTTGTTCACAGCTTATTAGGTGATGTATATGTGTCCTTGTCCTTATCTCTGCCAGATACCCCAACCATATGATTATTATAAGCCCAAAGACTTGAGGTGGATTCCAACCTTCCCCTCCTCACAGCGAGAATCACTGCTGTTTTTTGCTTCTAGTGTGCTCCGTGTGAGAAGTTGGCCTGATATATGCTGCTCACTAGTTCTAGTGATCACCTTGTATCAGTCCAAACAACCCTTATGGTGATTGGTTGTAAGTCAACCTTATAGACCAGCTATCCTAATGGTAGTGATGGAGCCTAGAAACTAAAATTCTTTATAAATGATGTCATAATCCACTATCACACTTACCAATCTACCAGGCCCATAAACATAGTGAATGAGGTGAATGGATTCTATATGTTGAGTAACTTTTAGCAATAAACTATCTACAAAAACAAGACCAGCTTGTCATTTTGAAAAGTTAATTTTTTTAAAGTTCATAAGTAAAATCTTTAATAACTCACTTTATTAAAATCAAACATTTAGTTTTATTAATTCAAATCACATTAATCATTGGCACAATGTAAGCTGTCAGAATTAATCAAAATAATGAATTTAAGAAATCATTAGCTTTTCCTCCAAGTTAAAGTTCAAACCTGAAAGGGAAACAAATAATAAACAGTTGCATGCTTACACTCTCCCAAGGCAATCCGACAGCGCTTCGCCCCTCTGGAAAAGACAGCCCCGAACCCCACAAGAGAGCCAATTTTATATCATTTTTTGCTCTCAAAACTAACTAAATGTTATTATTTAGGAAAGTTCAGCACTGTGATTGGTTTATGGCCATCAGGCCACCTCAGCTACCAGTCCAGAGAATATGCGCGTCACCGTGCCATTGTCCATTCAGAGTGACAACAACTTCCGAGGCATTTGCAACAAAAAGTTGCCAATCCACTTCCACCAGAGCTCGGCAGATTCACGCTTGTCACTTCCTTGGCCTTGAATAGGAACAACCAGAGCAGTCCATGGAATAAACTCCATTTAAAAGTCTTTCTTTAATAAAAGTCTGAGCCACGAGAAGCAAGTTCAATAACCTCTTGCAAAGTTTTTTTTTTCTTTCAACGTGCAGCTTGGCTCAGCTTCTGCTCAGTTCAGGCCGACCAATTTTTCTCCAAGCAAGAACTAGGCCTCAGCTCACTCTTGAGCTATTATTTAAACAAACACAAAAGAGTGATTAATTCAAGTAAAGCAAACCCTTATGTACCACCCAGTCCCTTATTAATTATTAATTAACCCACTAATAAAAACATTTAGCAAAAGCAAACATTTAAAGCAGCACACAAAATGACCACCATTCTTCATGTAGTCCAGCTTTATGATTCTGAAAGAATAAAAAGATAATTAAATGACACAGACAGACAATACACAACATAAGACTTACATATAAGCACATATAAAAGCACATGCCATAAATGATCAGCTGCATGTTAATGGTGACAAAGACAATAGGACAGACATAATAAACAGGACAATATTAATAATGTGTTACAAAAACAGACTTGCAAATGCAACAAAAAGCACATGTAATTAGTTTCCCGCGTGTTCATGTGTGGTGCAAACTTAATCTAGGTTGGATTAGTAAAATAAATCATGCAACAGTGCATTAATTAGTCAGTTAATGTTATGGGGAATTGAATCCACAAGCCAGAATAAAATATTTTCTGCAGCCCGCTTTATCAATAGCATGGACAAAAGCAGTCTTTAGGCTAAACTCTTTTGGCATGTGAAGCCAGCTGTTTTACCACATATAACCCCTTGAATACCAAGTGAAAGGACACCACACAGGTTGTTATGAAAATAAACAAGTATTTATTAACTAACATACACCTCTGCACTCTTTATAAGGTCAGAGGGCTAAGCACATGACAAACTCTTAGGAAAAATACGTTTAAGTTGCACGATTTACAATGGTGCCCTAGGGGCCCGACAAACCATATACTAAGTAAGTGGAATGTGAAAGTCAATCAAAGGAATGGAGCTGTCCAGTGGCTGTAGGATCGCTGGGACCACGCTATACTAACTTGAGGTAAGTACTAGGAGGCCCATGGAACGCGTGTGCAGAGTGTGAACTCACACGCGAGATGCGTACAAACGTCTATGGGCAGTACAGTTTTAAGAAAAGGTGAGTACGGACATCCCTGACTAGATAGGACCAAAACGACTGTGGAACTGGACACTAGGAGAGTTAAGCTACCCGTGAGCACCAAAATGCTGCGGGTGCATAGGTGCCAAGTTGTGTCGGGTTCCGGCGTTGAAGTCTATGGAGCCTGGAGGAAAAGATGCTGCAGGCGGTCAGGAGGAAGACGTCCGGTGTGATCCAAGGATGGATCAGTGAAGAGAAGAACCTGAAAGCAGAGGGGACAATGTTCAAAGTCACTAGCCAGTGACTGGGGTGGAAACAGGAGTGGAACTAGATGTTGTCGTCGCGATCAGGTGAAGGTGGACGCTTGTCTCTGCAGCCACGTGGACCAGGTGGTGTCTTCAATGACCAGGATGGAGGCACGAGCTGTCCCACGCAGGCTCTCGCTGTCGGCGGTGTCGTCTTCGGATTCGGAGTCAACAGGCCTTGGCAAAGGCAACCCACGCGGTGAGTGGAAACGGCGGAGGGACCGGGGTGCTCCTCTTTTGGAAGGAAGCAAGGGCCAGTCTGGAGCAACCAGACCAGCAGTGAAGTTGTCGGAGTTCGTCATCTAGGAGGCCACTAGCCAGCCGGCAAGTGACCAGACAATGCGTCGAGCAGCAAACAGGCAGAAGGGCCCCACGCAGATCTTGTGGATGCTGGAGGGCTGGTCTTCGGTGCAGGAGCTGCTCGGGGGTCGGGGCTTCTCAGTCCCCAAAGAACTTGGACGAGGATGCCTCTGAAGTCGTGCTGGAGCGAAGTGCTGCTTCTTTCAAGATGGCCGGTCCCACGTGTCTCGTCGCACCCACGGATCTCAGCTGTGCTGCAGATGTATGTAGAGGTCGGAGAGGTCTGGGAATCCGGGCCTCATTGGGCTCTGAAGTCTGGATCCTCAAGGGAAGACAACAAAGGGAAGCCGCTGGACGCTGATGGTGCCTGCTTGTGCATGGGGGGACACTCCTTGCCCACAAGGGAGATTTCTTCTGTGGAGCAGGATGTCGAAGTCCAGAGATTCTTCTTGTAAAGTTGTTCAGGATAATCTAATTTGGAATGGGACCAGCTCCTACCTGTATTCAGCTAAAGGGGGCTGCACTACGACTAGGTCACTCCTCTGGGTGGGACCAGGAAGGGGGGTGGTTACACCCCCTATCCTTTGTCCGGTCTTGAGCCAGCTCTGGGGCTGGAGTGCCCCAGGAACTGGTTTAGACCGGTGTATGCACAGGGACACCTTGTGTGCCCCAGGCATGTCTCATTCCTTTCAGCCCTGTCATACCTAATACACAAAATCCTGTCTCGGGTGGTGCTAGCACCTCCCAAGGCAGGAAACCCTTTGTCCGAGCCTCACTCGCTGGAAGGACTCCCAGCAGCAGGAGGTCAGACTTGTGTCTGTGGTGGCAGCATCCATTTTGTGATGCTGAGGCTCGAGTTAACTTTAACCGGGGTTCACAGTTACATACATGTCGTGTCCCTCTAGAAGGGTGGAATGCTACCCCCGTCGCCAGAATTGGTGAGGGGGTAGTCTTCCAATTCGTATGACACCTTACTCGACATGTTTTGATAATGCTATACCAAAGTTAGCATTTAACCGCGAGGATTATAATGCACTTAAGAGTATATGGTATAGCGTTATCATGGAACAGCTATTAGGACTTGGTTCCGCAAGCTGCAAACGGGCTCAGCTCATGCCAGAGCACCATCTCACATAATTCCAAGCACTCTGCCTTCAGGATTGATAAGGCCTTCCATAGGAGGGACTGATAGGAATATATGTGTCCATTTTAGGTTTAGATATAGGGAACTATATCTAAAGCAAAGGGTGATTACACCACCTTGCCCCAGCTGTCATGCAGCCAGTTGTGTCTGTTTAGATGGCCAGCCAGGGGTGGCATAATACATGCTTCAGCCCCTGGTAGGCCCTGGGTACACCTATGCCCTGGATACCTAAGGTATTCTGTACAGGGACTGATAAGGAGGCCCAGTACCAATTGGTAAATGCACCTAAGGTACATGGTTGTCAATTTAGAGAGAGAACAGCTAGGCTGTGGGTCTGATTAGCAGGCCCACAGCAAGGGAAAGTCGTAAACCAGTGAAGCAAAAAGCAAAAATCGGGGGTGACCATAGGATTGCAGACCCTACTCTCCTACATAACCCCCCCCAAACTTAGGGACATTAAACTAACCTTGACCAGGTGAGTCTTCTTGTTCTAAGTGGAAGTACCTGGAGAGACCATCTGCATTGCCATGGTCAGTCCCTGGTCTGTGCTCCACTGTAAAGTCCATCCCCTGTAGGGAGATGGACCACCTAAGAAGTTTGGGGTTTTCACCCTTCATTTGATTTAGCCATAAGAGGGGCTTATGGTCGGTCTGAATCTTGAAGTGAGTACCAAACAAGTATGGCCTCAACTTCTTCAGGGCCCAAACCACAGCAAAGGCCTCCCTCTCACTAGCTGACCAACGTTTCTCTCTAGGGGTCAGCCTTCTACTTATAAAAGCAATGGGCTGGTCATGACCATCAATATTCAGTTGAGATAGAACAGCTCCGACACCCAACTCAGAAGCATCTGTTTGGACAATGAATGGTTTGGAGTAGTCTGGACTCTTGAGAATAGGTGCAGTGCACATGGCCTGCTTTAGGTCATCGAATGCCTTTTGACAGCTAACTGTCCACTGAACTTTCTTTGGCATTTTCTTACTTGTCAGGTCATTAAGTGGAGTCACAATGGTTCCATAATTTCTGACAAATTTCCTATAGTAGCCAGACAGGCCCAAGAAAGCTCTGACCTGTGTCTGGGTGGTTGGAGGAGCCCAGTCCTTTATGGCCTGTATCTTGCTCTCCAAAGGTTGAACTTGGCCTCCACCTACAAGGTGGCCCAAGTATACAACTTGACTCTGCCCTATCTGGCACTTAGTAGCCTTGATAGTGAGGGCCTGCCTTTTGCAGGGCCTCCAAAACTTTCCTCAGGTGGATCAGGTGATCCTCCCAGGTGGAGCTAAAGACAGCAATATCATCTAGATATGCTGCAAAGAAGTCATCCAGCCCAGAGAGAACTTGGTTCAACAAGCTTTGAAAAGTGGCAGGTGCATTTTTCAAACCAAAGGGCATCACCACAAACTGGTAATGACCTCCTGGGGTAGAAAATGCTGTTTTGGCCTTGGCATCCTCAGCTAACCTGATTTGCCAATAACCAGCTGTCAGGTCAAATGTACTCAAGAATTTGGCAGAAGCCAATCTGTCAATGAGTTCATCTGCTCTTGGTATTGGATGAGCATCTGTCTTAGTGACAGCATTGAGACCCCTGTAGTCTACACAAAACCTCATCTCTCTCTTACCATCCTGGGTGTGAGGTTTTGGCACTAGGACTACAGGACTAGCCCAAGGGCTCTCTGAGGGTTCAATGACTCCCAATTCCAACATCTTTTGTACTTCTTGCTTTATGCAGTCCCTGACGTGGTCAGGTTGCCTGTAGATTTTACTCTTTACAGGCAGACTGTCACCAGTTACCACCTCATGGGTGCACCAGTTTGTCTGACTGGGTGTCAGAGAGAACATTTGTCTAAAGGATTGAAGAACCTGTTTACAATCCTCTTGTTGATGTTCAGAGAGGCTGTCAGAAAAGACTACACCATCTACTGACCCATCATCAGGGTTCGGAGTGAGCAGGTGTGGGAGAGTGTCACTCTCTTCCTCCTGTCCCTCATCTGTAGCCATGAGCAAGCCCATGTCTTCCCTGTTGACAAATGCCTTCAGCCTGTTCACACGAAGTACTCTGTGAGGGCTCCTGGGAGTTCCAAGGTCCACCAGGTAGGTGACCTCTCCCTTTTGCTCAATAATGGTATGGGGTCCAGACCACTTGTCTTGGAGAGCTGCTGGGGCCACTGGCTCCCACACCCACACCTTCTGTCCTGGGTGATACACAGTCAGGACAGCCTTTTGGTCATGCCAAGCTTTTTGAAGTTCTTGGCTGGCCTCCAGGTTTTTAGATGCCTTCTCCATGTACTCTGCCATCCTGGAGCGGAGACCAAGTACATAGTCCACAATATCCTGTTTAGGCTTTTTGAGAGGTAACTCCCATCCTTCCTTCATAAGACATAGGGGTCCTCTTACAGGATGCACAAACAGAAGCTCAAAAGGGCTGTAGCCAACCCCCTTCTGTGGGACCTCTCTGTAAGCAAACAGAAGGCAGGGTAAAAGGATGTCCCATCTTTGCCTAAGCTTTTCAGGTAACCCTTTTATCATCCCTTTTAGGGTTTTGTTGAATCTCTCCACAAGCCCATTGCACTGTGGATGATAGGGTGTGGTAAATGTGTAATTTACTCCACACTCCTTCCACATGGTAGTCAAGTATACTGAGATAAAGTTTGCACCTTTGTCAGAGACAACCTCCTTAGGAAACCCCACTCTGGAGAAAACTCCAAGTAGGGCCCTGGCCACAACAGGAGCTGTAGTGGTCCTAAGGGGAATAGCTTCTGGATACCTGGTGGCATGATCCACTACCACCAGTATAAATCTGTGCCCAGATGCTGTTGGGGGGTCCATTGGTCCAACAGTGTCAATCCCCGCTCTTTCAAAGGGTACCCCCACCACAGGTAGTGGTATAAGGGGGGCCTTTGTTGTGCCACCTGATTTGCCACTGGCTTGACAGGTGACACATGAGCGACAAAACTCTTTAGTGTCTTCAGACATATGGGGCCAGTGAAAGTGTGGGGCAAGCCTGTCCCAAGTCTTGTTCTGGCCTAAGTGACCTGCAAGGGGAATTTCATGGGCCAAGGTGAGAAGGAAACCTCTCAGAGACAAGGGGATGACAAGCCTCCTGGAAGCACCAGGCTTGGGGTCTCTTGCCTCAGAGTAAAGGAGTCCATCATCCCAGTACACTTTATGGGCACCTGTGGCATTCCGTGCAGCCTCAGCAGCAGCCTGATGTCTGAGGGGTTCAAGAGATGAACAGTCTAATTGAGCCTGCCTTAAGTCTGCCCTGGAAGGTCCCCCTGTCCCAAGGAACTCAACCTGTTCAGGTTCAAGCTCCCCCTCTAGGACAGTTCCTTCTGGGGTCTGTAGGTCAGCCTCCTGTGAGGGCTGATCCTCTACCTGAGGCAAGGGGGAAGGCACAGCCTTAACCCGTCTGCTCTTACTCTTGGTTAGTGTCTGGTCCATTGTTCCAGGATTCAGCACTAGTTCAGCTGGGCATTTCTTGGCCTGTGACCTAGTCACAGCAAGGACATGGGCTGACAAACCTAACATTTCCACATGAGTCCTATACTCCACATCTGACCATAAGGAGGATTCCAAATCATTGCCCAAAAGACAGTCCACTGGGTGGTCTGAACTAACAACAAATGTAAATGTAAATGTAGTTGAGCTTATATAGCGCACAGCTACCCGCAGTGGGTGTCCCGGCGCTTGCTTAGGGAACCCGTCCTGATATTCCCCTGTGTGATAGCCCCAGCGGGTATCCACAAGGTGAAAGTCAGGCATCCCGCCGCGAGGGGCCGTTGTGGAGATTAAGCAAGCTATTGCCCAGAGTCGCAGAGTGTGAACCCGTGAGTCGAGAAGGCACCGGAGCGAGAATTATCGAGTCCGTGGAATTTTTAGCCCAAGACCCGCCGAGGCAGGGAATTGAACCCTGGTCCAGGACCGATCTCAGCTTCCGGGTCTGCCACCTCTAACCCCTGAGCCACACTTCTCCACAACAACCCTTTTGAGGCCATTTACCCCTCCCCAGGAGAAGTTAACAAGTGCCATACTATGGGTGGTAGTGACATTGCTAGAATTGGTCACTAGGTAGTCTGAACCTAGTATTACCTGATCAGGGTTCCCAAAGTTTGGTGTCACCATAGTGACACTGGCACAAGTGTCCATGTAGGCCTGAGCCAATTTTCCATTGATTAAAGGCGTTTGCCTGTACTTGCCCAGGGTACTGGGACTTATTGTAGGGGTCATATCCATGTCCCCAGTGCAAACAAGAGCAGCCTGAGTGGGTATCCTGACTAGGTCAGAACTCCCCTAAGATACCAAGGTTAACCCCACTATAGCCTTTGGAGGAACACTACCACTACTAACTGAACTAGGGGTTGCAGGTGCCTTAGGGGCAGTAGTGGTAGGAGATTGGCCTTTCTTGGTGCACTCACTAAACCAGTGAGTATTACTTTTACAGTATTGGCACCATGGTTTCTTCTGACCATTATTCTTCTTCTTTTGGGAATTCTGGGTCCCACCCTCCTTAGATTGTTGGGGCCCTGTTGAAGACTTCTGGTCATTTTGCTTATTCTCATTACCCTTCTGGTCTGCTTTCTTCTGGCCACCACCCTGGTTCTGCTGCTTGACCCTTGTCCTGACCCATCTGTCTGCCTTCTTTCCCAATTCTTGGGGAGAGGTCAGATCTGAGTCAATAAGGTGCTGATGCAACAACTGATTCTGACAATTACTTAAGATTTGCTCTCTCATAATTAGATTATACAATCCTGTGTAATCAGTAACTTTACTTCCCAGTAACCAGCCTTCAAAAGCCTTAGTGGCACAATCAACAAAGTCAGCCCAATCCTGAGACAGAATTTTCTGGGTGTCCCTGAACAGCAACCTGTACTGCTCAGTTGTTAAGCCAAACCCATCAATCAGTGTGTTCTTCAGGACTTGGTAATTGTTAGCATCCTCAGCTCTAGTAGTTAGGAGCTTATCTCTACCTTTACCTTTAAAGGAGAGCCACAATATAGCTGCCCACTTACTCTGGGGGATGCACTGGACAGTGCAGGCCCTCTCCAAAGCAGTCATCCATTTGTGGATGTCATCCCCTTGTTTAAAGGGGGACACTATTTTACTCAGGTGTCTAGTATCAAAACTCCTGTCTTTATCTCTAGGGATAATGCTGCCACCAGTGGGGTCTGCCCCACTCAATTTCTGCTCTCTGGCAAAGGCAAGTCTTTCTTTGGCAAGGGCAAGTTCTTCCCTCTCAATCCTCAGATTGACTTCCCTCATCTTAGCTTCATGCTCCCTTCTCTGAGGGGATGTCATCCCTCTCTGAGAAGATGCCTGAGAGCAGCGACGGCTCGTGGAGGGAGTTACGGTGGGGCAGGAGGGCGGGGAGGGGGAGGGGCAGGGCGGAGGTTGCTAAAAACCGGCATATGGATAATTGCAGGTAAGTAAACAATTTAATTAATAAAACGAATTTCGTAGCTCGCACTGCATTGCATTTTGCGATGCAAGGCGCACTACGATATTCGTTTTATTAATTAAATTGTTTACTTACCTGCAATTATCCATATGCCGGTTTTTAGCAACCTCCACCCTGCCCCTCCCCCTCCCCACCCTCCTGCCCCACCGTAACTCCCTCCACGAGCCGTCGCTGCCTGAGAGACATGGGTGTGAACAGATCTGTTAGAGCCTCTGGATAGAGACCTAACTCGTCTATTCCCAAGGTTAAGCCTGCCTGAGGATGGGCCTGGGGGTCCCCCATTTCCATTCTCAAGTATGCTTAAGTTGGCCCTGGTAAGTCTGCTGACTCCTCCCTGACCATGGTGTACCTCACCATCAGATGAGTCTCCATCTCCCTCCACTTCATCAGTTTCAGGGAAATTGGAGTCCTCTTCTAGTGGGGGTATGTTCCCCTCTGTAGGGTCAGATGGGCCTGGATTAGAAGCCCTTCTGGCATCTAATGTCTCTAAGAGACCTATCAGAAAAGGAATTGTAGGGTTAGAACCCTGTTTTAATTTCCTGGAGGTACACAATTGTCTCATCTCCTGGAAGCTAAGGGCTGCTTATCTTGACACGACCTGTGGAGGGTCAACTGTCACAAGGGGAGTCACTATGTTCTCTCCTGTGATAGACATGCTTTTCTAGTGAGGTGTAAGTGGTGCACTTACATACACTATGGGTTTACCTACTGATCCCTTGCTAAGGGTTGTAGTCAGGGTGTGCTACTCCCTTTCTACTACAACAGCTGGTTCAGTAGAACTCAGAGTATTTCTAAGCTTGTTATATGTACCTATGGTACCTTATGTGATCTTTCAAATGATATCTTCAAGATTATATTTGGTAAAAACAACAGCAAGCTCAAATCCCAACCGCTGCACACCAATGTGAGAAGTTGGCCTGATATATGCTGCTCACTAGTTCTAGTGATCACCTTGTATCAGTCCAAACAACCCTTATGGTGATTGGTTGTGAGTCAACCTTATAGATCAGCTATCCTAATGGTAGCATGGACAAAAGCAGTCTTTAGGTTAAAGTCTTTTGGCATGTGAAGCCAGCTGTTTTACCACATATAACCTCCTTGAATACCAAGTGAAAGGACACCACACAGGTTGTTATGAAAATAAACAAGTATGTATTAACTAACATACACCTCTGAACTCTTTATGAGGTCAGAGGGCTAAGCACATGACAAACTCTTAGGAAAAATACGTTTAAGTTGCACGATTTACAATGGTGCCCTAGGGGCACGACAAACCATATACTAAGTAAGTGGAATGTGAAAGTCAATCAAAGGAAAGGAGCTGTCCAGAGGCTTTAGGATCGCTGGGACCATGCTATACTAACTTGAGGTAATACTAGGAGGCCCACGGAACGGGTGTGCAGAGCGTGAACTCACACATGAGATGCGTATAAACGTCTATGGACAGTACAGTTTTAAGAAAAGGTGAGTACGGACGCCCCTGACTAGATAGGACCAAAACGACTGTGGAACTGGAACTAGGAGAGTCAAGCTACCCTTGAGCACCGAAATGCTCGTGTTACCTCACCCACGGGCTGCGGGTGCATAGGTGCCAAGTCGTGTCGGGTTCCGGCGTTGAAGTCTATGGAGCCTGGAGGAAAAGATGCTGCAGGCGGTCAGGAGGAAGATGTCCGGTGTGATCCAAGGATGGATCAGTGAAGAGAAGAACCTGAAAGCAGAGGGGACAATGTTCAAAGTCACTAGCCAGTGACTGGGGTGGAACCAGGAGTGGAACCAGATGTCGTTGTCGCGATCAGGTGAAGGTGGACGCTTGTCTCTGCAGCCATGTGGACCAGGTGGTGTCTTCGACAACCAGGATGGAGGCACGAGCTGTCCCACGCAGGCTCTTGCTGTCGGCGGTGTCGTCTTCGGATTCGGAGTCCACAGGCCTTGGCAAAGGCAACCCACGCGGTGAGTGGAAATGGCGTCTGGAGTGGACCAGGAGGGTCCAGGGTGCTCCTCTTTTGGAAGGGAGCAAGGGCCAGTCTGGAGCAACCAGACCAGCAGTGAAGTTGTCAGAGTTCGTCGTCTAGGAGGCCACTAGCCAGCCGGCAAGTAACCAGACAACGCGTCGAGCAGCAAACAGGCAGAAGGGCCCCACACAGATCTCGTGGATGCTGGAGGGCTGGTCTTCGGTGCAGGAGCTGCTCAGGGTCGGGGCTTCTCAGTCCCCAAAGCACTTGGACGAGGATGCCTCTGAAGTCGTGCTGGAGCGAAGTGCTGCTTCTTTCAAGATGGCCGGTCCCACGTGTCTCGTCGCACCCACGGATCTCAACTGTGCTGCAGATGTAGGTAGAGGTCGGAGAGGTCTGGGAATCTCAGTCTCATCGGGCTCTGACGTCTTCTGTGGAGCAGAATGTCGAAGTCCAGAGTTTCTTCTTGTAAAGTTGTTCAGGATAATCTAATTTGGAATGGGACCAGCTCCTACCTGTTTTCAGCTAAAGGGGGCTGCACTACGACTAGGTCCCTCCTCTGGGTGGGACCAGGAAGGGGGGTGGTTACACCCCCTATCCTTTGTCCTGTCTTGCGCCAGCTCTGGGGCTGGAGTGCCCCAGGAACTGGTTTAGACCGGTGTATGCAAAGGGACACCTTGTGTGCCCCAGGCATGTCTCATTCCTTTCAGCCCTGTCCTACCTAATACACAAAATCCTGTCTGGGGTGGTGCTAGCACCTCCCAAGGCAGGAAACCCTTTGTCCGAGCCTCCCTCGCTGGAAGGACTCCCAGCAGCAGGAGGTCAGACTTGTGTCTGTGGTGGCAGCATCCATTTTGAGATGCTGAGGCTCGAGTTAACTTTAACCGGGGTTCACAGTTACATACATGTCGTGTCCCTCTAGAAGGGTGGAATGCTACCACCGTCACCAGAATTGGCGAGGGGGTAGTATTCCAATTCGTATGACACCTTACTCGACATGTTTTGATAATGCTATACCAAAGTTAGTATTTAACCGCGAGGATTATAATGCACTTAAGAGTATATGGTATAGCGTTATCATGGAACAGCTATTAGGACTTGGTCCAGCAAGCTGCAAACAGGCTCAGCTCATGCCAGAGCATCATATCACATAATTCCAAGCACTCTGCCTTCATGATTGATAAGGCCTTCCATAGGAGTGACTGATAGGAATATATGAGTCCATTTTAGGTTTAGATATAGGGAACTATATCTAAAGCAAAGGGTGATTACACCACCTTGCCCCAGCTGTCGTGCAGCACGTTGTGTCTGTTTAGATGGCCAGCCAGGGGTGGCATAATACATGCTTCAGCCCCTGGTAGGCCCTGGGTACACCTATGCCCTGGATACCTACGGTATTCTGTACAGGGACTGATAAGGTGGCCCAGTACCAATTGGTAAATGCACCTAAGGTACATGGTTGTCAATTTAGAGAGAGAACAGCTAGGCTGTGGGTCTGATTAGCAGGCCCACAGCCAGGGAATGTCGTAAACCAGTGAAGCAAAAAGCAAAAATCGGGGGTGACCATAGGATTGCAGACCCTACTCTCCTACACTCCGGTTGTGACATTGTCAGTGCAGCTGTGTTGCACCTGCCTTTTAGGCAGTCTGGCACCGCCTGATGGGCCAGCTTCAAGGGACCACAGCGGGAGTTGTTTGTTTTGCTCCCCATGAGCTGTGATGGGTCAGAATAAACAGCCCACACTTTAGCCCCATCACATTGGCCTATTTGACAGTGTCAGGCTGCCAGACTGCCCAAATTCCAGTCCAATACTGAAGTACAGTGGTCATCAAGGAGCATAATTTAGAAATGTCTAGGGATTCTGTATGCTTACCATGGTCTTCCAGAACCCCCTATTGTAATTAGTGTAGTGGCCGGCTCAGCTCAAGGAGGCCAATAGGAATGGCCCATTTTTTAAGCTCGTGGTTGACCACTAGAAACATTTTTCTCTTCAATTTGCAGACGTCTGCCACGATGAAGATCGTATGGTCTTCATAGAAAAGGGGTCTATGCTTTTTCTTTGAAACTGTGATGATCTGTCTAGGTTGTTGGGCATACCTCAAATCGGTACCCTGTGTGTACCATAGAATTCAAGGGAAGGTTTGCAAAAAGGTCTCTCTCAAGGAGCTCATGAAAGAGGGGCCTAAATAACCAGCTATCTCCTTCTCCATTAATCATCACCCCAATATTGTCTCTATCACTCCTGCCCTCCAGATCTATGGTCTTCTGCAGCATCTGCAGTTCTGACATTAAAGATGACTGTTCAAGCAGGTCTTCGGCCAGAGCTAAGTGTCTGTCAGTAGCATCAACCTGTGTCTAGAAGGAGGCTATGTCAGCACATACTGATTTGATCTCCTCATTTGTCTGCACTTCTCCCTCTACTGCTCTGATGGACGTTTGGGTGGAATTGAGTTCTCTCAATATGGAGTTCTATATTGCCGCTGACATTGTAGTTGAGCATTGAGGCAAGTTGTCCTTTTTTCAGAAGTCTTTGTGAAAAAAGAAATGCCTCTGACTTTTTGCTCCTGACATGAGGTCTCAACCCCGAGCTTCCAAGCAGCATGAGTGTTCACCAATTGTTGCACACAGAGTGATTACAACAGTAATAGTAAAACAGGCCAATGATGGATAATGTATCTTACATTAGGTGGAATCTAGGAGTGCACACTAATGTGAACACTAAAGGGCAATATCTTAGTAAGTAGTACAGTTATTCAGAGGTGTTATGTAACCAAAGCCATGCAAAATACCATTGCTCAGCCTTGAGGTAATCATGTAACCCCACGTGTAGTGCCATCATATGATGTCTGATCCCTCTGAATTCCCAAAAATTGACATAACACAGCCTTTGATCCAACAAAAACTACTTAAAAGGGTAGTAAAGCAAATCCTAGGGTCACAAGAGGGAGCATGGGTCACAGTTGCAATCCTTATTAATAACTAAATACACTGAAAAAATACCCAGAAAACACTTCAACCCCCATCTCAAATGATACCAAGAAAACAGTAATTCAGGCCCTAATTACTTCCAGACTTGATTATGGACATGTTTTATATTTGGCCCTGCCGAAATATCTCTTGAGCAGTTTGCAAGTGGTTCAGAATGCGGTGGCCAGTTTAATTCTCAGCCTCGCTCCTAGAACCCGTATGCCCCCACACTTAGAGGCCCTTCATTGGCTTCATGTGAAAAAAGGATCCAATTCAAGGCACTGGTCCTGGCACATAAGGCCCCACATGGAAATGTTCTTTAGGAGGAGGCTGTCTCTCTATGCCCCTCCTAGGACATTACGGTTGTTTTCTAGTCACCTGGCCACCATTCCCAGCATACGCCGGGCTTGAAGCGGTGCCAGATCTTTCTCTTATCTTGGTGCCCAAGCTTGGAATCACTCCCGCTGGCAGTTAGGGGCCACTTCGGAACTTTCCATTTTCAGGAAGCAACTAAAATCCTGGCTATTCAGTGAATTAAGTGATTTCGTCCAGTTGGGTGTGAAGACTTACTGTCAGTGCCAGGACAGTTCCAGAGTAGCCATGCAAACTATAAGTGCCGTTTTCATTAATTAATTAATTAATTCATTCATTCATTCATTCACTGTGGTTTGACACAGTGAACCACAGTCTTCTAATCAAATGCCTCTTTTCCTTAGGTATAGAAGACAAGGCACTTAAGCTCTTTCAATATTTTCTTTCAGATAGAGAGCAATTTGTAGAACTAAATGGCATTAGATACTCTCATTTTGAACTACCTTGTGGGGTACCTCAAGGGTCAGCACTGAGTCCAACCCTCTTTAACTTGTATGTAACACCTTTAGTGCAACTGATTAAAAGCTGCGGTTTCACGTTAGTCTCCTATGCTGATGACACCCAGATTGTGGTGTCTGCCACAGAAGATCTAGAAAGGACTGCCAATTGCCTCCATGACTGCATGCAACAAATTGGGAGATGGATTTCAAGTAACTGTCTGAAATTGAACTCAGATAAAACCGAAGTTCTGCTAGTTGAGTATTGTTCTGGTCCCCAAACTGTTGTCCCCAGGAACTAGGACCTCTCCCGACCCCTGTTGCTAAAGTAAAAAATTTGGGATTTCATTTTGATAACAAACTCTCTTTTGAAGGACACGCAAACACCATTACTTCATCCTGTTTTCTAATGCTTAAAACACTCAGAATTTCTTTTCCATTTATTTCAATGGACTTGCGCAAGGTAATGATCTCTGCACTTGTCTTTTTAAAAATTGATTACCGCAGTGGGCTACTAGTTAGTGTGCACAAGCTACAGATGGTTCAAAATGCAGCAGCAAGACTACTTCTCGGGATTCCTAAATGTCAATCTGTCTCCCACACTCTCCCCTTACTCCACTGGTTTCCGGTGAAGAAGCGGGTGGAGTTCAAATCTCTCTGTATAGCTTTCAAGGGCCTGCACCTCAAGAGCCCGGAATCCATAGGGCAGGTATTCCAGTACTATATACCTTCAAGATCACTTAGCTCTTCATCCTTGGCTAATTTGGTTGTTGCTAAAGTTAAGAAAGCCACTAGGGGTGGTAGAAGCTTCGTCGTGGCTACTGCCAAACTATGGAATTCCATGCCCTAGTACTTAAAAAACAAACTAACTTATTGACCTTTGAAAAGCCCTTAAGACGTGGCTATTTAACAAATAGATCCATACCTCACATCCTCTGTCTATTGTCCTTCCTGGTTAGGTTTCTTTTTGGCTCCTCTGCCAAAAATCTTCAGCACCATACACCTTCGGGTAGTGCAGCACTTTATAAATTGTAATTTCATTTAATTTCATTCATTCATTCATGAAAACCTCAGTATTAGTTTCCATGTCATCAGTTCTTCCTTATTCCATTCTATGTAGAGCTGGCACACTCTTGTGAGTTCAGCTTCATAGGAGTTAGCTCATCTGAAAGTTGAGAATAGTAGGATTATAACTGCCATTGGAACCTCAAATGCCCTTCTTAAATGGGTCATGCTTGTAGCACCGTATTCTGAAAGTCCCAAATATGACCTGACATTGGCAAAGCCAATAGTTCTTGCCTTCAGGACATATTGGCTTTGCCAATGGTTTTAGCAATATTCTACTGTATATACATTGAATATTTTGCATAAGTAAAAACTTTTAAATTATTAACAGTTGTAAATTCTCTTTTCTTTAGTGCATTTTGTAGTGTGCTATTGACATTGTCTGTACTAGGTACTGGCAAAGCCAATAGATCTCAGCTTTTATAAGGCTGAAGTATTGCATTTTTCCATGCTTGTATGGTAGATTTGAGTTGTGTTGCATCTATTTGTATGGTTGAATTCTAGTTCTGGGAGGGTGTTCATAATGGGGCACAATTGAGAGCTGTGGAGCTGAGGCTGGAGGCAGTGTGGGTCAGTGGGCTAACCAGTGTTCAGATGACATGATCTTCCTTGGCCTCACTCCAGTGTACGCATAACACTTGCCATATTTGTACTATTTTCAATTTCTAATTCTATTTATTTACAAGTAAATCATTGTTGTTTTTTTTACAGAGTTTTATATAGCACAAACTTGATCCGAAGGTATTGGGTATCAGAGCGCTTTACACGAGCACCAGTTGCGTTACATGAGGACACATTCATTTTTGTTAGGCACGGGGAGATAAAGTGATTTGCCCAGAATCATATTGTTGTTATTCACTTATATCAAACTGCTACTGAGCATTCACAAAGCCAATAGGCCTGGCTTGTTTTTGGCATACGTTTGTTGATTTGTGAAATGTCTGGATGCATTTGCAGCAAACTCACAAAGAGATACCTAAATGTTGATGAGGCGGCATGCTGTGCAGAGTACAGGAGTGTAGTTCAAGTATTTTAACCCATGTTTTTAATTGTTCAGCCACCCCACTTTAGAGACCCCTGCCCACCATTTTCTTCCCACTTAAGGCAGTGTGTTCCACAATAGGCTTTTGCCTACAGGCAGCTAAAAGCTGTTTCGTGAGCAAGACCTACATTTATTATGTTGCAAAATTGTGAACTAAAAACTAAACCTTGTGGAGTTATGCTCTTGTGCGGCACTCACTCACTCTGGAGGGCCAGAGCACAGCTGGTAGTAAGCATTAGAGGGGAGAGTTGTGCACTTCAGAGAAAGAATGC
Source organism: Lissotriton vulgaris (assembly GCF_964263255.1). Taxonomy (NCBI): domain Eukaryota; kingdom Metazoa; phylum Chordata; class Amphibia; order Caudata; family Salamandridae; genus Lissotriton; species Lissotriton vulgaris. The sequence continues at coordinate 1,676,049,075 of NC_141691.1, forward strand.
CAGGGGCCTGACCTCCTCCACTGTGGCACCCCAGTGTTTCGAGTGGGGGCAGAAGCAAAACGGAGCTTACTGGGAGCCGAATCAGGTACGAAAGGGTTGGGAAGAATAAGCACAGAGGGCAGAGTGAAAGCACCTTGGGGGCGTGTGAGAAGAAGCAACATGGAAGGCATGATGAATGAAGAAAACCAATGGGGAAAGAGAGTCAATTGGAGCAGGAAAGAAGTAAATAGGCGAGAAAACAACTATGAGAGTTCAAGACGGATTGGGAAGAGAGGCGCACTAGAAAGACAGCTGGAAAGTACATGCACTTTTATGTAGTGCTTAAAAAAAAGTAGTGCTTGGAAAGTGAGCAGTGGAAGGACATAAGTTATGAGTCCATGATCCAGGAGAGGAACAAATACAAGAAGAGGACGAAAAGCTGACCTAAGCTGACGAATAACCAGTAAGCATATCTGAGTGACAATAAAGCTAACCAATGGTGAGCAATGGACAGGTTCTAATCACATTGTAATCTGACAATACATTATGCGCAGTCTAGTAGGCTAGACCTTCAAAGGCAGCACAAACCAAAGAAATCCAATTAGATCAGATGGAGATGTGGCCTAGTTGCAAGCTGCTAACTTTGGCACTGGGGAGCCAGGTTTGAGCCCCCTCATTGCCTCAACATCTGTGAAACTCAGTAAATCACTTAATATCTCAGTGCCTAAAAAAAATTAAAATAAAAGCTTACCTTCCTATAATGTAGTGCTTTTGTAAAGTGCTATAAAGCTGCTGGGTGCTGATCCCGCTCAATAAAACTGCAAGTTAAATCGATTCATCCCCATCACCAGCTTTTTTGCACGGAAAAAATGCAAGGCGGACATAAGAAAGTCTCGAAATGGAAAAAAAATACAAAATATTGTCTTACTCCCCCTTTAGCCAAAGTACTTCCGATCATTCACGCGCCGAGCTGGTTCCGCGTTCTTTGAACTGTTTAACATGAGAATAAACAGATGGAAAACATCACAATCCATGCTCTCGTGCACGTTATGCAGCGTTTCGCTGACCAATAAATAAGACCTTAATTAGCTTCTTGCTGTAGATTTTCCCAGAAGAGTTTATTTTATTATGTTTATCCAGAGCTGATAATGTTTGTGTGAAGCCCTTGAGATTGTTGTACGTTTTCAGACAGCTGAAAGCCCTGGCGATTACTGTTCTTAGAAACTGTCTGACATCAGCCCGTGCCCTTAAATCCGCAGCCCTTGATGTATTATTTATGCTGCAAGATTTGCGTGTTTTGGTCAACAACAGTTTTCCCACAACAGACTGAAGCTGCCTTTATCCTGTTAATGGTGGCCTTGTAGCTGCTGCAGCAGTCTCAAAACAAAAGAGACGCCAACTGACCAGCTTAGGGCAGATATATCCACATGCGTTTTTGCTTCTGACAAACTCAAAACACCACGGTATGTGTCCAAAACAGCGTGGCCTTGAATTTATCAACCGGAAAGCACAGTCATGGAACAATAGTTTAGCAGTATATATCCATCAATGGAGGCCATTTTCAGCGAAGTAAAAGCAAACCTGCAGGTAAAAGGGGACAGATGACGTGCAAGAGGTCATTGCCTCCTTAGACCCAAAAGATCTGAAAACTTGATGTCATGTATACCATTTTCTGAGAATGAGACGTGAAACATTTTAGTAGAGGCCTGTAAAATGTTTCCAAGTAGAAGGCACATAAATAGAGACACTGTACTTTGAGGGGTATTGAGAGGAAATCTGTAGTACATGTTATTGAATAAAGGGCCCTTAAGCTCTGGACTGAGGCGCTCCGAAACTAATAAACTCTTAGAAATTCGTTTTTTTGACATATCCTAAAACACTATAAGTGGGAACTATATGCAGGAGAATCCATTCGACTTTAGCGTTTGCACTTGCAAAGAAATCCTGAAATTCATTTTGGAAAATTAAAAAAAAAGAGTCCAGACACAATGAATATCCAAATATGTATTTTCTTCAGTCTTAGTGTATTACTAATTGAAAACCTATTTATGTAGAGGAAGCCTGTTGTGTAAAATGCTCCCTTTATAATTCACAGAGGATAACACATATTTCTTTCATTATCACAATCTGATTAAATGTAGTGATGAAGAAAATCTTGTTGTGAGTGTGTCTATCCAAAGATAAACAACTTAACTACAAATACACCTTTGGATCATGTGCTCCATTTGCACAAATGGCAATCTTGCTTTTGAACATGGCTTTACTCAATGGTGGTCATTCTATATTTGTTTGTGCAAAAGGTGAGTAACTGCAAACTGGACTTGGGTGCATATATACGTTTCCTCTAAAAACAGACTGAGTGTTGGCCAATATGCGCCATGTCCATTGAGGTGTCACATGTTTCGTTCACAGCAGACTTTGTCAAGGGTCTGATGGAGCTAGCTTTCAGCTTTCTTTAACCTTTTCCAATTTTTGTTGCAGTTTTGCAAACATTGGATTCCTCCGCGCATATGATTACTTTATTGAGAAGCTATGACAAAAATGTTTAACTATTTAGGTGATACGTTGCATGCACATTGATTTGAACAGAGCACCTAAAATAAATGAAAACTAGGTTCAAACTAGGGCCCTTATTATGACTTTGGCAGTGTGGGAGCAGGGCCTCCACACTGCCGCCCTGCTCCCACACCGCCAAAGCCAAAACAGACCACTTGTCAGATTATGACTTTTTAAGTTGCTGGCGGGCAGTTCTTTGGTGTACCCACGGTGGTGCCTTTAAAATAGGCGCTGCAATGGTAACGTCACAGCATGTCCCGGACGTACAGAAGCGCACAATGTTGTGCATTTCATTCAATGCAGAAACATGGGGATGCATGCAGACAGGGAGCATACCATCTGCCCCCCTGCATGCACTACATGGAGCAGAGGCACCTGGGAGCTCTGTAGGACCCCTTTTGTTTCCTCACACCACACTTTTCATGGTGGTCACACCGCCATAAAAAGTGTGGCAGTAAGGAAACTTGTAATATGATTGGTGGGGCACCAGCAGCCAAACAGGCATATTGCAGCCTCAAGACCGCTGCACCACCTCCAGGGATCTCTGATCCTTGGTGGTTGCAGTGGTCTCTCTGCAGCCCCACTGTCCTGGTCATAATAGGGCGGTCAGAAAACCGCCACCGACATGCCCCCACGAGTCTGCCTGTTGGTGGACCTCCAGACTCCTAATAAGCCCCTAGGTTAAGACACAAAGTGACAGAATAGACACAATTTAATCACAGATTCGGAGGACAATCTATATTTCAATTCTGAGACATGATCCTTCAACATAGAATACAATTGAGTATGGGTGCATCTCAGAGATCAATACGAGGATTAGTAAGGTGGGCAGTAACGGTTAAACAATCATGAGACATTCTATCTTACACCATGGGTTGTAAGGATGCAGGGTTTACAAAAGGGCACCAAAAGATAGTAATGGGAGAGGCAGATAATACAATAATTTCATATCATGATAAGCCAGTCATTGACAAGTGTTGGGTCTTTGCAATGATCAGAAGGGCAGCAATGGCATTGGCACTATGACAGTAGACCTAAGGACAATATTTTTGGAAGCCTCTATAAGGTGTGTGGCAGCCGGTTTAGCTAAAAAGCAAGGTAGAACCACTGCTCTGACTGCATAAAGTTATTAAATAAATAGTGGGTCTTGGAGAATGATTACTTCGTGGACGTAAACATTTAAAATAAGACCTAGAAAGTAGGTGTTACCTTTGCAACATTGTTAAGGCAGTGATTGCAAGGTCCTAGTTTCCAAACAGAAAGAAATTGTTATCCCCCAAACGGATTAAAGTACCTGATAAATTGGTGTGTGTGCAGCACCCTTTAGACCCCACACTAACAACATTTCAAAACATCCTTAAAAAGCATTGGAGTACATTAAGAACATGCATCCTTGCTTTGGACCTCCTGGTATTTGCCTATAAATGTCAAAATTTCAAAACCACGTTGAGCGTCCTGGAGAGACAAAAGTCACAGAAATGAGCACAGTAACGATGGTGTTAGGATAACCAGCAATAACTGTACACTACAAATGTGAGAATTGTGTGGAATGCCGCATCACATTCAGTACAAAAACCTTTCTCCATAATTAGCATAAAATCAGTCTTTCTGAAATTTCAATTCAACCTATGTGGTCTATAGTGAATGGTGTCCCTATGGACTGATTTATATGTAACAGACCACGCAAACCTTAAAAGCGAGAATAGGTCAGCATAGAGTAAGGCTCTTCAGCAAGGGTATTTTTGGACCACTGGCAACACACTTTCTGGAAAAGAGATATGCAGAAGAGAACCAAGAGTGGCAAGCGATTGAACTGGAGAAAGACTCAGAGACAGGAGGAGACCTATAACAGATCTGACAGAGTATTGAATGTAAATGGATTGTCCACTACAATTCAATTGAAAATGGACTTAGCACCATGGAAGAGTGGTATAACATTATTGGAGACTAATGTGCTTCACTCTATACAACATTCCCTGCTGTTAATGAGATTATTTAAGCCTCTGAGTGAGATAGGACTCAATAATATAGGAGTATTACAGATTGTCAGTACCCTATATTTGCACTGCAGTATATCAGCAGGTGAACTATGCAGTACTGTGAACTGTTGTTCTTAAAAATATTAATGTAGCATTCTGTCTTATAGCATACATCCCTATACTTATCCTCCTCACTGGCTGCATCGCACACCAGTTTTCTTTCCCTTGCAATTTTATGGAATTACTGTCATTTGAAAAATAAGCACTTAACTAATTCTAGTATTACCAATGATGTCGTTTTGTTTTTTTAAACATATGTTTTATTTGTTTGCAAAGGTTTTAATTAATCAGGCAATAAAGTGAATTTGAGTTTGAGTCTCAATACTGAGTCCATCCTTAAAATCCTTCTTGACTTGATAAAGTGTTCATTCATTTGACTCATATGAGTCTTGCTTCCATGAGAATTTCCAAAACTTTGCGTTTTTGCTTCTTGCAATCGTGTCTTACATTTATGTCAAAATTAGTGATAAACTAGAATCATCATAATTAGTGCAGACAGATGCCACAAATAGTTCTGGATAGCTCTATTAAAATAGCAATGGAAACATCGTCAATGAAATCACCAAGTAACACAAGTGAGATGGAATTGTGCCAAGGAACTAGATCTGATCCTCCAGCTGAAACTCTCAATTCTATGGCAGCATTGTTGACTATGACAGTCGATGCCCACAATCTGTAATCTTAAAAAATAGACACTTAGATTGATATTTTACTTAAAATACCCTTTCAGATACCGGAATATGACAACAAATGTCTCACCTCATCACATAGCAACAAAAAAAATACATCCAATCTAGCAACTTAAAACATTGCTTTTGTGGTGAGATCTTAGGCAAGCTTGAGACACTAACGAGCTTCATGAATACTATGATAAGTTCTGGAAAAGATCAAAAAGGAAATGCTGGAGCATGCTATAGAATGATTAGGATCTCCATGGAATTAAATTACTTATCAAAATAGTAGCACAAATAATCCAGTAACATCCAATCTTGTATAGAAAACCACTGCCAAGACTAATCAAAATGAATTATGCAGAAAAACTAGCTTTAAACTTAATAATATACCAACAAGCATTCACATAGTCAAGAGACGCTGGAGAACAAAACATCAAGAATATCCACCAATAATTTAATAACAAAGTAATGTACAAACCTGAATCAGGGGGACACGCATCAGGTAGTTGAAACATCTGTAGTAAACCATCAGGATTCAGGAGACACAACCACAGATAAGCTACTACTTGGGCTGTCGAGGAAAAATAGGAAAAGCTAAATAAGTTAACAAAGAATGACGATCCTATGAAAATAAGCTTATATTATTTTTTAACATGGCTCAAAAGAAGACATCTATCAGACAGAAAGGGGCAAACTGAAAAAACAAGGTGAGAACTTTGAAATAGCAAGCTTCTCTGTTTCTAAATGGTCCTCCACTCAATCAATGCACTGTGGTTAAATCAAGCATTCTGCACAAAATAAATTGCCTACAGCAACTCATTGTGGATAAGACCTCTGAATCAAGACCAAAAGGAATATTGAATTCGGACAATAGTTCTGTGAAGGCAGAGCAAGCTGTTAAGAACCAACCAACTCAAAATGGGCAATGTTCCATGGACACTATGACTCAGTGCAATCTATTATCATCAGATTTTCTTGAACAAAAGGGCTCTCCTAGGGACAAAAAAATATTTAATAAATCTATAGGGGTTGAGAGAGTAACCCAATAGACTCCAATTTTTCATTGAGGGCATCCAAACATTCCCCTAACCAGAAAAAAAGACAGGCTATTATAGATACCAATGGAATGCAATTGCATTTCTTAAACGATTTTTGACATACAGTTCAGCAACTGGAATCCACATTTAGCATGTCATCACTCGTTAGTGTTACATCACCAGTAATCAAGAAAACAAAGGAATGTCCAGAGGCCCACAATGGGCTAGCTGAGATCATCGTTGCAGTGGTAGTAAAACAATTTAACACAAATTATCAAAGTAGAATTTTGACCATGGAGAGTTTTAGGAACGGTAAACCAAGCGATATCAGGAACTAGCTGAGCTGCAGCCCAATCCAAGAAAATAGAAGAACTGACCGGATATCGCCCACCTGCCGGCTGACACTGGGCATAAAAATGGCAGCCCACAACCTGAAATCAGAACGCTGCTGGACCTTTGAAGACTCAGAAGAAGGACTGTCCTGCTGTCTAAAGCCAGAAGCAAGATAGTACTAGTTTGCCTTGAAACCAGGACCCCAGTAGTGACTCCAACTCAGTTGGCTGAACTCCTGTATGGACTATAGAAATTCAACACGTTTTCATGCTCCAGAAGCCCATAGCAAAACAAGAAGGTGCTCCGAAAGTTCTTTGATTGCAAATAGAAAAGGTAGAACATGATATAAAGCTACTTGATGAAACAAGCACAAATGACAATTTTTACTGCATTTCTTCTTGCTTGGCATCACCTACTACAATCTTAGGGAAATACGCATCGGTTTGAAAGTATGGGGAGGGAGAAAGACTGGGGGAATAATAGCTTGGCTCTTAAGGGAAGACAGAAGCCATGTAGTTCAATTGCACACACAGGAGAGTGGGACCTTACTGACCAACAAAGAAATTATTCAAGCGTACTTCTGCTTCTACAGCCAATTATAAACTTCACAATCTACAGTGACCATAACAACCATATGTACCTATCTCAATGATATTGTGATAGTGTGGCTGACTGATTCCCAGCAAACAATTCCTGCAAAAAGAACAATTTTGTCCCACCTAGGGCAACAAATGCAAATAGAACAATTGATAGATGGAATGCGGACAATAGCCCAGATCTCTGTACAGGGGGTGAGTGTTTGACAATATTCAGCATTCTGTCAATAATTTGTTCTCTTTGCATTTGTCACCCTAAATTGGATGGGAATGCCCAGTAGAGGGTCCTGTGCTCGCTAACCCATCAAGCTATCCTGGCTGATATGGGGTGATACTCCAAAACGAGTCCTAGGATGCTTGGTTCCATTCCAGAGAGGGCCTAGGCTGGCTGTTCGGGATGGGTTGTTCCCATGGGGAGCAGGGTCAAGACTGATTTGCCAATGCCGGGGTCCAAACTAGAATGGTGTGGTGAACAAACAAAGATGGATTTAAGCACAGATGTCTGTACTGGGGCGAGTGATATTGTTTCAGCATTCCAGCTATATTTTGTTCTTTTTGCATTCATCAAACATTTCTAGCTTGTCTTATAACCAAAGAAGAGACGCTTGCGGCCATTGAGAGCCTAGCTAGAATTACGGCTGCGGCAGAGATGGGCTAACAGGTGAATTTTACAAGGCATATAAACATACGATTGGCCCTCATGAACTCATGGTATATGCTGAGGCTCCGTAGAAGGGGATTTTACCACCATGGCTTCGAGAGGCTATGATGACGTTATTGCCGAACCACAGTGAGAACTTACAGCATGTGCTTCATAAAGGCTGTTTTCACTCATAAATATAGATAATAGAATACTCTCTAAAATAATTGCCACTAGATTGTCTGTGCTAGTAGAACAGATGATCTCCCCAGTACAATTCAAATTCGCTTCTCCCAGATCCAATGCTGTTAATCTTACTATCTATGCCTGACTAAATCTAATAAACCCTGATATATACGTGACAGTCATGATTCTTGATGCTGAAAATGCGTTTGATTCACTGAAATGGTCATTCCTCCTGGAAAAATTACCCAAAATGTGAATGTCTCTAGTATTTACCAAATTAGTTTAGCTACTATATGCACACCCTGGGAGTATGGTACAGGTAAATGAATGAATTTCGAATCCCTTTCCATCTATACGAGCACTAGACAGGGGTGTCCCTCAAAGCCCCTGCTAGTTGTCCTCAGCATGGATCAGTTGACCCAAATTTTTTAGTGAGAAACCTAGACAGGGGTCCTAATTTTCATATGGCCGACTCCTGTTGACTATGTATATTGATAACATACTTCTGTTTGTTAAAGACCCAGTGATTAATGTTGTTTCACTGGTCTGTATAATCATTTGATTTGGCAGTTTCCCTGGTTTGACCATTAATTGGTACAAGTCTGAGCTATTTCCTATCATGAAAGTCCACACACCAAACTGATTTTGAATTTCCAATTGAATAATTAACTAATTTGGTGAAGTTTCCAGGCATCATATTCCACAGGTATAGAGAGGTGATCCTCTGTCTCAACTACGGCCTGGCTATGGACTGTTACAGACCCAGGTAGACTGTTGGATTAAACTTCTCTTACCTCTTGCTGGCAGGCAAACTATTTTAAAAATGGTGATGCTTCCCCGGTTTTATATCTTTTTCTGAACATACCTAATCTACTTACGCAACACTTTTTTTACACACACAGGAACTCTGTTTAAATTAGTGTGCGTGGGTAACCAACCCAGAATTAGCCAGTACACTCTCACTTCATCCTATGAGAGAGGTGGACTGGAAGTCTCTGACCTCAGGCTGTATTATCTGGTGCCTTAGACCCCCTTTGCCAGACATTGTTACAATCTGGACGTTCGGTGGCTACACCTTAAAACTGAGCATTATCATACAAATGATATACCACTTGAGGCTTTATTACCAACGGGTATACCCAGATACCCCACAGAGGTAAAGACTGTCGCCACAACATGCTGGGCTTGGAAAATACTGGCCAAACAACTGAGCATTTCATTCCTCTACTTACTAACTTGACCCACACCACAGAACCCAATGTTGCTTTTGTTAGACCTCTCAGCAATAGACTGATCTTCCCCCAAACGTTTTTCCTACTTCACTCAAATTTTTGATGAAATTAGTTTTGGTTGGCCTAGTACTCTGTGCACTTTACCGCTGCTAACCAGTGCTAAAGTGCATGTGCTCACTCCCATAAACAAGGTTTGATTGGCATATACCTAATTGGCATATTTAATTTACTTATAAAAACCCTTGTGGAGCGGTATACCATATACACAGCACATATCAATTAAATCCTTCCAGTGGGACTGCAGCACTTATTCTGCCCCCTACTTAAGTAGCACTCTAACAGATGTTGCAGGCCTGCCATTGCAAACTGAATGCAGTGTTACACTGCCATGTTTATTTGTCATTTAAACTCCTTTGCCAAGCCTTAAACTTCCCTTTTATAACATATAAGGCACCCATAAGGGGGGGCGCGGCCTGGCAGCATGGTGGGCTAGTCGCAGATTATTGCAGCTCCTGCCCTGTATGCCGTAATCCTACATAAATCCTGGTGGAATAGTGCCCATTGTGCTGAAACCGGGGTCGGAACCACCCCTGGTCCTGAGGATACCAGTTGGGTGCTGTTTTACGTGCCTGCGGACTAGGAAAACAACTTTTCATCCCTAGAGCTGTGGCAGTTCTCCTTCATGCAAAATGGCGGCGCGGACCCCGACTGCCTGCTAGACAGCCTCCTGACGATTGCTCTGGGTCGGCCCTGCTGCAGGGACGTGTGCTGAGGGGCCGATCGAAGCCCGGAATCCTTGCCGCTTTGAGAAGGGTCCTGGGGGAGCACCAACCAGGAGGTGAGGATCTGTGAAAATGTGCCCGCTGCTGCCCAGCACAGTACCCGGGGCGTGTGCTACACGACCCCAGGGCTTCTGGAAGGCCGTGGTAGGCCCGCTTAATCTGTGATCCTTCCTGTGAGGGCCATGGACGACACTGCGTGGTCCCCACGTGCGGACTGCGGGGCAGTGGGGCCTGAACACTTGCTGAGGGGCCCAACAATGAAGACCCCAGGGCTTTATGTTTGAAGACGGCTGTCGGCGGCGGGGGCATGGCCCTGCTGTGGAGGCCTCAGCAGAGGAGCTAATTGGAGCCCGGACTTCTTCTGCAGTGTGAGGGGGACCTGGGGTGCTTACACCCGGAGGGGAGAAGCCGCGAATACTCGCTAGCCGCCTGCATTAGACAACATCCGGGAGCGCGCTTCCCGTGAGCCCGGGGCACCGGGAGGGCAGGTCTAGTCCCTCTGCGACTGTGTCCCTGACGACGCTTCACAGTCCACGTGTGCGGACTGCTGCATAGTGGGGACTGGCCTTCTACTTGAGGGCGCAGCACCACAGGCACCTAGACTATAACTCCTGAGACGGCCATCAGCGGAGAGGGCGCTCCGCAGACTAGTGGAGGTTTCACTCGGTATTCCTTGGGAGGAGAACTGGTTGGCCGGAAATTGGTCCCTACTGGACAATAACTCCTGAGATGGCCATCGGATGCCTTAGAGCCCGATGCGAGGAGCACTAGAAGACGCTTATTCCAGTGGTGTTCAGCTGTCCTGGAAGTAGGGTGCTGTGGGGACCTGCATAAACACCCATGGCCCCGGATAGGCCAGAGATAGATTCCTACACATGGAGTTATGGAGCAAAGGGTCACAGAGACAACCTTGAAAAGCCCCCACTGGTGATGGGGAAAGACAGAACCTTTAGAGGAGCGCAAACCAACAACATTATGCAGTACACGGTGCCGGGCCCAACATTGGCGGAGCCCATTAGACCGGACCCAGAGCTGGGACCGCTACATGGATCGGCGGCGAGGATAAGGCTGACATTCTGGAGGCCATTAGAGACTCATGAGCGGCACTGGAATAATAAATGGACGGTATGGCCATGGATATAAATCATTTTCGCCTGGGCCTACAGAAGGTGGCGGACCGAGTCACTGCCATAGAGGGAGACCTGGCCGCCTTGAGGACAGAAGTCCAACACTTGCAGGCGTCGGTGTCCGCACTTAAAGAGCACACCTCTCATCTCAAAGACAGGGCGGAGGATGCTGAGGGGTAGTCGAGGAGGAACAACCTCAGTTTTTTGGGCTTTCTGGAAAAGGCGGAGGGTCCGGCGGCTGACCTATTTTTGGAGGAATAGATCAGCTCCGCCCTTCTGGGTCTTGGACTCTCCAAGATGTTTGTGGTGGAAAGGGTCCACCTCTCCCTCGGTCCCCCCTAAATCCGGTGTCGCTACCTAGAGCTCTGATTGCTCGCTTGTTTAATTTTAGGGACCGGGACATAATCCTGCAGTTTGTCCGCAAGAATGGTCCCCCCAGGTTTGAGAATCAAGAGATCCATATTTACCCAGACTACACAAAAAAGGTACAAGACTTGCGGAACAAATTCCTGAGGGTCAAGCGGAGACTGCGAGATCCTAATGTAAAATCCAGCTTAATGTTTCCAGCACGGCTCTGAGTACAATATGCTGACAGAGTCCACTTCTTCAATGTTCCGCAAGAGGCCACAGACTGAATGGATTCGATAGCCCTGGAAGGGTAGGACCAACATCATGGATAGCAAAAACAGAGGAGATGGAGTGGTCGACAACGAAACCAGCATTACCGCACTGGAGAACAACGGTCCGGCCTACAGGGGATACCAGACGGGGTTGCATCATGGTGTGGCCGGACTGCATCGTGAGAGAAGAGTTGGAGGGCATACTGATGCAAAACCAGTTTTCCCCACTTTGCCTTGTCCAAGAAACTCAATCGGAACCGGAAGGCACTGCAGGCCCAGTCGCTGACGGCTCTTGAGCCACCTGTGAACAAGTAAGGGGACTGCCATACTGGGGGTACTGGTCTGACGACCTGCACGTGGCGCTGTAAGCACAGACCTCAACGGTGATGGAACTTGACTCTGTTGTGGGGGGTTTTCAACTTAAGGGACTATAGGAGGGGAGAGAGCGTAGCTGTTGCGGTGGGGCACTCTTCCACCACACTGCAGTTTAGACACTCTAACTGTAGTGCGCTGTGGCGGCCTGGCTAGGCCGTTGGTCGGGCGGGGTTGCGCAGTGCCAGGCAGATTGGTTGTATAACAAGGACTGAGGGTTCTTGCTGACTGTTGTTGTTGCTTACAATGTTGCAGGGGGATTTGTGGGAAGGGTGGCGGCTGTGTGGCTGAGTCCTGAGTCCTCAGACCAGGGTTGGGTTGTGAGAATGAGGTTCTACTGCCTGAGGGTAGGGGGCGGGGGTGTTCACATTGTTCTGTTTTATTGTTCTATGGTGGGAAAGTTTTTTGCCGGGTCTCTAGAGGTCTTGAGAGCTTTCGGGGGGCTAAGGTGGGATCCCAACACTACCGTTTGAGGTCCCTCGCACTTCTACAACAGGTATTGTGGACACGTAAGATTTTTGACTTATGGCAGGCGACCAACAGACCTTTGAACTTATAACATGGAATGTTAGGGGGCTCAATAACATGGTCAAACGGATTCGGGTAGTGACTTATCTTAGGCGGTATAAGATAAGCATGGCCTTTTTACAAGAGACGCATCTCTGGGGGGTCTGCCTGAAATATGACCAACGGCGGTGGAGGGGCCAATTTTTCGCGACTTCCTACTCGGCGTTTGCCAGAGGGACGCTTATGTGGGTGGTGCCTGGAGTCCCCTATAAGGTTTTAAAATGTAGTCCTGATCCAGACGGGCGATATGTGGTAATGGAGGGGACATTGGATGGGAGCCACATGTGTCTAGTGAACGTTTATGCTCTGAATACTGATGATGGGGACTTTTTGGGTCTGATCCTGGAGAAATTAACTTGGAACCTGACGTGGAACTGATTATTGCAGGAGACTTTAACTGTGCCTTTGATGGAGAGCGAGATAGGCACTCCCCCAAAAGAGGATGCCAAACCCAAGACACGAGAAGACATGAGCCAGATGCTTAGCAACTATCACTTACTAGATATATGGCGGCACTGCATCCCTGATGGTCGGGTATACTCTTGCCGCACTCCGGCAGCTAACACATATAGCAGGCTGGACTATTCTTTATACAGGAGATGGCAGCCAGTCGTATACTAGAGGCACAGTACCTGGCCCGGTATCTGTCTGATCATTCCCCCCTGCTGGTGGCCTACACTTTGGGCCACCCGCTTTCCAAAATACCGCTGTGGAGACTTAACACAGAGGCTTTGACAGATACGGTCTATAAAGAGACGATCACAGCAGGGTTGGAAGCCCATTTTGAGGTGAACTGGAACACGGCCCGCTTGAGGGCGCTCGAATGGGATGCGATGAAAGTAGTGATGAGGGGGGTATGTATGTCCACTGAGGTGGGGGTGAGGAGAGTGCTAGAGCGGGACCTAAAACATCAGGAGGAGCGATTAGCGGCCCTGGAAGCAGAACTTCCCACAGACCCAGATGGACCGGCCAAATGGGCAGAGCAAGGACAAAAGATTGGGGACCTATGGGAGTCACTGGGCAAGTATAATAGGACCACGAGTAGACGTCGTTGGTACACGGATGGAGATAAGGCCAGACGCCTACTGGCGCATTTGATCAGGTTGGAGACACAGCCCCCCCGATACTGGCCCTTAAATCCGATCAGGGTCGACTGGTTTATACACAACACAAGATTAATACGGTATTTACCACGCACCTCCCAAAAATATATTCTGAGCCCAAACCCAATCTTGCCCCCCAGGCTTTGGAGGCCTACCTTGCTGGGATGGACCTACCTTGCCTTGACCCGGAGAGTCAGGAGTCTCTGGGGGTGCCCTTTAGAGGGGAGGAGGTAAGAGCGGCGATCGCTCACCTGAAGACAGCTAAATCCCCTGGATGGACGGCCTGGCGGCGGAACTATATAAAGAATTTGGGAGAGTCCTGGTTCCTAGGCTCCTGGACATTGTTATGTAGGCCGGTGAGGCAGGCATACCTCCTGCTTCCATGCGTGAAGCACTGATAGTGATGATCTCCAAACCAGGGAATGACCCCTTACTCCCTGCCTCCTACAGGCCAATCTCTATGCTGAATGTCGACCTTAAGATCATTAGTCAGGTGCTGGCAAATAGATTACTTCTGTATCTCAGGGAACTGGTGCGTAAAGACCAGTCTGGTTTTATACTGCCCACGTCATGCAATCACTAGGGGGCAAGGCCCAACAGAGTACCTTGGCTTTCCTTGATATCGAACGGGCGTTCAACTCACTCAGATGGAAATATCTATGGCAGGTGCTATTAAAAAAAGGGGATAGGTGAAAGGTTTGTGAATTGGGTTAGACTCCTTTATACTCAGCCGGTGGCAAGGGTCCGCACAGGGCGCTATGTCTCGGATGCAATGTCAATAGCCAGGGGTACGCAACAGGGGTGTCCACTTTCCCCCGTGTTGTTCGCCCTGGCGATGGAGCCATTAGCGTGTAATCTCCGTGTGGTCATCCAGGGGCGGGGTGTTCGAATCAGGGCTATGGAACATATTGTATCATTGTATGAGGATGATGCGCTGGTGTATCTATGGGAGCCGAGCCACTCGCTTCCGATATTGGTGACGGCTCTGGATCAGTTTGCCAATGCCTCGGGACTCTACGTCAACAATACTAAGTCAAAACTATATCTGGTTGGGTCGGAGGTTGAGTGGGGCGGAGTTCAACTCCCAGAGGTGGGGCTTCCGTGGATGCCAGATACGTTGCGATATCTCAGGATCTGGATAAGTAGGGACAGGGAAGTCTTTTATCACCATAATATGGGGACGATACTTAGGGGTCTCCGAGTCAGTATTGCCTTTTGGAATACGCTCAAACTCTCACTGAGGGGGAAGATCACCTTGATAAAAATGGTGGTGCTGCCTCGATGTCTCTTCACAATGCAGGGCTCCTTCTTTGAACTCCCACGCCAGGTATTCAAGGACATCGATGCGATGCTCATACAATTGTTATCAAATGGAAAATGCTGTCGCTTGAGCCTGGAAGTCATGAAAAGCACTTGGGGTAGGGGCGGTTTGGAAATCCCTGACCTAAAACTTTATTATTTTACAGCACGCGTGGCCTGGCACGATACAGACCTTTCCTAGGAACGAACGCTTCTAGCGAACACATATGGGGATCAACAGTTGGGCGCGCTCCTCTGGCAACCGAAAGGGCGACAGGAACAGTGTCCTCCACTGGGCAGATTGCTAGCTGCCATCTGGGTAAGGGTGGTTCGAAGACTTATTCAGGTGCGACCGTTTGCCCCGGAGGATGACCTCTGGCTATTGCCAGCTTTCGCGCTCATTGAGCGGGTCATGTCTATCGACAAATGGAAGGCGGGAAGTTATCTTATGCTGTCAGCCCTCCATCCGGAGCAACGGTTCATAAAATATCAGGAAGCGGAAGACTCTTTTGGGTTGGGATCGGGGCACTTTCTGCAATACTCCAAAATAGCAGCAACAGCACGGCAACTATGGCCTACATTTCCAGAAGCCCTAGAACACACGCATTCCCTGGTCACGAATATTGCCATGGCGGGAGGGCGGAAACTTGTCACCCACCTATACAGGGCGCTAGGCGAAGACAAACAATGTGCACCTCTCAAAGTGGAAGGAAGATGGCAGGAGGAGAATCCACAGATGATTACCCCACGAGATTGGGAAAAAATTAATTGAGGTGTATGCAAGGAGGCGGTCTGCAACAGGTTTAAACAGATACAATATAACATGGTCCACATGACATACCTTTCGCTCAAGCGCCTACATACTATTGACGGTTCGAAAGATCGAAGGTGCCCCAGATGTCACTATGCACAGGAAGATTTTCCACATATGGTTTGGTTGTGTCCAACGATTCAGGTATACTGGACGACTGTCTTAGAGGACCTGTACAGAATAACGGGATGGAGGGTTGTCCCAGAGGTGCGTACTTGTCTCCTTGGTTTAATTCTCCGAGACCCTAAATGCAAAACCAGCAGGAAGTTCTTGGTCTTGGGGCTTGTCATAGCTAGGCGGAGAATAGCGATCCACTGGCTGACAAAACAAGGGCCTCTGATACTGAACTAGAAAACGGATCTGAGGGAATGGGCGCAGGCGGAGGAGGGACACATGCGTAGTACTAGAAGAGATGACAAACTCCTGGAAGTATTGCAGGCGTGGGGGCTAATGGTCCAAGAGATAGAGAGAAGCTCCCCCAATTCTACAAAGGCATTGTCGGATGAGAGTAGTCATGTGGGAAATGAGTCCCCCAGACAAGGATGCCCCTGACACGAGGATACCCCTGAATGAGCTGCTGTTATACGGACCGCTAGGTGCGTGGGCCTGGTAAGGGGGGTTGGGAGGGGAGTGTTTAGTTACAAGTTTATTTTATTGGTAATGAAATTGACCATACTGATTGGCGGTTCAGTAAACAGCTTTACAGGGCAGCCTAGATTGGATAATTTGCTGTTGAATGGAAAATGTAATGCTCATTGTTAAGAGTTGTCTATGGGATGTAACTGTTTATACATGTGGAGTGTACCTTGAAACCGCAATAAAAAAATAACAATTTAAAAATAGGCACCCATAAGGCAGGCCCTAGGTAGCCCATTGGACAGGATGCTATATACTTAAAAGGTTGGAAACATTATTTTAAGTTTTACATGTTCTGGTAGTGAAAAGCTCCTGAATTCGTTTTTCACTACAGTGAGGGCTACCCCTCCCATGGGATAACATTGGGGATTCCGTATTGCATTTAATAAGTTGTAATTCCTAGTTGGGAGAAGGTTGGTAAATCATGTTTGTCACCTATGAAATTGTAATGATAAACCCTCTTTGGTTAAGTCAGAGTTTTCATTATAGTTTTGAAAATGCCACATTTCTGAAAGTTCAAAAAGAACAATTGATGGACGGAATGCTGAACAATGTCAGACATTCACCCCAGTACAGAAATCTGGGCCTGAATTAATTTTTTTTATCACCATGCGATTCCAGTTTGGACCCAGCCATATGAAAATCTGTCTTGACCCTGTTCGAACATTCCAGACCGAACTGCCAGGCCATGTCCTCCCTGGACCAGAAACAAATATTCTAGAACCAGTTTTTGGGTATCACCCCTCGTCGGCCAGGCTAGCTTGACACCAGTGGCATGGCGAGCACGGGACCCAGGTCTGGGCATACCCATCCCACATGGGGTGACAACGGCAAAAAGAACAACTGATGGACGGAATGCTGAAAATTGTCTAACATTCACTCCCAGTACAGAGATCTGGGCCTACATCCATCTTTTTTTGCTCACCATGCACCTTTAGAAAGTTAGCATTTTCCTGCTCTTGTGCCTCCAGCCTGTCTTGGGCCACATGACTGGGTGTAGCTGACAGTTAAACTTTGTGAATTCGTCTGAGACAGTCATATAATAGAGGGAGTAGGTGTCCCTTATTGGGTCATCTGCTGGCAGGATGGGATGCGGCGCTGAGCACAGCCCCACTTACATCTGAATAACCTGTGCTCTGCCTTCACTCAAAGGGCCTAACAACCGTCACTGCAGCCAGCTTGGAGCCAGTGATGGAGAGTCAGGGCATTCCATGCATTTCAAAGAACCTTTCCAGAACCTTCCCCGACCTTCAAGAAGGGCAACAGTGTAAGAAAATGGGACCCCCAGATCCACTCCTCACTACTGGACCTGCTGAAGAACTTTCAGAGAACTGCCTCTTGTGTACTCTCCCAGAATGCTGCTGTACCTGGAAACCCTTCCAGGTACTTTGCTGCCTGGAGCCTGCATTGAACCTTCGAAGGCGAGCCCTGCTGTTGAGCCCTGTATCTTCACCTACACCCAGGACTACCTGAAGTGACTCCAAGGCATAGTTTGCTTGCCTCCTGTTCAGAGTCACAAGGATTGAAATGACAGCCACCACCTTGTACCTGCACCAGGACACAGCTTGAGTGAGTCCTGAACTTCCAAAAGGTGTTCCACCTGTCCTGAATCCTTGGTTGTGGTGCTAGAGTAGCCCAGATGGCCTATTCCCAAAACTGAGGACTTAGACACAATTTGGGCAAACTGCTTTGAGAACCAGGAGAAGGCAAAAAAAGTGCTCTGAGAACTGAGAACCAGGAGAAGACCAGTTATCAACCTGCTTACCGACCCGCCTTAGGTGCATCGCCGGTCAGATTGACTTCATGGCTTCTCTGACTACGCTCTTCTCTGCAGCAGCAAATCCTTTTCAACAGTTTTTTTTCCAGAGGAGTGTCTGACCTCATGGAAATGTCCTCATCTACAGCCCTCTACCTCATTCCACTGCGTTTTTTTCACTTCCATGACGGCGACTAAATACAAATGTAGAAGTATTCACAACGGCTTAGATTCAAAGCAATTCGATGATGAAGCTCCTTCCTTTGACACCTCCTGCAGCCTTGCACCACTGAACTTTATCTTCTCAGAAAATATTCTTCAAGATTTTTTTTAAGTCAGAAAGTAAGCACTGATCAGGCCTAATCCACTTCTTGTATCTAAACCGCACTCCATTACGGTCAGTCTTAACTTTCAACTTTGACCTTGTTTACCAGGACTAGATATCCACATTTGGGACTTTGATCTTTTAGGAGCTACTTTTCACTAAAAACTTACAAATTCATAACTCTGGTTCTACTGATTGGATTTTTATTGTTGTGGTGTCAAATAATTGTTTAAGATTTATTCTATTTCTCTAAATTGGTAAGTCATTTTTCTTGTATAATGTTTTCCTTTTATTGTTTATTAGTTTATTATTAAATTAGCACAGTTAATTAAAACCATTGCAATAAAATATCATTGTAGCACTGTTACCACATTAGAAGCAAAGTGAAGCAAACCATCAAATTTCAATTCATACACATATTAATGACGAGGCAGGCTTGTAGTTACTGTTGTAATCATGTGACAGGAGGAGCTGGTAGGGCAGGGGCAGGAGAGGGAGTAAGCAGATTGTCCAAAAATCTCACATATTTTCCTGACCTTGCAAGTACTTGAAAATCTGGGGAAGTAAAGCAGAGAGCAGATGCCTCCCAACATGTACTGATGTCCCTTTTTAGACCTGTTTTAAAAGAAGTCTTCTGGGAGCGTCATGGGTGGGACAACAGCACAGTAGATGCAGCCATGATTCAGACCTATAGTTGCACAGTCTCCATGCCCCCTCCTCACTGGTTGGAGCCCATCGGTTGAAAGCAGTGGAGCGCAGACCTAGGAGACGCATGAACATTATATTTTTACGGGCTGCAGCGTTCAGACTATCAAGAAGGTAAGGTTAAAGGTACCCCAGGGCGGTATGAGTCATTCAAGGGAAGCAGGATAATTGATGTTTATAGGACCCGAATGTCCATTTGGTAGGAAATATGTCTGATCTGCTTGTTGATAACCCTTTTCCAGACTGTGTATGGAATAGAGTCTGCAGTTAGTGATGTTTCGTCAATATGTAGCGTTCTTATGGCTTTTACAATTTGACAGTTCCATGGATTCCCAGAGCTGGCAAGAGTGTCTTTTAACCGGGCTTTAAGTGTGTTGTCTGCGGCTTTAAGTGCCCTTATATAGTACTTCAGGGTGTCAGCCTCACAGAAAATCGATTGTCTTTGAAGGCCCAGCTCCAGTCATAGTCTTGCCCTGTGGATAAAGTCCGGGAGATGGAAGACTTTTTTATAAATGGTAACCTGGGTGTGGTCGAGACTGACTGAGTATGTGCCAGGTAAGGCCTGGTGCCCGTAACTTAAGGCAGGAAGAAGGGTAGCTTTAGTCACCTTCAGAATGGGTTCGGCAGAAGAACTACTCAGGGACCGGTTAAGTCGAGTCAGGTTGTATGTTGTTGCTCCAGCTCTCTTGTTGTTTATGTGCTGAATAAAAACTTTACACATTGCGTTTAAGTTAAGCCTGACTGCTTTTTATGAAAAGCCAGGGTTAAGCACAAGTACTTTTAGTGACCTTTTATGGTTCACCCTGCAATAGATTGTGGCTGTTGCTTGACAAGGGTTCACACACCAGTTAACCCACAACCCAATTACTCATAGCCTCTGGCCAGAGAAAAACTAGCACAACGCTCTGACAGTGGGGGTTACAGGAACTTGGTGATCTGCATGATCATTAGATGTTTGTCTCAAAGAACGTCCCAACTTGACCTGTTTTTGTGCACTAGATTGAGAAGCGCTGCTCAAGAGCATCTCCCCAGAATCCTAGAGGAACCCTCAGATTGTACTCCATTGACTGCCCACTGTTGCTACCCGATGCATTTCTCTGCTATACACGACCTGTGCAAAACTCAGAACACAGCACACTGACTGTTCAAGACTTGTGTGGGATAGAGATACAGGTATGATGATCCCAAGGGTTCAATGGATGTATTGTTGCACACAAACCAAACTAGTCTCCATGAATCATCTACACAAGCTACACCATTTCACATTTCTCGACTATATTTATTCCACACCTGCTAAATGTACTTAGATGACTTCAGATCATACTGTTGTGCCAGATGTGGCCAAGAACAAACTTCTTTCGTTTGGCATGGAATTTTCAGACCATACAGGTATTTTGGAACAACATGGTTAATATCATGTCAGATATATTAGACTGCCTATACATTACCAGGGACCATAAATAATTCTTGGCGAGAAACCTGGGGTCCCAAATGAGTCGTCTACTTGCTGATGTTAGCCACTGCCGCATGCTTCAGCTCTCGCTTATGGGACAGGCAGCCCTTTATAAGATGCTGATGTTACTGCGGCTTCTTTATGTAATGCAAAACACTCCCTTTCAGATTCCACAGACGATTTTCAAACGCATAGCACAGGAGGTGCGGTCTATGCTGTGGGGGGGGGGGGGGTAACTGAGAATTGCCCTACATAATTTGCATAGGGGAGTCTTCGATGGAGGGATCGCAGTACCAGATGTCAGGCTGTACTATGGGGCCTCCCAAATGCAGGTGATTAATGATTGGGTCTATGTAGGGATGGAAGAGCCGGCATACAGAGTGGATAGGGCGTCGATGTCACAGGGCAACTGTGAATCCCTTTTATACTCCCGGCAGACGTGCACGGACTGGCTGGAGCATACTAAGGTAGTGGTTCAATGTTGGAAAGATGCCAATAAATTCCTGGGCTGGGCTGGGAGACTGACAAACAGATCCTCTTAGGGAAGTGACTGGGCTGTCAGGCCTTAAGGGCAGGCGCCTGATTGGTATTGAATATCTGGGAGACGTGTGGAAGGGGGACTCCCCTTGCACGGTTGCCTACCTGCAGAAAGAATACGATATGCACGACTCGCAGTGATATATGCATCTGCAGCTCCTACATGTTCTGCGTGCTCACATCCAACGGGGGTCTCCATTCCAGAATATTCCCTGCTTGAAGACCAGCTACTGCTGGACCCCATACAGGAGAAGCCAACCTCCACAATATACTGCAAACTGATTAACAACCTTCCGGATCCATTGGTATCTCTTAGGGCAGCTTGGGCTGGTGACCTTGGGATTCTGGATGATGAAGACTGGCAGGAGGTGCGCCAGAGCCCAAGGGAAGTGGCTATGAGCGTCAGATTCAGATTGGTACTGCTCAAGGCTCTGCATCAGGTCTACAACCCTCGCACTCACCTAGTTTCCTGGGGCCGTGTTCCGTCAGCACGGTGTGTTAGGGGGTGCGGGGAAGAGGGTACATTCAACACATACTATGGAACTGTCCTGAGATATCCGTATTCTGGGGGAAGGTTGCGGAAGTCATGTCAGAAGTGGTGGGCGAGCCTGGCACACTAGACCCAAAATGGCTCCTTCTAATGATTGGAGGCGAGGCAGACTGGTCCAGATATGTGGGCATATGGCTGGCATTAGCTTCAGGGGTGGCGAAGTGTAATATTGTCAGAAATTGGGGGGTGCCGGCTGACTGAGAAATGGAAGCGTGCCAGAGGGAGATTGGTGCCAGAGGGCAGAGGAAACAGTCTATAAGAGCGGGGGATGTGTCAATAAATGGGAAAGGGTGTGGATGCCGTGGAGGAGGTACAGAGGGCTGTAGGGGGCAGAATAATAACATACATGATGAGGGGTAAAAAGGGGGCCTGCTCAACCCTAGAATGTGTTAACCATGATTTTCTGTACATAACAACTAGTGTCCTCATGATATTGTCTCTGTATGATGAGGTTTCTCGAGCTTTTGTCAATAAAAAGAGTTCCAAAAAAGATATAACAAACTGCCGATTTGAACTGCAACAGCTAACGGTTTTTACTGGGTTATGTTAAGAACTCCCACTGGGGATGTTAACATTGGCAGTGATTGCCACTCTCCTAGCGAAAAGGATAATCGTTGTGTGCTGTGAAAGAGCACACTCACCTCACAAAGAATACTGGCTAAGTGATCTTGCCCTCTGCAATACCAAATGTGAAACATATGCAGACTTACGACCTCCATCCTTCAGGCCAAAGGATATTTGGGCCCATTACCTACCATTCTATCCAGCGCTGTGGAAGACCACGCAGGCAAAGAGCTGACCTTGTCTCTCCCAACCAGCATGCCAGAGTAAGTTATACAGACCCTTGATTACTCTGGAGCCATTCCCCAAACATCTTACCGACCTCTATTACACCAGCCCTCCTATCCCCGTGGCAAACTGTATGGAACTGCTCAAACCCTTTATAACTGTCTACAACAACGTATTTCACACTCCTTATATTCAACTGTACCCTATGGAGAGTTAAAGATGTCTTACTATTAATTTGTTCATTCCAAATACTATGACACAGCTACCTCGCAATGATAATACTATTGTACTTCAACACATGATGATATATTTGTAATAGGTTTGTGTATGTTTTGTAGAACTAAACTTAAAAAAACAAAAAAACAACCTCGTGAGTCTTTTCCTGCTTCCCAACCGGACCTTACCTGGTCACCTCTGCTTTCTTCTGTGGGCAGCAGTTTTGAGTCCCAAATGCTTTACTCAAGGTTCTGGGCTCTTGGCGGGAGTCATAGCGCACTTCTCCCAGCCTGACTGAAGGTTTCAACGAGGCATGATGCTGAGCCCTGTAGAACCACACTATACAGCTCCTCACCCTCACCAAAAACGTTATCGGCTCTGGCAGAAAGTGACGCAGAGACATGAAGAGCATCGGAGTCAGAAGGTAAAACTTCCAGCAGGATGAACCTGGGTCTCTATCGGCTCCCGCTCCATCACAGTCAGGCTGAATTTGTGACTTTTCTCTGGTCTTGCGCGATCAGATACTGTCAGTTGGCACTTTATTGCCAAAAAATATGAAAAGTCATAACTCCAGTTCATCTGATTGGAATTTTTGTCATTTTGGTGTCATTTTGTGTTTTACAGTCTACTCTTGTTCAAAGTTGCTTTGGGACTTTTCTTATGTTGTGTCTTAACTTTAATATTGTTTTAGTGCTGCACAATTACTAGACTGCTTTTGTGCACAAATTGATTTAGCAACTTTTGTGGTTACCCTGAAAAGGCTTGTGATTATTATTTGAAATGAAATCTTACTCTCTTCAACCAATAATCCATTTTCTTGCAAGTATGGAGCAAAAGACAGGCAAAAGAAAGCAATAACAAAAATACACTGACAATTTTATCCTGTAATATAGAACCAAAAAAGAACAACAGTAGACCTTCACAAATTTGTGAGATTACATACTAATACCTTTCTACAAGAAACCTGATTGAAAGATGAATTGATTTTACGAAACTATACCACCTGGAAAATATTGGCTATCCAACTATCACATTAAGACAGACTCTCCGGGTGTTTGATAGTTTACAATCTACCATGCTGAAAGCATCACAGGTGGTGTTTCGATAGACTCTTGTTATGCATTATTTTGGATACTGGCTATTGTCATCAATGTGTTGTCATGGTGTTCAATGATGATGTTATGGAACTCTTGATGACAGTTGGAGAGATCAGAGCTGGAGTTGCTGCTCCTTCTTTAACCTAATAAAGTATTACTTTATTTAATACTTGCCAAGTATGGTTACAGTGGGGGCCAGCACACGTAAGAGCAGTGGGGCGGGGACTGGGTGGGATGGGGGTGGGATGGTGGAAGTTGACAGGCGACGGGATAGGTAATATCAAATAAATAAATACATAAATAAAATCCCTTACCTTAAGTTTGCTGCATCGCCGACTCAGCCAATAAGCTCCAGTCAAGTCTCTGTAAATTAATCCTTCCTCAACCTGTTGTAGCTTGGCAAGTAAGCAGTCAGGCTCACCTTAGGAGACAGGTGTGGAAAGCACCCGTGCTCATGTGCTTATGACAGAACCATTCCCTCATGAGCACATGCACACTAAACAGCAGAGGGATTTCTTTTTTTTCAATGTTGCCTCAGGCGCTGGGGAAGAACTTCCCCAACATCCAAAGGCATTTATTTTTGTTTCAATGCAACGAGGATCTCACGCATGGCGCACTGACTTCATTGCATTGCAGGAAGGTGGGAGCAGCCCCTTGGGCAAGGGCCTTTGCTCTCCCCATATTTAAATTCTGTCCCCTCCAGTAGGCAGATGGGGGCAATATCCGCTGATCCGCCCCTCGTGGGGGGCAGCAAGCCCACTAGCCCACTAGCCACCAGGGATTATGTTTTTTTTATGGCCGGGGTGGGTGCCCAGAATGAGCATGCCAATGCCCCCGCCCAAAAAAATTATTGCCACTGTTTTTCTGCCAGAGAGGCAGATGGGGGCATAGCCCTTTATATTCCCCCTTGGGGGCAAAAAACCCAATAGGCACCAGGATTATGTATTTATCTCATACGTAGGGGTGGGAGCTGCCCAGAATGTCCAGGCTAATGCTCCCCCCACAGAAAAAATGTCCACTGTCTTTCTGGCCTCCCCCTCGGGCATATCAAGGCAATTGCCCCATATCTGTTCTCCCCCGGGCTACAAAAAGCCCAATAGGCACTGATCTTTTATTTGCAATGTGTCTAGCTGTAGGTTTTGGGCACAACCGGCATCTAGGGAAACCTAGCAAACCTGTATGTTTTTGAAACCGAGACACCCAGGAAAATCCAGGATGGGGGGACTTGTGTGGCTCTCACCAGGTCTGTTACCCAGAATCCCATGCAAACCTCAAACTTTGTAGAAACAAAACACATTACCCTCACACTACTGTGATGGAAAGTTCTGGACTCTGCGGGGAATCACAAACTTCCCCCTACTTAGCATGACCGCAAGTCTCCCGATAAAAATGGTACCTCACTTGTGTGGGTAGGCCAATGGCCCAAAATGCATCGTGGACACATCACATTTTTCCACTGAAAACGGACCCTTTTTCTTGCAATGTGCCTAGCTGTGGATTTTGGGCCCTAGCTCAGCCGGCACCTAGGGAAACTGTGGGGAGCCACAAACATCTACCCACCCAGCAATCCCCCAAGTCTCCTGATAAAAATGGTACCTCACTTGTGTGGTTAGGCCTAGTACCAGTGACAGGACATGGCCCAAAGCGAACTGTGGAGACTTAAAAATTATCGATCTCAAATTGACTTAGTTTTGCAAGGGAGTTGCGGGCTCAGTGAGAATCTAGGGAAACCCACCAAACCCAGACATTTCTGAAAGCTAGACACCCTGAGGAGTCCAGGGAGGTGTGGCTTGTGTGGATCCCCCATCATTTACCCACCGAGAATCCCCTGCAAACCAGACATGTAGCTGGAAGAAAATCTAATTTTCCTTGGGATCACCACACCGGCACAATTGTCTTACCACCCAGCATTCTTCTTGGTCTCCCGATAAAAATTATACCTCACTTGTGTGGGTGTCCAATGCAAAGTCAACCTAAAAATGCATATCAAATAAATATAGCACTTAAAGCTCGCTGTGCTTTCACCTCAATTCCTGTCTTTTACTCACCCACACAAGTGAGGAATAATTTTACTCAGGAGATCGGAGGGAACGCTGAGTGGTAGGTAATTTGTGCTGTCAAGGTAATCCCAGTCAGAAATGTGAGGAACATGGTTTTTTTTAGCTAAATTTGAGGATGGCAGGGGACTCTGAATAAGAAAATATTGGGGGTCCACGGAAGCCACACCTCCCCGACTTTCCCGAGTGTCTAGCGGAAAAAAAACCTTTTTTCTCACATTTCTGTGGGAAAGTTGTGGGATCACCGGGTTGACACACATTTCCTACCACCCAGTGTTACCAGATCTCCCGATTAAAATGGACCTCACTTGTGAGAGTGGGCCACGTACGCGCAGCAGGGAAGGGTCCAAACGTATTGTGGAGACATCAAAATTATCTACCACAAATCGACCTGGTTTTGCAAGGGGGGTATCTGCGTTTTTTGTCCTGGGCTCGGCAGCCATCTAGGCCTACCCACACAAGTGAGGTACCATTTTTATCAGGAGACTTAGGGAAATATAGCATAGTAGTAAAAGTGTTATTACCAGTTTACTTTATTTGCATTTCTGCCTTCCAAATGTAAGATAATGTGTAAAAATGAAGTAATTTTGAAAAGTGTCCTCAAATTCACATGCTTGTATGGGTACCCACAATTTTAGAGACGGGCAAATACCCACTGCTTCTAAATTCTATATTCTTTTCCCATTTCAGAAATATATAGGTTTCCTTCGTACCTATTTTTCACACTTTATATTTTAGCAACTGAATTGCTATATACTTTGGAGCAGATTTATGTTGGACTTGCGCCACGTTTACATCACGCAACAGCGGCGTAAACATGGCGCATCCCTGCGACCCATTTACAACGTGACGCATCTAGGCAGATGCGTCACATTGTAAATCCCTGCACCACATGTGGGCGTTCCAGCGCAGGGTGGGCGTTCCAGGGCAGGTGCGCCTCGCAAAAGTGGCTGAGTGAAATCTACAAGATTTTAGGCCAATGCTGCGTCAAAACCCTGCGCCTGCTTGAAGCAGGCGTACGGCTTGACGCAGCATTGGACAGATAGGGCACCTCCGAACCTTGCTGGAGCTGCGTCGCGCCTGCGACGCAACTCCAGCAATGCGCCACCTTTACGGCACAGATGTTTCACGCAACTGTGCCTTTTTTGCCCCATGGTGCGCCGCATTGTAAATGCGGCGCACCATGGGTGGCATAGCTGCGGCACACAATAACTGGCGCATCCCTGGGGATGCGCCAGTTATTGTAAATCTGCCCCCTGGTACACAAAGAGAAACCATTGCAAGAAACAGCTCAGTTATTGGTTCTGGGTACCTCAAGTTCTAGATGAATCTACAAGTCCTATATATCCCAGCAACCAGAATGGTCCAGCGTTTGTAACGGTATATTGCTCCCAAAAAAATCTGCCATACTTAGAGAATTTACATTTAAAAAAGTTGGCACAAATGGCTGTTTTTTTCAACTTAATTTCAATATTGTTTTATTTCAATTGTTTGTTTCGATAAAAAAACCTTGAAGGATCTAAACAAATGATCCCTTGCTGAATTCAGAATTTTGTCTACTTTTGAGAAATTGATAGTTTCCTGGGATCCATTTTTGTTTTCACACCTACGTCTACCACTAACTGGAAGGAGGTTAGGAAAGGGAAAAAAAATGGGACAAATAGGCTAGGTCCCAGTATAATGTCAAAACTGTGTAGAAACCTTTGGTTTTCTGACAAAAGTCTTCCTGTTCCTGAAAGCTGTGAAGATGGTGATTTTAAAACAACAAAGCCATTGTTGATACCTTTTGCTGAGAAAAAACAAATGCTTTCTTCTACGGCACTTTTTTGCATTTTTCTAAAAATAAACAAAAATTAGCTGTGTTATGTTGCCAATTTCTCGGTCCCCTCCAGGGAATCCACAAACCATGGGTACCTTTCGAATCCTCAAGGTTTTGGAAGAAAAGGATGCACATTTGGCATGAATACCTTATGTGGACAAAACGTTACAGGGGCCTAAGCATGCAGTACACAAAATAGCAAAAAAAAGGCTTAGCATGGGGAAGGCCTAGCAGCGAATACCACCAAAACAGTAAAATAAGTAAAGGACACAAAACAATAAAAATCCAACATCCCTTCATAACAATAGAGGACATTTGTATCATTAGAATTACACCAAAACTACTAACAATGTAGGGAATAAGATATATGAATGTTTAAAGTTTAAATAAAATAAATTGCTTTCTAGCACCAAAAAGTGTAAAGGGCCAATAGCGGCTATCTGGTTGCACTAGATCAGGACAAAGTCAAAGCTTCAGGTCAACCGTGATGGCATGCAGGTTGGATACAATGAGTGGTTGGGCCCGGTCAAGTTTTTACCTTGCAACTGAGTCACTTTTGTGGACCTTTCTTTTTCGCCGTCAAGCGATCGAATCCTCAGATCCGTATTTTGCATTGATGGTGGCTACCTTCTGCACCATGATGTCTTGGTAAGCCCTGGAGGTCTTTGGCGTTGACGACGAGGGTCTCCGGAGCTTTCAGCGGGACAAACCAGTGCAGTCAGACCGATGTCGCCGGCTTGACTCTCGTATTAATTCCTTAAATGAGGGCAAAGATAAATCAAACCATCTACGGAGAATGGGGAAACTTGAAATAAATATGGTTGGAGGAATCTTTGCTTGATTAATTTCAATTGGCCACATTCTTGCTAGATGGTTTGATTTATCTTTGCCCTCATTTGAGGTTCCTCAGTCACGGATAATCCAGCACAGCACTTTGAGGCAACAACTTTCCACAGGTTGCCTGTTTCCCATTTTCTCTTGTTGAGAAACCCACATTGGAGAGTAATCTACTGCATACTGCACACCTCCTACACGGAATCTCAAACATGTTGCATGCAGTTCTAACAGGGGACCACACAACATAGACTGAACTCTACAACCAGCATTTCCCGAGCCATCCCATGTGCCAGTACCCTTCTGAAGCATCCCATGCAGCAGTAGCACTTTGAAATATCTCTGCATTCATCCTATACATTGGGCAGGTGCTACCCAAACCTACATCCTGATGATGACCATGTCTACATTTTAAGCTATGGGTCTAAACGTTGACATTACACAATACCAGTGTACTGTTTTTATTTGATTATGGTGTATTTTACTCTGTTATATATATGTGCCAACCATGTGCATCCTGGATCTGTCACTATTGTATGTACTTAGAATGTATAGCACCAACACACTTTACACTTGCTTATTTTCCTTGTATGCATCACTGCGCCATTTGTGATCACCATTTTATTTGCAATGTGATTTAAATATGTAATTGCAATAATATTTTTATATTGGTTAGGAACTTGAGCCATTCTTATCTGTTTTTTTTGTGTAAGCACAAGGGATACCAAGCACTTTGTGTATATATGTGTGTGTGTGTGTGTCTGTATGTGTGTTTAAAGACGTTTTACCATGACCATTTGTAGAGCATTAAAATCCTTTCCCACAAGTGATAGGTTAGTACTTTATTATGACCAGAGACTGGCACTGTGTTGTGTAATTAGCCATGCTCTACAATAGCAATACCTGTTGAAATGTATACTTAAGGAACCACTGTTTCTGTATTAATTGTATGCCGCTCATACACAGAGGTGTTCCCAGCATTTTCCTGCTTGACACTCGCTACTGGAGTAGCTGAACTCTTTGCCAAAGTCCACTGCCACAGAGGAAGGAGAGAAGAACAGCGAGGCCGCAGAGGAGGTGAGAGGCGCGGCCCCGGGACTGCGAGGGACAGCGTTATTGACACCAGCTGTCTCCTCTTCCCGAGGGTGCCGCGCCCCCTCCCAGTGCCCCGCCCCCAGGCGTTCATAACCTCTCGCGGCCCCCACTTCGCGGGTGCCGCTCGTACACAGAGGTGTTCCCAGCATTTTCCTGCTTGACACTCGCTACTGGAGTAGCTGAACTCTTTGCCAAAGTCCACTGCCACAGAGGAAGGAGAGAAGAACAGCGAGGCCGCAGAGGAGGTGAGAGGCGCGGCCCCGGGACTGCGAGGGACAGCGTTATTGACACCAGCTGTCTCCTCTTCCCGAGGGTGCCGCGCCCCCTCCCAGTGCCCCGCCCCCAGGCGTTCATAACCTCTCGCGGCCCCCGCTTCGCGGGTGCCGCTCGTACACAGAGGTGTTCCCAGCATTTTCCTGCTTGACACTCGCTACTGGAGTAGCTGAACTCTTTGCCAAAGTCCACTGCCACAGAGGAAGGAGAGAAGAACAGCGAGGCCGCAGAGGAGGTGAGAGGCGCGGCCCCGGGACTGCGAGGGACAGCGTTATTGACACCAGCTGTCTCCTCTTCCCGAAGGTGCCGCGCCCCCTCCCAGTGCCCCGCCCCCAGGCGTTCATAACCTCTCGCGGCCCCCACTTCGCGGGTGCCGCTCGTACACAGAGGTGTTCCCAGCATTTTCCTGCTTGACACTCGCTACTGGAGTAGCTGAACTCTTTGCCAAAGTCCACTGCCACAGAGGAAGGAGAGAAGAACAGCGAGGCCGCAGAGGAGGTGAGAGGCGCGGCCCCGGGACTGCGAGGGACAGCGTTATTGACACCAGCTGTCTCCTCTTCCGGAGGGTGCCGCGCCCCCTCCCAGTGCCCCGCCCCCAGGCGTTCATAACCTCTCGCGGCCCCCACTTCGCGGGAGCCGCTCGTACACAGAGGTGTTCCCAGCATTTTCCTGCTTGACACTCGCTACTGGAGTAGCTGAACTCTTTGCCAAAGTCCACTGCCACAGAGGAAGGAGAGAAGAACAGCGAGGCCGCAGAGGAGGTGAGAGGCGCGGCCCCGGGACTGCGAGGGACAGCGTTATTGACACCAGCTGTCTCCTCTTCCCGAGGGTGCCGCGCCCCCTCCCAGTGCCCCGCCCTCTCCTCATAGACTCAAAAGCAAGGGCTACAACGCGCATCGCGGGACGCGCGCGGGTCGCAGCCCGGGCCAAGGGCGGGCCCGTTTAAGCCCGTTCAAGCCTGGTTAAGTCTGGTCTGGGCCAATCCCCTTTAATTTCCATCTCCGCCCTGTACAACACAATACTATCTACTCTGGGAGTCCATCACCATTACTGCTCCATTTCTTTAATCTACGGGTGCCTATCTTCAAATATGACCACCAGGGCTATGAGGAACAAGACGGCTCATGGTGCTGGTGAGGTAATTGGTCCAATTGATCAATTCATTACCAAAGCCAATGATGCCATCAACCAGGGAATTGTCCTGCTTGAAAGACGTGTTTCCCAGGACCTCGCTGCAGCACGAAGGTCCTCCATGGGCCTCTTGGCTTTAGCCAAAACACCGATTCACCAGGAAATTAACGCTCCATTACTACAAGAAATTCGTACAGAACTTCATACCATCCCAATGAGCGTCGACTTATCAGTCACACACCTCTCATTGGGTGAAGTCTCGATGAATGACTTGGAGAAAACACCTACCCTGGTGATTAGCCCCACTCAAACTGTGCCGCTTACTTTGACAGAGTCCCAACCCTTGTCCCCACCCGCAGCCGTAACTTCACCCCCAAAACCCGAAAAGGTGTCCAAGGAGGGTGCTATCCCCAAACAAGCCAGGGCAGGGGTAACATCTAAGACCAAGCAACACTGTCCACCGAAGCGAACCAGGTCTAAAAAACCCCTACGTTTCAACCCTCCAAAGAACACAAGACAGCCACTATCAGACAACTTGGATGACTCCTCTCTCCTGGCTGCCTCAGTGGAGGAGTCCCATAGGAGTCACGACATTGTTAATAACAACTACTTAGAGCTCAACGCACAAGTGTTCGACTCAATTAAGGACTTCATAAAATCACAATTACTCCCTATCGAGCGAACGCTAAATAACATTGAGAAGCAGCTCGCTAGACTAACTAATTCTATTAGTCATCCCAAGCCTCCCGCTATCACCCTAGATCCACCGGTCGTTACGACCACTAAACACGTTAAGGCTGTCCCCGTACAAAAACCAGTGCCCCAACCGACAACGCATACAGTTCCCCAACCTATTGGAAAAAACCCCAAAACCCCGAATATTAACCTAGCAACTCCTACAGTCGCTAAGGGTCCCACCAAACAAGCACAGGGAAAACCATCAACAAGTGCTGACCCCACCAGAAAGAACCCTAAGCCCCCATCCCCTAAACCCCCGGTTGCCCAACAGGATGCCGATGCACCCAGCAACCCAGTCGGACCAAAGAGACCAATCCATCTTCCCCCAGAAGCAAGCCCCTACACTGTGATCCTTACAGGGGTACCAGAATTGGAGGAACACATGAGTGAACCCACCTGGTCATTGAAAAATAAAGTTATGCAGTGGCTTCAGATCAATAGACCCCTTCCTTCATACTGTAAAAGTAGACTGTCCATGGTACGAAGAGTTCCCTGGATAGGGGATACAAGGAAAAGAATAAAAGGGGACTGCATCATCATTAACTTTGACAACTCTGAGACAGTGAGTTACATATGTTCCTGGTCAACCCTGGAGAGAAGGGGAAGTATAGACACTAACCGTCTGTCCTTCTTTTACCCCCCGAGGTTTCCACGTGAACAGGATTTCCCCCAAAACTGGGACCAATCACCAGGCTGGAGCTGGTCTCAAGTAGAAAGGCGTAATAGGAGGAGGGACTGGGACTACCAGCCCTGGAACCCTAGTAGAGATCAACCTTATGCAGAGGGGTGGAGAGGGGCTCCAACTAGTAACTTTTTTTCTACCCTCGAAATGGTTGATTGACCACTAAACAACCATTTATCGGCAAACATTAATTTTATGACACCCTGGTCTCCTGTTAGCCCAGGGCTGTCATCAAGTAAATATGGGCTCCTTATCCCTTCCCAACCCCCCTTGGTCCCTCCAAACCCGGCTTCGCCGTATGGCCCTTCTGGGTTGGAAAGACCACAAATTGATGATTCACAGATTTCTCTTTTACCCTTAACACCCGCACGAAATCCTTTACACTGTTCCTCACAGCACTCCATTGAGGATAATTACCTCTCCATCTTATCCTGGAATATAGCCGGGCTCTCAAATAAATTAGGCGACCCCACCTTCCTGAACTACATACATACTTTCGACATCTTAGCGTTTCAGGAATGTTGGGATTTGACACCCGTAAATTTGGATGGCTACAGTACACATTTCACTCCTTCCACCCAATCCCATAGAGGCAGACCCTCCGGAGGCCTTTGTCTATACGTCTCGAACAGATTAAATGTATCACTAGAACGTGTTGTCCTCCCGCAAACTGATCATAGCTCAAAGTCTTTTGGTCGCCTACTTCAGGCCTTTATAATGTCCGGGAAAGAGATCGTCAACTCTCTCATCATTAATTTATACAATGGTGCTCAGAGGGACGACCAAATAAAATTTATGGAGTTTCTCTCAAAACTAATAAAGAAGGGCATGGGAGGGTCTTCTTCAGACAGGCGCTTGATTATTTTAGGTGACTTCAATTGTCATATATGCCCATATAGTGGAACCAGAGTCTGTGACCAAAGAGCCCCAAATGGAGAACACACCACTCACTTTGAACATTCAATCACGGGAACCCATTTGAACAACTTACTACATGAGTGGGATCTGGGTTTCTTTAATGATTTAACTTCTCCTCCGACTGACTTCCTACCCACATTCCACGGAAGGGGCTCGCTCACGATAATAGACTTTTTCCTCCTGTCTCATAGTCACCATGGAGACGCCTTAGAATTCAGCAGAGAGGAGCTGGTTCTGAGTGATCACTATCCCATCAGTATTAAAATATACTCCCCCTCCTGTGGTACTAAGCCCAGGAGCAACCTGGAAAATCTTCATTCACATACCATTTCACTTTCATCTAGAAATGGATACACCATAAAATGGGCTAAAATCGACACCTCGAAGTTTGTTGAAAACTTGATCAAATCGGGTCCTGACCTCTTTCTGACTTGTTTGGAACTTCCACCTAATCCATCAGAAATTATTTCTGCCTTCGACCAAATCGCGTCATTAATTAGAAAAATCTGACCCGTAATAATAACAACAAAAATAATGCTGTCAAGAATCAAGGTTGGTTTGATCATGAGTGCTCAAACACTCGCGACATCCTGAAGGCCAGCCTTAACAAAACTCCAAAAAACCAGATGGAAATCAGATGCGCCCGTGCCGCATACAAACGAGCAATTAAGAACAGGAAAAAGGTTCTAAAAAATGCGGCCTGGGAAGCCCTGTTGAAAGCCAGTACTTTAAGAGACAATACGGCATTCTGGAGGGAGGTGAATGCCCCCTTTTTCAATGATAGGACTACTGACTGTATAGAAATCGCTATCTCTGAAGATGTCTGGACAAACCATTTTACAGAGCTGTACAAACTAGATGACCGAATCGAACCAATGGAGAACAATGAATCGCTAACCAACAACCTAGAGTCGTTTCCACTCTCCATCTACTTCAATCACCTGGAAGTGGAAATGGCCATCGTTGAAAGCTCAAATGCCAAAGCGCCCGGCCCAGATGGAATCCCTATAGATCTTTTCAAAGATAACATCCAATTATGGGCACCCATTCTTACCAACGTTCTTAATTCGTATGCCCAGAAAGGATTCCCCACAACATGGCAAGAAGCGATCATAATACCCATTTTTAAAAAAGGCGAAAGAACGGATCCAAAATGTTATAGACCCATTTCATTACTGGACTCCATGATGAAGGTGGCCGGGAGAGTCCTTTTGAATCAACTACAGACATGGGCACAGGAGAATAACATTTTATCTAAATTTCAATATGGGTTCGTTTCTGGTCTCGGGACAGTGGAACAATGTTTAAATCTAGCCCTGATCATTGACAAACATGTGCTGGCAAAAAGAGGCAACATTTACATGACCTTTGTGGACTTAAGCTCTGCTTTTGACTGTCTTAATCATAGCCTACTTTGGTCTACCCTCACTAACATGGGCGTTGACCCTAACATCTTATCTTTCATCAAAGAACTCTATCGAGGAGCTGGGGCCAAGGTCCGTTATGGGAAGGATGGAGCTTGTACAAAAAAGTTCCCTATCAGAAAGGGGGTCAGGCAGGGCTGTATCCTTGCCCCCTTTCTTTTTAATCTATACATCAACAGCGTCGCCGACTGCCTGGCCAAATTAGATGTGGATTATCCTAAAATAAAAGGCCATGCAGTTCCCATTCTTTTATACGCGGACGACGCCGTGATTATGTCCAGGACCCAACTAGGCCTTCAAAAAGCGCTGACCGCTTTTTCTACTTTTATGGATATGAGAGGTCTTAAGATCAATGTAAGTAAAACCTTTACAATGTGTTGCAGTACCAAAAAGAACATTTCCTGCAATACGTACATTGATGCAAATAAGATCTGTCTCACAAAAACTTTCACCTATCTAGGTATACTTTTTAGCAGCACTGGCACCTGGAAAAATGCTGTACACACCCGAAACTTGGCTTTTATTAGACAAATTGGAGCCTTAAAGAAATTTGCGGCCAAATTAGGAGGTAAACCAGTTAAAATTCTGTTGGACATATTCGCTGCCAAATGTATCTCAACCGCAACATATGGAGCAGGTATCTGGGGCCTGGCGGATTGCGGTGAGATCCAAACCAGTGAGAACTCGTTTCTAAGATTTTTGCTGGCTGTCCCTCGATCAATCTCAACTACAGTCTGCCATAACGAGTTAGCACGAGTATATATTTCAGACATAATTAAAACTGCGCCCATCCTGCTATGGCACAAAATCTGGTGCTCGGAAAAAACGGTATTAAACCAGGACATAATCAAGGACTGTATGGCCTTAACCAACACAAGAAAGATACCTTGGCTCGTCTATGTACAGAAATTCTTAACCTCCCTGGATTTAGCTGATATGTATACTAACCCCACAACGTGTCAAAAGATCTCAAAAAAGGACCTCAAGGCTCGCTGCATAGGCTTGCTTACAGATAGGCGTTCTTATCTCGAAGGCAACAAAGCATCGATTGCCAATCACAACCTCCTATTGTACGATGACGGCATCCCATCTTACCTTTCCCCGCTCACCACTCCCTACACGAGAATGTTGTTGACAAGGATGAGGACGGATTGTTTCTTCCGCCTACTAACCTTTCCCACTGTGAACGACTGGTCACCTACCCCGGTGGTCTGTCCTTGTGACAATGTTTCCAAGCAGTCCAACATTCACGTTATCCTATTTTGCAAATTTTACGACTATGGTAGACGGAAATATCTTTTTCCGCTCCTCAAACACTGGGTCCTAAGACAGTGTCGACCAGCCTTACTTAAGCTATATATGCTCGAAGACGAACTTACAATCAATGCAGCTAGTAGCTTTTTGAAATATGCAGTAAGGTGTAGAGCATCCATGAACTAACTGTCTTCGCCCCCCATCAGCTAAACTTTGCACAATTTTGCACAAATCTAACTCCTTTTAACATGTTTTTAACAAGTAGTATGTCTTTTTGATTGTAGTTCATATTCATTTTTATGCTGTATCACATGTGCTTTTATGATTTTCTCTGAAAAAATCGAATAAAGCTTTATTGAATATTGAATATATTGTATGTAGCCAGATTCCTGTTGGGCATATTGAGTAGCTCTTGATTTATCCAACCACAGTGGCTGCATCAAGAGCAGAAGTATGCTATAGGTTTCTTCTGATATCTGTAAGTTTGTACCTGTACCCCTGACACAAACTCTTCTTGCACGTAGCAGTACACAGTGAACAGTATATAATCCTTTGGTAATCCCAATGCAGGGTCTGGGAGAGAAATTGATTTAGCTTCAAACATTCCTAGTCCAATAAAAGGGTTTTGGGGAATGTACATTTACATAATCTTGGAGAGACTCAAAAATAACCGCAACATTATCAGCTGTCTTCAAAAACCAGCAAAACCAAAGTGAGCACTTGGAAAATGGTGGCGGATCAAGGTAACCTATGGATAGTGGTCTGTAAAGAGACTTCTCTCCCTGGCCAAGATGTCATGACTTAAATAGGAAACATGGGTAAGACAGAATTTATATTTTCCCTTCGAAGCAACTCAGGTACAATCAATAAATTAATTAGTTGACAAAGCAGAGTAAACCCTGCTGGGCAGATGAGGTTGCCCAAATCTTTCTTAAGAGCGTG
Source organism: Lissotriton vulgaris (assembly GCF_964263255.1). NCBI lineage: Eukaryota > Metazoa > Chordata > Amphibia > Caudata > Salamandridae > Lissotriton > Lissotriton vulgaris. The sequence goes on from NC_141691.1 coordinate 1,676,086,259, forward strand.
GGGGAAGACAGAAAGTGATTGAGTAAATCGCTATTGGAGTTATCTCCATGGTAAATTGAATTCGGAAAATGAGAAGAGATACTGACTGTCAACATGTATGGGTAGGGAGAAGAAGGCTTGAAAAAAAATTACATCAGTAAACCATGTGGCCTTGATTGAAATACAAGACAATATGGTTGCAGGATTAGGCAACAGGGGTAAACTAGGTATCACAATAGCATTAATAGTTCATAGGTCTTTCACAAATCTGTAAATATCTGTTCTAGGCTTTTTGATTGGCAAAATGGGAGAATCACACACTTTCGCAGAATGAACGTGGACACCTGTTTTTATTAGAGCCTAAGAATCAGGTACAACCCCCATCTCTGCATCATGACAATATGGGTACTAAGGATTACAAGACAACTTCTTCATAGGATTCACTTTAATCTTTGTGGCCTCTGCCCTGAAAGCACTGCATATATCATTAGGAGGGCACTTGATCAAGTATATCAGCACTTGATTTTGGGCACATCAGCTTTAAACATCATATCATCAGCGTTGTTAGTAGTTTCACAAAAGACAGCTGCAACTTCCTTTTATTGGCACATTCAAATAGACACCATTATTAGTACAATACACATTAAAATTCAGTTAACACAGAAGATCTTTCCAGTAGATTTGCGAGTAAGGTGGGACTTAACTGAAAAGCACGTTTGTCCGTAATGGGACCGTAGGATATAGAAAAAAGGATCAGTAACATTGTGGGGTACACAAGTGTTTGTAATACCAACTGCATCAATAAACAGGCCAAATAAAGTTAAGGAGAATAAGTGGTGAGTCTGGCTGGATACAACAGACAATGAGCTAGTCAGGTCAGACATTATTACCATACACTGTGTATTTTATTCAGCCTTCAAACAACCACTTCACTTGCACTTGGTAATTTTTCCTTTCTTTATTTAGGTTCTTTAAAGAGGTTCATTGCCCACCAGGACTGGGTCTCTGAATGCCCTCTGAAGAGCCAGGTAAGTACGTAGCTTTTCCTAATATAATCTCTTTATTACTCTATCTGTATCGAGCATTCGATCTCTTCCTGCTCTCCCGCTTTATTGTTTATTCCGTTTCCTCAGCATGTTAAGGTTTGGAAAGGCTCTTCCCCCGTGGCATATTTAGTCTCATCACAGTTGTGAAAATGAAATAGTGACTCTTAAGCATAAATCGAGATTTGTATTAATAGGGCTCCCTACCTTCCTATGATCCCCCAAGCTCCCTTGCCTTTAAGTGAGGATAATGTGAGAGAGTAAAACAGAGGGTGCAGGGAGGGGCAGTGAAAACAATGTTTTAAGGGCTCACACAACACTGCTTGAAGTTAAAGGTAGATCCCTGGTATTTCTGGTTTAGCTACTGCGAGCCAGCCCCTGCTGGTCCAGAGGAATGCTCCTGGAGGTGCTGTAACTCTCCTAAGCTGTGGCAGGGCTGTGGCATGCTGAAGAGCCGACCAGCATTTCTCACATCGTCTGAAGGAACATCTCTGATAGAGCGCATGTAGGATGGCTCTCCTCCACCATAGCTGTAGGTCACCAACCGACTCTCCTCTTTCTCCATGGTGACTCCAGAAAACACAGCTTCCCGGTCTGCAGTTGGTCTCAGCAGACCTTCCCAGGCTGTGAAGGCAGCTGGGTTCTGGTCTTGCTTATAACTGGGCTGCATCATCAGGAGGCTGCAGGTAGCAAGCTGGGACCTACCTCATTAATATTCATGAGGTAGGTGAATTTGTGTCCCACAAGGAATTGCTAAATGAAACACAATGGGTTTTGCACATTAAGGAAAGCAATTTCCCTGTTGCGATTCACAGAGAATCGCATTTAGGAAATCACTATCACAAAAATGTTAACATATGGCCCCTGACTTTGTAATTCTATCATGGATATTATCAAGGCAAACACTGATCATGTTCTTACCAGACTCAAACATCCTACACAAGAATGGTAAACCATACTTCTATCTTGGCGGGGTTGATTATACACTATAAAGATGATGATCCTGTCTCTAACACATGTTTCTCTTATGGAGATATCTTTTATTGGTTCAAAACTTTTTATTTATCTTTTCCAATAACACATACACTCACCTAGATCTTACGGCCAGTGAGGTGTAACACTGGGGGAAGGGGTGCAACTAGGGAAGCAGTGTTAGATGGGTAGGGGGGAGGGTTGGGAGTATCAAGCTGCATGTTTGGCAGGGGGCAGGAAAAGTTCAGTCTAAGGGTGATGATCCTTGTGTTATAGTCTTAGCCCCAAGGTTGGGTTGTAAGAAAAGTCCAGTCCAATGTGGTCAATCCACACTTTGTTGGCCTGTTTTGCTCTCGCCCCAGTAAGTCGGAGCACTCCTGGGTAAATAGGGCAAGTTAGTTCATGGAAATGACAGTAAATTGTGCTATCTTTCAAAATGGGCAAAAAGTTTTTTTTGTAAAATCCATTTCTTTGACATGGGAAATGTGCTAGGATTTCATTCGAGAAATTGAGATTACTCACGAGTAATGATGAGGTAAATTTCCTAGATTTTAAAAAAAATATCAGATGCCTTTTGACATTAAGCAAATTCAAAACCGCTTTTTGAATTCACTATGAAATATAGATAAATCATGGTTTCATTTGGCACTGTTTGTGGTATTTCAATTTTCCCACAAACATATCCTATTCATGTCTAGTCCCCCTACATTTTGGATTCCACCAACACGTTGTCATTCTTGCACTCTGTTAAAGCAGTATTTGGTTCATAATTTATCTCCCCTTGAGAAGTTATATAATAGTCTTATTTGGTGTAAGTGGATTACAATTAATGGGAGGAATGTTTTTGGGGGAAAAGGACAGATAAAGAGGTATTTACAATCTCACATTTCATAATGAATGTATTCTCTTTACTGATCTATCTGATAAATAGGATTTTTCTATCTAATATTTACAATATTTAATATGTTTATGGAGGGTTTACTGCCACTAAATCTATCATTACTTCCACTGATATTGTTACTCAAAACATATAGATCAATCTAATTTCTAGTACTTTACAAACCAAGGCTTCCATTTTAGATAGGATGATTAGTTTACTTAGTATACACAGGAGCAAATCTACAACTGAGACTAAGTGGGAAATAGATCATCAAACACTTGGTGTGCAAAGTTTGGGTTAAGTTGTACTCTACAGCCCGTTCTGCCAGTTTAACTTAAGCCTTGTTCTTTTTCTACGATAGACTTTAATATTCTCCTATTGCATCATTTAAATTTAAATTAGATAGCCAAGATATTTGTTGGAGATGTAATTCTAATATTGGTACATAGTTGCATATGTTTTTCATGTGCCCTCACATATATATCTTCTGCAAAGAGGTTGGGTTGAAAGCTAACACAGTTAACAACATATGTTCCACTATTTTCATTGATGGGCTGTTTCTGGGTGGGTTACAATCAATCAATTAATCAAGGGGTTATTAAGTGCACTACTCACTCGTGAGGGTCTCAAGGCATGGGGTGGGTAGGGGGGGTTAGCAGATCCGTTAGCTGAAAAGCCAGGTCTTGAGGGCCTTCCTGAAGGTGTTCAGGGTGGGGGTGAGTCTGATGTCTCCCTGGAGCACGTTCCAGGTTTTGGCTGCTATGTGCAAGAAGGATCTTCCCCCGCTCTGGTTCTGCGGATCAACAGGGTTTCGGCCAGTGCGAGGTTGGAAGATCGGAGATCTCTTTTGGGTAGGTGGAAGTTGATTAGCAACTAGCCCCTACAAGGTTCTCATGTGGAACATAAATTGTCTAGGGAACAAAATTAAGAGAGGACTTGTGACGGCACATATTAAACGGTTCCACCCTGACATGGTCCTCCTCCAGGAGACCCACCTTAAAGGAACGAAGTGCGGGTTTCTGGCAAGAGGAGCCTACAAGGTATTGGCACATGAAGGATACACGACGGGCTCTCGGGGGGGGGGGGGTAGCTATGTTGATAAAAAAATACCCTCATTTTACTGTGACCCGGACTTGGACGCACCCCCAGGGGACTTACAGAGGGGTGTCAGGAACATGGGGGCGACAGCGGGTCACAATAGCCTCGATTTACGCTCCACCGAAACTCCAAGCCAGGACTCTCTCCGGACTGGCCGATGTCCTGCTGGACACACCGGACACTTTACACATCATAGGTGGGGATTTTAATGAAGTTATGTCCACCCACATGGACCACTCGGGGACCCGCGAGGACGGCTCCCCGACTAAGCCCATAACCAGGGTTATGACTACACTAGGCCTGACAGACGTGTGGCGATGGCTGCACCCGACCACCAGAAGTTACTCATAGTACTCGGGGCACATAGGGTTCCGAACTGGACTATGTCTTCCTCCCCAGACATGCACTTGGGGCTGAAGACGAAGAAGAGTATTTGGCTAGGGGTATTTCGGAATATTCACCTCTTTTGGTTCGGCTGTGTGGGAGACCTCGAGCCAGTGGTGAAGGTTGGAGATTTACAGAATAGTGAGATAGTGCAGGGCCTTAGGGCTGACACGAAAGTGTACTTTGCAGAAAATGTGGGCTCTGTGCAGTCCGGAGTGACCGTATGGGAGGCTTACAAGACTGTACTTTGAGATAGGGCTCAAAATTGAATATCCTGGGGAAATGGAAAGCGCAAGAGGAGCTTAATACCCTGGAAAGCCAAATACTAGACTTAGAAAGGCGGTATTTATCGGGAGGGGACCCTCAGGTGCTTTGACGCCTGATAGATACCCAATAGCAGTATAAAATCCTTAGCGACGGACAAAGCCAAAGCACAGGCCCTTGCGACCCTACACAGGTTATATGATGTTGGGGACGAGTCCGGAAAGCTACTGGCCTGGCTAAGCCATAAGGAAAGGGATGCCAGATGGATTGAAGGCAGGCGCGCAACACCCATTGGACTCACCGGGCTTCAGCCCCCCCTGTCGTGTGTGGCAGCCTGGGATGAGACAGATCCCGGGCACACACAGAGCCGCATCCGAACGTTTCACAGGTCTTTAAAAGACCATTTGAATGTTAATTAAGTCTTGCTGTTATTTCACCCCTTCTAAGAGCCCCTGCAGCTCCACTCTGCCTACTGATTAAAAGTTCAGCCTCCCCCTGAAATTTGTTTTTAGCCCCCACCCCCCCGAAATTTGGCTCTAGTTGCGCCTCTGATTGAAGGTGTAGTTGATGGTCAGGGACAGCTACAGAGATGAATGCCCAGATCATCCAGACGTTTGCTAGCTACTTTTGGGAATTCTATAAAGCCGGGGAATTGGATGGGTCAGAGGAAATAATGGACTACCTGTCTACTATCCTAACCTCGATCTTAATGGACAAGGACAAGGAGACCCTTGAAACTGACATAACGGCCACAGAAATTAGAGAAGCTATAGCCAGACTCCAGCCAAGGAAGTTTCCGGGTCTGAATGGACTCCCAGCGGAATTCTTTAAAAAAGGTTTTGATCTGCTGACACCCCATCTCCTGGTGCTCTTGAAAAGACGCAGCCCAAGAAGGTCTCTACCCATCAGACCTGCAGATGGCCACGATCGTACCTATAAAAAATCAGGGCAGACCTCCTGAGGACTGCACGTCTTATAGACGAATCTCCCTCTCGAATGTGGAGGCTAAGCTCTTGGCAACGGTCTTGGCCCTTTGCCTGCGCCACGTGATTTCAGGCTTAGTACACCAGGACCCGAGGGGATTCCTGCCGGACAGGGTGACTAGGCAAAATTTAAGATGAACACATAAATGGCTTATGGAGGTGAAGGGGCGGGAGAACCCACATATGTTCCTCTCTCTTGCGGCTGAAAAAGCTTTCGACGCTGTACACTGGCCCTTTTTGGAGGCAGCGCTGGTCAAGTTCGGTGTCGGCCCCAACTTTAGGAAATGGGTGGGACTGCTATCTGCAGACCCTAGAGCCCGGGTGAAAGTAAACGGGATCCTATGTGAAGACTTCCCTATTAGGGGGACCCGGCAGGGATGCCCCCTGTCTCTGCTAATATTCGCCCTCATCATTGAAGTAATGGTCTGTGATGTCCAGCAGACAGACAAGATACAGGGATTTCATATATCACAGGCCGACATGCAGGAAGAATTTTTTCTGCTGTACACGGATGATATTCTTTTATATATGGCACAACCTGCCACATGTTCAAGCTACTGGGTAGGTATGGTTCCTTCTCGGGGTACACGATAAACTGTCATACATCGGTCCTGTATAGCCCATGTGGGGAGGAGGAGTGGCCCCCTCAGGTTACCCAGATGGAGTTTACATACTTGGGGATCTTCCTGACTATGGGCCGACACCTCTCCTATCCAAAGAGTGATTAGGAATTTTGCAGATGATGCCCTTAGATGGAAGTCCCTCCCTTTCACAATCCTAGGCCAGGCTACAATGTTTAAGATGATCACGTTGCCCTGATTCCTGTATGCCTTACAGAATGAATACTTCCCCCTCCCCTGGCAGACGTTTAATGTGATAAATGCGGAACTACGCTCTCTAATGTGGTTAGGAAACAACAGAGAATAGCCCTAGACACGCTACAGAGAAATCAGTGCAATGGGGGGATTTCCTTACCAGATTTGGATGGATATTAATGGGCTGAACACTTGGCGCTAATAAAGAAATGGACCAACGCTCCTGCGGATCACCCGTCGTATAGGTTGGAAAGAGACACCATGACATGCCACACTAGTTTACACTATTTGTACGGGGGCTGGAAAGAGACGATTACTACGCAGATAACCATAGAGGTCTGGGACAGGGCGACAAAGATGATGCGGTGTACACATAAACCCATCAAACAGACACTCATATGGACCTGCACATGGCTAAAGGAGCTTCACAAACAAACAAGTTTTAGAGGATGGGACGATATCGGGATCTCCACGTTGGGGGACCTGATGGCAAAGGGAAAACTTAAACCTTATGGGACCCTGGTGGCGGAATATGGACTACGCCCCACTCAGTTCTTCAAATATGCGCAACTGCGCCATGCGTGGAGGGCTGAGACGGCACTCACCTCTGCATTGCCAGAATATGCCCCACTGGAGAGTCATCTGTTGTAAGAACAGGTACCCAATAAAATAGTGTCATAGACATATAAGACCCTGAATAATAACACCCTGGACAGATTAGGGAAACTGAGAGCAACATGGGAACAGGACTTGGGCGAGATGGACAGAGTAGACTAGGAGGCAGCCTTGATGCATCACAGAGATGTCGCGATTAAATCACAAGGGTCGAGCTAGTGACTCCTGTTGTCTCAGATGTGGACACCCGCATGGGGTCTTCTCTCATGTTATCTGGTAGTAACCTATTAGCCACACCTATTGGACACACATATTGGGGGAAATAAGTAAGGTGCTAGAGGCAGCGCTCCCAATGGACCCAAAATTTGTTTTACTTGGGATAACTACTGATGTAGATTTGAGCCGCCCACACTTGATCTTTGCGATGTTGCCCTAGTGGTGGCGAAACGAGATGTGGCACAAGCGTGGAGGGAACCTGCGCCTCCCCGGGTTGGGGAATGGAGGAGGGGGATGGATATGTACATGGCGGCCGAAAGGGTCACATACAAAGCTGGAGAATGTCCCCGGAAATTCTGCAGAGTATGGGGAAAATGGAGAAGGTACCATGGTCTTGATGGGGGTCTCGGGCCCGATTGACGCACTGAGAGTCCTATTGACTGGGACTATGTTTCAAGTTGCCGGAAGGCGGGCTATGGGACCGAGATCTGTGGAGAATCATTGGGGGATAACAGAGTATTGCAGAACTATGTACTGTAGGAGGTGGCTAGATCTTGTTGAATTGGTGCTCATGATGTCATCATTGCGTATGGTGGAAGGGGGGTTGAGGGGGCGCCTGGGTGTGTGGTTAACTACTTGTGACTTGCCAGCTGTGCTTATGTTGGTTATAAATGCAAATAAAAATATATCTATTTTTTAAATCATCAACACCTGTTCATATCTACAAAGGCACCAGATAGGTCGGCCCCTTAGGCCCATACTTGTTTACCTTTTGTTGGAGACCCTCTTACAGAAAATTTGGAACAACCAGCAGATTCACTATATTTTATTCTGCTGATATACCTTTAAGATGTCAGTTTTTGGTGGTGATAACCTACTCAGACTCACAGAGTCACAGTGCTTACTTCACAGCTTGATCCCCCTACTTAAGAAAATCTAAGAAGTCACCAGCCTACAGATAAACATTACCAAATCTCAAGGCTTAATTTTGGTAGCAGATTCCATATCCATGAGAATGCAATTTCGTTGGACCACAAACTCTATCAAATGCTTCGGCATCGTCCTGACGGCAACAGCGCTAAAATAAATGTTGAACTCCTCCTGCATTAAGCTAAGTCATCACTAGCATCCTGAAAAAATCACTCCATTCTATGTACATCGCAGCCCCTAAAAGGACTCTACAACAGCCTATCTTATACTTATTCCAAGTAATCCCCCTTTCCTTCAGCAGGGAGAAAATTGCCTGTCTATGCTGCCTGCAAGTTGTATATTTGGGAATGGAAACACTTGAGATTGGCCTTCAAGACTTACACAAAACACCCCACGGAAGGACGGGTTGTTTGGGAGTCTGACATTTAGACTTTAGGTCTAAGTTTACCTTGGTGAATACCGAAAAATACTAAACATACACAAAAGTGTAAGTCTACCTTTGTGAATTTGACCCTAACCTTGTGGGACTCAATTGCCGACAAACGGGACCTCACCTCCTTTCCCTCCCCTTTCACCCAATTGTAGACAACACAGCAATCACTTCAGGCCCGGAGACGTCCTTCCAGATCTGGAGAGAGTGGGATTGCTTTTGCCTTCTGAATTTCTACACTGAGAGCCAACTGAAAACCAATGAAGATATCTAACATGAATATGGAATTCCCAAGGCCGAGTGCTTTCGTTACCTCTAGATCTGCCACAGGGTCTTGCATAGTAGTGTCAAATCTCATGCAGTGAGAGCACCTACACCCATTGAGAAATTGCTCAAGGGCCTCTCTTCCTTTAAACACTTGAGGCCTGATTTATATTTTAGCTAATGGGATAGTTTGTCACAAACATGACTGATAACCCAACCTCCGTACTGCAAGGGTAATATATCCTATGGCTCTTGTAATACAGTGGACAGGATATCCATCATGTTTGTGACAGAATATCCTGTCTACCAAAATATATATCGGGCCATTAGTCTCTAGCATATAACTCATACTCAACACACAGGCATCAGCAGGTAAATCATCCCTTTCATTACACTTTGAGACAAATCTTAACATTACATTTGATATCAAACAGTGGCAAGAGCTGTTCCTCTGTACTAATAATTTTGCCCACTGTGCCCGTGGTAGGGAGATCCTCTATAAAATACTGTTTTGTTGGCACCTTATTCCACACCACCTCCACACCATTAACCCCAATTACCCTAAGTACTTCTTGCACAGAGGCATAGGTTCCCTCATGCTTATTCTTTGATCATGCCCCTGACTGAGAGACTTTTGAAATGTTATCTTTCTTGCAATCTCCCGGATGCAGGGTCAAGACCTAGATAAGCTTCCTGAATTTGCCCTTCTTGGTAGATTCTCAGCCAGATTCTGTCTACCCCATTCCAATCCAGGCAACAGAATTTGGCATAGCTGGCTCTCTGCCAAGCAGAGATGCTCATACTTCCTGCTTTAGAATTCTCTCACGCTGATTGGTTGGTACTTAGCCAATCAGTGCGCAGCACATGCGAAGCCTGCCGAGCTCCCTTGGCTTTAAATGCACGTCGCTGCAAGGACGCGCGGCATGAATGAGCGGTGACTTGATTGGGGAATTGTTGGGGGAACGATTGATGGAATAGTTTTTTAAGTTTTGTTAATTGCACTCACAATTGATGCCAACTGCACCCTCTATTTTAAAAAGAAAAACCTATCTTAGCTTTCCCACACGTAACTGCATTATCCGTGTGGTTGCTCATACTTCCTGCTTTAGAATTCTCTCACGCTGATTGGTTGGCTCTTAGCCAATCAGTGTGCAGCACGGGCGGAGCCTGCTGACCTCCGGTGGCTTTAAATGCATGCCGATTTTAGATTGTTTCCCTTGAAGCACTCTACACCCTCTGGTCCTAGGATGTCGACATACACTCTTCTGAGAATTAACTGCCGATCACTACCTAAACATCATGCTGAGGTGTTCGATCTTCTTCAGGAACACTCACCTGAGATCCTTTTCCTAACGAAAACGTGGCTATCCAAGTCCTCTGTAGCCATATCAGCACTTGCCCTTCCTACAGGCTATGCCATACGCAGAATAAACAGAATTGGAGGCAGAGGGGGTGGTATCGCGATCATTTACAAATCAGCCCATTCTTGTAGTCTGTCCCCCCTAGATCTCCCCGATTGTGAGAGTGCACTTTTTAAAATTACACTGAGCGCAAACTTCACCTTCTCTGGCCTCCTCATCTATCGATCTCCTGGCCCATCAAAAACCTTTAGAGAAGCCTTGATAAACACTGTCACAGTACTAGCTTTCCGATTTTAATATTATAGGCAACCTGAACCTTCACCTAGAGCTGCAAGAATCTTCGGAGATTCTCAGCTTTTATGGGGACTTGGCAGCTTGTCAGCTGACTCAACTGGCCCCCAGTGCTACGCACAGAGTGGGACATCTTCTTGACCCTTTTTTTTCTAAACTGGAGTCACTGGAAGTTCTAGCACCACTTCCTATGATCTGGACAGATCATTTTTTCATCCTAATGCGGGTAACGATAGCTGGCCCGAGTCCCAGCATCCCTCACTAAAACGGCCCTGGCATAATATGAACCAAGCAGACCGCCTTACAGCCTTGAGCGCAAAGCCACTGGTAAGATCCACCAACATGGAAGAGGCTGACGTGGCTCTTCCAAAGGTGGATAACCCAAGCCTTAGACACATGCACTCACCTCAAACACACTCACTATAAAAGCACCCGGGTCAACTCCTGGTTTAATGAAAACCTAACTCTTGTCAGGAAGAACTGCAAGATCCTGGAAAGATCTTGGAGGAGATCATATGACCACTAGGCCAAAGTATTATATAGAGGAGCTATTAAATCCTACCATAAGCTGGTGTGCAAAACCAGAGCAGCTCATTACTCTAGCTTGATCACCAAAAGCACCAACTGCAGCAAAACTGTATTCTCTCTACTGAAGGATCTGATTTCCTCTCCAGCGGTATTAGGCAATATTTTTTCCTCCAACCAACACTGTGCAGAGCTGCCCATTTTCTTCTTGAAGAAGGTCGAAGATATCAACCAAAAGTTCGACCATGGTACATCCTCTTGTGTTTTTGGGAAGAATGCACACAGCTGCCCTGAGACTGTCTTTCTCGCATCACTTCCTTCTATCCCCCCGAATGAATTAGAGAGATTAGTGGTCAAAATCAAATCAGGATCTCCAGAAGACCCCCATAAACCAGACGCTTTCAGGAAAATCCAACAAGGTCTTCTACCTGAGTGTCTGGAGTTATTTAATCTATCCTTTTCCTCAGCGGTGATGCCTAAGTCATGGAAGCATGCAAACGTGGTTCCTCTACTCAAAAAACCAATGCTTGACACCTCCAAACCGGAAAACTATCGCCCAATTTCACTGCTTCCTTTTCTCTCTAAAATCCTGGAAGCACACGTGAACTCTACACTAACGTACTTCCTGGAAACCAACAACATACTCAAGAGCTCACAGAACGGTTTCCAACCACGGTACAGTACCAAGTCGGCATTACTGGCTGTTGTAGAACAACTCAAATCCGCGCTGGATGCCGGTAGTACATCAGCTCTAGTGCTGTTGGATCTAAGGACGGCATTTGACACAGTCTCCCATGAAATCCTGCTCCTCTGTCTGGAGGAGATAGGAATTGGAAATTAAGCTTTATCGTGGTTTTCCTCCTTGGCCGACCGGACTTTCCAAGTGACATCTCCCCCTTTCTCCTCCCATGTCCACCCTCTCCGCTGCGGGGTTCCTCTGGGCTCTGCACTGAGCCCTACGCTTTTCAATATATATATGAGCCCTTTGGCACAGATGGCCAAAGCAAGAGGAATCTCCCTGGTGTCATACGCTGACGACACCCAACTGGTGATTGCCTTGATTGTCCAATAATCCCAATCAAGGGATTAAAAGAAAATTTAAAGAAGATATCTCTGCTATCGCAGAATGGATGACAGCTAACTTTCTGCAATTGAACTGCGCCAAATCTGAGATTCTCGTGGTTGGCAAAGAATCCTATCTTTGGACTAATGAATGGTGGCCCCTGGCACTTGGGGACCCCCCTGACCCTGAATCCGCAGTGAAAAATGTGGGCTTAATACTTGACTAAGACCTGAATCTTGAAACGCATGCCAAATCAGTGGCGGGGAAGTGTTTTGGTTTACTGCGCGGCCTCAGAATGATTCTCGGTCTTTTTGATGCCCAAACACGCCAGTTGATCATTCAAGCTTCTATCCTGGCTTGCCTGGACCACTGTAATGTGCTTCCTCTCGGCTCTAATAAATCCGTGCTTACCCGACTGCAGCGGGTCCAGAACACGGCAGCACGCGCCATCTTTGCCCTCCCTAAATTCAGCCGTGCCTCTAATATCCTCCATCACCTACATTGGCTGCCCCTTGAACAGCGTTGTTGCTTTAAGGTGCTCTGCATCACACACAAGATACTTACAGGAATCGCCCCAGACAGTCTAGGCGATCTGAGCACCCTGTACACCCCACTGCGTGCACTGCGTTCGGTGAACCTGCGTCTTACACGTATCCCTCACATACTCAGAACTAGATCTGTCGGCCGCTCCTTTAGACGTCTGGCCCCCGCCCTATGGAATTCTCTCCCCTTACACATTTGCAGTAACCCTGACCACCGGCCTTCAGATGTCTTGTGAAGACCTGGCTCTTTTCTCAGGTCTAACCCCTTGGTCTTGTCCCCTGATTAGTCTTGCTCCAGCACTGGGACTCCTCTTTGCTGAGGCAGCCATGTGCTTTACAAGTATTTTAATCTAATTTAATCTAATCACACCAGCCTTTCTCTTTGTGGGAAACCATCACCCCTAAAGACGAACTTTGGTTCCGCAAGCTATGGCAGCTGCTGAGGAATGAGAAAATTACTTATGCCCTGTCGGACAAAGCTCAGATCTTTCACAAACTATGGGACCATGTACTTTCATACTTAGTGCCGATTTGCAGGATGCCCACAAACATTACGAGCGCTGGGTTTGCTCAATTTTGCTCTGCTACCTCGCTTTATATCTTATAAACCCTAAATACTGATGTGGAATGCATCATTGTATATTCTGATCTGATCTGGTGTGGGGATAGTATTATGTTTGGGGAACATTGAGGTCACTGTTAGTGGAGGTGTTACTACACGCTTTATTGCCTAAATGTGTACTATTTGTAAATGAATCAATAAAAAGCATTGAAAAGTAATAGTGGTTGAATCATTTTCTAGCTCATCATAAAACTGAGACAGCAGAATTAATATTTTATAGGACTATCACAACCCTCCACAGTATAATAGCTTTGGTGCGGTTGTCAATGCAGTGACATGATAACATAACATTTCTACTTGACCTACTTTTAAATATAATGCACTCACCCTGTGAGCTACAAGCCATACAGAGGGCTAACTTAATATTTGGAAGTTATGTTTTTCACTCTGGAAAGAGACTATTTTGACAGGTCGGACTGCAGGTTTGAACTGCAGGTGTGTGATGACATTGGTAGGCCTGAAGCCATGATGCTGTTGCCATGTTGCTGAATGGAGCAATAAGTGAACCAACCCTCAAGTAAAATCTGGATTTTGATGCCATGGGTGTAGTTGTAGATTATATGTATACTATGGACTTACAGGAGAGCTAAATATGGCAATCAGGAGGTAGCCACTTTTCACGTGGTTTAGGCGTCAGCGTTCATGTACTGGGTGCTGAACAGCAGTGCCCCATGTGTAGTGTCTAAAAACCAGCACTAAAATTCAACAACAAATAGCAGAAAGGAGGGTTTTGTCAAACAACTGTTCATGAAAATTCCATAAAGAGCTTGACAACAAATCCGGGTACAATGAGAACAACGTTCGGAATTTGGAACATCTTTATTGAAAGATGAAACCCTGCATGTGACCTCAAAAAAGGTACTTCCAAAACCAACTTTTCCTGAATAGTCCTGACCTAAGCCAACACTTGTGGAATCTTTGAAAATGTGGAAAATGCATATATATTCATCTTACTCTAATCCTATGCAAATGCAAATTAGTAACATATTTATTGCAAGATGAAACCCTACATGTGACCTAAAAAATGGTACTTCCAAAACGGGGAACATCACTTACAACGCATTTATTACAACGCACTACCATTACAACGCAACCATTACAACGCAAACCATTACAACGCATTGCGCTGGGGGCGCTCTAGGATAGGGAATATATTTAATTTACTATCCAACACCTTCCCTACTATCCACGGGGACTGGAGTTGGAATAGTAAATTAAATAAATCACTATCCAGCGCTTAAAAGCACTATGCGTTGTAGTGGTATGCGATGTAAAAACCGCGTTGTAACAGCAGGCATTGTAATAGCCTGCGTTGTAGTGACACAAATCCTTCCAAAACCAACTTTTCCTGAATAGTCTTGACCTAAGCCAACACTTGTGGAATCATTGAAAATGTGGGAAATGCATACTGATTCATCCTACTCCAATCTTTGCAAATGCAACTAAAACCAAGGCATCTGAATATTCAATCAGCTTTGCAACAAACCCACCCACCCATATGGACCCCAAACATTATCTATCTGGATAAATAAGTCCTTGTTTAACATTTTAAAATCTTTCTAGTTTCAATCCACTGCTAACTTAAATATATAGTTTAATAAATGAATAACATAGTTTATAAAGCACATACAGATGTCCCAAAGGGTGTCCCAGGTCTGCCTGTACCACGATTTACCATCATACAAGATTAAAGTGTAGAAAACAGCCAGGTTTTCAGTTGTTTTCTGAAAAAACTCTCACTGATAATAAGGCAAAGAGTGTGAGCCAATTTGTTTCATGCTTTTGCTGTAAAAAACAAAGGACCTTCCTCCTCTTCTAGCAAGCCTAACCGAAAGAATGTCAAAAAGTTAGCATAGGAGGATTTTAGATTTTTAGTTGGACTCTTATGCTGAACTCTGTCAGTAAGATATGTATGAACTGTGCAGCTGGAATCAGACTTTTTCTCAGCCCCACAGATTTTCAGAGATGGTAGGAGAAGAAATGGCTAGCTAATCATTTTGGAAGGCCTAGATAAAGAATGTTAGTGTAACTCAACCTGGAGTTATCAACACAGACTATGCTTTTACAAAACTCTACCGTTAGTAAGGTATGAATTTCTTTAATGACCATAGAATTAGGAAAAATGCGCCCAAGACTGAAAGAATTTGCGGGTGAAAGTACAAGTCTTTATCAAATGTTATGCCCACATTTCTGGCCACCAAAGATAGTGGTGGATGAGTTACCAGACCAATCGCAGATCACTCACTGGCTAAGAACTCATTAGCACCACCAAAAGTAAAATCTCAGTTTATCTAAGTTACCCTTTAAGTGATTCTGCTTCTTCCACTCAAACACCTTATAGGCAAGCTTTAAAAAACAAAAGTAAAAATCCAATAATGCCAATAATCTTTTGCTGTGTCTGCTAGACCTATTAGAGCCCAAGCTTGTTCAGATGCATGATCGCCAAGCCATTGTCCATTCTCAACGTCATGCTGCATGTGACCTTGTCTCTTGCTGGAGTTCTCAATGAGAAAGCTCTGTCTAGGAGTTCCATACAATGTATGTGTAACTGTCTTTCCTTCTTGGATCACCCTATGCTTGTAATTACTTCTCCACTTCACATCCCACAGTCTTCCTGACTTCCCTTCAGCTCTACTACCAACTAAGACATGGACTTCATCCTTTACACTGCTACCCTGTGAATGCGTGCTTTTTTCTGTAACCTTCCTTCCCAAGACAGAAGGTTCTGGCCCACCGGACTGAGTATCAGCTGTTTCCTGACCAACTTGAAGCACCTTTCGCCAACACACCACATTACTTGTCATACCCTATATTAATAGAATCCGCCTACCATCTCTCCTCCAGCTGCAGACCTAAACTTGCCACCGTAATATTGGCAGCCTTACTTACAGATCTTTTAATTCTCTTATCTATTACTTTATCATTCTATTTAGAATTTTCATTTTACCTCAATTCACAATCGTTATAAGCACCACAAAAGTGCAATAACCCTGTCACCAAAAGCCAGCTACCCACCAGAATATCGACACACAGTAAAAGCAAAAACTTCACAAAATATATCCGGTCTACCAACCATAGGTTACAATTGAATGAATGCTGCTCAGTCCTTTAAAAATGCCGTCTCTGTAGTAAGGACCATTGTACCACACAATGCTATGGGACGCATTCATGCTCAGAGCCAACATCTGTCCTTGACAGGTACAGCCCTGCTCTATAAAATGGCCACCTCCATAAATGACTTACCACACATCAATAAGGTAAATGCTAAGGCACCACATGCCTATGAGTGCCTTCCTCCTAGTGTGTTCACTCAGCTCCACCACATGCACAACGGTGCCTGTTGGAAGCTCTCTTGTGCCCTATTGGATTGGAGTCAATCGACCACGTATCTTGGTCCCACAGCCCTGCTCATGACCTGAACTACTATCTATGCTTCTGGCATTTAAAAAATGTATCCATTAAAAATTGAATGTGCGGAAACATAACAGAAACTTCTTCTTTCTGACCATTTAAATGGATGTTCTCAAACCACATCACTTAGTAGACTGTTATCACACTCAACCACTTGCAAGCACATTCAAACCTCTGAATATTAAAAGCCTTGTTTACCCAAACTAGCAAAGCTTTTCAAAACACTGTGACCATGCAGTCATCCTAAACTCACTGTGCCAGGGAATAATGATCCACGCTTGCTGTGCACGAGAATAATTTTCTTAGCAGTAGCAACGATAAAAGAAGAGAGGTGTTTATGCGTACCGATGTTTTATTTATGTTTGGGATGCTGGATTTATATTGCTGCTTCCTTCTGAAAGGGCAGAAATGCCAGCCATAATATTAATTTATGTGACTTACAATAAAGTTATGCATACTTGGTTTCAGTGTACTGGCTGGCAGTCATGCTTAGCAAAGGCAAAGAAACGCAGAATCCTTTGCAGTCTTTCATCATCAAGAAATACTCTGCACCCCTTACCCTATTTTGCTACGTCCTAAAGAAACTCCAGGCTGCTCTCGCTGCGCTCTTTGAAAGCCAGTTAGAGCTGTGCTGGAAAGCAAGAAGCAGAGGTTCCGCTATAAAAGGAAGGGAAGACACAGACAATGGTGGGGATGGGTAATAGGATACCACATCATTTTGTAGGTCGAGCCTAGCAGTGAGGCATGCTGTATCTCCTCTATGGACATTAATCACACCCCTCGCTCCCCGTTAGTTCCTGTATGTGCTTATCTAAATTCCCTTTCTTTCAATTGCTAATTTTCGCATTTGTCTAACCTTTTGGTAGGTGGTTCATGTCCCTGGCAACTGGGCCTGTTACATGTATTATTGCTTCTCAGCCTATTTCGTTACATTTTGGCACTTCTTTTTCTGTTTCTGTTTGACCAACAATTGTGCAACCAATGCAATCTTTACATCTGCAGCTGCTTTCGGAACGAAAGGCTTGCTCCTTTTCTCTCACATCCATCCACTGCCAACACGTTTCTCTTCATTTGCTCTCATCCTTCTGTCCACTATTCTCCCTCCCCTGTTTGCCCCTCCATTCTTTGTACAGCACGTCCTCCGTGTCTCTATAGCTGCGCGGAAACAGCAAATGGTTTATTTTACCTTTTATTGGTATTTGGTTAGGCACGGAGAGAACTGGCTTTGGGCACTCCATGGAATGTTTTTGTTTCTCTACTCCCCCCACCCCCCCTCCCCCCCACACACGGCATCATATTTTACATGTTTAAACCTCTTCAGAGTTTGTTTTATCAAAAGGAGTAAATATTACCTGGAACGCTGTCAGTATAGGGCACGTTATTTGTGTTTAATTTTTATAATTATTTAACATTACTCAAAAAAATAATAAAAATAAGGCTGCAGCACAAAGCTACACATAAAACCGATATCCATGTGCCACTGACGTTGTCTCTTGCCTCCATCCTCTGCCCACATGCTTCCCTTCATTTGCTGTCCTCCGTCCCCCTCCCCCCCCCCGCTCCCCCCGTCACCCCTGCATGCTTTGTTCAGCACTTCATCCCTGTCTCTGGGTGCTTTATGTAAGGTTTGTATTTCCTTACTCAACGCAGGAGCCACCCACGGCATCACATTTTACATGTTTAAACTTCTTCGGAGGTTGTTTTATCAAAAGGAGTAAATACTACCTCCCTGTTTCTCAAAGGATGGAAGTGCTGGAAGTCTGTCAGCATAGGGTATGTCATTTGTGTTGTGTTTTTAAATTATTTTACTTTACTTAAAAAAAAAAATAAGGTTGTAGCACTACGCTACACATAAAATAGAACTGCCTGTGTCACTGGCGTTGTCTCAACCCTTCCAGTTTTACCATAGTATCTCCACTTTTCACAAAAGAGCTCTTTGGACACATTGTTAAAATTTAAATTAGGCATGGGAGTAAAATTCCGCTTGTGGAGCTTGCGGATTTTTCCCACAACGAGCTCCACGCAGTGCTCAGAGTTCCACGGAGATGAGTTTTTTCCTTGCTTGCGTTTGCCAATTTTAAGTTGGCGAGCACGTGTCAGGAAAATCTTACTCCAGGCCAACTCCCAGCGCGATTTCTCAATGCAGGCGTTCGCGGATGCCTGCTACCAATCATGTTGAGAAACCTTACGTTCGCATTGACGAAGCTGCAGCTCGAGTAGAACATCTTATTGTGCAGCAAAAAGAAGCAGCACCCTCTTTTGATGCGCATGGTGCCATTCGCGCTGGTGTTTGTAGCATGGACAAACATCCAGGGCTGAAATTAGCGCGAATGGCTGATCTAAAGCACTCTGCTACTTGCGGAACTCTGAGTGGCATTGCAGAGTTTTTTGGTCACTTCGCTGAACTCTGCGTAGACCCCCCAGGCCTAATTTAAATATGTGTTTGCAACCGTGCCGACATAATACTGGTGTATAAATAGATTTATATTATACAACAACAAGCATGCAACCAATGCAATATATACATTTAGAATGAAATCTCTGGTATCATCGGTACTGCCTCATTCTAAGTCCTCTAGATAGTGCTGCAGCTGCTTCTCTGGTCCCATCAGTAATTCCTACATTTTAGGTCCTCTAGACAGTGCTGCAGCTCCACCTCGGTAATTCCTCAATCTTTGTCTTCCAGACAGTGCTGCTAGCTCTTTCTCCAATCTAATCAGTACTTCCCCCATTCTAAGTCCTCTAAGCAGTGTGCAGCTGTGACTCTGGTCACTCTGGTAATTACTCATTCTAATGCTGAAGTTCGCAGAATTTCAGCATTTGCGTTCGCAATTAGGGCAGTGTGCTATTTAGCACACAAAACCCACATGCAAAATAAGGAATCGCAAAATTTGTGCTTCCTTATTTTGCTATTGCATTTAAGGAATAGAAAATTGCGATTACTTAAATGCAATGTAGGAAGCACCCACGTTGTGCGACTTTTGGCTTAAGGAATTGCAAAATACCACCAACTTCAGGTTGGTGGTATTTTGCAATTCTTTGAAAAATTCACTTTTTGGTATTTTTCAAAGTGCCATGTGGGTCACATACATGCCCTTAGGGCATGTATGTGGGCCACATGTGCACACATGTCAATTTCAGGGGGTGTAAAAGGGTGTCCTATTGACACCCTTACAACCTTGAAATTGCATTCTCAATTTGGGATTCTCTAATTGAGAATCGCAAATTGAGAATGTTTTCCCACTCGTTCTTATGGGCCTTCTAGCCCATAGGAATGAATGAGAAGGTATTCCTTATTTGCGAATCGCAATTTGAGATTCGCAAATAAGGAATAAGGAATAAGTGGGATTCGCAATAAAATTTGCTAATCCTACCTACATTTTGTTTTGCGATTCTCTAATTGCGTTTCTCTAAAAATCGCAATTTGAGAATCGCAAAATGAAAATTACCTACATTTCCCCTTAGTCCATTAGGCAATGCTGCTAGCTGCTTCTCTGGTCCCATCAGTAACTCCTTCATTCTAAGCCCTCTAGGCAGTGCTGCATCTGTGTCTATGTTCCTGTGGTAATTCCTCATTCTAAGCCCTCTAGGCACTGCTGCAGCTGCTTCTCTGGTCCCATCAGTAACACTCCCATTCTAATCCTCTAGGCAGTGCTGCTAGCTGCAACTCTGGTCTTGTTGGTACTACCTCATTCTAAGTCCTCTAGACAGTGCTGCTAGCTGCTTGTCGGGTCCAGTTGTTAATTTCTCATCTAAGTCATCTAGACAGAGCTGCAGCTGCTTCTCTGATCCAGTGGCAATTCCTCATTCTTAGTCCTCTAGACAGTGATGCAAGCTGCTACTCTGATGATGCCTGTAGTTCCTCATTCTAAGTCTTCCAGACAGTGCTGCTAGCTGCTACTCTGGTCCCGTCGGTAATTCCTCATTCTAAGTCTTCCACACAGTGCTGCCAGCTGCTTCTCTAATTACTCATTCTATGCCCTCTAGACAGTGCTGCTAGCTGCTTCTCTGGTCTCATTGGTAATTCTTCATTCTTAGTACTGTAGACAGTGCTGCTAGCTGCTTATCTGGTCCCGTCAGTAACTCTCCCGTTCTTAGTCCTCTAGGTAGTGCTGCAGCTGTGTCTGTGGTCACAGTGGTAATTTTTCATTATTAGTCCTCTAGACAGCAGTGCTGCTAACTGATTCTGTGGTTCCAGTGGTAATTCCCAATTCTAAGTCCTCTAGACAATGCTTCTAGCTGTTTCTCTAGTCCCCCATTCTAAGTCCTCTAAGCAGTGCTGCAGTTGTGTTTCTGGTCACAATGGTAATTCCTCATTCTTAGTCCTCTAGACAGTGCTGCTAACTGCTTATCTTGTCCTGTCAGTGACACCTCCATTCTAAGTACTCTAGGCACTGCTGCATCAGTGTATCTGCTCCCAGTAGTAATTCCTCATTCTTATTTCTCTAGACAGTGCTTCTCTGGTCCCGTCAGTAGCTTCCCCATTTGTAATCCTCTAGACAGTGCTGCTACCTGCTTATTTGGTTTCTTTGGTTATTCCTCATTCTAAGTCCTCTAAACAGTGCTACTTCTCTAGTCCTAGTGGTAATTTCTCATTCTAGGTCCTGTAGTCAGTGTTGCAAGCTGCTACTCTGGTCCTGTTGGTAACCTCATCCTAACTCTCCCAGACAGTGGTGCTAGTTGCTACTCTGGCCCCATCTATAATTCCTCATTGTAAGTCTTCCACAGAGTTGTGCTAGCCACCACTCTGGTCCCATTGGTAATTCCTTATCCTAAGTCCTCTAGAGAGTGCTGCTAGCTGCTGCTATGGTCCCATGAATAATTCTCACATTTTAAGTCATCTAGGTAAGGCTGCAGCTGTGTGTCTGTTCCCATTGGTAATTCCTCCTTCTGTGTCTTCTAGAGAGTGCTGCAGTTGCTTATCTGGTACTGTCGGCAACTCCCCATTCAAAGTCCTCCAGTCAGTACATTTCTATTGAGGTAGAAGGGGACTTAAACGCAGTGCACACGTTAACCAGGTTTTAGTCTTTGCACCGACCCATCATCCTGTGAATATTCCTGCTACTGCAACCTGCAGTTAAGTGTTCTATAGCACTTACCTGCTGCTGAATTCCACTTTAAATGTGCTTTGCATAGGAATGCATTTTATGCTAAGCAGCATGTAATTTAATGTACATAGAAATGGACACTAGCCACCAGAACTGACATAGATGAAGTCAGTAAATAGAATTCTCTGCTTAACCCGTTGCCTGCTGATGACGGAACCGCTCCGTCATCAGCTGCGGTGGCGCTGTGCTGATGACGAAGCGGTTCCGTCATGGCCCGCTCGGAGCGTCTGCGCGGCGCGAATTCCGCGCCTGCGCCGAGCGTTCCATTGAGCGGGGCGGGCCATGACGGAACCGCTCCGTCATAAGCACAGCGCCACCGACGCTGGTGACGGAGCGGTTCCGTCACCAGCATGCGGCCGCCGCGCGGCCGCCCCACCCCCTTAGCACTGCGGCGGAATAGCCGCCGCAGTGAAGGGGTTAAAGGTTGTGCTGATGTAAGCTTTTTTCTTAGTCTGTAGAAGTGGTCAGGGAAAGTGCTTATCTGTGCAAAAAGGTCATCAGATCACACATAAATGCTGCAGTGTTAAATGCTTATAAACAAAGAAACATAAGTAAACAAATGTGTCATTTACAATACCAATAGCCCTAACTTTCGCAATTGTGAGACTGATTGCATTGCAAATGCTTGTTTTTTAAAAACTTTTGTGATAGGGTGGAACAATCATGTCAAGTATAGCTCCCCATTGCTACCCTGCCTCTTTGTGGCAGTTGAAAAGCAGGTGCAGATGATTTTGGGGCCCATACATAAACATAAAACTATAGCAATAGCCGTAGCTGAGTTTGCCCTTCTTGGCAGATTCTTGGCAGGTTTCTCTCTACTGTACTCCAATTTAGGCGACAGAATAAGCCATCTCTGCCTCTCACCCAAGCACACCATTCTTTCTCTTTAGGGAAAAACATCACCCCTAAATACGAATTTTGGTTCCACAAGCTCTGGCACCTGCTGGGAAATGAGAAAATTGCTTATGCCTTGGCGGACAAAGCTTAGATCTTTCACAAAGTATGGGGCCATGTCCTTTCATACTTATTGCCGATGTGCGGGTTAAGACATGTTCACAAACCTTACGAGCACTGAACTTGTGTTATCCTGCACTGCTAGCATGCTGTGGATCTTATAAAGCTCTAAATACTGATGTTGCTATGTTAGAGTAGTGAGTTACTGTATTTGACTCCAGTAAATTATGCTATTGACTAACCATAGCAATAGTTGTGGCTGAATTTGTCCTTCTTGACAGATCCTTGGCTGGATTCTCTCTACTCTTCTCCAATTTAGGCAACAGATTAAGGCATCTCGGCCTCTCTGCCAAGCACATCATTCTTTCTCTTTAGGAGAAACCATTACCCCTAAATACAAACTTTGGTTCCCCAAGCTTATGCACCTGCTGGGGAATGAGAAAATTGCTTATGCCTTGACGGACAAAGCTCAGATCTTTCACAAACTATGGGGCCATTTCCTTTCATACTTAGTGCAGATTTTCAGGGTATGACATGTTCACAAACATGATGACATCCAGGTTGGACTACGATAATATCCTTTACCTGGGTATTGATATAGCCTCTCTACATCAGCTACTGGTCATCCAGAATGCAGCTGCCCATCTTCTTTTCATCTGCCGAGATCTGCCTCTGCTTCTCCTTTACTCCATCAACACCATTGGCTTAAAATCAGTAAGTGCATTGAGTGTAAGTCCCTCTGTTACATGCTTTGCGTCAAATGGGCCTTTGCTGCTTCTTACATTCAAAGCCTATTCACACTCTATGTTTCGGTTCGACAATTGTGCTCTTACAGTCTTTCATTGTTCTCAGTTCGCAGATTTCAGCTGGTCCGTATAATGGGTCGCTCCTTCTCTTGTCTTGGCCCCAGCTCTGGAATGCCTTCCGCTTGACCTTAGAAACTGCAAAATACACCAGATGATGGACGGAATGTTGCACAATGGCAAAACATTCACCCCCAGTCACAGATCTGGGTTTAATCCATTGTTATTTTGCTCGCCAAGCTACCCCAGTTCAGACATGGCCATATGCAAATCAGTCTTGACCCTGTGCCTCATGGGAACAGTCAGCTCGAACTGCCAAGCCATGTCTTCCCTTGACCGGAATCAAGCATCCTAGGACCGGTTTCTGGATATCAGCCGTCTTCAGTCAGGATAGCTTGACTCCAGTGGCTTAGTGAGCATAAGACCCATGTCTGGGCATACCCTTCCCACATAGGGTGAACAGCAAAATACACAAGATGATGGAGGGAATGTTGCACAATGGCAAAACATTCACACCCAGTCACAGACCTGGCTTTCATCCATCGTTATTTTGCTCACCAAGCCACCCCAGTTCAGACATGGCCATATGCAAATCAGTCTTGACCCTGTGCCTCATGGGAACAGTCCAGCCCGAACTGCCAAGCCATGTCTTCCCTGGACCGGAATCAAGCATCCTAGGACCGGTTTCTGGCTATCAGCCGTCTTCAGCCAGGATAGCTTGACTCCAGTGGCTTAGTGAGCAAGGGACCCACGTCTGGGCATACCCTTCCCTCATAGGGTAAACAGCAAAATACACAAGGTGATGGACGGAATGTTGCACAATGGCAAAACATTCACCCCCAGTCACAGATCTGGGTTTAATCCATTGTTATTTTGCTCGCCAAGCTACCCCAGTTCAGACATGGCCATATGCAAATCAGTCTTGACCCTGTGCCTCATGGGAACAGTCAGCTCGAACTGCCAAGCCATGTCTTCCCTTGACCGGAATCAAGCATCCTAGGACCGGTTTCTGGCTATCAGCCGTCTTCAGTCAGGATAGCTTGACTCCAGTGGCTTAGTGAGCATTAGACCCATGTCTGGGCATACCCTTCCCACATAGGGTGAACAGCAAAAAACACAAGATGATGGAGGGAATGTTGCACAATGGCAAAACATTCACACCCAGTTACAGACCTGGCTTTAATCCATCGTTATTTTGCTCACCAAGCCACCCCAGTTCAGACATGGCCATATGCAAATCAGTCTTGACCCTGTGCCTCATGAGAAGAGTCCAGCCCGAACTGCCAAACCATGTCTTCCCTGGACCGGAATCAAGCATCCTAGGACCGGTTTCTGGCTATCAGCCATCTTCAGCGAGGATAGCTTGACTCCAGTGGCTTAGTGATGTATTCTAGTTCCTATATTCCCAATAAGCTCTGCACATTGGAGTAATATATCCTGTAGATGTGAAGTAGGACTTATGTCTACTAGGTCTCTATCTAATATATTAAACTTAATTGTGAGTGCCAGCTAGCTCAGAGGTCACTAGAAACTTTCTCGAATTCACAAGAAGGGATTTAGT
Organism: Lissotriton vulgaris; assembly: GCF_964263255.1. Taxonomy (NCBI): domain Eukaryota; kingdom Metazoa; phylum Chordata; class Amphibia; order Caudata; family Salamandridae; genus Lissotriton; species Lissotriton vulgaris. Next base: position 1,676,111,373 of record NC_141691.1, read on the forward strand.
TTCTGACAACCGCATAAACATGACAACTTTGTTTCCCCAAGATAAAACTGATCTTCAGAGTCGTGGAAACAATAGATAGATATTTTACTCAGCTCACCGAACGGTTTCCAACCAGGGTACAGTACCAAGTCGGCATTACTGGCTGTTGTAGAACAACTCAAATCCGCGCTGGATGCCGGTAGTACATCAGCTCTGGTGCTGTTGGATCTAAGGGCGGCATTTGACACAGTCTCCTACAAAAGCCTGCTCCTCTGTCTGGAGGAGATAGGAATTGGAAATTAAGCTCCTTTAGACGTCTGACCCCAGCCCTACGGAATTCTCTCCCCCTACACATTTGCAGTAACCCTGACCATCAGGCCTTCACATGTCTTGTGAAGACCTGGCTCTTTTCTCAGGTCTAACGCCTTGGTCTTGTCCCCTGCTTAGTCTTGCTCCAGCACTTGGACTCCTCTTTGCTGAGGCAGCCATGTGCTTTACATGTATTTTAATCTAATTTAATCTAATCACACCAGTCTTTCTCTTTGGGGGAAACCATCACCCCTAAAGACGAACTTTGGTTCCGCAAGCTATGGCAGCTGCTGGGGAATGAGAAAATTACTTATGCCCTGTCGGACAAAGCTCAGATCTTTCACAAACTATGGGACCATGTACTTTCATACTTAGTGCCGATTTGCAGGATGCCCACAAACATTACGAGCGCTGGGTTTGCTCAATTTTGCTCTGCTACCTCGCTTTATATCTTATAAACCCTAAATACTGATGTGGAATGCATCATTGTATATTCTGATCTGATCTGGTGTGGGGATAGTATTATGTTTGGGGAACATTGAGGTCACTGTTAGTGGAGGTGTTACTACACGCTTTATTGCCTAAATGTGTACTATTTGTAAATGAATCAATAAAAAGCATTGAAAAGTAATAGTGGTTGAATCATTTTCTAGCTCATCATAAAACTGAGACAGCAGAATTAATATTTTATAGGACTATCACAACCCTCCACAGTATAATAGCTTTGGTGCGGTTGTCAATGCAGTGACATGATAACATAACATTTCTACTTGACCTACTTTTAAATATAATGCACTCACCTTGTGAGCTACAAGCCATACATAGGGGTAACTTAATATTTGAAGGTATGTTTTTCACTCTGGAAAGAGACTATTTTGACAGGTCGGACTGCAGGTTTGAACTGCAGGTGTGTGATGACATTGGGAGGCTTGAAGCCATAATGCTGTTGCCATGTTGGTGAATGGCGCAATAAGTGAACTAACCCTCAAGTAAAATCTGGCTTTTGATGCCATGGGTGTAGTTGTAGATTATATACTATGGATTTACAGGAGAGCTAAATATGCCAATCAGGGATTAGCCACTTTTTTTCGCAGTTTAGGCGTCAGAGTTCATGTACTGGGTACTGAACAGCAGTGCCCAATGTGTAGTGTCTAAAAAGCACTAAAATTCAACAACAAATAGCAGAAAGGAGGGTTTTGTCAAACAACTGTTCTTGAAAATTCCATAAGGATCTTAACAACAAATCCGGGCACAATGAGAACAACTTTCGGAATTTGGAACATCTTTATTGCAAGATGAAACCCTGCATGTGACCTCAAAAAAAGTACTTCCAAAACCAACTTTTCCTGAATAGTCCTGACCTAAGCCAACACTTGTGGAATCATTTAAAATGTGGAAAATGCATATGTATTCATTTTACTCTAATCCTATGCAAATGCAAATTAGTGACATATTTATTGCAAGATGAAACCCTTCATGTGACCTCAAAAAAAGTACTTCCAAAACCAACTTTTCCTGAATAGTCCTGACCTAAGCCAACACTTTTGGAATCATTGAAAATGTGGGAAATGCATATTGATTCATCCTACTCTAATCCTTGCAAATGCAACTAAAACCAAGTCATCTGAATATTCAATAAGCTTTGCAACAAGTCCACCTATATGGACCCCAAACATTATCTATCTGGATAAATAAGTCCTTGTTTAACATTTTAAAATCTTTCTAGTTGCAATCCACTGCTAACTTAAATATATAGTTTAATAAATGAATAACAGAGTTTATAAAGCACATAAAGATGTCCCAAAGGGTGTCCCAGGTCTGCCTGTACCACGATTTACCATCATACAAGATTAAAGTGTAGAAAACAGCCAGGTTTTCAGTTGGTTTCTGAAAAAACTCTCACTGATAATAAGGCAAAGAGTGTGAGCCAATTTGTTTCATGCTTTTGCTGAAAAAAACAAAGGACCTGCCTCCTCTTCTAGCAAGCCTAACCGAAAGAATGTCAAAAAGTTAGCATAGGAGGATCTTAGATTTTTAGTTGGACTGTAATGCTGAACTCTCTCCGTAAGATATGTATGACCTGTGCAGCTGGAATCAGACTTTTTCCCAGCCCCACAGATTTTCAGAGGTTGTAGGGGAAGAAATGGCTAGCTAATCATTTTGGAAGGCCTAGATAAAGAATGTTAGTGTAACTCAACCTGGAGTTCTCAACACAGACTATGCTTTTACAAAACTCTAACGTTAGTAAGGTATGAATTTCTTTAATGACCATAGCATTAGGAAACATGCACCCAAGACTGAAAGAATTTGAGGGTGAAAGTACAAGTCTTTATCAAATGTTATGCCCACATTTCTGACCACCAAAGATAGTGGTGGAGGAGTTACCAGACCATCTGCTGATCACTCACTGGCTAAGAACCCATTAGCACCACCAAAAGTAAAATCTCAGTTTATCTGAGCTACCCTTTAAGTGATTCTGCTTCTTCCACTCAAACACTTTAGTGAGGCAAGCTTTGAAAATCAAAAGTCAAAATCCAATAATGTCAAGAATCTTTTGCTGTGTCTGCTAGACCTATTAGAGCCCAAGCTTGTCCAGATACGTGATCGCCAAGCCATTGTCCATTCTCAACGTCATGCTGCATGTGACCTTGTCTCTTGCTGGAGTTCTCAATGAGAAAGCTCTGTCTAGGAGTTCCATACAATGTATGTGTAACTGTCTTTCCTTCTTGGATCACCCTATGCTTGTAATTACTTCTCCACTTCAAATCCCACAATCTTCCTGACTTCCCTTCAGCTCTACTACCAACTAAGACATGGACTTCATCCTTTACACCGCTACCCTGTGAATGCGTGCTTTTCGCTGTAGCCTTCCTTCCCAAGACAGAAGGTTCTGGCCCACCGGACTGAGTATCAGCTGTTTCCCGACCAACTTGAAGCACCTTTCGCCAACACACCACATTACTTGTCATACCCTATATTAATAGAATCCGCCTACCATCTCTCCTCCAGCTGCAGACCTAAACTTGCCACCGTAATATTGGCAGCCTTACTTACAGATCTTTTAATTCTCTTATCTATTACTTTTTTATTCTATTTAGAATCTTCATTTTACCTCAATTCACAATCGTTATAAGCACCACAAAAGTGCAATAACCCTGTCACCAAAAGCCAGCTACCCACCAAAACATCGACACACAGCAAAAGCAAAAACTTCACAAAATATGTCCGGTCTCCCAACCATAGGTTACAATTGAATGAATGCTGCTCAGTCCTTTAAAAATGCCGTCTCTGTAGTAAGGACCATTGTACCACACAATGCTATGGGACGCATTCATGCTCAGAGCCAACATCTGTCCTTGACAGGTACAGCCCTGCTCTATAAAATGGCCACCTCCATAAATGACTTACCACACATCAATAAGGTAAATGCTAAGGCACCACATGCCTATGAGTGCCTTCCTCCTAGTGTGTTCACTCAGCTCATCTTTATATCAGCTCCACCACATGCACAATGGGGCCTGTTGGAAGCTCTCTTGTGCCCTATTGGATTGGAGTCAATCGACCACGTATCTTGGTCCCACAGCCCTGCTCATGACCTGAACTACTATCTATGCTTCTGGCATTTAAAAAATGCATCCATTAAAAATTGAATGTGCGGAAACATAACAGAAACTTCTTCTTTCCGACCATTTATATGGATGTTCTCAAACCACATCACTTAGTAGACTGTTATCACACTCAACCACATGCAAGCACATTCAAACCTCTGAATATTAAAAGCCTTGTTTACCCAAACCAGCAAAGCATTTCAAAACACGGTGACCATGCAGTCATCCTAAACTCACTGTGCCAGGGAATAATGATCCACGCTTGCTGTGTACGAGAATAATTTTCTGAGCAGTAGCAACGATAAAAGAAGAGAGGTGTTTATGTGTACCAATGTTTTATTAATGTTTGGAATGCTGGATTTATATTGCTGCTTCCTTCTGAAAGGGCAGAAATGCCAGCCTATAATATTAATTTATGTGACTTACAATAAAGTTGTGCATATTTGGTTTCACTGTAATGGCTGGCAGTCATGCTTAGCAAAGGCAAAGAAACGCAGAATCCTTTGCAGTCTTTCATCATCAAGAAATACTCTGCACCCCTTACCCTATTTTGCTACGTCCTTAACCGCCATATTCATGAAAATCGGCATTTGCGATTCTGTAATAGCGGAAAAAAAGCGAATCGCTATCCAGAAATCGCAAATCCGAATTCATGAAGAATTGCGATAAAAAAAGCGATTCGCACGCGATCGCAAATTCCGTTAGCGATGACCGATAATCGCAGAAAAATCGCTATATTCGGCTACCCGCTCCGGGATTGCGAACTCGCAAATAGCGATATCGCTATTTGCGATATCGCTATTTGCGAGATCGCAAACTCGCGAGATCGGGAAAACGGGAAGTCGCATTTCGAGCCCAGTGATGACATCACAACCAGGAAGCTGCCGGTTCCCACCCCCATTCTCCACAGTGAGGCTGACTGAGAGGGAGCAAGTTGGAGAGCTGCAGCAATTCAGGAGAGAACTACAGAACCACAACTCTGCTACAATGTCTGAGGAACCTGCACCTGGCACCAGCAGCTCGTCTGGGCGCAAAAGGAAATTAAAATTTTCGGAGCAGGAGCTAGAACACCTGATAGAGGGGGTGGTGGCAAACCATGAGAGACTGTTTGGAAAAGATTCCAGGAGGGTCCCTGAACAAGAGAAGCGCAGGATATGGCAGGGGATTGCCTCGACTGTGAACTCCGTGGGAGTGGCGGACAGGTCCCTCGAGGAGTTAAAGAAACGCTGGTATGACCTCCGAGGCCGTGCCAAGGAGAAGGTGGCGGCGCGCCTTGGGGAGTCCTCGGGCACTGGAGGAGGAGGACCAACTGTCCCACCCAATACTGCCATGGAGGACCAGGTGGAGGACACCCTGGAGAAGGAGGCCTGTGTAGGATTTACACGACTAGACTCATCCCGCACCACCCAAGACACCCAAGGTAAGTGGCATGCGACTGCGACCCTGCCCCCTGTGGATGTCCATGACCAAATAGGCTCCCCTAATGTCCCATAGGCATGCCATAGTTGCACATCAAGGAATGTCCTGAAGCATTGTGGGAGATGTAGTCTGGCCACAATGTTGTAGTACCACAATGCAGCCAGACAGGTCCCAAAGCACACAAAGCCACAGCCATTCAGGGAATGTCACCCAGCATGCATGTAGCAACTGCACGTCTGCCAGATACATGCAACTAATGATCCACCACTTACCCCCACAGGTGGCGAAAGCAGCGATAGCGAAAGGCTGCAAATCAATGAGGAGGTCCAGGAGGAGGAGGTGCCACCACCAACCCAGGCACCAGCCCCTGCCGCTGCATCAACACCAGCAGCAAGATCCACCTGCAGTGTCCCCCCTGCGACTGGTGCAGCACCCACAGCCGCTGCCAGGCCAGCCACCATTGTGCCTCCTGCTACCGCTGCACCACCTAGAGCCGCAGCCAGGGCAGCTACCATTGTGCCCCCTGCATCTTGTACACCAGTGAGAGAGCGCAATTTGAATGAAAAGTATATCTGTACCATATTTACAAGCATATCGCATAAACGTAGAAGTTATAACATGAAGGAGCACTTGTAGTGTATAAGTTAGCCGATGTAACCTAAGTAATAGGAATTGTATCTGTATTCACTTTAGAAATACATTAGAAAGACCGTATATATATAGTGGTCTAATATAGAAATGTGAAAATGCTTAAACGTGCTAAACTGAATATACGTATGTAATCATTAGACGGAGAAAGAAGATGAATTATAAAGCGAAGAAATGTGTAGATTAGATAGCACTATGTAGAAACGAGAATGTAAACGTTGTATTTTATGTAACATGGATTCAAGTATAATCACCGATTCGCTAATTCGATATATATATAAATGTGTGTTAAAGGTTATACTGTGTAGACGAAGGAGTTTTAGAAAGTGTGGTCATGTGTGATTTTAACCTAACGGACCAAGCGTTCGCAAGAGAGTAGTCCACTGCATATAATTTAGTGGTCTCACAGGAAGAGGGGATAGCCTTGATCTGTACGTGCGAGACAAGAGTCAAAGGTCTTGCTAGATTTAAGGTGACAATGCTGGACGAAGTTTATGGCCTAAGTGAGATAAGAGACGCTTGGAATTTGGGGTCTTGTTTAGGAATGACCGTTCACAGGACCAAACGAGGTTATGATCACAACGGTAATGAATGGAACTCTGATGAGGTGATAGACTTTGCTCTGAAAGTGTCAACTGGAATGTCAATGAAGTCACCAGCAAGATGACGAAGATGGCCTAAGAAGCAAGGTCAACTTAACAGACGACGCGAAGAGATGAAGCTATGGAAAAACCCAAGAATGAGAGCATGTGTAAATGTATACGTGGTGGGCGTCAAGGGGCGTTCCACCCATACTGTGATTGTGTATTTAGGGACAGCACCCCGGGGAGAAGTTAGCGCAGAACAGAAGATCAGAGCGCAGATGGCCTGAGGAGTCAGAGAGAAAGAGCAGAGCGCAAGGGAGCAGTGGCCGAGGACCCTTAGAGAGCGGATGGGTAGGCAGAGAGGGTACTGTTTCTCGATAAGTTACCATTAGAGGCTAAGAGAGTTTGAACTTCTTTGGAAGTCAAACTGCTGACACCTTTTTTAGGTAAGGAACTTGCGAAGTAGGGATGTCACCTAGTATAGAGTAGGGACAGATTTAACTTGTTGTTTTCTTTTATAGATGACGCAACGGATCCACTTTGTGTCTATGCTTTTTAATCTGTTGATTCTGGAATTGATCTTAATTGTATTCTTTTGTAGACTTAGATTCTTTAGGGAATTTATGTTCCTTTTAGTTCCTGTATACTTGTTGAATCTTATTCTGAGAGGATTATATATGCAATTTATTCTGATTTTATATTAAAACTTTTAAACTTTATCAGTCGTAAGTGGTTCTTCAGAGTTGCGTCAGTCTATGGGGTTTGATTTAACCTATGTGGGGTTGCCTTTTACTCAATGACAGAAAATAATCGATCCAAAAGGAAGAATGAGATAGGTATCTAAGTAATCAGAAAAGGTATCAAAATCTCATTCCCCGCAGTTGGTAGCAGAGAAAGATGGTTTTCTTCTTGAGGAAGACAACCTAGGTCAGGTCTAGATTACCCCAAGGTCCCTAGTCATCGACGACCAGAAGAAGAATCCCTGCCGAAGAAGGTGCTGACGGTGCGAGAGAAAGGCAGCAGAGTCGGTCGAGAGTGAGTATAAGGGTCATGCGTTGCCAGATTGCGGTGTTTTGTGTTGTACCTGTGTTGTAATGTCAAGCGGAGTTGAATGCCTGTAGTGTGATTGAGGGAAGGTTGTGAGCGCGCGCAACCGGATAAAATCTTAAGTCTAGAGAAGGGCTTAAGTGGTTCGGGTGTATCGAACACCCAGAGTAATTGTCTACCATTGTAAAGGGGGTCATGAGGTACCATTGATCGCCCTTAGGACCGATGATAGGGGGAGTGACAGAGTGAGTGTATGAGTAACGGACGCTGGTCGGACGTTTACTGTGTGTAAGTAACCTATCAGTTAAGGCGAGCGTCTGAACGTGAGAGGAAAGACGTCTCGTCCGTTGAGGTGACAATTACAGTTAGACTGTGGACGTACAGTCAAGAAAAGTGATCGCTTGGACGGAAGTAGTCATTTTTCGGCGTATGAATGAAAACGCATGCAAGATCGTGAGACGAGTTGAGAAAGGAGGGGAACTGCTGCAGAGGGAACGAGTGACGTCAGCGTAGAGCCGCGCTGAGATTGGCTGGTCAGCGTAGAGTCGCGCTGGGATAGGCTGGTCAGCGAGAGCCGCGCAGGGATTGGTGGTTGTCAGCAAGAAGTAAATAAGGAAGAGAATTAAAGGAAAATCGTAGATTTTGAGAATGAAGTGTTTTAAACGTTTAAGGGCGATCTTTAAGAAAGATAGAGGAAGCTTGTATGCAGGGGAAGAAGCTCCACCAGAAGGCACACCAGCTTATTATATGGCGGTGAATGTAGGGTTACACTCAATACTATGGATCTCCGAGTGGAGTAAGCTAACAGAAGGAAATGAGGAACTGACGTTTCCGAGATACGGGACGTTTAGGTTAGAAGTATTGAACCAACTGAAAGCGGTAATGCTAGCAACGAGACCTCTACCGAGGCCAACACAGTTCGAAGCCCTTAGTGCATGGTTTAGAACGGCACACGAAAAGAGCTTGAATAGGCGCCAAGAAAGAGTGAGACGATCGGTAAAAGCAGTGCAGGATGCTAAATGGGATGATGAAGCTAAAAAGTGGAGGGTGCAAAAAATAGAAGCAGACAAATTGTACCCAATGCTAGAGGTTACGGGAGAAAAGAAACCTCTAGAAGAAGATGAGGATAGCGAGCCGGATGAGGATCTGATAGAGAGGCTATTATTAGATAGACCACCTCCGTACAACAGAGAAGCCGAAAGTCCCGAACTACAGCAAGGGGATGGGGCTAGGTGGGGGGAATATAAACCGCTCCCCACATCGGAGTGGGATCCCAAGAAAGGTGAGGAAGTACCTCAATCTAGTCCCGTACAGAGAGTAGTAGGAAGATTCGTGGTCCAGAAGGTGCCAGAAACGCAGCATGCAAGGTCGTATCAATTGCCGGATGCTCTACAAGTACCTGTTACCATAGGTCCTATAGTGTCAATCTACAACCCGGAGGGAGTCCAGCAGGAGGAACAGGCACGATGGGACAGGGAAAGGGCAGAGATGGAGAGTAGGAATAATACGATCAATTCCCAAAGGCAGTTGCTAGGACCAAAGAGTCAGAGTACCCCATTGGATTCAGCAACGGGTCCCTGGATAGAACAAGGGGGTCAGAGAGGACAGATGGATCTGAGGGGACCGAAACCGAAAACCTTTAAGGAATTAAGGGAGTATTTGAAAGAATGGGATGCTGCCGAAGAGACTCAGAATAAAAGATTAGAAACAGAAGCAGAATGGAGAGATCAGGATAACAGGATCCTCTCTCACTGCGGAGCTGGCGAAAGCAGCCCGGAGTGGGAGGGAGGGAGTCAAGGAAGCAAGGGAGATACTTGCCATACCATCGGTGGCACTAGACAAATGTGTGAGGACAAGAGTGCAGGGTGTGGGGGAGTGCCTCGTCTCATTCTTAGTGAGGGAGAACGAAAGACGCAGGAGTACCGAGATAGCTTCAGGTGCACTCACCATGCCCCGGGAGAAAATGCGCGACATTGGAGTCACGAGAATATAGGGAGTCGCGAAAGGTCTCGCCATACATCCAGTGATCACGGACGGGATCGCGGGAACATGGAGGACCGTGAAGGACCTTACCGTTTATTGAGTGACACCAGACAGCAAGGGAGTTGCAGTGATATAGAGCAGAACGGAGGATCCTATCTTGCATCTAGAGAGACCGAGCCGAAAAGACAGAACGCAGTAATGGGGGAGAGAACATTGTTCCACCATACCCCAAGGGAGGATGGGAGAGCTTGGGATTTAGAGAGGTGGGAGCAAAGAGAAGCAAGAAGGACGCCTCATAACTCACCTGCACCGAGACATAGGGCTCGTAGTGGGGGTGAGAGGGATGTATACGAACCACCTAGGAGTGAGGTACTGAGAGCTGAGATAAAAGCAAAACGGCTCGACGTAATGAGTTTAAAATCAGATTTGGATGAAATAATAGACGGCACATTGCCAATGGAAAGGATAGAGCTGTATGATCAGGATGAAATACTGTTTATATCTAAGGACGTTACTCGGAAAGCGAGGGCAGTTCATGAAAAATTATCTTAGTTGGCAGACAGGTACATGATAGACTTATCCCGAACTAAAGCTTTACAGGGTAACCATAGGCTAAACTGCACGGATCAGGATCTAGATGAGCGTAGGACGATTGGGCTGAAAGTACACATAAAGGAACTGATCCTGAGTATCAGAATGTGGAGGGATTTGGATAAATGGGAGGAAAGATGGTCCAAGAGGGGATCCGTCAGAAGGAGTACACTTACGAGGACCCCGGATGGAGAAATAATGCGAATGGAAGCTTTCCCTTTGCGAGAAATCGCGAACGGAAGCTACGTGCATGTGCCCTGGAGTAGGGGGGATTTAGCGGCATTTACCAATTCCTTTCCAAAGCTCAGGGAGAATCCCGTCGAGTGGTATAAACAGGTAGAGAGGTTTGTGAAGATCTCTAAGGTACTGTGGATCGATTTGAACACTCTGTTCGATATCGTAGTACCCGGAGATTTGTGGACGGCATGCAAACTTAGTGTCGAATGGCCCATTTGTGAACCCACGAGGGATGCCCGGACGAATGGTCCATCAGAGAGAGTCATGGAAAAATACGAGAGGGTAATTGCATGGCTAAAAGAGAAGGTACCGTTGCAGGACATAGACTGGGTTAAGATAGATCGAACAACTCAGGAGCCTAAAGAGACCGTTCACGAGTTCTATGAGAGATTGCTGAAAGCATTCAAACAGTACAGTGGGTTGGATGTGATGGATCCCAAAGACATAGGACAGTTTGTGTCAAAGTTTGTCCTGGGACTGCGACCAGACATAAGCTTGATGATAGAACAGCATTTGATCTGTTGGCAAAACAAACCTTTAGATGAGATTCTGAGGTATGCGAGGTACTGTAGCGATGAAATAGATTCAAAAGCAAAGAAACTTAAGGAAAAGCTGATGTTGGTGCAGATGCAGTCAGCTGGAAAGGGTGGACAGCGACAACAGGGAACAGGAACCCTAGGAAAGAAACAGATTAATCAGAGCAGAGATGAGGAAGAAAGACCAAGACCGAGGGTAGATATCGCGACACTGAAAAAGACAACGAGGTGCCATCAGTGTAACGAGGTGGGACATTGGAGACGCGAGTGTCCCTATAATGTCGAGACGGGGGAATTAGAACAGGAGGAGGATGAGGTTCAAACCAGCATGGTAAAGGGAACAGCAGTCCCAAAGGGAAAGTTTATCAAAGGGGGGACTCAGACTCCTCGAGCCCCGTTCCCTCAACCGCCTCGCATTGCAAATGGAGGAAAAACCTATAGACAACTGCCACTGTTCGTAGGAGGAGAAGAATGCTACTACGTTGATCCTCTTACAGGGCAACGAGTGAATAGGGAAGAAGACTGCACTCTAGGAGCAGCCCTGGAAGTAGACCAGAGAGGACCATACGTAGAGGCTGAGGTGGCTGGATGTCCTACGACCTTTTTGGTAGATACGGGGGCCACTCGATCCACTTTGAGATCGGCGGTAGTCCCAGGTTTGCCAATGTCGGGAGAGACGATTCAGGTGGTAGGAGTCGCAAACAGGAGAATGACGAATCCTCTGACTGAACCAGTGTCAGTGAAGATAGGGAACTACAGTGATGAACATCAGTTTGTGATTTGTGATTCTAGCCCTGTGTGTCTACTAGGAAGAGATCTGTTGTGTAAACTAAATTGCACAATATATTGCACACCTGAAGGAGTAGAAGTGCAGACTAACGATGATGATGCCGATTTTAAGGTTGTAAACTTGCAGGAATGCGTGGAATTATATCCTACCCTAACCGTTGAGGAGCTTCCACAGGACTTGAAGGAGACAGTGTCAGCTGAGGTGTGGGATTTTATTGGAGAGGAAATAGGTCTGATTAAAGGGGTAGAACCGGTAAAGATCATGGTAAAACCCAATGCTGAGTATCCAAGAACACCACAATATAAGTTGACACCGGAGACAATTGCAGGAATAAAGCCTGTGATCGAATCCATGATTAAACAGGGAATACTGAAGGAGATCGTGGGAAGTCCATGTAACTCCCCGATTATGGGTTTGCAGAAGCCTAGTGGAAAATACAGAATAGTGCAGGACCTTCGAAAGATTAATAATATCGTTGTTTCATGTTGTCCAGTGGTACCGAATCCATCAGTAATATTGTTTCAGATACCGTTCCAAGCTGAATGGTTCACAGTGATAGACTTGTGCCAGGCTTTCTTTTCGATTCCTTTAGACGAGGAGAGCCAGTATTTGTTTGCTTTTAAGCTGGAAAATCGCGTTTTAACATGGTGTCGTATTCCCCAGGGGTATACAGAGAGCCCATCGATTTTTAACCAGCTGCTGAAGAAAAATCTTGAAAGTCTAGTACTGCCCAAGAACTCGGTTCTGGTCCAGTACATAGACGACCTTCTAGTGGCGTCAGAAACTGAGGAAGCTTGCAAAGTAGACACCATCACCTTACTAAATCACTTGGCCGAGAACGGACACAAGGTGTCTCCAAGTAAATTGCAGTATTGTCTGACCGAAGTGCAATACTTGGGCCATAGGATTGAAAAGGGAAAACGGAAGGTGTCTCCAGACAGAATAGAGGCAATCATGAAAATGAACGCGCCTAAAACACAAAGAGAAGTCAGGATGTTTCTAGGCATGGTTGGTTATTGTCGGCAGTGGATAGCCAACTTTTCACTGAAGGCAAAACCTTTACAAAAACTGACGCACAAGGGGGTGAGTGATCCGGTACCATGGGACAAAGATTGTTTGATGGCATTTTTGCAGCTGAGGGAGGACTTGTGTCGTGCCCCGGCTTTGGGAATGCCTGATTACGAAAAACCATTCTTGCTTTACTGCTGCGAAAGAGAAGGTTGTGCTTTAGCAGTTTTGGCCCAGATACACGGAAATGCGCGTAGGCCAGTTGCGTATTTTTCGGCTACATTAGATCCAGTAGCCGCAGCGTTGCCCGGATGTCTCAAATCCGTTGCTGCAACGGGTGTCAGCATTGAAAGATGTGAAAATGTGGTAATGGGACATCAGTTAGTGGTGTACGTACCGCATTCTGTGGAATTGTTAATGACCAGGACTAAAACTCCGCATCTGACGAATAGTAGGCTCACACGCTACAAACAAGTCATATTGGCTGCTGAGAATGTGACCCTAAAGAGATGCTCTGTCTTGAATCCTGCTACTTTGATGCCACTTCCAAATGACATTGATGATGAAATCTGTACAGATCATGACTGCCTTGATGTGACTGAACTATGCACCAAACCGAGACCAGATATCGTGGATGAGCCATTGACTGACCCCAATGAAATATTCTTTGTTGATGGTTCATGCATAAGAGACGATATCGGTCAGCTGAGAGCAGCATATGCAGTTTGTACAATTACCAGAGTTGTGGAAGCCGCCTGCCTGGAAGGAGTACACTCCGCTCAGGTAGCTGAAATCATTGCTTTGACCCGTGCCTGTTTGGCAGGTAATAAAATTCGAGTCACCATATACACCGATAGCCAGTATGGTTTCGGGGTAGTTCACGACTATGGGCAGTTATGGTCTCAAAGAGGTTACATGACCTCCTCGGGTTCCCCTATTAGGAATGGAGAATTTGTGAGATTATTGTTAGAAGCATTACAAGGTCCGACAGCCATAGCGGTTGTCAAATGCGCCGCGCACACAAAGAATACCGACTTTGTGTCGCAAGGAAACCGATACGCAGACGAAGTTGCACGTTATTGTGCAGAACAGGGGTATTCTCACACCAATGTAGAAGTAGGGGGAATACAAGAAAGAACTGAGTTGACTATGTTATTAGACACTGTAGCTACGTGGGACGAACTGAAGTGTGTTCAGGAAAATGCACCAGATGATGAGAAAAATGCATGGGAGACAGCTGGATGTACCAAAAGTGAAATGAATTTTTGGATTTCTGCAGATGGGAGAGCAGTTTTACCAAACGAACTTGTTAGTCCAATGGCAAGGAGATTGCATGGACCAGCACATATAGGTAGAGATGCTATGGTGAGAGTATTCAGACAAACGTGGTACAATTCGAAGTTTAGAGTAGCGGCAGAAGCAGTATGTCAGCGTTGTGCTATCTGTCAGCAACTAAACGTAGGGAAAAGAACACCAGTCACATTGAGTCACATAGGGAGGTCTGGGGGGCCTTTCAATAGAATGCAGCTGGATTTTATTGAAATGCCCAAGTGCAATCGACTCAGATACGTCTTAGTGATTGTCTGTATATTTTCCAGATGGGTTGAAGCTTACCCGACACGTAGGTGCGATACACTTACAGTAGCAAAACTGTTGCTTAGAGAGTTGATACCGAGGTTTGGGGTGCCATCCTCTTTGGAATCGGACAGAGGAGCTCATTTCAACAGCGAAATAGTGAAGATGCTATGTTCAGCCTTGAGTATTGACCAGAAGCTCCACTGTAGTTATCGACCAGAAGCTTCGGGGATTGTAGAGCAAATCAACAGCACAATTAAATCCAGACTTGCCAAAGTTTGTTCATCGACATCTCTGAGTTGGCCTGATGCACTTCCATTGGTTCTTATGAGCATACGTAGCACACCAGATAGAAGAACAGGTCTCTCTCCACACGAGGTGCTAATGGGAAGAGCTATGAGATTGCCATCGGTTCCGACTGCAGCATTGTTGAACATCACAGACGATTTGATCTTGGACTACTGCAAGGGACTATCTGATGCCATTCATTCTGTGTCCCTCCAGGTCCAGGCTGCAGAGGTTCCATCAGCACAAGACTTGTGCCATGACCTGTGTCCGGGGGACTGGGTCCTGGTGAAGAAGCATGTCAGGAAGAACTGTCTAGACGCGCGCTGGCGAGGACCGTTCCAAGTCATACTAGTTACGAACACTGCAGTAAAGTGTGGAGGCTTGCCCAACTGGATACACGCCTCACACACCCGAAGAGTTCCAGCACCTCTGGAAGAAACAGCTCCTCTCTCGGATGAGAATCCAGCGGAAAGCGGAGAAGCCACAGAGAGGGAAAGTCAAGCTGTAGAGGTGATCGAAGAGGCTGAGCCTGTGTCGGAACAAGCTGACGACGGTCAGGACACCAGTGAGACCGAAGTCCCCTCAGAAGAGGAAAGTAGCTGGGAGTTCGAGTCAGATACCGAACAAGCTGCAAGTGATCAAGAGACGAGTCCAAGAACAAGGAGCAGGAGGACAAGGAATGGAGAAGCTAGTTGGCCGGAAAGACGGAGAAGGTCAACCTTGAGAGCAAATCCAGAGAGCACCCTTGTCCCGATCTCCGAAGATTCAGAGCCAGACGAAGAAGCTACGGATTCAGGCTCTGAGAGTCCGAGAAGATCAAGAAGGGTACGTGTGCCCTGCAAAAGGTACGCCACCCCAGAGTGGACTTATCTAGCAGATGTCTTGGGGACAGAGATCTGGGAGAGTGAGAGAAGTAAGTGATCAATCTCGATCCATTTGTGGCGGTGGAGATATGGATGTTGACGCCTGGAATCGAGACTGAGGGGTTACTGACTTTCACACTTCCCATTCCCCTTTACCTAAGTCGGATCAAAGACCTAGTACTGAATCGATTAGAGTTTCCGACTTTTGGTCATCAAATACCAGCACAAGAAGAAAAAGTCATTCATTTAGAATTATTGGAACATGTTATTAGAGCTGCAGGTATGAGAATCATTGTAGATGCATAAAGACTTT
Source organism: Lissotriton vulgaris (assembly GCF_964263255.1). NCBI lineage: Eukaryota > Metazoa > Chordata > Amphibia > Caudata > Salamandridae > Lissotriton > Lissotriton vulgaris. Next base: position 1,676,127,151 of record NC_141691.1, read on the forward strand.
TGTGTTTAAGCTATAAAGAAGAAGATAACCTAGCGCCGAGTGGAAAGAAGAATACAATTAGGGATTGCATGTAGAGGACGGAGAAGGGTTAGGGTTGTCTATTGCTGAAGAGAAAAAGACATTGTTGTGAAAAGAGACTTTTTGTTGATTAAGAGCGCTTCACAGACTGAGAAGGCAAATAAAGCAAGACAAAGACTTGAAAAGAAAACTTTTCTTCGAAAAAGAAAGAGCTACGCTGTTTTGATAACATGGAAAATGGCAACCCAAACCGAAAAGCCAAATGCATAGTAGGTACACTAATAGCAGTAGTAATTTTTCTCATTATTACAGTAGTTACCATATCATACATAGTAGGACATACAAGCGTAAGGGAGGCAACAGATGTGAAGCCTGTAACGACTTTGAAACCTGCTCTTGTTGGGAAGAAGGAGGAGAGCAATGTCATCCGTGAAAAGGCGTCACTGGCAGATGAGGCTCGTAGGTTACACGTAGACGAGTCGCAGGGAAATTTTAGATCAAACGCATATGCCAAGCTATTATATGAGTATATTGATGCCATGGAGGCCAAGGATTGTTATGTGTGTATGCAATTGCCGGCTTCCGTAGATGAAGGCATCAGATATCATCATCTCCCACTGACATATGGGATAACATGTAGTTTATTGCTCAGTATATTTTATGGTAGAGAAGGGTTCGAGTACTACTTTTCAAATTATGATTCGGTACTGCCTGAAGTCCCGAATTATAAACAAATGAATAAGTGGGACTATCACAAAAAGGAAGATAGATTAGCCAAATTCTTTCTTCCTTGGGATACATTAGATACTTCATATGCACGCAGAAATAATCTGACTTGCAAGGTGTCAGAGGTAGAGAAAAAGTTCATAGGACAAGTAGATGACCGGTACAGAAGGCAGAAGATTCTAAAAATGTCAGGACAGTGGAAAACAGATTGGACCGAAGAAGAAAAAGCACACAAGAAGAAGGGTAGCAATGGTCCAATAGCTTTGGATAGAACGCAGAAAGGAAAGTTATGTTTAACTCGAAGCAAGACATATTATGAGAGTGTATTTGTAGGTGAAGTTAATTGCGAACATTCTTTTAGGTTAGAGTACTATACGAAAGATTTTATGAAAGGGATGCAAGCGATTCCTAATGTATATTTTGTATGTGGAAGAAATGCCTATGTAAAACTGCCTGACAATTGGTATGGTTCGTGTTACTTGGCAATTGTCTTCCCCAAAATATATCATGCAAAGGATTTAGAGATCATAGAAGGAAAGACTTCGAGAAGAGCGAAAAGGGAAGTAGGAGATGCTGAGGTAGTTGGAGACATATTTGGAGCAATGTTTCCTCTTTTAGGTTTGATACTTAACGATGTTAAGATCAGGAGACTAGCTACAGTTGTAGATAGATTGTCTGCAAGTACTGCAAGGTCATTAATGCTAGTAGAAGGAGAGATGCAGTCGATTAGGGCAATGGTTCTTCAGAACCGTCTTGCTTTAGATGTTCTGCTAGCAAAAGAGGGCGGAGTTTGCAAGGCTTTGAAGGTCCAAGAATGTTGTACTTACATTCCAGATAATTCAAAACCACTTGAGAAAGTCATACGGAACATTACAAAGATACATAAAGAAATCGAAGATTTAACAAAAGTAAATGTTTGGGAAAAAGTAGGACATGGAGTGGGAAAAGTTGGAAATTGGTTTGCCAATCTTGGTAAAAGCGTTATTTGGTACATATTGAACCCTGTTTTAATAATATTGATTTGCATAATCACATTGTTAGGTTTAGTGAAATTGTACAAATGGTATAGGTCGAACCGGTTACAAAGATCCATGAGAGAGCAGGAAAGGAGATTAGCTGCTTTACAAGATCAACAGTATAAAAGTTTAAGAGCTCTCGAAACGATAAAAGAGGGAACCTTGTAACTAGTTCTGTGTAGAGTGTCATTCAAATTGAAATTAGTGATGACCCCAGAGGTCATCAAAGGGGGGAACTGAGAGAGCGCAATTTGAATGAAAAGTATATCTGTACCATATTTACAAGCATATCGCATAAACGTAGAAGTTATAACATGAAGGAGCACTTGTAGTGTATAAGTTAGCCGATGTAACCTAAGTAATAGGAATTGTATCTGTATTCACTTTAGAAATACATTAGAAAGACCGTATATATATAGTGGTCTAATATAGAAATGTGAAAATGCTTAAACGTGCTAAACTGAATATACGTATGTAATCATTAGACGGAGAAAGAAGATGAATTATAAAGCGAAGAAATGTGTAGATTATATAGCACTGTGTAGAAACGAGAATGTAAACGTTGTATTTTATGTAACATGGATTCAAGTATAATCACTGATTCGCTAATTCGATATATATATAAATGTGTGTTAAAGGTTATACTGTGTAGACGAAGGAGTTTTAGAAAGTGTGGTCATGTGTGATTTTAACCTAACGGACCAAGCGTTCGCAAGAGAGTAGTCCACTGCATATAATTTAGTGGTCTCACAGGAAGAGGGGATAGCCTTGATCTGTACGTGCGAGACAAGAGTCAAAGGTCTTGCTAGATTTAAGGTGACAATGCTGGACGAAGTTTATGGCCTAAGTGAGATAAGAGACGCTTGGAATTTGGGGTCTTGTTTAGGAATGACCGTTCACAGGACCAAACGAGGTTATGATCACAACGGTAATGAATGGAACTCTGATGAGGTGATAGACTTTGCTCTGAAAGTGTCAACTGGAATGTCAATGAAGTCACCAGCAAGATGACGAAGATGGCCTAAGAAGCAAGGTCAACTTAACAGACGACGCGAAGAGATGAAGCTATGGAAAAACCCAAGAATGAGAGCATGTGTAAATGTATACGTGGTGGGCGTCAAGGGGCGTTCCACCCATACTGTGATTGTGTATTTAGGGACAGCACCCCGGGGAGAAGTTAGCGCAGAACAGAAGATCAGAGCGCAGATGGCCTGAGGAGTCAGAGAGAAAGAGCAGAGCGCAAGGGAGCAGTAGGCCGAGGACCCTTAGAGAGCGGATGGGTAGGCAGAGAGGGTACTGTTTCTCGATAAGTTACCATTAGAGGCTAAGAGAGTTTGAACTTCTTTGGAAGTCAAACTGCTGACACCTTTTTTAGGTAAGGAACTTGCGAAGTAGGGATGTCACCTAGTATAGAGTAGGGACAGATTTAACTTGTTGTTTTCTTTTATAGATGACGCAACGGATCCACTTTGTGTCTATGCTTTTTAATCTGTTGATTCTGGAATTGATCTTAATTGTATTCTTTTGTAGACTTAGATTATTTAGGGAATTTATGTTCCTTTTAGTTCCTGTATACTTGTTGAATCTTATTCTGAGAGGATTATATATGCAATTTATTCTGATTTTATATTAAAACTTTTAAACTTTATCAGTCGTAAGTGGTTCTTCAGAGTTGCGTCAGTCTATGGGGTTTGATTTAACCTATGTGGGGTTGCCTTTTACTCAATGACAGAAAATAATCGATCCAAAAGGAAGAATGAGATAGGTATCTAAGTAATCAGAAAAGGTATCAAAATCTCATTCCCCGCACCAGCAACACCAGCAGTCACACCCCCTGCATCTGGCGCACCAGCTACACCTGCGGTCACACCCCCAGCAGCTGTCGCCACAACATCCGGGGCCGCGCCAGTTGCCACACAGCGGCCAGCCACAGACTCAGGCCAGCAGGGCAGGCGTGGCAGGTCACGCCAGCACTCCACTCCAGCAAGCAGGCGGGCCAATGAACAGGGACTGGCGCGGCTCAGCGTTGAAAGACGCATGTTGCGGATACACCAGCGCCAGGCACAACAGCAAGGAGCTATTCAGCTGCAGCTCCATATGATAGGGCGCAATGTGGCCACAGTTGCAGGCCACATGGATGGCATGAGGGCAGCCATGGCAGGTGTGGGGCAGCGATTAGACAACATGACTGCAGCCATGGCAGGTGTGGGTGAGGGAATGGCCCGCATGGCTGCAGCCATGGAGGCCAACACCGTTGCCATGTCGACACAGCGCAGTGCAGCACGCCGCCGCCACCGCCAACTTATGAGCCGGCTGGCCTCATACAGCAGGGCAAGTTATGTAGCAGCAAATGCTACTTCTCTGTTGGCGCGGCGCTCCCTGACCCAGCAGCACCAACTAGTACAGTGCAGTGAGGACATGACTAGGGTGCTGGAGCACCTCACCACGGCCGTCATTGCACTACACCCTCCAGCAATACCATCCACTGTGGGGGGTGATGATGCTAGTGAGGGGGCGTCCAGCGTCAGCTCCCACTCTGCCTCACATATCCCACCACACAGCCGCAGCACCAGGCCCACGCCAGGTCCTGAAGCCCCGGAGGAAGAAGCCCCTCAGAGGCGCTTGGGCGCAACGCGCAGTAGGCGCACCTGAGAACTTCAGACTATCATTGGCACAGGCTGACGTTAAGCCTGCCATGTTGTAATACACAGCAGTATGCTGTAATACTGTTTGTTGGAGTTATTTGTACTGGAACCTTATTTATTTTTTGTGAATTGAACAAATACATTTATTTTGCTACACACATTAGCGTTGTGTCATCATTACATTTTGCATGCATTGTTGATTTGTGGGGTGATGGAAGAGGTTGTACTAGAAACTGTTCACTGTGATGTGGTTGCGACGTCTGTGCCCTTCTGCTGGGTTCTCCCCATGTGCATGGCGCGTATGTGCAGGTGGCCGGTTGTCCCCCTCAGATTCACTGCCAGAGATGTCAACAGGTATCCGGCGCTTGGTTGCAATGTTATGTAGTATTGCGCAGACAGCCACAATGCGGCAGCACATTTCAGGACTGTAATACATGGCCCCACCTGTCTTGTGCAGTATGTGGAACCTGCTCTTGAGCAGGCCAAATGTCCTTTCTATGCAATTCCTTGTTCGTATGTGTGCAATATTGTAGCGCCGTTGCTGGGGTGTAGCAGGGTTGAGGTATGGGGTCAGGAGGTATTCACGGAGGGCGTAGCCACTGTCACCTGAATGAGAGGAGCAGATGGTGATTGCCTGTGCTGCGCTGTTACATCTTAGCAATGTGACATTTTCAACTAATTGTACTTACCAAGTAGGTGTCCTTCCCCAAACTCTCCCCTGACCAGTCGTGTGTGGAGGCCGCTGTGCCGGAAAATGAAGGAGTCATGGGTACTCCCTGGGTACTGTGCGACAATGTCAGTGATGTATGTCTTAGCATTGCAGACCATCTGGAGGTTGAGGGAGTGGTAGGACTTTCTATTGCGGAACATATACTCCATGGCAGCTGGTGGGCAGATGGCGACGTGGGTACAGTCTATGCATCCGAGCACATGTGGAAAATGGGCTACATTGTAGAATTGTAGCTTGGTCATGTCCAATTCCTGTTGGCTGGCGGGGAATTTGATGTGACGGTGTAGCTGGGTGAGCATGGCGTCAACAAAAGTGTGGAGGCAGCGTGACATGGTGGGCTGGGATATCCCCCCAGCAGCCGCTACTATCCCCTGGAAACTCCCGGAGGCCAGGAGGTGCAGGCTACACAATACCTGCACATGTGTAGGCACCGCATTGGTACGGCTTGTTGGGTGCTGCATCAGGGGGTCAAGATCCTGTATTAGCTGCATTATCATTTCCCCATTCAGCCTGTATTTAGCATATATCTGCTCTCTGGTTTGGCCCAGCAAGGTGACCCGCTGGCGGAATATCCTGTCCTGGATCCTGCGTCTCCTCCGTGCTAATCGCTCTAGCCTTCGACGCCTCACCACCATGTACATTCCTGGCATTGTGGGACTCCTAATGCTGCTGATGATGATGGTCCTTATGTGTGATTGGTCAGGCCAGAACCTGTTGGTGATAGGATAACGGTTTTTTGAAAGTTTTTTTTGCATGGCTTTTATGGTTACCACCTGCTTTGAGTTGTCCTTATTTTGCGCGGTGCAAATAGCGATTTTTGGGTTCGCTATTAGCGATTTTTCTTGAATACCGATTGCGATTATATAGCGAATTCGCTATTATTTTTGCAGAATCCGTGGTTTATCGCATTTTCCGATTCGCTAATGCTCACCTGCCGGGATTCTGCAAATATATTAGCGAATTCGCAATTCTGTGTTTGCGAATTCGCTATTTTGATGTTGAATGCCGATTACGGAAATTGCGCCCGCATTTGCATTTTCGCAGCGATTGCGGGCGCAATTTTACTTCATGAATCAGGCTGAAAGAAACTCCAGGCTGCTCTCGCTGCGCTATTTGAAAGCCATTCAGAGCTGTGCTGGAAAGCAAGAAGCAGAGGTTCAGTTATAAAAGGAAGGGAAGACACAGACAATGGTGGGGATGGGTAATAGGAGACCACATCATTTTTTAGGTCGAGCCTAGCAGTGAGGCATGCTGTATCTCATCTATGGACATTAATCACACCCCTCGCTCCCCGTTAGTTCCTGTATGTGCTTATCTAAATTCCTTTTCTTTACTTTTTTTTATTTCAGTAATTTTTTATTGAAAAGAAGAGTTTTTGTATACAAGGTACAGTATACAGGGGTACAGTCAAAGAAAAAGTGGAGACGCGGGGGGGGGTTCATAATGTTCATATAATCGGTGGCTTTTCTTGTCCCGGCCCCTGGCTGCCTCCCCCTCGCCTACTTGTCCGGTTAGGTTTGGCTAATTTTTGCATTTGTCTAACCTTTTGGTAGGTGGTTCATGTCCCTGGCAACTGGGCCTGTTACATGCATTATTGCTTCTCAGCCTATTTCGTTACATTTTGGCACTTCTTTTTCTGTTTCTGCTTGACCAACAATTGTGCAACCAATGCAATCTTTTCATCTGCAACTGCTTTCGGAACGAAAGGCTTGCTCCTTTTCTCTCACATCCATCCACTGCCAACACGTTTCTCTTCATTTGCTCTCATCCTTCTGTCCACAATTCTCCCTCCCCTGTTTGCCCATCCATGCTTTGTGCAGCACGTCCTCCGCGTCTCTTTAGCTGCACGGAAACCGCAAATTGTTTATTTTACCTTTTATTGGTATTTGGTTAGGCACGGAGAGAACTGGCCTTGATCACTCCATGGAATGTTTTTGTTTCTCTACTCCCCCCCACCCCCCCTCCCCCCCACACACGGCATCATATTTTACATGTTTAAACCTCTTCAGAGTTTGTTTTATCAAAAGGAGTAAATATTACCTGGAACGCTGTCAGTATAGGGCACGTTATTTGTGTTTCATTTTTATAATTATTTAACATTACTCAAAAAAATAATAAAAATAAGGCTGCAGCACAAAGCTACACATAAAACCGATATTCATGTGCCACTGTAAATGTAAATGTATTTGAGCTTATATAGCGCACAGCTACCCACAAAGGGTTTCCCGGCGCTTGCTTAGGGAACCCGTCCTGGTATCCTCTGCCCACATGCTTCCCTTCATTTGCTGTCCTCCGTCCCCCTCCCCCCCCCGCTCCCCCCGTCACCCCTGCATGCTTTGTTCAGCACTTCATCCCTGTCTCTGGGTGCTTTATGTAAGGTTTGTATTTCCTTACTCAACGCAGGAGCCACCCACGGCATCACATTTTACATGTTTAAACTTCTTCGGAGGTTGTTTTATCAAAAGGAGTAAATACTACCTCCCTGTTTCTCAAAGGATGGAAGTGCTGGAAGTCTGTCAGCATAGGGTATGTCATTTGTGTTGTGTTTTTAAATTATTTTACTTTACTTAAAAAAAAAAAATAAGGTTGTAGCACTACGCTACACATAAAATAGAACTGCCTGTGTCACTGGCGTTGTCTCAACCCTTCCAGTTTTACCATAGTATCTCCACTTTTCACAAAAGGGCTCTTTGGACACATTGTTTAAATTTAAATTAGGCATGGGAGTAAAATTCCGCTTGTGGAGCTTGCGGATTTTTCCCACTACGAGCTCCACGCAGTGCTCAGAGTTCCACGGAGAAGAGTTTTTTCCTTGCTTGCGTTTGCCAATTTTAAGTTGGCGAGCACGTGTTAGGAAAATCTTACTCCAGGCCAACTCCCAGCAAGATTTCTTAATGCAGGCGTTCGCGGATGCCTGCTACCAATCATGTTGAGAAACCTTAGGTTCGCATTGACGAAGCTGCAACTCGAGTAGAACATCTTATTGTAATACAATAATGTTGGTGGTAGCGTTTCTCAGTGAGAGAAAGCGTCCGCACCTTCTGTCGGAGACTATTTCCTCTGGGCAGGTCGTGTGTACTAGCTGAACTTACAAGACTTATCATGGTCTACGGGACTCCTAACTACATGAACATAAAGAACTGATCTCCACAAAGTGACTTACGCGACTCTTTTGACAATCTAACTGGAACATACACCTGTATCATCTTAACTGTCAGCATCTGAACTAATAGGATTCTTAATATAGCCACATCGTACCTGCTTCGCCCTATTAACAAGAACTTTTCGAAAATAAGACCTGTTCATCCACATCTAGATTGCCTTGAAAAAGCCCCCAGAGGGCGAAACACGTGTCGGCAGAGCCAAGCTGGAAAAAACTTTTTAATGTGTTTGAAATAAAGATCTTGAAAGAACTACATACGGTTTTGGATCCATGCTTTGAAGCTTCCCTATTACTTATGAACTGACTGTTGAAACTGGTGAAAAAGAACTATAATATCAACTTTGTATTTGGAAACATAAAAAGAATGTTTGTTCCTTGACTTTGGACTTCAAAGAGGGTGCTTATTGTAACCTGGTCTTCCTTTGAGTATAGAACATCTTATTGTGCAGCAAAAAGAAGCAGCACCCTCTTTTGATGCGCATGGTGCCATTCGCGCTGGTGTTTGTAGCATGGACAAACATCCAGGGCTGAAATTAGCGCGAATGGCTGATCTATAGCACTCTGCTACTTGCGGAACTCTGCGTGGCATTGCAGAGTTTTTTGGTCACTTCGCTGAACTCTGCGTAGACCCCCCAGGCCTAATTTAAATATGTGTTTGCAACCGTGCCGACATAATACTGGTGTATAAATAGATTTATATTATACAACAACAAGCATGCAACCAATGCAATATATACATTTAGAACAAAATCTCTGTTCTCATTGGTACTGCCTCATTCTAAATCCTCTAGATAGTGCTGCTGCTGCTTCTCTGGTCTCATCAGTAATTCCTACATTTTAAGTCCTCTAGACAGTGCTGCAGCTCCACCTCTGTTGCTAGTGGTAATTCCTCAATCTTTGTCTTCTAGACAGTGCTGCTAGCTCTTTCTCCAATCTCATCAGTAATTCCCCCATTCTAAGTCCTCTAAGCAGTGTTGCAGCTGTGCCTCCGGTCACTCTGGTAATTACTCATTCTAAGGGCCATATGTAGGAAGCCTAATTGCGCTCGCAAATGCTGAAGTTCGCAGAATTTCAGCATTTGCGATCGCAATTAGGGCAGTGTGCTATGTAGCACACAAAACCCACATGCAAAATAAGGAATCACAAAATTTGTGATTCCTTATTTTGCTATTGCATTTAACACCTTGGCTGCGCAGGATATTCCTCTCCTGTGCTGGGCAATAATGATCTTGGGTGTGGTCATCACAAGCTCAGTTCGTCATGAGCACACGAGCACAGTGCCTCATGACGAGCTGAGCTCGTCATGAGCACCGAAGGGGTTAAGGAATAGCAATTCCTTAAATGCAATGTAGGAAGCACCCAAGTTGTGCGACATTTGGCTTAAGGAATTGCAAAATACCACCAACTTCAGGTTGGTGGTATTTTGCAATTGCTTTGAAAAATGCGCTTTTTGGCATTTTTCAAAGTGCCATGTGGGTCACATAAATGCCCTTATGGCATGTATGTGGGCCACATGTGCACACATGTCAATTTCATGTCAATTTCAGGGGTGTAAAAGGGTGTCCTATTGACAACCTTACAACCCTGAAATTGCATTCTCAATTTGTGATTCTCTAATTGAGAATCACAAATTGAGAATGTTTTCCCACTCTTCTAACTCATAGGAATGAATGAGAAGGTATTCCTTATTTGCGAATCGCAATTTGCGATTCAAAAATAAGGAATACGTGGGATTCGCAATAAAATTTGCTAATCCTACCTACATTTCGTTTTGCGATTCTCTAATTGCGATTCCCTAAGAATCGCAAAATGAAAATTACCTACATATGCCACTTAGTCCTTTAGGCAATGCTGCTAGCTGCTTCTCTGGTCCCATCGGTAACACTCCCATTCTAATCCTCTAGGCAGTGCTGCTAGCTGCGACTCTGGTCTTGTTGGTAATACCTCATTCTAAGTCCTCTAGACAGTGCTGCTAGCTGCTTCTCGGGTCCAGTTGGTAATTCCTCATCTAAGTCATCTAGACAGAGCTGCAGCTGCTTCTCTAATCCAGTGGTAATTCCTCATTATAAGTCCTCTAGACAGTGATGCAAGCTGCTACTCTGCTGATGCCGGTAGTTCCTCATTCTAAGTCTTCCAGACAGTGCTGCTAGCTGTTACTCTGGTCCCGTCAGTAATTCCTCATTCTAAGTCTTCCACACAGTGCTGCTAGCTGCTTCTCTGAGTCCTCATCCTAAGTCTTCCAACAGTGCTGCCATCTGCTTCTCTAATTACTCATTCTATGCCCTCTAGACAGCGCTGCTAGCTGCTTATCTGGTCCCGTCAGTAACTCTCCCGTTCTAAGTCCTCTAGGTAGTGCCGCAGCTGTGTCTCTGGTCACAGTTGTAATTCTTCATTATTAGTCCTCTAGACAGCAGTGCTGCTAACTGATTCTGTGGTTCCAGTGGTAATTCCCCATTCTAAGTCCTCTAGACAATGCTTCTAGCTGTTTCTCTGGTCCCCCATTCTAAGTCCTCTAAGCAGTGCTGCAGTTGTGTTTGTGGTCACAATGGTAATTCCTTATTCTTAGTCCTCTAGACAGTGCTGCTAACTGCTTCTCTTGTCCTGTCAGTAACACCTCCATTCTAAGTACTCTAGGCACTGCTGCATCTGTCTATCTGCTCCCAGTAGTAATTCCTCATTCTTAGTTCTCTAGACAGTGCTGTCAGCTGCTTCCCTGGTCCCGTCAGTAGCTTCCCCATTTGTAATCCTCTAGACAGTGCTGCTAGCTGCTTCTTTGGTTTCGTTGGTTATTCCTCATTCTAAGTCCTCTAAACAGTGCTACTACTCTAGTCCTAGTGGTAATTTTTCATTCTAGGTCCTGTAGACAGTGCAGCAAGCTGCTACTCTGGTCCTATTGGTAATTCCTCATCCTAAGTCTACCAGACAGTTGCGCTAGTTGCTACTCTGGTCCCATCTGTAATTCCTCATTGTAAGTCTTCCGCAGAGTTGTACTAGCCACTACTCTGGTCCCATTGGTAATTCCTTATCCTAAGTCCTCTTGAGAGTGCTGCTAGCTGCTGCTATGGTCCCATGGATAATTCTCACATTTTAAGTCATCTAGATAATGCTGCAGCTGTGTGTCTGTTCCCATTGGTAATTCCTCCTTCTGTGTCCTCTAGAGAGTGCTGCAGTTGCTTATCTGGTACTGTCGGCAACTCCCCATTCAAAGTCCTCCAGTCAGTACATCTCTATTGAGATAGAAGGGGACTTGAACGCAGTGCACACGTTAACCAGGTTTTAGTCTTTGCACCGACCCATCATCCTGTGAATATTCCTGCTACTGCAACCTGCAGTTAAGTGTTTCTATAGCACTTACATGCTTCTGAATTCCACTTTAAATGTGCTGTGCATAGGAATGCATTTTATGCTAAGCAGCATGCAATTTAATATACATAGAAATGCACACTCGCCACCAGAACTGACATAGATGAAGTCAGTAAATAGAACTCTCTGCTTAAAGGTTGTGCTGATGTAAGCTTTTTTCTTAGTCTGTAGAAGTGGTCGGGGAAAGTGCTTATCTGTGCAAAAAGGTCATCAGAACACACATATATGCTGCATTGTTAAATGCTTGTAAACTAAGAAACATAAGTAAACAAATGTGTCATTTACAACACTAATAGCCCTAACTTTTGCAATTGTGAGACTGATTGCATTGCAAATGCTTGTTTTTTTAAAAACTTTTGTGATAGGGTCGAAAAATCTTGTCAAGTATAGCTCCCCATTGCTACCCTGCCTCCTTGTGGCAGTTGAAAAGCAGGGGCAGATGATTTTGGGGACCAGTCATAACATAACATCATAGCAATAGCCGTAGCTGAATTTGCCCTTCTTGGCAGATCCTTGGCCGGTTTCTCTCTACTCTACTCCAATTTAGGCAACAGAATAAGGCATCTCTGCCAAGCACACCATTCTTTCTCTTTAGGGAAAACCATCACCCCTAAATACGAACTTTGGTTCCACAAGCTCTGGCACCTGCTGGGAAATGAGAAAATTGCTTATGCCTTGGCGGACAAAGCTTAGATCTTTCACAAAGTATGGGGCCATGTCCTTTCATACTTATTGCCCATTTGCGGGGTATGACATGTTCACAAACATTACGAGCACTGAGCTTGCGTGATCCTGCACTGCTAGCTTGCTTTAGATCTTATAAAGCTCTAAATACTGATGTTGCTATGTTAGAGTAGTGAGTTACTGTATTTGAATCCAGTAAATTATGCTATTGACTAACCATAGCAATAGTTGTGGCTAAATTTGTCCTTCTTGACAGATCCTTGGCTGGATTTTCTCTACTCTTCTCCAATTTAGACAACAGAATAAGGCATCTCTGCCTCTCTGCCAAGCACACCATTCTTTCTCTTTAGGAGAAACCATCACTCCTAAATACAAACTTTGGTTCCCCAAGCTTATGCACCTGCTGGAGAATGAGAAAATTCCTTATGCCTTGACGTACAAAGCTCAGATCTTTCACAAACTATGGGGCCATGTCCTTTCGTACTTAGTGCTGATTTTCGGGGTATGACATGTTCAGAAACATGGTAACATCCAGGTTGGACTACGGTAACATCCTTTACCTGGGTATTGATAAAGCCTCTCTACATCAGCTACTGGTCATTCAGAATGCTGCTGCCCATCTTCTTTTCATCTGCCGAGATCTGCCTCTGCTTCTCCTTTACTCTATCAACACCATTGGCTTAAAATCAGTAAGTGCATTTAGTGTAAGTCCCTCTGTTACATGTTTTGCGTCAAATGGGCCCTTGCTGCTTCTTACATTCAAAGCCTATTCACGCTCTATGTTTCGGTTCGACAACTGTGCTCTTCCAGTCTTTCATTGTTCTCAGTTCCCAGATTTCAGCTGGTCTGTATGAGGGGTCGCTCTTTCACTTGTCTTGGCCCCAGCTCTGGAATGCCTTCCACTTGACCTTAGAAACTGCAAAATACACAAGATGATGGACGGAATTGTAAATTGTAATTGTAAATTGTAAATTGATACTTGTATAGCGCACTACTCACCCGCAAGGGTCTCAAGGCGCTTGTACGAATACCGCTGTGGAACCCGTCCTGGCTTTCCCTGTGAGGTGTCCACTCCTGGGCACCCCCAGGGTGAAGGCCAGGCATCCTTAGCGTTGTGGGGGCCGTTGTGGAGATTAAACAAGCTATTGCCCAGAGTTGCATAGTGGGACTCCATGATTGGAATAGGCACCGAGGCGAGAATTATCAGGACCATGGAATTTTGAGCCCAAGACCCGCCGAGGCGGGGAATTGAACCCTGGTCCCGGGCTAGACCTCTGCATCAGGGTCTGCCGCTCTAACCATTGAGCCACACTTCTCCACAATGTTGCACAATGGAAAAACATTCACCCCCCAGTCACAGATCTGGGTTTAATCCATTGTTATTTTGCTTGTCAAGCTACCCCAGTTCAGACATGGCCATATGCAAATCAGTCTTGACCCTGTGCCTCATGTGAACAGTCAGCTCGAACTGCCAAGCCATGTCTTCTCTTGACCGGAATCAAGCATGCTAGGAACGGTTTCTGGCTATCAGCCGTCTTCAGTCAGGATAGCTTGACTCCAGTGGCTTAGTGAGCATAAGACCCACGCCTGGGCATATCCTTCCCACATAGGGTGAACAGCAAAATACACAAGATGATGGAGGGAATGTTGCACAATGGCAAAACATTCACAGCCAGTCACAGACCTGGCTTTAATCCATCATTATTTTGCTCACCAAGCCACCCCAGTTCAGACATGGCTATATGCAAATCAGTCTTGACCCTGTGCCTCATGGGAAGAGTCGAGCCCGAACTGCCAAGCCATGTCTTCCCTGGACGGGAGTCAAGCATCCTAGGACCGGTTTCTGGCTATCAGCCATCTTCAGCCAGGATAGCTTGACTCCAGTGGCTTAGTGATGTATTCTAGTTCCTATATTCCCAATAGGCTCTGCACATTGGAATAATATATCCTACAGATGGGAAGTAGGACTTATGTCTACTAGGTCTCTATCTAATGTATTAAACTTAATTATGAGTGCCAGCTAGCTCAGAGGTCACTAGAAATATACAACCGCATAAACATGACAACTTTGTTTCCCCAAGATAAAACTGATCTTCAGAGTCGTGGAAACAATAGATAGATATTTTACTCAGTCATTCGTGCATTCTTCGTTTCACCAGAGGTGCAGAGAAATAGAGAGACGGGCGTTGTCAATAAAAATTATTTATTGAACAGTCTTCTTTCTCAAGCAGAAGAAATTAACTGCTACAATCGTAATACTGGTTGCAAAGTATAATGCGTACAGTATGAAGAGTATTTTAAAATAATACTTTAAAAGCATTGTATGGTTCCTAGACCATAAATACGTACATACATAAATAACAAAGGCTAAAAAGTACTCAACTGGTGCTTCTAAAATACATCTACCCCGATGTACCTAACCTAAGTCTAGTCCGAGGGAAGAAGTAAGTGTGGTGTAGCATAAGGTTTGTATTCTTTTGCCAAGAATCTATCCAAGATTTCTCTTAGGGTCTAATCAGCTCCGTACCTTGGTTTAGAATGAAGGAGGTCAGTCTCAGGACTCGATTTCCCAACAACCCGCAAGGGTAGCTTGGAAACACTGGAGCTGGATTTCTCGGCCAGAGAAAAGACAGTGTCTCTCTCAGTGCGTCTGCTGGAGGGTTGGCTTCTTTCAGCACTTGTTGTAGCAGGATGCGTCGGGAAAGTAGATAGTCGAACTGCTCCAAACCACTGTGTGTTGGCTATGGCAAGTGTGGGCATATTTATAACTTGAAGGTGCAGAGTTTGATATAAAGGTGGACATAATAACGTCATCAAAGAGTCTCAGTTCTTTGAAAACTCCATGAGTTCTAGGACAAATCAATATTCAAGTAAGGGGAACTCCATAGCTGCTGAAGCCGAGTTTTCCAAGAAATCGTTGTGGATTTTCGGAACTAGAGAAGTAGCCATGCCGTATTTGGACTGAATGGCTATGTCTAAATATGGTTATGATTTCTATGTCTATATAAGGATATGGTGATTCATACCTACATAAGGACATGAGTAGGAAACATTACACTAGGGTCCTAAAATGCTATACAACACCCACTACACTTTATTATGTTCAACATTAATAAATCTCAGCACTAAAAACATATCTAAAGCATGTGTTTACAATCCCACCCAAAACACATAAAATGCATTTGAAATGGTTGTACACGAATAAGTGAGCATTTATACTGAAAGCATTTGAAAAGCAATGATTTCATTTCAATCATGTAGTCTGTTGTTAGTATTGCTAACTGATTGAATCATAAAAATTACATATATAATATGGCACTAAATACAGAAAAAAGGTTGAGACCATCCCATAGCAGAATATATAAACTGTTTTGGTTTCTTGATAAGGTAAATATTGTGTCTATGAAGTGTTCAAAGAATTCTAGTTTTCTAAGAATAGTTCTACTTTGCTTGTTTGATTGTTTGTTTTGTGCCAAAGTTCATTGTTGTTGGAAAAAAGTCAAATCAAATCATAGAAAAATAGAGTTCCAAAGTTAGAAGTTTTTGTTTTGAAAAAGTGAAGGTCGAATTTCAGAGTTGAAAGAACGCTGTGTGCTAACTTCAAAAGTTATTCTCGGTGTCAGGAGAACACATTAAATCGTCTAGGCTGGCAAAGAAATCATCTACCACAGTAGATGAAAATTGAACCACTTCATTAAGTAGATCAATCGTACATAGATGAGAAGCATCGCCGTCAGCGTCAGCCGCGTTAGCAATGTTCGCAGTAGATGTTACCTGTGTGCCTGATGGTCCGCGTATCTCACCCTCAGCTAGAATTGCCGGTGAGATCTCAATGAATGCCATCATCAGGATTGGTAGCCATTGGGGGCAACACAATGCATGAGCCGTTACCGGACCCAGCAAAGCATCAAAATCCGTTGGCAGTGCTGATGGAAGTGTTAGACATATATCCAACACGCATTCCTCTCCACAAAGCAGGCATCGTAGAACAGGTAAGATGCAATCTTGCCAGATTGGTCTGAATGACAGGAACCACGTGGTATTCAGATCTCTCAAACGAGCCAAGCTAAGAATCTGTGTTATGCGTTCACAATACTGCATTGCCAGAAGAGCGTTCCCCATGGTAATCTGGGCATCGCTGGTGACCGGACTTGCCATAACAGAGCAGGAGGAAAAAAAAAAAGTATCCCTGCTATGAGTCCCAAGATGAGAGGCAGGCCGCCGAACACAGAGTGCATGAAGTTAGGAAAAATGCCTAGGACTGCTTCAAAGGGTGCTACCAGACCAGAAAAAATCGTCTTAAATACTTGGACAATACCACTGGTGTCAGACATGTTTAAGATACGACCTACCATTTCTGCAAAATGTATGGGGCAGTTTGTTGATAATAAGGCATAATAAGGACCTTGCAACTTGCAGATCATATGTTTCTCTGGACGAGGTCAGTGGCACACTTTTTTGTAAAAGAATGGCTTTCATTCTGCTTAAAGTATCAATTCGTATAGAAGAGATGTTCAGTGTAGGCCATAGTGGCGACTCCCCATCTGTTTTAGTTTTCGGAAACAATACTTGCATACAGCAAGTGACCCTGGCTGATACACTAACGAGATAGGCTATTCCTGGCATCATTCCACAACAGCTGTGATCATTCAGCATTATGTAGCTTCCATTGGAAAGCTGCCTAAAAATTGGATCTATCACTGCTTCCGGGGAACCCTGCAGGTGGCATGATAAGTTGTTTGAAGAACCATCACAGGCTCCATGTAAATTAATGCCTTGACATAGAAGTGCACCGCTTAATGTTGTTTTGCAATTTTTACCACTAAGAAATACCTCCTTTTCCCCGCTCCAACATTTGTGTGTGTATGGTAAATCCCAGGTTGACTTTATGTATTCTTTACCTAACCTTTCATACAGGGCTGCTGGTATGTGTTTTAAGCTATATTGAAACTGAAAAATCGTCACTGGTATCGTGATGGTGTCATGTATTATCCATTTAACGGCTGGTTTCTCAGAAACGGTTAATGGTAATCTTTCCAGTTTTTCTATGCTCAGCACCGTATACTCTGCTCCCCTCTGTGCCAAAGAGATTTGTTTATCTGGAAGGTTAAATCCAGTAAACAATGACGTGGTGTTGATTAGACGCCAAGGCACATAGCCTGAACGAAGGTTTTGTAACGTCCAGCCTAGCAGCATTATAGAACGTAACTGAGACTGGCCATGTTGTAACATTAGCAAGTCCTGTTCCATTATGTCTATGGCAGAGGATACAATGCTGTCCAAAGAATACATTCTGGACGACAGAGTTGTTAACCCATTGTCAACTACAGCGAGAGCTTTCGCCAAATTCATAGATCAATTTCTCGTATTCGTTCTGCAGTTTCCATTTGCGTGACTTTCCATGCTTCATTGTAAGCAGCGTAAATACAGGCGTATATGAATCGTTTATGACATAGTTTACGAGGTCCTTGTAAGAAATCTCTCAAATAAACGCCATCTATAGGTAAAGTTAAGTGCTGTTTTATATCTGGGAGAGTTGATTTTTGTAGCCACTCAAGGCACAGTTTTCCTACACTTTAAGTTGTTATTATCCCTGGATGTAGTCTCTGGACATTTCTTGGATCTGGTCTAGTTACTGTAAACCCTTGTATCTTGTTCAGGAATCTATCTTGACAGTTATTCGTGTCTGTGGGACAGATTAACCATTTTTTCCAATCAGGATTAGTTCTGTTTTATTGTAAAATATAATTTGCATCTACCTCCTCATCTGTAGTTCTATTACTATCAGGTGTGGGCTTAGGTATGGACGGTTTGTTTAAATCTTTCATCTTAGCAAGGCCAAGACAAGATGTCTGTTGAACAGTTTCAATTAAGAACATTATTTGTTCTGGGATGATGCAGGCTCTAAATAAGACTTCTAAACCTTGCACCTGCACCTTCTAAACCTTGCACCTGCACCTTGCCCCAGACAGTTTTTGTCTCAATGTTGTCTTTCCAAAAGTCAAAACCTAATGTGGACAATTGAGCACAAAAGGCCCCAGAATGAAATTGCTTAGTATTAGTCAACATACTTTTCATACCTGTCTTATTAACATTTTTAAAGTAAAATGTTTCTGGATTTGTGATATTAAAACTTGAGAAGTTTGGACATTTTTTATTAAATGTTTTTGAGCTACCCTTTGGTGGCGTTGGAGAATGTTCCCATTGATTATAAGTTAAACATTTGTAGGGTTTGCAGATTTGTGCAAATAATGATGACCAAAATGATTAAAACAATACATTTCTTCATAATTTGATGAACCATCTAAGTATTCATGTTTTGCAAATTTTGCTGACATTTCTAAGTCTGCCATCATGGTAATAACAGTCTCAAAGTCCCAATCATCAGAAAATGTGCTGGGTGAAACAAAATCACTCAAGGAAACCTTAAATTGGTATGGAATCTTCAACAGCTCTACAGGACCATAAATGTCATAGTGAGTTCTGTCCCATGCTATACCACCAGGTAGAGGAACGGCTGTGATGTTTACTGATGACAGGTCTCTTTGTTCATGATGAGATCATTTGTGTAGCCTCAGGAGCAAGTTGATGTTCTAACTTACTGTGTCCATTTTACTATATTTTCCATCTATCAGCTTTCCCAAACTTAAAACAAGAATGAGCCATAGTAGGAGAAAATGTACTCCTAACGCAATCCAAAATTCAACCCATGGTGAAACTAGATATGTATTTGCAAGCTGGTGACAAAGTTCTTTTACTTGTTCCTTGAAAGTTTTATTTGCTGGCGTTGTTTCGGGCTCACTGGAATCCTGAGATAATGTATCAAAGTTGATGAAATAGCCAGAGGCAGTTCTACCAATTGTTGGTATTACATCTGGATTATTTGAAAACGCTGGAGCTGCTTGTTCTCTTGACATGTTAGTATAGTCAGATGCTACATCATTGTAGACGAGAGTTTCATGACAAACTGTTATTTGGGTTTCAAGAGGCACAAGTTCCATGGGTTTATTGCATAATCCTTCTATTCCCCCTGCAGATTCTTCAAAGGCGATGAGTCTTTCAGTTTGAACCTCTTGGATGGTAGCAAGATTTGGTCGCCTGCTACATCTTTGGAGTCCACTCGGCCTATATCGGCCACATGGTATGGTTTTACCAGGTCAATTGATACTGACCGGTTCTCCTTTTTTCCAGCAAGGGGCGGCAGTAACACTGTTCGTGATCCGTGGACTGCTAGTACAGGTACTGGTTTTCTGTAAGAAGGCCCAAATTCCTTCTTATCCGCTATTTTCTCTCTGAACAGATCCCCAATCTTTGTAATCCAGACAGGTCTTGCTGGGACAGGTGGTTTTTCTTTAGTGGTCATTGGCTTTTGTATTGTGTTGCTTAGACTAATTCTTGTTTCATTTAAGTCCTGCAAAACAGCCAAACGGTCTTTGATATCAAATGGTTTTTGTTCTATCACAAGTATGACGATTGAGGTCTTCGACCATCATTCTAGTACCAAAAAAGATTTCATATGGAGTGATTCCACCCAGAGAATTTCTTGGCAGGTTATTAAGACTAAGTTGGACACTTATTAGAGGTTTGACCCACCTGTCACCAGAGACTAATACCCTTGCTGTTATAGATTGCTTTATGTCACAGTTTTTTCTTTCCACAACCGCATTTCCCTCAGGATGGAATGGACTAGAGTATTGCAATGCAACACCCAAGCTGGCCATGGCCTCCATGTAAGCTCGAGGGCTAAAAGCAGGACCCTGGACAGAATGTAGCGTGCCGATTGAGTATGTGCCGATAAAGACTCGCAAATCTTTTATAACAGTTCGGGACGTCAGCCTAGCACTGATGCCACATCCAAATGAATCTTGCGCATGAATCCACTGCGACCATGATTTATTTAGAGTTGCCATCCCTCTGTAAGGGACCACAGTGGTCCAGGTAAACACATGCTAGTGGTTCATCTGAAATTAAAAGGGACGTCTGCGCCAGGCGTGTCACTGTTGAAACGTTCATTTTCTGGCAGATTTCACATTCCGTAACATAGTTTCTGGTTTGTTTCCTCATGCGTGGCCACCAGTATCTTTGCTTTAATAATGACACTGTAGCAGAAACACCTGCGTGTGCAGAGGCAAGCCCTTCGTGTGCTGCTAAGATTAGTCATAACCTGTGTTCCATGTTTGGAATTACTTTATCCCCCACTCCAAGGATTCAAGCAAATGGACATTATTTGCATCAGTTATATATGAGTACTTGAGTGGGAAGCCTTTTGGTAATGTTTTACCGCTGTCCTTGTTGGAAGCGGTGATAGTCTGCATTATTTCGCTGTCTATTTTTGTTTTTGAACGAGTGATTGCAGCTACCAAAGCCGTTTGTACAGCCGCTTTTGCGGCTTCATCAGCCAAGGAATTCCCTGCAATGTGAACGCCATCACGCTGATGACTCAGTGTATGGATCACGTGAGTCTTCTGTAGTTCTTTCTGTAAAAGCCTTTTATGCTGATTGTGCCACCCTTTGCCTCTTTGAAACCGTTTTGAACCCAATTTTGCAAGTATTCTTTGTAAGACTGGATTCAGTAATACGAATCACACACTATGAGTGTAGGGAATTCATGATCAAGCTTTCAAGATGGCGCTTGAAAATACTGGAGTTCAGCTCACTGAGCTGTACAGTCTCTGAGCGATTGAGTTTTTGTGACCAAAGGTCTGAATTTACCATTGCGCCAGCGACCTTTTCATCTTCATTAAAGGTTAGGTACGTGAATCCGCATCTCCCTGGGATGATTCGGATTACAAGGTTGCGTTCATTTACACGTGTCTTTAACCGCTTCGTTGCGGCCGCGATTTTACCGCTGTGCAGTAAACCAAAGAACAGGACGGGCCGTGACGAACCCCAGCCGTCATCAGCACACGCCCACTGCGGGGCGTGACGGCTGGAGTTCGTCAGCAGCATGGGAGGGGTTAAATGGGTTGCTGCTAACATGTCTGTTTGCACTGAACGCAAAATTTCTGTGTGTTTTTGAGTCCAATTAAAAGGTTTGAAATCAGGTTTGATTAATTCGTAGAGAGGTTTAACCTTTTCTGTGTAATTCAGAATGTAAATTCTTCCAAAATTCAGGAATCCTAGAACTGACTGTATGTTTGTCAGCTTTTTTGGAGGTTGGAGCAACGCACATTTCGCTAAAAAGTTTGCTGCCAGGCTTTTGCCATCACTTAAAAGTTCATTATCCCTAGAATAGGACGTTGAGGTGGGCAATTCTTGATTTTTTAAAGTTGAATTTATACCCTTCAGAGGCGAATCCAAGTATTATGGTGTTCACCCTGGTCAAGTGCCTGTCCAAGTAGTCATCTGTAAGATAGATGTCATCGACATAAGATAATGCCTCATCATCATATGTTTGCAGTAATTCTGTTACTCTGGCTGAAAATAACCTAGGCCTGTTCTTGAATCCCTGTGGGAGATGACAGAAGTGACGCTGTGTCCCCATAATTGAGAAAGCGGTCAAGTACCTGCTTTCAGGTCCGATATTTTGTCAGAAGAAATCATTTGAAATATCTAATGTGGTTTTATATTTTTTGCGCACGATCATATTCATCAGTGCATTGCCCTGATGTGGGTCCCGTGCTCACTACGCCACTGGAGTCAAGCTATCCTGGCTGAAGACGGCTGATAGCCAGAAACCGGTCCTAAGATGCTTGATTCCGGTCCAGAGAAGACATGGCTTGGCAGTTCGAGCTGGACTGTTCCCATGAGGCACAGGGCCAAGACTGATTTGCATGGGGCCATGTCTGAACTGGGGTGGCTTGGTGAGCAAAATAACAATGGATTAAACCCAGATTTGTGACTGGGGGTGACTGTTTTGCCACCGTGCAACATTCCGTCCATCATCTTGTGTGTTTTGCTGTTCACCCTATTTGGGAAGGGTATGCCCAGACGTAGATCCCGTGCTCACTACACCACTGGAGTCAAGCTATCCTGGCTGAAGATGGCTGATAGCCAGCAACCGGTCCTAGGATGCTTGATTCCGGTCCAGGGAAGACATGGCTTGGCAGTTCGAGCTGGACTGTTTCCATGAGGCACAGGGCCAAGACTGATTTGCATATGGCCATGTCTGAACTGGGGTGGCTTGTTGAGCAAAATAACGATGGATTAAACCCAGATCTGTGACTGGGGTGAATGTTTTGCCATTGTGCAACATTCCGTCCATCATCTTGTGTGTTTTGCTGTTCACCCTATGTGGGAAGGGTATGCCCAGATGTGGGTCCTGTGCTCACTAAGCCAGTGGAGTCAAGCTATCCTGGCTGAAGACGGCTGATAGCCAGAAACCGGTCCTAGGATGCTTGATTCTGGCCCAGGGAAGACATGGCTTGGCAGTTCGGGCTGGACTGTTCCCAAGAGGCATAGGGCCAAGACTGATTTGCATATGGCCATGTCTGAACTGGGGTGGCTTGGTGAGCAAAATAACGATGGATTAAACCCAGATCTGTGACTGGGGTGAATGTTTTGCTATTGTGCAACATTCCGTCCATCATCTTGTGGGTTTTGCTGACCTTAGAAACTGTCAGTCCTTGTTGGCCTTCCGTAAGAACTTAAAGACGCTGATGTTTAGTGACTTTGTTTGATCTCCTGGGTTTTCCTCTGTATCTTCTTCTTCATCCAGCACCGGGAGACCCTGTTGGGTAGCTGTGTGCTTTATATATGTAGAATACAATACAATACAATACATTAAGGCTTTGCAAATGCAACTAAACAACTAAGGCAAGTGTATATTCAATATGCTTCCAAACAGGTCCATCCCATGTAGACCCCAAACATAATTTATCTGGATAAAGAAGTCCTTGTTTAACATTTAACAATGTTTCTAGTTGTAATCCACAGCTAACTTAAATGTATAATTTAATAGATGAATAACAGAATGTATAAAGCACATACAGCTGTCCTAAAGGGCGTCACAGTTCTGCCTGTACCAAAATGTACCATCCTAAAAGATTAAAGTGGTTTCAGTTGTTTTCTGAAAATATTCTCACTGATAGTAAGGCAAAGAGTGAGAGGCAATGTGTTTCATGCCTTTGCTGCTAAAAAAGCAAAGGACCTTCCTCCTCTTCTAGCAAGCCTAACCGAAAGAATGTTGAAAAGTTAGCATTGATGTATCTTATATTTCTAGTCGCACTGTAATGCAGAACTACGCTGTTACAAAACGTTAATGGGAGTAGGTTATGAATTTATTTAATGTCCATAGAAGAAGGAAACATGCGCCCATGACTGAAAGAATTTGGGGGTGAAAATACAATTCTTTATCAAATGTTACTTCAACATTTCTGGCTACCAAGGCTAGATGTGGAGGAGTTGCCAGGTCAGCTACCGATCACTCACTGGCTAAGAACTCATTAGCACCACAAAAAGTAAAATGTCAACTTGTCTAAGTTATGCTTTAAGTGATTCTGCTTTTTCCACTCAATCACCTTAGTGAGGCAAGCTTTAAAAATCCAAAGTCAAAATTCAATAATGTCAAAAATCTTTTCTTGTGTCTGCTAGACCAATCCGAGCCCATGTTTGATCACATACCTGAACACTAACCTATTGTCCATTCTCAACATAATGCTGCAACTTACCTTGTCTCTTGCTAGAGTTTTCAATGAGAAAGCTACACCTAAGAGTTCCAAACATTGTATGTGTAACTGCCTTTCCTTCTTGAATTACATTCTGCTTGTAATTACTTCTCCAAATCAAATCCTACAATCTTCTTGACTTCCAATCAGCTCTACTTCCCACTAAGACATGAGTTTATCCTTTACACTACTACCATACATATGTGTGCTTTTCTCTGTAGCATCCCTTCCTACTACAGCAGGTTCTGCCCTATCGGGCTGAGCGTCAGCTGCTGTTTAGTATATTTCCTGATCAACTTGAAGCCCCTTTCGCCTACACACAACATTACTTGTCATACCGTATATTAAAAGAATCAACCTACTATCTCTCCTCCGGCTGCAGATCTAATTTTGCCACAGTAATATTGACAGCCTTACTTACAATTTCTTGAATTCTCTCATATATACATTTTCCATTCTATTTAGAATCTTCATCTTACCTCACTTCACAATTGTTATAAACACCACAAAAGTGCTATAACCACAGAATTCACAAAATATGTCCGGTCTACCAACCATAGGCTACAATTGCGATTCTCATATTAACATGACTAGAGAATCTGGATTTCATTAACGACTCGGAGGCTGACATTATGCAGTATACCTTTAATGCAGACCCTAAGCAGCTGCATACATAACAATAAAAAGTTCCAAATAGAACAAAGGCAACAGATAATGGTCATGAGGCAACAACAATCAGCTCTTTTAAATGAACAACAGAGAAGATCTTGAGACGAAAACTTGAGACGTCCAACTTCGTAAAAGCTTCTCAGAAGTAGAAGATGACAACCAGGGAGATGACGGAAACCATGGAAAAGGTTGCAGCCAGGATGATTCTCCAAAAAAGGCACAGTCAGGCATTATCAGAAAAGATAAGGCAATTAGTCCAAGAGGAAGGATAATCACAAAAAAGAACCTTAAAATAAGCTAAAAGACATAGCATAAAGAGCATTTCAATAAAGATTTATTGCACAATGCATTGTCAATTAAATGCTACCAGAGGTAATAAGGGAGGGATAATGTCAGCCTCCGAGTCTTTAATGAAATCCAGATTCTCTAGTCATGTTAATATAAGAATCACAATTTCATTACAAGACCAAAGCCTACATTATGCATGTTGGAAGCTATCTAAAACTACATCAGACATATGTTGATTTGGTTTATAATAGTGACGAGGAAAGGTACTGGCATTAGACCAGTCTGCAGCTTTAAGGATGTCGTCCAACTTACCTCCAGACCAGAGGGATTTACTGGCCATAGCACCTCTAAGTAAATGAGCTTGAAAGACATTCAAATCAATACCAGCTAAGCTCATAGCAGTCTTAATCCATCTAGCAATGGAAGAGGAGCTAATACCTTTGTGGGGTTTAATAAAGAAAATGAGTAATTGATTAACTCCTTGAGGACAGAGATCAGACATCCTGAGATCGTACTCATTCATGCATCTAACAACACAAAGATTGGGAAAAAGATGAAATTGAGGATAGAATATAGAATCAGACATTGTCTTCGTGCTACTGTGGATGTCAAATTCGGCGCCAAACATAAAGTAAGAGTGATTAGTAATATCTAGAGCCCTGATATCAGAAGCTCTTCTGCAAGAGACGAGGCATAATAGTGTAGCTAGTTCAATAGAGAGATTCTTTCTGTTAAGTAAAGAATTTGAAGGCCAATTGTCGAAGAGTTTGAGAATCAAATTAACATCCCAAAGCGTTTCGTATCTGGCCTTAGGAGGTCTCCTCAGGCGTATGCTTTTCATAACTCTGAAGATGATGGCTTTCTTACCAATAGTCTTACCATTGACAAGGGTATGACCAGCAGAGATAGCAGATCTAAAACAGTTGATAGATATGTAACTAAGTCCCCTTTCAAATTGTTCAACAAGGAAGTTGGTTATGTTAACGATAGGGGCCTCCAAGGGATCCAGGTCCCTTTCCAAGCACCAACGTACCCAAAGTTTCCAGATTCTATTGTATCGGTAATGTGTGCCTGGTGCCCAAGACTCCCTGAGGAGAGTTGAAGCCGTTTCCGAAAGGCCTGAGATTTCGTTAGATCTCCTGGCACTCTCCAGGCAAGAAGGGATAAACTCCCGTTCTGTATCAGAGGATGAATTCGACCATCTACGTCTGAAAGGAGGTTCCCTATGGGAGGAATCAAGAAAGTAAGACTGCAAGTCAGTTGAAGGACTGTTGGGAACTAAGCCTGGGAAGGTCAGAAGGGCGTTATTAAGAGAAGGAGACATTGCTCTAGTCTCACTTTCTGAAGGACCCTCTGAATCATTGCAAAAGGGGGAAAAGCATATCCTCGGGTTTCTTTCCAGGATTGAAGGAAGGCGTTGACTGCCAGAGCACCTGGGTCGGGTATCCAGCTGAAATAATTCTGGAGATGGGAGGTCAGCCTGCTTGCGAAAAGATCTACCTCCAGGGGACCCAAAATCCTATTCAGAGTGTTGAAAACAGAAGGATTCAATTTCCAATCGCTGAAATCTATGAGGAACCTTGAGTTCCAATCTGCAGATGGGTTCACTGTTCCCGGAAGGTACTCCGCTTTGAGGGAGATTTTGTGCTCCAAACAAAACATCCAGAGCTTCTTCGCTAGATCTGAGAGGTCCGCAGATCTGGTCCCTCCTAAGCGGTTTATATAAGCCACTGCTGACATGTTGTCCATCTTTAAAAGGACTGATCTCCCTTGAAGGGAATGTCTGAAGCTCATTAGGGCGTAGAGACCCGCGGTCAACTCCAGATAGTTTATATGGTGGAGAGATTCTTGCTGAGACCATGGACCTCAGGTGTTCTGATCTAAGAGGCACGCCCCCCCAGCCATGAAGGCTGGCATCTGGTTCCAAGACAAATTCTGGAATTGATCCAAAGATGACCTTGCCATTCCACGCCTCCAGGTTGTTCAGCCACCATGACAATTCTGAACGAGAATCTTGGTCTAGGGAGATATGATCGCTGTACCAAAGCCTTGATCTCAGGGCTCTCGCTTTGCTTCTCTGAGGAGCTCGGTAATTTAGGGGACCGAGAAAGATAGCTTGAATGGACGACAAGAGAAGACCTAGGAGTCTGGCCGAATCCCTGAGGAATAGGTCTTGACGACTGAGAACATATCTTATTTCCTTCTTTATTTTCGAATTTTTTTTCGAGGGAAGAAGGAGGAGGCAGTGAACTGTGTCGACCGTGTAACCCAGAAATTCTAGAGACCTCGAGGGAGTAAGGGAGGATTTTTCCCTGTTTATGACGAAACCTAGACTCTCTATGAGATTCATCGAAAAAGGTGAGATCTTTCTCTAATTGTGAGCGGTCTTGGGCCATAATGAGGATATCGTATAGATAAATGATAAGACATACGCCCCTTGCTCTTAATAGGAGACTACGGCTCTCATAACCTTGGTAAAACACCAGGGGCAGAAGAGAGACCAAAGGAAAGAGCTTGGAATTGGTACAGATGACCTTTCCAGAGAAATTGAAGGAAGTGTTGGTGGATCTCTGCCATAGGAATGGTAAAATAGGCATCCTTCAGGTCTAGTTTGACTAGCCAATCTCCTTCCAGAGGTAAGTCCCTGAGAAGATGGATACCCTCCATCTTGAAGTGTCTGTATGTAAGAAATCTGTTCAGATCTCATAGGTTTATGGCCGGTCTCCAACCTTTGTCTTTTTTCTCGACCAAGAAAAGGTTGCTTATAAACCCCAGTTGCTCCATGAGAACTTCTAATATTGCACTTTTTGGATCATTGATGGATCTCCTCCTCTATGACACATTGCTGCTCTGCTGATAGAGGAATTTCCTTTGGAAAGGATTCTTGGGTAGGAGTGTGAGAACAATCTATTGTGAAGCCGATTACGGTATTTAGGACCCAGCTGTCCTGAGTAATTAAATTCCAATTTTTTGGAAATATTTGAGTCTCCCGCCCACTTTTAAGGGAGAAGAAGGTGAAGGAGGGAGGGTAACACTCACCTGAGGGATTGCTCTGATTATTGGATCTGCGCGATCTGAAGCCTCTGCTCCGTTGACCTCTATCTCTCTGTGGGTAGAACTGTGGATTATTGAACTGCTGAAAGCCTCTGTTAAACCCACGTCCTCTGAAATTGGCCCTCTGATTATAACGGCCGGTAGGTTGGCCCCGTCTTCCGGCCCTTCCAAAAAGGTTATTGCCGGTGTTAAAGACCTTGTGCATGTTCTGTTGCGGCTTGTCAAGGGCAGTGAACGTGGAGACATATTTCCCCAGAAACTTAATACATTCTTCTCCAAAGAGAAGCCCTTGGTGGTTTTTTGAGTGTTCTTTATACGCGAGGTCACTGAGTTTGAGGTTGATCCTATTGAGCTAAACCCTACGCCTTTCTGAGTTAATGCTTGCATTCGCATTACCTAAAAGTATAATGGCCCTCTCGCTCCACCCTGTTATCATCTCCGTATCAAGGTGAGTGCCCTGGGCATGGCTCTCCTAAGCCAAATCAAGAATCCTAGTGAGGGGACCAAGAACATCAAGGAGAGGATCCTGGCACCCTTTGAATGACTTCTCCATTCCTTTTCTAGGGTCGCGCCCTAGTTTAAAAAGGAACTTAATCAAGTCGAGGTCCAGGTTTGGGGTGTAGCAAGTCTTATCCCCAATGGCAGGTCTTGAGCATTCCGCTCTGAAGATGTTGCGTGTCTCCCTTTCCAAAGGGTTTCTAATCCATCTCCTTATAAATTTAGCAACATGTTCTGGTGGAGTGCATTCTAAACTCCACGGATGTTTGTGGTTTTGAGGTGAGAGCATTTCTTCACCTAGTGAAGTAAGGATTAAGTCCTTTGAGTAAGATGGAGTATCCTCAAATGTATCCCTGAAATCTTGGTCATCCTCGTTGAGGTCGAGGACATATTCATCAATAAATTCAGAATCATCTGAGTCCTCATTTCCATTGCTGCGATGAGCATTTCCTCCCTGTGTATCTCTCAGGACACCTGTATCTTTCGTGCCGCCAAGGACACCCATATATTTCGAGGTGCGAAGACCTCCATCAGTCCATGAGGTGCTCGGACCTCCTCTATTTCATGAGGTGCTAAGACCTCTCATGCTCACATCACCGTGTTTGCTCTTCTTTAGTCTCTTACCTCCTAATCCACTCTCATGATCCAGAAGTGTTTTAGTGTTTTCGCTCGGCGTTTAGTAGACATAAAATGAGAGAGATTTTCTAGCATACAAGATTTCATCTCCATATGGAGCATTTTCTTAAAATAATCATTTTCCAAATTTGCTGTAGGGGCGGAAGCCTCATCTGATTCGCTGCTGGACATTATAATGTTAGGATAGGGAACAGGGGGGAGCCAGAGTGGGACTAGCCAATGTTCGATAGATAATACCCTTTTTTTTTCTTTTTTTTTGGAATACAGTAACAAATATAAAGTTATAAGGGGAAGAAGAGCAAACTGTGTCACAACGTGATAAAAATCAGACAAAGCGTCTCAAAATGCGAGGGCCAAGAGTTAATTGTCAGTACTTTCCAAGTGCCGTGCTCGAGCATGTAGGGTCGCTATGGAAACTCACCTCCGTCTGTGACCAGCGTAAGGAGAGCTGGAGGAGGGAAGAAAGAACCTTAGCAATGAGAACGCGTTGCGTCGTTCTCGCCAAGGTTCATTCCTTTAATGGTACGTCGCGGTTAGGAAAAGGACCGAGGCTTGAGCGTCGAAGTATTGTAAGTAAAGGCGATATCATCCGCTTCTTTAAAAAGTTATTATGCGAATACAGCCATAAGGAATAACATGTCCCCAGCGTGTAGGCTGCGCAACAAGGAAGAATCAGCAGACGCCATAAATAAACTCTGCATCGGTCAAGTACGCGTTGTTCCCTCATGAAAGGGAGTTCAAAGAAGCACCAAAACTACATTAGTTCACAAACATATAAGGTGGAAAGAGGGAATCAAGGAGTAAATCTCCATAAATTGGAGATCAGTGAGGGGAAGGGGTGCGAGGGAGGGGGGGTGGCAGGTCGAACCGCACCAATAGCACAACCTGTGAAGAAAAAGTTTAAAACATCATAAATACATTCAAAATGGAGAGAGATAAAAAGATCAACTTATCGGCTCGAGAGCCGCATTTAAAAGCGGCTGATTGTTGTTGCCTCATTACCATTATCTGTTGCCTTTGTGCTATTTGGAACCTTTTATTGTGATGTATGCGGCTACTTGGGGTCTGCATTAAAGGTATACTGCATAATGTAGCCTTCGGTCTTGTAATGAAATTGAATGAATGCTGCTCAGTCCTTTAAAAATGCTGTCTCTATAGTAAGGACCATTGTACCACACAATGCTATGGGACACATTCATGCTCAGAGCCAACATCTGCCCTTGACAGGTACAGCCCTGCTCTATAAAATGGCCACCTCCATAAATGACTTACCACACATCAATAAGGTAAATACTAAGGCACCACATGCCAATGAGTGCCTTCCTCCTAGTGTTTTCACTCAGCTCATCTTTATATCAGCTCCACCACATGCACAATGGTGCCTGTTGGAAGCTCTCTTGTGGCCTATTGGATTGGAGTCAATCGACTACGTATCTTGGTCTCACAGACCTGCTCATGACCTGAACTACTATCTATGCTTCTGGCATTTAAAAAATGTACCGGTCCAAACTCTAATGTGCAGAAATATAACATAAACTTCTTTCCG
This sequence comes from Lissotriton vulgaris, assembly GCF_964263255.1. NCBI lineage: Eukaryota > Metazoa > Chordata > Amphibia > Caudata > Salamandridae > Lissotriton > Lissotriton vulgaris. Next base: position 1,676,157,793 of record NC_141691.1, read on the forward strand.
ACCATTAATATGGATGTTCTCAAACCAAAGCAAAACTGTTATCACACTCAAACACATTCAAACACATTCAAACGTCTGAATATTAAGAGCCATGTTTACCCAAATGAGCAAAGCGTTTCGAAATACTGTGACCATGCAGTCGTCTTAAATTCACTGTGCCAGGGAATAATTATCCACGCTTGCTGTGCAAGAGAATAACTTTCTTAGCAGGAGCAGCAATGTAAGAAGAAAGGTGTCTATGTGTACCAATGTTTTATTTATGTTTGAAATGCTGGATTTATATTGCTGCTTCCTAATACCAGGCATAATAATAATTTCTGTGACTTACAATAAGGTTATGCATACTTGGCTTCAGTGTAATGGCTAGCAGTCATGCTTGAGCAAAGGCAAAGGAAAGCAGAAACCTTTGCAGTCTATCATCGTCAAGAAATACTTTGCACCCTTTACGCACCGTTGTTATGTTGTAAAGAAACACCTTGCTACTCTATCTGAGCTCTCTGAAAGCCTGTTAGAGCAGTTCTGGAATGCAAAAAGCACAGGGTCAGTAATAGAGGGAAGAGAAGACACAGACAATGGTGGGGGTGTGCAACAGGAGATCACATATTTTTCAGGTCGAGCCTAGCAGCACACATGTGCTGCTCTGCGAGGCATGCTGTATCTTCTCTATGGGCATTAATCACACCCCTCGCATCCAACTAGTTCCTCTTAGACCCGGGATCCCTAGTTGGCTGAGGTAGGTACCTTAGGCGAAATAGGGACCAGTGGTTCCACGTCACGGTAAGGAAGGTCTTCTGACATAGCCCCTGCTCACCCCCTCGGAAGCTTGGCACAAGCAGCCAGGCTTATCTTCAAGGCAAATGTGTAGAGTATTTGCAACCATGCTTACAGCAACCTAATGAGGATAACACAAATAGACTCCACACGAGTTTTATAAAAACGAGTATGAATTTTATACAATAAGACCACACAATATAAATCCAACATATGAATATGTGTACTATCTCTCCTGGCTGGTTGTTAGGCAAGCCAGCCCTTGTAAGTTCTGGTGGTAATAATGTGCACTTTTAAACATTCTCCTGTAATCCTAATATCATGTTATACAGTACGTAATAATAGAATCAGGCACTTTTGCAATGTAAAAATAATGTAAGGCGTAACACAGCAATCAGACACTCTGCAGTGTAAACAGAATGCAATGCGTAACGCAACAATCAGGCACTTTGCAAGGTAAAAATAATGGAATGAGTAATACAACCACCAGGTATATCGTTATGCAGAAATACGGCAATGTGTAATACACTAATCAGGTAATTCGTTATGCCGGAATAATGCAATGCATAATATGCTAATCAGGTAGTTCGTTATGCAGAAACAATGCAATGCGTCATTTGCCAATCAGGTAGTTTGCTTTGTAGAAATAATGCCATGCATCAGACACTAATCATGTAATTCGTTATACAGGAATAATGCATAATACTCTAATCAGGTACTCTGTTATGAAGAAATGATGCAATGTGTAATACGACAGTCAGGTACTTTGTCATGCAGAAATGGAATAATGCATAATACACTCAGGCACCAATCACTGTGCCTTAGGCAGTCTCTCCGCCACTCCTTCTAACCTGCAGTCAGCCTCTCAACAGTTGCCCCAACAGAGGTACTGTGTAATCAAAAAAGTGCAGCTCTGCACTATGGCCCCAGTACTGCCACTCCCTTGGCAATACGGGCTTCTATACGAGCCGAAGCAGAGGCTCGCACTGCCCGGATGAGACAGAGGCAGAGAGCGTCTCCCTCCGAGCCTACACCCCATCCCAGGAGTTGACACACTTTACCCGGGGGGCGCAAACTCACTCTCCTCTCCTCGTCCAGCAGCTGAGCCTCCAATGCAATCCTTGTGAATTGGCAACTGCGGGCTCGGGCCGGTGGCTCAGCTCTTCCGGGGCTGCCGGGCCGTTACGATTACGCAAATCTCAGGCTGACACAGGGTCACTTAGACTTCCTTGACCTTCAGGTGTACGATCACCGGGTACTCCACACAAAGGTCTCAGGCTGCACAAAGATCACTTGCACAGCGTCGCAGAGACTCACTTAAACTCCGGGTGTACTTTAACAAGGCAAATCCTCACAAAGGTCTCACGGTGCACAAAGCACAAGCACACGGCGTCGATGAGAATCACTTGGATTCCGGTGCACACAATTACAAGGCAAATCTTCACGAAGGTCTCACGATGCACAAAGCACACGCACACAGCGTCGATGAGACCCACTTGGTTTCCGGTGCACACGATAACTGGACAATTCCCACAAAGGGGTTCAGGCTGCAACAAGTACGCACATACAGCGCCACTGAGACTCTCCTGGAAACTTTTGTGTTCCTGTGTTTCCGCAACAGAGAGCCAGCTCACCTTGGGCCCTTGGGGATAAGTTACTTCAGGACACAGCACAGCAAAGTCCTTTCAAGCAGGGGGACACAGCACTCAGCAAAGTCCCTTTAGTCTTTCCTTGGCTAAAACAGCAAGCTGCAGGCCAGCCCCAGAACACACAGCAAGGGTCAGTCCTTTCCTTCAGACTCTTCAGTTGTTTCTTCCTTGGCAAAGGTTCCTCTTGACCACAAAGTAGCTCCAGTCTTGTTCAGTCTTGATCAAGCCATTCTCCAAAGTTCAGGAGCTTCAGCTCTCACAATTATACCCCTCAATGGCTTTGAAGTCTTTGTGTTGCAGGGGGCACTGACCCCAGTTCAAACTAGTTCTGGGCTGCCTCCCTGCCAGTGACATCTTCTTCCTTTGATTAGTGGGGGTCTGGATTCTCAATCACTCAGCAGGAGATTGGACAATTATGTTATAGCAGCAACCCAGGCCTCTTCACCTCTAGGGGATACTCCTCCCCCTATACTCCAGATGCAGGTCAGCCTGTTGCTGTCTCACCCCCTCCCCTGGGTCAAGGCATTCCCCAGATCCTATCGCTTTCAAATCCAGACAGTCAATCCACAACCAGGCAGAGACACACAGAAATGCTAGAGAACAAAAACTCAGCCACTTCTAAAAGAGTGGCTTATAAACACACAATGCAAAAACCACCTTCATAGAAAGATGTGGTATTACATTGTGAGTTCAGGCATGCTAAACCTCACCTCTCCATCTTACGCCTTTGGGAAGATAGGCAAGAAAACATATTACACAGCCTTCCCATTCTATCCTATGGGCAAATGGCCTTTCAACAGTGAAAAAAAAATGGAGATTATTTCACTGTCAGATCATCTCTGGTATCGGTTCTAAACTGGAACCAATATCACAGTTTGTGGATGTGTTCCTAAGACCATTGGTGACACGAATGCCCACATACCTGAAAGACACAACAGATGTGTTACGCCTGTTGTATGGCATTGACTTTGATCCACACACTGACTATCAAGCGTCTTTTGATGTGGAATCACTAAATACCTGCGTACGTCAGGACAAACCTTAGCTGCAGTTGAGTATCTTCTGACACAACATCCACCCGAGACCATCACACCAATCCACTTCATCATGAAGCGCTCGAAATTGGCAATGAAAGAAAACTTCTTTCAATTTGAAACACACCTATACCTTCAAACCTCAGGGACTTCCAAGGGCAGCACTTCGCTCCAAGTCTAGCGAACCTGTACATGCATTTGTTCGAAAAAGGTGTTGTCCTTGTGAGGGATAATCCGTTCCTCACCCACATAATCCTATGGAAGAGGTACATAAACAATATCTTCATCATTTGGCGTGGAGATGACGTGACAATCAACCTCTTCAACAACTGGCTGAACAATAGAAACAATCATATACACTTTACATGCGAATACAGTAAGGAGAAATTGGCTTTCTTAGATCTCTTGATCTACCCAGCTGGAGGAACTCTCGAAACTGAACTATATCAGAAACCCATGGCCCCCAACGCCATACTCCAAAATGAGAGTTACCATCGTAAATTGTTGCAGGACAACTTGCCATACGGGCAGTTCTTGCAACTGCTCCAGTATATAGAAGTACAATACACATACAGACAAACTACAGCGTAATCTACTAGACAGACACTATCCTTTCAAACTCATCAGGAAATCATCAAAACGGGCTCTGAATAACAACAGAGAATCTCTATTAGAACAGCCTAGTGTCAAACAGCCACCATCCAAATTGATGTGTGTAAATACCTTTAGCACACTCTCTAACGTAGCCTAGAGAAACCGCTGTTTGCATTCAAAAGAGGTCGTAACTTAAACGATACCCTGATTCACAGCAGACCCCCAGCCACAAACACACCGAGACCCAACACTCTCTGGAATGTACCCAATGTCCCAGGGCCACTACCCATGTGGATCTTGTGCTGCTTGTGCACAAACACAGGTGACCAAGAGGATAGACATAGGAACTTCTAGACCTTGGGTACTGCAACATCACACCAATTGCAATAATGAGAGGGTAGTCTACCTCAATACATGCCCCTGCGGCTTGAGGTACATAGGGATGACCACTAGAAAAGTACGTACGAGGATCTTAAAACACAAAAGTACAATCAGGTGTGCTAAACAAATCACAAAATTAACGAAACACTTTTTTGACATGGCGCAGATTCTCTCACCTGTTACAACGCATTTTTTACTCCGCACTACCACTACAACGCAGGCATTACAACGCATACCGTTACAACGCATTGCGCTGGGGGGCGCTCTAGGATAAGAGGTAAGTTTAATTTACTATCCAACACCTTCCCTAGGGTCCACGGGGACTGGAGTTAGAATAGTAAATTATACTTACCACTATCCAGCACCCCAAAGCGCTATGCGTTGTAGCGGTATGCGTTGTAAATACCGCGTTGTAATGGTACGCGGAGTAAAAGTATGCGTTGTAACGACATACATCCCTCCATGCAACCACCCCTGGATTGGCAGTCAAACTTCTCAGGCTTGAGCAGAGATGGGTGTATAGGCTGAGCACCGCAAACATGAGCCTAAATGATGAAATCCCATGGTTGGTGCTCTCTTGAGACCCACCACCCTGTCCTTGCCTTCCGCCTGCACACCTCAGGCACTGCGGATGTGGGCCCACACATCATACCCCCTGAGCTGATGGTCCCCTCTGAAAGAGTCTTTGTCCAGAACCCCATCCCCTCCTTCCCTTTTCTCACATGCATGAGCGAAAGCTGACACAGGCATCAACCCCTGCATACCCTGCCTGGGTGACTGCGTCCAGTTCACTGAGGCCGTCTCTGATTTTCTCCAGCTTTCTGCCCCCAGTGCTCCATTGAGCTTTCCCATTTTTTTATTCCACCTTATTTTCCACACACAGGCTCCAGTAGTTCACTGTATCACCGGCAGCTACAATTGCCATTTTTACCTCACTTGAGGCCGTACCGCCCCTTCGAGTTCCCCTTCTTCGGCAGCTACAATTGACGTTTTCACCTCACTTGCTTAACTTGATGCAGTACCGCCCCTTCGAGTTTCCCATTATCTTAATCATTTTAATTGTTGTGAATTTCACTTCATTCACAACTCCTATGCCACACCTGCGGTAATTCATGCCCCTGCATGTAACTCAACAGCCACTGCCCCTTCCGGGGTTTCCTGCTGCAAACGACGGCCAGTAGTTCGATGGCAGCCACCAGAACTACATTTCCCACCGCTCCACTGCTTCCGGTCAAGGCACTCCCAGGTGCGCTGGATCAACAATCACGGATACTGACAAGTCATGGCATTTAAGGCCGTTGGATCCGCTCCACCACTATCCTGCCCCTAGACGTGCGCCACCAGGTCCTGGGACCCCACCAATTGTGGTAAGTGCTATCTCTGAGCTCCTTGGTATGTGGGTGCACTTGCCAGAACAACATGGCAGCTTAATTAACTGCGAGCAGGCCCTGCAGTGACAGGCCTGCGTTCCCTTTTTAAGGCTGCTTGTGTGGGTGGCACAAATAGTGCTGCAGGCCCACTAGTAGTATTTGCACTACTAGCCCTGGCACACATAGTGCACTTTACTAGGGACTAGTGCACTTTACTAGGGACTATACCAGTAAGGCACACATACCAATCATGGACAACCGATTACCATTACACTTTATAAAGGGAGCACTTGTCCAAAGCATCTAAGTTTGCAACACAATGTCAGAAAAAATGTCTAGGGGTAAAGCAAAACGTTTAGGGACTTTAGCCAAAAAGGGCCAACTCCTACAGTTCCTTTATGTGTTTATCTAAATTCCCTTCATTTCAGTGGTTAATTTCTGTATTTGTCTATCCTTTTGGAGGGTGGTGCCTGTCCCTGGCGACTGTACCTGTTAAATGTATTATTGCTTCTCTGTCTATTTCGTTACATTTTGGCACTTCTTTTTCTGTTTGAACAACAATCGCCCAACTGATGTAATCTTTGCATCTGCAGCTGCTTTCGGAATGAAAGGCTTGCTCATTTCCTCTTGCCTCCATGCATTGGCTACATGCTTCTCTTCATTTGCTGTCCTCATACCCTGCACAATTCTCCCTCATCTGATCTCCCCTCAATGCTTTGTTCAGCACTTCATCTCTGTCTCTGGGTGCTTTATGTAAGGTTTTAATTTCCCTACTACCCACAGGAGCCACCCACGGCATCACATTTTACATGTTTAATCTTCTACAGAGGTTGTTTTTATCAAGATGAGTAAATACTACCTTTCTGTCTCTCAAAGGCTGGAAGTGCTGAAACTCTGTCAGTATAGGGTACTTTATTTGTGTTTCAGTTTTTGAATTTTTTTACATTACAAAATAAGTAAAGCTGTGGCACTAAGCTACACTTAAAACAGAACGTCCTACACCACTGCTGTTTTCTTAAACCTTCCAGCTTTCCAAACACAGAATACCATGCTATCTCCACTTTTCACGAAAAGGATGTTTGGATATATTTTTTTAATTTAAATTAGGCCTGGCTGTGAAATTCCGCTCCGCTCGTAGAGTTTGCGTTTTTATTCTTCACTCTGCGCTCCACGCAGTGCATGGAGTTCCCTGGGGACGAGATTTTTCCTTGCATTCACTCGCCGATGTTAAGGTGGTGAGTGTGAGTGAGGAAAATCTTACTCCGGACCACCTCCTGGCGAGATTTCTCAATGTAGGCGGTCGCAGATGCCTGCTACCGCTCATGTTGAAAAACCAGCCATCCACGTTGAAGAAGCCGTTGCTTGAGTAGAACATCTACTCTAGCAGCAGAAAGAAGCAGCGCCCTCTTGCACTGCGCATGGATCCATTCGTGTTGCTTTTCCAGCACAGACAAACATTCAGTGCTGAAAATCAATACAAATGGCCTGACCCTCTGCCGCTTGCGGAAGTCTGCGTTGCATGGCAGAGTTTTTTGGTCACTTTACAGAACTCCGCCCAGGCCTAATTTTATTTATGTTTGAACAGTGTAGACATAATACTATCGAAGCAGATAAATAGATTTGTATTATACAACAACAAGCACGCAACTAATGCAATCTTTACATATGCAATTGCATTCAGAATGAAATCGCTGGTCTCATCAGTACTTCCTCATTCTAAGTCATATAGACTATGCTGCAGCTGCTTCTCTAGTCTCATCGGTAATTCCCAAATCTTTAAGTCCTCTACACAGTGCTGCAGGTGTGTCTCTGGTCACAATGGTAATTCCTTAGTCTTGGTCCTCCAGACAGTGCTGCCAGCAGCTTCTTTGGTGTTGTTAGTGACTTCCCCATTATAAGTTCTCTAGGGAGTGCTGCAGCTGTGCCTCTGGTCACTGGTAATTCTCATTCACAGTCATCTAGGCAGTGCTGCTAGCTGCTTCTCTGGTCCCGTCAGTAGCTTCTTTATTCTAAGCTCTCTGGACCGAGCTGTAGCTGTGTCTCTGTTCCCATGGGAATTCCTCATTCTAAGTCCTCTAGATAGTGCTGCAGCTGCTTTTCTGGTCCCATCTGTAACTCTCCCAATCTAAGTCACCAAGGCAGTGCTGCTCGCTGCTACTCTGTTCCTATTGTTAATTCCTCATTCTAAGCCCTCTAGACAGTTCTGCTAGCTTCTTCTGGAGTTTCGTTGGGAATTCCTCATTCTAAGACATCTAGGTAATGCTGCAGCTGCTTCTCTGGTCCCACTGGCAAGTCTCCTTTCTAACTCCGCTAGCCAGTGCTGCAAGCTACTTCTTTGTCCCTGTCAGTAATTCCTCATTGTAATCCCTCAAGAGAGTGCTGCTAGCTGTTTCTCCTGTGACATCAGTAACTCCTCCATTTTAAGTCCTCTAGGTAGTGCTGCAGCTGCATTTCTGTCTTCATTAGAAATTCCACATTCTCAGTCCCCTCGACAGTACTGCAGCTGCTACTCTTGTCCCGTCAGTAACGTCTTGTTTCTAAGTCCTCTCGATAGTGCTACTAACTGCCTCTCTGGTCCAAGTGGTAAGACCTCATTCTTAATCCTCTTGACAGTGCTACAGCTGCTTCTCTGGTCTCACTGGTAATTCCTCATTCTAAGTCCTCTAGACAGTGCTGCAGCTGCTTCTCTGGTCTCAGTGCTAATTCCTCATTCTAATCTCCCAGACAATGCTGCAAGCTGCTACTCTGCTGCTGTCTGTAATCCCTCATTCTAAGTCTTCCACACAGTGCTGCTAGCTGCTTTGCTTTTTTCTCATTCTAAGTCTTTCACACAGTGCTGCTAGCTGCTTCGCTAATTCCTCATTCTAAGTCCTCTAGACAGTACTGGTAACTCCTTCTCTGGTCTCATCAGTAATTCTTAATTCGAAATTCTCTAGAGAGTGCTGCAGCTGCTTCTCAAGCCCCTTCAGTAATTCCCACATTTTAAGTCCCCTAAGCAGTGCTGCCGTGGTGTCTCTGTTTTAGTGTTAATTCCTCATTCTTAGGGCCAGATGTAGGTGTCAAAATACCGGTCGGAATCGGCCGAAAATACCGATTTTCTGCCGTTTCCGACCGGTATTTTGACATTGGTATATAGGGGCACTGAAAACATACAGATTCGATAATTTTACCAAATCGGTAAAATTACTGATTCTGTAAAATTACAGAATCGGTAAATTTTACTGATTCGGTAAATTTACCTATCGGTAAAATTACCGAATCTGTATTTTCCTATGTAGGCAGCACTTCTAACAGTGCTACAGGGCCTTTAGAATTCGTTATTTACCATGTAATACAATTGCATGGTAAATAACGAATTCTTGTGTACATGCACATCTGTGCATGTACACCTGTGCCATGTGGCACACAGACATGCCCTAAGGGCATCTCTGTGTGCCACATGGCGCACAAGCCTGTTACAGGGGTGCAACAGGGTGTCAAAGTGACACCCTGTCCCCCTTTGCAATTCGGTATTTTTACCGATTTGGTAAATACCGATTCGGTATTTGCTATTGAATCCTATGGGCTTCAAGGCCCATAGGATTCTATAGCAAATACCGATTCGGTAAAATACCGAATCTTACCGATTCAGTAAAAAATACCGAATTATTACCCACATCAGATTTACCGATTCTAAAATACTGAATCGGTAAAATTCGGTATTTTAGAATCGGTAAATCTAAATTACCTACATCTAGTCCTTAGTCTTTTAGACAGTGTTTCTAGCTGCTTCTCTGGTCCCGTTGGTAACACCCCCATTCTAAGTCCTCTAGGCAATGCTACATCTGTGTCTCTGTTCCCAGTGGTAATTCCTCATTCTAAGCCCTCAAGACAGTGCTGCTAGCTGCTTCTTTGGTGCCGTCAGTAGCTCCTCCCTTCTAAGTCCTCTAGGCAGTGCTGCAGCTGCGTCTTTGTTTCCACTGGTAATTCCTCATTCTCAGTTCTCTAGACAGTACTGCAGCTACTCCCGGCTGTAATTACTTATTCTAAGCCCTCTAGACAGTGCTAAAGCTGATTCTCTGGTCCCAGTGGTAATTCCTCATTCTAAGTCCTCTAGACAATGCTACACACTGCTTCTCTGGTTCCCCATTCTAAGTCCTCTGTGCAGCGCTGCAGCTGTGTCTCTGTTCACAGTGGTTATTCCTCAGATGTAGTAGTACCTGTAGAATAAGTACATTGTGGAAAGAACCCAGAATTTTGAAACGGGTCCCCAGAGGAAGTGACGTTGGAACAGAAAAGATTTCAACTCTCTTTTAAAGGTCAGGACTGGTTTTAGGTCAGTGCGACCAGTGCGGCCGCCCTGGGCGCCAACCTGGAAGGTGGGGCGCTGTGTTTAGCAATACCTTAGGATGTAAAAGCATTTGATGCAGAGTTCCTTGTACCACCAGATTTCAGGCAGCAATAAAAATGTCGGGAGAATGGTGCAAGGTAGAAAAGGGTGCAAGGCAGGGTTGGAGTAGGGTGCAAGGCAGAGGGGAGAAGGGTGCAAGGCAGAGGGGAGAAGGGTGCAAGGTAGAGAAGGGTGCAAGGCAGAGGGGAGAAGGGTGCAAGGCAGAGAGGAGAAGGGTGCAAGGCAGAGGGGAGAAGGGTGCAAGCCAGAGGGGAGAAGGGTGCAAGGTAGAGAGGAGAAGGGTGGAAGGCAGTGGGGAGAAGGGTGCAAGGCAGAGGAGAGAAGAGTGCAAGGTAGAGAAGGGTGCAAGGCGGAGGGGGAGAAGGGTGCAAGGCAGAGGAGAGAAGGGTGCAAGGCAGAGAAGAGAAGGGTGCAAGGCAGAGGAGAGAAGGGTGCAAGGCAGAGAGGAGAAGAGTGCAAGGCAGAGGGGAGAAGGGTGCAAGGCAGAGGGGAGAAGGGTGCAAGGCAGAGGGGAGAAGGGTGCAAGGTAGAGGGGAGAATGGTGCAAGGCAGAGGAGAGAATGGTGCAAGGTAGAAAAGGGTGCAAGGCAGAGGGGGAGAAGGGTTCAAGGGGGAGGGGGCGAAGGGTGCAAGGGGGGGCGAGAAGGGTGCAAGGGGGATGGTGATGAAGTTAAAAATGGGCCGCCCCTGGAAACATTTCTGTGGACTCCCATGGCAACGCACACTACTTTGTGAGAGAGAGTGGGAGAGAGTGGACAGAGAGTGGTGTGAGAGAGAGAGTGGAGAGAGAGAGAGAGAGTGGAGAGAGCCAGTGGAGAGCGAGAGTAGAGAGAGAGAGAAGGTGGAGAGAGAGAGAGTGGAGACAGACAGTGGAGAGAGACTGGAGAGAGAGTGGAGAGAGAGAGTGGAGGGAGACAGTGGAGAGAGAGTGGAAAGAGAAAGAGTGGAGAGAGAGAGTAGAGAGAGAGTGGAGAGAGAGAGTGGAGAGAGAGAGTGGAGAGAGAGAGTGGAGAGAGAGAGCGGAGAGAGAGAGTGGAGAGAGAGTGGAGAGAAAGAGTGGAGAGAGAGTGGAGGGAGAGAGTGGAGAGAGAGAGTGGAGAGAGAGAGTGGAGAGAGAGTGGAGAGGGACAGTGGAGAGGGTGTGGAGAGAGAGTAGAGAGAGAGTGGAGAGAGAGTAGAGAGAGTGGAGAGAGAGTAGAGACAGTTGAGAGACAGTGGAGAGAGACAGTGGAGAGAGACAGTGGAGAGAGAGAGAGAGTAGAGAGAGAGTAGAGAGAAAGAGTGGAGAGAGTGGAGATAGAAAGTGGAGAGAGATAGAGAGAGTGTAAAGAGCGTGGAGGGACAGTGAAGAGAGTGAGCGAGAGAGAGTGGAGAGAGAGAGTGGAGAGAGAGATAGTGGAGAGAGAGAGAGAGAGAGAGAGTGGAGAGAGAGTAGAGAGAGAGAGAGAGAGAGAGAGAGAGAGAAGAGAGAGAATGGAGAGAGAGAGAGAGTGGAGAGAGAGAGAGTGGAGAGAGAGAGAGTGGAGAGAGAGAGAGTGGAGAGAGAGAATGGAGAGAGAGAGTGGAGAGAGACAGTGGAGAGAGAGAGAGTGGCGAGAGTGAGAGAGAGAGTGGAGAGATTGGAGAGAGAGAGTGTGGAGAGAGAGTAGAGAGAGAGAGAGAGAGAGAGAGAAGAGAGAGAATGGAGAGAGAGAGTGGAGAGAGAGAGAGAGTGGAGAGAGAGAGAGTGGAGAGAGAGAGTGGAGAGAGAGTGGAGAGAGAGTGGAGAGAGTGAGGAGAGAGTGAGGAGAGAGAGTGGACAGGGAGTGGAGAGAGAGTGGAGAGAGAGAGTGGAGAGAGAGAGAGAGTGGAGAGAGAGAGAGAGTGGAGAGAGAGAGAGTGGAGAGAGAGAGTGGAGAGAGAGAGTGGAGAGAGAGAGTGGAGAGAGAGTGGAGAGAGAGTGGAGAGAGTGAGGAGAGAGAGTGGAGAGAGAGAGAGAGTGGAGAGAAGGGAGAAAGAGAGAATAGAGAGAGTGGAGGGAGACAGTGGATGGAGACAGTGGGCAGAGAGTGGAGAGAGAGAGAGAGAGAGAGAGGAGAGAGAGTAGAGAGAGAGAAAGTGGAGACAGAGACAGTGGAGAGAGAGACAGTGGAGAGACAGCGGAGAGAGACAGTGGAGATAGAGTGGGCAGAGTTGAGAGAGAGAATGGAGAGAGAGAGATAAGAGTGGAGAGAGAGTAGAGACTGACTGACTCAGAGACTGAATACTGACTGACCAAGAGACTGACTGGCTGAGAAACTGACTGAGAGAGAGAGAGACTGACTGATTGAGAGAGAGAGACTGACTGACTGACAGACTGACAGAAAGAGAGAGATAGAGAGACTGACAGAGAGAGAGAGACCGACTGAGTGACAGACTGACAGTGAGAGAGAGAGAGACTGACAGACTGACTGACTGACAGACTGACTGACTGACTGAGAGAGACTGAATGACAGTGACAGAGAGAGAGAGACTGACTCACTGAGAGAGAGAGAGAGAGAGAGAGAGAGAGAGAGAGAGAGAGAGAATGTGTGTGGGGGGGTGTGGGTGTGTGGGGTGTGTGTGGGGGGTGTGTGGGGTGGGGTATGTGTGTGTGGGGTGTGGGGCCTGAACCCACTATACGGTTGATTGGGGGGTGGGTTGTGTGGGGTGTGCGTGGGTAAGGTGTGGGGGGTGTAGGGGTGTGTGTGGGTGTGTGTGTGGGGTGTGTGGGGGGGTGTGTGGGGTGTGTGTGGGGGGGTTGTGTGGGGTGTGTATGTGTGGGGTGGTGTGTCTGTGGGGTGGTATGTGTGGGGTGTGTGTGAGGGGTGTGGGGGGGTTGTGTAGGGGGGTTGTGTGGGGTGTGTGTGTGGGTGTGTGGGTGTGGGGGTGTGTGTGGGGTGTGTGTGTGGGGTGGGGTATGTGTGTGTGGGGCCTGAGCCCACCATAGGTGGTTTGGGCTCGCTCGCTGCGCTTCCTCGCATTACCGTGTCCCTGAATTGTGTGGGGTGTGGGGGCCTACACCCACCATGCGGTTGATTGGGGGGGTGGGTTGTGTGGTGGGGTAAGGTGTGGGGGGTGTAGGGTGTGTGTGGGGTGTGTGTGGGGTTGTGTGTGGGTTGGGGTATGTGTGTGTGGGGTGTGCGGCCTGAACCCACCATATGGTTGATTGGGGGGGTGGGTTGTGTGGGGGGGTGGGTAAGGTGTGGGGGGGTGTAGGGGTGTGTGTGGGGTGTGTGGGGGTGGGGGTGGGGTGTGTGGGGGGGTTGTGTGGGGTGTGTATGTGTGGGGTGGTATGTCTGTGGGGTGGTATGTGTGGGGTTGTGTGTGGGTGTGTGTGTGTGTGGGGTGTGTGTGGGGGGTTGTGTGGGTGAGTGTGTGTGTGGGGTGGTGTGTCTGTGGGGTGGTATGTGGGGTGGTATGTGTGGGGTTGTGTGTGGGGTGTGTGTGGGGGGTTGTGTGGGGTGTGTGTGGGGGGTGTGGGGTGTGGGTGTGTGGGGTGTGTGTGGGGGGGGTTGTGTGTGGGTTGTGTGTGGGGTGGGGTATGTGTGTGTGGGGTGTGCGGCCTGAACCCACCATACGGTTGATTGGGGGGGTGGGTTGTGTAGGGGGGGTAAGGTGTGGGGGGGTGTAGGGGTGTGTGGGGGGTATGTGGGGGGGGTGTGGGGGGTTGTATGGGGTGTGTATGTGTGGGGTGGTGTGTCTTTGGGGTGGTATGTGTGGGGTTGTGTGTGGGGTGTGCGTGGGGGTGTGTGTGTGGGGTGTGTGTGGGGAGGTGGTGTGTCTGTGGGGTGGTATGTGGGGTGGTATGTGTGGGGTTGTGTGTGGAGGGTGTGGGGGGTTGTGTGGGGTGTGTGTGTGGGGGTGTGTGGGTGTGTGAGGTGTGTGTGGGGGTGTGTGGGATGGGGTATGTGTGTGTGGGGTGTGGGGCCTGAACCCACCATACGGTTGATTGGGGGTGGGTTGTGTGGGGTGTGTGTGGGTAAGGTGTGGGGGGTGTAGGGGTGTGTGTGGGTGTGTGTGTGGGGTGTGTGTGGGGGTGTGGGGGGATTGTGTGGGGGGGTTGTGTGGGGTGTGTGTGGGTGTAGGGGTGTGTGTGTGGGGGTGTATTTGGGGTGTGTGTGTGTGGGGTGGGGTATGTGTGTGTGGGGTGTGGGGCCTGAGCCCACCATAGGTGGTTTGGGCTCGCTCGCTGCGCTTCCTCGCAGTACCGTGTCCCTGAATTGTTTTTCACAAAAAGGTGTGTCACCAACATGAAAAGTTTTGAAAGCTGTGCTGTAATGAATGGACCGCCACCTATGATAGCCTGCTGGCAGACTAAGCCCAACCTTTAACTCCACCATCCAGTGTTACTTACAACGGCTGGAATGGTGACAGTGGCGTAACAATAGCCCCGGATCCCCTGCAGTATGGCGGGTCGCTGGCCTGAGAGCTCTAGACTGGCACGGAGAATGGGAGGGGGGTCCCTTCCATGTAGTTTTCAGGGGGGGGGCCCTCAAGTTTTGTTACGCCACTGCCCCTAGGCAGTGCTGTAGTTGTGTCTCTGATCCCAATGGTAATTCCTCATTCTAAGTCTTCTCGAGAGTGCTGCAGCAGCTTCTCTGGTACTGTTGGGAACTCCACATTCTATGTCATCCAATCAGAACATCTCCAGTGGGGTAGAATGGGCCCTGAGTGCAGTGCATACGTTAACCAGGTTTTAATCTCCCCAACGGCCCACCATCCTATTAATATTCCTGCTACTGCAGCTTTCAGGTGAGTGTTTCTATAGCGCATACATGCTTCTGAATTGCATTTTAAATGTACTTTGCATAGGAATGCATTTTATGCTGTGCAGCAATTAACTTAATATATATAGAAGTGTACAATACCCAGCAGAAAAGTCATAGATGAAGTCCGTAAATAAAACTCTGCTTAAAGGTTGTGTTGATGTAAACGTTGTTCTTAGTCTGTAGAAGTGGGAATGGAAAGTGCTTATCTGTGCAAGAAGGTCATCAGAGCACACATATATGCAGCAGTGTTAAATGTTTGTAAACCAAAAAACATAAGTAAGAAAATGTGTAATTTACAACACCAATAGCCCTCACTTTCACGAATGCGAGACTGATTGCATTGCAAATGCTTGTTTTTTTTTTAATTTTGCGACAGGGTGGAAAATGTTAAGTATGGCTCCCCATTGCTAACCTGCCTCCGTATGGCAGTTGAAAAGCAGGGGCAGATGATCTTGGGACCATAAGCAACATAAAATTATAGATGGGTAAATAGGGAATTACAGTATGTTTTCCACCTTGGGGTTCTGGTGGACATTATACACAACTTGAGCTTTGCTCCCATTGTCTCTCTCTCAGAACCCCTCAGTGAGAAACTTCTTCGTAATTCACAGTTCACAACTGTTGCTATGTTATAGCAGTGAGTTACTGGATTTGAATACGGTAAATTATGCTATTGACTAATCATAGCCATACATAACAAACATGTTTTAAAAAAACGCAAAAACAAAATACTGCTTAGACAGATTGAGCAGGTGACTAATTGCCAGTGCGGGGAATGAGATTTTGATATCAATTTATGATCCAATTAATTACTTATCTCATTCATCTATTTTGGACCGCTAGTATCTGTCATTGAGTAAAAGACAACCTTCTCATAGGTTAGATAAACCCCATAAACTGACGCCACTCGGAAGAACCACTTACAACTGATAAAGTTTGAAAGTTTTATATAAAAGTCAAATTTAAATGCGAATTACAATTCTCTCGGAATCAAGGTATACAAAAGAATACAAAATCAATTCCAATATCATCAGTTTAAAGCTTCGATGTGAAGTGGTTCCTTGCGTCATCTATAGAAAGAGAAAAGTATCAAGTTAAATCTGTCCCTACTCTATGCTATGTGACATCCCTACTTCGCAAGTTCCTAGCCTAAAAAGGTGTCAGCAGTTTGACTTCCGAAGAAGATCAACTCTCTTAGCCTCTAAAGGTAACTTAAGTTTAAGAAGCAGTACCCTTGCTGCCTACCCATCCGCTCTCTAAGGGTCCTCGGCCTACTGCTCTCTTACGCTCTGAGCTAATTGCTATCTTATCCCCGGGGTGCTGTCCCTAAAATACACAATCTCAGTGTGGGTGGAACGCCCCTTGACGCCCACCACGGACTTTCCCCGATGATGTCAGCTTCGTCCATTGCTTCATCTCTTTCGCCGTCCGTTAAGTTGACCTTTCTTCTTTAGATGTCATCTTCATCTTCTTACTGGCGACTTCAACTGACACTTTCAAATCAAGAGTCATATGAACTTAAACAAGATTTTAACTTATAACTGAAATTCTTTGACCCTTCTAGGTCCTGTGAATGGTCATTCAAAAACAAGTCTCAAATTCCAAGCGCTTCTTATCACGTTCAGGCCATAAACCTCGTCCAGCGTTGTCACCTTAAATCTAACAAGTGCTAGACTTCTTGGCTCTCATGTTCACACCAAGGCTATTCACGACTCCTGTGAGCCCACTAAATTACATGCAGCGGACTACACTCCTGCGAACCCTTGGTCAGTCAGGTTAAAATCACAAATGACCTAAACCTTTCCAACATTCTTAAAAAAAGCCTTCTTCAGCCCTCAAGACAGTGCTGCTAGCTGCTTCTTTGGTGCCGTCAGTAGCTCCTCCCTTCTAAGTCCTCTAGGCAGTGCTGCAGCTGCGTCTTTGTTTCCACTGGTAATTCCTCATTCTCAGTTCTCTAGACAGTACTGCAGCTACTCCCGGCTGTAATTACTTATTCTAAGCCCTCTAGACAGTGCTAAAGCTGATTCTCTGGTCCCAGTGGTAATTCCTCATTCTAAGTCCTCTAGACAATGCTACACACTGCTTCTCTGGTTCCCCATTCTAAGTCCTCTGTGCAGCGCTGCAGCTGTGTCTCTGTTCACAGTGGTTATTTCTCAGATGTAGTAGTACCTGTAGAATAAGTACATTGTGGAAAGAACCCAGAATTTTGAAACGGGTCCCCAGAGGAAGTGACGTTGGAACAGAAAAGATTTCAACTCTCTTTTAAAGGTCAGGACTGGTTTTAGGTCAGTGCGACCAGTGCGGCCGCCCTGGGCGCCAACCTGGAAGGTGGGGCGCTGTGTTTAGCAATACCTTAGGATGTAAAAGCATTTGATGCAGAGTTCCTTGTACCACCAGATTTCAGGCAGCAATAAAAATGTCGGGAGAATGGTGCAAGGTAGAAAAGGGTGCAAGGCAGGGTTGGAGTAGGGTGCAAGGCAGAGGGGAGAAGGGTGCAAGGCAGAGGGGAGAAGGGTGCAAGGTAGAGAAGGGTGCAAGGCAGAGGGGAGAAGGGTGCAAGGCAGAGAGGAGAAGGGTGCAAGGCAGAGGGGAGAAGGGTGCAAGCCAGAGGGGAGAAGGGTGCAAGGTAGAGAGGAGAAGGGTGGAAGGCAGTGGGGAGAAGGGTGCAAGGCAGAGGAGAGAAGAGTGCAAGGTAGAGAAGGGTGCAAGGCGGAGGGGGAGAAGGGTGCAAGGCAGAGGAGAGAAGGGTGCAAGGCAGAGAAGAGAAGGGTGCAAGGCAGAGGAGAGAAGGGTGCAAGGCAGAGAGGAGAAGAGTGCAAGGCAGAGGGGAGAAGGGTGCAAGGCAGAGGGGAGAAGGGTGCAAGGCAGAGGGGAGAAGGGTGCAAGGTAGAGGGGAGAATGGTGCAAGGCAGAGGAGAGAATGGTGCAAGGTAGAAAAGGGTGCAAGGCAGAGGGGGAGAAGGGTTCAAGGGGGAGGGGGCGAAGGGTGCAAGGGGGGGCGAGAAGGGTGCAAGGGGGATGGTGATGAAGTTAAAAATGGGCCGCCCCTGGAAACATTTCTGTGGACTCCCATGGCAACGCACACTACTTTGTGAGAGAGAGTGGGAGAGAGTGGACAGAGAGTGGTGTGAGAGAGAGAGTGGAGAGAGAGAGAGAGAGTGGAGAGAGCCAGTGGAGAGCGAGAGTAGAGAGAGAGAGAAGGTGGAGAGAGAGAGAGTGGAGACAGACAGTGGAGAGAGACTGGAGAGAGAGTGGAGAGAGAGAGTGGAGGGAGACAGTGGAGAGAGAGTGGAAAGAGAAAGAGTGGAGAGAGAGAGTAGAGAGAGAGTGGAGAGAGAGAGTGGAGAGAGAGAGTGGAGAGAGAGAGTGGAGAGAGAGAGCGGAGAGAGAGAGTGGAGAGAGAGTGGAGAGAAAGAGTGGAGAGAGAGTGGAGGGAGAGAGTGGAGAGAGAGAGTGGAGAGAGAGAGTGGAGAGAGAGTGGAGAGGGACAGTGGAGAGGGTGTGGAGAGAGAGTAGAGAGAGAGTGGAGAGAGAGTAGAGAGAGTGGAGAGAGAGTAGAGACAGTTGAGAGACAGTGGAGAGAGACAGTGGAGAGAGACAGTGGAGAGAGAGAGAGAGTAGAGAGAGAGTAGAGAGAAAGAGTGGAGAGAGTGGAGATAGAAAGTGGAGAGAGATAGAGAGAGTGTAAAGAGCGTGGAGGGACAGTGAAGAGAGTGAGCGAGAGAGAGTGGAGAGAGAGAGTGGAGAGAGAGATAGTGGAGAGAGAGAGAGAGAGAGAGAGTGGAGAGAGAGTAGAGAGAGAGAGAGAGAGAGAGAGAGAGAGAAGAGAGAGAATGGAGAGAGAGAGAGAGTGGAGAGAGAGAGAGTGGAGAGAGAGAGAGTGGAGAGAGAGAGAGTGGAGAGAGAGAATGGAGAGAGAGAGTGGAGAGAGACAGTGGAGAGAGAGAGAGTGGCGAGAGTGAGAGAGAGAGTGGAGAGATTGGAGAGAGAGAGTGTGGAGAGAGAGTAGAGAGAGAGAGAGAGAGAGAGAGAAGAGAGAGAATGGAGAGAGAGAGTGGAGAGAGAGAGAGAGTGGAGAGAGAGAGAGTGGAGAGAGAGAGTGGAGAGAGAGTGGAGAGAGAGTGGAGAGAGTGAGGAGAGAGTGAGGAGAGAGAGTGGACAGGGAGTGGAGAGAGAGTGGAGAGAGAGAGTGGAGAGAGAGAGAGAGTGGAGAGAGAGAGAGAGTGGAGAGAGAGAGAGTGGAGAGAGAGAGTGGAGAGAGAGAGTGGAGAGAGAGAGTGGAGAGAGAGTGGAGAGAGAGTGGAGAGAGTGAGGAGAGAGAGTGGAGAGAGAGAGAGAGTGGAGAGAAGGGAGAAAGAGAGAATAGAGAGAGTGGAGGGAGACAGTGGATGGAGACAGTGGGCAGAGAGTGGAGAGAGAGAGAGAGAGAGAGAGGAGAGAGAGTAGAGAGAGAGAAAGTGGAGACAGAGACAGTGGAGAGAGAGACAGTGGAGAGACAGCGGAGAGAGACAGTGGAGATAGAGTGGGCAGAGTTGAGAGAGAGAATGGAGAGAGAGAGATAAGAGTGGAGAGAGAGTAGAGACTGACTGACTCAGAGACTGAATACTGACTGACCAAGAGACTGACTGGCTGAGAAACTGACTGAGAGAGAGAGAGACTGACTGATTGAGAGAGAGAGACTGACTGACTGACAGACTGACAGAAAGAGAGAGATAGAGAGACTGACAGAGAGAGAGAGACCGACTGAGTGACAGATTGACAGTGAGAGAGAGAGAGACTGACAGACTGACTGACTGACAGACTGACTGACTGACTGAGAGAGACTGAATGACAGTGACAGAGAGAGAGAGACTGACTCACTGAGAGAGAGAGAGAGAGAGAGAGAGAGAGAGAGAGAGAGAGAGAGAGAGAGAGAGAATGTGTGTGGGGGGGTGTGGGTGTGTGGGGTGTGTGTGGGGGGTGTGTGGGGTGGGGTATGTGTGTGTGGGGTGTGGGGCCTGAACCCACTATACGGTTGATTGGGGGGTGGGTTGTGTGGGGTGTGCGTGGGTAAGGTGTGGGGGGTGTAGGGGTGTGTGTGGGTGTGTGTGTGGGGTGTGTGGGGGGGTGTGTGGGGTGTGTGTGGGGGGGTTGTGTGGGGTGTGTATGTGTGGGGTGGTGTGTCTGTGGGGTGGTATGTGTGGGGTGTGTGTGAGGGGTGTGGGGGGGTTGTGTAGGGGGGTTGTGTGGGGTGTGTGTGTGGGTGTGTGGGTGTGGGGGTGTGTGTGGGGTGTGTGTGTGGGGTGGGGTATGTGTGTGTGGGGCCTGAGCCCACCATAGGTGGTTTGGGCTCGCTCGCTGCGCTTCCTCGCATTACCGTGTCCCTGAATTGTGTGGGGTGTGGGGGCCTACACCCACCATGCGGTTGATTGGGGGGGTGGGTTGTGTGGTGGGGTAAGGTGTGGGGGGTGTAGGGTGTGTGTGGGGTGTGTGTGGGGTTGTGTGTGGGTTGGGGTATGTGTGTGTGGGGTGTGCGGCCTGAACCCACCATATGGTTGATTGGGGGGGTGGGTTGTGTGGGGGGGTGGGTAAGGTGTGGGGGGGTGTAGGGGTGTGTGTGGGGTGTGTGGGGGTGGGGGTGGGGTGTGTGGGGGGGTTGTGTGGGGTGTGTATGTGTGGGGTGGTATGTCTGTGGGGTGGTATGTGTGGGGTTGTGTGTGGGTGTGTGTGTGTGTGGGGTGTGTGTGGGGGGTTGTGTGGGTGAGTGTGTGTGTGGGGTGGTGTGTCTGTGGGGTGGTATGTGGGGTGGTATGTGTGGGGTTGTGTGTGGGGTGTGTGTGGGGGGTTGTGTGGGGTGTGTGTGGGGGGTGTGGGGTGTGGGTGTGTGGGGTGTGTGTGGGGGGGGTTGTGTGTGGGTTGTGTGTGGGGTGGGGTATGTGTGTGTGGGGTGTGCGGCCTGAACCCACCATACGGTTGATTGGGGGGGTGGGTTGTGTAGGGGGGGTAAGGTGTGGGGGGGTGTAGGGGTGTGTGGGGGGTATGTGGGGGGGGTGTGGGGGGTTGTATGGGGTGTGTATGTGTGGGGTGGTGTGTCTTTGGGGTGGTATGTGTGGGGTTGTGTGTGGGGTGTGCGTGGGGGTGTGTGTGTGGGGTGTGTGTGGGGAGGTGGTGTGTCTGTGGGGTGGTATGTGGGGTGGTATGTGTGGGGTTGTGTGTGGAGGGTGTGGGGGGTTGTGTGGGGTGTGTGTGTGGGGGTGTGTGGGTGTGTGAGGTGTGTGTGGGGGTGTGTGGGATGGGGTATGTGTGTGTGGGGTGTGGGGCCTGAACCCACCATACGGTTGATTGGGGGTGGGTTGTGTGGGGTGTGTGTGGGTAAGGTGTGGGGGGTGTAGGGGTGTGTGTGGGTGTGTGTGTGGGGTGTGTGTGGGGGTGTGGGGGGATTGTGTGGGGGGGTTGTGTGGGGTGTGTGTGGGTGTAGGGGTGTGTGTGTGGGGGTGTATTTGGGGTGTGTGTGTGTGGGGTGGGGTATGTGTGTGTGGGGTGTGGGGCCTGAGCCCACCATAGGTGGTTTGGGCTCGCTCGCTGCGCTTCCTCGCAGTACCGTGTCCCTGAATTGTTTTTCACAAAAAGGTGTGTCACCAACATGAAAAGTTTTGAAAGCTGTGCTGTAATGAATGGACCGCCACCTATGATAGCCTGCTGGCAGACTAAGCCCAACCTTTAACTCCACCATCCAGTGTTACTTACAACGGCTGGAATGGTGACAGTGGCGTAACAATAGCCCCGGATCCCCTGCAGTATGGCGGGTCGCTGGCCTGAGAGCTCTAGACTGGCACGGAGAATGGGAGGGGGGTCCCTTCCATGTAGTTTTCAGGGGGGGGGCCCTCAAGTTTTGTTACGCCACTGCCCCTAGGCAGTGCTGTAGTTGTGTCTCTGATCCCAATGGTAATTCCTCATTCTAAGTCTTCTCGAGAGTGCTGCAGCAGCTTCTCTGGTACTGTTGGGAACTCCACATTCTATGTCATCCAATCAGAACATCTCCAGTGGGGTAGAATGGGCCCTGAGTGCAGTGCATACGTTAACCAGGTTTTAATCTCCCCAACGGCCCACCATCCTATTAATATTCCTGCTACTGCAGCTTTCAGGTGAGTGTTTCTATAGCGCATACATGCTTCTGAATTGCATTTTAAATGTACTTTGCATAGGAATGCATTTTATGCTGTGCAGCAATTAACTTAATATATATAGAAGTGTACAATACCCAGCAGAAAAGTCATAGATGAAGTCCGTAAATAAAACTCTGCTTAAAGGTTGTGTTGATGTAAACGTTGTTCTTAGTCTGTAGAAGTGGGAATGGAAAGTGCTTATCTGTGCAAGAAGGTCATCAGAGCACACATATATGCAGCAGTGTTAAATGTTTGTAAACCAAAAAACATAAGTAAGAAAATGTGTAATTTACAACACCAATAGCCCTCACTTTCACGAATGCGAGACTGATTGCATTGCAAATGCTTGTTTTTTTTTTAATTTTGCGACAGGGTGGAAAATGTTAAGTATGGCTCCCCATTGCTAACCTGCCTCCGTATGGCAGTTGAAAAGCAGGGGCAGATGATCTTGGGACCATAAGCAACATAAAATTATAGATGGGTAAATAGGGAATTACAGTATGTTTTCCACCTTGGGGTTCTGGTGGACATTATACACAACTTGAGCTTTGCTCCCATTGTCTCTCTCTCAGAACCCCTCAGTGAGAAACTTCTTCGTAATTCACAGTTCACAACTGTTGCTATGTTATAGCAGTGAGTTACTGGATTTGAATACGGTAAATTATGCTATTGACTAATCATAGCCATACATAACAAACATGTTTTAAAAAAACGCAAAAACAAAATACTGCTTAGACAGATTGAGCAGGTGACTAATTGCCAGTGCGGGGAATGAGATTTTGATATCAATTTATGATCCAATTAATTACTTATCTCATTCATCTATTTTGGACCGCTAGTATCTGTCATTGAGTAAAAGACAACCTTCTCATAGGTTAGATAAACCCCATAAACTGACGCCACTCGGAAGAACCACTTACAACTGATAAAGTTTGAAAGTTTTATATAAAAGTCAAATTTAAATGCGAATTACAATTCTCTCGGAATCAAGGTATACAAAAGAATACAAAATCAATTCCAATATCATCAGTTTAAAGCTTCGATGTGAAGTGGTTCCTTGCGTCATCTATAGAAAGAGAAAAGTATCAAGTTAAATCTGTCCCTACTCTATGCTATGTGACATCCCTACTTCGCAAGTTCCTAGCCTAAAAAGGTGTCAGCAGTTTGACTTCCGAAGAAGATCAACTCTCTTAGCCTCTAAAGGTAACTTAAGTTTAAGAAGCAGTACCCTTGCTGCCTACCCATCCGCTCTCTAAGGGTCCTCGGCCTACTGCTCTCTTACGCTCTGAGCTAATTGCTATCTTATCCCCGGGGTGCTGTCCCTAAAATACACAATCTCAGTATGGGTGGAACGCCCCTTGACGCCCACCACGGACTTTCCCCGATGATGTCAGCTTCGTCCATTCCTTCATCTCTTTCGCCGTCCGTTAAGTTGACCTTTCTTCTTTAGATGTCATCTTCATCTTCTTACTGGCGACTTCAACTGACACTTTCAAATCAAGAGTCATATGAACTTAAACAAGATTTTAACTTATAACTGAAATTCTTTGACCCTTCTAGGTCCTGTGAATGGTCATTCAAAAACAAGTCTCAAATTCCAAGCGCTTCTTATCACGTTCAGGCCATAAACCTCGTCCAGCGTTGTCACCTTAAATCTAACAAGTGCTAGACTTCTTGGCTCTCATGTTCACACCAAGGCTATTCACGACTCCTGTGAGCCCACTAAATTACATGCAGCGGACTACACTCCTGCGAACCCTTGGTCAGTCAGGTTAAAATCACAAATGACCTAAACCTTTCCAACATTCTTAAAAAAAGCCTTCTTCACAGTGTAACCTTTAACACACATTTATATATTCGTATTTAACAAATCCTTTACATAGAATATAAGTGAATGCATCATCATAGAATACAAACTACATAGGGTATAACTTTAAATTCTCATTCGCTATATCGTGTTATACATTCTACGCATTTCTTCACGTTACATTTCTCCATTTCTCCGTTCAAAGTTACACACGTACATGGATTCTACTTTGCACGTTCTATATTTCGTAAGCATTTCTACACCATCTATACATCAGCCCACTACGTATACGGGCCTTCTAAATCTAATACATGTTCTAAAGTGAATATAGTTACATTTCCTATATTTACGTTGATTACATCGGTTATCTATATGCTATAAGCGTCAACTTCACGTTACGATATACATTTCATTCCTACGTTATATGATGTGCTTGTAAATATGCCCTATACATAATTTTTATTCAAATTTGCTCTCTCTCAGTCCCCCCTTTGATGACTTCTAGGAGTCATCACTAAATGCAATTTGAATAACATCTCTAAACAGAACTAGTTACAATATTCCCTCTTTTCATCGTTTCGAGAGCTCTTAAACTTTTGTACTGTTGATCTTGTAAAGCAGCTAATCTCCTTTCTTGCTCTCTCATTGTTCGTTGTAACCGGTTCGACCTATACCATTTATATAATTTTACTAAACCTAACAAGGTGATTATACAAATTAATACTATCAATACAGGCTTTATTATGTACCATACTATGCTTTTACCAAGGTTGGCAAACCAACTCCCAACCTTTCCTACTCCATGACCAACTTTTTCCCAAACATTTATTTTCGATAAATCTTCGATCTCCTTATGAATTTGTGTAATGTTCTGTATGACCTTCTCAAGTGGTTTTGAATTATCAGGAATATAAGTACAACATTCCTGAACCTTCAAAGCCTTACAAACTCCGCCTTCTTTTGCTAGCAGTACATCTAAAGCAAGTCGGTTCTGAAGAACCATTGCTCTAATCGACTGCATCTCGCCTTCTACTAACATTAATGATCTTGCAGTACTTGCAGATAATCTATCCACAACTGTAGCTAGTCTCCTGATCTTAACATCGTTAAGTATTAAACCTAACATAGGAAACATTGCTCCAAATACATCTCCTACTACTTCTGCGTCTCCTACTCCCCTTTTCGCTCTCCTCGAAGCCTTTCCTTCTATTATCGCTACATCCTTTGCATGATATATTTTGGGGAAGACAATTGCCAAGTAACACGAACCATACCAATTGTCAGGTAGTTTTACATAGGCATTTCCTCCACATACAAAATACACATTCGGAATAGCTTGCATCGCTTTCATAAAATCTTTCGTATAGTACTCTAAACGAAAAGCATGTTCACAATTCACTTCACCTACAAATACACTCTCATAATATGTCTTGCTTCGAGTTAAACATAACTTTCCTTTTTGCGTTCTATCCAACGCTATTGGACCATTGCTACCTTTCTTTTTATGTGCCTTCTCTTCTTCGGTCCAATCTGTTTTCCATTGTCCTGACATTTTTAAAATCTTCTGCCTTCTGTATCTATCATCTACTTGTCCTATGAACTTCTTCTCAACCTCTGACACTTTGCAAGTTAAGTTATTTCTGCGTGCATATGATGTATCTAGTGTATCCCATGGAAGAAAGAATTTGGCTAATCTATCCTCCTTTTTGTAATAATCCCACTTATTCATTTGCTTATAATTCGGAACTTCAGGCAGTACCGAATCATAATTTGAAAAGTAGTACTCAAATCCTTCTCTACCATAAAATATACTAAGCAGTAAACTACATGTTATCCCATAAGTCAATGGGAGATGATGATATCTAATGCCTTCGTCTACAGAAGCCGGCAATTGCATACAAACGTAGCAATCCTTGGCCTCCATGGCATCGATATACTCGTACAATAGTTTAGCATATGCGTTGGTCCTAAAATTTCCCTGTGACTCGTCTACATGTAATCTACGAGCTTCATCTGCCAGTAACGTCTTTTCACGTATAACATTGCTCTCTTCCTTCTTCCCCACAAGAGCAGGTCTCAAAGTCGTTACAGGCTTTACATCTGCTATTTCTTTATCGGTTTCATGTCCTATTATGTATGATATTGTCACTACTGTAATTATAAGAAAAATTACTACTGCTATTAGTGTACCTATTATACATCTAGCTTTTCGGTTTGGGTTGCCGTTCTCCATGTTATCAAAACAGCGTAGCTCCTTCTTTTGCGAAAAAGTTTTTCTCTTCAGTCTTTGTTTGCTTTATTTGCTTTCTCAGTCTGTAAAGTGCTTTTTATCAACCAAGTCTCTTTTTCGCAACAATGTCTTTTCTCTTTTAGCAACGGACAACCCTAACCCTTCTCCGTCCACTAAATGTAATCCCTAATTTTATTCTTCTTTCCACTCGGCGCTAGGTTATCTTCTTCTTTATAGCTTATATACAAAAGTCTTTATGCATCAACAATTATTCTCGCACCTGCAGCTTTCACAACAATTTCTAATAATTCAAAACGAATGACTTTTTCTTCTTCTTCCGGAATTTGCTGGCCAAAAGTTGGAAATTGTAATCTATTTAGCACTAGATCTTGAATTTGACTCAAATATGGGGGTATGGGAAGTGTGAAAGTCAATAATCCCTCAGTTTCGAGTCCAGGCGTCAACATCCATATCTCCACTGCCACAAATGGATCTTGATCGATTACTTTCACTTTCTTCACTCTCCCAGATTTCTGTCCCCAAGACATCTGCTAGATAAGTCCACTCTGGGGTGGCGTACCTTCTGCAGGGCACACGTACCCTTCTCGATCTCCTTGGACTTTCAGTTCCTGAGTCTGTAGTTTCCTCTTCCTGATCCGATTCTTCAGCAATCGGGACAAGAGTTCTTTCTTGCTTTTCTTCCGAGCTTGGCCCTTTCCTTCTCTCCGGCCAACTGGCTTCGTCTCTCTTTGTCCTTCTGCTCCTTGTTCTTGGACCTGTCTCTTGGTCACTCTCAGTTTGTTCGATATCTGTGTCGGACTCCCAATTACTTTCTTCTCCTGAGGCGACTTCGGTCTCACTAATGTCCTGACCTTCGTCGACCTGTTCCGTCTCAATCTCAGCCTCTTCGATCACCTCCACAGCTTGGCTTTCCCCCTCTATAGCTTCTCCGCTTTCCGCCGGATTCTCATCCGAGAGAGGAGCTGTTTCTTCTAGAGGTGTCGGCACTCTTCGGGTGTGTGAGGCGTGTATCCAGTTTGGCAGACCTCCACACTTTACTGCAGTATTCGTCACAAGTATAACTTGAAACGGTCCTCTCCAGCGCACGTCTAAGCAGTTCTTTCTGACATGCTTCTTCACCAGGACCCAGTCTCCCGGACTCAGGTCATGGCACAAATCTTGTGCTGATGGAACCTCTGCAGCCTGGACCTGGAGGGACACAGAATTAACGGCATCAGATAGTCCCTTACAGTAGTCCAAGATCAAATCGTCTGTGATGTTCACTAGCGCTGCAGTCGGAACCGATGGCAATCTCATAGCTCTCCCCATTAGCACTTCATGTGGAGAGAGACCTGTTTTCCTATCCGGTGTGCTACGTATACTCATAAGAACCACTGGAAGTGCGTCTGGCCAACTCAGGGATGTTGCTGAACAAACTTTGGCAAGTCTGGACTTTATCGTGCTGTTGATTTGCTCTACGATCCCTGAAGCTTCTGGTCGATAGCTGCAGTGTAACTTCTGATCGATATTCAAAGCTGAACATAGCATCTTCACTATTTCGCTGTTAAAATGAGTTCCTCTGTCCGATTCCAAAGAGGATGGCACCCCAAACCTCGGTATTAACTCTCTAAGTAACAATTTTGCTACTGTAAGTGTATCACATCTACGTGTAGGGTAAGCCTCAACCCATCTAGAAAATATACAAACAATCACTAAAACGTATCTGAGTCTATTGCATTTAGGCATTTCTATGAAATCAAGCTGCATTCTATTGAAAGGCCCCCCAGACCTCCCAATATGACTCAATGTAACTGGTGTTCTCTTGCCCACATTTAGTTGCTGACAGATCGTACATCTCTGACACACTGCTTCTGCCGCTACTCTAAACTTTGGATTAAACCACGTCTGTCTGAATACTCTCACCATAGCATCTCTACCTATGTGTGCTGATCCATGCAATTTCCTTGCCATTGGACTAACAAGTTCATTTGGTAAGACTGCTCTCCCATCGGCGGAGATCCAGAAATTCATCTCGCTTCTGGAACAACCCGCTGTTTCCCAACTCTTTTTCTCATCATCTGGTGCATTCTCCTGAACACTTCTTAATTCATCCCATGTATCTACAGTATCCAACAACATTGTCAATTCAGTTTTCTCTTGGATTCCCCCCCCTTTTGCATCAGTGTGAGAATATCCCTGTTCTGCGCAGTAACGCGCTACTTCATCCGCATAGCGGTTTCCTAATGACACAAAGTCAACGTTCTTTGTATGCGCTGCACATTTAACCACTGCAATAGCTGATGGGCCTTGCAATGCCTCTAACAAAAGTCTCACGAATTCTCCATTCCTAATGGGAGAACCCGAGGAGGTCATGTAACCTCTTTGAGACCATAGCTGCCCGTAATCGTGAACTACCCCGAAACCATACTGGCTATCGGTGTATATGGTGACTCGAAGTTTGTCGCCCGCTAAGCAAGCACGAGTCAAAGCAACAATTTCAGCTACCTGAGCGGAGTGTACTCCTTCCAGGCAAGCGGCTTCTATTACTCTCGTAATTGTGCAAACTGCATAAGCTGCTCTCAGCTGACCGATATTGTCTCTTACACATGAACCATCAACAAAGAAAATTTCATCTGGGTCAGTCAATGGTTCATCCACAATATCGGGTCTCGGTTTGGTGCATAGTTCAGTCACATCAAGGCAATCATGGTCTGTACAAACTTCATCATCTATCGCATTTGGAAGTGGCATCAAAGTTGCAGGATTCAAGACGGAGCATCTTTTTAGGGTCACATTCTCGGCAGCCAGTATGACTTGCTCGTAGCGTGTGAGCCTGCTATTTGTCAGATGCTGAGTCTTAGTCCTGGTCATTAACAATTCTACAGAATGCGGTACGTATACCTCTAACTGATGACCCATGACTACGCTTTCAGAACGTTCAATGCTGACACCCGTTGCAGCTACGGATTTTAGACATCCGGGCAACGCTGCGGCTACTGGATCTAATGTAGCCGAGAAATACGCCACTGGTCTACGCGCATCTCCGTGGATCTGAGCTAAAACTGCTAAAGTGCATCCCTCTCTTTCGCAGCAGTAAAGCAAAAACGGTTTTGTGTAATCAGGCATTCCTAAGGCCGGGGCACGACATAAGTCCTCCCTCAGCTGCAAAAATGCCATCAAACAATCTTTGTCCCATGGTACCGGATCACTTACTCCTTTATGCGTCAGTTGTAATAAAGGTTTTGCCTTCAGTGAAAAGTTGGCTATCCACTGTCGACAGTAACCAACCATGCCTAGAAACATCCTGACTTCTCTTTGTGTTGTAGGCGCGTTCATTTTCATGATCGCCTCTATTCTGTCTGGAGACACCTTCCGCTTTCCCTTTTCAATCCTATGGCCCAAGTATTGCACCTCAGTCATGCAATATTGCAATTTGCTTGGAGACACCTTGTGTCCGTTCTCGGCCAAGTGATTTAACAAGGTTATGGTGTCTTCTCTGCAAGCTTCCTCAGTTTCTGACGCAACTAGGAGGTCGTCTATGTACTGGACTAGAACCGAATTCTTAGGCAGTACTAGACTTTCAAGATTTCTTTTTAATAGCTGGTTAAAGATCGATGGGCTTTCTGTATACCCCTGAGGGATACGACACCATGTTAAGACGCGATCTTCCAGCTTAAAAGCGAAAAGATACTGGCTCTCTTCATCTAAAGGTATCGAAAAGAAAGCCTGGCACAAATCTATCACTGTAAACCATTCAGCTTGGAACGGTATCTGAAATAATATCACTGATGGATTCGGTACCACTGGACAACATGAGACAACTATATTATTAATCTTTCGAAGATCCTGCACTATTCTGTATTTTCCACTAGGCTTCTGCAAACCCATAATCGGGGAGTTACATGGACTACCCACGATTTCCTTCAGTATTCCCTGTTTAATCATAGATTCGATCACAGGCTTTATTCCTGCAATCGTCTCTGGAGTCAACTTGTATTGTGGAGTTCTTGGATACTCAGCATTGGGTCTTACCAAGATCTTTACTGGTTCCACTCCTTTAATCAGTCCTATTTCTTCTCCAGTAAAATCCCACACCTCAGCTGACACTTTCTCCCCCAAATCCTGTGGAAGTTCTTCCACTGTTAAGGTAGGATATAGTTCCACGCACTCTTGCGAGTTTACAATTTTAAAATCAGCATCCTCATCATTTGTCTGCACTTCTACTCCTTCAGGTGTACAATGTATTGTGCAATTCAGTTTACACAATAGATCTCTTCCTAGCAAACATACAGGGCTAGAATCACAGATCACAAACTGATGTTCGTCACTGTAATTCCCTATCTTTACTGACACTGGTTCGGTCAGAGGATTCGTCATCCTCTTGTTTGCGACTCCTACCACCTGAATCGTTTCTCCCGATATTGGCAGACCTGGGACTACCGCTGATCTCAACGTGGATCGAGTGGCCCCCGTATCCACCAAAAAGGTTGTAGGACATCCAGCTACTTCAGCCTCTACGTATGGTCCTCTCTGATCTACTTCCAGGGCTGCTCCTAGAGTACAGTCTTCCTCCCTATTCACACGTTGCCCTGTAAGAGGATCAACGTAGTAGCATTCTTCTCCTCCTACAAACAATGGCATTTGTCTATAGGTTTTCCCTCCGTTTGCAATGCGAGGCGGTTGAGGAAACGGGGCTCGAGGAGTCTGAGTCCCCCCTTTGATAAACTTTCCCTTCGGGACTGTGGCTCCCTTAACCACGTTATTCTGTACCTCTTCCTCCTCTTGTTCTAATTCCCCTGTCTCAACATTGTAAGGACACTCGCGTCTCCAATGTCCCACTTCGTTACACTGATGACACCTCGTTGTCTTTTTCAGTGTCGCGATATCCATTCTCGGTCTCGGTCTTTCTTCCTCATCTCTGCTCTGATTATTCTGTTTCTTTGCTTGCGTTCCTATTCCCTGTTGTCGCTGTCCACCCTTTCCAGCTGCTTGCATTTGTACCAGCATTAGTTTTTCCTTGAGTTTCTTTGCCTTTGAATCTATCTCATCGCTACAGTACCTTGCATATCTCAGAATTTCGTCTAAAGGTTTGTTCTGCCAACAAATCAGATGCTGTTGTATCATCAGGCTTATGTCTGGTCTCAATCCTAAAACAAACTTCGACACAAACTGTCCTATGTCCTTAGGATCCATTACGTCTAACCCACTATATTGTTTAAATGCTTTCAGTAGCCTCTCATAGAACTCGTGAACTGTCTCTTTGGGTTCTTGAGTTGTTCGATCTATCTTAACCCAGTCTATGTCTTGTACTGGCACCTTCTCTTTCAGCCATGTTATTACTCTTTCGTATTTCTCCATGACTCTGTCTGACGGACCATTTGTCCGGTTATCTCTCGGAGGCTCACACGTAGGCCATTCAATGCTAAGCTTGCATGCTGTCCACAAATCTCCGGGTACTACGATATCGAACAATGTGTTCAAATCGATCCATAACACCTTAGAGATCTTCACGAACCTCTCTACCTGCTTGTACCACTCAACGGGATTCTCTCTGAGCTTTGGGAAGGAATTGGTAAATGCCGCCAAATCCCCCCTACTCCAGGGTACGTGAACGTAGTTTCCGTTCGCGATTTCTCGCAAAGGGAAAGCTTCCATTCGCATTAGGTCTGTGTCCTGGGACTTCGCAATTGCACTTCTTCTGACAGATCCCCTCTTAGACCATTTTTCCTCCCATCTATCCAGATCTCTCCATATTCTGATACACATGACTAGTTCCCGTATGTGTACTCTTAATCCAATCGTTCTACGTTCATCCAGATCTAGGTCTGTGCAATTCAGCCTGTGATTGGGCTGTAAAGCTTTGGTTCGTGACATGTCTATCATATACTTTTCCGCTAATTCAGATAGTTTTTCATGAGCTGCCCTTGCTTTCCGAGTAACATCCTTTGATAAAAACAATATTTCATCTGGTGCGTACAACTCTAATCTTTCTATTGCCACTGTGCCATCAATTATTTCATCTAAGTCTGATTTTAAGCTCATTACATCAATCCGTCTTGCTTTTATTTCAGCTCTCAATATGTCAGTCCTAGGTGGTTCGCTCATACCTCTCTCACCTCCACTGTGCGCCCTACGCCTAAACACAGGTGAGTTATGAGGAGTTTTCTTTCCATCCCTTTGTTCCCATCTCTCTAGATCCCAAGCCTTTCCATCTTCCCGCGGGGTGTGGTGGAACATTGCTCCATCCCCCATCCCTACATTCCGTCTTTTCGGCTCGGTTTCTCCAGATATGAGATAGGATCCACCGTTCTGTTCTAAATCACTGTAACTCGCTTGCTGTCTGGTGTCGCTCAATAAACGATAAGGTCCTTCATGGCTCCCCATGCTCCCGCGATCTCGATCCTGATCACCAGAAGTATGGCGAGACGTTTCGCGACTCCCTATATTCTCGTGACTTCGCTCATGATCACCGGATGCATGGCGAGACCCTTCACGACTCTCCATGTTCCCGTGATTCCAATGTTGCACTGTTTCACCCGGGGTATGGTGAGTGCATCTGAAAGTATTTTGGTACTCCTGCGTCCTTCGTTCTCCTTCACTAAAGGTGACGCGAGGCACTTCGCCACACCCTGTACTCCTGTCGTCGCACATTTGCCTATTGCCGCTAATAGTAGGGCAATTATTTCCTCTGCTTTCCTGACTCCCTCTCTCCCACTCCGGGCTGCTTTCGCCAGCTCCACAATGAGAGAGGATCCGGTTATCCTGATCTCTCCACTCTGCTCCTGTTTCTAAACTTTTATTCCGAGCCTCTTCGGCCGTATCCCATTCTTTCAGGTATTCCCTTAATTCTTTATGGGATTTCGGTTTTGGTCCTCTTAAGTCCATTGGCCCTCTTTGGCCCCCCTGTTTTACCCAAGGACCTGTTGCTGCATCTAATGGAGTACTCCGACTCATTGGTGCTAATCTCTGTCTCTGAGGATTCATCATGGTATTCCTATTCTCCATCTCTGCTCTTTCCCTGTCCCATCGTGCCTGTTCCTCCTGCTGGACCCCTTCTGGGTTGTAGATTGACACAATAGGGCCTATGGTAACCGGTACTTGTAGAGCATCTGGCATTTGGTACGATCTTGCATATTGCGTTTCTGGCATTTTCTGGACCACGAATCTTCCCACTACTCTCTGTTCGGAACTAGATTGAGGTATTTCCTCCTCTTTCCTGGCATCCCACTCTGTTACTGGGATCGATTTATATTCCCCCCATCTAGCTCCGTCCTCTTGTGGTAATATAGGACTTGCGGCCCCTCCGCTGTACGGAGGTGGTCTATCCGTTAATAGCCTCTCTATCAGGTCCTCTTCTGTCTCGCTTTCCTCATCTTCTTCTAGAGGTTTCTTTTCTCCCGTAACTTCTAGCATCGGGTATAGTTTATCTGCTTCTATTTTTTGTACCCTCCATTTTTTTGCTTCATCGTCCCATTTAGCATCCTGCACTGCTTTTACCGATCTTCTCACTCTTTCTTGACGCCTCTTTACGCTCTTTTCGTGTGCTGTTCTAAACCATACACTAAGTGCCTCGAACTTTGTTGGCCTCGGTAGAGGTCTTGTTGCAAGCATTACTGCTTTTAGTTCGTTCAACACATCTAACTTAAATGTTCCGAATCTCGGAAACGTCAATTCCTTATTCCCTTCAGTTAGCTTATTCCACTCGGAAATCCATAATATCGAGTGCAAGCCTACATTCACTTCCATATAATAAGCTGGTGTGCCTTCTGGTGGAGCTTCCTCTCCAGCATATAAGTTTCTTCTATTCCTCCTAAAGAGTGCTCTTAAACTCTTAAAACACTTCATTTTTGATACTTTACGATTTTCCTCTTACTCTTCCTTGTTTACGTCCCGAATGACAACCAACAACCAATCCCTACGCGGCTCTTGCTAATCGGCCTATCTCAGTGCGACTCTCCACTGACGTCTGACAAACTAACCAATCTCAGCACGGTTCTATGCTGACGTCACTCGTTCCCTCTTGCAGCAGTTCTCCTCGATCTTCAATTCGTCTCACGATTTCGCATGCGTTTTCATTCATACATTGAAAAATGACTACTTCCGTCCAAGCGATCACTTTTCTCTGACTGTACGGCCACAGTCTAACTGTAATTGTCACCTCAACTGACGAAACGTCTTTCCTCTTACGGTCGGACGATCGCCTCAACTGATAGGTTACTTACACACAGTAAACGTACGACCAGCGTCCGTTACTCATTCACTCACTCATACGCTCCCCCTATCATCGGTCTGTCGGGAAATCAATGGTACCTCATGACCCCCTTTCAATGGTAGACAAATTACTCTGGGTGTTCGATACACCCGAACCACTTAAGTCCTTCTCTGGAGCTTAAGATTTCATCCGGTTGCGCGCGCTCACAACCTTCCCTCAATCACACTACAGGCATTCAACTCCGCTTGACATTACAACACAGGAACAACAAAAAACACCGCAATCTTACAACGCATGACCCTTATACTCACTCTCGACCGACTCTGCTGCTTTTCTCTCGTCGCACCGTCAGCACCGTCTTCGGCTGCTATTCTTCTTCTGGTCGTCGATGACTAGGGACCTTGGGGTAAACTAAACCTGGCCTAGGTCGTCTTCCTCAAGAAGATAACCATCATTTCTCTGCTACCAACTGCGGGGAATGAGATTTTGATATCAATTTATGATCCAATTAATTACTTATCTCATTCATCTATTTTGGACCGCTAGTATCTGTCATTGAGTAAAAGACAACCTTCTCATAGGTTAGATAAACCCCATAAACTGACGCCACTCGGAAGAACCACTTACAACTGATAAAGTTTGAAAGTTTTATATAAAAGTCAAATTTAAATGCGAATTACAATTCTCTCGGAATCAAGGTATACAAAAGAATACAAAATCAATTCCAATATCATCAGTTTAAAGCTTCGATGTGAAGTGGTTCCTTGCGTCATCTATAGAAAGAGAAAAGTATCAAGTTAAATCTGTCCCTACTCTATGCTATGTGACATCCCTACTTCGCAAGTTCCTAGCCTAAAAAGGTGTCAGCAGTTTGACTTCCGAAGAAGATCAACTCTCTTAGCCTCTAAAGGTAACTTAAGTTTAAGAAGCAGTACCCTTGCTGCCTACCCATCCGCTCTCTAAGGGTCCTCGGCCTACTGCTCTCTTACGCTCTGAGCTAATTGCTATCTTATCCCCGGGGTGCTGTCCCTAAAATACACAATCTCAGTGTGGGTGGAACGCCCCTTGACGCCCACCACGGACTTTCCCCGATGATGTCAGCTTCGTCCATTGCTTCATCTCTTTCGCCGTCCGTTAAGTTGACCTTTCTTCTTTAGATGTCATCTTCATCTTCTTACTGGCGACTTCAACTGACACTTTCAAATCAAGAGTCATATGAACTTAAACAAGATTTTAACTTATAACTGAAATTCTTTGACCCTTCTAGGTCCTGTGAATGGTCATTCAAAAACAAGTCTCAAATTCCAAGCGCTTCTTATCACGTTCAGGCCATAAACCTCGTCCAGCGTTGTCACCTTAAATCTAACAAGTGCTAGACTTCTTGGCTCTCATGTTCACACCAAGGCTATTCACGACTCCTGTGAGCCCACTAAATTACATGCAGCGGACTACACTCCTGCGAACCCTTGGTCAGTCAGGTTAAAATCACAAATGACCTAAACCTTTCCAACATTCTTAAAAAAAGCCTTCTTCACAGTGTAACCTTTAACACACATTTATATATTCGTATTTAACAAATCCTTTACATAGAATATAAGTGAATGCATCATCATAGAATACAAACTACATAGGGTATAACTTTAAATTCTCATTCGCTATATCGTGTTATACATTCTACGCATTTCTTCACGTTACATTTCTCCATTTCTCCGTTCAAAGTTACACACGTACATGGATTCTACTTTGCACGTTCTATATTTCGTAAGCATTTCTACACCATCTATACATCAGCCCACTACGTATACGGGCCTTCTAAATCTAATACATGTTCTAAAGTGAATATAGTTACATTTCCTATATTTACGTTGATTACATCGGTTATCTATATGCTATAAGCGTCAACTTCACGTTACGATATACATTTCATTCCTACGTTATATGATGTGCTTGTAAATATGCCCTATACATAATTTTTATTCAAATTTGCTCTCTCTCACCAGCATGAAAGGAAGCCCCCCTTTTTCATCTCGAAATCAAGTATGCAGAAGCTTTTAGTAAAATATGTTGATGACTAATACTTTTGTTAAAAATTCCATGAGCATTTTCAGGTATGTTACAATCATGTTATAAGAACAGTATACAGCCGCTACAAATTCTGTATAAAAAGGGTGTAATATTAGTTTTTTTGCATTTCTTTTTAGTTACTTGTAAACCGTGTTTCAGAAACTAGTATTATTAGTTATAAAGTAGCCCCCTACAATGCAAGGTAAATGCATATTGTAAGCCTTGTTCCTCTGTACAGTAATCAAACATCTTTGTGACTTCCAACATTTTAATTGAGGACGATTGGAGGTACTTTACCCCATATAAAGTAAAGTACAAAGTACAAAGGAAATAAAACACTGACAGGCTGAAGCCTAAACATATGAATAGCGATGAACTGCTTTAAAAATGGAGCAGAACAACAACATCCGTTCAGGTTTCGCGATTGCTAAATATAAGCAGACTAGACCACTATAGCTTCTTCCGAAGTGGGAAAAATGGAAGATGTACATCTTTTATGGCTTTTGCGAAGCGTGCATTTTCAGAGAGCCATATTTGATGTGTATGCTTAAATTATGCATAGTGTTTGCCTCACTGTCAGCCCTATTTTTCTGCATCTTTCACTTCAGCACCCTGTTCCCTTTCAGTTCCTCCCCCTCACTCTCCCTCCCCTCCCTCACTACCACTGTCTTTTAAATCAAGTTCTTTCGATTTTTTAAAGAACTCCATACGTGTGGCATTGAATTTATTTAGGGAATTACTTCAACAGATATATTGGGGAACTATTTGTAAAGAGGTATCCGAAATCTAATTAATACTGTTTCATCTGCAGTCAAGACAGAGATGAAAAGAGGTCAAAGTACTGGCATGTGCGCAGCAAGCATTAGTCTCAAAGCGATTAATGCCAAATGCACATTTTTTTCAAAGCAGCAGCACATCTGGAGTGTAGTCTTATATCTGATAACTGTGGGGCATATTATCAAGGGGGTTTATCTCCGCTTTTTTGGCTTTAAAAGCCAAGAAAGTGGAGATAAAATGATCTCCCTATTACCTAGCTGTCGCTAACACCAGTTAGCGACAGCTAGTAGGAGATCGCGACCATCTTGGGCCCCGCTTTGCATGTCAGTGATATTTATCACTAATGACATGCAAAGTGGGCGTGCCAAGATGTTAGCGACTGAAAGCAGTCGCTAACATCGCTATCTCCTATTACCAACTTTTGGAGATATTCGTGCTAAGCGCAAATATCTCCAAAATCTAACACCTGCCCTGAGCAGTTCTTAGCCATGTTATCCAATGGGAGGTGGATAACATGGCTAAGAGCATTAGCTCGGTAATGCCTGAATATCGCTGACTTTTCAGCGATATTCATGCATTGCAGCCGATTTTTATCGCATTTGCGATAAACCTTGGTAATACCAAGGTTTATCTACGATAAAAATCGCCGCAGCTCAGCAGTAAATTTTTGTCTCTAACCAAGCAATAGCGATAATTATCGCTATTGCTTGGTAATATGCCCCTTTATTATATATTTATATCGAATAGAAATCCTGCCATCAGCAACTGCAAGGAAGAGTGTTATCCTCATTTCTAAAGAGCACTGGGCAACATGTACACAAGTTTTTAGCCAAGGCCGACTGTGATCGCAAACCGGATCTGGAAGGGGTCCGAGAGGAACCCCCCGCAGTTGACCTCAGCCGTTGGGCAATCATACAGCGGCCGTACTTTAGCAATGAATTGGTCTCCCAGGTCGAACCGTTTCATGGTGGCTAAAAGATATTCACACTGGATGCGTCAAACACAGTCAAGGCCGGCAGTGGGAGTACCTGCGGGAAGGTGACGTGGGGAGGGGGTAGTAATGTATGGATTACAGAGTTTTACAGGTAAGTAAGCATTTAAATAAATAAAACGAATTTCGTTGAGCGCTCTGCATCGCATTTGGGGATGCAGTGGACTCAACGAACTTCGTTTTATTTATTTAAATGTGTACTTACATGGGAAGCTCCGTAATCCATACATTACTACCCCCCACCCTGCTCCCCTAAGTCACCGCCCTGCAGGTACTCCCACTGCCGGCCACGGCTGGTCAAACCCCTTCTCGTCGTCTAAGGAGAGGGCCACCACGTCGACCAGTAGGTCCTTGGCAGCCCAGAGGGTATGGACCTGAGTGCAGAGATTATTCCTGAGGATTGGCCTGGTAGGAAGCCGACCTGCATGTGGTGAATCAGGCAGGGGATGACCTTGTAGGAGTGTGCCACCAGTATGCAGGTGAGGATTTTAATATCTGTTCAGGAGTGAGATGGGTCTGTAGCTCCTCGTTTCTGATCCCTCTTGATAAAAGTTCCCTGCCCTTATCCGGCAGAAGTGAGAGATCCACGCTGTCCATGAAGGTGGGTGCTTGTTCTGCCCTGTCTTTTAGAATGACATAAACTCATTGACGATATCCTGGGAGCGGGTGAGAACCTCACCACTCGCCGAGTTCATGCCAGGAATGGTCATGGCAGCCTCCCGTTGCCAGAGCTGTGCTGCCAGGGTAAGGGAGGCTACTGGCCCTCCAGTTCTGTTTGACGGATAGCCACCTGTTAGTTGGATATGGCAGCATCCCTTATGAGTTGGCCCCTTATGGTCCCCGTGGGAGTCCGCAGAGTTTCTGTTGTCCGACATATATGCGGAAATGTGGGCCTTAATGTTCAGGCGCCATGGTTTGTGGTTTGGAGAGGCCATGCTCATGTCGAGGGAGAGTAGGATCAGGGAGTAGCCAGAGAGTGCGACTTCCAGAATGTGAGGTTCACCGAAGAGGTCCACCATGGACTGGGAGATGAGAAAGTAATCCAACCTGGATTGAGTGCCATGGGTTGGTAACAGAAAAGTGTGTTCCTTGTCGACGGGCGCAGAG
Source organism: Lissotriton vulgaris (assembly GCF_964263255.1). NCBI lineage: Eukaryota > Metazoa > Chordata > Amphibia > Caudata > Salamandridae > Lissotriton > Lissotriton vulgaris. Next base: position 1,676,197,084 of record NC_141691.1, read on the forward strand.
ACACCAGTGGTGAATGAGACCGTGGTCTGAGGTCACATCTCCCAACGGCGCTCTGTTGCCTGGTTCCCCTTATCTAGGGGGCCAGCCCTGTCTAAAATTTCATCCCGGGCAAGGCTCCAGTCCCAACCGATGACATACTGCGAAGCTCCTATCTCCACTAGCAGGCGGTTCAGTTAAAGAAGGAAAGGGCTTTCGCCCCTGTTGAGGGATACACTGAGCCCAAACAAAGGGGTCTGTCTCCCAGCTGTAGCATGGCAAATTCCTATTTTCTCTCCTGGTTGGACCAGGTTTTACAACAGTAATGGCCAATAACTTCCACAAAATGATGCAGCAGTTCTCCCACATACTGCTGCCAAAATTGTACTCCTCACCTATTTCTGCAAGATGCTCCTAAAATGAGGTGGTACTTTCCTTTTTTTGTTCCCAAATATATGAGTTACAATTAATATCTATTCCGTTTCTAAATGGAAAAGGCAAACGTGAGGCAAAAGTTCATGCAGACCCTACACAGTTGATTTATTTTCCAAATGCCTATTTAGGTCTGTCCCTACGGTAAACATAATAATATTTAGCTCCAAGGTTCCATATATAGCCTATCCTGTACCTTTATCCCTGTTTATTTCTTCATTTAAACACTGTAAAATATACCGGACTGTGTATGAAAGATCTCACAGCGACTAATCTGTGCAAAGGAATGCTCGTTTTTCTGCTCATTCATATGGTTGCCTCTGTGGCGAGGTGTCAGAGCACAGTGACTTTATAGAATTTATGTGCTGAGTGAGTCAGTAATTTCACATATGTACACATTGACTACACAGACCATGCTAAGTGTTGCTGAACATGTTTGTTGGATTTGAACCTTTATACCTCAGTTTTAGCATAACTCTCATGTCAACATCAACAGGCTAAAATCACTGCGTATGAAAAAACTCTGCAAAGTGGAAAGACAATATTGCAAATAGGAGTGCAGAAAGTAGGCATAAAGCACCATCATGAAAGATGGAACACAGATTCACAAAGAAATGACAAGAAGTCTGTCTTTTTTGTGTGGTCAGCCCTGATTTTCCACTTTTTCCTGGATCCTATATTTTTGCTGGCTTTGGAACTCTGTACAATTTACCTCTGCTAATAAAGAGTAAAATGACTGTGCTCTCTTATTAAACATGGGTGAATTAGTTTCTTCCTAATTGCCACACTTAATTTGTATATAAGGCCATATTATATGGTGCAGAAAGCACATCCTAGACCTAGAAGTTAAATGCCAATAGTGGACTGCAGCACCTTTTGTGCCATCCACTACAGTTACTGGGCAAACCCGATATAAGTCCAACCCTGTGTAGCCTGACTGGTGCAGTTGAAACCCCCCATCATGGCCTGTCAAAATAACCATTTATGACAGGAGAAAACCTTTCTTTCAAATGTTGATAAGTCACTGCATGATATTTAAAAGTGATAGAAAGTAATGTTACCCTATTCCTACAGTGACAAGGTCCAAAAAAGCTATTTTTCTAGTGGCTTGCCTAGCCATCCTACCTGGAAAATCAGAGTACAGGACAGCATGCTTATACTCTGGCTCAGGAAAGGGACCTACTAGAAAATAACTAAACAACTAATTTGAATCCTTATTAAAAAACAATTCAATGGTCAAGTCCGATAACAATTAAGGAAAGGCAACTTTCAGAAAGTTACCTCTTACCTGCCCAAACTGCCAGTAGACTAATTAGCATTAGCTTCTGTCAGCTTTCAGCGCCTGTGCTCAGCACTGAATAGGTGTCAATTAGGTGTGAAATATCCCCCAGGAACAAACAACATGCAGACCTGAATGGGCATAGATGATTCCTCTAAGCTCACCAGAATATGAAGGGTGTGAACGGTGGGACTCTTTTTGACAGCACAGTGTAAAATCCGCCTTGACAGGTCTGTTGAGGACGCATGCAACACTCGGGACACACTTAAAAAGGGAGGGACCAGAATGCCAAGACAATTCTTGTGGATCCCCTGTCTGGTTGCTGAAGAATCCTTATTTTGTCCTATCAAACTTCTGCCTCTGGGCTTGTTGTGTGTACATGGCCCGCTCCAAACTGGATTTTAGAGATTCTAAAATTACCATGGTAAACTCCCATCATACGCCCTTAGCCGTCAGAGACCAAGTTTAATGTGATGGATGACTTTGGCCATCATTAAAATGCTCAGACACATGACATTTTGGGCCTGCTTGCAGTGGTGGCAAAAGAGGCTGTGGCTAAAGTGCGTAGGGTTACTTATGGAAACTGTTACTCCATTGGTTAGCGAGGGACCAGGTTTTACCCTACCCAATAGCTAATGCCTGAAATAAATGTGCATCCTCAGGCACTCTTCAGAACACTTTATGAACATGTGGAATATCAATAAAGGGCTGAAGCTGCAGTCTGTATCCTGAGAGGAGACCTGAAGGACTGGACCTGTTCCCTCTTGTAGCTGGAACACAGCAGTGGACTCCAAGTGGCCATTGGGTGACCTGACTTCCCATGTGGCTACAGGGAGACAAAAAAGCGAGAAGTCTTTCCTCCTGATCAGGGGCACCCGGGGGCACCTGGGCTTGCACTGGACCCTGCTGTTGGCCTCTGGATGACACCCTGTGAGTTTCTAAGTGCCACTGGGACTCTGCAAACGTGGCCTACATTGCCGTTGCCCGCTACAGCGGCGCAACTGAGGATTATACAAGGAGGCCCTGCTTTGGGGCTCTCTAAACAAATCAGCCCAAAACTTTGCGGCTGCCCTCTATCAAGCGGGGCAGCTGTAAATGAAGTAAAGGGGCCCTGGCACGATGGTTGCCTCGGGACCTCCACTGGGGTTCAGTGAACCACGAACTGCCCCGATCGTTACAGCTGCCTGCTACGGCGTGCAGCTGTGCAGAAGATTATGGCACGGTGCTCGGAAGACCTTCCCCTGGGGCTCTATAAATCAAACTTGCCCCCAAGTCCCACTTCGGGACTTCTCCATATCGAAATGCCCACAACACTGAAAGTGGCACTGGCCTTGATCGGGACGAACACGGGAGAGGCCCTCACTCACTGGGGTTGCGGGGCAGGGCTCCTCCCGTCTTCTCTCTGGACTCTGGACCAGCACTCTGCTCTTCCCCCTCGCTTGGGAGGCTTTGTTTGCTCTCTTCGCCCGGTCCCCCTTCCTGGGACCTGGACTTCAACGTGGAGCCTGCGAGGCTCCAGACGTGTCTCCTCGCGGCACCTCCGGTGTGCGGGATTTCTTCTCCCTGCTCGTCGGACGTGCTCTAAGCCCTCACCAAAGTCAGGCAAGGCTGCCTGATTTCAGGTTAGTAGGATCGGGCCGCGGCAGTGACTTTTCTTGGCCGGGTCAAATACGGGGTGGGCACCTGCTTGTAAAATAAAACATAACGCGGGGTGGGCACCTGTTTAAAAGGCAATATAATGGCGGGGTGGGCACCCGCTATAAAAATAACATCGTAAGCGGGGTGGGCACCCGCAATTCAAATATTCAATAAGTAGGTTGAGCTCCTGCTCGAAAATCACAGCAATGCGGGTGGGCACCCGCATCTAAAGCATCAAGGGGGAATACCGCCGAAGGGGATTCACTCTCAAAGGGCTGGAACTCGGCTCTGCACAGCCCACACTCCTTTTCTTAGGCAGATTAAAAGAAAACACACAAGGTGCTAGAAGAAAAATTCTGCCTCAAAAAGAAGAAGTTCAAGCAAAAGTTCCTCCAGGCCCAGGGGGCATAACTGGTCCCAGAGAGGACAGCGCACAGGGTCCTCCAGCAGGGAAGTAAGCCCACATGGCGGTTCCTCCTGGGTCCCAGCAGCAGCAAGCCCCCAGCAAGTCAGGAACAGCACCCAGCATAACACAACCTCATGGGGTCACAGCCCTTATACTCATACCACTTCCCTCCTTTGTCTGCAGTGTAGGGCATGGGGGAACCAGATGCAACTGGTTCTGGGGGGATTTGGAGCACTTTGTTTTCCAAGCTCCTCTTCCCCTTTGTCAGGTGGGGGCTAGGTGATCAGACACACCACAGGGGGCTGAGCCAGCATTGTACGACTGGGCACAGTCCTATTCTGAGGCAAGGGATTACTCCTCCCACTACTCCCAACGCAGATGTCCCATTCAGCCTAGTGCTGACTCACCCTGCCCCTCCTGGAGTCACACACACCTCCCAGCCGCTGTCACTCACAAGCCAGACATGCAATTCACATCAGACAGGCAGACACATAGTACACAGAAATGCCCACTTCTAAAAGTGGCATTTCTCAAATAGTGATAATAAATCTGCGCACACTATTGCGCAGCATTTATTAATACAATTCCATACATACTAAACTTGACCACGCTGCTACCACTGACACACTGATCAGGGAATCTCTAATGCATTCCTATGGGAGGGCAGGCCAATCTCACCAATGTCACACAGAGAGCGCACACACTTTACACTGGACAGCAGTGCTGAAGTGCCTAGAGGCCTAAAACTACCAACACCAGGTCACAGAAAAGGCTAAGAGAAGGCAACAAGTTTAGGGATGAACCTGCAAAAAGGGCCAAGTCCAACAGTGCCTATTCAAGAAGACCATTGTCTTATTATCAAAACAAATAAGCATGAGCTTAAAATCCGTTCCGCTCGCGGATTTTGCGAATTTTCGGTAAATTTGCGATCCGCAAACTCCCGCGAATTTACCGAGAATTCGCAAATCCGCGAGCGGCGGATCCGGGGGCAAAAGTTGAAGCCTGGCCTGATGTAACTATTTTACGATGGCGCCGGCAAGCTGCCAGCGCCATCCTAAAATAGTTACTAAGTTAGCTTCAACAGGAAGCTCTAATAGATAAAATAAAGCAGGTGCTCGATTTTATCTATTAGAGCTTCCTGTTGAAGCTAATTTAGTAACTATTTTAGGATGGCGCTGGCAGCTTGCCGGCGCCATCGTAAAATAGTTACAACAGGCCAGGCTGGTGTGCTTTTTTTCCCAAATGTACCGTGGAAAATCAGCTGTGATGCTGGATAGAGGCTTTTGCATCCTTGACTTTCATGAGCGCAATACCCGTGCTGTTCCTGTGACCAGGAGCTTTTTCTCTTCATCTGCTGAACTGATCTTTCTCTGACCTTTTATGCACACAAGAGGCATGTGAACTCGCATGGAAGCCCCGCACGTTTGGCCCCGCCCACACACTCGCGGTTTGCACCGTCTTCCCGCCATTCACCCACTATGATGGACAGCTCACTCAAGGGACCCCTGCGCCCTTCGGGGCGATTGCATAGTAACACACACATGGTCGCTCAAACTAGTTGATGCTCAAATTCAGTGACTCATTCATTAGCCCAAAAACAATCGTGAGCGTCGTCGAGGCTGGACAGGTGTGCCTTTTTTCCCAACTCTACCGTGGAAAATCAGCTGTGATGCTGTATAGAGGCCTTTGCATCCTTGACTTTCACGAGCACAATACCCGTGCTGTTCTTGTGACCAGGGGCATGTGCACTCACATAGAAGCCCCGCCCCAAATCCGCGGATCCGCAAATCCGCAAAATCCGCGGATTTTGCGGATCCACGATCCGCAAATCCGCAAAATCCGCGGATCGTGGATCCGCAAAATCCGCCCATGCTTAAAAACAAGTAATCAATCATGAATATGTTGTTAGACTCTGAAGGCTAGGACTTTCATGTATATCTGACACTGTCAATGTATTAGCCATGGTGAAAAACAAAAATTGAGGGGTAGAATTCTTAAATTAATCTCAGCCACTGGTAATTAATTTGGTATGCATTTAGGTCTAGCATTGTTTTGCTTGCTTTGTCACTATGTACAGGGCCAACCATATGCAAATCAGCCTGGGCCCTGCTCCAATAGTCTGGCTCAAAATCCCAATTCACACTCACCTGACCTGAAACACGAGCAACTCCAGATGCTTTTACCTTCTTGGGCCTCATCACCGATATCACCTTGAGTCTGATATGTGTATGCAAACCTCTTTCAATTTTGTTGATACAGCCTGAGTCTTATATATATGTTCTGCATTCACTACACCCAGTTTTCAGTCTAAGGCTGCACGCATTGTTTGGGGAATTTCTCTAGTACTCACAAGTCAAAGCTTAAGGGATCTAGTGATGTTCGTCTATGCCGACAGCACTCACCCAGAACATAGCTTATGACATGCTTGGAATGAGTCCATCTGGATGAATGGTGCATGCTGCAAAAGTGGCTAACATAGCAAAATCCTGACACAGGTTGTCCCTGAGAAGTACACCCTGTGTGCAACACACCTGCATTAATCCAGTTTGAATCAGAAAGCTGTAGCCCATGTTCAGTCTTACAGACTGGTACACTATGTTTAATATACATATGAGCTGAACATGATCCTTAGCTAAAGAATGCATGCTGTGTCTAGTGCATCTGAGGTCTGCTCACAGTGCAAGACTACCTATTGTGTGTAACATGCGCAAAACATAATCCACAGCAGAAGGATCACATTAAACACAGTCCACAGCCAATGGCTGTACAACTTATTTGCTGTATCTGAGCTCAATACACTGAAAAGCTGTAGGATACAGACTCCAATTTTGAATGCAGCTGAGTGCTACACGCAGGGCACTACAGGTCGGAATTATCTATGGCTTGCAACCATATTGTGATGCCATGCGTAGTTGATCTTACTGGTAGGCATGGTAGCATGCAATTTCCTAGGGCCCCATTATTAAGCGTCAAGCATGTTCCACAGTCAAGGTCTGAGGCTTTGTTAGTTGCTTATCAATTATTCTAGAAGGGACGAGTCTTCAATTTCTTTTTGATTTCAGGATGGTAAGATCATTTCTGAAGTTAATCAGCAGGTTATTCCACATCCTTGGTCAGCCATCATCCACAAAGAGATGATTGAGTGCACCACCACCAGCGACAACACAACCCACATGGAACATCTCAATATCAAGCTCCACATGAATGACAAGAAAACAACCAGAAGAACCCTTTCATATCGCCCCTAGCCTTAGATTCCAAGGACTATATCTTCCTCGGCTCCTTGAATTTCCACCTTGATTACCCCAACAACAACTACACTGCACACCTCCTTGACAGTATAAGCAGCCTCAGAGTGAACCAGATCATCCACAACCCTACATACATTGGACCCCATTTAAACTCCAGAAACTGTGTCAAATACAGCCACATCACAGAAACTCACATGCACCGATCACTCCATTGTTCACTTCAGCATCTCTAACCCCCACACCGACACCCCCAAGACATCCTGCACCCACCACGGGAGGTGGAACAAAATCCCAAAGACCCGCTAGATGGACACCCACAACACCTCCAACCCTGCTATCACCACAAGGCTCGAATTTGAAGTGTAGTACTTCCATGCCTGGATCCCCAACTGCGCTGACAGCAGCATCATGCCCATCAAGAGCAATATCCAGAGAAAAACCTCCAAAAAGACCTGCTGGTACACCCAAGAAATCAGAACAACAAAACAAGAACACAAACAGCTGGAGAGCAGATGGCGCACCTGCAAGGACACGTCCTACAGGGTAGCCTACAAGACCTTGAAACATCTACCACAGCCTGCTGAGGGTAACAGAGAAGACAGCCTTAGTAGCATTTAAGGAAACCAGCACCAACAACACCAATGAACTTTTCAACATTGTTAAGGGATTCTCCAAACCGGCTGCCAATGAAAACAACATCACACTCTGTGGTACTGAAAATTCTGGACTCTGCTATTCTGTGGTACCGAAGCTCTGCACTTGTGTCATAAATATCATCGTATCATGACGATTTTGGTACTAGCAGACCGGTAATGACTTAAATACTATACATAAGCATTTTCGTCACGATCGAGTGACGAAATCACCCTTAAATCGAAGTTTTCGTCTTGAACCCTCGGGTTTCATTTTGTGAGCGGCAGCCATTTTGTGATTGCCCTCACATAGCCAAATAACTAAGGCAGAATTCGACCTGAAGGACACGTACACCTTTGCTGACTCCTCTGTGACCTGGGCGAGCTGACTCCACTGCCTCAAGCCAAACCTGTTCGGGCAGTTCCTTTCCCAGTGGCCCAATGAGATTAGTATCAAGGCACAACATGTCATAAACCTTTCATCGCACACAAACTATGCCTAATCTTGCACACACCTGTCCCTGTTTCTTGCTTTATGACTTGCTTTACGAGGAGGAGGTGCCCGATTTTATTGGGGGTCTGTCGATATCTGGTGGAAGTACTGGACCTTGCCGGGTAATTAATTATGAGCTGGACGAACAGAAATGTGGGCTTGTCATCATGACTCTGCTTTTTCCTTTGTAGTAAAAATATTTGTATGGTCAACTGTAAAATAAGGAATGTTTGCCTGAAGCTTATTATTTTGTATAAAAAGAGAAGGCTGGCTTTGTAAATTCGAGCAGTCTCCTGAGAACATACATGCTGTTGTACTTCTAGGATACCTGTTACTGGTTGCAGCCAATAAATACGATCTTTGACTTCACCTAGAAGACTCTGTGTTTCTGTAGTCTGAAACAGGAAGGACTCGAGGTCTTTGGGTGTTCTCCCTGGCACCATTGGGTTCCGAAAAACCCAATACCTCAGTTGGCGCCCAAAGTGGGGCGGTATCAGCGGTACCGGTCCAAGCCAGAGGTTCGTGAGGAGCTTCGTATGAAAATTCTGGAGGACGGCCAACCACTTCAGCGACCCCTGTATGTCGACGTGGTCCGAAGGTCTTTGCTGCGAGGTTCCCCGCGTCCCGACCGCTATGAAGGACTGCTGCCCTGACTATCGCCCTGTTTTGGACCCTTGATGATTGGTAGAGCGAAACGATAGACGAGTCTTCTGGTGACGTCATCGATCATCGATACTTCAGTTAAGTATAAGTGGAGCGTCTCCCAGTCCTTAGTTTGGTTCTTAGTTTGGTATCCCTTTGGGATCGCTTTGATTTGGAACTTGCAAGTGCCAAAGCCGAAGGACTCGTGTATTCACGAGACGATCGTATTCGATAATCCTTTGAAGTTTGAAGGTAGACTAGAGAGCGAAGATGCCTGGTCTTAGCAGACTTGGAAATTTGTTTTGTCTTGGTTGTAGTAGGGATTCCCGGTTGGAGGACTCGTGTCCGGTTCCTCCGATTGGAACTCCGACCTATGAATTATATGTGGAGCATGGAGTAGGCCCTATTACATATAACGAAGTATGGATCCAATACACCAGAAAGGATGGTGTTTTAAAATGGCCCCAATATGGTAGCTTTGACACAGAAATTTTGGATAATCTAGAGGTTAAACTTTTTAAGAAGAAAGCCTGGCCGGCAATGTTTGACTCTTTCCGCCTATGGCGCAAGGAAGCCAAACAGAGTGAAATGAAATTAGCGAAGAAAAATAAACGAGAACGAGGTATGTCAATGGTACAAGCTGCTGTTGCATTTAAGGATAATGAAGAAGAACAGGCAAGTTAGCAGTTGCACAGGCAACGTAAAATGGCGATTGATAAATGTTATCCAGTTTTGCCGCCTCTTCAGCAAGATGCAGCAAAAGATCTTGAAAAAGATCCGTTAATGTCACATCTCTTGAGTTCACCACCCCCTTATGCACAAAACGCTACGGCACCTCCGCCACCAGTTGTGGCCGTACAACCTCCGATTATTGTGCCACCTGTGATTCCTCCACAACCAGCTCCTCTTCCGTTGGTTGCTGTTCCTTTGGCGCAGCCTCCTCACGGGCCGTCAACTTTGCCTTTGCCTGCTACTTCTACGTCTGTTCTTAATGCTCCTCCTGCTCCGACTCTGGATTCTTCTCCGTCTTGCCTTATCCTTTCTTCTTCTCCTTCTACCCGACAGCGAATGACTGCTGCCTTTTCTGGTTTCTTTTCTCCTTGGTTGGGACAACTGGGTATGTCCCCAGCTACAGAGCGCAGACAGTCACGTAGTCAGTTGCCTGACTCTAGAGAGAAAGAGATATTGGATCGTTTGGCACATAAATGGGTTACAGACCCGATACGATATGATTTGGAATCTATTATGGATGTCTTCCATCAGTGGGAAGCATCGAAGCAGAGATACGTCTTTGAGAAAATGTGTGTTTTCCTTTGCGAGGAATTGGAGGAAGATAATTCGGAACGCAATATGTCTGAGTTATATCGTGTGCGGTTCGAGTTTGCAAAGGGCACGATTGTGGGTTCTGATGTTAAGAAAGCAGTTGCGACATTATTATCGTTTAGGAGTGAGGGTATTTCTCAAACTTTGTTTGAGTCTGATTTTTCTGTTGAGAAAAAGGCAAGACAATATCCAATGAGAGAAGTTCCCCCTGTGTGGAAAGAGGAAGTGGCTGCTGGTCCAGGTAATAATCCTCCACTTGTACCGGCTCATTTCCTGCGCGTCTGGGTGCATGTCCCATGGAAGCGCACTGAAGTTTTAGCTATCAAGCAGTCTTTACCTGATCCACGCAAGAATCCAGCAGGGTACTATAAAGAACTGACTCAGACTGTGGGTTCGTGTATTATGAATTTGGCGGACATTGACATGTTGTTTGGAAAAGTTGTTCCACAACCTATTTGGAGTAAGATTCGTCATACAGATCATGTGGTTGACTTGGGTGATACATGGGTTAATCTTAGAGACGCCGACAATAGACAAGTAGGAGGTGCTAAGCCTGAGGATCTGATTACTGAACTCCCTGATAAGATTATTACGTATATGAAGACTCTAATGCCCGAATTGCGTGTTAATTGGGACAAGTTGTCTGCATGCAAACAGAAGAAAGATGAGACTGTGTCTGACTTTTTCACGAGGTTCGAGGAGACTTTTGTAGATCATAGTGGTCAGGATATGTCTACGGAGGGTGGTCAGAGATTGTTTGTTGACAAATTTGTACATAATTTGCTTCCTGAATTATGTAATAAGTTGAAGGATTCTGAGAGTGCTTGGGCTGTTTCCACGTCAGCACAGATTTTAGCTACGGCCCAGTACTATGAAAATAGGCGTAAAGATGAGTTGGAGAAAGCGGATAAAAAGACTAAGGAATTGAAAACTAAAGTCCTTCTACAGCAAGCTTATCCACCTCGTACTACTAGTCAGCGTGACTATCGGTAACCTCAACAATATTCGAGGAACTCGCAAAGAAACGAGTCTTCTCAGCAACGTTTACCGTATGGACCCAATCAGTGTGCGTATGTTAAGGAAGAGGGTCATTTCAAGAATAGTTGTCTGGTTTTGTTACAGCGTACGAATGGTGCTTCTGTTGCAAGAGGTCGAGGTGTTCAACAAGCTCCTAGAGGTAGGGGACGTGGAAATTTCTCCCAGAACGCTCGTTCTTTCCCGCCTCAGAATTCCATGAATAGTTTCGACCAGCAGAATAACGCGTTTGCTAGGACGGCTCAGTACTATGCTGATGACTATTATGCAGAAAATGAGAATATGGAAGGTGATGATTGCTACGAAAGCCATGGACAAAGAGAGGGAGTTGTTTCAGTTCCAGTAGATCAGAGTGGACCTTATGTTGAGGTGATTACATCAGGTGTGTCAGAGCCTTTTCTGTTGGATACTGGTGCTACAAAGAGTTCAATTATGCACTCAAAACTCCCTGGCGCACCTTTGTCTGGCGAAATGAACGTTTCAGTAGGTTTTTCTTGCGCCCCGGTTAGGAACCCGATTTCTAGTCCTATGTCTCTTTCTGTTGGACCTTGTGAATTTGAAGCACCCCTTAATCTTACAACAGGTTGTGGTGAAAATTTGTTGGGATTGGATCTGTTGAAAAGACTATATGCGACTTTGTACTGTTCTCCTTCGGGAGTACAACTTACACTGGGTAAGAAAGTGGTTTCTCCAATGTATTTGTCGAAGGATAAACTTCCGACAGAATTGTCTTCTCTTCCGGATATTCTTTGGGCTACTGGACCTAATGATGTGGGTCTCTTAAAAATAGCGCCATATGTTGTAACATTGAAAGCCAATGTTAGAATGCCATGCATTCCCCAATACAAGATCTCTAGCGAAGGTGAAAAGGCGTTGTTAGTGATCATTTATGATCTGATTGAGAAAGATGTAATTGAAGAGACAAGAGGCAATGTTTGTAATAGTCCTGTTCTGCCGGTTTTGAAGCGTACTGATCCTTCCCAGCCACCTGTTTACAGATTTGTGATTGATCTTAGGGAGGTCAATAAAATAGTTGTGCCACAGTTTCCCGTTGTCCCCGATATTACTGCCCTATTGACTATGATTCCAGCTTCAGCCACTTGATTCTCAGTGATTGACTTGAAGAATGCTTTCTTCAGCATCCCGATTGCCGAGGAGAGCAGGGATATTTTTGGCTTCAGTTTAGGAGGACGAAGTTTCCGCTTCAAACGCGCTCCTCAGGGCTACTGTGAAAGTCCATCAATATACAGTCAGGCTTTAAACCCACAGCTTGACACGATTGTTTTACCTGACGGCGCCACCCTTATTCAATACGTCGATGATTTGCTAATAGCTGCAGATACTGAGGATATTTGTAAAGAAGCCACATTGTCGTTGTTACGTCATTTGTGTGATCTGCGCCACAAAGTCTCTCTTTCAAAATTGCAATATTGTCGACAAGAAGTAACCTACTTAGGTCACCTCTTATCGAAGGAGGGAAGGAAACTGACCCCAGAAAGAATTCAGGCAATTGCAAAATTGAGTGTCCCAAGGACCCAGAGAGAAGTGCGTGCTTTCCTGGGCATTACATCATATTGCAGACAATGGATACCGAATTTTTCCTTACTGGCCAAACCTTTGGTGGTATTAACTTGTAAAGATACACCAAATCCCATTCCGTGGTCTGAAGAGTGTCAGAAAAGTTTTTCCGAATTGCGTGATGCATTGTGTTCGGCTCCTGTGTGGGTACCCCCGACTACAGTAAGCCTTTCGCATTGTATGTCCATGAGAAAGAAGGTTGCGCATTGTCAGTTCTGACACAGTCTTTTGGGGATAAACAGCGTCCATGCGCGTATTTTTCGGCGACTTTAGATCCGGTAGCTAAGGCGTTGCCAAGTTGTTTGAGAGCCACTGCGGCAGCAGCTATTTCTATTCGACAGTCTGCTGGGTTAGTAATGAATAAAATGTTAATTGTGATGGTCCCGCATGCAGTGGACATTCTGTTAAACCGAACAAAGACACAGCACTTAACTAGTGCTCGATTGTCAGGGTATGATCTGACACTGTTGGCAAGTCATGTGCACATAAAGAGGTGCAATACACTAAACCCAGCCACATTGTTGCCGATTTTAGCTGAGACAGATGATGATAGTGTAGATCAGCATGACTGTTTTCTGAGAACAGAGGAAGAGACGAAAGGGAGGATAGATCTTAGAGACACTCCTCTTCCAGAATGTGATGGTACTTTGTGGGTTGATGGTTCATGTTTCAAGTTGCCGAATGGTGATACGACTGCAGCATATGCTGTTACGACTTTGCATACGATTGTTGAAGCTGCACGTATCCCACACAATTCAGCGCAAGCAGCAGAGTTGATTGCACTTACAAGAGCGAAACGAGTGAATGTGTACACGGACAGCCAGTATGCATTTGGTGTGGCTCAGAGTTTTGGACGATTGTGGAAAGAACGAGGGTTCCTGACTTCGCATGGTGCTAAGATTCAGCATGGTCAGTTGGTGAATGAGCTTCTCGAGTCACTGACCTTGCCGTTACAGGTTGCAATTGTGAAATGCAGTGCCCACAAAAAGATTACGGATGATGTTGGTCGTGGAAATGCGTTTGCGGATGAAGTTGCGAAAGAAATTGCTAGGAATGTAATGAGTCAAATGTATGTTGCAGGCCCTGCGAGATGGATTGGTGATGTTGGTATGTGCGAAGATACGATTGAGAGCGTGAAGTCCATTCAAGCTGAAGCCCCAGAGAAAGAGTTGAATGAATGGAGAGAAAGTAAGGGTGAACTGGATGCGAATGGTTGTTGGGTTGAATTGTCAGAATATCAGCGATGGTTGTTACCCGATGCGTATGTGCTTGCAGTGGTGACAATGGCTCATGGAATGACTCATATCAGTGTAAAAGGGATCTGTAAGTTGTTGGCTCCAGTATGGCAAAATGCTGGAATCCCTAAGTGTGCAGAGAATGTGGTCAAGAATTGTATGGTGTGCCTGAAATACAATCCTGGTAGGTCATTTTGCGCCTCCAACGTATCCGTTCGAGGTTTTGCAGCTAGATTTCATCCACATGGAAAGGTGTAACAATTTGAAATACGTACCCGTTGTTGTTTGTGCCTTTTCAAGATGGGTCGAAGCATACCCCCTAAAGGACAACACTGCTTTGTCCGCAGCCAAAGCCCTTTTTTTCCCCAGATTTGGAATGCCTAGAATGGTTTGGAGTGATAATGGGAGTGAATTTGTGGGTCGAGTGATGAAGAAAGTGTGTGAGGGGCTAGGCATTCAGCAAAAGTTTCACGCTGCAAATCACCCCCAATCAGCTGGACTAGTAGAGTGCTATAATGGCACGTTAAAACTGAAATTGGCCAAGATTCAAGCTAGCACAGGTCTTAAATGGCCTGACGCCCTGCCCTTGGCACTCCTATCAACAAGAATGACTGTTCACTCAAAAGTGGGACTTAGTCCTTATGAAATTGTGTTCGGCCGCCCGGCCAACATATGGGGAGTGCCAAGGCCCACCAGGTTTAGCGAAATAGAACACCCTGTGCTGCTTGATTATTTGTATGAATTGACGGCTAAATTGCGTGTTTTACACCAACAGGTCCACAACATTCTACCTCAGGCTTCTGAAGCTCCAGGGCATCCTATCGATCCTGGATCTTACGTGCTGGTTAATAATTTCCAGCGAACAAAGAATGACCAGCCTCGGTGGACCGGCCCTCATCTAGTTCTTCTCTCGACAAGATCGGCCATTCGAGTTGAAGGAAAGAAACATTGGGTCCACGGCAATCATTGTAAGAGGGTCCCACTGCCTCTTCCGTACGACCGGTGGGTCCAGAAGGGGATCGCTGACTCTGAAACCGAGACCGTGCCTCGTTTCCTACCTTTTAGCAATGCACGTTTAAAAGGAACAACTTCTGAACAGGAAAGCGACAACATTTTGCAATAAGCTGTGCCTCCGTCAATTCAATTGAACACTACAGAGCCTGAACTCCTTTTCCAAGACCAGACAGCACCTGGCAGAAACCGTTACAATTTGAGGCCAAGAACTATGACTATGGACAAATAAAATATTTCTTTTTACTTTTTATTGTGCAGCTCCCTCATCCAAGAAACTTGCTCATTTTTGTTTTTCGAACCGCCATCCGGTTCTGCTGCTAGGCTCGCGGTTGCCCAAGTCTTTGGAGTGCAGCTGAAGACGGTTAGGTTGACAGTTCTGGTTGGTCTAAGGGAGTTGCCCTGGACTGACAGAAGCACTCTTCAGCAGAAACACCCTACCACCGCGGGCAGCAAATTAGAGAGGATGGAGTTTTCTGAGATGGAGAGACCTGCCAAACGAATGAACTTTAAAGATAAAATGTGTATATTAATGTCAAAGAAGAGATCGTTGATATGTTGTATTTTTGTGTTGCTTGGTATCATGATATTTTTAATAGGATATGTTTTATACACTTTTCAAGTTTCATACGCACCCACTACACAGCCCATACCTCCTCCTACTGTTTACTCTCACTCTTTTTACCCCCTGCCTGAACATGAGTCCTCAAGAAGATTAGAGTTTATTAATAACTCTTTCATTCGGCTTTTACACCAACACCAATTAGTAGTAAACACAACTAACTGCTGGGTGTGTGGTCTTATGCCGCACACAACAGACAAGGGTATCCCATACCTGGTCTTACACTTTAGCTACATTGGTTCATTATGGGCATTCCAAACAATGTTCATATTTGCTATTGAACCATATTCTCCACATTCCACGAAAAGTAACTCAAGCAACAAAGCACTAGTAGTAGGAATTGCAAATATGAGCAGAACAATTGACTCGTATAGATCGATTCCTAAAGATGAGTTGCAAGCCTATGTAAAATGGAATATGACAAAATATGGAGTTGCTTTAAGTGAGAACCAGCGAGCAAAGAGATCCTCCTCTATTTGCATTGTACCCCATCAGGGTCACCTATGTCTGCAAGGTAATGGCAAAAATCCCAGAGCTCAGTTGGGGAAGAGCGTCTGCCCGGAAACTTATGTGTTTACATCTCGAAATTCCTCTTCGTTCTTAGCAGCTAAGGGTACTTATTTCATCTGCCATGATAGAGCCTACACATGGTTGCCCCCTGACTTCTCGGGCACATGTTTTGTCTCGTTCCTGTTGCCTCCCACCTACATGGCCGCGGCAGATTACCATAGGACAAGGATAGTTAGAGGTGTCATCAGTAAAGAAGACACTGCAGGACAAGAATTCGGAGATTTTGCAAAGGGTTTTCTGCCGTTTTGGGGGCCGATGGTGAACAACAGGAACATAAGGCAATTGGCAAGGGTGGTTGAATCCACCATAGTTGAAACTGCCGGTGCCCTTAGTAATTTGACTGCTGAGCTCCAGTCGGATCGCCTTATGACTCTCCAAAACAGGGTCGCGTTAGATGTCATACTTGCAGACCGAGATGGGGTATGTAAAGTGATCCAATCAAGTTGCTGCGTTTTTATCCCCGATAACGCTCCGACAGTATACCAGGCCATCTCCAAACTGCATAAGATCTCTGAATCCATTCACGTGGATGAAGGAGGCTGGTCCTTGATGGGGTGGTTCTGGGAACTGATATCTGCCTGGGGATGGAAGATTCTGATAGTCGTTGGGATGATCCTAGCTATCCTTTTCTTTTTCTGTCTGTGTGTGCAGTGTGCTCCTGCAATATGTGGCCTCTGTGCTACATCATGTGTAAGGAAACCTGTGTCAAGAGATGAACTAAGTAATAGGATGATGCTACAGCAACATCTCAATGACTTTAGGAATACAGACCTGGACTCAGATTAGCATGAGTATAGGTTATTGCCTATGGAAGGGCAAAAGGAGGGTCTGTGGTACTGAAAATTCTGGACTCTGCTATTCTGTGGTACCGAAGCTCTGCGCTCGTGTCATAAATATCATTGTATCATGACGATTTTGGTACTAGCAGACCGGTAATGACTTAAATACTATACATAAGTATTTTCGTCACGATCGAGTGACGAAATCACCCTTAAATCGAAGTTTTCGTCTTGAACCCTCGGGTTCCATTTTGTGAGCGGCAGCCATTTTGTGATTGCCCTCACATAGCCAAATAACTAAGGCAGAATTCGACCTGAAGGATACGTACACCTTTGCTGACTCCTCTGTGACCTGGGCGAGCTGACTCCACTGCCTCAAGCCAAACCTGTTCGGGCAGTTCTTTCCCAGTGGCCGAATGAGATTAGTATCAAGGCACAACATGTCATAAACCTTTAATCGCACACAAACTATGCCTAATCTTGCACACACCTGTCCCTGTTTCTTGCTTTATGACTTGCTATACGAGGAGGAGGTGCCCGATTTTATTGGGGGTCTGTCGATATCTGATAGAAGTACTGGACCTTGCCGGGTAATTAATTATGAGCTGGACGAACAGAAATGTGGGCTTGTCATCATGACTCTGCTTTTTCCTTTGTAGTAAAAATATTTGTATGGTCAACTGTAAAATAGGGAATGTTTGCCTGAAGCTTATTATTTTGTATAAAAAGTGAAGGCTGGCTTTGTAAATTCGAGCAGTCTCCTGAGAACATACATGCTGTTGTACTTCTAGGATACCTGTTACTGGTTGCAGCCAATAAATACGATCTTTGACTTCACCTAGAAGACTCTGTGTTTCTGTAGTCTGAAACAGGAAGGACTCGAGGTCTTTGGGTGGTCTCCCTGGCACCATTGGGTTCCGAAAAACGCAATACCTCAGTCCTCACAAGAGCTGCGCAACAAACTCACCGAATTCTTCCATGACAAGATTGCAACTATATACAGACACTTTGAACCACAACCCACACCTCCAAACTTCCTCAACAGATACCCTACCACCGCAACTTGCACGGGCTACAGGCTGACCACCTGAAGCCTTCTCTCCACTCAGGACACCACCTCCACCATGAAATCCATCCACTCAGGAACTCCCACAGACCCTTCACACACCACATCTTCAACCTGGGAAACCAAAGGATCAGCCAGGAACTCATTACCCTGCTCAACACCTCTATCACCACCACAACTTTTCACGATACATGGAAAAACGCCAAAGTCAGACTACTACTCAAAACACACTTCACTGACCCCAGCGAACTCAAAACCAAAGCCAATCTCCATGCTCCCCATTCCCAGTGAAAGGACTGGAAAAGATCATCAACAAGCAACGCATGACACACTGGAGCAGAACAAGCTACTCAACGCATCCCAATCAGGCTTCCACAGCAATCAGAGCACTGAAATTGCCCTGATTGTCACGATCGAGTGACAAAATCACCCTTAAATCGAAGTTTTCGTCTTGAACCCTCGGGTTCCCTTTTGTGAGCGGCAGCCATTTTGTGATTGCCCTCACATAGCCAAATAACTAAGGCAGAATTCGACCTGAAGGACACGTACACCTTTGCTGACTCCTCTGTGACCTGGGCGAGCTGACTCCACTGCCTCAAGCCAAACCTGTTCGGGCAGTTCCTTTCCCAGTGGCCGAATGAGATTAGTATCAAGGCACAACATGTCATAAACCTTTCATCGCACACAAACTATGCCTAATCTTGCACACACCTGTCCCTGTTTCTTGCTTTATGACTTGCTTTACGAGGAGGAGGGGCCCGATTTTATTGGGGGTCTGTCGATATCTGATGGAAGTACTGGATCTTGCCGGGTAATTAATTATGAGCTGGACGAACAGAAATGTGGGCTTGTCATCATGACTCTGCTTTTTCCTTTGTAGTAAAAATATTTGTATAGTCAACTGTAAAATAAGAAATGTTTGCCTGAAGCTTATTATTTTGTATAAAAAGAGAAGGCTGGCTTTGTAAATTCGAGCAGTCTCCTGAGAACATACATGCTGTTGTACTTCTAGGATACCTGTTTCTGGTTGTAGCCAATAAATACAATCTTTGACTTCACCTAGAAGACTCTGTGTTTCTGTAGTCTGAAACAGGAAGGACTCGAGGTCTTTGGGTGTTCTCCCTGGCACCATTGGGTTCCGAAAAACCAAATACCTCAGTCCTCACAAGAGCTGCGCAACAAACTCACCGAATTCTTCCATGACAAGATTGCAACTATATACAGACACTTTGAACCACAACCCACACCTCCAAACTTCCTCAACAGATACCCTACCACCGCAACTTGCACGGGCTACAGGCTGACCACCTGAAGCCTTCTCTCCACTCAGGACACCACCTCCACCATGAAATCCATCCACTCAGGAACTCCCACAGACCCTTCACACACCACATCTTCAACCTGGGAAACCAAAGGATCAGCCAGGAACTCATTACCCTGCTCAACACCTCTATCACCACCACAACTTTTCCCGATACATGGAAAAACGCCAAAGTCAGACTACTACTCAAAACACACTTCACTGACCCCAGCGAACTCAAAACCAAAGCCAATCTCCATGCTCCCCATTCCCAGTGAAAGTACTGGAAAAGATCATCAACAAGCAATGCATGACACACTGGAGCAGAACAAACTACTCAATGCATCCCAATCAGGCTTCCACAGCAATCAGAGCACTGAAATTGCCCTGATTGCACGTGAGTCCCTTGCACACTTGTGGCAGGGTATGCTCAGACGTGAGTCCCTTGCTCACTTTGCCACTGGATTCAAGCAAGCGGGGCTGAAGACGGCTGGAATGCCAGAAACCGGTCCTCGGAAGCTTGTTTCCGGTCCAGGGAAGACATGGCTTTGCAGTTCGGGCTGGACTGTTCCCATGAGGCACAGGGTCAGACTGATTTGCATATAGCCATGTCTGAACTGGGGTGGCAGAGTGGGCTAAAGAACGGTGATGGATTAAACCCAGTTCTTTTGACTGGTGTGAGTGTTTGATTGATTCATATGCTCTGTCCATCACCAACCCCTTTTGTACCGCTTTTGGCCGCCATAAGTGTGGCAGGGTATGCTCAGACGTGAGTCCCTTGCTCACTTTGCCATTGGATTCAAGCAAGCTGGGCTGAAGACGGCTGGAATTGAATAAACCGGTCCTCGGAAGCTTGTTTCCGGTCAAGGGAAGACATGGCTTGGCAGTTTGGGCTGGACTGTTCCCGTGAGGCACAGGGTCAGACTGATTTGCATATAGCCATGTCTGAACTGAGGTGGTAGAGTGGGCTAAAGAACGGTGATGGATTAAACCCAGATCTTTTGACTGGCTGTGATTGTTTGATTGATTCAGATGCTCCGTCCATCACCACCCCCTTTTGTACCGCTTTTGCCCGCCATAAGTGTGGCAGGGTATGGTCAGATGTGAGTCCCTTGCTCACTTTGCCACTGGATTCAAGCAAGCCGGGCTGAAGACGGCTGGAATGCCAGAAACCTGTCCTCGGAAGCTTGTTTCCGGTCCAGGGAAGACATGGCTTGGCAGTTCGGGCTGGACTGTTCCCATGAGGCACGGGGTCAGACTGATTTGCATATAGCCATGTCTGAACTGGGGTGGCAGAGTGGACTAAAGAACGGTGATGGATTAAACTCAGATCTTTTGACTGGGTGTGAGTGTTTGATTGATTCAGATGCTCCGTCCATCACCACCCCCTTTTGGACCGCTTTTGGCCACCATTAGTGTGGCAGGGTATGCTCAGACGTGAGTCCCTTGCTCACTTTGCCACTGGATTCAAGCAAGCCGGGCTGAAGACGGCTGGAATGCCAGAAACCGGTCCTCGGAAGCTTGTTTCCGGTCCAGGGAAGACATTGGTTGGCAGTTCGGGCTGTTCTTTTCCCATGAGGCACAGGGTCAGACTAATTTGCATATAGCCATGTCTGAACTGGGGTAGCAGAGTGGGCTAAAGAACGGTGATGGATTAAACCCAGATCTTTTGACTGGGTGTGAGTGTTTGATTGATTCAGAAGCTCCGTCCATCACCACCCCCTTTTGTAGGGGACATTGAGGCGCGGTAACGATACCGTTAGCAAGTAGATCAGACTATGTTGAGAAGACTACGCTCCACCTCCATCTCTCTTGCCTATATACTCCCTGTATCTACTGAAGCAGAAGTGGAGGATGATTTTACTCCCACATCACAGCAAAGAGCTGGAACAGCCTTCCCCCACAACTCCGGACCATCACCTCGCTTCTAGAATTCCAAATGGCCCTTAAGACCTGGCTGTTCGAATAAGCCGCCGGGATCTGCAAGCGATTGAATACCCTATCGGGAGATTAGCCGTACTTTATAAATGCTGATTGATTGATTGTTAGATGAAGAATTTTTTTTTTACACGTATTCGTCTCTATACTAGCAATATACAGGGTTTTGGTTTGGTACTCTCCAGCTGAACTGTTCATTTCATGCCCAGATATGTTATTGTATCAAATTTGATGCACTTGTAGGTGATACAATTGATCTTGAAAATAATGCAGTCCTGGAGGGTAGCCAATGTAGTTCCTTCGGTGTTGGGACAATGTGTTAGAATTTTCTTAAACCCTTGATGTGACTACTTGCACCATGTAGAATACCTTACAGGGGTGCCAAAGTTGTATTGGGAAGGTGCCATATTTCAGAGCACTGCTATCATCCAGACAATGGAAGAAATTAATTTGTTGAATGAAAAGGTCTGACTATTTCAGAAGTGAAAGCAGGTACTATGCTGTGCTGGCTTTCTGGTGATGTGTTATTTGGAGAGAAGTCTGCATTTTCTTCCTGCACTGAACTGCGTATCACATACACCTTTATTGAGTCATAGCAGCCTTATGTGATGAGAACACATGATCAAGAATTTCCCTCAGTTCACAAAATCTGCATACTACCAGTTCGGCACCTATATGCTCAATTTATATATGGGTTGTACTATCTTGGTTTGCCTTAACTAGGTGCACCTGATTATCTAACAAATATCTGTGCCCTCAGAGCAGATACAAGCTCTGACAGTAGGGCCTGCTCTTAGGAGATCACATTAGTGAAAGATAGAGTTTGAGTTTGAAATCATCGTTTGTTATTTCTCTGTAGGCAGATCAGCCTCTGTTTAAAGAGGAGAGAATGGCTGAGCACCATGCCCCTCTCCCGAGGTGCGACTTCGAGGGAGCACTGACTGTTTGCCACCCCTAAGAGTTGAACAGTGAGTGCACATTCTGGCTGTATCTTTACCTCTGTGTACATGTCTGTAGTATATGACAGGTGTAATGGCAAACTGTTCCTTATTTGCACAGGGCCACACCTTATTCAAATGTGATAAAACACCCTCACAATGGTGCCAATGCTAAATGTGCACTGGTGAGTAAGCATGGGCGAATTTTGCGAATCTGGCGTTCGTGAATTTGCATATTTGCGAACTCGCAATCCGCAAAATCCGCGAACTCTCTCGAATTTGCGGATTTTTTTTTTGTGTGTTCGCAAGGGTTTTGTACCAGTTCGCAATTGCAAACTTACTTGTCGGCTCGCAACGGTCGCAACTTTGTTGTTTCTACGTCTGGTTCATCATCACAGGTTCACAGCACCCTCTGTTTCACCACTGCCACCCTCTGATTCACCCATGCCACCCTCTGGTACATCACTGCCACCCTCTGATTCATCACTGTAGCTTATGGGGGGGGAGCAAGCACACCTGCCCTGCTTCAACTGACATGAATTAATTTGGGGTTGATTAATGTGTCACTGAATTTAAACTTCCTGTCTGGCACCTGCTTCCTTATCTGTAATTTGCTTTCTGTTGCAGTGCAAGTTTTTTTTCCCAGGACCTTTGTGGCCTACTTGTAGCTATTCTATGAGCCTGCTGTGAGGATCAGAGCAGGGTCATAGAATAGTTGCAAGTAGGCAACTGAACTCTGGAGGGGCCCCTCAGGAAGCACTACAGGGAATGGTTACTAATGATGAGTTTGAACTTTTGCACCTGCTGAGTGCTTTCAGTTTTGCAAAACTCGTTTTTCTGCAGAACAGCAACTGTACATAGGCAACTGAACTTTTGAGGGGCCCCTCAGGAAACACTACAGGGAATGGTTACTAATGATGAGTGAACATTTGCACCTGCTGAGTGCTTTCAGTTTTGCAAAACTCGTTTTTCTGCAGAACAGCAACTGTAATGCCCCAAACAAACTTACTTGTGAAAGTTGATTTCTAATCCAAAAGGGATCCAAAGAAAGTCAAAAAGGCCTCAAATCCAAAAATGTGCAGGCACATGTCAACCTGTGGAGTTATTCTGATAAAAATCATCATTTTCAGAAGGTTTATGCTGCTTCCTGGTGGATTTCTTGTGCAGAATTGCAAATTTTGTAATTTCGCGAGTGCGAGATTGTTGCTGCCCGCCGCATCTACATGTTCGCAATTGCGAACTCTCGCGATGCGTCGCCAAACTCCTGCGGGATCCCGCAGCAAGATCCAAAATGGCACAGCACTTGCGAAATATCGAGAAAAACAACTCGCCAAACGCTGAATGACGGTAAGTGAACGCCGCACGCCGCAATATTGTATCACCAAGCAAAAAAATCCGCTGCGTGCGAATTTGCGGATTTTCGGTAAATTCGCAAGAGTTCGCGGAATGCGAATTTCCCAAAAATCCGCAAAATTTGCGAGCGGAACGGATTTTCCGCCCATGCTTACTGGTGAGATCCTTAGTGTAAAAATTGCCAGACAAGTATCTTCAGCCCTATCAACAATACCAAAATGCCCCCAGGTCACTTAGTGTAAAATGATCCCTGATAGTGCTCTCAATTATCTATAAAAGCATGTTCGTAACTGTTATATGGTTTGCATCCATCTTAGATGCATCATTAAGCCATTCAAGCAAATGTTGAGGAATACTGAGAATTATTCTCAAATAATATTGATTCCAAAGCACTGAAATGCAGTTGGTCTCTGGATAAGCCAAACAACATTATCAAATCTTCGAAAAAAAGTAAAATCAGGGTTTGACATAAGGTAGGTTTCCACAGTTTTTCCTTTTTTAATTCTTGAGAGCTGATAGGTTTCTCATTTTGGCAATTTGGAAAACACAGGATCATATTTACAAGAAAGTGACGGAGAGCGGCGTTAGCCTCCTTGGCTTAACTCCGCGCTCCACCACTTCTGAATCGCAGTCCTATTGACAAGAATATGGTGCAGACTTGCATTTACCCCAGCACTGACTTTAACTACGTGCCGAGCACCATAGTGCAAGGGTGACTGCGTTGAGGGGAATGATTATTTATTTGCAGGAAGTTGTTCCTTCATGCACATAAACAATCTAAAACTTCTATGTGTGCTGATTAATGCAGCACACATAGAAGTTGCAAAACGTAATTTTTTTTAAATGTTTGTTTATGTGCAGGAAGGAACACCTTCCTGCACATAAAAAATCTATCGAGTTTTGCTGTTTCTATGTGTGCTGCACAATGCAGCACACATAGAAACAGCAAAAACGAGGAGAAATGAAACATTTCTCCTCGTCTCTCCAGGGTAAGACCAGATTTTGCATGGTCTTAATTTTGGCGCCTCCCTATATTTACGAAGGCTGAAAAAGAGGCGGGGGGTGTTAATTCTCACAGGTATTCCAAAACAGCGCTACACCAATAACCTGAAAGTGATTATGTTGGGTAAGGACAGATCAATGCTGTGCCACAGGTGGGGGGAAAAAAACCTTAAACCCCCAGAATTGGGACCAGGTGGTCCGAATGCATAAATACAACAAGTCCTATACACATGTAAGAGAGTAAAAAAACAGTACAACAACGTTTCTATTGTTCACAAATGAAGATTACGATGTCCTTATTCGGTGTAGTTAATTTTTAATGTAGTGTTCCTGAGTA
This sequence comes from Lissotriton vulgaris, assembly GCF_964263255.1. Taxonomy (NCBI): domain Eukaryota; kingdom Metazoa; phylum Chordata; class Amphibia; order Caudata; family Salamandridae; genus Lissotriton; species Lissotriton vulgaris. Next base: position 1,676,221,920 of record NC_141691.1, read on the forward strand.
AACTAGGCTGGTTACGCCACCCTTGTAAATATGGGGCAGCATCACTATCAATGGGTGTTGCGGTGGAACGTCCACAGCAACACCCATTGCCTGCCCCTTTCATACTAAGGGTGCCTTATTTACAAGGCAAAGTTAAGCCACGTTAAGTGGCTTAACACTGCCTTGTAAATAATGCAAAGCTCATATCACCACAGGACCGTCACTAAATGTGATGTTCCTGTGGCGATAGGGGCTTGTAAATAAGCCCCACAGTTGCTGTTTTTACCTTCTTCAACAAACCCCCAACTAGTTGAAAGCAGTAGATTCGATATAACTGCAATTAATCAGTCCTTTGAAGGATAAAGGGCAGTTCATTAATTTACTATTAAAAAGGCATTATTTTTGCTGCATAATTTGGGGGAAAGTCAGTTCAAATCATCCCTATTTGCCTCTTGAGCGATATAAAATCAACATGATCTCAATTTTCTTCAAGAATTATCACTTCGGTAACTTTTTAACTTTTTTTCTGTTAGGTAACTTTTAATTAACACAGGTTGTCTTGGACTGTTTTTATTTTTAAAAATGTTTGATGTAAAACACATCACTAAATTAAATTGAAACTTTAGATTTTTTCACGGGATATTCAGATTTTGCAAGACTGGACATTTTACTCCAACGCATATCCAGACTTAAACGCTGCTGCATCATTCAAAACTAGTTTCATTTTCTCATCATGGCCTGCAATGCTTTTCTCTATTAAACAGATATGAGAAGTACATTCCACATCTAAAAGCGCTCCGTATCAATTTCACAATTCCAGTAGAGTCTACTGTTCATGTAATAATTTTGTATTTATAAGATTATACAATTCCGCCAAAAGCCTTTTAATTAAACTTTTAGAGGAACATCAAGAACTTGCTTGCTGACTCGTGGTTTGACAAGATGAGCCAATTGTTGGCTATTTACTCACTGATTCACCTCGTCTACTGTTGAGGCATGTCACTTCCTGACTGTAATTTAGTGCATTTCTTTGTAAAATGCTCCTTTCTTCCACATTGTAAAAATAACTAGCCATTCACCTATCTATTCTTTTGTTTAGGAAAAATGTACTTCAGTTACTTCCAACTTGCACAAAATAGTTCTACATCATCATTCTCCTTCGCTTCAATACCCTAGTATCAAATTGATCTTTTCTGCATGATCACCCCGGATTGTTGATTCTTTTTGCACCCTAATTTTGCTGCTAATAGGACACTGTGCTGTCTGAAACTGTTAATCTTTGCCACATGCATGCTCTCAGGACCTAAAAAGGTAGAAGAATGATTGATTTACACTGTTCAAACTATTTAACTTCAGAATAGGTTTATGGTAAATGGTGGCTAAAGTATAGAAAAAGGTGATGGCTGTAATGCTTGAATTAATCTCAGCCACTGGTAAACACTTGGGCCGCATCCCAGTCCATCATTATTTCGAACACCATGCCACCTCAGCTTAGACCCAGACATATGCAAATCAGTCTTCATCCTGCTCCAATAGGAACACGCCAGCCCGAACTGCCAGGCCAGCTCCTGTGTCTCAACCGGAAGCTAGCAACCTAGGGCTGGTTTCACCCAAGTTGGGGCTCATCAGCCAGGGATATCTTGGTTTAAATGACAGTGCATGAAACCGACATCTGGGCATATGCGTCTCACTTAGGGTGACACATTAAAGTATACAAAATGTTGGTTTTCTATAGCGCAAACATAGCCAAAAGACAAGGAGGTCTGTACCTAGTCCAAGGCAAATATTAAGTCAATAAGTAAGAGGAGAGGAAGCTGAGATTAGGATGGGAAATGAATTGTGGTGTGGTGTTCTTTAAGGAGGTGAGTCTTGGGCTCTTTCCTAAATAAGAGCAGCATTGTGGCGGTCCTTATGGATACAGGGATGTTGTTCCAGATTATGGGTGCAAAGATGTAAAAAGGATCGCAGTCTTGTATTTTCCTTTTTTATTCTTCTTACTCTTTAGACTAATTATATCCTGTCTCCTGGTGGGCTGAGATCCACTAGAGATGGTGAATTTGTCTTCAAGATATGCAGGGGTGCTGGTCGTGATAGCTTTGTAAATGATGCAGGAGATTTTGAAGATGGTGTGGGCCGGCAAGCACAGACAGTGGAGCTTATCAGGATGAAGGCGATGTAATCATATGTCTTGAACGAGACGTGCTGCAGCGTGCAGCATGCAGGATGTCTCCAAAGAATGCCAGTGTTGCATTTGGGGGCTCTGGAGAAGGTCATTACCACCATGCAGATGCAAGAGTACGAGGGCTTCAACAGCAGTTCTGCAGTCGATTTCTGGGTGAATTGATTTGACTTCTTTTAGAGCTGGTCCCATGCCAACTTTGATCTTTGGCAATGTGCTCCTTTAGAGAAAGGTTGGCGTGCTATGTCAATGCCAGTGACTTGGCTTCTGTGAAAGTTGGGGTTCAAAGTTGTAAAGGTTCATGTCATTGAACCATATTCGTAATGTATCTTGTTTATTATTTTTGGCAAATAATAGGAATTTTGTCTTGGCTGAGTTGAGCTTCAGATAGGCACAGGACATCCACTTCTGGATGAAGTGTAAGCAGTGTTTGAGGCGCTGAGCGTCTCAAGTGGAAAAAAAATAAATTCAAGAAGAGTTGTGACACATTGGTGAATCTCAATGTTGTTATCTGTGAGTAACGCGTCAAACAGCTCCATGTACAGACTGAAAATGACAGGAGACAGTACTGAGCCCCAGGGACTCCATAGGTACTATGATTCTTTTGTGGCATGGACATGCTCAATGTGAACTAACTGGTGTTGGGTGGAAAGGTTATTGCCTGTGAATCTTATTGAGTTTGCAGTGTGCACAAGAGGGAGGGATGGTTGACTGTATTGAGGGCAGCAGTGGTCATCTTCATTTGTGGTCAAGAGGACATTGTCTACGATGTGTAATGTAGTGATTTCTGTGCTACAGCATGCTCTGAAACCAGCTGGTAGTCGTGCAGGAGATTTTTAATAAAAGACAGCTTTTTTGTTGATCTTGCAGATTAACAGTATAGGACTATTTGGGCCAGTAATTGGCAAGGTCATGATGATCTAGTGCAGAGGTTTTTAGGAGTCAGAAGATCTAACCTGACATAGGTGGGATTTGTTGCAGTGTGTATTTACACCATCCACATATGACAATAATGTATATAATACAGCTGCCCATGATGAATTATGTATTCCCATGCCCTACAGAAAAAGGCCTGAAAAGGCATATCTATAGCATTTGAAAAAAGTGGGAAACACGCAGCCTTTTATGTGAATAGGGAAAGTGAAGATAAATGTATGAAATAAAATATGGACTAAAAAGGGATTAAACTAGATTTTTAACCTATGATGAAGTCTTTTAAATATGTCCTGAATTAGCTGTGAGACTGGTGGATGGAGCGTACCATCGCTCCATATGTTATGAAAAATGTATGTCTGCCAGGACCACTACTGCACTTTGGTTTGGCCGCAGTTTAAATGCACTGCATTGACACATAGCAAAGAAAAGTGTGTTTGTCTTGTAGAAAAAGCATATTTTATATATTTATAAGTTACATCTAAAAGAGTCTTGAAAGCTCATTAGGCAGAGTGCTGATATACAAAAATAAGACACTCTACATATTGAGGGTAGTGTGCTCTCACAGTGAAATAAAACCTAGAAGCTAATTAACTGTGTTGGCCTTGCTAGACTTTTCCCTGAACATGCATATATGGAATTAATACATTTGTTTCCTATCCCCCATTAGAGAAATGTTGGGGCATATTACCAAGCAATAGCGATAATTATCGCTATTGCTTGGTTAGCGTGAAAAAATTATCGCCGAGCTGCAGCGATTTTTATCGCAGATAAACCTTGGTATTACCAAGTTTTATCGCAAATGCGATAAAAATCGGCCGCAATGCATGAATGTCGCTGAAAAGTCAACGATATTCATGCATTAGCGAGCTAATGCTCTTAGCCATGTTATCCACCTCCCATTGGATAACATGGCTAAGAACTGCTCAGGACAGGTGTTAGCTTTTGGAGATATTCGCGCTTAGCGCGAATATCTCCAAAAGTTGGTAATAGGAGATAGCGATGTTAGCGACTGTTTCCAGACGCTAACATCTTGGCACGCCCACTTTGCATGTCATTAGTGATAAATATCACTGACATTCAAAGTGGGGCCCAAGATGGTCGCTATCTCCTACTAGCTGTCGCTAACTGGTGTTAGCGACAGCTAGGTAATAGGGAGATAATTTTACCTCTGATTTCTTGGCTTTTAAAGCCAAAAAAGCGGAGATAAACCCCCTTGATAATATGCCCCGTTATTTCTTGCTCAATGTTTGAAACCTGATTTAGTAGTTACATCTGATCTTTGATAATTCTGTAAAAATTGACTTTAGGTTGCCCATGCCATAACTTGCTTAGTACTAATGATATCACTCATTACACCTCCAGAGCTGAAATATACATGTTTGGCTAGGGGAGTTAATTACTCTGGCAACAATAGCTTATCTTTGATTCTAGGAAGAGCAAATGGGTGTCAACTTCTGAGCAATTACTAGGGATTAGTTAGGTAGGAGTGAACAACAACCGTTGGGAGGAATAAAGGGCAGCTTTAGCTCTAATTGGTTTGTCATGGAGATGCCAAGGAGGGCTTCTTCTTCTTTTTATTCACAGGAACCTTCCAGACAGCCAGGCTACAGTCAGAGCAGAGGAGCGAGCCATTCCTGAGCCTCTCGGATGAGAGAAGAGTTTATTGAAAAAGGGGTGTGGCTGAGGAGATGAAGACATACCTGCCTGGTGTGGCTTCTGGATAATTTTACAGTAAGGCAAAGAGAAAGTGCTACAAAAGAAGATGGGGGCTGCAAGAAAATATATATACGTGGTAGAATTTCTCCAATCACTAGCTAGTGCGTGGGATATAACTGGCACCTCAGCCACCATGTCCTTAGAATATTCCTGAACCTGGGAAGACTCCATCTGAAAATGGCAGCCCTGCTCAAAGAAGACTCCTGACCTGTCCTAGAAGTATAGGACTTGTCAAAGATTGATGGACTCCTGAATCCTTCTTGAACCAGGGATTGAAACTACTGTCCAAGTAGTTACACTCCTGTTTGTCTGCTTAATGGATACCAACAAATGAAGGACTCCTGACTCCAAGAAGACCCATCTGTCCATGGAGGATTGGACCCTGCAGGAGACTCTTCTGCTAGTGCTCAGAAGCCTACCATCAAGAGCTTGTGGCTGCCGGTCTGACCAGGAACACCTTTTCCAGTACTGAAACTTGACAAGATGCTAGGGCTTGCCAGGAAGGTTGCACCAAAGGCAGGCAAACATACATGTTTGTCATGCTGAGAGTGGTGCCACACTGAAATGACGATGAACTGAACTGTCCGACTAAGGTATCCAGTAAGAGTGTACAAAATTCATGTAATTTGTTTTTGTGAAATTGTGGCAAAATTATGTGCAAATATGCAAAGTGCAAAGCCATCATTTTGCACCATATTTCCTCATGTACTTTTGTGGCACGAGGATGCATTTACACAAAGACACTGCGAACAACAGTTTCCATGCATTCACAGTACATTTTTATAGTGAAGGGTAGATTTGCGGTTAATTGTTACACTGAATGGCATTTAATTATGCAAAGTAGCACAAGGCATAATTTGGTTTTTTTTGCATAACAAGCATAAGGCAAAGTTTCTGAAATATGCAAATTATACCTATGTAATTCATATTTCACCTAGGACTTGTATCCACCCTTGTCGAGCCATTCCTGGGTATGGCTTCCATTAAAGTAACTTAGGGAGTCATTAGGATGGCGGACGGACCTGCGTCCTTCCGCCACCCCCGAGGTTGAGGGACCATCCGCAAGGGCAGCGGCGGTCCCTCCATGCCAATTAGGATGTGAGCGCCACCCTGGCGGTCACATCCTGTATCCTTAACATTGCGACGGGTGTTGCTTCAAGCAGCACCCGCGGCAATGTTAAAAATGCATGCAAATGCATGGGGGTATCATAGGTACCCCCCATGTGCACCTTCACCCCTCCTTCACCCTGGGGGCCCGCAAGGGCCCCCCAGAAGCAAAGGTCCACATGCTTTTCCACGGCACAAAAACCACAGCGGAAAAGCATGTTTAAACATGCTTCCTAATTTGGCTGGTGGTGTCTTGCAGACACCGCCACAAAATAGCAGGCTACACCCCACGGATCAGCGGCGGATGGACCTGCCGTCCCCCGCTGATCCTACCGCCATCCTGATCTGGCGGGTGGTGTTTACAGGGACCGTGGCGGTGAATCCGCATCCTCCGGGCCGTTGGTGGCTTCCACCGGCCCGGAGGATTCAGATTCACTGCCATCCTAATCGAGCCCTAAGCTCGAAGTTAAAACTTTGGACCAAAGCGAGGTGGCAAATCTATCCGACACGCAAAACAATCTTGATGGCCACAAGATCCAGGTTTTCCCACTCAGAGCTTTTAGCGCCAAAATCAATGGCTTCTAAGGGAGCTAAACAACAACATATCCAACTTGGAGGACCTGCTACACCCCTGGACATTTTCCCACTGACATTTTTTTGCTTAAATTTCAGAGACTTCCGTCATGAGCATCGAAGGGGTTAAAAATATTGGTTCTGCTTGAGCTTAACAAACGTTTCTTTGGAGCGTGCTTGCTGTTTGTGCCATAAATACCAGGAGTTGAGCTGAGATTTTTTCACAACTGTGTTTTGACCTAGCCAAGAGGGGTTTATACAGCACGCAGGGGTACCCAATCCCACATTAATAGCGCCCCCATCCTTATAACCTTCGTACGCAAAAACACTTTGTGCATTTTTAACAGTATTTTCAGACAAGACACATTACATCAATTACAAAGCCAGTTCAACAATGTTATCTATTTGGTGCTGAAGTGGGAATACTATGTTTTAAGGGAAACGTCGTTTACAATGCGGTCGTTACATCGCAATGCCATTACATTGCGGTTTTTAGAACGCAAGTCGTTACAACGACTTGCGCTGGATGGCGCTCTAGGACAAGGAATAGTATAATTTACTATCCAACACCTTCCATACTGTATGTAGACTGGAGTTGGAATAGTAAATTATACTACTCCTAAGTCCAGCACCCTCCAACGCAAGCCGTTGTAATGACTTGCGTTGTAAAAACCGTGATGTAATGGCATGCGTTGTAATGTAATCTCATACAACCATGTTTTAATATCCCTTTAAATTGAAAACAAAAGACTCCTGGCCACACGTACATAGATTTCCGTTTGTGAGTTCCTAATAGCAAATTTTTGCAATTCGCTATTAGGAAATCGCAAACTGCTATGTACAACAGGGTGTTTCACACTGTTAGTGATTCTCAGTGTGGTCGCAGTTGACCTACCTCAAAAATATTCATGAAGTAGGTCCCAATTTGCAACTCTTGGAAATCCCTATCAACACAATGATCGTGGTCTGCTCGGAACAGCAGACCAGCATGTCTATGTTTGCTTTTAATTAAAGCAGTATTTTTGTTTAAATCCAGCCCGTTTTAATTAACGAAAAAAGGGATCCGCTTCAAAAAGAAAAAATGAAACTTTTCAGTTTCATTTTTCAAGACTCTGCAGTGGTCCATGGGACCAATGTCTGCTCTTAAAACATCTTTTTCGCATACAGCTAGGGGACCCCTTCCCATTTGTGAATGTGTTACCACCAAATTGTATTTGATGGTAAAAAGCAAATGTTTTGCGACCACATTTCGGTAGCAAAATATTCTTACATACCACTGCGTGTCGCTCTTAGGAAGGGACGTCCTAAATATGCACCTTCCTAATAACTAATCACAAACCTAGTTTTCAATTTGGTAATAGCTTACTGAATCACAAAATAGGGTTTGTACATAGAAAAAGGCTTTTTTGCAGTCGTAAACAGCCAAATTCTGCCATCGGGCTGATTGCAACTCAAAAGAGCTACATACATGTGGCCCTCCATTCGCTATCATATCTTGACTAAGAATATTTTAAAAAATGCTACACATGCAAGTACAATTTGAGCGCCTTTCCATATATTTTTTCATCTTTGGTTTGCACAGTAAATGTAATGAATGTAAATTAGCTGATCATAGATTTATATGAAATGGGATTGCTCAAGTTAGGATTTTTATAAAATATAAAACAATTTACCCCAAAATTGATTATTAGGAAATATTGTGATGCAGTGTAGAAAATGCAACTGACAGAATCTGGAAAATGTTGAATTTACTTGGATTTCTGTATTATGTATTATGAAAAAGGAATGTGGACTATGTGCCCCTCTACTCCCTTTCTAAACACAGAATTTACCTCTTACATTAAAGCATTCAGTGTAACGTTGCCCTGTGATACATTCCTAATTTCTAAAGACTATTTGCTTTCTTCTCTAAACAGGTATTGGCTTTTTAAACTCTCAAAGATTCTTGGCACACTACTTTTACATGCTCTCAGTTTCCTGCTGGAGCTCTTGTGAGGCCATTTGGTAAAATAGCCCCTAACACGGAATTCTCATCTGCTCTGCCCACTCCCAGTTAACCCCCCTCCCCCTCTCACCGACCAGCTCTTCACATCGCTTCACCAAAACCCTCCTGCCAAATCATCGGACCCAAACCAAGCAGCCACGAACCTCACACAATGGATCTCCCACAGCGCCGAGGAACTAGCACCCTTGAAAAACCATCAAATCAAGCATGGTAGCAAAAAAGCCCCCTGGTTCAACGATGACCTTAAGAAATCCAAGAAGTTCTGTCCCACCCTCGAGAAAGCCTGGAGAAAAAACCCAAACAATGACAACCTGGCCACCTTCAAGAACGCCACCCGCAAACACCACCAACTGATCCGATCCACCAAGAAATCAGCATTCAAGCATCGACTTGACAACAACGCCCACAACAGCAAGGAACTATTCAGCATCGTCAAAGAATTTACCAACCCCACCGCCGGCACCAACGACATCATTCCCTCCCAAGACCTCTGCGACTCCCTAGCCTCATTCTTCCACAACAAAATCGCCGACATACAAAACAGCTTTGAAAACCAGTCCGGAGACCAGTCCACTCCATCCACCTCCGAACGAAAACCCCCCTCTAACAACCTTTGCGCCTGGAACCCAATCACCACTGAAGACACCATCCGCCTGATGAACTCATCCACTCAGGATCGCCAACCGACCCATGTCCCCACCACATTTTCAACAAAGCAGACTCCATTATCGCACCCCATCTCCGAGACGTCATCAACTGCTCCCTCAACTCCGCTACCTTCCCGGAAAGCTGGAAACATGCCGAACTCAGCGCCCTTCTGAAGAAACCCACAGCAGACCCCACTGAACTTAAGAACTACCGCCCCATCTCGCTCCTCCCATTCCCTGCCAAAGTCACTGAGAAAGCCGTCAACAGTCAGCTCGCCGCCTTCCTCAAATCCAACAAATCCCTCGACCCCCCACAGTCCGCCTTCCGAGCCAAACACAGCACCGAAACCGCCCTAATCGCAGCCACAGACGACATTCGCACACTACGGAGAAACAGTTGCCCTCATCCTACTTGACCTCTCCGCAGCTTTCGACACAGTCTGTCATAGCACCCTCATACAACGCCTCAGCAATGTCGGAATACAAGGAAAAGCATTGGACTGGATCGGTACACAGACAAAATATTGAGTTTTAAATTTCGATATACAATTATATCGAAGTTTAAATATCGATGGGACATAATATAGAAGGTAAGTAATATCGACAGTCTTAATATCGATATTAGTAATTTCGAAGTTTTAAATATCGATGTCAATAATATCGAAATAAATAATTTCGATGTTACTAATATCGATTTTTAAATACATTTTGTGTATATTATATTGTATTTATTATGTTTTATTATTTATTTTTAATGTCATTTAATTAAATATTGTCTTTTAGTACTGTAGCGGGTTGTGGGTTTATAGGGGAATAGGGTGGGAAGTAATTTAATTATGTTAAATTAATTATTAATTAGTAGGAATTATTAATTAGTTAATTGAGAATTAATTTTTAATTAATTTTAATTAATTGATTAATTGATAAATATGTTCTGTAGCGGGTTATGGGTTTATAGGGAAATAGGGTGGGAAGTAATTTAATTATGTTAAATTAATTATTAATTAGTAGGAATTATTAATTAATTAATTGAGAATTATTTGTAAATAATTTTAAATAATTGATTAATTGATAAATATGTTCTGTAGCGGGTTATGGGTTTATAGGGGAATAGGGTTGGAAGTAATTTAATAATGTTTAAATAATTATTAATTAGTAGGAATCATACATTAATTAAAAATAATTGGTAATTATATAATTTTAAATAATTAATTAATTGATAGATGTAATTTATAAGTATGTAATTTAAACCCCTACGCTCTCCAACACTTTCCCTACTGTTGCACTCTCTGGAGTTGGAATAGTAATTGTTACCCCTACGCTATCCAACACTTTCCCTACTGTTGCACTCTCTGGAGTGGGAATATTATTTGTTAGCCCTACGCTATCCAACACTTTCCCTACTGTTGCACTCTCTGGAGTAGGAATAGTAATTGTTACCCCTACGCTATCCAACACTTTCCCTACTGTTGCACTCTCTGGAGTGGGAATAGTAATTTTTACCCCTACGCTCGCACTCTCTGGAGTTGGAATAGTAATTGTTACCCCTACGCTATCCAACACTTTCCCCACTGTTGCACTCTCTGGAGTTGGAATAGTAATTTTTACCCCTACGCTATCCAACACTTTCCCTACTGTTGCACTCTCTGGAGTTGGAATAGTAATTGTTACCCCTACGCTATCCAACACTTTCACTACTGTTGCACTCTCTAGAGTGGGAATAGTAATTTTTACCCCTACGCTATCCAACACTTTCCCTACTGTTGCACTCCCTGGAGTTGGAATAGTAATTGTTACCCCTACGCTATCCAACACTTTCCCTACTGTTGCACTCTCTGGAGTGGGAATAGTAATTTTTACCCCTACGCTATCCAACACTTTCCCTACTGTTGCACTCTCTGGAGTTGGAATAGTAATTGTTACCCCTACGCTATCCAACACTTTCCCTACTGTTGCACTCTCTGGAGTGGGAATAGTATTTGTTACCCCTACGCTATCCAACACTTTCCCTGCTGTTGCACTCTCTGGAGTTGGAATAGTAATTTTTAACCCTACGCTATCCAACACTTTCCCTACTGTTGCACTCTCTGGAGTTGGAATAGTAATTGTTACCCCTACGCTCGCACTCTCTGGAGTTGGAATAGTAATTGTTACCCCTACGCTATCCAACACTTTCCCCACTGTTGCACTCTCTGGAGTGGGAATAGTAATTTTTACCCCTACGCTATCCAACACTTTCCCTACTGTTGCACTCTCTGGAGTTGGAATAGTAATTGTTACCCCTACGCTATCCAACACTTTCACTACTGTTGCACTCTCTAGAGTGGGAATAGTAATTTTTACCCCTACGCTATCCAACACTTTCCCTACTGTTGCACTCCCTGGAGTTGGAATAGTAATTGTTACCCCTACGCTATCCAACACTTTCCCTACTGTTGCACTCTCTGGAGTGGGAATAGTAATTGTTACCCCTACGCTATCCAACACTTTCCCTACTGTTGCACTCTCTGGAGTGGGAATAGTATTTGTTAGCCCTACGCTATCCAACACTTTCCCTACTGTTGCACTCTCTGGAGTAGGAATAGTAATTGTTACCCCTACGCTATCCAACACTTTCCCTACTGTTGCACTCTCTGGAGTGGGAATAGTAATTTTTACCCCTACGCTATCCAACACTTTCCCTACTGTTGCACTCTCTGGAGTTGGAATAGTAATTGTTACCCCTACGCTATCCAACACTTTCCCTACTGTTGCACTCTCTGGAGTGGGAATAGTATTTGTTACCCCTACGCTATCCAACACTTTCCCTACTGTTGCACTCTCTGGAGTTGGAATAGTAGTTTTTAATCCTACGGTATCCAACACTTTCCCTACTGTTGCACTCTCTGGAGTTGGAATAGTAATTGCTACCCTGACGCTATCCAACACTTTCCCTACTGTTGCACTCTCTGGAGTGGGAATAGTAATTTTTACCCCTACGCTATCCAACACTTTCCCTACTGTTGCACTCTCTGGAGTTGGAATAGTAATTGTTACCCCTACGCTATCCAACACTTTCCCTACTGTTGCACTCTCTGGAGTGGGAATAGTATTTGTTACCCCTACGCTATCCAACACTTTCCCTACTGTTGCACTCTCTGGAGTTGGAATAGTAGTTTTTAATCCTACGGTATCCAACACTTTCCCTACTGTTGCACTCTCTGGAGTTGGAATAGTAATTGCTACCCTGACGCTATCCAACACTTTTCCTACTGTTGCACTCTCTGGAGTGGGAATAGTAATTTTTACCCCTACGCTATCCAAAACTTTCCCTACTGTTGCACTCTCTGGAGTAGGAATAGTAATAGTTACCCCTATGCTATCCAACACTTTCCCTACTGTTGCACTCTCTGGAGTTGGAATAGTCATTTTTAACCCTACGCTATCCAACACTTTCCGTACTGTTGCACTCTCTGGAGTGGGAATAGTAAGTGTTACTGCTACGCTATCAAACACTTTCCCTACTGTCGCACTCTCTGGAGTGGGAATAGTAATTTTTACTTCTACGCTATCTAAAATGTATTTAGCTTTTTTATTAGTATTATGTTGTTATTAATTGTTATTTATGTGAATATTTTATGTAAATAAATGTATTAGCCCTACGCTATCCAACACTTTCCCTACTGTTGCACTCTCTGGAGTAGGAATAGTGATTGTTCCCCCTACGCTATCCAACACTTTCCCTACTGTTGCACTCTCTGGAGTGGGAATAGTAATTTTTACCCCTACGCTATCCAACACTTTCCCTACTGTTGCACTCTCTGGAGTTGGAATAGTAATTGTTACCCCTACGCTATCCAACACTTTCCCTACTGTTGCACTCTCTGGAGTGGGAATAGTATTTGTTACCCCTACGCTATCCAACACTTTCCCTACTGTTGCACTCTCTGGAGTTGGAATAGTAATTTTTAACCCTACGCTATCCAACACTTTCCCTACTGTTGCACTCTCTGGAGTTGGAATAGTAGTTTTTAATCCTACGGTATCCAACACTTTCCCTACTGTTGCTCTCTCTGGAGTTGGAATAGTAATTGCTACCCTGACGCTATCCAACACTTTCCCTACTGTTGCACTCTCTGGAGTGGGAATAGTAATTTTTACCCCTACGCTATCCAAAACTTTCCCTACTGTTGCACTCTCTGGAGTAGGAATAGTAATAGTTACCCCTATGCTATCCAACACTTTCCCTACTGTTGCACTCTCTGGAGTTGGAATAGTCATTTTTAACCCTACGCTATCCAACACTTTCCGTACTGTTGCACTCTCTGGAGTGGGAATAGTAAGTGTTACTGCTACGCTATCAAACACTTTCCCTACTGTCGCACTCTCTGGAGTGGGAATAGTAATTTTTACTTCTACGCTATCTAAAATGTATTTAGCTTTTTTATTAGTATTATGTTGTTATTAATTGTTATTTATGTGAATATTTTATGTAAATAAATGTATTAGTAATTTATTAAATTTTATTTGTTTTTAAGTTATGACAATAATTAATTTAGAGTTATTATTAATGAAAAATATATTATGTATTATATATTTATTAATATTAATTTGTATTACATTATGTATTAATTTTAAATATTATAGTACATTTTTAAATATGTTTATTACATTTATAAGTATTATTTTGTTAATATTACATTTTTATTATATTTAAAAAAACGATATTTTAAAAAAACGATATTTTTGTCATTCTATATTTTATTTTCGATATATTTGTACTTACCTTGTTAGGGATAGGATTCCTATATTTTTGACTTCGATATTTTTGTTCCGATATTTTTCTATATCGATATTTTTGTTTTCGATATTTTGTCAGACATTCGACTGTATCATCTCGTTCCTCGCCGGAAGAAGCCAGAGAGTCTGCCTCCCCCCTTTTAGATCAGAGGCCACCGAAGTCATCTGCGGCGTACCATAAGGATCTTCACTCAGTCCCACCCTCTTCAACGTATACATGAGTCCCCTCGCATCCATCGCGCGCCAACACAACCTCAACATCATCTCCTACTCAGACGACACCCAGCTGATCCTCTCCCTCACCAAAGACCCAAACACCGCCAAAACCAACTTACACGAAGGAATGAAAGAAGTAACCGAGTGGATGAAGAACAGCCGTTTAAAACTGAACTCGGACAAAACGGAAGTCCTCATCTTAGGTTCTTCCCCCTCTGCTTGGGACGACTCATGGTGGCCACTGGCCCTGGGAACTGCACCCATACCTATGGACCACGCACGTAACCTGGGCTTCATCCTGGACTCCTCCCTCTCGATGACCAGACAAGTCAACGCCGTCTCATCATCATGCTTCAACATCCTATGCATGCTCAAAAAAATCTTCCGTTGGATCCCCACCGAAACAAGAAAGACGGTCACCCACGCACTGGTCACAAGCCGATTGGACTACGGAAACACCCTTTACGCCGGAACTACAGACAAACTACAGAAAAAACTCCAACGCATCCAAAACGCCTCAGCCAGACTCATACTAGACATCCCCCACCAAGCTCACATTTCCGGTCACCTGAAAGACCTCCACTGGCTCCCCGTCAACAAGAGAATAACATTCTGTCTCTTCACCCACGCACACAAAGCCCTCTACGACCTAGGACCCGAATGCCTCAACACGCGCCTGTCCTTTTACACCCCCACCCGCGAACTATGATTGTCCAATCAAGCCCTCGCCGCAATTCCGCGCATCCATAGATCCACCATGGGGGGAAGATCCTTCTCCTACTTAGCGGCCAAAACCTGGAATTCTCTCCCCACCCACCTCCGCCTTACACAGAACCACCTCTCCTTCAGAAAGCAACTAAAAACTTGGATATTCGATAAGTAAAGTACCCCCCTCCCTCAAGCGCCTTGAAACCCTCTGGGTGAGTAGTGTGCTATATAAATTTTGAACTTGAACTTGAACTCCTCTTCCCCCCTCTGTCAATGCTGGGTCTGGTGACTCAGTTGAAAAATGCATCCACTACTGGAGTCTGTGTTTGACCTCATTGTTGCAGGTTCAAATCTTGGAGGGTTGCGTGCACCCTTCATCCTTCTCAGGTAAATAAAACATGTAGCACTGAGCTGGGTAACAATAAAAATCTGTTATACAATGCAAAATGTCAAAAGAGTGGGATTTGCCAAACCAGAAGCGTAAATGCTGAAGGTGTATATTATACCTTCACCTGCTGAAATGTTTCCTGTGAAAGGTATGTACAAAGGTGTGGCCATTATGACGCTGGTTTCATCCTCATTAGTAAGAGGCATTTTATTTTTTGTTTGATCAAAGACAATGGAAAATTCAGTTAAAGCCCAGTAAACAAAATATGACTGGATAATACATAAACTGTAAATATAAGAAAGACCATATAAGGGATACAACAGGATGCAAAGGTATTGAATTACTAGAGTTGTCAATTTATGACTGTGACAATGGTACCTGGGAAATTTACAAGGATCTTGGCTTCAAAATTACTGAAATGGAACTAGCTCTTAATTTGTGCTGGTGATTGCAGGAGGTGAACACCGGCATTCATTTTTTGGGCACAGGACTTCGTTTTTCATCATCAGACTGTGACCCAGAACAATTGAAAAATATGAAAACAGTGACAAAGGAGGAGGCATAAATGAAAAGTGAAATATAGAGACCGGAAGTGTTGGATAGTGGATGAAGGAGGTATAAGGTTGAATTAAGACAAGAAAGCCAAGGCATTTTACTACCCAAGCATTTGGCAGCACTGGTGATGGGCTTCAGAAGACCCTGTATGCTATATATAAAAAAGCTAGATTAACTACTGAATGTAAAAAACCCTTAGTGGTTAGATACATGGAAATTGAGAAAGTGACACCAGCGGTATCGAGATATTTGTTAAAACCCATCGGCCGCTGGGAAAGGGGTTTACTTTTTTGGTTAAGGATAGATACTATGAAATACATGTTGTCATTTCTATTGGGTTTCACCAACAATCTTGATCTTTTACCCTGCCCCTGTAACAATCAACACAAACAATCAATGCTGCACTTTTTATTCTTTTGTTCTTATTACTCATTTCTCACCAAAAGATTTTTGATCCCGCATTTTAAAGCCTTAGAAATAATTGATTATAAAGCTGCTTGTGGGAGGGTGTTAGGCTTGAACGATGATGAATTAACCTTCCAGGTAGGACCGTTTTTGAAAGCTGCATTGGGCACTCGTAATTCCATGCTACCCTGTTAAAATCTATGCACTTTATTGTATGTTTTTAGCTTGTCATTTTAATAATTGTTTAACTATGAACAGTGTACTATATTATTGGAGGCCCATATTTATTTTTATGTATGTTTTTTAACTTGTACTTTGATGGATACGTTGTTTTTATCCGAATAAAGTTCATAAATAAAGAAATAAAGATGGGCTTCCAAGAAAATCTTTGGGGCTCTGAGCTTATATTATTTTAACAAATGAAGTTCTAATTCCAACATTCTGCAAATGTTCCATCTCTTTTTTGTCCAAAGTCCCAATAAATATGCTTTGCAAGTTCTTGTAATCATTCTTTGCATCCATCATAATCATCTACATGGAGTCCCCGTTACGCTGTCTCAACAGCAACGGAGTACCCTCTCCACCAAACCAACGGTCCTCTGGTCTAGTTCTGTTGCTGAAATACTCCTCTGACTGCCCAACGAAGTACAGGCAATTGGAGGCTAGCCATCTGACCTAACGCCTAATTTAGAGAGGGTGGTCAGATGGCTTTTATTTGCTGGCCATCACCACCAGATAAAATCTGAGAAATCTCTCAATGGGTGAAGTCAATAGTTTAGCTTTTTTTTAAAACAAACTCCTGCTTTGGGAGTTTGTTTTTGAAAGACCTAAAACCATGTAAAACTTTGAAAAATGGCTATCTTGTTTTGGGGAGGCGCCCGTCAAACTGTTACAACATTCACAGGATTTGCAGGGAAGCAGCTCCTGCCAATGTTAAGAGATGTTCGTGGGGTTGAAGACATCTCTAGATTTGGGGTCTGGGATGTCTGTTAGGGCAATTGTTGGACTTGACCCTTTCTGCAGGGTCATCCACAAATTGTTTGTTTTCTCTACTCCTATGCTGGCCTTAGGACTCTGCACACTTTGCCACTGCTAGACTGTGCTAAAGTGCTTGATCTCTCTCCTTAAACTATGGTAGAATTGATGTATGCCCATTTGGCATATTTAGTGTACTTCTATGTCCCTAGTAAGTTAGTACTATGTGTACCCAGGGCCTGTAAAGGAAATGCTACTAGTTAGCCTGCAGCACTGAATGTGCCACCCTCTTGAGAAGTCCTTTAAACCTGCCTCAGGCCTGCCATTGTAGACAGTGTTTGTAATTTTAAACTAACATTTCAAACTGTCAGAAGAACGATTTAGCAAGGCCCAAATCTTCCTTTTTAATACATATAAGTCACCCTTAGGGCAGGCCCTGGACAGCCCAGAGGGGACGGTGCACTGAATTTTAAAAGTTGGACGTGTGCTTTTCAAGTTTTACATGTGTTAGTAGTGAAACACTATTAAATAAGTGTTTCACTACTGCAAGGCCTGCCTCTCCCTTGGGATCACATTAGAGTTACCTTATTTAATGTAATACGTTGTAACTTCCAAATAGGAACATGTGACCTGTTCATCTTTTGCTGTCTTTGGAATTGCTTGGCAGTTCAGGCTGGACTGTTCCAATGAGGCACAGGGTCAAGACTGATTTGCATATGGCCAGGTCTAAACTGGGGTGGCATGGTGAGCAAAAGACTGATGGATTTAACTCAGATCTCTTAACTTTGGGGGGAATGTTTTGATTTGTTCTGCATTCTGCCCATCAATTGTGTATCTTTTACTTTTAGAAAGCTGGCATTTTTCTGCGTTAGCCATTTAGTGCTTGAGGTCTGTCTCTGAGTCACATGATTGAATGCAGTTGGACTTTCACAATAATAGACTTGGGTATGCCTGGATGGGCCATCACTAACAGGAAGGGAGGGGGTTGCTGGGCACAGTCTTAGTTACACTAGAAATGGTTGTTTCCTGCCTCCATACAAAGGGCTGCATAGCAAATCAAATTTCAAAGCTTTATTCGACATCAGTCATAAAAGCACATCCTCCCTATCTCTATACATAAAAAAGACTAATCTATATACACGATGTTAAAACAAGAATTATACAATTATAAGTCGAATACAGTAAGCTTTTAACAGAATTAAGATCATCATTAATTATACTTATGATTAAAAAACTTTATAGGTAACTTCAAATCATCACAGCGTTTTTCCTAGCAAAGAACGTGTTCGGATGGCCCAGGCCCAGCCCAAGAACTTTGCGACTGCTGTTGCGAATAATTGGGAACCATCAGTCTCTAGGATTCTAAGTACTACCACTTGGCTGTTCGTCCCCATATTAATGCAAAGAGGTCTTATCCATTTGTGTCTTGGTTTTACATATAGAGGACAACAAAACAATATATGGGAGGCATGTTCAGGTTTGTCTTTACAAAAATGACAATGTTCATCCCATGCTGTAGACCATTTCTTTTTGAACATGTTTACTGGGAGAGACCCAACTCTAAATTGGAAATATAATTTCCTGTCATAAGGTTTTTCAATCAAGTCCCAATAAGCTTCACACAATGGGGTCATTTTTAAATCCAGAAAGCGTCTCGATAACGAAGAATTAGTACCACTGGCAAAAGTTCTATAGTTCACCATCTCCCAATATAGCCGTTTTATCTCGATCTGAGTCCTGCGCCTCAGCCTGCTCGCAGCCCTGCAGGTTTTCAAACCAAAGTTCCCAATCCACTTTCAAGGTGATTTTCGAGCCGGCTTCCCGGGCGACGCGGGACCCGCGCAGCGGGTACCGCTAGGTGCAGGTTCAAGGCTCAGGCTCGATGAGAGGGTGAAAAAGGTCAGTTCCGCCGCCTCGAACAGGGTGCTGGCAAGGAAACGCTGAATGATGCATAGCCTCTGTAGTTGGTCTGGAGCCGGTGCAGGGGAGGCTAGAAACCTATCTACTTAAAGGGCAACTTACAGAAGCTTCTCAGACTTCAAATGAGGTGCCTGGTATAAATATTGGACCTCAGATACCAACCTTTCATCACACTGTTGGTTCTGTGGAGACAATGTCAATAAGATAGACTGCTGTGCTGCTAAAAGAATTGCCACTTTGATGGATCACTGCCTTGCTGGACTGCTACCTTGCTAGATTGCTTTCCTGCTTAGAAAAAACTTTGGGGGATATTCTCAAGATCATGTGATAATCATCACCAAAATCGGTTATCGCAAAGTTTCACATCGCCGTCTATTGCGGGAATAAAAACTCTGTGTTAACGTCCTATTCACAACATGACAATAACATGCGATATGTTCCTGATAACACGTCAAATGTCTGCGATAAAGTCACCAGGATGACGATAAAAATGTAAACCAAATGCGCAAAAAGTTGCGATGGGCCCAACCGCAATTAAAAAATCTGCAATAATCTTCGCCAGGCCTCAATTCACACACGCCAGGTGGGAAAAATCACTAAAAAAGTAGAAGAAAACCATACAAACAAAATCCAAACAACAGCGAAGCACAATGGAGGTAGCCGGAGCAAGTACAGAGACAACCAGAACCCTACAAGCCCCCCAGAGGATCAACCTGGGACCTTAGGGTCAGGGAAGGAAAAGGACAAGAAGAGTAGGAAGAAACGGTTCAGTCCGCAGGATAGCAAGATCCTGATAACGGAGGTGGTAGAACAACATCACCTACTGTTTATCACCTCCACTGTGTCATTGGCAACAAAAAATGGAATATGGCAGTCCATCGTGGACAAGGTGAATGCAATTGGAGTGCTGAAGAAGACAATGTAAGAGGTGAAGAGACGCTTGAATGATGTGAAGCGCAAAACCAAGCAGAAACTCAGCAACAACTGGAAGGCAGCAATGCAGACTGGAGGTGGGAGTCCAGGGCCACAGGAGGAGCTGGACCAGATGGAGGAAATGGTGTCCACAGTCATTTGTGGGGAGAGGGTGGCAGGAGTTAGGTGAGCGGACACTGCTCAACATGACCTGACATAACAGCACCAGGGTGAGTAACGACCAGGGACTGGGGGGACGGGGGTAGATGGGCACAATGGCACACATGCTCGATTAAGTAGAGCACATCTGCAGACAAACCATGCCCCAGACCCCCAACTCTCACCAAGAAACTAATGTACCCAAGTATGCAACATCTCAGCGCTGTATAAGAACAGAAGTGAAAGGCACACCGCATGAAAGGGATAAGGGGCAGCAAAATCAGAGCTGCAGGGGAAACTCCCCCAAAATGCAGCACACACACATAACATGCAGAGCACATCCACAGTGACAACGATGTGGTACAAACCGCAACACGTCCACAACAGAACAGAGGACACAACTGGTGCCGCTTGTGTGTAGATACTGGCCAATCTCATTTGGCATTGCAGGGAAATGTGAGTTGACAATTTACAAGTACAAACACACATCGGTGATGTTGTCGAAATGTCCACTGACCCGCATCAAATAGGCAGCTCCTCCTAAACAGTCACAATGTACATTGCCATGCAGTCTGAATGCAAACATGTACAATACGTCAACATACATGTGAACACAATGTTAAACTGCAACTCCCCTTCACATTGCAGAGGGAAAGCCAACACCTCCTGCAGAGCAGGCCGAACCTCTCTTCGCTGATGACAAAGAGGACCACCACACCTTCATCCCCAATGCCCTCCAACAGCTCGTGGACACCCGTCCTCCAAGAGCAGGGCAGCCCAGCTGCAACAAGGGGTCCCCACCCCCTGCACAGAACACACAGCAGGTAGCACCCACCACCACGGCTGCCTCCCAGGACCCCCACGACAACACATGGCCTTCCTACGCCGTGTGTTGGTGTGCCAGGAGAAGCTGCCAGACCAGGTGCGGGTGGGGTTCGACTGCATGGCAGCCAAACTAGATGCCATACGTGGTTGTCTAAGTCCCATCAGGGACCACTCACAGTCGCTAACGGACACCCACAGTCTGCTCCATGCTCTCCAACAACCCATAGCTGACATAGCTGGAGTACTGACTCAGAGACAAGAACAATTGTCTAGTCAGAGTGGCTTCAGCTATGTCACCCGGGAGTTGGGACACATGCGGAGGATCATGGAGCGGACACAGGTGGAAAGAGCGGCTGCCACGGATGTACACCAGCGAGAGATAGCTGGGTTCCTCATTGACCTATAGACCCTCCTCATGGCATTTCTGGCGCTGATGCATACTGCTGCTACCACTCTATCCACATCCACATCTCCGCCCCCTGAAGTGTCAGTGCCACACAGTGTGGCAGACATTCCACCTCCGGCCCTTGAGGTATCACTGCCACACAGTGCTGGAAACAGAACGCCACCCCCCACATGTGAGGCACATGAAACAGCAGAGGGCGAAGATGCGGATGAATCTGCCTTCACTAGTATTCATCTCCGCCATATGGCCGGATTCTGCTTGGTTCTGCCCTAGGCATCATCACCTTCCACCGTCCCCCGATACACTCTGTGACACTTACGTTGGACCTCGACATGGACTGCCATATTCTGTTTGGTCACCAATGACAGAGCATTCAGACTGCCGACTGTACTCTTCCTCTTCCGATGAACTTGTCATTCCCTAAAGGACTGTGGCTGGCCCTCCACGGGCAAAAGTTCTATAGTTCACCATCTCCCAATATAGCCGTTTTATCTCGATCTTTGAGGGAAAACAAGACACATCCGGATTACCCCATAGGTGGTCAAGTTTTAGCTCTGACAGTAACCCTCGTAGGTCTTTCAACCAGGCTATTTTGTGAAACTCATCGAGCAAAACCACATCTGACAATGCTGTAGCGTAATGGGCTAGCTCCGGGGTTACCATTAACCGTCTCCAAAATAGCAACGGACGCAATTTTGCTATGTCCACAATGTTTTTCCTACCAAGGTCCAGCTTTAGAGGTGCAGTAGGGGTACTTTGCGGTACTCCCACCAGACCCCTAAGGAACTTATTTTCTACTATGGACAGATTTGCTAGGTTGCCAAATCCCCATAATTCTGAGCCATATAAACTGGCGCTGATAGCTTTCATTTGGTATATCTCGAGCGCACAATTTATCGGTTTCGTTAGAGAAGCTTTATGTTTTAGTAATAGTGCTCCTGTTATTTGACTAAGCTTTAGGGCTGCGGTATCTAGGTGAGACTTCCATTTCATGTTCCCCTGGAGTGTTATTCCCAAATAGGTAAAGGCATCCACTTGTTCAAGAGGTATACTTTTATAGGTGATAACCCCCCTAAATGATGACCGACTATTCATACACATGAACTTTGTCTTACTGGAATTTAATTCTAGGCCTCGCAAGTCACAAAACTCCCCAAAAGCATTTACCGCCTTTTGGAGGCCGCTAGGGGTGCGAGATAATATGAGTGTGTCATCCGCAAACATAAGGACGGGGACACGCGAACCAGCAATTATTGGGGCATCAGAAGGGGACTTTTTCAAAAAATCTACTATTCCATTTATGTATATCGAGAACAATGTAGGCGCCAAGACGCAGCCTTGTCTCACCCCACGCTCTACCGGGAATGGCTCGGTTACTTCTCCCTGCGACCCCCACCTTATTTTAGCATAATTATTTTCATGCAGTCGTACAATAAGTGTGAGAAGTTCCTGACTTATCCCTTCATCGGCCAGAACTTTCCAAAGCTTGTCTCTGGGGACCAAGTCAAAAGCTGACTTTAGGTCAACAAAGACAGCAAACAAGGGGCCATTTTTTAGGGAGACATTCCTCCAATATAAGGCAATAAAATAAAATACCTGGTCTATTGAGCTTATTAGTGAACGAAATCCTGCTTGGTATGGAGACAAGATGTTATTTTCATCTATCCATACTTGGAGTTTATTCTGAACCATGCGGCCCATCAGTTTCTGGGCAGAATCTATGAGACTGATGGGTCGATAGTTACAGGGGAGTGATTTGTCCCCTTTTTTGAACACAGGTATTATTTCTGCTCCTTTCCAGGACAGGGGAACCTCACCGCCCATTGCCAATGCATTGGCAAGGCAAGAAAAATATTTACAC
Source organism: Lissotriton vulgaris (assembly GCF_964263255.1). Lineage (NCBI taxonomy): Eukaryota > Metazoa > Chordata > Amphibia > Caudata > Salamandridae > Lissotriton > Lissotriton vulgaris. The sequence goes on from NC_141691.1 coordinate 1,676,245,171, forward strand.
CATGAGTTCCTATCGCTTAGGTAAACATCAGCCGGAATGCCATCCATTCCAGGCGCTCTTCCCCTTGTTACACAGTCAAGGGCAAGACTAACATCATTCTCATTGAAAACATTGTGCTTAAAATAAACATTCAGTGGGAGGTCAACACTGGGTAGCAATTGATTTCGAGCATATTGTGGTTTAAAAAATGCTATCCAGTCATCAACGGCAACATGGTTTTGAGGAGAGGCAGACTGCCCTCCCCATCCCCATTTTACCTTGGACCAAAATGATTTGGAGTCTTTGGCCGCACAAGCAGTTCTAAGCTCGCGCCAAATTTCCTCATTCCACGTCTTCTTTGCCTGCTTTTGCGCACATCTATAGACATCCCTGGCTTCTCTTACCCCTACTGCATTCCCCATCCGGAGTGCACTACTGAGATTATGGCGTGCCTGTCTACAGTTTTTATCATACCACCCCTGGCAGGTTTGATGGTTTTTACTCTTATTACTATTTGCAGGTTTCAAGAAGAAGGTTTGTAATCTAGAGAAGAATTTATCGTGGGCCTCCATCATAATATCGCTGAAATTGATGTTACATAAAAATGAATTAATACGATCTACTTCCTCTCCTACTACTTTCTTAAGTTCATCCAACTTCCCCTCGTCCTCTACTAGCTTCCCCCACTTTAGGTGGCGCTGATTATTTGAGCTTACTAAATCCAAGGTCACTCTCTCATCCTCTGAACTACGCCCCCTTCCCTCTGAGTAGGGCATGAAATCCATGCACAGCGGTGATCGCTTTCCAATCTTTTCTCTACGGACATGTCTACCAGTTTACTCCAAACCCTGATATCTATCAGGAAGTAATCGATTCTACTGGATGCACGCCCATTATCAAACGTGTTGTTTCCAACCCGATCAGAAGCTGTGCGACCGTTTGCTGCTCTAAGCCCCCTGGCCAAACAAAGACTCTTCACTTGTATAGCAACTGTACTCCATTTCTTGACTGTAGTGATCTCAAGCTGGGGGATGCCCCATTTACTGTCCTCCTCTTCGGCAAGGAATTTGTCCTCCTGGCCCAGGGGTTCAAAGGTGGTATTTAAATCCCCCCCAATAATAATGAACTGATCTATGGGCAAGGTTTCCAACTCCTGATCAAGGACCTTTATTACTTCAGAGGGCTTTCCCCCTTTGACCCCCGTAGCATATATGTTGAAAATCGCAAGTTCATCACCATTATTCCATTTAATGATAACTGATAAGATATCCCCCGTTGGGAGCATTTATTGTTTTATCGTACAATTCAATGATTGACGAATCCAAATCAACATACCTCCTGAAGGTCTACCTTTACCATTTGATACTGCAGGAATAAAGAAATTGAGATACCCCACCCGATGGACAGGGGAAACTGACCAAGTTTCTTGGAGTAATATAATATCATACAGGTCGATAAAAGCACACCATTCAGTTGATATAATTTTACTCATTATCCGATTCCAAGAAATAAAGGACAACAATAAACTGTCTCCAGGTGGGCCAATATCGGCAGAACTTGGATAATTACCTGAGGATATGGCTTCTGGAGGTGCACTAAGAGGGGCAGGCCGAGCTTCATCTAATTGGGGTTCAAATATTGGGTCACTGCCTTTACCCAGTGTTAAGTTGATGTGCTCTTCTCGGTCATCCGCCCTTACCACACTTTTCCTGGAGTTATGTGTTGTCTTACAATTCCTTCCGAGTGCCAAAGCTGGTTGACCCTCTTTTGTGATGGTACCTTTATCTACTCTCACTTGGCTGGGGTATCCTGTCTCAATATGTTGCTGTGTGAGTCAATCGCACTCGTTTAGATTTGAAAGGGCGGTAAATCTATTTTCTAGGTTTAAGCCCCAGTCACATCTCCGGGCACCACCAATCCCATTGCCACCTCCAACCCCACCTCTTCTGTGTGACACTGTGGTCCATTTTGTCCTTAGAATACTGGGTCTAGCAATAAAACCTCTCCTGCTATAAAAGAAGTCAAGTGTGAGGGGGATAATTTCCGCTGTTCTACGTTGAGGGGGCAGAAGATTGGGTAGGATTTCAGGCAACACCTCTGGGCCTCTAAAATTCAATACAACACAATCGCCAGCAAATCTCTTTGGACTGCTGCCTATCCATTTTACCCTTCTCGCATTTAACAATTCTTCTGATAGTATATGTTTACCCCAGTCAGAGATGTGCATGTTGTTAGACAACCAATATAGGGCTTTAGTTTTAAGTGATTGAGGAGACTCTACCTGATCATGCTTCAAAATTGGTACATTAGCTAAGACCAGGATTAAAGGGGAAGCTTCAACAATCAATTCCATTGGCCCTGTTTCCACGAGAGAATCTACATTGGTCTCAGCACTAATCAATGGATCTGAGGGCAGGCCAATGTTTGGTGGTAGGGCTGGGGTAGGAATGGGTGGATGTGTATGGACCAGAGTGTCCCCATTTCCTATATTTCTATCTTCCCTAAGATTTATTTGCTCTAATTTGTCTACTATCTTATGTGGCAATTCCCCCATACAATCATTTGTATTTGACAAGAGGCCTTCAAGCATGGTAACTTTATCAGTGAGAAGATCGATCTTAGATAAGAGTGGCTTGATTATCCCTTTCATTTTCTGTTCAAACATACCAAGTAACTTTTTAACATTAGCTTCGTCCCATAGCATAGTACCCTCGTCTTCAGCCCCCTTATCCTCTGTACTATTTTTACGAGGGGGGGTAGTAGGTCTGTTCTTGCTAGAACGTAGACCACCACGCCTAAATTGGCCCTTGGCGGGCCCTTTTGTCACCCTTGGTGCCGGGACTGGGGCGGGGCTTACAGTATTGACCTCTACTAGTACTAAGTCCGGATCTATTCCGACTTGAACAGCCTCCTCAACTTTACTCGGTGATGATGCTGGGGAGGCATTAACAGCGGAGCCCTCGGTATGATGCTGTGAGAGTGCTACGAATTCACTAGTGTTTGCCAGATCAGAGTGGTCTACTGGCGGAGGGTCGTTTAAATTAGTGCTAGCAATTGGACTCGCCCCCAGGGAGGCCCTTCTATCATGATTTATTTTGGTGACCACTTGGAACATATAATTGTCCATGGTGTTTGCAGGTGCAGTGACTTTTTTGCACTTGGACATACCAATAACAGCTATAGTCCGAAGCTATGATAACCCACCGTATGTAACAAGCCTAGAAAACCGCCACTAGCTTTGATTATAAAATAGACCTAAGGTACATCAAGTGTAAATAATGGATTTGGAATTTCCGCCGATAGCGGTAATGACTCACAGGGAAGTTTGGGCAGCGTTCCTGGCCCAGTCCAGTCACTTCCAGTCGCGGACTGTCGCAGACTGTCTCGCCCTTGTCCCAGGCTTCTCCCGGTCGCTCCCGCGCGCTCCCGCGCAGCGGTGCTCAGCTACTAATTTTATGTGGCCGAGGGAGGTAGGAGAGGGAGGAGCCTGCAGGGAGAGCTGCCCAGGTGGCTTCAGTGTGGGCGGGCGGACAGGCGCTCCTGGGACAGGTAGTCCTGCGCCTCCGCCTGCTCGCATCCCTGCAGGTTTTCAAACCAAAGTTCCCAATCCACTTTCAAGGTGATTTTCGAGCCGGCTTCCCGGGCGACGCGGGACCCGTGCAGCGGGTACCGCTAGGTGCAGGTTCAAGGCTCAGGCTCGATGAGAGGGTGAAAAAGGTCAGTTCCGCCGCCTCGAACAGGGTGCTGGCAAGGAAACGCTGAATGAAGTATCCCACTGGTATCCCAGTGCTATTGCCTTAAAAAACGGACCAATGAGGGAGGAGCCTGCAGGGAGAGCTGCCCAGGTGGCTTCAGTGTGGGAGGGCGGACAGGCGCTCCTGGGACAGGTAGTCCTGCGCCTCCGCCTGCTCGCAGCCCTGCAGGTTTTCAAACCAAAGTTCCCAATCCACTTTCAAGGTGATTTTCGAGCCGGCTTCCCGGGCGATGCGGGACCCGCGCAGCGGGTACCGCTAGGTGCAGGTTCAAGGCTCAGGCTCGATGAGAGGGTGAAAAAGGTCAGTTCCGCCGCCTCGAACAGGGTGCTGGCAAGGAAACGCTGAATGAAGTATCCCACTGGTATCCCAGTGCTATTGCCTTAAAAAACGGACCAATGAGGGAGGAGCCTGCAGGGAGAGCTGCCCAGGTGGCTTCAGTGTGGGCGGGCGGACAGGCGCTCCTGGGACAGGTAGTCCTGCGCCTCCGCCTGCTCGCAGCCCTGCAGGTTTTCAAACCAAAGTTCCCAATCCACTTTCAAGGTGATTTTCGAGCCGGCTTCCCGGGCGACGCGGGACCCGCGCAGCGGGTACCGCTAGGTGCAGGTTCAAGGCTCAGGCTCGATGAGAGGGTGAAAAAGGTCAGTTCAGTTCCGCCGCCTCGAACAGGGTGCTGGCAAGGAAACGCTGAATGAAGTATCCCACTGGTATCCCAGTGCTATTGCCTTAAAAAACGGACCAATGAGGGAGGAGCCTGCAGGGAGAGCTGCCCAGGTGGCTTCAGTGTGGGCGGGCGGACAGGCGCTCCTGGGACAGGTATTCCTGCGCCTCCGCCTGCTCGCAGCCCTGCAGGTTTTCAAACCAAAGTTCCCAATCCACTTTCAAGGTGATTTTCGAGCCGGCTTCCCGGGCGACGCGGGACCCGCGCAGCGGGTACCGCTAGGTGCAGGTTCAAGGCTCAGGCTCGATGAGAGGGTGAAAAAGGTCAGTTCCGCCGCCTCGAACAGGGTGCTGGCAAGGAAACGCTGAATGAAGTATCCCACTGGTATCCCAGTGCTATTGCCTTAAAAAACGGACCAATGAGGGAGGAGCCTGCAGGGAGAGCTGCCCAGGTGGCTTCAGTGTGGGCGGGCGGACAGGCGCTCCTGGGACAGGAAGTCCTGCGCCTCCGCCTGCTCGCAGCCCTGCAGGTTTTCAAACCAAAGTTCCCAATCCACTTTCAAGGTGATTTTCGAGCCGGCTTTCCGGGCGACGCGGGACCCGCGCAGCGGGTACCGCTAGGTGCAGGTTCAAGGCTCAGGCTCGATGAGAGGGTGAAAAAGGTCAGTTCCGCCGCCTCGAACAGGGTGCTGGCAAGGAAACGCTGAATGAAGTATCCCACTGGTATCCCAGTGCTATTGCCTTAAAAAACGGACCAATGAGGGAGGAGCCTGCAGGGAGAGCTGCCCAGGTGGCTTCAGTGTGGGCGGGCGGACAGGCGCTCCTGGGACAGGTAGTCCTGCGCCTCAGCCTGCTCGCAGCCCTGCAGGTTTTCAAACCAAAGTTCCCAATCCACTTTCAAGGTGATTTTCGAGCCGGCTTCCCGGGCGACGCGGGACCCGCGCAGCGGGTACCGCTAGGTGCAGGTTCAAGGCTCAGGCTCGATGAGAGGGTGAAAAAGGTCAGTTCCGCCGCCTCGAACAGGGTGCTGGCAAGGAAACGCTGAATGATGCATAGCCTCTGTAGTTGGTCTGGAGCCGGTGCAGGGGAGGCTAGAAACCTATCTACTTAAAGGGCAACTTACAGAAGCTTCTCAGACTTCAAATGAGGTGCCTGGTATAAATATTGGACCTCAGATACCAACCTTTCATCACACTGTTGGTTCTGTGGAGACAATGTCAATAAGATAGACTGCTGTGCTGCTAAAAGAATTGCCACTTTGATGGATCACTGCCTTGCTGGACTGCTACCTTGCTAGATTGCTTTCCTGCTTAGAAAAAACTTTGGGGGATATTCTCAAGATCATGTGATAATCATCACCAAAATCGGTTATCGCAAAGTTTCACATCGCCGTCTATTGCGGGAATAAAAACTCTGTGTTAACGTCCTATTCACAACATGACAATAACATGCGATATGTTCCTGATAACACGTCAAATGTCTGCGATAAAGTCACCAGGATGACGATAAAAATGTAAACCAAATGCGCAAAAAGTTGCGATGGGCCCAACCGCAATTAAAAAATCTGCAATAATCTTCGCCAGGCCTCAATTCACACACGCCAGGTGGGAAAAATCACTAAAAAAGTAGAAGAAAACCATACAAACAAAATCCAAACAACAGCGAAGCACAATGGAGGTAGCCGGAGCAAGTACAGAGACAACCAGAACCCTACAAGCCCCCCAGAGGATCAACCTGGGACCTCAGGGTCAGGGAAGGAAAAGGACAAGAAGAGTAGGAAGAAACGGTTCAGTCCGCAGGATAGCAAGATCCTGATAACGGAGGTGGTAGAACAACATCACCTACTGTTTATCACCTCCACTGTGTCATTGGCAACAAAAAATGGAATATGGCAGTCCATCGTGGACAAGGTGAATGCAATTGGAGTGCTGAAGAAGACAATGTAAGAGGTGAAGAGACGCTTGAATGATGTGAAGCGCAAAACCAAGCAGAAACTCAGCAACAACTGGAAGGCAGCAATGCAGACTGGAGGTGGGAGTCCAGGGCCACAGGAGGAGCTGGACCAGATGGAGGAAATGGTGTCCACAGTCATTTGTGGGGAGAGGGTGGCAGGAGTTAGGTGAGCGGACACTGCTCAACATGACCTGACATAACAGCACCAGGGTGAGTAACGACCAGGGACTGGGGGGACGGGGGTAGATGGGCACAATGGCACACATGCTCGATTAAGTAGAGCACATCTGCAGACAAACCATGCCCCAGACCCCCAACTCTCACCAAGAAACTAATGTACCCAAGTATGCAACATCTCAGCGCTGTATAAGAACAGAAGTGAAAGGCACACCGCATGAAAGGGATAAGGGGCAGCAAAATCAGAGCTGCAGGGGAAACTCCCCCAAAATGCAGCACACACACATAACATGCAGAGCACATCCACAGTGACAACGATGTGGTACAAACCGCAACACGTCCACAACAGAACAGAGGACACAACTGGTGCCGCTTGTGTGTAGATACTGGCCAATCTCATTTGGCATTGCAGGGAAATGTGAGTTGACAATTTACAAGTACAAACACACATCGGTGATGTTGTCGAAATGTCCACTGACCCGCATCAAATAGGCAGCTCCTCCTAAACAGTCACAATGTACATTGCCATGCAGTCTGAATGCAAACATGTACAATACGTCAACATACATGTGAACACAATGTTAAACTGCAACTCCCCTTCACATTGCAGAGGGAAAGCCAACACCTCCTGCAGAGCAGGCCGAACCTCTCTTCGCTGATGACAAAGAGGACCACCACACCTTCATCCCCAATGCCCTCCAACAGCTCGTGGACACCCGTCCTCCAAGAGCAGGGCAGCCCAGCTGCAACAAGGGGTCCCCACCCCCTGCACAGAACACACAGCAGGTAGCACCCACCACCACGGCTGCCTCCCAGGACCCCCACGACAACACATGGCCTTCCTACGCCGTGTGTTGGTGTGCCAGGAGAAGCTGCCAGACCAGGTGCGGGTGGGGTTCGACTGCATGGCAGCCAAACTAGATGCCATACGTGGTTGTCTAAGTCCCATCAGGGACCACTCACAGTCGCTAACGGACACCCACAGTCTGCTCCATGCTCTCCAACAACCCATAGCTGACATAGCTGGAGTACTGACTCAGAGACAAGAACAATTGTCTAGTCAGAGTGGCTTCAGCTATGTCACCCGGGAGTTGGGACACATGCGGAGGATCATGGAGCGGACACAGGTGGAAAGAGCGGCTGCCACGGATGTACACCAGCAAGAGATATCTGGTTTCCTCATTGACCTATAGACCCTCCTCATGGCATTTCTGGCGCTGATGCATACTGCTGCTACCACTCTATCCACATCCACATCTCCGCCCCCTGAAGTGTCAGTGCCACACAGTGTGGCAGACATTCCACCTCCGGCCCTTGAGGTATCACTGCCACACAGTGCTGGAAACAGAACGCCACCCCCCACATGTGAGGCACATGAAACAGCAGAGGGCGAAGATGCGGATGAATCTGCCTTCACTAGTATTCATCTCCGCCATATGGCCGGATTCTGCTTGGTTCTGCCCTAGGCATCATCACCTTCCACCGTCCCCCGATACACTCTGTGACACTTACGTTGGACCTCGACATGGACTGCCATATTCTGTTTGGTCACCAATGACAGAGCATTCAGACTGCCGACTGTACTCTTCCTCTTCCGATGAACTTGTCATTCCCTAAAGGACTGTGGCTGGCCCTCCACGGGCCAACAATGTAAAGTGGGGTTTGCATGGCCCTGTACTGCCTCAGCTACAACACTCCACTGAATGTGCATTAAACATTCATATTCACACAGATGTGTCATGTCTATGATCTTTCAAGTGTGGAAGTATGGATGAATATAGGATCAGTGATTCCACTTTACGTCCATGTTGCTCATGTTGAGGCACTTGGGTCACAGGGTGACACATTGCCAATTGCGGTCCAGGTGGCGTCGACACTACAACAGAGACACACCCATTAGTTACTTATTTGTCCAGTCCAGCCCAGGACAGAACCACGCCCAGAGCCCACGCCAGCCCACTCCGCTTATGCTCACGGGGGGACACCAACGCTATATGTCCCAGGTCTACCCTGTAGTTATCTGCTGATCACAGGTCTAGTTGTCAGCATGCCACTGCCACTCCCTCACGACTGGTTTATACCCACACCCCACCCTTCCAGCACACCCATCACAGGACATGTGACCCTGCCAATAAAAAGGGCCAGGGACATGTGCTGGACGCCATTTCTATTCTCTATCTGGGTGTGTCTGTGTGGGTATTATTTATGCATGAGGGCCTAGGGTCCTGACACATCACATTACCCAGTGCTGGAGGTGACATGATGGTGTCCGCACCATGAGACTCAATCATAAAGGCTCCATGACTTGTGGTGCACAGACTTGATGGCACCGGATACTTTGCGCCCGGCACAGGCACACCGCCATGGGATGGTGACTTTCGGTACACTGAGGTAGGAACATCTAAAGAGCTGAGCGGGTGTGCAGTCTGCAATGATGCCCCGTCCTGGCGGTCCGGACTGGTAAGGATTTGTGTGAGCCCTGCTGGACCAGAGTGTAGGTCTGAGCCAGCGTGCAGTGCGTGCCTACCGCCACATGGCGTTGCCTCGTGGGTCACAGAGTTAGTGCACCTCAAGAGTTGAGCGGGTGTGCAGCCAGCTATGATGCAGTGTGCACTGATATGGAGGCAGCAGGTGAGCAGTGAGGCCTGGGTCCGCAGTGTCGACACTCTCTCTATCTCTCTCTCTCTCTCTCTCTCTCTCTCTTTCTCTTTTTCTCTCTCTCTTTCTCTTTCTCTCTCCCTCTTTCTCTCTCTCTCCCTCTCTTTCTCTCTCTCTCTCCTTCTCTCTCTCTCTGTCTCTCTCTCTTTCACTCTCTCTCTCTCTCCCTCTCTTTCACTCTCTCTCTCTCACTGTCCTTTGATGAGCGCATGACACACCTTCTTATCCAGAAGTTTGTCTTGCAGGCTGTGACTTACAGATTGTCCTGAGAAGACCCGCCATGACTCTTCAAAATAGTGTTTTGGGGTTTATTCTGAAAAGAACGAATGTTTGGAAATTCTAAGATGAATGTATAATTCTCTTTTTTCTGACCACACATGTATGTTAAGTGTTGTAATTGTGCGACATCAGGCGAATTGCTTTGTTCATGATTTTGTATAGTTGATGTAGCATATTTTTGTCTGGGGGGGTGTAGGTGGGTCCTGGGGGGGTTGTGGCCCTCTTGGTTGTCCAAGCTGCATGATCAGTGGCTCCATGGCATCTGTTGTGCTTCAGGTGTGGCTCTGGGCTGGGCTCCATTTTCTGGTGCAGGTTGTCCTCCGACTTTACACCAGGTAAGAGCAGGTATAAATTCCTGCTGCTAACACCCCTTATCGCCTGTTTTTTTATCTTATTGCCGATCTGGCTGGTCATTGAGAATGTTAGGAAGTGGTGTTTTCGCGGCTTTGTGCACGGGAACTAAGTCCCAATATATCTTGATGCTAGGAAAGTCACACCAGGTTTCACCTAGAGCCTCCAGGTCATCAGGGCAGGCCTCAAGGCATAAGGGCTCTCTCCAGCCCCAGACTTCCACACTGTCCACAGCAGTTCATTCATAATTGGACACATAGAAATAGATCGCCCTCACACCACAGAGCCCTTCTCCCTTTCCTTGGAGTCCTAGTGATGGAGAACAGGATGTGAGCCACCCGGCATTTAAATAGCTGTTTTCGTCTCTCACTGCAAGTGGAACCCAGTAGCCTTTCAGGTTTCTATTTACAGCACAGTCATGTACAGAAATTGGTGTTAAGCTGGCATTTTGGTCATGTATCAGCCAGCGATTAGAGTCTTTTCAAGTTCCAATCCTGACTGAATCCCTCCAAACATCAACCCTCTTTTTTAAGCCATTCCTCTTTCTCCTTACTGCCTCTCCCAGACATCTATGAAGCATTTTCATTCAAAATGGCACACCAAGCTCCCCTTTCAGGAGCTTTTAGTTCCCACCTAGACCTACTACTTAGAAATAAGGAACCAACCACCCTCCTGAACTGGGAACATCTTTCCCTCCTGCTGTGGGCAGAGACGAATGTCAGAATGATCTCTCTGGAGGAAATGTTTTTATTTATTTATTTATTTATTTATTTATTGACATTTGTAGAGCGCGGCGAATACCCGTGGGCGTCTCGGCGCTAATTAAGGGATTAAGGGATCACTTGTGTCCTCATTTTGGGATCTTAATTTTAAAAAGGAGGCTGTTAATAAATTCCCTTGTGATCCAATATCTACCTTTTCCTTCCAGATGACCCATTCCAGGTAAGTGGGCATTGTTTGTATTGCTACACTCTCCTGTTTGTAGGAGTAGCTGTTTGTCTTCTAGTAGACCCACACTTCATTCCTTATTTGTTTGTCAATTACAACTACTGGAGGAAGAGCACAAAGCATAACTGATTTAGTGCTCTTTAGTTTTGTAGCAATACAAAGAATACTTTTTAAATTTCATTTTACCATTAGAGTTAGAAATAAAATCTACTTTCATAATTAAATTATTTATTTTTAATGAAAATTAACTTCTAAGCAAATTTAACAATTACCCAAACTGGATTAAGAAAATAGGCTCTTAGTCACAAATACATCTTCCTACAGGAACATGTTTTATTATACCCACAGTTGTGTTCTTTTCTGGAAGTGGACAACCTATTTTTTATATTTAGGACGTCCCACTTTTATATTTTAGGCCCTCTGCTCTGTGGATGGATAGGGCGCACTAAGAGATGACTTAAAAAATATATTAAAGTAGGTTTTCTGCATAAACAGTAACTTGTACTGCAACTGTTTTAAAACTGCACCCTATGAGGACACAATGGTATTCTCAGGAGCCACACATTTTAATCATGCATGTGGGTGGTATAAATAAACACTTCACCCTTTGTGTGACAATTAATCAGCAAGCCACTAGTGTACTTCCTGAACCAGCTTATCATGGCCTTACTGGAAAGTCAAATAAAGCCATTAGTTGTAACCAATTATACTTTATAGGGCATATTCACAAAGGTAATCTTACAAATGAGTAAATCCACATTTGCAAATTTAATTTGTAGTAAATTTACTATGTTTTGCTATTCACCATTAACAAGTGTAAATTTAACATAAAATGTCTCAACCTCCTGAATTCAGTGGCTGGGGTCTAATTTGTGAGTGCAATGTACAACTTGTAATTTTTCACACATTGGTGGAGATCTTCTATGGTAAAGTATAGAGAAATTGTAAAAAAGTAATTATACATTAAAAAAAGTTAAAACACATTGCGATAAATATAAATTTAAATAATGTTATGTATGCATTTTATAGGTGGAACAGAATAAAAATCTATAGCACTATTAAGCTAATTTTAAATTAAATAGTTTTAAAAAACTTCAATAAATTAAATTCAATAAAATTAATTTTATAACATCACACCTGAAGTAAAATAGTTGTTTATTGTGCTTTAAAACAATTAAAAGATCTATATAGAATTAATTTAAATTACATTTATTACTTACAAAAATATAGTCACAGAAATTAGGTTACAATTACTTTTTAATTTCAAAATGTTAAATATTGAATGATATTTGTATATAATTTAATTACATTTACCAGGGTTTGGCCCTTTATGGTGCTGAACTCACTTCAGGTCTGAGCTGGAATACGTTTCCGACTGCTTTAAGTCTGTTAAGTCTGTATTAACTTTAGTAGTTTATTTTGGGTCTATAAATTGGGCTTACTCATCTGTGGGTGGCTGCCTGTCCTTCCCTTAAGCACTCCTTACTCTTACCTTAACCCCTCTCATTTAATAGTAAATATTTACCATTTTCCAGCCACTCCCCTCTATCCATTTTACATTTACTACAAAAATGTAGGTATACATGTACGGAAATCTCCGCAGTCAGGATGAGATCTCAGCATAGAAATGGTTGGAAAGAAACCTCTGCAATATGTTAGTGAACAGCATCTTGCGGTATGTGAGTAGTACTATTGTAGTACTACTAAACCTACTACAAAATGCAATTTGTAAATAAGGTCCTATGCTATTATGGGGGGAAAGTATATGTGCTGTGACACTGAATGACAGTGTTATTGTGCAGAGTCGTAATGCCAGTCAAACCAAGATAACAAACGGAGGTCCACTGCAAAAGATGTTATGTTTAAGACCCTAATTCTCCCTGCCGGAACTGCCAACTAACATGGTGGCACTGTGTGTCACATGATATCTGCTCCCTGCACGCGGTCACCCGGTAAAGGGTTTCAAAACACCCAAGTCATCAGCATTAGCCTGAGCATGTTCTTTTTTGAGGAAGCTGTTTGGTGGGGCAAAGGGCCAAAAGTATCTAGCATATTTCTTGACTCAAACTCTCATCCCTCCAAGGCACCACTCCCTCCATACACTGATTTTTTAATTCATATGGCAAGTCTCTCCTATCAAGTGATCCACTTAACTGAAGTGTTTGGCCACTTGAAGTTTGGTCTCTTCGTTTTTGAATGGATCATAGATGCCCAGTGATTTACTTAAATCATCATAATCAAATGGTGCTAAAAAGTAGAAAAGAGATAACAAATAAACAGTGTTAATAGAGTGGCCATTAAAACAAGTTGAAGAGGTGAATCCAGTTCTCATTATCAGCATAGCTCTTTTATTTATTCATACTCGCAGTCTGTTCACTTTACAAATAAAATCCCAACCTAGATGGCCGGGGTTATGAGCTTGTGGTGGCAATATTTTAAATAGAGCTGAGACTGAGAATTTGCCAAATCTTCTGAGCTTTAGACTTTGAAGTCTTTTGATCTGAATCATTCAGAATAAACAATTGTTTCTTGTCATGATCTCAAACATATTGTCAGCTTCCCAAGAAAACCAAGAGCCTGATTTAGATAGGGGCAGAGGGATCATTGTTTCCCCAGGGCGAAGGAGTAAATTACATTTAATAATTCTGCCAGGTGGTCCCTCAACCAGGGTGACAGAGTAACTTACTACATCGCCCTGGTGGAGTGACAGCCCACAATATTTATAAATGACCGCCAAGCTGGGAGACATTTATAAAACATTGGCAGGAATCGCTGGTAGGGTGGTTCCTGTAAATGCATTTTGCTGTTTGGTGCTGGGCTCTGTCAGCAAGACTGTGCCCTGCACCATGCAGGTTTTATTTGTTACTTCCAAAAATAAAATCCAGAAAAAGATTTTCTTTCTGAAAACATAAAAAGAAAATGCCCCCACACCATTGGAGTCCTTTCTCAATGGCAAGGGAAGCATTTAGCAATGTTCAATGCCCCTTACAGCCTTGGTTTTCCTGGCAGTGACAGGTGATGAAAACTGACCTCTAATTCCTCTATTCTAAATTAGATGGAAGGATTTAGAGGGCAACCTCTGATGACCCTTTCTCAAATGGGCAGTCTGAGGGGTGTAATCACGGCGGAAACGGAGTAGCCTCCACCGTGATTAAACCTACATTCTATCCACTTTTAAATTTGGTGGGCCAACGAATATCTTGGAGATATGTATACTCCATCGCATGTATACTATATTGCTGTTGCGAGGGAGTATACATACCGTAAGATATAAATAGGGCACAAATTTGTAAATGTCAAAATGATGGAAGTTCCAGGTTTAGACATATTGTTATGAACATACTAAAATGTTTTGTTGATTTTAGGGATGTCTTGAAGTTTAGCTACAAGTTCTTTCTTTCACCACTGCAGTGTACCAATTGTGAGTAATATGAAACTATATGCAAACTGTAATGTAAACCTTACAATCTCTCCTCGCCCTTGGTTTCCTAGAAATGGATTGACTAGAGGGATCACAAATAGGGGCTTGTTACGATGTTGGTCGTAAGGCTTGAGGTCGGAGGCCTTACGACCGACATTGTCGGTTTCAATTCCGACCGGCTGATTATGATACAGCTGGTCAGAATGAAACCGGCCGTTAATTCCAGCTGCCTTCCAACGGGATCCAGGAGCCCCTCTGCCAGTCGGAGACCGGCCAGTAATCTAAATGTAAGGCGTTTCCAACTTCTTTATTACAATGCACGGTTTCCAGCAGTATTTCCCTGCCAGCCTTTCTGACATGGAAACTCTGTTGGAAAGCATGTCTGGGGGTTCCTAGCAGGCATCCCTTCTGTATTCGGCCTCCGGTTGGGGGCCGAGGGGGCACCTATGGGGCCTCCCTGTTGATCCCTACGCCTTGTGGCAGGCACCTTGAGCTGTCTACCACGGGGTCTAGGCATGAACAAAGACTCCCATTTCTCAATGGGACCTTGTGTTATGGCCGGCTTACGGCCGTAACACAAGCTCCCTTTAAGAAACGGTAGAATGTGACTGCACCAAGTGCGGTCGCATTGCAATTAGGTGGTTAGGACCGGCAACCAGAGGTTGGTCAGTCCAGTTTCTGTGATGGTATTGGGCAGACACAAGTCCGCATGACATTGTAATAAGGCCCTAGGTCTGTAATACCATTTGCCAAAGTTCCCTTCTGTGCAGACAGGATTGACATTATCGAAGTTGAAAGTAAAATTCTATTTCTGTTTCAATTGAAATATTAGCCTCATTGTGAGTGCCCAATGCAGGTGTCAGAGAAGTGAATTTTGTACCTCCAGTATTAATAATACAGAGGGTTCTGTTAACTACAGAGGTTTGGCATTATTAGCATTTACTGACTGAAACAAGAGAATCCTCTAAATATGGAGGAAGTACTGGGACAATCAGTTATTCCAGATCTGATTCCCCAGCACCCACACACTTTGCCCATGAGATTTCACTTGCTTTCAGGTGTGTGAGAAAGTAGGTTGTTGGTTGAAATGGAGTGACCCATGTTCAAGCAACACCAAAAATCCCTGTCAGGATGAAAGACAAAGTCACTATGTTAGTCTGAGCTTAACCCTCTGAAAACAAGAGAAACTTTTAATAAATTATCTTCACCAAACCAACACAAATCGGATTAGTAGTCCTGTAGGTATGAAAATTTAAGTGTAAGCTAAAAACAGGCACCTAAAAGATCAAAGCCACAACTGGGGACATCTAGTCACGCAAGACAGGGTCGCAGTTGAAAAATGTGGTCAACCGCGATGGACTGTGAGTCAGATACAAGAAGGGGCCGATTACGATGTCGGGCGGAAAGCCTTCACTTAACATGTCTCAGATTTGGGATTGACCCACTTGCGGTCTTCGGTTCCGACTGCCGGATTACGATGTGACTGAACACTGTTCGGTCGAAGTTCCATTGTTCCCTAAGGGAGCTTGTGTTCTGCTCGACAACCGGAGGTAACACAAGCTCCTATGGGGAAATGGGGTGTGTGCGGAATATCCTGCACCCTGTTGCAGACATTCCATAGTGCCTCCCACACAGTGCAGGATTTTACAGGGGGGTCCGTAGGCAGCAGGGCCTAGGGGTCTCTGTCAGGAGCCCCCAAAGAAACTTTCTGCCAGTGCCAGCCTTTCCGTGTCAGACAGGCTGATGCAAAAAGGCTGTTGGAAAATGATATAGTAATTCCGTGGGTGGGAACGCTGTCCATAGAGGTGTCCGGTGCTGTTCCGACCGACACAAATACTCTGAGAGTCGCTCAGAACCGATTTGAAATGACTGGGAAGTTTACATTCCAACTGCGCACATTTTAATCAGGTGGTCGGAATGTACATTGACTGAGTCGGTCAGTAGGGCTCCAACATAGTCCAGGAGATTCCGACTAGCAGGAGGAGGCTTTCTGTCTGACAATGTAATCGGTCCCAAAGTGGATTGGCCCCGGTCAACTTTTATCTAAGACAAAAACTGTTCTGAGAAGGTATGGTTCAGTGGGGCAAGGTGGCAGGTGGTGTCTGAGAAGGGATCTTTGTCATAAGGGAGACGCTGGACAAATCATACTGTGAATATTTTTACGTTTGGACTTAATCTCTTTTTTAGAAGTCGAAAGTCTCCAGCAGCATGAAGCAGGAGGCTGTAGCCAACAAGAGTTCCACGAGGCTAGATACCCCTTTGACGAGGACCACTGAACAGGATTTGCTGCTGCAGGAACTGCCTAGAAGTCAGGCCGGCCGGCAATACATCTTGGACAGACAGTTGAACAGGTTGGTCTTGGTCTTCTCTCGGTTGTCAGAGCAGTTTTTAGCCAAAAATGTTCCTAAATCACAGGTTTTGGATTTGGCAATCTGGGCACCTTTAACACCACAACCAAGGGTCCAGGACTGGAGGGGCACCACTTGGAGGGTTCGGACTCACTTAGGCTGGGTCCAGGTGCTAGTTTAAGATGATTGGACTCTTTCAGTTCCTGTGGCTCTGGTCAGGAGGAAGTCAACTAGCCCTTGGAGTCACTCTGGTGGTGCTGGGTTCTGTGGTAGAAGCAGGGCTCAAGCAGCAAAGCAGGCCTTGGAGGGTTTAAGGCAGGCTTCAGGAAACAAAGCAGTCCTTCCAGGTGCAGCAAATAGATATTTTAGAGGACAAAGCAGGCAGAGTGTCCTTCCGCTGCTCCAGTAAATAAATTGAAGACTGGGTCTGAGAGTCCTATTTATATACCTAGTGCCATTTTTGAAGTAGAAGGAGTGTCTAGAAGATTCTCTTTGAAATGCTTGAAGTTTCCTGCTTCCCCTGCCCTGGATCCAAGTTAGCTGCATGAACAATGCAGGGGTGACAAGTTCTCTGTGTGAAGGCAGAGCTCAGCCTATTCAGTGTAAAGTGGGACTGTGCCCAGCTCCACCCGCCGTCCTGCCAGTTGATGGGCCATCTGGACACATAATCCCTCTATTGTGTGGCTGTCTGGGTGAAATAAACAAAGTCAAACAGACAATTGCAGCCAGTCATGTGACCTAGGACAGGCTGCCAGCACCAAATAGCTAGAGCAGAAAAATGGCATTTTTCTAAAAGAGGCATTTTTAAAATTGTAACTTAAAATGCAACTTTACCATTAAAGAGGAGTTTTAATTATAATTTCTCATAAACCAAACATAAGATGTTCAACTGTTTCCAATCAAAAGTTAGCACTTATTAAAAGTAATGAGGCAACCCAATGTTATCATATGGTAGAGGTAGGCCTCACAGTAGTGAAAAACGAATGGAGGACCAAGACATGGGGGATTGCCATCATCTCTAACTCAGAACAAACAGCAAAACCACAATCAGAGGCACCCTTGCATACATAACCCCAGGACCACTTCAATGCCACCCCCTAGTTTATCGCCCCTCAAGCCATGGACACTGAACACTACATCTCAACTTTTACCCTGACCACCCCTAGGGTGCTAATATAGCCAATTTTCTTAAAAGCATGAACAATATCAGACTCGCCTAGGTAATCACTGTTCCTAAACACATTGCAGGGCACATGCTGGACCGTATCTTCATAACCAGCAACAGAGTCAAGTACAGTCATATCAATGAGCTCACCTGATGGACCAATCAATCATCCACTTCACTTTCACAATAGCCTCAGCCCTACCACCAGACCACCATGACATAATCATGCTGACTGTTCACCTTTTTCACTTGAATGCACACTGATTTTAGATGTATTTAGCCCTCATTTGACCTGTCGCCTTCCCTGCCATTTTATGCTTTTATATAGCTGCTGAATTTTATGCTTTTAATTAGTTTTAAATTGCTCCGCTGGCACATGCATTGTTTCCTACATGAACCTCACTGCCATTTCAGGAAGGATCATGCCCTGGTCCGCCACGGCTGAGTGCTGTTTGCGCAGAGGGCATTGTGATCAATAGTCTGTTACGGTAGTTAATCCGGACCACCCCACTGCTTCCGGTGGTCAGCGGTCTAGTCTTTTACTGCCACCATACTATATAATACCAGATGATGCAGATACGTAGCGGACCTAAGTAAGCCTTGCTGACTGTCCACCTTTTTCACTAGAATATGCACTGATTTTAGATTTATTTAGCCCTCATTTGACCCTCTGCCTTTACTGCCATTTTTGCTTTTATATAGGTGCTGAGTTTTATGCTTTTAATTCATTTTAAATTGCTCCGCTGGCACATGCATTTTTTCCCACCTGAACCTCGCCACCATTTCAGGAAGGAACACGCCTTGGTGAACCGCGGCTGAGTGCAGTTTGCGCGGAGGGCATTGTGATCAATAGTCTGTTCCTGTAGTTAGTCCGGACTACCCAGCTGCTTAAGGTGGTGAGCGGTCTAGTCTTTTACGGCAACCATACTATTTAATACCAGATGATGCGGGCGTGCTCAGCGGGCACACCGCCTGTGTGCCAAAGGTGCGCTAAAGGCAAGCCCATTCGTGCCCGTCCCCGTCTGGACCGTGCCGAGGGCCAGAAACTCTGGTTCAGTGAAGCCAGAGTTAGTGAAATACACAGGTAAAGATCTTCTTGATATCTCCCACTTATGTTCTGGCGCTGGCTGCAACAGATTTACTCTGGACAATGGCCCATGCCAAAAAAGTTATACATGTGCTTTTGGTTTTTCCCTCTCAGCACAACAGACAATCAAGGTAGGTCAAAAATCTGATATTAAGTTGAAAACAAAGAACCCAGGCACCCAAATTTGGGCAGAGGTACATTGTGGCTTAATTAATGTTAGGTCACTTGCCAAACATAAAAACGAAATAGCAGACATCATATCTCAATACAATCTGGATGTGCTGTTTCTTACTGAAACATGGGCAGACCCAGCGTCAGACCCTGATTTTGTGGTCACAGTCCCCAAAGCATTTTTATCCTCCTGATTGGATAGATCCTTCAAGAGAGGAGGTGGGCTGGTGGTAATATATTGTGAGCACTTTGGAGCCACTTTTTACCCAGTTCCCACTTCCCATTGTGAAGGGCTCTACTTTGCCTCGGAAAAAAACTTTAGCGGTATTCTTGTATACCGAACCCCTGAATCCGCAGCCAGCTTCGTTGGTCACCTAGAATCATTGTTGGAACCCTTCCTCTCTACAAATGAGTTCACCATCCTGGGTGATTTTAATGTATACCTTGAGGATATGTCGGATAAAGACACAGTTACTCTCATGGATACCTTTGGCACGTTGGGATTAGCACAGATGGTACAGAAACCCACTCATGAGGCAGGACACAAACTTGTTGGTATATTTTCCTCTGTATCAGGCTTGAGTAAGAGTAGTCAAGAGTTCTGTGACAACATTGCCAGTGCTCTTAGGAACAAAGTCAATGACATATATGACACCTTTGAAGCTGCCACCACTAATAAGCCAGCCAAGGAGCCCTCGAGTACCGAGACCAGAGTGAATATCCTTCAGAATTTCTCACAGCCATCTAATGAGCTTGTGGAAAAACTAATCAAGGAAACCAAATCTGGATTTCATTTAGACCCTTGCCCTCCTGCAGTTTTAAGAGACTTTGCAAAGGAGGTGAGTCCTAAAATATTTAACATTATGTTCACCTCTGGTATCTTCCCTACCATTTGGAAAGATGCAGCCATCCTTCCATTAATAAAAGAAATGAATCTTGACTTGTCAATTACTAGTAATTATTGTCCTATTGCCAAGCTGCAACTGCCAGCAAAATCAGTAAAGAAAATCATGAATAACCAGTTAACGCACTTCATTCAAGAAAATGAACTACTTGATTCCTCCCAATTTGGCTTTTGCCCAGGGCACAATACACAGATGGCATTGATCAAGGCCACTGAGGAGATTAGGACAGTGATGGATAAAGGAGGTGATGCGGCCTTGATCCTCCTTGATCTGTCGGCGGCCTTTGATACCATCCACCATGACATACTGCTCCTGCATCTGGAAAAACTAGGGGTTAAGGGTCAGGCTCTGTCTCTATTATCATTTTTGTTGAAGGACAGAAGACAGACAGTGACCCTAGACCAGTTTAAATCTACTCCTTACATGCTCACTTGTGGGGTCCTTCAGGGTTCATCACTGAGCCCATCTCTGTTTAACTTTTATGTGTCAGAACTGGCTCCCTTAATCCAACATTTCGGTTTCAACCTAACATCATATACCGACGACACCCAGATTGTGATTGCTGGACATAAAGATCAAGCATCCCCCGTAATGCAGTTCTAAAACTGCATGAGGGAAATCAGCAATTGAATGAGCAGGCAGTGTCTCGAATTTCATTTGGACAAAACCAAAGTGGTGAGCTTTGGTAATCTCCAACCTAAATTGGACGGACTCTGGTGGCCTGTTGAGATCGGAGAGTTACCAAAACCTATTGAAAAGGCAAAGAATCTTTGGGTCTTGTTTGACAGCAAACTTACCTTCTCCCAGCAAACCAATGCTTCAGTTTTGGCCGCCTTCTATCTGCTTAGGAAACTAAAAAGGTTCACCCCTATTGCCTCCTCGATTCCAGGAGGGCATTTGTAATTGCATTGGTACTATCTAAGTTAGACTACTGTAATGGCCTTTATCTTAATATGCAGAAGCAACATCTGAAAAAACTTCAGATGGTACAAAACGCAGTTGCCAGGCTTTTACTGAACCTACCAAAGTATTAATCAGTTTCTAAAGACATTCGGAAACTTCACTGGCTTCCTGTGGCACAGCGCATCAATTTCAAGACACTTTGTCTAGCATATAAGCCCTTGAATAACACAGGGCTGGTATTTCTGAAAAGTATGCTCTCCTGGTACCACCCTGGTAGACAGCTACGGTCCAATGCCAGGCTTTTGATGGCTCCAAGGATTCGAACCTCGATCTGGGGAGGCCGTAGCATAGACCATTGTACGGCAAAACTATGGAATATGCTCCCTATCGACATTAGAGATGCCAATTCTCTTCTCACATTCAGAAAAGATGTGAAAACATGGCTATTCTTAAATTAATTTTGTTTTTTCCTTTCATTCCTCAGCGCTTACGTTCAGGTTTAGCGCCAAGACACCTCTGGGTATTTGTTGAGCTTAATAAGTTATATTAACATAACATAACATAACCACCATCTGCGAACTCTTCGAACCCCAACCCACTGCTGGTGACACCTTCAGCCTCCCCGCTCCCGCAGATGCATTTTCTGACCACTGGATCACTGCATGGGACCAGCTCACCACGCAGATCACCACAGACATCATGCACTTTGTCATCTCAAGAGCACCCACGGACCCCTGCCCCCACCACATGTTCATATCCGGCAACAGGACCATCAGCAACAAGCTCACAGTCATCCTCAACCTATCCATCACCACAGCCATCCTCCCAGATGAGAGGAAATATGCAGAAGTCAAACTCCTCCTCAGGAAACCACCTTCTGACCCCAGCGAGCTCAAGTACTACTGACCCAGCTCCCTGCTGCCCTTTCCCGCCACAGTCCTCAAAAGTAAGCCTGGGTGGAGTTTGCGGAGGTCCACTATGTGGAATTCTGCAAAGTGGCAAAAAAACTCTGCTAAGTTGCGCTGAGTTCCGTCAGCGGCTGAGTGGGTTTTCTTGCACCATGCACACTGATTTTTTTTACACCAGGTGTTTGTCCTGCAAAAATGGTATCCCTAACAGCGCAAGAGGGTGCTGCTTCTTTCTGCCACTTGAGTAGAAGTTCATCTCCAATGGCAGCTTCCTCAATGTGAATGGAAGGTTTCTCAACGCGAGCAGTAGCTACCATCCACGACTGCCCATTTTGTGAAATGTCGCAGAGTCCTAAGACCAACAAAAGGAATTTCCGCAAAATGTTTAGGGTAAAGCAAAACTGTTTGTGGGTAGACCACCCTAAGGCTGAGAGGTCTAACAAGGAATTTTGCCTTTTACCTGCCTGAGTACATTACATGATCTATTCCCATATAATAAATGAACTTCATGTGTTGAGGTGCAAATGTGTGTTATTTTTGATTTACAAAGTACGGGCAATTTAACACACTACATGTTCTCTGGGTGCTTCCAACTCCTCAAACGAGATACTCCAACTACCGACAGCCCAGTGATTCCATATATTTGTATATCCAGAGAGCAGGCCCTCTCACAGTTCACAGACACACAAGGAAACTGAACAGAATATTTTATTAGTGAAAATCTTTCATGTAACGGCCACAATGAATGACATTATGAGTGAAATTGTTGACCACCACAGACATGATAGTTCTGGTAAACATTGCTTAAAGTGCCCGTTGGATGAATGATTTCATAATACATTTCAAAACCCAAGCAGACATCATCAAGGTAAGCAACATTCTAGAACAGCTGTTGTATGTGATTGTTAGAGAGGCAGGACTGTGTACAAGAAGAGGATTTTTCTCTTTACAATACGGCCCCTTAAATGAAAAACAAACACAAGGAGATGATGGACGGCGCGCTGAAACTTTTCAGACACTCAGCCCCGTCACAGATCTGGGTTTAATCCATCATGATTCTTCAGCTCACTTCGCCACCCCAGTTCAGACCCAGAAACCAGCCCCAGGATGCTTGTTTCCAGTTCAGGGAAGTCCTGGCTTGGCTGCTCCCATGAGGCACAGGGTCAGACTGATTTCCACATAGCTGGGTGTGAACCCTGGTGGCAAAGTGAGCCTAAGAACAATGATGGATTCAACACAGATCTGTAATTGTGGGTTAGTGCCTGAAAAGTTTCAGCGCTCCGTCCATCATCTCCTTGTGTTTGCTTTGGTCCCCCTTAATTGAAAACTCAGCTGTTCCGGCAGGCCCCTGAATAAGCCTGCCATGACACATCCGGTTGTATTCTATTATAAACTGTAATAAAGAAACCAGTGCTTATTAATAAATAATTTTTGCACATTCATCCCAATCCAATCTTGCCCCTTGCTACCACAATCGCTAAAAGCTTGCTAATTTTTTTAATGCCTTCTGTTTAGAATTCAGTACACAGTACATTCAGTACACAGATTGAGAGAAACCTGCGAAAGCGCATTGAGTTTCACTGGCGTGCTGTCAGCACTTTTGGGAATCAAAATCCGGTTCTTAATTTTACCAAGGGACAAACATGGAAAATACATACGTAGGTCGTATGGAGCTAATTAGCAATCCTACTGATAAAATGAATGGAAACGAATGGAATGAGACGATGAGCAAACAGCTGTTGAGTCTAATTAGCGCAGGTAGCATCCGTCAGCTGCTGCAAGTGTGCAGAATCGACACTTGCCTGTACACCTGTTTCCATGTGCAGGATTAACGTGAAACTGATGAGCTAAAACATAAATAAAAAACACAATAAGCCATGCATATTCACAACTCCACCAAACGTAAATGCTTTCAGACTATCTACCAGTAAATTGCATCAAATGTGTCAAAGTAGATGTGGAAATGAAGCCATATGCCAGATGCCTGGATGAAAAGATTAAGGGCTTCTTATGAGTTGGATGGACCGCCAAACCCACGGTGGCGGTGTGGCGGCCAACAGCCCATTACAAGTAAGGAGGTTGGACTGCCTCGGACCCCTGCTGCCACCAGGGATCCCCGATCCATGGCCTTCTTGCAGCGGGCTGATGCCCGAATATGCTGGCGGGGCCACTGCGACACAGCCAAGCATATTAGAAGTTTAATCACTGCCACAGTTTTCATGGTGATGAGCCCGTCATGAAAAAAGTGGCGTTGAGGAAACAAAGGGGACCGTACAGGACCCCCTATTACCTCTGTGCCAAGGAATGCTTACAAGGGTCCCATGGTGTGCACCCTGTATGCATGCACCCCCAGTTAATGCACGGCATGGACGTGACAGGCCAAGCCCTACAGGAAATGCCTTTGACGCTCCCATTGAGATGCCATTTTCATAGAGACAAAAAAAGTTGTAATCAGGTCTGCAGTTTCTTATGGCTTTGGCATTCTTAGAGCAGGGCGGATGCATGGCGGCCCGCTCCAAGACCGCCAAAGTCATAATAAGGCCCAAAAAGGTAAAGCTATGGAAATGTTTACAGCTATGCAGAACTTCAAGACCAATATAGAGGATAGTAAA
This sequence comes from Lissotriton vulgaris, assembly GCF_964263255.1. Taxonomy (NCBI): domain Eukaryota; kingdom Metazoa; phylum Chordata; class Amphibia; order Caudata; family Salamandridae; genus Lissotriton; species Lissotriton vulgaris. The sequence continues at coordinate 1,676,269,448 of NC_141691.1, forward strand.
AACACACAAACTAACATAAAATATTATACTGCCTCGGTGTTGCCGTATGTTTTGCTGTTGCAGTGGTAGCGCACAGTGAAGGAGGTTTGCAACAAGTAAGTCCTCTCCCTGGGCAATGGATACATTTGTCCAAGTGAACTTTTGACAGCCACATAAATCAGTACTTCCGATACTCATGCTCACACACCTACTGAAAAAGTCAAGGCGCTTCTGCAATGACATCATGTTCCGGGTTCTTCAATCCCAAGTCTTTGATGGCCTCCTCAACAAAATCACAGCAGTGTCTAATGAGTCACTACAACAACAATATAGGGCCTTACCTATTGCAACACCTATATACAGGACCTACTGGGGGCGTTTAACATACTCTAATTCTTCAAAACCCATGAATGTGTGAATTAACACTAATTCCTTAGGTCAAGGTGTATTTTCTATATATAAAAACATATCCACAGGCCATACCTCACTATGAAAAGGTTGGTGAGTAGAGAGAGAGTGCCCCACGGTAACAACACCCGAGGGGGTTCCTGGCTAGCAATTACCAGTCTACCCACTTCTCATCATTGGTCACTCTCTCTCTATGTGGTGTGTGAAGAAAGAAAACCAAAGAATGTTTGTGTTCATAAATTATACAAAATGTGCAAGGTGCAATGATAGTAAACAGAAACCAATATGTGCACTATTCAAAAATCACCATATATATATACACCTAGAACCCCAAAGAGAACCAGTGTATTCGGTTCACAAAAATAATTAAAAATCTGGTAAGGTTTGCTGGCTATCCAACTTGATTCCAATGCTGCAAACCCTCCCAATTAAAAGATGGTTAACTGTCTACCATATTCATTTGCTTAATGCCAACATGTTTCGTTGCTCAACATTCCAGCAACTTCATCAGGGCAATGTAGGGGTTCTATAATATCGATCTTCACACTCAATCGATCAAAGGACCTGTGATAACATTAAAAACAGACCGCAGCAGTGAAATAACAAAACCCCTTCATCCCAGGGTTTTCATTGAAAGCACGCTAGACCAACACATCCACTGAAAAAAAACAGAATTGTTTACCTGAAGGTTGCTAAGATCGCGACTTCGGGGCACCAAACCGGATGTTGCAGGGTGAAGGGGCCCTGCTAGGGGCCCCCAAAGTCAATTTCCGTCACGATTTTCGTGTTGGAAAGCCCGACAAGGCAAGCCTGTCCAAAACCGACATCATAATCCTGACGGCGGAAACATCTTTCGTTGGGGTTATTTTGCTGTTTCCAGGAGCCCATCGGAAGTCAGCCGGAATGACTGGCCAGTTTGACTTCTGACCACCTACATTGTGATTATGTGGTCGGAAGACAAACCAGGGATGTCTGTCGGAAAGCCTCCCACCTGCAGTCGGAGGCTTTCTGACCGACATCCACATGAGCCCCTAAATGTTTACCTATGCTCACCATCTGGTAGCTTGGTACAGGGCAGTCAGGCTAAACTAAACAGACAGTGAGCACAGACACACATACACACACACAGTAACACAGTAAAAACACCACAAAAGTACTCAACACTATTTCAGAAAAATAACCAATATGTATGTGAGTAAAACAAGACCAAAACATCAAACATCCAACATGCTAAGTCAAGATTGTTTATATGATCTATCTGACATCAAAGCCACCTGCTGTGGTATTGCTACCTCTCCTAGGTTCCTACTGCTGATATGTTTAAGGGGTATATGTATTGTTATGGTTTGCAAATATGGGGATTCACTTGGCCCTTTCTTGCCACGTGTGGATGGTGGAGGGGATCTCCAGGTGGCAGGCTACTTGGCCGGCCATTATCTATAGTTTGTCAATGGGTATGCCCCAAATATTAATGATCTGTGTTTTTTTTGCTGACTCTAAACCCTGATCGACCGTGCTGATACGGATCATAGGGTGAATTCAATGTACTCCTAGTCCCAACACTAGACACCATGGCGTGGAATACGGTGGGAAAGCAGTACTCCGAGCAAATCCTCCATGACATTTGTGACATTAATATGCTTCATGATTTGTGGCGCCTGTTGGACACAACGTCCCTAGCATATACCTTCTATTCCACAACACACGTCACCTGGATGCGCCTAGACTCTTTGTTTCTCTCAGTCACAATTGCACCATGGCTCGGTCACCCCTCTCCTGTGGACACTTTCTGATCACTCCCCTGGCGTTATGACACTGTTCATCCTCAGGTGGCCGCCTTGAGCACCAATGGCGATTTCCTCATATGGCACTTTAGGATGATCTTTTTCACACAGCTTCACTTTTTTTTAACTTCATAAGGATTTGGTCCAATTGTAGGTTACCGTTTGGGAAGCCTTTCATGTATATACCAGGGGAGTGTGCATTGCTCAACATGTTGGCATTCTGCATGATTTGCATGAAACACTGACTCGCAGTGAGATGTAACTGGTTTAGCTGGACCACACTAGTGCACGGTAGGGCCAGAGCCCCAATTGCCCTGATGCGCCACTTTGATGACTGAGTTTAGGGATGCTGTGGAGCGTGAGGCTCATTCTCGGGCCTGTCTTTTTGGAGAGGATGAATTGCTGTGACGTAAACTAGCTAGGCTCTTGTGGCCCCCTGGAGGTGCGTCCTACATCTCTGAACTACACCGGGAGGATGGCACCCATCTTGTCAGCTTGGTGGATGCACAGTCCAAGCTTCTTCGCTATTATCCTTATCTTTACACCACACGCCTGGGCAATAATGACACTGAATGCATGGCCTATCTGAGCGAGATTGCCTGGGTGTGGTTCACCAATGCCCACCAACAGTTTATCAGTGAAGCCTTTACTACTGAGGAGATCGTTCATGCAATCGATTCCATGGACGGCTCGAAGGCTCCTGGCCTGGATGGCTACACCAGTGTCTTTTACAAGGCATAAAAGCATCTCTTAGCCCCACATCTTCTTGCTCACTACTCGGAGGCCCTGGAGAGTGGTGTCCTGGTGCCAATGCAACTTGAGGCTGTGATTACTTTACTCCTAATACCATGTAAAAATCTGCAAGATTGCAGCTCATACCGGCATGGCATTGACATGTCCTAACGTAGCATCATTCTGGAGTTAGATATTCACTAGACTTGCTTTGATAACCACCATTGCGCTTGACCCTTCTCCTTTACTCACCTTATAGAGCTATGTCCATGACATCTCTAAATCCATGCGAAGGTACACTGCCATCACCTAACTTTCAGCCAAATGAGCGGTCACCATGCATTGGGGAGGTAAATACCCACCTACTGTAGCTGCATGGATACACAGCCTCATCCACTGTCACAAATAGTAAGGTATACGCAGCCCTGCAGCCTCCCACCTCCTGTCGGAAAGATATATAGCAACTCCTGAGAGATTATCTACAAACTCTGTCCACACGTGACTCTACCCATTAAAAAGGGGATTGTCATTGAGCATACGGACTCTGCACGTCCACTCTATCTCTGGTGCTGTGACACCTGGGCAGACATTGAGATGTTTATTTTTTCTTGTGTTGGCATGGAATGAGATGCACTATTACCATGGTATGCACTGATACGTCTCATTTCATGTTGTTATATACATCGTGCTCTGACAACAATGTACTCCTCTTTTTCACCATTGATGATGCAGTCCTGTATGTTTATGATCTGTTTAAAAATTCATAAATAAAGCTCTAAAAAAAAAGAAGTTGAACCTCAGTAATAAAGGCAACGCATCGGTCAAAAGCCACGCGGGACGGGAGCTGCATTGGAGTCAGAGCAGGGCATCACAGACTGCGTTGAGGAGGTGCTCAAGACTCATGTAGGGGTGGTTCTTTGAAGGTGCTACGGCAAAGTTGGGATGCACTGTAAGTCGTGGTAGATGTGTCATGCATTCAGTGATTGGGGACCACAGCTTCGGTGTAGGCAGGAGCAATATGCCGATTTCACAGGAATTCAACGATTCCAAACTGACACTTTGGAGTTGATGCATCGATTTCTTGGTTGCAGCGCCAAATTCACCTCCAAGAGTCCAGCACTGGATTTGGCAACACTTTGCAGATCAGGACTCACAGCAGAGGAGCCCAGATATTGATAGCAAGATGCAGGTGAAGCCTTTATGTCCCTGAGACTTCAGCAACAGGAGGCAATCTCAGTCAAGCCCTTGGACAACCTTAGAAAGCAGGCTGCAGAGAGTAAACCATGTTTTAGAGGAGAGAGAGCGTATGCACTTTAGCACAGATTAGCAGGGGTAAAGTACCTAAAGTCCTAATCCCAACAAAAAGAAGGTCAGAAAAATAGGAAAAGGAAGGCAAAACGTTTGGGAATAACCCTGCAAAAAAAGGCCAGGTCCAACTGAGTGCATGACATTATGATTGAACCATGCTTCTTCTGTCTCTAGTGTTTGGCAGTTGCTAAACTTTAACTGACCTGCGGAGTGATTGATGCTCTGCCTCCCGGTTATGGCATGCTATTATATGATGTTTTCGGAGGTTTGTCTCTGGAGAAAGCCAAAGCTTGTGAAAGCAGAATATCTGAACATAATCGAAACTGGAAATTAAGTTTGGAATATAGTTCAATGACAAAGTAGTGGGGTTTCGAATAGTTCTTGTTATCTGTAATGTTGTATTAGCCCAAATAATTAGCACTATATTTTCTTATCTGCTATCCAGGCAAGTGTTGCACCTCAATGCCTTTTTTTAAAACTTAAATGTTTTCCCCTGTGTCTGTATGATTTAATTATTTGCTTATTATCAGAGTGTAAACTAGTTTCACTTGTTTTTGTTTTGCTTTGCCTGTCAAAGTAAGGATAAAATAAAAGGTTATGAGTTATTTACTGAGAGATGATACAAATAATCTTTGAATTATAACTTTTTGCAGTCTGTTTCTTCTTATAAATTAGAAATTGTGGAAGATTCTCAGTTCCAAAGGTCATCGTGATAGAATTGAAGATTATGGGAGATTATTTTACTTGTAATGTGAAATCCTGAGGTTTCATAACAACTTGTCAAATTGTCTCAGAAAACTGTGCCCTTACCTTGTTTTACTGGGTGTCTTTTGGGTATGATTACAAATGGTTGACCTCATTTACAGTACGCGTTTCATTTGTCATTTATCCATTTCCTACTTTTTTCATTTTAAATACGTGGCTTACTAGCCTTGAATTTCATTATGTTCCCCTATTAGTGGCAGTAACTGTGTACGGACACCAACAGCATCCTTCAACAAAGGCATGGCTAAAGCCGTTTAATATTACTATGTGTTGCTCTTATCATGTCTTCACTAGTCTTACTGGTTCCCTTAATCACAAACTAGGGAAGTAAAACTGGGTTCTTAACGAGGATGATCATTTCATTCTTCTTTGTCACCACCTGATATTCACTCTTAAACTATTTTTCTGGAGAATATCAAATTCTTGCTGTATGCTCTTAGAAGGAATGAGAATTTGCCTAGCTTTAGTGCTGGTAAGTTCCAATTCTATTAAGGACTCGGAGGCGAGGATTATGCCTTACTTTCTTCACTTTATTTTCTACAGCAGTAAGAAAAACATATCAAAACTACTCTTCCCATGAACACTTGGGAAAGAAAACAGGAAACTGAACGATAAGTCCTCCGGTCCTGCCATAGAATTCACCATGCATGTCAACTATTAATAACTGCTTGTAGACTCCTTTCTCCTTTGCAAAACCAGCATTTGCAAAAATAAATGCATGTTACTCTGTCCTTTTAAGCATGCGCTATCAAACAGCAGTAAATATATCAATAACCTAGGAGACAACGTTTCTAGCCAGTCTAGAAAAGTATAGCAAGCAGTTTTGCACAGTGTTGTCTCCAACACTACACTCCAGCTACAACAAAGTGCTTACCAGGTCAAATTAGTATTCCCACTATTTTAGGGATTACAATGAAGTCAAACTCCATATTCAAGTCATTCAACACATTCAAACATCATGTGGTCCACTGTTAATCAATTTGTCTGCATTCAGACTGAACTACCAGCTTTACGAATTTTACAGCAGGCGACTAAATTATTTAACAATAGATGCAGATGTGCTTCTTCATCTGCTAAATCATGGTCTCCCTTATGCAATTCCTTCTTTTTAAATGATCTCTTGTTTGATGCTGCTCCAAAATAAAAGAGATTAAGTTTCCATTTAGATATGCACACCATTTTAGCCATCCCAAATCTGGGTTCTATACCTTCTACAAATGTCAATTGGCATTATAGTTCTATTAACTAATGTACCCCATCTTCTTCAGAATCCATCAGAACCTTATTCTTTTAGACAACCTCTGAATTGACTTGCAATATATCAGGGTTTGTCTATCAGAGGAATTTCATCAAAAACTCTCCATCATCAATGAAGCCTGCGCTTGAGAAACAACCAATGTTTATTAATTATCTTGATCTTCTTGGTCTCACTGATGGTTGGGATCATACAAAAAATACATTTCATCAATATTTTCTTCCATAGCAAACTATTTAGATCACCTGTCCCTATGTTGTAAATCATACAGAAGAGTTAACATACGTAGATGAGAAATTTCGTCACATCACAGACATTTTGACGGAAAACGTGGAGTTGCCCATCCATTAATTTACAAACTGCTTTTCACAAGCAAATGTCTATTCCACATCAAATAAAACAAAAAGAAGCTGTATCTGATTAAGTTGTATTGAAATTGGACACCTTTGCAGCGAGATCCGCTGCGCCTCTAGAAGTGCTGGAAATATTACAATTTTACAAGTTCCATCTTTTCAGGGTTTCTGGAGCAGCTCCTCTGTGTCACTTTTCAGACTCCCAGGACTTCAGAGGCAGCACTTAGGGACCAGGACTCACTTCAATGAGGCCATCAGCAATGTGTAGGCCAGTTCTAGTTGGTACTGACCAATTAGTGACGTCAGGAAAAATACATCTTTCAGCTTTTTATGTCCTTGTAGCGACACAGGAGGGCAGCCAATTGGGCCCCTGAGTCCACTTCTTTGCTCTTGATACAATGGGGAGTGGATCCAGTCCATAGGGCTTCTCTTGGGTTACAGCAAGGGGATTCTAGTCCTTTTCTGATCTTCAACAGGACTAGATAGTGTTCTGAGGAGGATTCATTTGTGTGCCACATTGATGGTTTGCACCTCCAAGTGAATCATGATAACTCCCCCCCCCCCTACCTAACCATTGGGGTACAGGTTATCACTAAAGAACCCTGTTTATAAGCAGTTTCTGTTTGCCCTACTGCTAAAATATTATAATGCACCTCACTTCTAGAATCCAAACTGGGAGAACCCTTCCACTCTTGTGCAAAGCCCTTTTGTTCATTGAGAGGTGTGCCCAGGGAAATGAGCAGCCCCCTCCCCTGTGTCCATTCCATAGGAGTTCTGTGGTACATTCCCACACTAGGTTCAGACCAAACATGAAGAGTATGGGACTGGAGAACAAAGGCTTTCATCCATCCAGGTCTCTCTTTACACTAAACTTCGCATGAAGAAGCTTCATCTCTATCCTTTACAAGTTGATGAAGTTCCTGGAACCTCCCCAGCTGTTCTATCTGAGTTGATAGGGATCACAGGTCCCACAATCAGCCCATTCTGTCACCAGGCCTAAGCCACTGTTCTGTTGTAGGAGCAGTTTTCATACCTCATTAGGGAGAAGCATTGGTTGGGCAGCTGCTAGCAAGCTAATGGAAATTAGCCTCCTGTAGCTTCAGTCAAAGAAAAGGGAACATTCTAAAAGTGACTTTTCTTACATATTTCTTAAACATCTAACTGCACTAATGAATTGAACTTTAAAAAAAGTAAAAATATAGTTTGAATTCCTATTCGTGGGATTTATGTTAAAAGTTGCAGATTAAAGATTTGACATTTTCTAAGACCCAGCTACAGCTACTCATATAAATACACACTAGAGAGAAGATGGGGTGGGGGATTGCTACAGTGTGGCAATGACAGGCAGCAGTGGAAGCAGTGTGCGGTGCCTTCACTTGGGCCTTTGCAAAGCAGCAAGGCTCTGATAGAGCGTCATGTTATTCTGAAAATTGTAGGGGTGCATCATATTCACCGATAGTCAGCACCTGCATATCTAAAGGAATCTATTAACTTGTAGTCATTAGAAATAAAGTGCCAAAAACAGCATACGTTAGTGTGAATAGAAATGTAATTGTGTTATTCATGCAGATAAATGTCGTTTTTCATCGAAGATGTATTTTAGATGATGCATAATGAATTAGTTCACGTGTAAAGTGATGCATTAGATTTAAACGTGTATTATGTTAAAGTCTGCACATGTAGTTTGCTTATTATGTATGCAGAAGTAATGACATCAAGGCTTATAAAATGATTTAAAAATGTATGTTTAAAGGCCTAGTTGATTTTCTATGCTTTGCAATACGAAGGCCTGTCTGGAATTTCTTATGTTAGCTGAATATTGTAGGCCTGAAATTTTCCTTGGGAAAGGGTTCTCAATAGAAAGAAGGAAGACAGTACATTTTGTGTGCATGCTAGGTTGCTTCGCTCACATGCTTCTTGTTGCAGGTGCAAGGACATACACCTCGTTAGGCAGAATAAACCTTGGTTTCAGGAGTTAGGACGGTTGGAGAAGCCGCCATGGTAGAGCACAGGAATGCAGATATGATACTTTCAGCGGAGAAGGTGCCTGGGATCTAAGGACGTCCAAACGTTTTTTGGATGGAGTCGAAGTTTCGATGGAAAAGTACAGAAGTAAGACCTGTCCGAAGGGGCGTGAGAAGGGCGTGTTTTACTGTTTGTTATTTTGTATTAGGGAAATTGCCCCGAGGGAAGAGAGTCAGTTGGAGAGGCAGCTGAAGAGAGCTGAGGCAGGAGGAAGACAGGATGAGTTAGGGAATCAGAGGGGAACAGAGCAAGAAAAGGAGCATCTTAGAACGAGCTTGGTAGCTTTGGCTACTTACCTATGCAAGTGAGTGAACTTATAAGGGAGTCTGCACTACTTAACACCTTTTTCTCTCTTGCCTGGGAACAATGTTAGGTAGGGTTGTCATCTTAGTGATAGTGTAGGGATAGATTAACTTTTCCTTTCTAGGTTAAGGAGTACCAGGATACAGATTGGAACTTAAATTGTGTGTTTAATGCTTCTGGAGTTAACAATCCTTTTGATTCTGAGTCGGATGAGACTCTTGTGTAGGATTATGTTTGTATTAGTGCCCATTTATTTTCCTAACCTCGTACTGAGGTGCTTGTATGTTCAGCTATTTTTGACTGTGTAATACATTCTCAAAATGTATTTCCTAGTCAGTGAGCCTTTGAATTTAATTGCATTGGTCATTTGGAAATGTTATGAATGAAAGGGTATTTCTCCTTTACACTTCTTAGCACAAAAAAAGATCCAAATAGATAAGATTAGAATCAGGCTTTATCAGTTCTGCCTACTCAAGATCAACTCTATAAGGCATGCCAAGTGTAATAAAGGGAACTCAATCACTAGCTTTCGGGGGAGAGGGAATAAAATATATAATAAACCCCAAGACATACTAGAACAATTCGCTGACTACTATAAGAATTTATATACTCCAGAAACAACCCCCAGCTTAGATGACATACAAAAATATACTGAAAAATATATCATAGACACTCAAAATATCACTGAAATAGACTCACTGTCTGATGAGATAACTATGTTAGAACTTCATCAAGCCATTGCCTCATTACCCTCAGGAAAAGCAGCAGGGGAAGATACCATACCCTTAGAAATATATAAAATATGCTTAAAAGAGCTTGAACAACCTTTGCTAAAAGCAATTCAATATGTAGGCCTAGAAGGGAAAACACCACAATCCTGGAATAGGGCTAAAATAATATTTTTTCTGAAGAAGGACAAACCAAAAGAGGAGAGAGGGTCTTATCGCCCAATTTCGTTGATAAACACAGATGCAAAAATCTTCGCCAAAATCCTAGCTCTAAGACTGGCCCCCATTATGCCCATGATTATCCATCCGCAACAACATGGCTTCATTACTGGGAGAGACACTACCATACACGTAAACACGGCCATAACAGCATTTGACGTTGCGGAGACCAACTCCACCTCACTCGGTATGATTTTGCTAGATGCTGAGAAAGCTTTCGACCGAGTGGGATGGAATTTTCTTTGGTGCGTATTATCTAAATTAAGGTTTGGCGGAGAATTTTTGAACTGTATCAAAGCATTATATGATAAACCAACTGCATTTACTAGCTATGGGGGGTTGGTATCTTCAGACTTTAGGATTTTAAGAGGAACTAGACAAGGCTGCCCTCTCTCACCTCTTTTATTTGCACTTTCTTTAGAACCTTTTTTGTTGGCTCTTCAATCTCAAACTCAGATTATACCGTTTAAATCAGGACACCAAGAATTAAAAATAACAGCATATGCTGACGACATAGCGGTTTACACGGAGGATGTAGTAGAGGCTCAAAAAGGTATAATTTTAGAAGCTGAGGAATATGGCAAAGTGGCGGGGTATAAATTAAACTTACAAAAAACACAAATAATAGTTAACTACGCCCCTCCTGTGGCGATGCCTGAGATATGCAAAATAGCCACTTATTTGGGAATAAAAATAACAGCTAATATACAAGATATTAATAAAATAAACTACGATGAATTAACCAAAACTACTAGATTACAGCTAAAGAAATGGCACAGGCTACCCCTCAATATAATTGGCAGAATAAATTTGATTAAAATGAAGGTACTACCTAAGTTTATATACTTATTTCGATCCATACCATTAGCACTAAATACTCAATTCTTTAGGAAGCTGGATGGAATATTTAGCAGCTTTATATGGGGTTATAAAAAGGCGAGAAGATCACTGAACTTTATGAAAAAAGACACACCCGATGGTGGGCTCAATTTTCCCGACTTTAAATTATATTTCTGGTCCGCCTTTATTAATCGGTTACGTTCATTACTCAATGAAGGAAGGGCTTTATTTTTTCATTCTTTTATGTTAAAATCTGATTCAAATCTATTCTTATTTAGAACGAACGATCCCAACTATTACAAGAGAGTCAAATTTAAGACAGCCAGAGATATAACAAAGATATGGGGTAATATCCTATCCTTCTGCGACACAAATTTTTTCCATTCGAACTTATCACTATGGGGAAACCCAGGCTTACCAAATATTTTTAATGATAATACTGGCCATCGATGGTCTAGATTAGGTATTAAAACCTTAGGGGACTTATATAACGCACAGGGCTTTATGGAATTTGACACTCTTAAACAACTATACAACTTATCTGAAAACATGAGATACAAATTCCTACAGATACATGATTTCCTGATCAATAAAAAACAAATTTTTGAAGTCCCAGAATCTTCAGAATTTGACATCTGGACTTGTTTACACTCATCAAAAAACAAATCTGCTATAAGCGAGACATACAGTATTCTTATCGCTATTAAACCTAACGATTGCAGCATACTGGCTGACAAATGGAGCAGAATATTGGGATTAAATATAACCTCCACACAGATAACAAACTCTTTAATGAATATTAACAAACGAGCAAGATCATCCAGCTTAAGACTTCAACAATTTAGAACAACATGTATGTTATATTATACCCCCGAAAAAATCTCTAAATGGTCCCATAACAACATTTATAGTGACCGCACGAAGTGCCCTAAATGCTATATGGAGGCGGCAGACCTGACACATATGCTGTTCTCATGCCCGAACATGAAATCTTCTTGGTGCGAAGTTGAAAAAATTTTGCATATGAAGCAGATACAGATACCAGCTCTAACAGCAGCGTCAGTTCTATTAGACATATATACAGATCCACTTCCACATGCCGCCTTGATTACAATACTAATGTCCTGTGCTAAACTAACGGTGGCAAGAGCTTGGATCAGCTCAGAAACTCCAAAAATTTGGGACTGGTGGACACTGGTAACCGAAATACACTCAATGGAGTTTGCTTTAGCAAATATTAGGGGTGCAAAAGCAATGAAAAATTATGAAAAAAATTGGGGCACTTTTATAGAAAGCTGATGTTATATCTTTGAAAAACTGTATTATTTGACAGCTGTTATTATATTTTGGAGATTGCTAACATGAAATTGTTATATCTGTTATGTATGATGGCCATTATATTTATGTATTGTGTTTTAAGTATTGCTATTACCATTCTTTTTGTATTTTCCGTTCTCCTCTTCAGCCTGCTAACAATAAAAATCTTATAAAAAAAAAAAAAAAGGGAACTCAAATTGCTGCGGGGTAAAAGCGGCACCAGAGGCATGGTGCTGGGCCCCTTGGAGTGTACGGAGACGAAAACATTATGCCTGCAAAAAGCAGGGAGCTGTTAGAACGCTGTCAGCCCACCCATTACGCTGAGTGTCTGGAGGTAAAGCAAGGGATGTTCCCACCCGGCTGGAGGTGAGCAGAAGGCCACCAGGTTGAGGAGGCAGACACCTCAAGCTGGTCAAGGACCTTGAGGTGCGGCTGGCCAAAACTCTCCAGCTGGTTTCAAGTCAGGGGCGTGAGTCTGTGAGCCAACAGGTGATGGCACAGCAGGGGGGGGCGGCCTGCGAAAAGGCCGAGGCTATTGAAGGACTCTCAGTGACCAGACACAGGAGGAAAGGAGAACATGGAGGGTAGTACTGTTTAGAGAAGCATTCGCCTTGGCATTCTTTGGGGCATACACAGTGAGCATGCTGATAGCCCCCTCCAAAAACAAACCAGGGACAACTTGCTTGTGGGGGGAAGATGTCCCCATAGGTGAGGGGCATCTGACGGTATATCTACGCAGTCCAAGACATATCAGGAGGAAAAAGGGAGGAGCTCCAGGCTGGATTGCCTGGAGGACAAGGCATGCTGCCTGGTATGCTTCATGCACGACTATTTGGGGCTGGGTGTACGTGAAGGGAAATCGCTGTTCAGCCACCAAGATGGATTGTATTTAAGCTGCTTACAATTTTTATCTGAATTGGCAATAAGCAAAGCGGGCTTGCAAGCCAAGGTCTTAGGGAGGCATTTATGTCACAGAGGGGCAACAACCCCAGCAGCGGTTAGAGGACTAAGTGAAGAGCTCATCATGACGATAGGTCACTGGGTGTAAGGGGCCTTCAAAGGCTACATATGACCCACAATGAGTTAATACCTTGTTTCTCGCAACGCAAGGACCAACAGATATGGGTGCAGAGTGTGGATCCTGGGACATTCGTACATCCCGAGAGGGCAAAGGTGGGCTGAGGTGCACAAGGACCTCAAAGGCATTTGGCTGCGAAACACGTCTGTGATATGACTGAGGCAGTTGGGTATGCGATGGGCGCAACTACTACCCCCTAGCCGAGAAACACTAGGGTAGGGAGAAAGGCCAGACCCAGTCAAGGTGCACCTTGGGGGGAATGATCTGTCAACCCTGGGGAGGAAAGACCTATTAGGGCTATGACATCAGGGTTAACAGCAGTCGCAAGGCTGGTCGGCCCCGCAGACGTAATATGATCTCAGGTCATAGAGTGGCATGAATGGCGGGGTGCACATAACCGTTAGAAAGGTCTAGAAGAAATCTGAATATTACAATGGCAAAATCTGAAGGTAGGGTTTTGTGGGGTGGGGTGGATACATTCCTTATTGACCTAGCCTAGGGTGACGAGCCACAAAAAACAGTGTCCTTGGGATGCCTTTCTGCAGGGGTCCTGGAGGGGCAGGCGAATGGCCAGCTTGGGGTCTGCAGCAGGCGGTCATGACACTTGCGGCCCGGGTTGCACCTGATGGTCACGCCCTCAGATATCGATAGCAAGGGAAGACTGGAGGCCACAATTGCTAGACACCAAAGGGGGAGGGGCATCACTCTGGGGGCTGTGCTGGAAGTGTTGTAAGGAGTTTATGGGGCAATGCATCAGAATGTGATAATTTTTTATAGATGTGATGCACTGTTGAAATCATGGAGCGTGCGATTGACCCAAACAAATGCGACGTGTCTTTCATGCTTTCAAATAAACTGTGGCTGTTCTGCACCAGCTAAGACTTTGACTCTGATTTCACGGACGGGGTAGGTAATGGTGTATGAGTAAGGCCATGGGCGGAGGGGGTCACTCACTCGCACGTCTGGGAGGGGTCCCAGAATTGTTTGTAGTAAACTGAATCTACATTTACCCTCTCGATCTGAAAAAATGGTTCCTGGCCATGAAAAAAAAAACAGAAAGCAAAAACTTTTTTAAAATGCTATGGCCATTATAAACATTGATACCCCTGAGCTGAAATTGGTTTAGGCAGTGATCTTTTGATGTTTCAAATACATTTTACTTAAATGATGAATCTGCGTGAACCATATTGCTGCACCATATGAATAATTTGTTATTAAATATGACCTATTACACGTTTTTGTGGAATAACATGGATTGTGGTACCTACTGCACAAATATCCACATTCGCTCGCAAGTGCTGACAGTATTCAATGTTAAATTCTGGCAGGATGGACCAGGTAAAATTTAACTCTGAAGGTCAGAATTTATTGAACTTGTTAATTACCTTGGGTGATAAAGTCTGCATACCTTATCATTTGGCATCCTGAGAATTTTGTCAGGCACTAATAAGGGTCAAAGTCAAAACATTCGGTCTGGATGGGCTTTCCCCATATTAAGGTATGTTCCCGATATCTCCGCAAACGCTTTTAGTAAGCTCTGTTTTGTCTGTGATTGTTATAGTTCTTTCTATTTTTGTACATCATCTGACAACACTGGCATCTGTATATTCTGTACATATGAACGAAATAATTAAAAAATGTGTCATAATAGTAAACTCTGTTGGTGAAATATTAGTTCTTAGAAAATTTAATTGTTCTATGAAATGAATTACCTCACAGAACATTGTAATTCTGAATACTCAGTTTACTTTCAAACGAGAGTAACATACATTGCATAGGGCATCCGTAGAGGACAGAAAATATAAACGAGTATGTTTGTATGCATTTACCTTAAAACGATCCTGGCTAAATCTGATTATATCAATACATATGGACATCTGAACGGGTCTATCATTTCCAATCATGACGGAAAAACAACACACGCGTTCATCGCCACAACACTGCAGCCACTGCGGGCGTTGACTTCCATCACAGGCGCATTCATCATGAAGGCGTTTGGAAATGACACATTTATCAGCTACACGTAGTCAGCGAGGTGGAGCCTTTTTATTTGCTACCCTTTACAGCGCTTATCAGTTTATACCTTATCAAATGTGTAACTGGCACCACCACACAACTTTCTTCAGTTAAGAACTAGATAATCACAAAAGCAGCTTTGTACACAATAGTTTAGTCATGGATTTTTTTCTTTGTGTGAATATGAGTACCTGTACATTCTC
This sequence comes from Lissotriton vulgaris, assembly GCF_964263255.1. Taxonomy (NCBI): domain Eukaryota; kingdom Metazoa; phylum Chordata; class Amphibia; order Caudata; family Salamandridae; genus Lissotriton; species Lissotriton vulgaris. The sequence goes on from NC_141691.1 coordinate 1,676,284,761, forward strand.
ATCACCCTCTGAAAAAGGGACATAACCTACCGGCGGCGTGAGAGCCAGTTTATTTTTTACACGTGTTAAGTATGTCAGTAAACCTCATGTAAGCAGATGAAGATATACACGGAGGCTGTCTCCATTCAGGCAATACTTTTGTTGACTACTTTCTCCGAACGCCTGGAACTACAAAAGTCACATTTATTTATTTATTTTTGAGTTTGATATAGCACTAGCAAGACCCGAAGGTATCAGAGCGCTTTACAAGTTATGTGAATGAGTTTACTCAAAGTACATAGGGAGAATCCTATGGCTTTAGATAGTCATAGAAAAAGTACAGCCCAACGCAGCATTAAGGTAGTTAAAAAATAAAAGCAAAAAAGTATGTAACTGCACTCCATTAAGATAATGAGGTGACAGATTAGAAACTGGACAAGCCTTACGGTCACCTCAACGGGTCTAGTTGGTGTAGGTGGTATCTTTGAGAAGTGTAGATTAGCTTGTGCATGAGTTGAAGTAGTTGTTGATGGATCTTCTTTATGACATTCCGGATACTTGAACATTTTATAGCATCCCTGAACAAGATTTTCCACCTCCATTAAGGACAATGGAGCGAAGATTATGCAATTCCTTCTTTGCATTTATTAAACAGCAGCCATGTAAACAACCATAGAGAAAAAAATGGTTGAAGAGTATCAAAGAGTACTGCATCCAATATGAACAACGAGAAAACTACAAGTTCAATAGATTGGCCCAGTCCTCCAATAACAGCCAAGGTAGCCGTATCACAAGGAACGCCTCGTCTTGCTGCAAGATGATGGTTGCTTGAAAGAACCAAGTACTGAACTCATCAAGTGATTTTTCAAAATTCTAATAAAGTGGTATAATAAGGTAGATCAATAACATATCAACAAGTAAAGTGAAGAAATATAATTAACACTGGTGGGATAATCTTCACCTCTGAATCCTTAATAGAATTGAAAACTCTTGTTAACGAATGGTATAAACGTTTTGATTCTATGTGAGGACTGGAGGTTTCAGATTATTCATGCTTAAATCTGCTTCACAATTAGTGAGAAAAAATTACTTACTGGCTTGAATTAGAACTCCTTGAACATAGAGTCTGAGGACCAGTCTGCCATGCGTATGATGTCTTCAAAGTGCGCTTCCAGACTGAATGACTTGGAAGCCATGGCCTCCTCTGAGAATGGGCTCCAAAAACTGGAAGTATGAATGCCTGATTTCGAAAGGATCCATCTAGTTCCACAAGCTAGAGTTGAACAAGACACTGGTCCATAGGAATGTATTAACAAAATCAACAATTGTCCTGCTGGATAAGCCCCTGGAGGGGAGGTAGGCCTTTCATAATGCTGTAGACAGTGAATAAAGCCTAGTTTCTGGTTACCTGGCAGAGCAGGGTAGAAAAAAATCTAAATGCTGATTTTGCCCTTTTAGAAATGGTGAATGAAACAACTTCAGGTGGGTAGAACATACCTGCTAGTTTCAGAGCATGGACATCCGATTTGCTTATGCAGGAAATACACAGAGAAGAAGTGCCATCTTTGCTGAGATCTGTTTTCTGCTTAGAAGAGAATAGTTTGGCCATTCTTGAAGACATTTTAACACCACTGACAAGTCCCATATATAAGGATATTTAGGATGATGAAGAAAGGAGAATCTGATGCATCTCATGAGCTTGGAAACTATAGGACATTCTCCCATTGGTCACTTAGAAATAGTGGCATAACTCACATAACTATCCTATCTGTAAGAGTTTACATTTCTGTGGAAAAGTCCTTAAGAAGCTAAATGTACGTGATAATTTGAGACATAGATCACATTTGCTGCCACAGGTTCCAGGTCCTGTTACATGTATCAGCAAGACCGTCTGTTCCAAACCGTTTGTAACTCTTGTGAGTGGCATCGGACCAGGCCTTGTCAATGAGGGTGAGAGCTTGTTCCAAAAGTTATGGCACTTGCCAGTGACTCCAGAAACTCTCCAGGCTACCAGAATAAGACGATGTTGAGTGATGAAAGGATGAAGAAGGGCTAACGGGTCCCAAAGGAGATCAGGGAGATGTGGAAGGCTGATTGGCCAATTGCAAGACAGTTCCAGAAGAAGGGGAAACCAACATTGAGTCCTCCTAAATGGAGTTATCAGAAGCAATTCTGCTATTTGTTTCTGGACTGCAAGAACTACTGTAAGAAACATGGAGAACAGTGGGAAGGCATGCCTCTACTGCCAGGGGATCTGCTCTCAAGCTGAACAACAATGGTAATTAGAAAGTTAGATGAGATGCAAAGAGGGCCACATGACATGGACCCCACATCAACATTATCTTCAAAAACAAAAAAGACACTTTCCAATCACTGACGCCCTTGAGGAAACGTGAGTTACAATGTGCTTTTGAATTCTGTTTGCCTGGAAAATACATGACCACTACTGAAATGCTGTGGGACATGCAGTAATGCCAAAGCCCTTGGCAATCTCTGCCAGGATGCTAAACTTTGTTTCCCGTAACAGATTGACATATTGGACCGCTGAGATGTTGTCCATTTTCAACAGAATACAGGACATAGTCTGATGAGGAGAAAAAAAAAGATTGCAAGGGAGACTGCCAAAATTTCTAGATAATCGATGTTCAGTGAGGTCCCATCATTGGACCATCTGCCTCCTGTAGATAGGTTCCACATGGAGCAACCCAGCTGACATTACTCGCATCTGATTCCATCACCATGTCTGGAAAGAGACAGAATATGGCCCTCCTGATTCAAACATCCATGTGATCAAGCCACTTGCTTAGCTCTTGAGGTACCTCTTCAGTCAATAAGACCTTATTCAGGAAGGATGTCCTTTCTATAAGTGACAAATCCGTAAACATTGAAGAGTCCGATAGATGGTGAAGCAGACACAGAGAAACCATCTGAATGGTGGAAGCAAGAAAACCAACCAACCTGACCAGCTAGCAAAGAGTGAGGGATTGCTTCATCAAGACTTTGGGAATTTCTTCCCTGATAGCTTGAATTTTGTGAAGAGGCAGGGATAGCTTGGCTCAGACAAAGTCTATTGCAAAGCTTAGGAAGGTCATTTGTCAGGAAGGAGTTAGATTGGGAGAAGTTGATTAGAAATATAAATGCTTCCAATAGAAAGGTAGTCAAATTCATATGATGTTTTAGGAGATGGGAGTTCGACGCTATGAGCAGAATGTCGTCCCGGTAAATAATAAGGCAAAGGCACCCTGCTCAAAGATACTCCGTGACCAGATTCAGCTACTTGGTGAAACACCAATCTGTTGAAAAAAGTCTAAAAGGGAAAGAATTTTGTGTAGCGTGCCACCATTGAAATTGAAGGACGCTGGAATGTGGAGGAAATATGGAAACTGATATATAGGCATCTTTCTGAAGTAATTTTACAATAAAGTCACATTCACTTAAGAGGTCCCGTAACAGGTGAACACCCTCCATCTTGAAATGCCTGTAAAGTATCCAGGCATTGAACTCCTTGAGCAGCAGTAGTGGCCCATCCCCTGCTGAAGAGGTGTGGAGTGCCGGGATGAGGAGGGGCGATGGAGGTGGGGGGGTCAGGGGATGAAAAGAATAAAGAATAAAACTTACCTCACGTCGCATCGTGCTGTTCCTCGTTCTGGGCACAGGCTCCCAGAATGCACTGGGGCTAACCCTGATGCTGCAGGAAAGCAGCATCAGGATTGGCCTGACTGCCTGCAATTTGTGCTCCCGGCCAGACTGGGAACCTGAGCCTGCTCTCTCCAGCCTCAGTGACACGGCTGGGGTTGGAGAGAGTTTCAATGTGCAAGAGATGTTTGGCCAGCCTGAGTTGGCCGGCCAAACATCTCATGCGCAGTGAAGAGAGTGCCCAATGATCCCAGGATGCTTGTTTCCTGTCCAGGGAAGACATTGCTTGGCAGTTCGGGCTGGACTGTTCCCATGAGGCACAGGGTCAGACTGATTTGTATATAGCCATGTCTGAACTGGGGTGGCAGAGTGGGCTAAAGAATGGTGATGGACTAAACCCAGATCTTTTGACTGGGTGTGAGTGTTTGATTGATTCAGATGCTTCGTCCATCACCACCCCCTTTTGTACCGACTATCTACAACTCAGCATGCATTTTGCCTTACAGCCCCTTGCATCCATTTCTTTGCTGACCAGTAGGGACTGTATTTGCAGCACACCAACATTTTCCTTTCTTAAGAGCACCCACTTTAACTCTGAGTGCAAACCCTGATATCTTAGCCGTATAATGACTGCTTTTTTGTTGTGTCATAGATTACTGTGGATTGTGAAACTTAATTGAGAAGCTACCTCAATTGACAAAATTGTTCAGCATCACGAACCCGAAATGCATTGGGACTTTGGAATTTTTTGAAGCTTACAACGTTATTATATATTTTTTTCGCAATCACTATTGTACTATTTATGTTATTCAATCGTTTGAAAATTTGGCTCTTATGATTTTGCATACATGTTTATCAGCATGCATACAATGTTCTTAATCATGTTGTGATGTTTTTGAAGCACGATGTATTGATAATTGCAAATACGTATATAAAACATTTTGCTTTAAACTCTTTGTGTAACCAGGTTTGAAGTTCACTTATAATTTTGACGAGACATTATTGTCCACAGGCTGAGCACTACCTTGGATGTGGGTTGCCCACAGTCCCATTTTGTAGCTTGTTGCATTGAGAAATCATAGGGTCTTTTCTCAACATAGGTAGTAGCACGCAACTCCTTCACAAACCTAGAATAGAATTACATAACGCTCGAATTGATAAATATTAACTGATCAACTAAGGTGTGCAATCACATACCCATTGAAGTAAGTGAGAGGCAGCCATCCCACCTTACGGACCTTTCTGGGGCATGGCAGCTTCCCGCATTCAGGACCCTTAATGGCAGCTGCACTCAGTGCTACTCCAAAAATGCAATGTAGCTCCTCGTTGCCCACAGAGCCCATCCCCATGCTCTCTTGGGGGGGGGTCAACAACGCTGATGTCCCTAGGCTTTCCCCTGTAGCTCCAGCCATGGGAAATCAAGGAAATGCGTAAAATGGCACCTTAGCCCAGCAGAAGGAGAGACGGGCAGTTTCCCTGCGCTGATCTCTTTAAAAAGTAAAAACAAAACAAGAATGATACACTCACCATGCATTATTTACTGACATAAGCTGAAATGCCAAGGACAGAGCTCACGATTCCCTGGATGTTTAGAAACAGACAGGTACACGCTTATTTCAAACAAGTACTCCACATGGTGCATTCTTCTTGTAAAGGGGGAAACACTCCACACGCTTGTGTCCCAAAGGAAGCTCTCAACACGTGCTGTGGTTTAGGAGTTTCCCAACACACGGTGAGCATTAAATTATGTCAGGAACAGGTAGGGAGCCACCCAGTCCCTGGAGAACAATTGGGGAGCACTCAGGGGTAGTAGGAAGGTGGGCCCACACAGCAGAGTCACTTGGCAGAGTGTCAGTCCCTTCAGCAACCTAGGAGGCAGCAGGTTAGCGTAAGTAAGCACCACACATGGTGGTTCCTCCTGGCAGCACTGAAGTACTTTGCTGCAGTCTATAGATCAGGCAACATCTGGTTGCAAGTACCTGGAGTGTATAAAAACATAAGGTCAGGGCCCCTGTACCTATACTCCAAATATCTTTGATATAGAAGTGACTTCAAAAGAAACCTTAGAAGTGCACAACACCCCCTTTTAACCACAGCCACGGCTCCAGACATCAGTAGGGGGTAAATCAGCCCTTACTGTGAGAGTAGGATACAGCCTATACAAATGCAAATCTGCCCCTCCTCCCTTTCTTGCAGCCTAGGAAGACTATCAGTATGCTGATGTAACCCTATTACACACAACACTTCCTGTACGATAGCTTCTGGAAAGTATGCAAAAAGTGTAGCTGTCAACCAGGCCCAGACATGGATTGGAAACAGGTGTTGCAAATCACTAGAGTTATAAGCAAAGGGAAATGCCCACTTTCTAAAAGTGGTATTTCTAAAATAGTGATGTAAAATCCAACTACACCAGTAAGCAGAATTTATCACTACCATTCTAAACATATCAAATATTGTGTGCTACTCATTCAGGATCAGGAATTACCACTTAAACATGTATAAGGGAATTTCAATTGCTAAGCAATGAGAGGAGTAAGCCTCACAGTAGTGAGAAACCAAATATGCTGTTCTTCACGACTAGGACGTGCTACACAATAAAGGCATCTGTCCTATGTTTTACTTACACAGCACCCTACCCATTGGGCTACCTAGGGCCTTCCTTTGGGGTGACCTATATGCAGTAAAACCAAGGTCTAAGGTTGGACAAGTACTTTTAAATGCCAAGGTAATGTGGCAATAACATGTTCATGCAGGCCCTGTAGTAGAGGGCCTGAGACTAGTTTGAAAGGTTACTTCTATGTGTGGGACAAGCAGCACTGCAAGCACACTAGTAGCATTTATTTACAGGCCGTGGCTAGATCGCATACCACTGCATGAAGGATTTACTGGTAAATTAAATATGGCAAACAGGTGTAAACCAATCATACTATGTCTAAAGGGGAGAGCACAACACTTTAGTACTAATTATCAGTGTTAAAGTACCCAGAGTCCTAAAACTGACAAAAAGTGGGTCAGAAAAATAGGAGGAAGAAGGCAAAACGTTTGGGGATAACCCCACAAAAAAGGCCAGGCCAACAACCACATTTGACTTCATTCCATTTGTTCACGCTAAATCCCTGCTGGCTCCAGTTCCGTGACGGTTTTAGTGTGAATATTTTATATCTAATGTTTGAAGAGTGTGTTAGCCTTGTAAAAGTGATTTATCGAGCATGAGACTGAAGCCACATCAAGGTTCAATGCGGCTTTACTGCTTTGAATATGCTCATGTCAGAATGTAACTGTGAGCTAATACATCTCGCCAGACATGCTACGCCCATATGGCTAAAAGGGCTTTAGCCCTCCCCTATCGTGTGTGTCAGGTAGCTGAGGCAGCTTCCTGGACACACACACACACCGTTCTTGATCTTCTGCAGCTGGCTGGTCTAGGGTCTTATCACAGCTGCACCTGAGTATTTTACAGGTCTTTAAAAGACCATTTATTTAATAACAAAGCTTTACCTTTTTTTCACTGGTTTCTAGAACCCCTGTGTCTCCACTCTGACTATTCCTTACAGTTGTAAATTACTTTTGCTGCCACAGTGTGAGATTGCATTCTCTGAAAAGTTACCCTAGGCTTTGTCTTTTTTGCAGTTTTATATAGCTCAAATTCCACCCAATGTAATTGAGGCACATTATATGAGCACCAATTACATTATACAAGGACGCATTCATTTTTGTAGGCATGGGATGATAACACTATTGGCCCAGAATCACAAGATGTTGATCTAGTGACTAGACTCGAAATTTGTACACCAACTCAAAGCCAGCAGTTATGGCAGTTATGACAATTCCTTTCCAATTTCAATGCATATCAATATATCACATATCAAGGAATATCAATAGTCTGAAAGTTTGTTGCATGACCCACAAATTATTTATTTCCTCCACCCTCCATCCATGATCAATGCCATAAAAGAAAATATATCTGTGACCCCATTTGCTACCATGGATAATAAACATTCCCAGTTACTCAGGGTCTGGGGTGCATTCAGGCAAATAACACATCATTCTCAACGCTCACCTTGCGCTCACAGTGATCACACTTTATTTACAACGTTCATCATGCACTCATATCATACACTCTCCTCTTACCCTGCACCCACAGGAGCACACCACTCACCTGTCACTCTCACCCTGCAGTCTCACCACTCACCCTGCACTCACAGCGATCACACTGTACTTACACCGCTCACCATACACTCACGCCGTTCACCCTGCACACGTCATTTACCCTGCACTCACATGCCACTCCACTAACCAGTCACTCTTACTGCTCACCCTGCAATATCACCACTCAACCTGTACTTTTTCTCAAAAAAACATACCAGTCACCATGCATTTATTCTTCCCCCTCTGCACTTTCACCCACACCCAAACTCAAATGGGCACATCACTCACCCTGCACTCAAATCTCTCATCCTGCACTCACTCTTCTCACCCTACTTTCATACAGGCATATCAATCATCATGAACTTACAGAAGCACTCTGAGTCACTCACACAGCTCACCCTTCACTCACATGGGCACACCACTCACCATGCACTCAAACCACTCACCCTCCATTCCCTTCTCTCACCCTGCACTCACACCGGCAAGTTTCTCAGCCTGCACTAACACAGGCATAGCATTCACCTATCACTCACGCAGCTCACAGTTCATGCACACAGGCACAATAATGTGCCAGAACTCACAAGGACACACCACTCACCCTGCACTAACTTCTCTCCACCATGTGCTCACCGCTCACTCCCACAGCTCCTCTTCACTCTTTTTGCTCACCCTGCACTCACACAGGCACACTGGTAACCCAGCATTCACAAAGACAGATCACTCACTCTGCATTTACACTGCTCACACTACCTCATTACTCTCATTCTATATGCATTCCTCTCACCCGGCACTCACATGGGCCCGTCTCTACCCTTGTACTGATTTAGCACACCCTGCACTCACATTGGCACACCTTTCACCCTACAATTGCAAAACTCATGCTGCATTCTCTAACACTTTTCACAATCACTCAGCACTTACATGAGCACACCTCTTATGTTGCACACATAACAAAGCATTGGCAAAGCCCCCTTGTTGTATGACATATGTCTCGTAAGCGAGAGTGCATGTGCATGAGTGCATGCTCTGTCATAGGCGAGGCCTCAAAATTACCCAACTGTCATGAATACAAAGGCACCTGCCGAATAATTGTTTTTTTCTGCAGAACTAGATACCTAGTCAGTTCCTTCTGTAACTACGTGGCCGGTGCAAGAGGGAAGAATGATGGCAAAGGAGGGAGATCAGGGCTGAGGCTTTCGGGGATAGTGAGGGATTGAGGATCAGTCTGAGGCTGTGGGAATAAGCTGGGAGCAAGTGTTTATTTGGTACAGGAGGAGGAAGCAGGCAAAGGCTGCAGAAGGGGGACGGAGGCACAAGCTGCTAAGGATGAAGCAATGCGACAGAGACTGTGAGCTGGTGTTGGAATAGAGTGGGGACTTAGGCCAATGTTGCATTGCTGGTGGGAGAAGTAGCACTGGCTCCAGAGTTTATTTTTAATCCTTCACCTGAGTGCCCTTGGCCTTCATAGGGGGCTAGTGTTTTTGCTGCTGCTGAAACCACAACGTAGATCAGTGTTTGCACCCATTAGCCTGCATGATGCTAGTGCTCTGTGGAGGCAGGTACCATAGTGGAGAACTGTCTGAGGCTGTGCACACCAGCCCCAGCTTTTGTAGGACACATGGCTCAAGTCCCATATATTCAGCTGAGAGGCTGGGACTTGTAAAAACACACCAAAGCTTTGGCTTTGCATGGGAACACAGGTGCCAGTATTGAGTTTTTCTGTCCATCTTCTCAGTTCAGTCACATTCAGTTGCTGCTACTACACAGTGTGACCAAAGGGTTGCAGTTGATGCTATAGCATTGGTCCTATAGCCCCTTGGACCTAACACTGTGGTAGGAAGTCCACTATTAGCATGCTTCAGTGTTTTAGAGGAGTTTGAATGTTTGACAGTTATCACTACTATTCTAACATCTGCACATGACATGGAATCTTTGTGTATTCACCACTTCACTGCATAATCTTTGATTGGTTCAAAAGAATTAGGCAGAAAATCACAAACTGAAACTTGCTTGTAAATTTTTTCCTCAGTTGCCCATTGTACTATGAGACACCTTCAGCCATTTCTGGCTTTCCATTCACCACAATGGATGTATGTCACTACAACGCATACTTTTACAACGCATGCCATTACAACAAAACTTTCACAACGCAACATCCATTACAATGCATTCCATTACAATGCATGCCATTACAACGCATTTTACAAAACTACCATTCCAACGCATTCCATTACAACGCATACTACCTTTACAACGCATTCCATTACAACGCATACCATTACATAGCATATATGGTAAGTATTGGATAGTGTAGGGGTAAAATTTACTATTCTAACTCCAGGGGGTGCAACAGTAGGGTAAGTGTTGGATAGTGTATGGGTAAAAATGACTATTCTAACTCCAAGGGGTGCACCAGTAGGGTAAGTGTTGGATAGTGTAGGGGTAAAAATTGGATCAACGAAAGAAATATAAAAAGTAAGGTGCAGAGTAAAGGGTGACCCTTACTGATCGACAATATGTTGGTGAAAGTAATCAATCTATACTAAGGGAGAAAGGTGAATATTTACGTGTGGCTCCGGTGTTATTGGAAACGGAGTGAGAGATCTATATTGGCGCATCACACCACCCACCCACATTATAAATAGATTTTTCTGGATTACTGGTGACTTTGTCTGATTTGGCGTGGGTTTTGTTTATCATATGGAGCCTGTAGTATTGAATGATTACTTTCACCAACATATTGTCGATCAGTAAGGGTCACCCTTTACTCTGCACCTTCCTTTTTATATTTCTTTCATTGATCCACACAGAAGAAATTATAGAGTACACCACTTATTTTTTCATTGTTATAGTACCGATGAACCCTTCTTGTGTGATCCATGTACTTCTACAGATCTTTCAATATCCATCTGACAAAAAGAATAACTTGTACTCCAAGATTACTTCTGCCTTGAGAAAGTCTCTTTTGAGACGAAACACGTGTCGGCAAGTTGGGAAAGTTGTGCTGGAAAGTTCCTTTAAGAAATCAATAAAGACTTCGAAGACTTCTTCGTCTTTTGGATCCTTCTTGTTATCAAATGTTATAACTTCAATGGACATTCTTCTCGTGATGTGAAGGGGTGATATTTATACACTCATTTATATGCACAACCTAAAGACTAAATATTTACTATAGGAGTGCTGTCGGAGCCCTTTGTTTCTTGTTCTTGGCTTTAAGCACACTTTGTGTGCTAACTAACACTATTGGGTAGTAGGTGTTACAAGGGCGATTTGAGTACCCATCTCTACAATTGTGTTAATATTAATAGGGTTTTTTCCACGTATACAACCCACTAGAAGACACATATTTGATTAAGGAATGTGCTGACGTTTCTCTTTTTAGAGAACACTACTACCCAGATAAAACACCTGTTTACCAAAGGAGTCAAACATTTCATGAGATCAATTGGATGCTGTGATATTCATTTTGAAAAAGTGGGTTAGTTTGTTTCCAATAGTGTTACTACTTGTGATGGTGCTTTAAAACAGCACATCACAGCACTATCCAAGCATATTAACTTTTCTAAACTGCCACATGGAGTTATGTCATGGGTTGCAATGACATAACTCATCATCCAGAAGCAGTACAGTGTTTTTTTAAACCTCTATTTTATTAAAAATCATGATTTTCATTTATTTCCATTCGTGCATTTATTGCTAATAATCTTATACAGTTCCGATATGCACCCATTGTGCCTTGGAGACTCATTAAAATCTTAGTAAGTGAATGACAGTGACTCCATGTAGCTAGGAAGTGCACGATGCCCAGTTGTCCTGTCAGAATATTAATTAGAATTATGAGCAGGTCGCAGGGAAATCTGTCTGGAGCCAAAATACCTGAATCATGCCTTGCTTCAGAGGAGCCCGCCTTATGTCCTGCAGAGATGACATGTGGCCTGAAGAGTAGACTGTGGTCAAAAGACCTAAACATGAGACAGTAAATCTGAACAGGGGGAGGAGACAATGTACCTCTAGATTACATAAAAGTATTTTCTAACCACAGTAACTGAATTGGCAGTACCTTAGTAAGCCCTGGTGCCTTGGCAGCACAGTCAAAAGCTTTGGACTTTCCCTTGCCGATTGCCTGATACACCTGCATTACTTCAACCCTCCAAATGATTTTAGACTCCCTCCTTCCCTCTCCAATGCTCAATCACAATTCAAACAATGCTGCACAGTTTACTAGAAAATAAATTATGAAAACAACTACCCGTTACTTACATTTAACCCCTTGATCACACAGGTCTTCATTAATGCTGCAAATGCTTGTAGACCAGCACCATCACTGGTAGACCCATGTCTTGCTCAAATATGCAAGAGTATCCCCTTTAATAGCTCTGCAACTAATCTACCCAGAACTATCAACAACTCCTTGGATAAAGGTCTCTTCTCTAAAAAACTGAACTCCCTAAAACAAAGAGGCCTTTCACCAAGGTGTCCTTCTAACTTCCAGATAATAGCAAACTGTTTCTAGGCAAAAAGATTAAAAGCTCACCATCAAGACAAATAGCTACATTCATCGAAGAAAGTAACCTTCTTTTAGATTACCAAAGCAGTTTATGTTATGGCTGTGGCACAAAAGCTGCACTGACACACACGGGTTGATTTAAACACTGGAATGGATTCAAATGGAGTACCGGCAGGCCTGTTACTTGACATCTCCCTTGACTTTGATTTGGTCCATCTCTTCAGGGACTTGGAATTGTACAAATCTTCTTAAAAAATAACTTTGTATCTGTAGTTAGTTAGACCTCTGCCATTGAGAACGGCACCTCTACCCCTAATACTCCCTGCAAGTCAACTTTTTTGCCAGCTGGTCAATAACAGCCTGCTACATTCCTGCCCAAATGTGGTTCAATATGTTTACATATATGAGAGCTGCTAACAATAACCTTTGGAATTTTTTAGAGTAGCTCAGGTGTGTGGCAGTGCATTTACAAGCAGTAGTATTCCCAACTCATTGGCACACAATTAAAATTAACTGCGGAAGATGGAATGGTATTTGAGGAATTAAACCTGTGATTACCAGCTTCCGACCCCAACTACAATCGTGGTATCCCACAAAGCAGTCCTCAGTTCATAAAATGCTGGGAGAGCCGAACACCAAGACTACCAAGGCTTGATTCAACTGTGTGCCACTTTCATCTACCACCAGGCACTCCCTGCCCCTTTAGCTCACTTTTGCAGTTTCTTTTTCATTTTTGCTTTCCTGTTTTCTCAGAATTTTCCCACCTTTCTCTTTCGTCTTTCTCCTTTTGGAACGAAGTCTGATGAGGAGAGGAAAAATTAGTGCAGGATCCCAGAAATGTGTGCAAGTGGGTTCGACCTGCGACCAACAGCTCAAATTAGGCGCTGACTCTAAGCCTAATATTTTGAAAGCTGTACATGAGGAAAGCCTCTCCCATGAATATTTTGCAACATCCAGTTGGGTGAACTAAATTGTGCATATAGTCATTAATTGGGCAGGAGCATATTTCTGTACTTACAACCTACAAATATTTCACTAGCAATGTGTCCATCACAGAAGGAATCAGGGAATTTGCAAAAAGGGTGTTGCCTTCTTTGTGAAAATATTTCATACGTGCTTTGGATTCAAATTTATAGAAGCTGGTTTTAAGTTGTAGGTGCACTCAATCTGTTTTTCAAAGATCGCTGTGAGTAGCCTAGGAACAGTGTCAAATCTACAAAAACATGCTTATTATAATATCAAGTTCGTCCTATATGTTTAAATTGCACAGTTTGTCATTTGTTTTTCTCATATTGACTATGAGGATAGCTCCGAACCCACTTCTGGAAATGCGTGTCCTACGCCATTGCTGGAAGTATTCGCCCACCCTCACCCCTTGAAGTTTGGCTCTAGTTGCACCCCTGCACCTGGCCGCTTGCTGCAACCAATCACATGTCCTGGGCCACAGACACCAGGACATAAAAACCCTAAGTATATTTCCATTAGCTCATCAGCCAGGAAGAATTCAGAGAAATGTATGGTGTGCCGGACATTGCACATTCCAGAATACTGAGACATGCGCGAGCCAGCATGTCTGCGGCACGAGCCGTTATACAAGACATCAGGATAATATAAATATTGAGTGCGCAACAGCAGCAGTTTCCAGAGTGGTTTGACAGCAGATTTCAAGGCAGAGCAGAATGTATATCTGCGCATTAAACCTTGGCGTTCGTCGTTCGATACATTGAACGTGCTCCTCCTCGCTCTTCCTGGCGGACACTTCCAATCAGAACATGCATCGGCCGTGTTTTATGTTTATCCTGGTAGACAGGTAGTTAGTGTTCATTATGTATTCACAGTTTCCAACGAAATGATTTATTATAAATGGGTTTTGCAGTTATGTAAATGGCATAAGCGTAATTCTTCATCCTGCAAAGTATTGTACCAATTTTCACAATTTCTGTCAAGTTATGTCAGTTTAGGGGAAACACTGAAATACAAAAGCAGGCGGGTTCTTCTTTCTGAGCGGCCCACAGCAAATACACAAAATAATGATGCAAAAAATGGATTAGAATTGTAGTCCATTGTAAAATGTATATATCATTGTGTAATGTCGTATGTGACTGAAGGCCTGATTTATGTAAGGATTGTTCATCTCTGACTATTGGAAATTGTAAGCACAAAAGGGCCTTTCTTCTCTGAGTTGTGTATTGTTTTGTAAACAAATGTTAACGTTTTATTCATAGAAGCAGCTAGACGAGCAGTTATATAATACAGACCTCACCATATGGCAAGCAGAGCACTCTATGTTGTCAAACAAAAAACAATAAAATACATGAAAGCTAACTATAGAGAGGTCAGCAATAAGCAACCATGGTGTGAAATATGGAGACAAGGGAAACCATGCCTTTCTTCGAAAATCCAGTTTTTAATGCACATTTAGTGGACATGGGACTGTACCTCACAGCATAACACCGGACATATGATTGGACCCTGGTCTGCATGTGGTTTAGATCCATTCTAGTCACCCTTGCCTAAGTTCACTTCCCTCCTCCATGCCTGCCTCACGTTTTATCCTTAGAAAGCCCAGCCTCTTGCCAGAAGGCCAGTGGTGAGCCTCTGACCGGAGTTCACTGATATTGGGGTAAGCAGTCAGTATGGCGTCAGCGCCATGCCCAATCGGACATGAAGGCAGGGCCGGCCCTAAATGGGATTGACCTAGACAGAGACGGGAGGTGGAAAGAACATGTGTTTATGGGGGCGGGGAGTCTTTGTGGTGTGACGGCAGGAGCTGTGAGGAAGATCAGAGGAGGACAGGGGGTTCATGTGGTGCTGCAATTACGCTGAGGTGTATTATGGGCTGATTACAAAGTCTTTAACAGGACCCGATGGACAGAGCTAGACTGGCTGTGCTGGTCATCAGGCGTTTCCCTGGGAGTCTAGAAGGATGGGGATGGTTTTGTTACGGGGGGGCTGGTTTTGCAGCAGTGTAAAATATCGTCCCTCATTAACAAATGCCTCCCGGGGCCAGGCAGTGCTTCCCCAGGGGCTGGTCCGAGAAAGTTGCCAGTGCTGTTTTAAGTTCCCAGTCAGGCCCTGCCGATTGAGACCAAGTGGGATGGACGAGCTGCTGTTTGCATGACATTAAGTCAGGCAGCTCCGTGGTGCGCTCCTCTGAATATTGGGGAAACATCGTTTACAATGCAGTGTTTTTACAACGCAAGTCGTTACAACGACTTGCGCTGGATGGCGCTCTAGGACAAGGAATAGTATAATTTACTATCCAACACCTTCCCTACTGTAGGTAGACTGGAGTTGGAATAGTAAATTAGACTACTCCTAAGACCTGCGCCCTCCACGGAAGTCGTTGTAACGACTTGCTTTGTAAAAACCACAATGTAATGTACTACAATGTAAATGTATGCGTTGTAATGTCATACATTAGGATATTGATGCCCCAGGCCTGGACCAAGCTGGCACAAGGCCGGCCCTGCATGAATGTGAACTTTGTTCAGCGTTCTAGTGATGGCGCCAGGTGACACCGGTGTTTGAGTACCAATAAAACATCTGGCATGCTTGTTGAAGATTTGGCAACAAATTGAGGTTCATGTATTGCCCCCGATATGGCTCATGCCCCACGCGTTGTTTGTGACTCAGCAAATGGTGCTTGTGTGCGGGACTAGTGAAGAATTTAAATGGATGCTCCATACGCGATGAGAAGCACTTTGTTTGCTCATGAAATATTTGTGTGAAGGTGGAGCCATGAGCCCTGGTGAAGAAGCAGCCAACTATCATTGCATAGCAACCTCTGGAACTTGTGATTGTGACAGATATGCATACGCCTGCATCCCTTGCATACTAACAGCCATCAGTGACATGATGGAGCTAGGGTGTCATCCAGTAGCGGCTGGCAGGGAATGAGGGTGGAGAGAAGGGGGAAAGGGTGATGCTGTGGAGACATAAAAAAATACAACTTACCACGTCCGCCGGCCATCTCTCCTCACTTCTCCGGAGTTCGGAAAGCAGGAAGCACCCAGGCTCCCCATAGCCAATCACAATGCTGGTCTGACTGCTGTAAATCGGTGCTTAGATGGGGACTGGGGCCTGGGCATCTTCCCCACCAGGCTGTGTAATGCAGCCTGGTGGGGAGCATGCTAAGTGTGCATGACTGTTTGGCCGGTCCCAGACAGCCGGCCAAGCAGTCATGTGCACTTAGTGTGCACAAATCATTCCTCCCTCTGTGCCTCCAGCCCACCCTGCCCTAACCCTGCCCGAAACTGCAAAAAATAAAATTATAATAACTAAGACATTATCATTACATGTTTCCTGCTCAAAGAGCAGTGGGGCGAGGCTCCTCTGCCCTAGCGGAGTAGCTGCACCTGGTGTTATCAGAGGAAACCCGCTGCTGGAGATTGGAAGATGCAGCACCAGAGAGTTTACTTTGCATTTTGTGATATTAACATCAATTTAGGATTTGTGAACAGCACCGCTGGTTACGACATTGCTAGTTGCTAGCAAATTGTGTAAGTATATGTTAAGTGTCGATCAGAGTACCCAGACTCGCAGTTTACTGTCTATGTGATTGGTTTTCATTTTAAACAGTGGACACATACCCGTCTTGCTGTGTGAAGGGCAAGTAGCAGGATATTTACTGGTATCAGTGTATACATGTAACTTATTTAAACAAACTTGTAATGGCAAGAGAATAGAAAAGTCATCTGTTTGTGGGTTAGCAGACTTCTGTGCCAAACAAGCATTAGCAAAGCCAATATATTTGAGCAAATATTGTTTATGCTTGCGATATACCCAACTTTTACGTACCATGAAAACTTTGCGATAAAAATTTTGCAAGATTTCACTAGCACAAATGTTTACATATTTTTACCCACTGGTGACTGGTTCCAGCAGAAATGCCTTACAAAATTCATTTGCTACTAGGACCAGTCTCCTGCTGGTAACTCACATGACATGTGAATGCAAAGTCTGCTTTTGCATTATATGTATGCTTGAGATAGTACATTTTTGAAATTTTGCATACTTTTTAATAATTTTCTCCAAATTTTGCACACTCCTATCTTTTATGTGCTAATGCCAGAAAAGAGACTTGCAGAAATGAGCGACGCCACCCGCGCCTATGGGCGTGGCGCCCTTAGTGGCATCTCGAGCGGGAGCCAGCATGGCTGTCATCAAGGTAGAAAGGGGACAGGGGGGAGACAAGGTAGCCGAGGTAGAAAGTGAGGCATGCCAATGTAAGCACAACGTCATCTGAGAGGCTGGGTCGACCTCTCCTCAGGGGGTACAAAAGCAGGGGGAGAGGCGGAATTATTGTAATGTAAGGTGTCGATTGCACTAGGCAGATTTCGGAGGCATGGCGGCGGAAGCAATGGCGGATCCTAGGGTGCGGGAGGCCTTGTGCCTTCTGAGCGAGGTTGGCCGCCTGGACATCGTGCGGGAAGACGTCAGAGTGAGGCCCCCGCGGCGCGCTGCCAATGGCGCCGCGGCAGCTGTAATGGCCTGTTACAAACCACTGCGGTCCTGCCCGCGGCGTAAGGCGGGTGCGGGGAGGCGGGCGGGAGAACACAAGGCAATGGGAAGAAAAGAGGTGCAGCAGGGGAGACAGGGGGGGAGGTGAAGGGGAGTAAGCGCTGGGGAGTGGAGAAGGCGGCACTGGTGTTTGTGGGGGGGGGCGGGGGGACAGAAAGAGGTTCTTGGAGGGGCTGGTGGGAAGGGATTTGTGGGGGAGGTGGGGCTGATGGTGCACATAAGGACGGGGGCGGGAGCGGGAGCCGGGGGGGCTTAGGGGTACATGCTGGAGGGGGAGGGGGCCGGGGGGGAGGGATGGCAGAGTGGACGCGGCTGGGGGGGCGGGGCAGGGGGAGCGGGGGAGGGGGTCCCGGGGGCAGGTCAGGCAAGGGAAAGGGAGGCTGGCATTGGTGGGCAGCGGGGGCGGTTTCCCCATTATTGATCGAGGATGTGGAGGGGGGGCCAGGGGGGGAGAGAGTGAGTTAGATTGGGGGTCGTCCTCTGGCGGGGAGGAGGGCTTGGTGGGGCCTAGCAGACCAGCATCACCGCGGGGGCACCGGCGGACGGGGGGTGGAGGGTGGGGAGGGGCAGGGGATGCAGGGGTGGGTCGGGGGAGTTTTGGGGCGGTGGCTTCGGGGTGGGCAGGACGTACAGAAGCAGGGGATGGGCGGTGAGGGGGTGTGCGGTGTGTGGGTGGGGTGAGCACGGGGGTGGGTGGGGGAGTGTGTTGGGGGGCAGGGAGGAATGGGGGGTGACGGTGGTGGGTGGGGGGTGACCAGCGAGGTGGGGGGGCATTCCACGGCATGGGGAGGGGCGCGCCGAGGGGGTGGTGGTGCACGGGGTGAGTTGTCACCGGCATGCTGGACTTCCCCCCCTTTCTCTTGGGAGGAGCGGTTGGATGGGTGGTCGAGTGAGCAGCATGCGGCTATGACCCACCGAGAGAATGGGCCGGCTCAGCTTTGTACGGGCGGTCGCGCTCCACCAAGGGACCCCTCACGAGAGCACGTTGGGTGGCGGGGAGTAGGTCCCCGCCAGCTCCACCCCGAAGGGTCGAGATGGCTGCCGGGGGCCGGAGATGGAGTGTTGCTGTATCAGACCGAGCGGAATTCCAGGATGAGTGCAGAGGGGGAGAGAATGGGGATCTTGGGGTGCTAATGAGAACGTGTAGGGAGAGGGCGGGGCTTAGCAGAATGCCTACGGGGGTGGACAGGTGAGGCTGTGGGGGGACGGTGTGGAAAGTAGGGTACTGGAGTCTGAGGAAGAGGGGGAGATTAGGGCGGGGGCGGGGGAGAGGAGTAATGCTGTTGGAAGTGTCTTACAGGAACACCCCCGGCAGACAGCGCCGAGAGTGACGACCCCCCCGGCGGAACTGGTTAGGCGGCGGGATCCCGTGCGGACGCCAGCCTTGACGCCAGGTAAGGATGTCAGATTGGGGAGTGGCTTGGGCACGCCCCATAGAGGCCAGGTGTCAGTGGGTAAGGATGCGTGGGGGGGGGACTTTGTGAGGCTGGTGAAACTGGTGAAGGGCAGGTATGTGGCAGATGCCGGGGTTGGTTCTGACAAGGAGGGGGCGACGGCGGATACAGCGCAGCGAGTGCCGGGACATGGGGGTTGGTTTGGTGTTGACGGACGCGGCGAACCTGGGGGGGTTGCGACGGCAGGCGCGGGGACCAAGGAGAGTTGCGACGTGCCGGTCCAGAAGCTCTCGTATATGGGGGTGGCGAAGCCGCTGGGGGCACACTTGTCATTGGCAACTAGGGAAAAGATTTGGAAGGGGGAGTATGTGGAAATCTTGAAATTTCTCCACAGGGAGCTGATGGCCAAGGAAGGTTCGAAAAAGGAGGAGCAGGAGCTGGCCAGGCGACCTAAGGTGCAGTTAACTATCGAGAATTGGTCAGCAGCTTTTCTGATATACGCCAGCGTATATTGTGAAAAGTATCTGGATCGTTCGGTCGCCTTATTGAAATACATGGATGTGGTGCGGCGGGCCCAGGTTACCTTTGGCGGATATGCCTGGTCGCATTACGACGAAGAGTTCCGGGCACGCATGGCGTCGGACCCGGAGGCGAAGTGGGGAGAGCTGGATGCCGATTTGTACCAGCAGACAATGAGTGGTGCGAAGTTCGGGTGCACCATATACACGACCAGCGGACTACCGCTCGCGCCGGCCCCCTTTTCGGGCAGCCCCACCCGTGGGGGTGTGGGGGCTGGGGACCCCGCTAGTGATACCACCGTCGGGGCCTGCTGGGACTTCAATAAGGGTGACTGTTCCAGGCAGGTGCACCGTTTTCGACACAAATGTTCCAAGTGCAGAAAAAGACACCCAGTGGTGCACTGCTGGGGGTTCAAGGGAGGACCCGCACAGGGGCAACCACAAGTGGCAGTTTCCACAGGAGGGAGGGGGACTGGCAGAGAGGGGCCGGGAACATGGGAAAAGGCTCATACACCGGTTAGGATGGATCGAATCGAGCCTCTGCTGGCGGCCTATCCGCGGGCGGACGATGCGGCTCTGCTGCGCCTGGGTTTCAGGGAAGGTTTTTGGTTAGGGTATGAGGGTTCACGGATCGCTCGGTGGGCTGCCAACCTGAAATCCGTGAACGCACACAAAGGGATCGTCCAGGAGAAGCTGTTTAAGGAGGTAAAGGAGGGAAGGACGTGGGCCCCTTTCATGAGCCCCCCCTGCCTGCTTTGATCATTTCCCCCATCGGGGTTGTCCCCAAAAAAGAACTGGGACAATTTCGATTGATTCAGCATCTGTCATGGCCGCGGGCACGTAGTTGAATGACTACATGTCGGCGGAACTGGCGTCGGTGTCGTACTGGTCCGTCGACGTGGCGAGGAGATTGGTGACGGCGGCGGGACGGGGTGCCCTTATGGCAAAATACAACATCAAATCGGCGTTTCAGCTGCTGCCAGTACATCTGGCTGATCACCAGTTGTTGGGGATCCAGTTTGACTGTCTCATCTTTGTGGACAAAGTGCTTCCTATGGGGTGCTCAGTGTCATGTGCATTGTTTGAGAGGTTCAGTTCCTTCTTGCAGTGGGCTTATTCCTGGCGCACAGGCTCAGGGGCAGTGATGCACTACCTGGATGACTTCTTCCTGGTGGGTCGGCCCAGTTCAACCAACTGCCAGAGACGGTTTTACGGAACTCATGGGCTACCTGGGGATTCCCTTGGCGCCAGAGAAGACACACGGTCCCAGCACAGTGCTATCCTTTCTCGGTATAGACCTCGACTAAGCGGCCATGGAAGCACGCCTACCGGGTGACAAGCGGGCGGTGATTGTGGCCTTAGTAGGCGACATGCTGGCAAAGTGCAAGGTGACGGTGAGGGTGGTGCAGGTTTTACTGGGCCACTTGAATTTCGCGTGCCGCGTGGTGCGAGCTGGGCGGACGTTCTGCCGTCGGTTGGGGCTGGCGCTGTCCGGTTTGACGCTGCCGCATCATCATGTGCGCCTGGCGGCAGGATCGAAGGAGGATTTGCGCATGTGGCTGGCTTTCCTAGGGTGCTTCAATGGGGTGCCCATGGCACCGGCAGAGGACTGGGAATGGGACATCACTATGTCTTCGGATGCGGCGGGTGTGGGCGGGTTCGGTCTCTAATGGGCGGGGCGGTGGTGCGCAGAGCAGTGGCCGGCTCACTGGCAGGCGTGAGGGAGGAGTATTGTTTTCCTTGAATTGTTCCCGTTGGTGGTGGCCGTTACGGTGTGGGCTCAGGATTTGGCGCACAAGCGGGTTTTGTTCCGGGCGGACAATATGGCGGTGGTGCAGGTGGTGAAAAGGCAGTCCGCTAGGGATCCGCAGGTGTTGAAGTTGATGCGCGTTTTCGTGTTGAAGTGCTTAGAACATGACATTCTTTTTCAAGCCCGGCACGTGCCGGGGGTGGACAATGACATTGCGGATGCTTTGTCTCGTTCACAGTGGCAGAGGTTCCATGGGCTAGCCACGGAGGCGGCCGCGGTCAAGACTCCGGTGCCAGCGGAACTTTGGTCGGTAGGAGAATGCGGGTCATTCAATTGATGAAGGCGTCGGTGGCAGCATCTACGTGGAAAGCGTACGACCTGGCATGGCAGGAGTTTCTGCTCTTCGCAGCGGTAAGGCAAGGGGACAGGTGGGGGCGGGAGGAACAAGTGGTGTAGTTCATGCTCGGTTTGATGGACAGGGGGCAGCCGAGGGTGACGATTGCTGGGAAGCTGTCGGCGGTGGCGTTCATGGGGAAGCTGTGGTGGGGTTATGCGCCATCAACGGGAGAGTTGGGGGCGCGGCTCTTAGAAGGATGGGAGAGGGAGAAAGGGGCGGGGGTGCGCCAGCGGCGGCCGAATACGAAAAGGATGCTGGGAGAATTGTTGCGGCGCTTACCGTCGGTTTGCAGGGATCAGATGGAAACTGTGCTGTTCTCCACATTGATGTCGTGGCTGTTTTTTGGAGCGTTCCGGGTGTCCGAGCTGGTGGGGTTGAAGTGGGGTCCGGGGGTGCTGTGGGGGGACGTGGACATGCGGGGCCGGGAAGTGGCGGTTCGCTTGTGGCACTCGAAGACTGATCAACGTGGCCAGGGTACTTGGGTAGTGCTGGGGCCAGGGGGGTCGGCGGCGGTGTGCCCGTCGGGGGGGAAGACCCAGAGCGAGGGGGAAGTCTTTGGACGAAGAGGGGCCGATAGGGTGACGGCGGCTCAGGTGTTGTGGGTCCTGCAGCACGCCCTACGGTCTATGGGTGAGGACCCGAAGGAGTTTATGATGCATTCATTTCGCATCGGGCGGCGATGGAGGCGGCACAGCAGGGTTGGGGAAAGGAGATAAAAAGGTTGGGGCATTGGAAGTCGGATTGCTACAGGACTTATGTCAGGATGCGGGGGTAGACATTGAATGAGGATGGATCTGTTTGCCCGCAGCTTACATGTGTGTCTTTTCCGGTGCGGTGACGAGGCCAACTGCAGCGGCGATGAGCATTTACATTGTGGGCCATTCCTTTGTTAAAAGAGCGGAGAGGGCCGAATGGGACAAGCACAGGAACCTCAATTTTGAGCTAGATGACCAGTTGTTTCGTTGTCATTGGCGGGAAAAGGGGGCATGCGCTGGCACGAGTTGGTACCGGCATTGAACAATGTGGTGCGGGGGGGAGTTTGCCCAGATGTGGTGGTCATTCATTTAGTGGAAAATGATTTGGTGCAGTGTAAGGAGTTAGCGCTGGTGAAACAGATGAAGCGGGACTTGTTGGAGACTTGGAAGCAGTGGGCGGGGTGTCATGTCATTTGCTCGGAGTTTGGCCCCAGTTGTTTCTGGAGGAGGGCGGAGAGGCCGGCGGCCATGGACAGGACAAGGAGGAAGATTAACCGGGAGATGTGTGGGTTTTGTGACAAAGAGGGTTTGGGTAGGATGGAGCACCCGGAGTCGAGGTATGGCGCAGTGTATTTCTTTATGGAGGATGGTGTACATTTGTCACGGTATGGGATGAGGTTATATATTGTGCAGCTGAAGGAGGCAGTGGGTCGGGCTATTGGGGTGAGTAGGTATCCCAGGGTCCAGGTGTCATAGGGGGAGGGGGGTCGGAAGCAGTTGTGGGGCTTCTGAGTGGCGCCTTTTACTAGTCTGGGGGGGTCAGGATAGGAGGACTGAGGTTTCCTGGACAGATGTACATATGACAAGGATTCAACCAGTTAGTCAGGCATTGTGCAGTTTGCATTTTATTTGTAGGGTGCACCTGCTTCCAATAAAGCGGCCTTTGTCACACCTTAAATTGTGTTTCTGGTTGGTCTGTGTCCCCCCCTCCCGATGGGCCCCAATGGTGCTTTGTGGGGCGCGGCCGACCGGGGGGTGGCTTGCCCCCCCTGGGTATTTTGGGGCCCTGGGAGGGGGGGGGGTTTCCTAGACAGGAACTGGGAGGCAGGCTGGTTTGGGCTGTTTGGGCTGGTCGGGAGGATTTGGGCTCCCTGTGGGCTAGTTTTGGGCTTTTTGGGCTTTCCAGGCTTTATAACCGGCCATGTCAGGTCACTGTCCACCATTTTAGGGACAGTGACACGGCAGCCGGGGTGTAGGCAGGAGTGTTTTCGTCCCGACCTCCCTCCCTAAAAAACGGTTCTGGTGGAAGGGGGTGGGGGGGGCTTCATGGTTTTGATCTGGGTTTTTGGCTGGTTGTTAGTGGAGGGGTCCAGGTGACTGGGGGAGGGTTTTTTGCGGGGTGTTTTCTTGGGAGCAGGTATGTCCAAAGGGCAGGTTGTAGGGTTGGTTTGTGTCGCTGGAACAGGTGCTGGTGTGATGTTTATGGTAGGGGTGCTTTTTCCAAGTCTGGGAGGGGGGTCAGGATAGGAGGACTGAGGTTTCCTGGACAGAGGGGGGAGTGTACATATGACAAGGATTTAACCAGTTAGTCAGGCATGGGCAGTTTGCATTTATGTGTATGTTGTTCTTCGGGGGGAACCATTTTAAGGGTGGGGGTGGGGGTTTGTCAGGTAGTGCATATTTAGTTAGGCCTAGTTTTGTATGGCACAGGCCAAGGGTTTGGTATTTGTAGGGTGCACCTGCTTCCAATAAAGCGGCCTTTGTCACACCTTAAATTGTGTCTCCGGTTGGTCTGTGTCCCCCCCCCTCTCCCGATGGGCCCCAAGTTGGGTCGCTGCATGTGGAGAAAAGGAGAGGGCCTCAAAGCGTAGTCTCTTGGTGAGTGTTCATATAAGTCTGTGTGGTTTTACGAGAAACTTCTCACGGAGCACCAGCATCGGTACATGTTCAGAATTATGATTGTTTAGCGCTAAACTATTTTCTCAATTTTATTTACTTCGAGGAAATGCTTCTAAACGGAACGTGGGAGAGAAGTTCCTGGTCCGCCACCATGCTCGGAGAGCGGCAGCCCAGCCCGGTATTATCGTAGAGAAATTCGGAGGATCGTTGCAGCGTCGGCTGTAATGGCGGAGGACTCATGGCTTAGTGGCATCTCGAGTGGGAGCCAGCATGGCTGTCATAAGGGAGAAAGGGGACAGGGGGGAGACAAGGTAGCCGAAATAGAAAGTGAGGCGTGCCCACGCAAGCACAACGTCATCTGAGAGGCAGGGTCGACCTCTCCTGCGGGGGTACAAAAGCAGGGGGAGAGGCGGAATTAATCCTCTTTGTCCTTTCTAAGCAGCTCCGGCGGCAGCAGACCAGCGAAGATTTACCCGCCCACCCATCCCTGCAAATAAGGACAAGTATGGCGGGGTCCCAGGCAAGAAAAGGGTGTGGACTTCCATTTTTGAATGGACTGGCTGACCTGGGTCAGGGTCATGCATTCATTGTGGGGCACTGGGCTGGCGAGAGGGGGGACTGACCTGCTGGTGGTCCTGGTCTCTCCTGCCCTACCCAGGATGCCAGTGTGTATGTCTAAGAACATTGGAGGGGGTAAACCCTGGTACGGTGGGGCCAAGGCGGAAGCAGTGCCCCGGTGGTAGTGCCTCTCTCTGGGAGGAGAACTAGCACGCAAAGTGACAACTGAAACAGTGCAAGTTGGGGCCTGCTGGCACAACAAGCACAGGGGGCCATGACGAACAGGTATGGCCATGATTGGATTGTAAATAATGATGTGTACACCTTTGCCATTGAAGAAAATGGGCAAGTACCTTAATCAAAATGAATAAAGGATTACACTGCTTTAAGATTTCATAAAAGACTATGCAGTGAACGACAACCAACCTGCTTCATGTCTTATGTAGCCACATGTTTTGGGGAGGCGACTCGCACAATATATGCACACTATGCGTTTTTCATATTTAACCCATTTATAGTCATAGCAATTGGCTGTGAGAGAGAGCATTGGTGCATCATGACAGTGTTCGCAGGCATTAGCATATTTAAGCCAGACCAATCGGTTTGCCATAATCTTTTTTTTAAAAGGGACAAAAACAACACTGCTCCTACTCTTGTCAAGAAAGTAACCTAAGTAAACTCAGCACAATGTCGGCTGAGGATCAATGCAGAATGTAGAACAGTATTGTCTTGAATTTGCCGTTGAGGAAATACATTTCATTCACAGCTCCTTTTTCAAGAAACCAGAAACAACTAGGTGCAGCCTGTACCACACAGGCGTTTATAATTGGAGCGGAAGTTGTGGATGTTAATTTTAAGATGGAAATCCATCTGCGCCATGACCCAGCAGAACACGTGTTAAGATTTGAAAGTCGCAACTGAATCATTCATTTAAAAAGATCAGGTAGTGAGGCAAAAAGCTCCCAGCTGTCTTTTGGTGGTAAATTTGCAGCAGTGGATTCCTTGTGTGTAAGTAAGTAGTGTCAAATTAATTAGAGAAAAATGGATATGATCAATACAAGGTTTGGAAATACAGAGATTACATTAATTATTTAAATTATTTTCAGTGTTACCCACCATGTTATTGTACAGCAAGGCACCAGTAGAAGGAGGGATGGATAATGGACCAACGATGGAATGTACACACCAGGAAAAAGAAGGAGGTCCAATAATTGACCTCAGGATCAGGGACATTAACTTTCGGTCAAGATGTGTATTTGGCATCTGGAGTAGGGATGAGAGACTGGTTCTAAACCAGTTTCCTCTCAAGCAGCAGAAAATAGACTATCATAAAGTACATTTTGCACAAAAGTTATCAAACATCTATTTTGATCATTCAATGAGATTTGAGACTAATTATAAAATCACTTTTAATGAGATCTCTAGCATTTTACAGGCAAAGTTATACACTTCTGCTTTTTTCACATGCCGGCCTGTCTACGAAAAAATTTGCACAGTGAAAACATATTGGTGCAATTATTCAATACATGGGCATAATATTCCCAATAATTAGTATGCCACATCAGTATGCTACCGTTTTATATATTAGGAACCCAGGCATGTGGGTTTACAAGGCACACTTTAGGGATGATTTATCTGATATTTTAAAATACGGTTTCCACATGACGAGGGCACTGATGTGCTGCAGCCAAGCACCAGCCAAATTGCACTCCAAGAAGCCATATGTTGGCATATTTGTGGGCAGTGTTAGCAGTTAACACACTGCAACCCATTTATGACATAAACTTCCATGCCACAATGAATTATGGTGTCCTTTATATTGTCCTCAGTAAAATTGAAGAAGCCAATTAGGTGCAGACAGTATACAGTACATGATGTAAAAGTGCATTTATCACACTATTCTCCCACTCCAGAACATGATTTACCTTGAATTGAATGTTTAGTTGTAAACACATTCTCAAAACACCTTTATCAGACACAGCACTAACAAGACCTTTGCTCCTTGAAACTTATCTCAAGCAAAGTTTAATCTTATATTCCCTCCACAAGCCCCAAACAAAATCCATCACTTTTTCTGTGGGCATCATACATACAATATCCACCAAATCCAGTTTAGTACACAAAATTAGGATACTGGCCTTTACATCTGATATTGTGCTGATGACACCCCCGATGTCATGTACCAAGTATACAAACTGCCATGGTTCTTCCTCACGCTTCAGTCTGTCCTGCCAATCACCAATGCATCCTCTAAGTAGTGCAATACTAGCTCAGACCCAGACTTCTGTGCCAAATAAGCATTAGCAAAGCCAATATATTTGAGTGACTGCGATATACCCAGCTTTTATGTAACATAAAAACACTGTGTTAGACATTTTGCTAGATGTCAATAGCACAAAGGTTTGCATATTTTTACCCACTAGTGACAGGGTACAGCAGAAATGCCTTACAAAATTCATTTGTATTTGTATGGACATACCCAAAAATACCATCTGCTTGAATTGCATCCAGAGCAAATATTAAAACTCTTGACGTACTAACCACAATCTAAAAATAGGCTTAAGATATCCACCTGTACCCAGTGCTTTAAATGGGCAGGTACTGACACGTACTGTCTGGTACTAAATTGGGAGTACCAGCACTTCTCATTTGTAAACAGGTACTCTAAATAGTAAGTTCTGTCACTTCTATATTTTCATTTAAAACACGGCCTGTGTCCATAGCTGTATACCAAGTAAATAACTTTATCATTTGGGGTATAAACCATACAACCATGGGAGTGAGCGTATTCGATAACAACCCTTCTCCCCAGGACACATGTACATTCACCTTTTATCTTCTTGGACTCTGTGAAAAGGGGGCAAATTGAACACCCCCCTGGTCTCCCCAGAACCACTTCCTTAACCAACCTTCCTTCCACTACCTTCAGTATTTCTTTGTAGATATTGAATTAGACCATCTCCTACCTCTCCAACCCGGGCAAGGTGTCCAGTAACTCTCAACAAATCTCGCGTTCTGTGGCCCCTATAGAAACTTGTTCCAGTATCTTCCCATCTTTATTAGTGTCCGCATCAAATAGAGAAGGAATAATTGGCCATAAATTGCATTGCATTCTCTGTTGCTCAGTAACGCGCTACAATTCCCCACCTCAGCTGCCCGTACTTGGAGAGCAACAACAATAGTATTTGGCAGAACTCTGTTGAACCAGGTGCCAGCTTCCACATCTTAAGAAACTTTGACAAATGTAAGCACATTACCATCTTGAAAATCACATGCATTCACTTTTCAGCAACCCCACCTCACATGTGCCCTATCAAACCCCTCCCAAGAAGAACATATAAGGGATTACTGAATCCCTGGCCAATAATCTCAGTCCACCCATTACAGCCAAAACTTCATGGAAAGCTCCCCACGATCAAAGATTGACCTTCATTAGACAAGACCTCCACTCCTTGTCAGAGCTAAAACAATCTATCTCACCGGAGCTTATGTGATGAACGTCATGATGCTCCAACAGTGCAATTCTTTATAGCACCGTTTTGTTTGCAGTGCTTATGTTTTTTTTTAAAACAAAGAGTCCTGAGTTCCCTTTTGGGGAGGCAGGACTTGCAACTGCAGCACCAACAAAAGCCTCCAGCGGCCTCTCAATGCTAGTCCCCCAGCCATGTAACAGAAAGAGGGAGTGAAATTATCCCACTTTCATTTTCCATAGTGTTTTATGGGAATAGAAAATGGGCTACCAGTACGCTGATATACTGAAAGATCATTGAATTGGCTGCCATTTTATCTCTATGCTGTCTTGGAATAAACAAAGCTAATTAACTGTTTCTTTTTCTGAGACTGGGACAGGACGCCAGGTGCAAAGAGTCCCGGTCTCCAGAAATAAGTGCCAGTAGTGTCTGCAAGTAACCACAAACACAGATTTACAACTGCCTCCTTGCAAGATAACTCAATCTGAATTAGCCTCAGTTTCTTACTTAATGGAATTTCAAATCAAAGATAATCTTAATGCACATTTTGTAAAGATACAAGAGTCTGGTATAGCAGAGAAATGTTTTAATGAGGAGACTATCTACAATTTGGAGTTCCCTCACCAGCCAGCAAATACCGGACTCGAGTCAGAACCCTCACACTTTACAGAATACAGACAGTCCCAACATTCTAAACCTGGGTGTAGGACTTGGCTTTTTTGGTTAAAGTTCCCTAAACTTTTTGCTTTCCCCCTAGATCGTTTTATTGACATAGAATAGCCAATTTAGATGCTCTGGGTACTCTGCCTCTGCTGATCAGTGACAAAGTACCAGAGTTCCCTGTTTAAAATGTAATGGTGATTGGTTGGCCATGATTGGTATGTTTGCCTTACTAATACAAGTCCCTAGTGATGTGCACTGTGTGTGCAAGGGCTAGTAATGCAAGGGCACACAGAGAAGGAAACTCAGGCCTTCAGTGTAGGGCCAGCACACAGAATGCTAAGTTAGTATGTTGTCCTGACAAGTGCAACCACTTGTCAGGCCTGACTTTCCCTTTTATTTTCCATCCCTACCCACCTACGGCAGACCCAAGACCTACTCGCCTTCAGAAGACTCCTCAGGACCTGGCTCTTCGAGCAGTAGCGGCACCCGCCCCCCCCCCCTCCCCTCAGCGCCTTGAGACCCTCACGGGTGAGTAGCGCGCTTTACAAGTACTCTGATTGATTGATTGATTGGGCACCCCTGTGGTAGGTTCCACGTAACACCTGGGCAGGGTGCAGTGTAGGTAAAAGGCAGGACATATACTGAGGTGTGTGCTATGTTCTGACAGTGAAAATCTCTCCATTTCGTTTTTCACAGCTGAAAGGCCATCCTGCCCCTAGGACAGAATGGGGTAGGCTGGGTGTTGGGTTTGTTAGCCTACTTACCTGTCAGTTTATATTGGAGAGGTTGAAGTTTAGTATGTATGAACTCACAGTGTCATAACACATCTTTATGTGAAGGTGGATTTGTCACTGTGTGTTCATAAACCACTCTTTTAGAAAGTGGCTGAGATTTGTGCTCTGAGCATTTCCGTGTGTCTCTGAAATGTGGATTGTCTGTATTGAACTGAAAGGTGAGTTCTCCTGGAATAGGTCTTGACCCAGGGAGGGGTTAAGATGGCACCAGGCTTCCCTGCATCTGGAGAGTAGGGGGAGGAGAAGCCCAGGACGTGAAAAGGTCTGGACTGGTGCTCTAAAACAATTGACCCATCTCCTGCTGAGGCATTAAGGATCCAGAGCCACAGTATGAAAGGGAGAGAGGTGACACTGGGAGGTAGACACCCAAAACTGATTTAAGGAGGGGTCAGGGACCCCTGAGCACATACGAACTTTAAAGACATTAAGGGGTATAACTATGAGAGCTGAAACCCCTGAACCGGGAATTAAACAGATATGGATTGAGACTATAAAGGCTAGGACCCATTCTGTGGTCAAGAGGAACCTCTGCTAAAGAAGGTGCAACTGAAGAGACTCCTGTGGACAGACCAATCCTTGCTTCAAGATCTGGGACTGTCTGCAGTTTGCAGTTCTAACTAAGGGAGAGGCTGTTGGGACAGTGCTTGGAGGCGCTGGGTCCCCTTGTTTGAAGAAAACTGTGCTTTTTGCTGTGTCTTGTAACCCCCAAGGGCCCTAGGTAAGCTGGCTCCCTGTTTGAAAATACAGGATCATAAAAGTTTCCAGAGAAGTACCAAGCAATGCGGTATGCGCATGCTTTTGCAGCTTGAAACCCTCAGAAGTTGTGCCGTGTGATCGTTGGCACGCAGGAGTAAGCTAAGTCTCGGACGCGCTGGGTGCGTGTTGAAGTGCAGGTCAAAACAATGGTGAGGAGCGCCTGGTCTTGGTGTGCACGGAGAGACAAGGCGAAGCTCGGACGTGCATTGTGCATGTCATGGTGCAGCCCGGATGTTGGTAAAGAGCGTCTGGGCCTTGTGTGATTCAAAGGAAGAAGTGAGACTCGGACGTGCTGGGTGCGTGTCGTGGCGCTGCCAGGGCATTGGTGGGGAGTGCCTGGATATCGTGTGTACCAACGGAACAAGGGAGTCCCCGACACGCTGGGTACATGTCATGGTGCAGCCCGGGTGTTGGTGAAGAGCGCCTGGGCCTCGTAAGTACCAAAAGAAGAAGTGAGTCTTGGATGTGCTGGGTGCGTGTCGTGGTGCAGCCAGGGCGTTGGTGAAGAGCGCCTGGACATCGTGTGCACCGGGAGAAGAGAAGAGACTTGAACTCACAGGGTGCATGTTGAGGTGCAAGCAGAGCGTTGGTGAAGAGCAACGGATCGTCGTGATCCCCAGAGAAGAGGCGAGCCTCGGATGCACGGTGTGCATGTCGATGTGCAACCTGAGGCACTGGTGAGAAGTGCCTGAGTAGGGGGTGCACCAAATTGGAAGTGAAGTCTCCACAGGGCTGATGTGGTCTGAGACTGCCAGAGGAGGGCCAATTCATTGGGCCCTCTGAGTCAACCGCAGCGGCCCAGACCGACAGCCGTGGAAGAGCTGAGCCGCCGGCCCAGGTCCGCCACAACCTGTGACGGAGTTCAGGATCAAGGCCCAAGTCGCTGATGTCGGGGAGGAGAGTGGGGTCGCCCCCCCCAGGTAAGGTGGATCAACACCTGGGGTGGGGACAGCGCCCGGAGGGACACTCTCTCGGCCTCTTGTTTCAGTCAGCTGCGTGAGCTGTTTCTTCAGCTTGGATCCCAGAACGTGCTTACCCAA
Organism: Lissotriton vulgaris; assembly: GCF_964263255.1. Taxonomy (NCBI): domain Eukaryota; kingdom Metazoa; phylum Chordata; class Amphibia; order Caudata; family Salamandridae; genus Lissotriton; species Lissotriton vulgaris. The sequence continues at coordinate 1,676,316,489 of NC_141691.1, forward strand.
GGAGGGGCAGTGCTGGGGCCGGAGTGGGAAGCAGTACTTTTATTTTTTATGTCATAATTTGATCGATAATGGGGGCACTGGTAACAGAGCACCTAAAACTGTCATATTACACTTAGCATTATTGCTGCTAACAAACTATCGATCTGTCCCATGATGCCTGACCTCCTTTGTGCCTGACCAACTACATGCTTGGTGCGCTTACGCACTGCATTATTTTTACCTTGCATATTACTTGATTGTAATGTGGTGCATTGCATTATTTTCTCATTGCACAGTATCTGAGTATAACGTGGCACAGTGTATTATTTGTTCATTGCATCTTACCGGATTGTAGCGTGACACATTGTTTTGTTTTCTCCTGGTACAGGACATGCTAGTGGTGATAGGCATTGCATTATTCCTTCAATTGCAAAGTACATGACTGTGGCGCTACGTATCGCATTGTTTCTCTATTGCACAGTATAAGAGAATATCGTTACGCATTGCAGTATTTGTTTCCTTTTGCAACATGTGTGATTCCAAAAATACGACTGGCTTAACCTTTTGGAAACAGTTAGAAGTTAGCTTAACTGTTGGTTAGAAGTGGTGGTTGGGATTAAAACCTACCACCCCCCACCCCGGAAAGAACACTGCTCATTATATGTTGATTTTGTATCGTGTTGTCGTATTGTATAATTGCTTATATAAAGATTATACTCATTTTCTCAAAACTCGTGTGGAGTCTATCTGTGGTGACATCATGGGGTTACTGTGAGCATGGTTGCACATACTGAACACTCAAGCCTTGGAGATAAGCCTGGCCGCTCGTGCCAAACTACTAAGGGGGTGAGCAGGGCTATCTCAGATGATGTCCTTACTTAGACTAATGTTGAAGCGAGGGGTCAGGGACGCCCACCTCCAGCATTTGGTGGCAGTGTTAAGGTATAAGGACCCCCACTTCCAACACTGGGTAGTTCAGGTTACATCATATCCACCCACTATGCAAAAAAAGTAAACCCTATAACATAAACTAAAAGAAAAAGAAACACAGCACGAGAAACACAAGTAAATAGATAATTAAAGTATTAACAAGTTAATTAAAATTCAAGAAGATCTATAATGTGAGATAAGTAAACATTCAGAAGGTCTCCAAAACCTCGGAACTCCTCTATATTCTATCATTTTTTTCACATGTGTATCACTTGGCCTCTATTGTCGCTGCCATCTCTTCCTGTGGCAACACCTCTGTGAACTATTTCATAATCAACCATTCTTCTAGCACCTTATCATCATTCATCATCAAGAAATTTCTACACTCATTACTTACATCAAAGCATACCTGATATGTTCTATCATACAAGGCTACTCTTCTCTGATTCCATTTCTCACTATTTTCTAACACACCAAAGAATTTGTGCACCTCTCGGACTTTCTATGGGCCACAAAAACGTCTTGAGACCACTTTCCACATGCCCATATCTTACCGTCTCCAAATTTCCAACCTTAGTATTTCTTTCCCACTCCTTCTTTGGAACAGCAGAAACCTCTTCCCCATCCATCAAAGACAACACCAAAGCTGGCAACATCTTCGTACCAGTTTCCCTTCCTCTCCTCAAGTCAATATGTATCATCCCTATAACTTAGTTGTTCATGGTGCAATAAACCCACACAAAATCCATTACAATAGTAATGACATCCTTCCTATTAGTTAAAGCCATTTGATTAGCTCCCTTAACCATGCAATTGACCCTTTCCATAATGTCACTATCTTGTGGATTGTACAAACTAGTGTATGAATGTTGTATTCCACAGGATTAAAAAAAAACTTCCTTAACATCAGACACCAACTGTGTGCCGTTGTCAGTTATGAGCCTAGAAGAAACGTCTTCCTTTCAGAAAATATCCTGCAAAGCTTTTATAGTAGCTCTGGTAGTAATTTCTAAGAGAAATGTTTCACCCAACCAATCACTGAGGAGCAAATTTTAACTCCACAAAAACACCACCCAACGATCCAATAAAATCCATGCATGTTCCAGTGGCGGCTTGCATAGGGGGGGGCGGTGAGGCAAGGCGGGGTGGGGGAGTGGCAAGCCGGGGGGGGTAGTCAACTCAGACATTCGACAAAACAGAGGAAAATAATTATTACATTCCTCCATTCCGTCGTATGTCCGTGTATTTACTACCCAGAATATAAGTAGGGGGGAGTAGGAGGAGTGAAGACTAGGTCGTCCTCCGGGCATGTAGATTCAAAAGAAAACCCAAAGTCTTGGGCTCAGAGACCTAGTCCGTATATTTATGGCTCTTGACTCGTGAAGTTAGAGAAAAAGCATCTGAGAAAGAAAAATGTTTCTTTCTTGAGTCCCTTTACTCACCAGGGTTTCCCCATGGTGACATGCTTCATCATTGGGGCCATTCCAGTCCTCTACGATCTGGGGCATGCTGCGACTTGTGGAGTTACGTAGGAGCACTTGTAGGTAGACTATGTGTAGAGCAATTTTTGGGGGAGTGGAAGTAAAGTGATTAAAAATACCTTTCTAGTGGGCATCAACAAATTTTATTCTTGCTCCTAGGTTGGTATGTCTAAAAAAGGGGGTGCACTGAGGAACCTAACTATAATGGGTTGGACCACAGTGTAAGATCAACATGTTTCGAGCTTCCCCTAGCTCTTCTTTAGGACCACACAGGGACCAGCCCTGTGTTTGCCACTCCTAATGTACGTAAATAGGAAATAAACAGTAGTAAAGTGAAGAAAAAATATTAAATAAAGTGAGCGGTGCTACTAATAAAGCATGCACTGTTAATACATACGTTCCCTATGTCACGTTGTATATTTTTTGGCGTGAGAAATCTTGCTTCATGGACTCGAGGGGCGGTGTCTCCCTATGAAACAATCTTCATTTTAGGGGCAGCCGAGTAATAACACCTATCCTCATCCCCGCCGGACCATGTTAACTACCCCCCACCATACCCCTCCCTCAACCTGTCCCACAGCATGCCATATGCGCAGCCGCCACTGACAAGTACAGTGCCACACTTTTCCTGTAACCAAAATTGCAGCCAAAGTTGTTTGCTTTCCAACCTTCAACCTTTTATTCCCTTCCTTACAATCCATACACCTTTCCACTCAACCGTCCACATCACCAGCCATACCAGGCCACGAAATAACTGTTACCTCCGTTTGGTGAAGGTCTGACCTTAATCCTAAAATTTTCTGGTGGAATAAACGTTTCTCTCTTCATTACAACACCTGCTGAAATAAAAGACAACTCATCTAAATCCTTTCAGAATGGTCATATGTGAGCATTCACCTCACTCTCCATTCTGCTACCTTTTGAAATCAAATGCAAAGCTTCTTGTGTAAAACTAAGCAATCATCCATTCCCCTATGCCACTCTGTTTCCATTACAGCACATTGTGTGCACTCAGTTACATAACCAGCACTTGCCACAGCCTCTTCATTTGGATAAATCTGCATGTTCTCCCTATCTACATTTTGCCATTGTATGGGGTAAATGGGACAAACAGTCAGCTTGAATGCTATGCCAGCTTGGAATGTATTCAATACAGTACTGGTATTCTTGAAAGCGAGATGATAACCGAGCCAATCTTGCTGACATTTTGCTTGCCCCACTCCCCAGGTAAAAGTATTCTCAACAATTTCTTTTGTTTAGTGTTACCTTGCAACCCCAGATGTTAGTTCTAAAATATTCAATACCCCAAGCTGCTTCAAATTACTACCTCTCAATTACAAAGTAGTTTCTTTCAGTGTGTGTTAGTGATTGAGAGGTGAAAGACACCACCCTTTCCCCATCGCCACAAACCTGGGATAATACTGCTCTCATACCAATCGCACATGCATCAACTGTAATAATAATTTTTCATGTGGTATCAAATGGAATCAAAACTTTTACATCGCACATCTCTTTTTTATATTTTCAAAGGCAAGCTGTTGTTACTACGCCAATCGAAAATTGCACCCTTTTCTCATTTTCTCCACTTTTCAGTCTCATCTGCAAGATTCTTTATAAACTTGGATTAGTGTTCAATGAGGCCTAGAAACAACCTCAGGTGATCTTTTTCCTGCAGCGAAGGAACTTTTCTTATGGCTTCCAACAAATCATTCTTTGGTTTTACCCCATTATCAGATAAAGTATACCCAAAATATTCAATCTCGTCTTCTAAAAATGTAACCTTTTCTTTTCGCAGGGTTAACCACACCTCCGGAAGTCTGTCAAATGCTTGTTAGCAAGCAATATTATGACTCTTAACAGTTTTTACAAATGCCAGAGTGTCATCCTGAAAGTAGATCACATTATCCATTCCTCTGACTACTTCCGTCAATATCCTCTGAAAAACAAACATCATCCTGATAAACTGAAAAATACCCTCCATAGTTATGAAGGCTGTGAGTGGTTCGGAATATTTATGTAATTTTATTTGGTGGTATTTACTTTTAAAGGTCTAACTTATTAAAGTAACTGTACCATTAATACAACAGTACCAATTTATTAATATTGGGTAATGGATCATTATCTACCATCATATTTTTGATTCACTGTGCAAAGATCCACACAAAATCTCAAGTTTCAATCTGATTTCTCTTGTAATTACAACTGAGAAAATGCAGCTGGAAGTTTAAATCTGCTCAATAACACCCTCTGCCACCATATCCCTAAGCATCCTTTAAATTTCTTGCATGTTGTGATGGGTATCTTCTCCAACTTATAATGTCCAGGCTCAGCATCTCTTTTGACTACTACTTTATGCAGATAACTGTTAAATTCTCGCAATTTCCCTATAAAAATCCCTTTGGCATTTTCATGTATTTCTTCCACTGAATATACTCAACTACCATAACGTAGGGCCTCATTTGGATACTGGTCGGACTGCCACCGACAGCCTGTTGGTGGCAGCCCAACCAGCTGACAGCCTTTCAGTTCGACTGCCAGATAATGATACTAGTGGTCGGACCATTTGCAGTCAGGGGGAAGACCTCCACCTCCGACGGGATCCTGTCGGACGGCAGTAGGACTCGTATCCCCAGAATGGGGGTGGTGTTGAGGCAGGCACTGCCATTGGGATTATGATGTCCATTTCCCACAGCCTTTTCATGGCAGTCTCACCACTGTGAAAAGGTTGTCAGAAAGGAACTTTGGGGACCCCAAACAGGTGCCAAGTCCCTTGTGGCCCACTTCAAAGTGGGCCAGGGGGGCACATGTAGTGCCCCCAAGCACATCCAAAAATAACAGTTGGTGGACAGAATTCAGAAAAATGTCATACATTCACCCCAGTACAGAGATCTGGGCCTAAATCCATCGTTTTTTTGCACTCCACACCACCCCAGTTCAGACATGGCCATATGCAAATCAGCCTTGACCCTGTGACTCATGGGAACAGCCCAGCCCGAACTGCCAAGCCATGTCTTTCCTGGACCGGAATCAAGCATCCTAGGACCAGTTTCTGGCTATCAGCCGTCTTCAGCCAGGATAGCTTGACTCCAGTGGTGTGGAGAGCATAGGACTCAAGCACATCCATGCACATTCTGCCAAGCACCAGATGATACATGGATGTGCATAAGGTGCTCTCCAACACTGTGGTTTGTGCTGTGGCACTTTTCCTGGCCCGCAGCACACACTGCAGTATTAGAAAGCACTTTTCTGACCGCCACCACAGGGGTCAATTTGTTATTGGGTTGTCGGACCTCTGCCTGACTGTTAGGCAGTGCCCTGACAGCTGTGATAGCGGTTGGCGGTCTGACCATACAGCATCAAAATGAGGCCCTTGGTTGGAAGCTCTCTGATTTACAATTATGTAGAGATCATATTGGTGATGCCAACCTAGAATAGGAGAACCATTCAGTACAAAATTCACCTTTCATTCAACTTGTCTATTCTAAAATTACATTTTTGTTAACATGTGACAAATTATGTCAATTTTTTCTCCCTGGTTACCGCCTGGGCAAATGTCCTTTGGTAACAAACAAACTTAGGGCTTTCACGTAAAAACATTTCTTTGGGTATAATGGTATAGAGTGAACCTTTTTCCCTTAACTTCAAAATTATCAATTGGCCTAGGTGATCAATCAAGTTTGTTACAATATCGTTAACACATAAAACCCTATCCACATTTTCACTTTCTAGAAGACTTTCCTGTACAATCCCTATTCTTCGTTTATAAGAACCCTTGCGCATGCGCGCAACAAGCCATTTGAGACCACATTTCCAGCACTATTTTCCAAGAGCATTCTGAATTGTGAAAAAACTTACACATCTGGTGAACACTCTACTTGTTGGTGATAAAGTGCACTTTTGTTGTATACGTTAGTTGTTGCCAAAACTTCGGTGTCATCTTTATCAACGCATGTAACGTTGTTGTCATTTCCCTTCTCTTCTTTCCATCCACTTCATGCAATACTCAGATTGCTCAAAAACATTTGAAATTTCCATGGCATCCTTCAATGAGGGATTTTTTTTACAGCTCAAAGTCTTTCATGCATTCCTTTGCTCCTATTTTGCATAATGAAGGGGTCACATATCAACTCAGATGTCACAGTACTTTATTGGCAATCGATAGTGCTCTCTATTTAGACAAACTCATCAACCCATTCTCCGACTCTTAGCTGTTGGGTATAACATTTAAGTCTGGCCATAACCGTATTAGTTTCTTTTAAAAATCCAATTTCCAACCTTTGCCTCTTGGTACGTATGTGTGAACTCTTGCCCATCTTGATCCAGAACAACTGGCAAGTATTTAAAAATACGTTTCGCTTCTTGGCCTATGGTGCGGACCAGAATAGCTTTTTCCTCCTGGCTGGATGAAAATCGTGTCCATATAGTGCTTTTAAATATTTCTCAGACATGTCAACCCATTCTTCCTAAACAATGTTTGGACTCCCTGCTTGGTGTACAAACCATCACAATTCCAGTCGGCTGTATCAGTCAGCTGCGCACAGAATGCAGTTTGACAGTTGGAACAGGGATGAGTCCAATGAGAGGTAAATGTGGTGAGGAAACGAGAACAGAACAAACCAACGGGAGAATATTACAACAAAGCAGTAGTCCTTTTTATATTTCCTCACCTCTGTTATACACACATAGTCCTTTCTTTTTGTTAAAGCCTTTCAGGACATGTGACCAAAAGTGATGGAGACTGAAACCGCAGAGTCAAAGGCAACAAACAGCACCATAAGTAGAAAACCTCACTCAATAAATAAATAGATAGTAATGTGTGCTTCGACCTTCAAGTCTTTTATAAATTGTTTATTTATTTTATTTATTTATTTTTGAGATTTTTATTGCGCAAACAAATACCCTAGGGTGTCTTGGCGCATGTGTGAGCTAGCAGGACCATATTAGTAGAGTTCACTGGTCAAACAGCCATGTCTTTACGAGCCTCCGGAAGCTCATCAGGTTAGGGGCATTTTTGATATTTAGTGGAAGAAGGTTCCAGAGTTTTGGTGTGGCCACTAAAAAGCGACGGTCTCCCCAAGTTGCCGTTCTAGTGCGAGGTACAGGAAGAAGGCAAGTGTTGGCAGATCTCAACAGTCTTTTGGGGGTGTACAGCTGGAGTGCCTCAGTCAGGAATTTGGGTCCTGTGCCATGCACTGCCTTATAGGCAAAGCAGATAAGTTATCATCCCAGAGAGCTCGCACACGTTTCACTGCCATTGTATGTCATCTGGTCCGAACCTTATCCTTTCCATTCAGCAACATGGTCTGTGACTGCCGGCCACCCCTCGCCTTAACACGCAGACTACAGTTATACATTTAACAGACCAACAACAGAATTCTTTGGAAGGCAAGGGGTCTCGAGCCCGAGACCCCCCGGCCGTATTTATTAAAATATAAAACAAAATGAAAAATTTTAATAAAATTAACATTTACAGAATTATTAAATGCAAACTTCAGAACATTAGATTTACATCCATTTTGACAGGATATGATGGGCTAACCTTAACAAGTATCTAATACAGCGTGGTTCCTAACCAAATCTAACATCCTGATATTAAATTTGCATTCTAATAATTTCTGGTCCTACGGCAAGGTCGCTAACCGGTGTCAGATCCTTTTACCAGCTACGCTCTCACGTCCGAGATGCGCATGTGCAACCAGGGCCCGTTTACCCGCGTGCGCTCCCTGAACTCCATTTAACCATAACAGGAGGGCCCTTACACTCGCGCCCTTAGCGTCATAGTGTATGTGTGGGGTGGCTACCAGCCTGAGGAAAGCGTTGACTCCCCTCCCCCGCACCCAAGCAACCGTATATCCTGCCCCTGAAGTTCTGGGAGAGACCAGTGGCCCCTCCCCCTGGGCGACCCTTTTCGTGAATGGGGCCGCCCCCACCTAAGGACCTTAAATTGCTGCTCACCGATTATGACCTTACCGCCAGACCCACATAATAAATACGACATTTACTAGACTAAGAGGGAAAAAGGCCTAAGGAAAATAGAGGTTAATGCAACCGCAAGACACACCCAGAAAACATATACATATTAACCTTGCCTGTAAAAGTGGAGAAAAGCCTAAGGAGGAAAGCTTTATTCTTACGACATTGCATAGCATTACACCGTATACCTACGAGTGTCCTCCCCAGAATTCTGCTACACGGGGATGGAGGGTGGGGAAAATTAACGGCCCCACAGTGGGGCGAGGAGCGAGCCTGGGAAGCGCGGGCACAAAGAGGCCGCTTACCGCGCTCCCCAGGCTCTTAACCCCTCCTATGCCGCGGTCCCGCCCCCCTGCCCCGGAAGCGCAAAGCTGCTTCCGGGGCAAGGGCGGGACACGCGAGCCAACCAGGATCGGCACAAAGGGGGGGCCGGGCCCAGCCATGTGTGCGTGGGGGCTGATTGGCCCCCCCTTGTCTGGAGCTCCTTTGCTCTTCCTCTTCTTCCTCTCTCTTCTCCTCAGAGCTCACTCTAACAGTCTCATTGGGCTGAGCTTGAGATCCTCTGGATCTTTGCCCACTACTGTTGTTGCTGGTTGCCCATGACATGTCTTTGAACCTGTGGGGCCAGCAGCACCATGCTAGACCACCCTTGCCCTCCTCTGGACAACACCAGAATGCTCTCTCTCCCCTTTGTGATCTCTCAAGGCATGCCATTTTTTGTGCAGTGAAATGTCTCCTGCACTACAAATGCAGTGAAACGTGAGCGAGTTCTCTGTGATGCTAACTTAACAAGCGACTTATAAAAGACTTGAAGGTTGAAGCACACATTACTCTCTACGTCCCGTGATGGGCGTGGTGCAGCACCGTGGCAACACACGATGGTGGCATTGAAGACCTTCTCTTCAGTAGATGCCCTCCATCCTGACTTTTTGGACATTTTCTTTGCCTTCTTATATGCCTCTAATGCCTTTGGTCCTACCCAAGACATCCCATCTGTATTGTTAATATTAAGCCACGTCTCCTTAGATCCCAGTGAACCCTCTTCTACCTTGCTTTCTATGGCAGTGATACCCCTCCCCAGGATCCTCAAACCAGTGGTCACCCTCGTGTCTTATCCTAGCCCACTCACTGGTCCCTAAGCAGCTTTAATTTTTAATCACTCAAGTATGTGGAAATTACATCAACAACTAGTGCTACCTTTATGAATGAAAACTGATGGTGATGTTTGCAAATCAGTAAACTGGAATGATGACCTCCACTGGAGGGCGTACAACTACATCATGGCGCCTGGGCATACACACTCGGCTGCAAGTCTATACAAGAAGGTCTGATATCCAAACGCGGTTAATTGGATGCTGCACCAGGTGGACTAAAATGCTTTGGCATTTAACCAAAATGCAATTTGACAAGAGCCTTAAAAAGTCAAAAGTCATACACCAAATGAAGAGTTTTTACTGGTGGCCATCTCCTAGTGTGAAAACAAGTCACATTTTCCCTAACCACAATCAGTGTGTGTGTGTGTCAACATTGCACCAGACGACTGAGTGTTTTGAAAATATGAAACTGCAGGCACTGGCGGCACACCAGAAGAGTCCTCACCGTTCACCTCCAGTAGGATTTCTCAATGGGAGTTTTGTAAACCGTGTTTCAAGGTAGGGCCAGCTGTGACTCACATTTATAAGTGTAGAGTGTAAACTTAAAAGTAGGTCATAGGTTCACGGGGCAAACTGGAAAACAGAGGAGCGTGACTAACAGATATGCATATGATTGTTACTTTTATTGAATGAATGTAGGAGAGATATTTCGAAATCCAAATTGGCAGTTCCGTAGGAGGGGCCACACATGAGCCCAGAGCCACTGTTTCAGACGTGCCAGAGTCGTGTTGCACTGTTAACCATTTCTTCTCTTTTTAATTTCAGTACGATGTTTAGTTGAATCGAATGAAAGGCCACAACATACATGCATAATGTAAAACAGCATTGTAAGCTGCAGTACATTGCACAGTTATGGGCATCACTAAAAGCTGATCAGCTCTTTCACCCAGGAGAAACATTTTTTACTATAGGTGCAATAACACGTAGTAATTAATAGCGGATACTTAAAACGCTGAACAATCGGCATTGATTATAACGTGTAAAATAACAATATTTTCACAGCCTATTCAAAATAAAATGTAATAGCTTTAATCAGATTGCTTATTTGCTTTAATATTTTTGCTATTTTTGCTAACTTTATTAAACTTAGAAAAACAGTTACATAATTTGTTTTAAATAGGATTGGTCGGTAATACATGAGAGAAGGTATAGCAAACTTTTATAAAGCAGTTGCAGCTAGTTTTACGTGGTTTAAACTGCTGCATCCACCACCGGTGTGTAAACTGCAGGTCACAGGTTCGAATCGGGGATTCCTTAGATGTTCATTCTCCAAAGTGGATAAACTGATTACTATGGAGATAGGTTATGAAAGTCTATACTAATAATTTATAAGCCACACTGTAAGATCCAGGCACGAATGACTCATCATTTAAACCTTCTGAAGGGGGTGTAAGGAGTACTAGTCATGTGGAGAGTAGTAAAATGGATAAGTATCTTCCTCAGTGGCAATAATAACATCTTTTATAAACCTTCATGTCTGAAGTTTGAAACTTCGCAAAGACATCTCAAACTTTCATCCTTTCCACAGGGGAAACCTCATATACAAAGAGCACTCTCCATTGCATTGGACGAGAATGATCGACTAATAGATAAATCTGCTGAACCATGGCCAAATATGCCACTTACATTAGCGGTAAAAGGGGGGAATCATGCCCATGACATTCTTCCTTTCAGGAATAATCAACAGTTATAAGGAGAACAGTTGAAGGAACACACAGACTCATTAAATTGTCAGTTCTCTGCAAAAAACCCACCAGCTAAAAACAACAAGAATTGTCACAGCCGAAAGGTCTCCCTTTTGCACGAATTAGAGCTACTGGTGTTGTACATGACAATGTCTTTTACCCATGTGTTATGGAGTGCAGTGGATGTACGTGGGGTACAGTGGAATTATATGGGTTGGATTGGAATTGTTAGTTAAAATGTGTGACGTTCAGTTCAGTTCAGTGCTTTATTGTACAGTTACTAAAAACCATTACAAATAGCCATTGGCAATGATAAAAGAACAAATTATAAAAAAAGACAGTTAAAAACAGTACGATCTGTCAGTTCATTTCCCCTATGTTTTCCTGTGGGGGGCGGACTGGTCCTCTCCCTAAGTAATCGTACATCATTGAGGTGATGCTTCAGTGCTCCAAGACAATTTAAGTCTTTAGGCCATCCTGATGTTTAGAGGTTGATGGTGTTGAGGGGGTGGTATCGGTGAGCATTTGGTCTTCCAATGTTTTGAGCCTGGATTCTGCCACTCTCAGTGATTTTACCAATCGACAGGCCAATTGCACGTCATCACCTCTGAAGCAGGCCAATGTTGATTCTCTGCAGGTCCTGTTTCCTTTTTTTAAAAATAGGGGTCTCAGTAAGTTCAACCGGACTTGCAGCAGCTCTTTACAGATGGTAATGAGGTGTGTGATGGTTTCCTCGTGTGTTCCACACAGGCGGCAATTTGCTGGTTTTGGGGGGCGCAACCATGGGGGCATATGGTCCGCTGACGGTAGTACTCCCAGTCGTAGTTTTAAAAAATTTTCTTTTGTTGTTTTAGAAAAACTTGTCAACAGATACGCCTGTGGAGTAAGTTTGTTATAAGTTTGTAGAGTCAGCCAGCCATGTGTTCGTTTAGGTAATGAAGCTTTGTCTTGAAGAAGGGATTCTTTCTTGACGATTTTGTTTACAGTTTTTTTTAAGCCTGCCAGGTTCCCTTGCAGTTCCCATAGCTGCCTAGCCCCCAGTTGGTTGATGGCGTCCTCCAAAAAGAGTCTTGCTGGGCTGTCATTTTTACTTTGTAGTTCTTTCCAGAGGAGATCATTAAGGGTGTTTGCGTCACCTCTGCTTATTTTATACCAGGTCTTAAGGTATGTTCCCTTGCGTGCTAGCTCTTCTTTAACTAACCCAAGTTCAAGTCTGATCTGCGCCGGGGAGGTATATTTCGGCAGACCGAACATTATCCGCATTGCTCTTGAGACTACTCCATTCAAAGTTTCGGAGTCCCTGTCTCTCATCGCTTCACTTCCGTATGTGATGGATGGAATCAGTTTTGCTTGGATCACTTGGAGGAGTGGGATGAAGTTTGGACCAGTGATCTTATTTTTGAGGTTCCTTAGAGATACTGCTATCATTAGGCCTCTCCTTTTTATTTCCTCCGCTTGTGGTTTGAAGCTACCCCTGTAAGCATGGGCAAATTTTGCAAATCTGGCGTTCGCGAATTTGCGTATTTGCGAACTCGCAATCCGCAAAATCCGCGAATTCTCACGAATTTGCGGATTTTTTTTTTGTGTTCGCAAGGGTTTCTGCCAGTTCGCGAGGATTTTGTACCAGTTCGCAATTGCGAACTTACTTGTCGGCTCGCAACGGTCGCGACTATGTTGTTTCTACGTCTGGTTCATCATCACAGGTTCCCAGCACCCTCTGTTTCACCACTGCCACCCTCTGTTTCACCCATGCCACCCTCTGGTAAATCAATGCCACCCTCTGGTTCATCATCACTGTAGATTATGGGGGGGAAAGCAAGCACACCTGCCCTGCTTCAACTGACATGAATTAATTTGGGGTTGATTTATTAATGTGTCACTGTTTTAAAATTCCAGTCTGGCACCTGCTTCCTTATCTGTAATTTGCTTTCTGTTGCAGTGCAATTTTTTTTCCAGGACCTTTGTGGCCTACTTGTAGCTATTCTATGAGCCTGCTGTGAGGGTCAGAGCAGGGTCATACAATTGTTGCAACTAGCAACTGAACTCTGGAGGGGCCCCAGTCAGGAAGAACTACAGGGAATGGTTACTAATGATGAGTTTGAACTTTTTCACCTGCTGAGTGCTTTCAGTTTTGCAAAACTCGTTTTTCTGCAATTTCGTGGGATTCGCGGGGCGCGAACGTGCACAAGATCGATTTCGGAAGCCGCAAATTTGTGCGAATATGCGATTTTTTTTTGCAGCGTGTTAGTTTGCAAGGTTTTGTGCGTTTTAGCGAGCCGCTTGTAGCGCAACGGCACAAAGTTACCCTTACGGTCGTTCACGGGCGCTGCCATCTTGTTTGCATGACGTATTTCCGTTTCCGGGCGCGATGTGTAATCTCGCAAAGTGTGTGACTCGCTAGTACAATTTTGCGTGTGTTCGCGAGGAAAATCTCGCGCGAAGTTACCCACGCGGTCGTGAACGGGCGCGGCCATCTTGTTTCTCATTCATTGCTATGGTTCTGGGCATGCTTTTTCTATCCTTTCTGAATCTCTGCCATCCTTTGCTTGTTTGAAGTTTTTTTTTATCTATTTTACTTATTATCTATCCCTCTATTTTTCTAGCTCTATATTTTGTCTTTTCTGCTACTTTTGGTTAATTTTAAACTACTTTTTTAAACTCTTTTCTTTTCTTCTTTCCTATTCTATTTTCTTTATTATTTAGCTTCCTTTCTGCCCAGACCATGGTAAAGGGAGCCGGGAAGCATCCCGAGAAGGAGAAGGGTCCCGCACCCCGTGCCCAGCTCCGGTGCGGGCGTTTGAGGGGGGAGCAGGTCACACCCCGGGAGATCTTCAGCCTGTTCAGCCTGTTTATTATGTTCAGCGCCGCCTCCCCAGGACCATCATGGCAGGCGGCAAGATCGCTCGCGGGTACGGGATCCTGGAGCGCCGGAAGAGGTGGGAGAAGGTGTGCCGGGCCATGTACCAACACTCTTGGGTCCGGCGCACCTACAACCAGGCCACCCACCGTTGGACGGATCTCCTGGACCGGTAACGCGATCTGCTCGACCTGCTCGGCCTTGAGATCCCCGGGCTTGGTGAGTAGTAATAGCTATTTCTTTACTACTTTGTTTTCTCCTGCTCTGTGTGTTATTATATTGCAAATTTTTGTTTTTTACCAAGAGCATTAATGCTGCTGATTACATTGTAGGTAAATTATATTTCAAAATGTTCTGTGCATTTCAGGTGCACTGCTCTCCTTCTCAGTAGCGTTGCTACTATGCTTATTTGTTTTCGATTTTGTGTTCATTTCATTGGCCTGTGAAATTATGTATGAGTGTAGTTTAAAGAACTGCGTAATGCTAGACACTAAGGGTCAGATTTTTAATTACCGGCGCATCCCTGCAAAGTAGCAGGGATGCGCAAGTAATTGTGCGCCACGCCACCACCACCCATGGTGCGCCGTATTTACAATGCGGCGCACCATGGGCCCAAAATTTCACCAAAGCGTTACGCATCTGTGCCGTAAAGGTGGCGCATTGCTGGAGTTGCGTCGCAATGATGGCACAGCTCCAGCAATGCTCTGGGGTGCCCTATCTCCCCAATGCTGCGTCAAGCCGTACGTCTGCTTCAAGCAGGCGCAGGGTTTGAGTCACGCATCATTGTCCTCAAAGTGACTGATTGAAATCTTGTAGATTTCCCTCAGCCACTTTTAGGATGCGTTCCTGCGCAGGAACGTCCTCCCTTGCGCCGGAACGCCCCCTGATGGCGCAGGGCTTTACAACGTGATGCATCTCCCATATGCGTCACGTTGTTAATATACGCCGCACCATGGCGCCTCTTTTGTTCTGCCGCTGCGTCACAAAAGTCACGCAACAATGGAGCAAAAGAGCCGCAAGGGGCTTCTAAATCAGCCCCTACAGACTCAAGTCCAGTCCTTCCTTTGTACACATGGCGATAAGAAGAAATAGTGGTGGTGGATTGATAGTTTGAGTTTGTTAATGACTGGTTAATGTAGTAGGAAACTTTTTAGTGTTGTCGCTGATCTGCAATCACGATGGGCTTTGTCTGTCACTTCGCGTGCTGCGGACTGCTGCCTGCCAGTCCTAGGCAAACCTTTTTAGTATTTTGTTTGGTGAGTTACATAAGAACTTTCCAAGTCGACGGTCCGCAAATCAAGCAATACTAATAACGTAGTAGACCACATGAGATCAGTCAATATATCCCGTGGAATAGTTGTCTATTTGCTATTTCGCCAAAATATTTTGTTATTGTTCTTTTAAAATGTTTGATTTGGTTGACAAATATCATCCATGTTTTCTGGTCTTTCTTTCTTTCATGTTGTACATCAGCTCCCCCCATGGGCAAGAGGACACAGGAGAAGGAGGCTGCTGTTCAACAGGATGCAGGCCAGGATCGGGCAGGCGAGGGTTCCTTTGCTGGCCCGGTAAGTTTTAATTTTAATATAGAGTACCTATTATTTCCTAGCGTTCCTCATTCGATTTTTTTCTAAATCGTCTTTGATCTTCTTGTAGACTGTATCTAAATTCTCATCCTGCCTCGACTATGACTCCCTGTGGTATTACTAGATTATTCTTATTAGTCTGTCTGTGTAGCTAACTAAGATTGCACATTTGGCAATTCCATTGGACTCCCATTCTAGTCAGCAATAGCTCTATGCACTGAGTGCAGTCCTCTGGGATTGTCCATAATGGCTTTTCAAGTCTTCTAAATGTTTATGCTTTGACAATTGCCAACAATAAAAAGGTGAATGACCATCAAGAAAGAATAGGATACTACTTTTCTTTTGGTTTGGATAGGAGGACAATCCATTCTACTAGGACAAATCTGCACAAACAGAACTATGGACACTAAATAATGCATTGCTTAGCTTATCAATTATAATAGGCGCTGTTAGACTTTCCACATACCTCAGTGATAACAGACTTTGTAGTTGAACCCCCAATCTCCTTACTGACTAGATAGTGTGGCAGAGTCATTTAGCTCCCAAAGTCACCGATGATTGATCCCCAATGATGATTATCCAACGCAGGACAAGAGTACGGAGTCAGAGTCAAGAAGTGTCAGAGGCACGGACTCATACTTTCAAAAATTGCAAAACCTTTAGATCAGCCACTCTAGTCTGGAGGACCAAAAACCACAGAGTCTATTTAAGTTTAAAAGCTTTATTAAAAGTAAACACATTTATTAAAATCAAGTTTGTCATAAAACTAAACGTTTAACTGAAAATGGAAAAGTGTTTAGTGCTTATGATTAATTGAACACATTTCTTGTGGTCGAGCCGAACTCTCACCTGGTTTGAACTTGATCTTGCTCGTGTTCTTAGAAGTCAAGCTTCTGTCTGTTAGGAGAAAAAGTGGTGCGTGTTAAAAATAAAAAGCAAGCATTCATCAGTTGTGCCAAAAAGTGCAGCAAGACAACAGCCTTCCCTGGAAAAAGGGACATTTTTACTTTAGAGTAGACAGTCACAAATTATTACATTGTTTTCTGTTTTAACATTTCTTTATTCCTAGGCCAAATATTATATAGTAGTGAGTGGTGTATTCTAACATTCTTAAATGTACTTTGTAGGTGGAACATCTGGTGGCGGGGCCAGCGCGGAGGTAGTGGTGCTGGATGAGGGGAACACTTCTAGGGAGGATGCGGTGCAAGTGCCGGACGACACCAATGTGCCTGTGAGCGTTCACACGGTGGTGGCGGGCAGAGGTAAGCTATATATTCCTTACTTATTGAGATTGAAGACTGCAGAGTGAGCTATCTGGGGCTCTGGGAGGGGGAGGGGGCGCACCAGCAAGTGCAAGGAGCCTGCGCCCGCTATCTGCACGGGTGTATTATAAATCAACCCGGTAGTAGCCTCCTCTAAATGTACTTCGACTTAGTTGTGAAGTTTTTGGTGAGAAGAATCCCAATCAGATCTGAGATGAACTTGATGGATGGGATGAACGAAAAGCGAAAGAAGGGTGTAAGTAAGTGTGGAAGGACGATAAATTTAATGATGGCTGGCAAAGAAGAATGATATGTGTTTGCTTGGTCCCCGAGGTGGCTGGGAAAGAAAGAATATGGTATGGTGCATGGCTGGGTGAATGATGAAGCAAGGTTGGGTGGAAGGAGAACAGCCTGGGTGGGTGAAACAGAAACTGTATGTGTGCATATACTTTGAATGGATGGATGCCTGGATCATGGTGCTATCTGACTCTTAGATAGCATATGTGTATCTAGAGAGAGTAGACGGTCACTGGATGAACTAAGTGTTACTTTGAAGAGCATGTAACACCGCACCCGCACGTCCGTTCCAGTGTAGGAAAGGCAAGCAAAAGAAGTTGTAATTTTGTCCAAATACTACCATGAATAGTAGCAGTAGTTTGTATTGCAACTGCAAGCACAGCATCTATCCGGATATTACGGTGGGCACTCCCTACCTCTCTTAATAAGTTTAGTTTAGTAGTAGTACGTCATTCATGTGTGGGTGTATCACTGTTCACTCAATAAAAAGCAAAGCACCTAAAGTCATCCCATATGTAATCAAATACATCCCATCTGAAGTGATAGATAATCATATTATTTAGCTTCTTCATTTTCCTTTTCTAGTACTCATTTGCACTGTAGGGTGAAAGTTAAATTAATTAAGCAGTAGCCCTTTTAACAGAGTATTCTCAGTGCCACCTGTAATAGAAAAGTAAGAGCTTCACCACCTGCATGTACTGGACCGTTACAGTAATGCAAGTCTGTCTCACTCATCATGGTGTGCGTCTGTTTTTCTCGGGTGCAAGTTCACTGCGCTGGCATTATGCCGGCATGCATAAGATAACGTACCAATTTTCCTAAACAAGAGAGAAGAAGAAGAATATGACTGGTGTACTGTCATAGTCGACTGTAATGGAAGTCCATAGTGCTCGTAGAATTTGTTCCTTAAACTCCCACTAATGTTAGAGCAAGGATGAAGAAGTGGGAGGTTAGATAGATACTGGCCTCAATAGTTATGTACTGTGCTTTCAAGTTGCTAGTTGTACTGTGACACAACTTTCTGCTCAATCATTTTGTGTTAATCTTAAGGAGAATTGGTTACAGACTATGTCTTTCTTTCTTCATATAGTTGCTCCTTCCAAATCAACAACACCAACAAGGAAGGAGCGGGCTCGAATGGCCCGGCAACGGAGGCTGGATACCACTGTCGCCGAATATCGGCGGCTGGTGGCCCTGGAGGAGGAGGACACGCAGTCTACTGGTACAACATCCACTGGGACAGCTGCATCCTCCTCCGGGCCCCCACGGGCTACCAGCCAGCGCAGTGCTCCAGCGGTACGGAGCCGGGCTACCAAAGCCAACCGCAACCACCGAGCAGCAAAGAAAGCAGCTGCCCCCCACAGGAGTTGCAAGGCACGCCAGCACCGCTTATGCCTCAGAGTGTCCTACCTGGAGCAGGAGGTCCTAACTTATAAGACCTTGGTGGAGGGCCTCCGCTCCGACCATGCCACCCTCCGCAAGGAGTATGATGCCCTGGCCGCTAAAGTGAACAACAGCCTGCCGTAGTGTCCCTTGCCTCTTTTTTAGAGACTTTTGGGGGTGGGAATTGGGAGTTGGGTTGTTTTGGGGACTTTTGAAGGACATTCGTTGGGGTTAGGGAGGGTCTTGCGGGAGATTATTTTGTTAGGGCTACACAAATATACTTTTTGAAACTTTATCTGAGCATACCTGTTTTTTACTGCTTTTGAGCCTGGTGGGTGGGGGTTTAACAGTAAGTTTGTTTTCCTGAAACTTAAGTCTGTGTCATTTTCTTCCATTAAGTGTAAATGGCTAAATGTTTTCAACACTAAGTGCCTCTCACAGAGTAAGTGAATTCAAGAGTCCTAGGACTTTAGTAGTACTACCGTCAATCTCTCGTCTCTCCTAATATTCCATTATACTACCTCCCACCAAACGCTTATCTTACCTGTAATTCTTGTTTGAAAGAAGGGCTAGGCCTAGGGCTGGCTCCACGGGAAATGGCGATTAAGGTTGGCAATCCTGGGCGGATGAAATGTCCTCATTGCGGTGGTAATAGTGGTGTGACACAGTGGCAGTTGCATGCCTATGGAAAAAAAGAAAATGAAACCTGGTTTGTCTCTTTACTGGAGCATTACAACGGTACGATAGAGAATATAGCAGGTGACAGTACACTAGAACAGTGCCACAATGTAGCCTAACAAATGGTAAAGTATTGAAAGTATAACTAGTACTTGCGTTGAATTTCTTTGACATTGGCTACTACTACAAGAAATAGTACTGAAGCTGAGTAAGTCTAGAATATATCCTCGGATTCCTTCACCAGCCTGTTGCTATGACCTTATCCTCCCCAGCAAGTGTGTGGAATTATTGATGTCATTTAGTCACACATCAATCAAAACCACACAGCCCGGGGGAAGAGGGTTAGGGTTTGGAAAATGGATGGGAACGGGGGTTTCTTTTTGGGTAGGTTTTGTTGAGAGAAGAAAAAAAAAGCACAGCATGGACAAACAATAATTGAAGATAAAGAAATCTTTGGGTACAAAGCTAACCATAAATCTTTTAAGTGACATAAAGGAAGTGCATGCACTACTGCATGCATTGTTACTGACAAGTAAGTAGTACTTTCGACAACCGTGAATGACAGAATGCGACAGTACAGGGTTGCAGCGTTTTCACTTGCCTATCTCTGCACTCAGAGAAACACTTCTTACATTAAATTATGTTTAAAAAATAGCCGAAGTACAACCTATAGAATGGCTGTAGGGATCAATTTAGAAGCAGAGCGAGATCCAAGAAATGCAGAGTCACACTCATAGAAGTTCACAGCAATAACATTACTTAAAAAAACATTACAAAAGAATGGATACTGTATCTGTATGTTGTTGTAGTAGTCCTGTTGAATTTGGTAAGTAAGTTGCACGCATCAAACCATTCCTCTTATTAGCGGCACTCCTCCATTCCAGCTGACGCTCCGTCTATCAATGTTGGTGACCAGAAGACACCCTGTCCACTGCCTGCCTGGCGGATGCTGAATTGCGGCTCGCTAATGTGAAGCCTGACTTCATCCTTTTTTTCCCATTGCACAGACTGAAACCCGGCCTGTAACTATTGATGGAAAAACAGGAAGTGATATTAGAACACCACTGACAAATAAATATAAGGTATGTACGCTGTTTAATGGAAAAAGTCACACTTTGAGTTTCCTAATAGACAGTACAATATTTTTGAAAGTGCGTACTCTGTCTGAGTCTCCTTTTGAAGGATAAATAAGTATGGGCAAATTAATTTAGCGGATCTTTCCCCTCAAGCTAGGTGTACTGTAAACTGTGTTTTAGAACAAAATTAGACCTTCCCAGCAGTGCTCCCACACGGACCCTTACTAAAGCCAGTCGCAAAAATGTAGAAGACCTCCAATCAGATCTCAATAAATGAGGCCTAGTAGAAAACTGGTGAGAAAACGTACTTTGAAAGTAAAAGTAGGCCCAAATACCCCCTTACCCACCGTGGATTGTATTCAAACCACTTGCAAGCAAGCAAACTTATCCATACCCAGCATCGCTCCAAGACTCGCAAACCCCCCCACAAACAGCCCCCCACCTAAACACATGCAATACAAATACTGCTAACCCTAACGAGCCCTAAGTTAAGAATAGCGGAAAACGCTTTCTTTAACTGTGCCAAATCCCCCCTTTCCCACCATGGATTTTCTTCAAATCACTTGCAACCAAAATTACACATTCCCACAAGTGCTCTAAGAAGACCCCAGAACTCAGTTGCAAAAATCTAGAACACCCCGAAACACATGCAATCCTGCTGCTAGGGCTAACCCTAACGAACCCTAAGTTACAAAAAGTGCCAAAAGGCTTTTCAGCAGGGATTTTGTCCAAACCACTTCTATCCAGTATTAGACCTTCCCAGCAATGCCCCAAGACCCGCCAACCCACCCGCAAAAAAGCACAACACCCCCAAACAGCCAAAAAGGGAAATATACTTACAATATTTATCGGACTTCGGTCCAAACGCACAGTGCAGCTAGGTCTTAACTCCCGTTTTCCACCACGGATTTCCTGAAAAGCAAATGCAATCAAGATTAGACTGTCCCAGCAGTGCTCCCAGACCCCAAAACTCACTCACAAACACCTGGAACCCCCCCAAAGAGCACCTCAAAGGCAAGCAAATCAGCAAAAACGCAAAAAAATGTTCGCCTCCGATTTGGTCCAAACCACTTTTATCCGGTATTAGAGCTTCCCAGCAATGGCCCCAGAGCCGTCAACCCAGGCGAAAACTAGTAGAAGATCCCCAAACAGCCAAAAAGCAAAAGTACAAAAATGGGGAATTAGTCATTTTCCTGGCAATTTCCAAAATCACTCCACGCGCGCTCTGCAGCAAGGCCCTAACTCCCCTGTGCCACCATGGATTTGCTTCAAACCTCTTGCAATCAAAACTATCCATACCCAGCAGTGCTCCCAGACCCGAAAACTGACCCACAAACACCAGGAAGCCCCCCAAACAGGCCCCCAGAAATGCTACATTGAGCAAAATGTCAGAAATAGCAAAGAAAATGTCAGCATGGATTTTGTCCAAACCACTTCTATCCGGTATTAGACCTTCCCAGCAATGCCCCAAGACCCGCCAACCCACCCGCAAAAAAGCACAACACCCCCAAACAGCCAAAAAGGAAAATCTCATACTTACAATATTTATCGGCCTTCGGTCCAAACGCGCTGTGCAGCTAGGTCATAACTCCTGTTTTCCACCACGGATTTCCTGAAAAGCAAATGCAATCAAAATTAGACTGACCCAGCAGTGCAGAGTCTTTCTTCATTGGGCGTAATCCAGCCCTCTGCTTTGAGGGAAATAGGAGTCTGGAGGAGGAGGATAGAGGAGCATGTTCTTGTGAACTTGTGAACCTGAGGAATGCAGACTGCAGCACCTTCAAATCAATAAGCAAGCAAGTGAAGACAGTTCTGCTGATGGGCTTGTTTTTGTGATTATGTGATTAAAGTTTTAATCATATTAACTGTGCAAAACAAAGAAAGACAGACACACAGGAATAAAAGTGAAAAAGGACGAAAAAGAAAGTTATTAATTCATTGGCTCATTTTTAGGGCTCCGTGTCAGGGAATAAGAATAAGAATTCGTCCTCATACTCTGCGAATTCAGGCAGGAGTAGGTCAGTGCCACCTAACAGAGAACAAATTCCCTCATCTAAGTTGCTGTCCTCCTCGTCTTCATCCGGCGTTTGTTCTCGTTCGTTGTAATCTGGTGGTATGAGGTGCTGATTCATCTTGATCATTGTTAACCTCTCCACATTTTTGGGCAAGAGGCGGGCCCGTTTGGAAGTTACAATGCCTCCAGCAGCACTGAAAACACGTTCAGAAGACACACTTGCGAGTGGGCAAGACAAGTAGTTCATAGCCAGGTTGGAGATCTGTGCCCACAATTCTTTTTTTCCATGCCAATACGCCAATGGGTCAGCATTAACATAGACCTCTGTTGAGTCATTCAGATAGTCCTGCACCATCGACTCAAGGTCCTCCAAGGTTCCTCCACTTTGCTTACTTTTTGCTGTGACCTTTTGAGAACCAAACCCAAGCCGAGTTAGCCAATCCTCTTCTGCATCCAATGTTACTGTTGTGTCTGGTGCAGATGATCTGGTTGCCGGTGTCTTTAATGGCTGAGAGGTCACTTGTGCCACAGCCACAGGTGCAGAAGTGGATTCTTTTGACTGGGGATGGCCTGCTGATGCTGATGTACTGCTTTTTCCTTCAATTTGCTGCCGTTCTCTTTCAAACCTCTTGGCTGACAAGGCTAGCCAACGTTTGTACTTTGTAACATCTTCATCATCAAAAGGAAAGAATGCTCGGCCTGCCAGCGCC
Organism: Lissotriton vulgaris; assembly: GCF_964263255.1. Lineage (NCBI taxonomy): Eukaryota > Metazoa > Chordata > Amphibia > Caudata > Salamandridae > Lissotriton > Lissotriton vulgaris. The sequence continues at coordinate 1,676,339,554 of NC_141691.1, forward strand.
TTTTTGTAGCGTGGATCCAGAATAGTAGCACAAATGTAATGCTGTTCTGAGTGGATCATTTTAAGACGTTCATCACCAAGTAGCCGCTCTAATAATTTCTCCGCCAAAAGAAAAGCGTCTTGCTTTTTTTCATCTTTTTGTAACACAGAAGACACCGCCTTCAGTTGGTGCTCCAGCATGCGCAACAATGGGATAGCTTTTCCCAAATTACAGTCCTCCTTGCTGACTGCACGCGTGAAGACCTCAAAAGGACGAAGCATGTCTGTCAGGCTTTTAACTAGGTTCCATTGCGCCGCATCTAGCCTCAGTTCCTTCTGAGCTGTACCCAGTGTTAAGAAATAGTGATCCAGTGCCGTATACTGCTCATACAGACGCTCAAGCATGTAGAAGGTTGAGTTCCAACGTGTTGGCACCTCCTGGATGAGTGCTTTCACTGGCATTCAATGTTCATGTAGCAGGCTCCTCAGATGTTCCGGGCCTTAAAAGAATGGCTGAAATGGTTGCACATTCTTTGGCAGGTGGCCACTAACTCGCACGCTGGACTGTCTTCATCACTCAAGAATTTTTCAACAACCAGGTTTATACAGTGCGCCAAACACGGCACTCTGAAATAGTGACCCAGCTCCATGGCCTTAACTACATTGGCGCCATTACCCGTGGAAACATAACCAATCTGGCATTTTTTTGGGGACAGCCAGTGAAAGACCTTTGTGTTAAACTCATTCAAAATGTTTTCTGCTGTGGGGGGGTGGAGCTTGCCGGCGTCCATGAAAGACGTGTGAGCGTTGAGCTCCTCGCCTGAGCCCCGTTAAAATCCATCAAACTTATCCTTTTGGCACCCAACTAGCTCTAAAAGTTGGTGTGAACTTTCGGACTACGCTCCAGACCGGTTGGAGTTCTTTGTTCTGCTGAAAATCGGTGCGGTGGAGCTTTGCTGGTCGAGAGACCTTGCCAGGGCGGACCAGGCCGGCATCCACGGACTTTCCTGCGGGGCTGCCCGGGCTACGTCACGCTACGTGCGGTTCGCCGCACTGAAGAGGGACCGGTGCGACTGATCTGCGGCCAGGCACAGGTGGCTGTGCAGTGCTGATACGAACTGCTCTCCAGTGACGGTGGGGCAAGTCGGCGTTCGTCTAAGTGGAGACAGGGGTGGCCCGTGTGGAGGTGTTTGCAGCGGTGCTCGCCGCCCGGGACAGTGATCGGCTAATTGCCCTCCCCTTGGGGCGATACCCTGTCGCCCCGCTGCCCACAGACGGGTGCAGGGTTGAAGGAGTGGTGTGGTCCAGGACGGCGGTGGCCCTTCTGTCCGGCTCTTGGACGGTGTGGTGGACGGGGAGTGCTTTCACAGTGGAGGACTCTGGCGGTTGGGCCTACTCGCTCTGCTGTGCGGACGGCTGCCATTTTGGGCTCAATTTCTTGCTGCGCAACACACTGCTATTTGGCGCCAACTGACTGAGCGGCTCCTGCTGGCCCACCCTGCTGTACACTACAGTTGGCTGTGTGACCCACACGGATGTCTACTAGGAACACTATGGGGAAAGGCGACAGGAGACAAGCCAAACTGTCGTTTGACCAACGTAAGGCGAAGGGGACTGAAGGGACAGCCCCCGAAACTTCGCCGCATACTGCCGCCTCCGACAGTTCATTGTGTGCAGATATTCGCGAAATGCTGGTATCGATGGGAAAAGGCTTACAGGACAGCATGGCGTCGCTTGGTACTAAGCTTGACGCCCTGACATACCGCATGGATCGCATGTCTGAAAGAGTCGATAAGCATGCAGAACGGCTCGACATGGCGGAAAGGCGTCTGACGGAGGCGGAGGAGGCACAGACAGAATGAGATATGGACCCCAAACAGTTTGGCAGACTCCTACAGGTCATTCAAGACAAGACGGAGGACTTGGAGGCGCGCTCCCGGCGCTCCAACGTTCGCATCACTGGGGTGGCGGAGACCACCCACACTGGCAAAATGGAGTTGTTCGTTGAAAAGTTGCTGCGGGCACTACTAGGGGACGATGTCTTCTCCCCTATGTTCATCGTTGAAAGAGCTCATCGCACTTTAGGACCGAAGCCACAGCCGGGAGCCCCTCCGCGGCCGATTATAGCGAAGCTGTTGAACTACTGTGACAGGGATCTAGCGCTTCGTCTGGCCAGAGAAAAAGGAGATCTACAGTATGAGGGTATGAACATTTCCCTATACCCGGATTTCACAGCAAAAGTGCAGGAGGAGAGGAAGCGCTTTGCTCCATACAAAAAGCAACTGAGAGACCTTGGGCTTGACTACGCCATGATGTACCCCGCGAAACTCCGTATTAATAGGCAGGGGCATTCACATTTTTTCACTGGAGTGAACAGGAATGCGGAGCTGGATCGCCCCATGATGTCTCGCAGGGACGAAGTAGGAATGGAACTACTAATACGACACCATTGCGGGTCAAATGTGGCCCCCACAGACATTGGAACTCAAAGGGCGTGTGCAGGCCCAATATGAGACGCTTCCAGGGTGAGACCTTTCCGGTTAATAATTGCACTGCTTTGATTGTTCACGGGTGATTGTTGGAAGCAGGGTCTACCGAACACTTGTTTATGCGGAAGGTGCCCTCCCACAAGCAGGAGTTTGACTGCTGGACGAAACCTATTGTGGGTGCCGATTGCTCTCAGGGGACAGGGTGGAGGAGTAGCTGAGCATAACAGTCACGGCCTAGAGTTGAACTGCTGTCTGGCTGGGAACCTCTGCCCCTGCGCTTTAGGTATTTGGCTCTGTTGAGAGCCACATAAGGGTTTGTTGGGTTGGCTTGTTGTGTGGGGGGAGGATGGGTGGTAGCGGGGTCTGTCTGACCTGGTTGGGGGTGCTCGGCTGTGGGTGGGGGGTTGGGTGTTCTTCTCTGGACTGGTTGGGTATGTTCAACTGGAGCAATTGGGATGTTTCTTTTTTAGGCCTACGACGGGAATGTGTCTGCGATCCAATGTGTATGAGTTCACTAAACAGGTCTTATTGGAATGGCTGACACTGAGATCTTAGAGTTGGAGGGCGGCCCCAACTCTCTTAGAGTGATAACTTGGAATGTGGGGGGATGGAATGACTACCGTAAACTCCGGAAAGTGCTGAGTTATTTACAAAGACACCGAGTTGACCTTGCACTCCTCCAGGAGACGCACCTTCCTCTCTCCAGCCCTATGCTGACGACCAGAGGCCTTCGAGGCAATTGCGCAGCAGCGGGCTTCACCACGCATGCAAGGGGGGTGATTATGTGGGCCAATCCCAAAGCACAACTGAATTTACTGCAGCTGATCGTGGACCCAGAGGGTCGTTATTTAATTGCACGTTGTGTGGGGAAAGGTCACGATTTAATTGTTGTAAATGTCTATGGCCCTAATTATGACACCCCTGCCTTTTACTCCTCTCTAGCAGCTTTGTGCAGACAGTATGAGGGTTCCCGACTGTTGTGGGGGGGTGATTTCAATTTTGTATTAAACCCGGATCTGGATAGGTCGGCTGGTGTGGCTCGCTGTCTGGAGGCCTCGGCGCTGCTTATGCAGACTGAAATGATAAAGCTCGATCTGGTGGATGTATGGCGCCATAGACACCAAGGGAGGGGAGGTTACACACATTATTCGGCCTATCATAACATACACACGAGAATTGACTATTGGTTTGCATCTCACTCACTACTCAACTCAGTGAAGGGGTGTGTGATTCTGCCCCGTACGCTATCGGACCACTCGCCATTACTACTGCTGCTGGAAGCCCCGGCTAGGAGAATACCCCCGTTCACGTGGAGATTCCCCCCATATTCACTCCTGGATGATGTTTTTAGAGGGGAGTTGGCTGAGGACATAGATACATACTTTGAGACCAATATGGGGTCAGTGGATAGTGTTCAGACACTCTGGGACGCATTCAAAGTCTACATCCGAGGTATGACGATGGCTAAACACTCTGGGGTGCTCAGAGCTATTAGGCAGAGGCTGAAATACTTAGAGACACAGCTATCTGAACTGGAACAGCAATCTAGTTATGCAGGAAACACAGACGCTGAGGAACGGATTAAATCCCTAATAATAGAATTTAACGAGGAAGCAGATAGAGAAATACAGCACATGGGGAAGTATGCCACGGCACGCACCTATGAGGAGAGGGATCGCCCTGGTTCACTCCTGGCTAAACTCATGCGCAACAGCAGGCCGCAGTTAGTGGTTGAGGAGTTAATTACATCCAGTGGTGAGGTGGTCACAGAGGAGGGCGACATACTAGCGGAATTCCAAGCTTACTATACTGAGCTCTATCGATCACGGTCTGGTCAGCTTGAGGAGGAAATAGATGACTATCTCAGTTATATCAATATGCCCTTCCTCGCCAATTTTCAGAGGGAATTTCTTATGATGCCAATCCAGAAGGAAGAGATCTTAGAGGCGCTTGAGGGAATGAGATCAGGCAGTGCTCCGGGTGCCGATGGGCTTATGGTGGCCTTCTACAAGGCTTTTCAGGATAAGCTTATTCCGCACTTGATGTCTCTCTTCGACAATATTTCCCAACAGGGTAGTATGCCAAAGTCTATGAGGGAGGCGCTCCTTATCACAATAACGAAACCGGGGAAACCCCCCAATGAATTTGGTTCCTATAGACCGCTCTCCCTGATAAATGTTGATGCTAAATTATATGCGAAAGTTCTGGCTGCGCGGCTTGCCATACTGGTCCCTGAACTAGTTGCCCCCGAGCAGGCCGGGTTTGTCCCTGCTAGGAATTTGACGTATAATGTTCGCACGGTGTTAGGCACCATACAGCATGTTCGGCAGGAAAATAAGGCGGTTGCTATATTCTTGGACATGGAAAACGCTTTTGATTCGGTGGAATGGCCGTTCATGCTCAGGGTACTGAGGAAGTATGGACTGGGTGAACCTTTCCTGCAGATGCTGGGGGCCCTATACTACAAGCCGACGGCTAGACTGAAACTAGGGAATATGGTCACCGCCCTGATAGCGATCAGTAGGGGCACCAGGCAGGGCTGCCCCCTTTCCCCTCTTCTGTATGCCTTGGTAGCGGAGCCACTGGCGTGCGCTATCAGGGAATATCATGGGTTCGAGGGGATTAACTTCCCCACCTACAAGATTGGCATATCCACGTATGCCGATGATACACTGTTATACGTTCGGGAGCCGGAGGAGAACTTGGTGTCTGTATTGAGGGAGGTGGGAGATTTGGTGCATTGTCTGGCCTGCGTGTCAACTGGGATAATGTGAGAAGAAACACGAAATATAATATCATATCACCAGGGAGAGAAAAACATATAGGAAGCACAACAACCAATTAAAAAGTACAACATTTTATTTATTATTAAGTATATATACTCAAGATAAGAACATTTTAATTCAGACACATAACCACCTATAATTTCAATGAAAAATCAATGTAATACAAATAAAAATATTTATAGCACAATAAAATAAAAATTCATAAAACAGTGGCGGACAAATATAGTCTTCGGCGCGCGTTTCGGCGTTTTAACAAGAACGCCTTCTTCAGGAGCATATAAAAAATCAAGAACCTGGATGTACGTGTGATTCCAAATGATAGAGGGACCACGTAGAAAGACCCCTTCTCAATCTTGGGAATGGTTGAATGACTCAAGTGCTTATTATTGTACCCAACCATCAAACCGAGATACTAATGTAGATAAAATCGATACGTATAACTTAGTACATGAAAGAGCCTCCAATAGTCTTCAGTACAATTATGTGCAACAGGATAGTTGCTGATAACAAAACGAGACGGCTGCTTACAGACCTGACGCACGTGTCTCTTGATAATTTCTTCAAGACAAAGATATATTCGGATAAATGAATAATATTAAAATAACGTGGAACCGCATTCAGGGTATCTGCTCACGTCCCTTAACGATGTCTTCAATACGAGAATGTCGTGAGACGAGCGTTAGCATCAACCTGCGGGCGCCACAACCGACGAGTCTGTTGGCGTCCCGCAGCCGTTGGAAAAGGATCCAACGGCTGCGGGACGCCAACAGACTCGTCGGTTGTGGCGCCCGCAGGTTGATGCTAACGCTCGTCTCACGACATTCTCGTATTGAAGACATCGTTAAGGGACGTGAGCAGATACCCTGAATGCGGTTCCACGTTATTTTAATATTATTCATTTATCCGAATATATCTTTGTCTTGAAGAAATTATCAAGAGACACGAGCGTCAGGTCTGTAAGCAGCCGTCTCGTTTTGTTATCAGCAACTATCCTGTTGCACATAATTGTACTGAAGACTATTGGAGGCTCTTTCATGTACTAAGTTATACGTATCGATTTTATCTACATTAGTATCTCGGCTTGATGGTTGGGTACAATAATAAGCACTTGAGTCATTCAACCATTCCCAATATTGAGAAGGGGTCTTTCTACGTGGTCCCTCTATCATTTGGAATCACACGTACATCCAGGTTCTTGATTTTTTATGTGTCTCCTGAAGAAGGCGTTCTTGTTAAAACGCCGAAACGCGCGTCGAAGACTATATTTGTCCGCCACTGTTTTATGAATTTTTATTTTATTGTGCTATAAATATTTTTATTTGTATTACATTCATTGTTCATTGAAATTATAGGTGGTTATGTATCTGAATTAAAATGTTCTTATCTGAGTATATATACTTAATAATAAATAAAATTTTGTACTTTTTAATTGGTTGTTGTGCTTCCTATATGTTTTTCTCTCCCTGGTGATATGATATTATATTTCGTGTTTCTTCTCACATTGTCTATTTTCCCTGTAAAACAAATTCCGTTGCACAAACAGGGGGTCCTTGTTATTTACGCCATGTCAACTGGGATAAATCAGTGGCGCTTCTCCTGACTCCGGTGACTCACCCATTTGAGTCGGAGTACCCACTACAGTGGACCACGGACTCCATACGCTATCTTGGGATACGTTTACATACTGACCCCGCGATCCTTGTGCGTGAGAACTATGGGGTGGCGTACTCTAGACTTGTAGATGACGTGGAAGTGTGGTGTAGGCTCCCGTTGTCACTGATGGGAAGGATAGCGATCATGAAGATGGTGGTCCTCCCCAGGTTCCTCTTCCTCTTTATTAATATCCCGGTGGTGTCTAGGGCCTTTTTCCGGCAGCTCACGCAGACACTTATCAGACTTGCGTGGGAAGGTAAACAACCCAGGGTCCAATGGCAGACCTTAATGCTCCCCTATGACCGAGGGGGACTAGGGGCTCCTGATTTAGAGCGTTACTACAGAATAGCGCAGGCGGCTCATCTTCACACCTGGATCCATGGGAACCCCGATATCCCGCACATGAAATTGGAACGCCTGTTTGCGGACCCCACTCCTCTCCCGGCTACGATATGCCGCCAAGTTGATCTTGGACTGGGATCTTGGACTCTATAGCGGCTACGAATCACACCTGGCATGAGCTGGTCCGCACGCGGGAAAGTGAGCTGCTGTATTCACCCCTCATGCGTGTGGAATGGGCGGTGTGGTTGGCCCCGTTGACGGAGAAGGGGGTACTTAGGGCACTAAGTGACCTAGGCATAGATAAGATGGGGGACCTCTTCTTGAATGGCACTGTGAAGACTCTCCAACAGGTACTACAATCCCAGACCGGGAAGACGCTGTTGCACAGTTTTCAATACCATAGGGTCCGTAGCGCACTACAAGAGTTGCTTGGCCCGGAATTGGCAGAACCCCCTGAGGTGCCGGAACTCACCTATGTTATCAAAACTCCATCATCCAGTAAATTGGTCACGAACCTCAAGAAACTGGGGGACCGACACAAACAATGCCCGATCTCCAAGGCCAGGCTGGCTTGGCAGAGTGATTTACAGCTGACGATTACGGACGAGATGTGGCAATACTGCTGCACAAACACTAGAAAGGTGTCGCTCAACAGCAGGCATAGACTGATACATTTCAAATATCTACAGCGTGTTTATTACACCCCGGAAAGATTGCACAGGTATGGATTGAGGGGCACGACGGAGTGCGAGCGATGCCACATTCCATCGGCGGACTTTCTTCATATGGCTTGGTCTTGCCCTGGAGTTTACAAATTTTGGCAGAGGGTTTTCTCCGAATTAGGTCTGATGTTGGGAGTAGACATCCCACCATGTCCGGCCCTGGCTCTACTGGGCTATTTCAAGTCACTGCCGGTAGCCGTGAGGCGCCTGGCGGATATTGCACTGCTGACCGCTAAACGCCTGGTTGCTATATGTTGGATGAGAGGGCCGATACCAACCAAGAAAAGGTGGGCGGCGGACTTACTATACTGCTGCACACAGTCGAAGACATACAACGAGCTGCTGCCTCCGAAGAATCGACCCAAGAACTTCTGGGGGTTATATAGGACTTATCTGTGTGCCAAGGATAGTGGGGAGTCGGAACCGGACTCGGAGAGGGAGGAGATGGGTGAGGTACAGGAGGGGGAAGAAGAGGCTTTGGAGAGGGACGCACTACACATTTAGCTATGGCATAGAGGGGAGGTGGTGTTCCGGTCCTCCAGGGCTGTCGCTGGCATTGAGTGGGGTGGACGGAGTCAGGGGGTGAGACACATGAGGCTGGCAGTTGGTGGTCATCACCGTTGGGACACTCTCACACAAGTGGGTATGTAGGAGCTGTAACTGTAGGGCATAGTGTTAGTCATTAGTCTTCCAGGGATGACTCAAGTGGGTAGGTAGGCACATGTTCGTGTAGGCTGGCTGTTGGGGGGGTGGGGGGAATAGATTAGTGGTAGGAATCACTGTACTGTTCCATGGAAAATGCTGATTCTTAGCGTGAGGATTTGTTATGCACAGACGCACTAGCTGAACTGAAGCTGCACAATATCATGCGGTCCTGGGTTGTACTACGAGGCAATTTTATTCCATACTTGCTAAATGGACGTGCTATGCAGGCATACTACTGTCTTCGTCTACGCGGCCAGGCCCCCGGGATGCTGGCACTGAGGTTGTGTATACTGTTTCTGGGACCTAGAACAGATGCTTTCTATTGTAGCCTCGGGCCTCCGGGTTGTGGGCGATGTGTGCTGTGTGTTCATTGAATATGCAATAAAGTACAAATTTAATAACAAAAAAAAATAATAATGTTTTCTGCTGTGTGACGTTTCTCCAAGCCAAACATGGCTAGTGTTGCATGTTTCCGAGAAGCTTTAAAAACTTGGTCTGGGTCAACACCTGCGTTTAGCTTTGCTTTAACCCCTGAAAAAGAGACCCAGTGTGCAGTGATGCACATGTAATCAGCACCTGCGCCACTGGTCCACATGTCTGTTGTCAGATGTATAGTGTGAACAGCACTCTTCTGCAAAGCTGCCCCAATCACCTCCAGCACATCTTCATGTAGTGCTGGAACCGCAACTCTGGCAAAATAAAACCGGCTAGGAACCTTCCATTTAGGGCAGAGCGCTGCCACTAATTCTAGAAAACCAACCCCTTCTACAAAAGAAAAAGGGAGAAGGTCCAGAGCTAGCATTTTAGCCAGCTTAGTGTTATACAGACGCGTCAGTGGCGCCTCTGAAAACAACATGGTTCTAATGTTGCCCTGGACCATGCATTTACGGGATGATGATGATGATGACTTCTTCGACCCAGTTACGCTCGCTGATCAACTTTTTCACATTGGTGTCTCACTCTCTCCCACACTCTTAGTGTGGCTCACATGGGGTGTGCTGCTGACAGGGGTACTGGGTGTAAGTGAAGTGTTTGACACGTCTTCTTCCCTCTCGTCATCATCAGATGAAACATCAACGTTTTCTTGACTTGCAATTCGGGCTTCCTTGATCTCCTTTAGGTGCGCAAACCATTGGACAGCGTGCTGTCTCTTAAGATGAACTCTCTGGCCTCCTCTCTGGCCTCCGGTACCATAGTTGGTACCAAACTTACCACGACTAACTGCAAGCTTACAATTGCTACAAATGGCGAAGTTTTCCTTTTTTGGGCAAACACTAAAGAATTCCCAAACTGCGGACTTGAAATGTCTGTGGGGGCCGGAGGAGGCGGCGGTCATGCTTTTAATGCCAGATGCAGTGGAGGAAGTGGATTGCCGAACTTTAGTACGTTGTGCACTTTCACCACCACTAATTGAGGTCGAGGTGGATGGAGGTGCCTTCTGGCGAGGAAGAAATATGGAAGCGGTACGTGTTGGTGTACTAGTTAACTCCAATGATTGTGGTGTTTCCATTGCCTCCTCGTCGACAACATCATCACGCTCAGCAGCTTCTCGGGCTAGGGTCAAAATGTCTGTTTGCTGCATGCCCGCTGGGGCTGCAGTGACCTTTATGATGACTGGGTCGTCGTCGTGAGAGACTTCATCAGCAGCAGTATCCGCCACTTCTTGTTGAGCCTCATCACACTCCATAACTATGAGACTTTGGACGAGCTTCCTTTTACACTTAACTACCTTTGTCAGATCATGGTGTGCCTCACTCTCAGACGGCAGTGGTGCTGGTTCCCAATTTTGATCCGTATCATCAGAAGGAGGTGTGCTTGAAGAAGATGTAGACACCACCCTTGATCTCTTCCTTGCTAGGGATGTGGAAGACAATGAATGATCATCAGGAGGAGTAGCTTCCTCAAATGATACCTTGGCTTGATTGTCGATTTCCTGATGTGCCTCTACTTCTGGAGGAACAACAATTGGGGGCACTTGTGACCCTCCATGCACCTCTGCTTGCGCATCTCCTTGCGCTGCCTCTCCTTCCACAAGTACTTGGGCTTGTACTTGCACATGTGGTTGTTGTTGCGGCTGTGGTTGTTCAACACTCGTCAGATGAGTTACAACAACCTGTGTTGATTGAGGGACATTGCTGCTACTTTCTTGCGATGAGCCTACATCACTGGTCGATGGTGATTGAACAACTAGACTAAGTGCCTCTGCAATACTCAAGGGCTTGGACTTAAGTTGGCATGGTGGTGGTGGTGGCACTGAGCCCAATGGAGCGGGGGTGCTGCTCCCAGCTAGGTCCCCAGCAGATCCCGCTTCTGCTGCAGGCGTACTTTTTTTTTTACTCCCAAAAAATGTGGCGGGCGGCACACCAGTCTCCTTGGTAACTTGCTTCTTCTGCTCCTTACTGGCAACTTTCTTGCTAGAGGAGCTACGGGGAACATTTTTTGGGGCCATCTTCTTCAGAGGTCAGAACAGCAGGCCGCAGTTGCACAAGTTGCAGAGTTGTCTATGGACAGACGTGACGTCGTGTGACGTTATGCTGCACACACACACCGCTGCCGGACTTCTTCCTGGCACTGGTGGTTCTCTTGAGTCTTGTGCACCTAAAAGCAATGGAAGACAGAGGAACATCAGTTCAGTTATACACCCCAAAAAATCGAAAAACACAGAAAAATCAGCACAATCCCTTGCCATCCATGCCCTCCATGATGTTTAAATTCAAGACACCCCACAGAAAGACTAGGCCCATGCACCACTCACTACCCCTGGTGAAAAGGCCACAACAACAGCCCAAAAAATGAAAAACACAGAAAAATCAGCACAATCCCATGCCATCCATGATGTTTAAATTCAAGACACCCCACAGAAAGACTAGGGCCATGCACCACTCACTACCCCTGGCCATAATGGTTGAAACCTAGGCAAAATGGTTGCAGACCTAAGAACACGGCCTGCATTCGAAATGGCCCCCTGCCTCCCAGCACATGGCCTGCCTGTACCAGCACTCAAAATGGCCCCCACCCACATGGCCTGTCGCCATGAATACCCCAAAAAATCGAAAAACACAGAAAAATCAGCACAATCCCATGCCATCCATGCCCTCCATGATGTTTAAATTCAAGACACCCCACAGAAACACTAGGCCCATGCACCACTCACTACCCCTGGTCAAAAGGCCACAACAACAGCCCAAAAATCGAAAATTCCAAAATTGTAGTTGCAGCAACTGTAATGCCCCAAACAAACTTACTTGTGAAATATCTAATCCAAAAGTGATCCAAAGAAAGTCAAAAAGGCCTCAAATCCAAATATCCAGCAGCATCCACAAAAAGTATCCTTCCAGGTCAAGAATCCGAATGAAAGTGACCAGCACATGAAGAAAGCACTGGGAGGAGCCTGCTGGACAGGAACAGGAAGTTGGAGACTGTGGGGCACTTCCTTCCTCCAACCCCCCCCCCCCAAAAAAAATGGACTCCTTGCAAAAAAAAGTGCAGGCAAATGTCAACCTGAGGAGTTATTCTGATAAAAATCATCATTTTCAGAAGGTTTATGCTGCTTGCTGGTGGATTTCTTGTGCAGAATTTCAAATTTTGTAATTTTGCGCGTGCGAGATTGTTGCTGCCCGCCGCATCTACGTGTTCGCAATTGCGAACTCCTGCAATACGTGATCACGGCATACTCGCGTTGACAAACTCTCGCTGTGCAAGGTGGCAAGCCGCGATGACGTAATCGCGGTCGCCAAACTCCCGCGGGATCCCGCAGCAAGATCCAAAATGGCGCAGCACTCGCAAAATATCGAGAAAAACAACTCGGCAAACACTGAATGACGGTAAGTGAACGCCGCACGCCGCAAAATTGTATCACCACGAAAAAAAAATCTGCTGCGTGCGAATTTGCGGATTTTCGGTAAATTTGCGAGCATTCACGGATTGCGAATTTACCGAAAATCCGCAAAATCCGCGAGCGGAACGGATTTTCCGCCCATGCTTATTCCCCTGTCGTCAATGAGTACTCCCAGGTAACAGTATTTATTTGTGGTTTCCAGTTTGTTGGTGTCCAAGTACCAACTGAGTGTTGGTTTCTTCTTACGATGATTGAGACACATGACTTTTGTTTTACTGTAATTAATACTCAGTTTGTTTGCTTTCGAGTAATCCGCGGTGATGTCGAAAAGTGGCTGTAGGCCGATCTGAGTCCGACTGATTAACACCAGATCATCGGCGTAAAATAAGTTGGACAGCTGGATTCCGCCTAGTTTCGGGGCATGTGAGTTATTGTCGTTTAGTGTAGTAGATAATTCGGCCATAAAAAGATTGCATAAAGTTGGTGCTAACACACACCCTTGTTTTACTCCGGTGTGGGTTGGTATTTTCTTTGTTAGGAAGTCTCCGGAACCTAGTTTGACCTGGACCCACGTGTCAGTATGCAGGAGGATAAGTTGATTCAATAGAGCTACTGGTATTTTCATTCTCTTCAATTTTTGCCACAGCAGGTTTCTATTCACACGCTCGAATGCAGCGCTATAGTCTATGAAACCCAGATACAAGGGATAGTTTCCCTCTAGCGCTGAGTCGATCAGTAGTGACAGGGCTAGGATGTTGGTGGACGTCCCCATGTTTTTCCTGAATCCAGTTTGGTTAAACGGGAATACCGAGGTTTCTTCTGCCCACAGTGTCAGTTCCTGAAGTAGGAGGCCCGCGAACTACTTAGCCTCGTTGTCTAGTAGGGCTATTAGCCGATAACTTCTTGGGTCTTTTTTATCGCCTTTTTTATACATTGGTGATATTATTGCCCACCTCCATGACTGTGGGATTGTCAGAGTTTGGCAACTGTTTTCGAAGATTGGTTTAAGAGTGGTCGCCCAGTATTTTGGGTCCTGTTTGAATAATTTTGGAGGTATTCCATTTGGACCAGGAGCTCCCTCTCTTTTCCCTTTCGTGATCCTGTTAATTATTTGTTCGGTCGTAATTAGTACTGCTTTGTTAGCGGTCTGGGATTCTTGATATGGGGACGGGTATTCTTTGATCTTTGCATTAGTTTTGCCTGTATCTTCCTGTGTTTCGTTGGTAAGACTGAAGTGAGTGCTAAAATAGGTTAACCAGTCCCCTTCTGTCACATATGATTCATTCCCTTGCTTTTGATCATTGATCAAGCTATTGATCTTTTGCCAGAACTGAGCACTGCGATTTGTTTTGGCGTCATATAAGAGTTTTACCCATAATGCCTCGTCGGCATCCTTTTTTAGCTGCCATATTAGTTTCCTACGTTCGCCTTTAAGCTGTCTGAGAGCATGATGGAAAGAGGGGTCTATTTTTGCTCTTCGTAGGGTCTGATTGATCAGCGTCTTCATTGTTTTTAGCCTGCTGTTATTTCGGAAGTTGTGGTGACTCTTCTGTGTCGGGTTCCAGGGTTTCCTAGGACGGGTAACGTGCTCTTTTCTTTCGGCTAAGTCTCTCATTTTTTTGTAAATGCTTTCCAACTTGTTATAGGATTTTGTGTGGTGGATTGCGCTTCGATAAGAGAGCGTTTCGCTAGCTCTAGTACATTTTGTGGGTTGGAGACTTTACATTTTACTCTTAGTTCGTTTGCTGTAAAATCCGAACCTAAGTTGTTAGGTCTGGGAGGATTTGGTGTTGCCGAGATGATCATAGTTGTTTCCTGGGGCAGGTGGTCGCTATGATCCATTGAGCCAATATGGAAGTCTTTGACTCTGTTGAAAAGACTACGAGAAACAAAGGTAAAGTCAATAGTGGAGCTTACTTGGGTACTGTGGTATGTTGCTGATTGTGGTCGGTCTCCTGTGAATCTTCAGTTGAGTGCCCTGAGGCCCAGTTCCTCTAATTTGGCCAGCAGGGTCCGTGCGGTTTTTGTACTTCTGCCTCCCGAGGTGTGATCTTGATGATTTAGATCCCAGGCGAATGGATCCTCGTCGTATTTAGTATCCGTGTCCGTATAGTTGAGCATATTTAGATTAAAGTCCCCTGTGATGATTAGATTATTCGTGGACTCAGTGTTCACAAATTTCATTAGTTGTTCCTTCAGTTGTTGTACTCCTTTCTTTTTCTCCCTGGGGTGCAAGTATAAATTTATTAGAATGATGTCTTCATTTGGGTCTTTTGCGCGACGTGAAATTGTGTGGTGTGGAGTGGATTTGTGGACTGGAATATGTGGCATGGTGTGCATTGCAAATATGTGGATATTAAGTATGTGGTATTGAGTGTACTGGAATTATGTGGAGTGGAATTGTGTGCCAATGAGTGTAATTATCTGCAATGGTATTTTGTGTTGTGGAGTGGTATATAGTGGAACTATGTGGTGCGCTGTTGCATTTTGTGGCATGATATGGCATACTCTAGTGCGGACTGGATGTATGTAGTGTGATGTGTAACTGTGTTGTTGAGTTGAATTATGTGTTTTGGTGTCAAATTATGTGGTGTGGAATGGAAATCTGTGGAGTTGAATTGTGTGGCGTGGAACTGTTAGGGGAAGAGTGAAAATATGCTAATTGGAATTATGTAATATGGTGTGGAGTGTATTTATGTGGATTGTTGCTGTGTGAAATAGAGTGATTTTATGTGGAGTGTACCTATGTGTTATTTAGTAGAGTGTAATTATGTGGAGTTGAATCATGTTGCGTTGAGTGGTATTATGTGAAGTGCAATTATGTTAGGTAGTGTTAAATTGTGTGGCAGTGAATTGTGTGGGCTGGAAGTGTGTGGTGTTGCATGTCACACTAAACATGCAGGTATGCTACACAGAACTGGAAGCTCTGGATTAACCTATGGAAAAATAGATAATAAGCATTCACCAGGAAATAAAAAAAATAAAATAAAGCTAATAGGACTCAGCTTTAGGACCTTATAAGTGTTTAGCCATGCAGCATATAATCCTGGGTGGTACAACATGTACCATTATTTCACGAGGAGTAGGCTAAAATAACCATACATAACCAACTTGCTGAATAAAATGACTAAATTCAGGCCAGTGCACCAGCGCTCCGTATAGCGGTATAAGCGTTGCAATGCAATAGTCAAGATAAAAAATAATGCTGTGAAAAGAATTTGACTCTCTCCAAAACTTTCTGCCATGTATAAGCGCATCCACAAATCTGCCACACAATAGTTGAACGGAACATAACTTTTAACTTCACAGGTGGATGGGCACCTTGCGGAGACACCGGGAACAATGAAGCAGTGTCGAATGACGGAGTGCCTACATGTATGACCTGATCCCATCATATGGAGATTGGGCTCTGAAAAGAGGATAAACATAATAAGAAAAATGCTGACCACTAAAACTATCCCAAACTAATCAGGCCAAGCCAATATTTGCCAATTACCTTAAAACAGAGAGCCCAAACATGGAAAGTGGCCGGCTGCTGGGGTGCGGCCGCCAAGCACCCAGGAGCTAGGGTGGGGGGAGAAGGGAATCACTTCCCAATGGACTGTACTCTGTAAAGTAGGGTATTAAGGGAATTAATAATCTGGCCTACTATCTGAGGTATTTAAGACAGTTTTATATAGAGAGAACTCGACTGTAAAGTATTGGTGCGCATTCCATGAGGACCAGTTGAATTAACACAAGGCTACATTTATTTTGTAATTTTTTAGCCATGGGTAGATTAAGTGGGATTACAGTAACAGAGTGTTGTTAGCACATTGACAGTAGTCACAGGAGAAAAAGCTCCCCTATCAGTGAATGCATATGGAGAAGAGGAAACTGCCTGGAGCATAGTACTTACTTATTTTCCAGGCATTTTTAAATCTTCCCATGAGAAAGCATTTTCCCCCACTCTAGCAGTTTAGGCAGATCCAGAGAACCCAGGAAGTATATTTTTCAAGTATGTTAAGTTCAGAAACTTCCTCTGTGCTTAAAACAACTAGAACTCCTGTATAATTAGGCAGGCAGCAATCTAAGGCATGCAGTAGCCTGGATTTGTTTTTTCCACAATGATCTTGGTCACTGAATGAAAACACAAAATAAAACCCTGAACCCACCCAAGAAAATTCACTTTACTACAGCCTCACTGAAAAATGTAATGTAAAGAAGCTAAACAGAAGCAAACCTGGAATTCACATTTTGGTATCAAAGCAAGTACAAGCTGAAGCGGAGGCCAGGAGTCTTAAGTTGTCCATATTAGGTGTGTTTGGCTACTGCCCCTTCTTGCTTTGCATTCAGGCACTTGTCGTTTTAGTTCCACTCCTTATTTATGCACGACTACATTTACCAAAATGCAAAAAGATTCACACATGATACGAAGCAACTTGCTAGCACTGTGTTTTAGTGCCCAGGTAGAGAAATCCAAGGACACTGCCTCAATTCTGCCTCACAGCCAGCTGTACCCCATTGCCTCAGACACAGAGCAGTCATACCAGCTTTACCATTTCTTACCTCACTCGCCTTTCTCTGCTCACAATCTGTAGGAGAATGAGGTGGGCTGCTGTATGTGAACAGCACTTGTTGCCCTGCCCTTAAATTCCAGGGATTATGTCAGCATTTAACCAGACAATAAAAACAGGAAGTATGCCCCCTCAAGCTTGACCAGAGCAAGCAGATCCTGGAACACCCTTCTGATACCAGCAATGACCTAAATGCCGCCCTAGGTGAAGAGAGTGAAGAGATTCCGGGTGCACTGGCTCAAGGACCAGCTCCGATCGCTCAGCTCCTGCCTGAGGCACTGTACCTCCTCCTTCAGCGCCATCCTCTCCGGACAGCCACTGGTGTGCTTTTGTCTATCTGTCTTTAATGCCAGACCGGCCCTAAGCAAAGAGCACGGCCATCTTAAGTTGGTGAAACGTAAGAACTGGGACCAACTAAAGCAAGGCATTAACAATAATAAAAATGTGTTGCATGAACAATACTTTAGCGCACTTTTTGATTTCTTTTAACCCCTATATTTATAACACTAAAGATTTGGCCGGTGAAAGACAATGATCAAATCAATCTTTCATAAATCTGCACCCCTCTTTGGCTCCCAAATGGCAATATCCCTGTGTGAAATAGAAACAAGAGATAAAGCAATTTGAAAGAATGCTAATGGACTGGAAGCAGCTATGACGGAACAATGGTTTGTGGAGCCTGGGAGGACATGAAAGCTGGGCGGGAAAGAGGCCAGGGAGAGGGTGGAACAAATGGAGCAGGAGGAGATGTGAAGTGTGGCAGCAACAGTACAGAAATGAGGGGGCGAAGAAGCAATAAAATATGGGTGCCAAATCAGGGGACTGAGGGGGCGAAGAGGCAATAAAATATGGGTGCCAAAGCTGAACCTGCACCCAAAGTGTAACACGAGCAGGAAATAAATAAAAAAAAGTCCTCCAAAAAACCGATAAATAATTAAAGCGTAAAGATACAGTAATTAGCTCCTGCTCCATGGGAGGAAATGAAGAAGAAAAAGGTGGGACAAAGAGGCAGGACTGACCACTAGCAAGCAAAGAATTTTAAAGAACAATGAAACACATGAATGAAAAGTAGCAGATGGGCTTTAAGCCTACAAAGTGTATACAACAGGTCTCAAAAACTCGACCTAAAATGGATGATAACTTTTGGGAAGTATATAAGTAGTTTCTTATGTTTTTGATAATTGCAGGTCTTTTGGGAGAAAATCAAAATCCGGACTGGCTTATTTTTGGCAATACATTTTGAAATATATTCTTACCTGAAACCTGGGCTATTAACTGACTTCAAATAAACATATACATTGGTACATGACTTATTTTACAGCAGCAGTGCCTTCTGTTGCCAGGAGGGCAAAGGAAGGTTTAGTGACATATGTCTCAACATGGTATCCTGGATCCCAGTTTATTAAGAACTTAGAATCCCCATATTCCCAAGTTATGGTTATTCGTTTCAGAATGACAAATAACAGTCATATTTATATAATTAATTATTATAATAATTTTTTTTTGCGCAGAGTGCAAACATGATTATATCTATCAATAGAGTTTTGAATTTGATCTACTCCTCAAAGTATGGGGCCATTCATGTGATTTAGGGTGGGGATTTTAACACTTATTTATGTTCACTACACGCAAAGGAAGTCTGTGGTTTGTTGATGTCACAGATTTAGGCCTAATACATGACAGGTATGGAGAGAAGAGAAATGATGTCATTTACAAATATAACATGGTTTTTGCCAAAGAGGTGAGTGTCCCACATGCCCCTTTTGCATGCACTTTCATGGGCAAAGAATGCAAAACCACAATTGATTTAGTCTTAGAAATAATTTGGGGCATATGATGTGCAATTCTAAGACACATTTAAATTGGATAAGTGATCATAATGCCCTAAGACTGGATGGTATCTGTCCAAGCAGTCATGTGAAGCCTATTGAAGAATGTGTTATAGATTTAGAAATAGCCTCTACCAATGGTATCACCTTAAAATGGAGCAGAGTTAATTTTTTCTCAAAACTTATCAATGATAATTACATGCAGTTTAGCATGGGTTTAGATGAGGATACTGAGGAAAAGGATGTCAAGAATACTTTTAATGTTATTGCTTCAAATATAAAAGAGCAGTTAAGGATTTCCTTACAGACCACTAATAATAAATGCAAGGGTTGGTTTATTCAAGATGTACTAAAGCCCTCAGATCTTTAAAGGTGGCATTAAATAGACCAAAGGAAATTCAGGAGGAGGTGCAAGCAAGTAGATGAGAATATAAGGCTGCTTTAAGGTGTAGGACACTAGCATTAGGAGATGAAGCATAGATAGCACTAATCGCTGCCAGCAGGCTAAAAGATAGTACCTCATTTTGGAAAATAGTCATTGCCTCCTCGTCCCTCCCTCACTTCCATTCCTTACGCATTGAGGCATCCATGCCTCACCAGACACCCATACCACGTGATTTATCATGCAGGGACTATAAGTAGCCCCCACCCCCTCAAACGTCCTGTTTTTCTCTTGTCTCACCTGTTGAGACGCGCGTACCACGCGCTGGCCGTTCGCAGTGCTGCAATCTTCTTCTGAAGTTCTTCATTCGAATTCTTCATGGGAGGTCCTCTCCCTCGTTGTTCTCTGCCTGTGGAGCCTGGGGGTGCTGGCCTGGGCAGCGCGATGCCTTCCCTCACCGTGTCTGGGGTAGCGGTGCACTCCTGGTGGCGGAGCGGGTGGGGTCCGGCTGACAGAGTCACCAGTCCTCTGTGGCTGGGGCTGTCTTTCTGGGTTGGAGGCCGGAAGGGGAAGCGGCAGCGGTGGGGATGGCAGGGTTCCTCGGCTGTCTGTTTCTGTCTCTGATTACAGTAAGGGCCTCTTGTGAGACCGTTTTATCCTTTATTGTGGGTTTGCTGCTTGGGTTGTGTTCTTTGAATCACTTTGCCTCATTTCTGTACCCCCCGGTTATTCGGCTCCCTGTTTGTTGGGGACTCGATCTACGTTAGCTAAACACCTGGGATTGGCAACTGGACTCTGCTCAGTCTGTCTCCACAGTCGTCCTTGTGTTCAACCCCCCCCCACGCCTCCCAACTCATGGACTCAAGACACGGGGAGGGGGGGCACCCTCCGAAATTACATCACCCGGTGCCTGCTCACATTTCCATCATGTGGTCATGACGTGCGGCCGCTGTCAGAGAGCTGTATTAATGAGATTCTCTCTGCTGTGCTTCTAGTGTTTGTTTCGTTCTGGCGATGTGTCCTGCCGGACGCAGTCTTCTGAGGTACTACATGGACATGTTTGAGGCTGCTGTGGCTCGTGCTCTGGGTGCCAGGGTTCCTGTTAAGCGCTGGTTTTCTCATCTGCGGTGGGTCCGGTGGACTCGCCCTCTGAGGGCGTTTCTTCTTCGGGAGCTGCCAGGCCTTCTATCTCTTCCGGACAGTTTGTTCTTCGGAAAGTGATTCCTGCAATCCTCTGACCCTTTATGGAATGCTTCATGGATCAGTTTAGCTCTTAGGACTCTAAACCAGAGCAATCTATGGTGTCTGGTGACTGAGATGGGGATTCAGCAGTCAATTGTAAACTTCTTACAAAAAATTGACACAGGTGGCAGTGCCAAGTGAGGTATGGCATTAATGGGGAGTGCATACAAGGATTGGGGTTCAGTAGTGGGATGAGACAGGGTTGTTTTTTGGCCCCATTCCTATTTACACTTTACTTCAACAATATGAGTAAAGTGTTAACTAAATATTGCAGAGATGTTCTCAGCCACTGCAAGTAAGAGTGGGGGGATTTTGATAGATGACCACAAGGGAAAACGTATTATTTATTTAATTTTCCCCTGTGGTCGTTTCTCGAAACCCCCCTTCTACCCCAGCTCGCCCCACCGTCCCACTGCTCTTACCTGCAGCGGCCACTGCTGGATGTTATTTTATGTTATTTTAATTTGTATCGCTCACTAATAACCCGAGAGGGTATCCTGGTACTAGCGCAGGTGTGTAGGTGTGTGGTCCCCAAGGTTCCTAGAAGATGAGCAAGGTATTCAGCTTTTTGTAGAACTTAAAAAGTGAGGAGGGGGCTCTCTTGCATTGAGGGAGGTAGTTCCATGTCTTGGATGTAATGTAGAAGAATGAGCGACATCCAATTTTGCTTTTATGGGTGCAGGGAGTGCATGCAAGTGAGGGTGAGACAGAGTGGAGTCTGATGGGTTAGTGAAAGTGTATGCAGCAGTTCAGGTATTCTGGTCCTGTCTTGTGTATGTCTTTGTATGTGTGTGTGAGAGGTTTTAATTGGCTGTGCTTGTAAATGGAGAGCCAGTGAAGCTTCATGAGATGAGATCTGATGTGCGTGCAATGTAAATATGAGTCTTGCTGCGGTGTTCTTGATGGTCTGGAGTATGTGCAGGGGTTGTTTGGTAATTCATGCCGTAGTAAAGCCTGCAGGTGATGAGTGTTTGCATGACGGGCAGTCTGTGGTCTAGGGATTCCCCCCAGATAAGGTATCACACAGTTCCTGCTCTCCTATCTATGGATGACGCAGTGCTCAGGGTGCGTACACCACGGAGCCTCTAAACACTTATAGCCACATTTAGGGCCAGATGTAGGAGCTGAAATATCGATTGGTAACGGACGATTTCGGCCGTTTACCGACCGGTATTTAGTAATTGGCATGTAGGGGGCCCTATTTTACCGAATCGGTAAAATACCGAATCAGTATTTTTACCGATTCGGTAACTTCCTAATGTAGGTGGGACTCTTCTGAGTCCCAATGGCCTTACAGATTCGGTATTTTACCACCCAATCCAATTGGGTGGTAAAATACCGAATCCAGGTGTGCATGCACATGTGTGCATGCACACCTATGCCATGTGACAGACAGACATGCCCTCAGGGCATGTCTGTGTGCCACATGGCACACATGCCAGTATTTGTGGTGCTAGAGGGTGTCAAAGTGACACCCCCTGCAGCCTTGCTGGAATCGGCATTTACCGAATCGGTAAATACCGATTCGGTAATGCCCATTGATTCCTATGGGCTTCAATGCCCATAGGAATCAATGGGCATTACCGAATCGGTATTTACCGATTCGGTAAATACCGATTGTTACAGAATCGGTAATTCAATTACCGATTTGACCTACATCTCCCCCCTTCTATTTTACCGATCAATAAATACCGTATCAGTAAAATTCGGTATTTATGAGTCGGTAAAAAATACTTACCTGCATCTGGCCCTTATTAATTAATTGGCTGACTTGGACCTAGCGGGTTCACTTGCCCAAAATATATGTCATGAAAATTAATCCAAATGATGGTAAATAATATCAGTTTAGAATTGGAATGGTTAACCTAGCCTCCGTAGACTCTATTTCATACCTGGGTCTTTATTTTATTCTCAGGGAACCTGGTTAAAGTTGATTTTATCCAATATGTTGCAGTTTGAAAAAACAATTGCTGTGATTAATTCTTTTTCTGCTAAATTGGGGATAAAGTCACTAAAAGAAATGGGTGTTATTTATGAACTGAAATGTGTCCCTAAAGTGATACATGAGGTGGGTGTTTGGAGATACACTAGTTTGACAAATTTGCAGTGAGGTGAGAATGCTTATTTAAGAAACTATTTTTCAATACCTCAATGTGTTTCCACCTAGGTAAGGCCACAAGAAGAAGGGTATTCACTTTTTGAAAGATGTTATTATGCTCAGCCCCATGTTACTGTGGCATAGTATCTGGACACAGCCAGGGACTGTCTGGACTAGAAAGCTATTTACTGATTGTCTATCCCTAGAGTTTGCCAGCAAAATTCCTTGGCTTAATTCTATGCAGAAACCTTGCTGTAGATTGGGTTGGGAAGAATATTTCAATGATCCTGCAAACCTAGAATGTGTCAGAAAGGTAGATTTGAAAGCTATGTCACTGAAAATGTGGGAGGAAGAAAGGCTCAGTAGGAAGTATAGGAAACCAAGCGTTATATGCCATGAAATGAATTAATGAAGTAATCAGTTCTATATAGAAAATGTGTATAATGCACAGCACAGGTACATTTTAACAAGGTTTAAATGCAATAATATCCATCAACTTGTATCTTTTCTAAAAATGAATCATTGGTCTTCCATACTTGACAGATGTCTATGTGACAGTGACTCAGGAAAATGTACAATGCCCTTTATTTTTTTGGGTAAATATTATGAGACTGAAAAAGCGCATGATTTTCCCCATTTGCAAAATAATAATTTTAAACAATATCAACTAGCTACGATTAAATAGCTGCTGGTAATATTTTTAGTTAAGAATGTGTAGGGAAGTATGACCTTGTTTTCTATTGTTTTTAGTTTGTAATACTTTTAATTTTTAATTTTTAAATGTATATGAATTTATTTGAGATTTTGTTGTGGATTTTTATCAATCTTTGCT
This sequence comes from Lissotriton vulgaris, assembly GCF_964263255.1. Classification (NCBI taxonomy): domain Eukaryota; kingdom Metazoa; phylum Chordata; class Amphibia; order Caudata; family Salamandridae; genus Lissotriton; species Lissotriton vulgaris. Next base: position 1,676,363,006 of record NC_141691.1, read on the forward strand.
AATGTATTATGAACTGTTGTGCTTTTATGGTTTCAAATGTGAAATCAAAGAACACTGCTTTGATTGTTTGGTTGATAGTTTAATTGATTGAGCTGATTTGCAACAGTTTCTTCAATGTAGCTCAACCTAGGCTTGGACCTATACCAAATGAGGACACATTCCAAGACCCTAATGCATTGATTAAGAATCTCTGTATATTTCAATTCTCCTGATGGACATTAGTGCAATTGAACATTTTCAAGCGTGGTATATTTTCTGAAGTGTGGGTCTTATTACTAAAATATTGGTTTTCCCAGTGGAAGAGAAGAGTGAGTACCAGTGGGATGGTAACTAAAACCCACAAAGTTAAACATTTCTGATTATCTAAGTAGTTCACAAATGTTCCCATCCTGCTTCTACACATAGATTTGCTCCAAAAAAAGATTGGCATAAGTGTGACAGTGAGGCAAAACCGTTCTTGTAAACAAACCCATTTTTTATGGAGACAATAAGGCAAGGCAGTATCCACCTCAAAATTATCCTGATGTAGAGCTTTTATTTTATTTTATTAATGTTCTAAACCGTAAGTCTGCTAAATGTATTTCTGTTGATTGCCAGCCCTCAAATTCTTCTATAAAACGCGAAAGAACTACATTTACCACAATCTACTTCTGAAGAATGCAGTTTACACCTGAGGACCTAGCCTGAAGCATTCTGGGGAAGCTGGGATTTCCATCTAGATTTTCTTACCCATCTCTAGAATCCCACACCTGGTCGACTGGACCTTTTTCCCTGTTCTAGAAATATAAAGGAAGATTTCTACAATGATAACTTTGAACAGCTTTACAACCAAATCCAAATTAGGCTCAAAGGACCACTGACTACAAACTGAAATTTTGAAGGTTTATTACAAAGCCAAAAATAATTGAACATACAAATATCTCAGCAAGATGTTCAGAAAATAGACTGGTACTAATACAAACATAATTCTACGCAGGATCCTTGAACGACTCAGAATAAAAAGCAAAGTCAACTCGAGTAACATTAGACAGAAGAGAAAATAAAATGATTAGCCTGTCCCTACACTATCCTAAAGTGACATCCCTACTTAACAATCCCTTCAGACAAGAGTAAAGGTGTCAGCAGTGAAGACTTCCAAAGAAGTGCATTCACTTTCTAATAAGTCTCCTCAATTATTGAGCGCGTTCTAAGATGCTCCTTCCTACACCTTACTCTGCCTTAAGTTCACAAGTTACCTAAATCTTGCCTTTCCCAAGCCCACTTCCTAACTCCTAGTCTACTCTCCACTCTCTGCTCTCTGCTCCAAACTGACTATCCACACTCGGGTGCTGTCCCTAATACAAAATCACAAAAACAGTCGACACGCCCAGAGATACGATCCTCTGGCAGGTACAGATCTTCGGACTTTTCCAGTATGGCACCTCTACAACAAGCGTCCGTTGTTGTGTCATTGGGTCCCAGGCACCTTTCTCGCTGAATGTTGCACTCCCAAATTCTTTGGCAGCTCCTCTGCACTCGCGCCTACAATCCTAACTCCTAAACAATGAACCTTTCTACCTAAGGAGCCTTGTGGCCTTGCACCTGCAAGCTGAAACACATGGGAACATCTCTGCAAACATTCAAAGATACAATTTAATATTTGGATGAGGACAGCTTCTTTCCCAAAGAGAGAAAATCATTCCTTCTCGACAAAAGCTAATCAAAAAATACAGTTAGGCCTCTACTGGCTTCAGCATGTCCCAGGCCCTTGCATGTTTAAATGCATTTCTAATATAACAAAACATTACATTTCATCGTTATAAAGCATTAACCCTATTTTCAAACCAAACAGTATATTTTAGTATTTAAACCCTATGTTAATCCACTTATTTATAAGCGCATGTATTAATTCATTGAGGCACGTCATTGCTAATGCAGCAATTCACATATGATTACATTTCTACATTATGCAACACTACATTTTGATTAAGGCACTACATTAGTCTCAAATTAATAAACACCTCACTATAATTTGTGCTGCTTCCTAGTCTAACGTTAAATTTCTAAACTACATTAGTAAGACCCTCTAAATATGTAGGTGCTGACTACTCAGGATTATGGTGCACCCCTACAATTTCCAAAATAACATGGCGCTCTCTCAATTCCAGGGAGATGAAACACAAATTCTGCTCTTCAAGCTCTTCTAATGCTAGAGACTCATCAAAGCACACCTTGTTTCAGAGATCTGGGTTAAAGTGGTCTACTGTTTCTATATAAATCAAGCCATCCATGTCCTGAACATCTCAATCAAATTGGTTGCAAGATTTACAATCTGCATGTATGTGTTATAAACATCACACTTTCCAAAAGCTATGTTTCGCTTTTGCCAATTATTTCTTGATCAATCTCTTGGCTGTTTGAAATTATTTGGAACAAGCTCTAAAGGTGTATGGTATGATTTACTTTTCCAGTCCTCATATATTTTGGATCATTGACTAGACTCCTTTTCCTCTCTCGATGGCTGAAACAATTTTCTTGTTGAAATTCTGTACAAACTTCGAACTCCTTTTTGAACAATGTCCCACAAAAATGTTAAATGTTACACCCCAAAATCTGTATTCATATTTGACATGAGCAGAGGGTTATTTCATAAACTTTCATTGGAAAATGGTTTTTCACATGTGGTACCTCTGCTAGTAAAGCATGCTGTCATTTGATGTTTTTTATCTGAAGTGCCTGGGTGGGCAGCCTTTTTATTTGAAGTGACTGGGTAGGCATCAACAGTGTAAGAGTATGTGAAAGCTAACAACCTCTTGACTTTCAGAAAATCGTGATCAGAACTGAAGACTGTAGTGACTTGCAAAGTTCAAAATATTAGATTTCCTCAGCAAATGAAATGGAAAAAAACACTTCAAAATAAATTGTCTTACATATGCCATTTGTAGATCAGAACAGTTATGGCTAATTTCATGCCAAGATTTTGCCCGTCCTCTGACTCAATTCTAATAAACATAATACATCATCATTCCCCTGCAACATTCTTAGATTATGTTCCACAGTAAAGTTCAACACTTGCAGGCAAATTTCCAATAATTGAAGTTTGAGATGTTCAGTCTTTATTGTCATCAGCCATTTAATTGTTTGATGACTATCAGGACATAAAAGTAGTCACAAAACAATATGAATGAGCTAAATTATTGCTGACAAAAGTTTCTCATTACTGCAGTTGAGCTTCTTTCTTGTGGCAATAAACAACAGCTAATGAAGCAAACTGAGAGGTCCTAATCTTTCCAAATGAGATAAAGCAGCATGATACCAACTTCTCGAGCAGAGGTGTACAACTGAACAATGAAGTGATAACTGAGGTAGGTCCCTTCAGCACTGGACCTTCACTTATATGAAAGGCCCATCTAACCTCCACTTTGCTTTGTGATTCTGATTTTGTTCAGGAGTACCTGCTAGGAGACCAGGTGAGTCTGAGAAGTCATTATGATTTGATACTAAGCAGCATAAAGTTTGTAATTACTGATGTAGCCTATGTATGATCTTTTGGGAGACTAAGTAGTATGGACTGGCAAGTCCAGTACAACCCTGACTTTCTCCTTGAAAGGTCTGATGTTCTTTATTCACACGTGGCACTCAAGATATTCAACACATTTCTGACTTAACTGGCACAAAACATCAATCAGGTGTACCTTAGAGATGGAGGTGAAACTGACCATAGTTGAATATAGGTATGTCACATAAATCAGCAACACAAAAGTCTTACAGCACAAAAGGAACTGGTACACAAACGTTTGAACCTGTCAAGTACTGTCACAAGACCAAATGTGGGTGAGGTGACAGATAAGCTGCATGTCCTGAATGTTGTGAATGGTTTTGTTCATTGTAACTTGAATGGTAATAGAAAATTGGCTACTGATATAGCCTGTTGAATTACTTCCAGTTGATGGCATACAGGCACATTCACTGGACAATGTCATCAGTGATGTCTTTAAAGGTGTAATTTGAGATGTCAGTAGTGACGTCATCAAGGATGTCATTTAACATGTCATCAATAATGTAATATGTGAGGTGATAAGTTCTGCTTTGCAGGAGCACAAGTTATAGTTTGCCAAACTGAACTATGAATTGTGACGTTCAGTGGTTTCTCTATTTAACAAAGGTAGGTACTGCTGTACTGTTGGGACCCAGCTAAATGCAAATCAATTTTGACACTTCTTCTCATGCTCACAGTCCAGCCCAAACTGTAAGGCCCTGAACCGGAACACAAGCAACCCAAGATCAGTCTCACCCTAGTTATGGGCTCCTAAGCTGGGTTCAGCTTGGTTCCAGTGACACAGTGAGCATGGGACCCACATCTGGGCATACCCATGCCACTTAGAGCTGTACACAAAACACACAAAAGGTGATGGGAGAAATCTCAGTTTGGACCAGCCATAGGAACAGTGCAGCCCGAACTGCAGGGTCAGGTCCTCCCTGAAACAGAACATAAGCAACCCAGGACCAGTTTTGCCCTAGTTAGGATATTATCAGCCGGGAACGATGGGATGGGATGCTTCCCAAGTGATTGCCAGTGGTTAGAAAAATTGCAAGCATTCCTCCTATCACCTTTTTTTGTGATTCATATACCGACTTTAGTGGCATGGCTATGCCCAGGAGTGGGTCCCATGCTCACTGAGTCACTGGAACTACGTTGCACAGAATTTCAAGCATTCCGTCCATCACCTTGTGTTTGTATCTTAAATGTATATCAAGATCTTTGCATCCTACCTAACTATAATGTCCCTTTTAACCATTGTTTCTTCAGTGAATTTTTGGGGTTTTGATCATATTCTAAATTTAGCATGTGTAAAACATTCTTCAGGTGTCCAACCCACTGCAATTGGCCTAAGGTCATGTGCTGCAGGTGTTGAGCACATGGCTCAGCCTCTGGGTGGGCACTGTGCCCAAACCTCTGCAAGTATCTTACCTGACTACCTATGCAGATAATCTTTAGTTGTGTGCAGATGAGATTGAACTCTAGACTTTGCCTCTAGCCAATTCGATATTTTTCATGTGTGTTGTATTTTTAAAGTTTTGTAACCTTTTTTTTGGTTTTAACTTTTTTATTTTCTAAATTTTTTATGGTATAACTCTTTTTATTAGGAAACTGTGACACACACTGTGGCCTACAACCTTTCAGTTGGAGAAAAACTGTGATTCTAGCCTCATATATTTTACAAAGAAAGAAAATAAGGGCAATCACTCGAATGGTAATCAAACAGCCTCCTCATTCCCTTCTCCTCTCAATGCAAATCCATCAATTTCTAATAGTTCCAGATATCCCCTTATGCAGAGATTGGAGGGATTAGCTCTCCCTCAAGTGATTGCCATAGCTCTGTACAAATGTGAATGCTGGCAGGAGACTTGGAACACATCCGTTCTCTGAACTCTTTGGAAAGGATCTGAATTATGGCATCCTAATGTGACTAATACTCTTCATGCTTGTTTTCAATGGAGAAGTAATCTATTCCATGGGTAGGATTTCTCATAATTTATGGATTCAGTGCCAAAGGCTGGGCACCGTCTGCATGCATCTGAAAGTAAATATTGTCCATATTGCAGTAATCAGGGCCTTTGTTATTTGCTTTCCCATTAATGATTTTTGGGACTTCTCCCTGGATAGTACGAACCCAGTAGAACTACTACCGGGTCCCTTGGGATGCTAATGAGACAAGCTTGCTGACCCTACTTTAAAATGAGTTCTGAGACCCTATTCAAATATGCAATTTAGTGGTTACATTAGGCAGCCCATTGCACCACACCCCCTCCAACATAAGGCCGATTTCTTATCTTATTCGGGGTATCGCACCAATGTGTATTGGGTTTCCCTAATGGTGGCTTTCATGGTCGAGATGCAGTCTCTGTCATATAGCGTTTCCAACTTCTAGGTGACATTGGTACTCCCAATTCCACCTCCAGTCAGTTCTTGTTAGAAGTCTCCCAGTTGGATTGGGACTGATCAAGGGCTTTATATTATGGATATCAGCTGTTTTTAATGGAGCCCATCTTTTAGCCATTTTCCTAATGTTGTAAGAGATCTTGTGACACACTCCTTAGGTGTGAGGTTGGACAACACAGTGAAGGATTCGTGCATTCTCAAATTGATCTATTTGTGACAGGTTGTATTGATGTGCCAACTCTTCAAAGATTTTAATCTACCACTTCATGAACAACGAGCCTAGCATCACATGTGGAAAATTAATACAGTTTGGTGAACATTATCTACGCCATCTTGCCTTTTTCTGATGCCACACTTTTGTCATGTGTCCCCACCATTTTAGCTGCTCTGATCAGAACCACTCTCTGCGCGCCCCTGACCCCCAACACGGACCTTCACCCTCACCAACACCCCCATGCACTGATCACTCCCGCTCCCAGATGCCTTGAGCGTAAGCGGCAGCCATTTTAAGCACCATGGCCTCCCTGCCCCTTCCCTGATAGCCAGCGCGTCTCTCTCTCTCTCCTATCCTCGCAGGTATCCCCCGCACGCTGACAACCCCCTCGCTCTCACATGCCTTGGGCCATAAACCCCTCTTCAGCGCAGCTTCACCACAGAATCCAATCTAGTTCCAAGCGTGACACCTCCCCTCATTCCTTTCATGGTCTCAGATCCTTTTGATGCAAACCCCCTTTCCCTTTGTCCCCGTTTGTCTTCCTTGTTCCCAGGCCGCCACCTGGCCCTGCGGATACTGTTTATTACACCGTACAGTAGGAAGCTTCCCTTCCCCATCAAAAGACCCTCGAGCCGATCAAAGCCCCCACCCTATGAGATCCGATCAACTCCACGCATTCCGTGAATCGGCGGAATGCCCTGCTGCGCGACAATCATCACCTGTTGTGACCGGGGTGGGGAATTCAACTGTAAATGTATGTGGGAACGGGCCTGAAGGGGAGATTCCGAGGATGTTCTTTCAAATATCAAAGTGTTGCGAGAATGTGTTACGTGTAATAAAGGTCATAAACCCTAGTATAAGAGGCCAGGCCTCAGAGATGTGGTTAGAGCACCTCGTGACGATACTTGCTGTCTGAATTGATGTGTTCTCCTCCGGAGAGAATAAAATCCTCGTTTCCTGCCTTCCAGTCTCCAGCGCCTGCTTCTTCATTGATTAATATTGGTGGGTCATAGAGGCGACACCGCCGGGCAACATGAAGGGGTCTTTGGTTACTGGTTGTCTTTGAACCCCTTTTAACAATTGGCGTCCCAAGCGTGGGGCCCATCAGCGACTCGTGGATCCAGTGGGAGAGGTCCTGACGACAGAGTGAACGACTGCAACGATCGGAAGGTACCCTGTCCGATAGACCCTCGTCTGACAGCCGATCATCCGAACTTCACTGGTTCCGAACAGACCTCTCTCGAGTGATCTGCGGTCCTGACTGGGAACCATCAGGAGTGCCGCAAGGAGTACGGAGAGAAGAGGACGATCGGGCGCTGGATTCGGAAGACAAGAAACTGTCCATGCGGTCCGGGTAAGGTCGTGTAAACACGACGAATTGCGAAAGTGATTGATAATTGATGAGAAAATACTAGTATTACTTTTTGTTAATTTATTCGGAGATTCACTGTCTGCAAACGGAGAAACAACAGGCTCTCCCTTTATAAACAGTGAAGGATAGGTACGCACCCGTCGGACCTATCTTTCTCCCCCACTGAACAATTGCCCCTCCCCCATTGATTAACTGTTATAGATTGTTTTCTGGAGATTCTCTGTCTGCAAACAGGGAAGAATAGGTCCCCTCTTTGCAGATAGTGAAAGGGTAGGTGACGCGGACCTTTGCGAGCCTACTTATTCTCCCCATTGACCATATTGATTTTTTATTTTTGGCCTAACATTGATTGCTCAAGATTGGTTCATGAGGTATTCACTGCGTGCAAACAACGTAGAATAGAAATATTCTGTCTAGTCTTTGCACGCAGTGATAAGATAGGTAGTGCTGACTATTATCCCCATTGTGATCCGTCATGCCTGTCTTCTCCCCACTGGTTAGTAGCCTGTTTAGCTCGGACCGCTTATTAGAGATGAACCATCCGGCTCCGCTGGAAGGCACCCCTAATAAGGACATGTTCATGAAGCATGGATTAATCGCTATAGCCTATAGCCAACTGTGGCATAAATATACGAAAAGGGATCGAGAAAGTCAGTGGCCACTGATAGGATCCTTCGATCTTGACAAAATAGAAACGGTAGAAATAGCCCTTCGTAGGAATGAAACAACACCTATTATGCTCGATAGTCTCGGTATGTGGCGCAAAGAAGCCACACGACGAAAGGAAAGCGATGAAGTCAGAAAGGGTGAAGAGACACGACGGACAACCCTCCAAACGTCTAGTAGGCAAAGGGAAGGGCCAGCGATGGCACAGTTCCGAGGAGTAGACATGAAAAGGGAACGGTGTAAAGGGATGTGCCGACAGGGCAACCCCGGGACACAACGACCCGAAAGTAATCCCCCGACACTATGCACAGGACGAACAGATTTAAAACAAAACCAATGTGCTTTCTGTAGATGCCTCGGGCACTGGAAAGCCCAATGCCCGACTCTACAGAGCATAGGTAAGAGCGGAGGGTCGACAGAAAGAACTGGCCGACAGAAAGGGAAAAGGCGCGAGATAAAAACCAATCAGACTAGCACGGACAGGACGGATAGAACCACCACGTTTGATTATGCTCGATGGCACAGATTTCGTCAGACCAATTTTAATGACATGTTAGAGTTCTGGGACTGATTGCCCTCTGTTGCTCCCCCACTCTGAAATAAAAAAACAAAACAAATTACAGGCCAGTATAGACAACCCCCGTTAGAGAAAGGACTCAAGGAAGCCAAGCATCTGTTATATAATTTAGGATTTAATTACGGTAAAGATAAACACACAACCAACGGTAAATAGAATAAACTAGTAAAACACTCTCTAAAGCAAACTGTACTAATAGGAGAAATACAAAACATATTACGCTCACTCCGGAAGTCCTCGAAATGTAACAGTTCGACGGTCCCGCCCACCCGAAACACATAGCACGTGTGGGGCGGGGCCTGCCAACAGCCATAGACCAAAAGAGATCGCCGGCGAGAAGGTACAGGAGTCTCCTCAAAGCAGGCAATGAAATGGTCTTTCCATACTACCCTTCCAGGGATGGCGTCCCCCGGGCCACGAGTAGGGAGGGGGCGGATGCAAATGACCCCCTCCCTCGTACCTCCTGGTCCGGCCATCACGAATTCCTCCATCGAACTGATGCAGGGTGGGCAGGGAGGGAGAGGCGACGCGGACGAGCCTCTCCCGCCTCCGCAGGTAGGAGGTTTCCCAGCCCTGGCCCGGCGCCGATGTCCTTCAGCCGGGCGACGGCCATATACCTGCGCAGCACAGAACTTACAATGTCCGACGCACATATATTTCCGCAGCACAGGACATACAATGTCCGACGGGCATATACTTGCGCAGCACCGGACGTACAATGGTCCCCCAAGAGTCGGAATCAGGGGTGTAGGGTGGTCATCATGTGCACCCCTGATTCAAAGGGACGGCGTGGGATGCGCCGGGAGAGGGAGGCGGCACGGACGAGCCTCCCTCACCTCCCCAGATGAAGGCTCCACTGCTGCACCCTGGCGCCCCGAACCAAAATGTCCTGCTCCAACAGCATGATGTTCTGTCTTTGTCGCCACAAGAAGTTTCTTCCACTCCTGAAAGATACGACGGAGGGCGGCTGCCGCAGGGTCTCAAAATGGCGTCTGGGCCCTCGGAAGGCGGGTCTAGGCCGCTGGAGTAACTTTGTCCGAAATTGCAACTCGGGCACTTGCCCACCTGGGCGCAAGCCCCCACCATCGACAAACATCCCCTCGACTTTGAAGATTCTACCAAAGTCCCAAGAGCCCTCAGCCCCTTCAGGCTTCCGGTGGGGAACAGCTGCATTGATCACTAATGAAATAACCACGGCACAGCAACAAGATGGCGGTGCTCTCGTGTCTGCATCAGCTTCCGTCTGAACCACCCAGGAACATTATGGGCTAACGAACTCGAGTAAGTTCCGGCTGAACATCAACATGACCCGGTAAGAAAGACCCTACCTCCCTCCCTCTTTTGATTGACAGTCCACACCACCAGCCCCTCTGTTAGCACAGGTTTTTTGAACTGCCGAGAGGGACCCTGGTCCAACCGCCAATCGTCGGAGACATTTTTTGCCCCTGATGCTACTTCCGGACTAGACCGGCCTCGCCCAAAATGGCGCCGGTATCAATAGGAACTAACGGATGCCTCGTGGTGTTCCTTAGCTAATGAAACTTGATGTACTAAGATTTATATACGAACCTGTGCGCACTTGATGAAAAAGGGAGGAGGGTTCACTTGACGAACATTTGAAAGGGGTCCCGTAAAAATGTTGATTTCAATGAACGATTTATTTTGATATTTATTGTAACTGGTACATAACGTCGCCTATGATGCACACCCACGGTATACATCTAGGAAATGTGATTACAATGAGCTTGACTGTGTTTCCATTTATGAACTGAAATGCCCCTGATCCCTCATCACGCAATGGAACGTTTTTAGTTACTTGCAAATAATTAATTAGGCCTTTTTAACATGTTCTTGTGCCGCAAAATAACCCCCCTACTGTATGTGCTTCCATCGTCGACATGTCCGGCCAAAATATGATTGCACTCTCACATTTTACGTACTGAACGATTATGCAAATAAAGGTTTTCCAAACTATGAATAGACATCACATGCTTTTGTAAATGTGGGAATTGGTGGGAGGGCTTTTTCTGTGCGCAACCGTTCTGCTCTTTTTTTAAGGTTATCTGAAAAAAAATGGTTGTTCGGCCCTGGAGTGATGATCGAATCAAAGGTATGATACGCTGCCTCCAAAATATGCGACTAAGCTCAGGAACTAACGTATGAAGAAGGACCTCGACTTCTGAGAATGGGTAAAGTAAAGCGGTGTGATTGATAGAATGTTATAAAGGTATGGTGGTCGAAGGTACTAAGGGACAGGGTTGACCGAAGAACTGATATGCCTTAGAACATCACAGCTTTGGGAATGATTTAAGGATCCCGATGGCCAGATACTTCTACAAAACCAGGTACCTCGCGCTAGGCACCTCTGATTCCTCTTTTTAGCGTTTCCCTACACACGATCCATAATGCCACCCTCGAACCCCCCATGAACCACCTATCACACTGCCCACCCCCTTGACTTCAGAAACCAAGACCCTAGGGATTATATCCCGAGGAGATAAGTACGAGTATGTGGTAAGTAAAGGACTTTCGTGCCCGTACATTTGGTGTGCTCGGATGTTGTTCCCCCTCCCTTTTCCTCCTTTTTCCCTCTGCAGGTTACATTGGAGTCCCGATTAGGGTACCGTAAAGGATCTGGAGCCACGTCACGCCCGATGCATGAAAACGGACTAACGCTGCAAGACGACACAAAAAGACACCCTACTCAATGCGCGACCTTTTTGTACCTGACCTAATGCTCTTCCGTCCCAAAACTGCATGCTTTCTACATCCTAACACAGACCCGAAACGTCTAACGTTGGGTAATGCACCGAATAGCCCAAACAGTACACGGTCATTCTCCATGTCACACGTGTACTATTTGGCCTATTGTTACTCTCTCTCTCTCTCTCTCTCTCTCTCTCTCTCTCTCTCTCTCTCTCTCTCTCTCTCTCTCTCTCTCTCTCTCTCTCCCTTTCACTCCTCCACACTTTCCCTCTTCCTAGCGACTGGCACCTAACTGGCGAACCTGGTGCACCTCCTGATTGGCCCCAAATACCACAAGTATTTGCACAAATTCGTCCTAAATAAAATCATATCGATACCACGTTACTACCTCTCCTTTTCTGCTAAATATGGATGAAAATTAAATTGGCCAAAAGGAAAGGGACAGGTAAGACGACTAAGGTTCCCTAAATTTGACCCACAGTAAGGGAACTACTTGTCAGTGGCTTCTATGATAAAAAATGTCTATGGTAATGCAACCTTCCCCATTCCAAGTTGTCTCCATACCCCAAGCAGTAAAAAATGATCGAGACACCCCCGTCTTCCCAGAATGCCCCCAGTTTAGTATCAGCTGCCCAGAACGAGAATCTGAAAAACGCCCTTGCTCCAATTTGCTGTGTTCCTAGTTGTTTTCCATAAGACCCCACCCACCCCAAGGATAAGTTTAATAATTATCGCAAGCCCCCCCCCCCGAGTTTTTGTAGTAGCCAGGTTGCGAGAAACTATATAGAAAGTTAGAAAGATGTGTGCAAAGTTAAAATTAGATCGAAAACCGAAAGAACTTGTTGCAGTAAACCTTGTTGAAAATGGGATGTTTAGCTAAAAGATAGGACGCATTGATGTAATGGAGAGTCGTTTAGCCTATGTTCATCCCTCAGAAGGATGCCTATCAGACTATGGTGAATAGCACGTTGCACTTTTCCGTAAGATACAAAGCTCTGAAGACCGGCCTAGCCTTGCAAGACTCGTACTAGGGAAATGGGTCTCTACCAGAAGAACTGACATCTACTGTAATAGACGAATGCAATGAATGGGTACCAGACCTCGTACCACGACAAATGAATGTAATAACCAACAAAACGCCAAAGAATTAGCCACAAAGGGAAGTTGTAGGAAATCCAGCAAACCCATCATCAATTGTTTATACGTTGGCTGCAAACCTCAATGTAGCGGATGTTTACCCCAGTTGCTTGGTGTTGGGAGAGAAATAGGTTTATGTAATTACCTTCTTCTGCAAAATCTCTAAAAACTGTTTTTTCGAACTCATTTAAGGGTACCACTGTCGGAGGAGAAAGAGACCGGATGTGGGAGCACGCGGCCTGACTGCGGATCGTGGAACCTCAGCGACGGAGGCCAAGGCGAGACCACAGCAGTAAGGAGTCGCAGGATGAGGCACTGTTTCAGACAAAGCTAAGGAAAGGGCTGACCTGAAGCCCCTGCTCTATGATCGACGTGTGCCAAAAAGTCCCCGCTCTCTGAACCTGGTTATGGACCCGCCTGTCTCAAATTCTCCGTCCCCCTGATCTGTTCCCGACTTGGCCCTGCTCCATCCCCTCCTCCTCCGACCTACCATAAGGACTGTTCACACACACACCTTTCCACCTGAACTTCCAAGTTCCTCCAAAATCCTACTGAGCTATCCAGAGAAGGGTATTCCCTGCGTCAAAAGGGAGGGAGCTCCGACTAAGTAGACCACGAACTATGTTAATCTCAGAACGGTGACCTAGAACTCCACCAAGGGTCGCCCCTAAAGAGAAGATGAACGAAGTATGTGGTTCTACTCGCTGCTGAACGCCTCGATGATGATGGAAGCAACAGGAAATACCCACCACAGACACTCAAGAAACAAACAGACCCCACAACTCAAAGACAATTGCACTTTTCATCACAACCCTTTTTCTGCCTCCTAATAACTATGCTCTGGGTTGCGGAAGAAAATGCACCTGCTCCAAAACCGTAACGCATTTCTCCTATGAGGTCTGGCGAAACAAAACAAAATGTACCCCTGCCCGCAGACCTCCAACGACTCAATCCACATGAACATTCCTGTTGACAGAACGAATTGTAATCCAGGTGCTTAACAGTGCCAACAGAAGACGACAAAGACACTGAGAACTCTGATATTTACTATATCTCATTTCTCTCCCAACCACCATTGGACTGACTATGCTCCCGCCGAGTACAAAAAGGACTTACTTATATGATAACTTACCAGTTCCTATTCCAAATGACTATAAGTATCTATGATCTGTACCCAACGCCCTCGCTACATAATTCTAGTCTGATATTGCATTACTATGATTTTTTCTGCAACCAACTTAACGATGAACCCGCCTACTAGATGAAGAGATTTTTCAATGTGATGTTTATGTACAGTTCTTTTGCCTAAGTCCCCTCTCCCTTACTTATGACCGCTGCAATAGGTATAGATAGGAAATAGGCCAGCAAGATGTCTTGGAAATGTTAAAGGGAGGACTGTGGAAAATTAATACAGTTTGGTGAACATTATCTACGCCATCTTGCCTTTTTCTGATGCCACACTTTTGTCATGTGTCCCCACCATTTTAGCTGCTCTGATCAGAACCACTCTCTGCGCGCCCCTGACCCCCAACACGGACCTTCACCCTCACCAACACCCCCATGCACTGATCACTCCCGCTCCCAGATGCCTTGAGCGTAAGCGGCAGCCATTTTAAGCACCATGGCCTCCCTGCCCCTTCCCTGATAGCCAGCGCGTCTCTCTCTCTCTCCTATCCTCGCAGGTATCCCCCGCACGCTGACAACCCCCTCGCTCTCACATGCCTTGGGCCATAAACCCCTCTTCAGCGCAGCTTCACCACAGAATCCCATCCTGTTCCCAGCGTGACACCTCCCCTCATTCCTTTCATGGTCTCAGATCCTTTTGATGCAAACCCCCTTTTCCTGTGTCCCCGTTTGTCTTCCTTGTTCCCAGGCCGCCACCTGGCCCTGCGGATACTGTTTATTACACCGTACAGTAGGAAGCTTCCCCTCCCCATCAAAAGACCCTCGAGCCGATCAAAGCCCCCACCCTATGAGATCCGATCAACTCCACGCATTCCGTGAATCGGCGGAATGCCCTGCTGCGCGACAATCATCACCTGTTGTGACCGGGGTGGGGAATTCAACTGTAAATGTATGTGGGAACGGGCCTGAAGGGGAGATTCCGAGGATGTTCTTTCAAATATCAAAGTGTTGCGAGAATGTGTTACGTGTAATAAAGGTCATAAACCCTAGTATAAGAGGCCAGGCCTCAGAGATGTGGTTAGAGCACCTCGTGACGATACTTGCTGTCTGAATTGATGTGTTCTCCTCCGGAGAGAATAAAATCCTCGTTTCCTGCCTTCCAGTCTCCAGCGCCTGCTTCTTCATTGATTAATATTGGTGGGTCATAGAGGCGACACCGCCGGGCAACATAAAGGGGTCTTTGGTTACTGGTTGTCTTTGAACCCCTTTTAACATCACAAACCTCTTATGTCTCCGAAATGCACATGCATGTGCAGAAGTGATCAGAGTAAAATCAGTACAGAAGATGGGCATAAACGGGGATGCGTATGGCAATGAGCCATTGCTCTCAACTACCCAATCCTAAATTGGCAGGGTAACCCTCGTGATGGGAGATAAACACAGCTCCTTTGAGTGCTTCCTAACCATGGTGTTTGCCAGAGAGGTGTGGCCGCAATGCAACAGTGTATGGAACACCATTACTCCACCCTCTCTATGTTCCCCTTTCAACAGATATCTCAATTGGGATAGTCTATACTAAGAAAGAATGTGGAAAACTGCAAAGTCCCCCTGTTGGGTCTTGAAGTACAGAAATTTACTTGCTATTTTAGGGATTATCCTGAGTCAGATTAACTGGCTGAAAGGCGCTTGCAATTGCTTTAAAATAGTAAGTGGCACCACCACAGCGATAGTCTGAAATAAGTGTAAAGTCATAGGGAGAACATTAATTTCTACCCCAATCACAATGTCAAGGCATGGGAAATACCTAATGTGCGAAGAGTGCAGGTCTCTTTTAACCCTGGTGAGAACATTGGCATAGTTGATGTATGAGCATTGTCGTGACCCAGATTAACCTCCCAGTCGTAACTGATCAGACTTCACATTTCAGAAGGATTAGCTCTTGCAAAGACTCATTGTAATTGTTGGGGACACAGAATAAATGCCTAAAATTTGGTTATATAAATTTGAATACCCAATATACTTCTATATTCTCAAGTGCCTTCAACAATAGGAGTAAAGCACCCTCAGAATTCATCAAGTTCACCACAATGTCATCTGTGAACACTGTGAGTTTATATATGTCAACATCCGGCTCAACACCCTTAATATCCTGTCTACCCTACATAGTGTTGTCAAGTTACTCTAAAGTTAATACAATTATAAAGGTCCTCCCTTTCTAGTACCCCAAAGTGATCCTTATGGGTGTCAAATGTACTCCATTGACCTTGCTGGAATGCTATGGTGAATCAAAACTTAATAACAACCACACAAGAAAGCAGTGACTCAAGCTCAGTCTGCAGTGGACCTCAACAATATATGAGCAATCCACTCTGTCAAATGCTTTTTATGCATCATAAGAGAGTAATTAAGAGCTGTTCCTCCATTTTTTGTTGGGCAGTTAAATAACAATAATGTTAATATCGGTGGACGCAATGTCAATGTACGCCATAATATATGTACACATAACAATGTCTATACCAGTGAATGCGATGTCAATGTACACCATAATATATATACACATAGCAATCTTAATACCGGTAAATGCAATGTAGATGTGCGCCATGACAAATGTATGCATAACAATGAGAATGTTGGTAAATCCAATAACAATGACTGCCATGTTATATGTACACGTAAAAATGAACTCGTATCATTGCTGTTGAATGCACCCGAGATGACCTCCCCATGAACTTAGAGTCAGATATACGTGGTCAGACAGGCCCTGCGACCCAAACCCAAGCCTTTCATTTGATAGGTCACAGGTGGGGTAACACTTAGCCCAAATACAAATGTGGGAACAGAGAAAACCCATATAGATACCTCAGATAAGCAGCTACACCACATAAGGTCTGATGAGATTGGCCCCAATAAAACACGTTTGGCCAAAGGGGTGCACGTTCCCAAAATATCACAAAGTCAGAAGCAACATGTAGTTAGGAGCACTCAGCCAATCAGAACACAGCATGCACACTACACACAGTGATCATGTGCTACCCATGCCGTACATATGAACACACGCACACTGGCCCACATTAGATTTCCACAAAGTCAAGAGCCACCTGTGCCCTCTTGGACTCCTGGTCTCCTGGCCTGGATTTACGTGCCCTATAATAATGTGCAATTGCTTTATTGTACTTTAAGAACTGTATATAATGCCAGCCTAAACCTCTGCACATCGAGCCAAGCTTCAGACACACCTCTGTTGCTGTTCTCCTGGCCGCTGCATTTAATGAAACCAGTTTATTTGTGTTTTGCTAAACGCCTCTTCTCTTTTCAATTTTTGAAGGTAAATTCTTATCCGAGCCACAATAACATGGATCAGATATTTAGTTGTCTCTGTTTGGGGCACCAGAATAAAACCAGACTGATCTGGGTCTGTTAGATCTGGCATAAATTTGCTGAAGCGTGCAGTCAGTATGCTCAAGAAAATCTTGGAATCAAGGGTCAAGGATGATAAAGGTCTGTATGAAGTACATAGTTGAGGATCAGTGCACTGCTTTGGGAGTACAATCATTGTTGCCTTTCTCCTTGATGAATTTACTATGTCCCTGTTCCCAAAGCGGTTAAAGAACCTGCTGAAGAATGGGGCCAGGCCCTGGTAGAATGTTTCATAAAAAGATGTAGTATACTGTAGCCGTGGGAGGGGGGCTTGGGACGCTCTCGGTGGTGACAACAGATGGCTCAACAGACACTTGACCAGTATATCTTTTCAAACTCGGTTTTATTTTTAAGGTACGTCTTGTACGGAACGTTAGTCTCTCCCTCGCAAACTCTATTTTATCCGTGGTGGTGGTCTTCGGGGCAAGCAGGGCAACAGGTATGGAAAGTCCCCAGGTTTCAGGGGGGGAGACGCAGGACGAGTGGTTTCTTCTTTGGAAGCAGCGTCGTGGATACCCCAGGCAAGGTACGGTCTCAGGCGTTACTTCGTGACCACATGGAAGAAAGAAGATGAACAGAGGGAGGCCGTTAGTCGAGTTATCCGACAAGCGTTTGCACCCAAGGGTTTCCCGTGGTTGTGAGGGACACCGGTGTATTTTACAAACACGCTAGTGAGTTGGTGATCGTACTGGAGGGAAGAGAGAGGGAATGAGGGGAAGGTGCGGTACGGGGATATGGTAACGGGAAAGGAGGGAAACGGGAAACACAGAGGTTAAGTACACACAGGGAGCTTTTTACACTATTCACACGGGGCACTCTTTCTCCCCACCCAAGCCGCCCAACGCCGCCCTACCTGGCTAAGCCACACTCCTCCCTCGGGAGCGTGGCACGGCGGAACACAGGGTCGTTGGCCTCCTGGCTTTCCCTCTTCTTCTCATCTTCCGTTTTCTCCTTCGTCTTTTTCCTCCGTTCGGTGTTCCTCGCGTCCTCTGTCCCTCGGCTCGCCGATGACGTCACACGTCGCGTACAGGGCTTCCCCTGTTTTCAACCATCCAGGATTGTCGACGTCAGTGGTAGGCGGGTCCTCGTGGAAGTCATCATATGCCCACTTAAAGGGGGCTGTGGACGTTTCCTCGGTTAGATCCACGTCCCAATCATCCCTCGGAGTTGCAGTCTGCGGAGTAGAAGGGGCACAATCAGGGATCCACCAGTCCTCCCGGCAACCCGACCCGGCCCCGTTACATATACCCACCTGGTTTTGGTGCCTTTCCTAGTTATAACCTGCTTACAGGTGCTATGACATCCTTTCCGCAGTGTGGGTCTTGGATATGCTCAACTTTAGATTTGTTTCAACATAATGCATCCGCCTCTTCTCCGTCATACAGATTTTGATAGAAACTATGAAAGGCTACAGCAATGTTACAGTATTCTGTTAGCAAATGTCCTTTTGGGGCTCATATGGCAGTTATCCTATCTTTCATTATAAGGGCTCTGAGTTGGGTTGCCAATAGCTTGCCTCTTTGATTATTTATTGAGTAATAATTTTGTATTTTTCTTAGAGGCATATGTTCTGCTTTATCTAATTCTAAGGCCTTATACTGAACCCACAAGGCTAGTAGCCTGCCCCACATATTTTGTGAGGGTGTCGATTTATGCTTTTTCTCAAAACGAATAAGCTGTGAATCAAGGTCTGCTCTTTTGTTGCATCCTATCTTCTAAATGTGGGCTGCTTCTGATATGAATGTCCCCCTTAAAACCATCTACAGGGTGTCCCATATTGTAGCCAATGGGGTCTCTAGTCTATAATTTTCTGCTAAGTAACCCTTAAGGTCAGTTACTACTCTATCCTTAACCAAACGATCTTAAAGGAGGAAGACATTAGGATGCCAGTTTTGATCCCTAGTCGGGGAACTTGAAGGCCAGAGAAGAAGAGCTTTAGAGGTGTGGTGTGATAAGCCCATTGGCCCCACGTCGACCTCTACAACCCTCTGAAACAAGCTAGCTGTATCAAAAAAACTATCTAGAGGGGTGTACGTTTTATGCACATGGGAGTAGTTGGTATAATTACACTCATTCTTGTGGGCAGCCCTCCAGGAATTCACCAACCCTACTTCTGAAAGCCATTGTTAGATTTCCCCACTGAAAGTCCCTCACCATCGTATATAAGGTGTGATCTATCCATATGGGCGTCCGTTATTATTTTGTAATCACCCCCAATAATAATAAAGTGGACCTTAGAAAGCACTCCTACTCCGAGTTCGGGCATGTATTCATGCTAGGGTTAGTGCGCTGCCCTCTACCTGAACCACCACCCACAACAGTCTCTGAGCCTTATCCAAGAAGAATTTTTAAATAGTTCCACCCAAGAGTTTTTAGGTAAGAGGCCACACCAGCTGATTTGGAAGTGTGTGTGTAGAATAGGTCTACCAGGAAAAATAAGTATTTCATTCTGTCCCAGTCAGCATTTGCTATGTGAGCCTCCTGAAAGAGAGAAATACCCCCTTATTATTTTTGAAGGCTTTGATTATGGCCCTACTTTTCGCTAGGAGTTAGACCTTTCACATGTTGGCTAATTATTCCTACCATGGGTGTGTAGGTATATCTGGACTAATGCATCCCTCTTTCCTATGTTCCCCTATCATATCTCCAACCTCTGATTGTGGGTTTGACCTCTATTGTCAGTTGTAGCCACAATGACTCTTTCTAGAGCCTTTGTTGGTATATCTTACATGCATCCCCCTCCCCTCTCCCTTTAATGTCCGAACACATGTTTGGAAAGGGCTTCCCATTTAGTTATATTCAATATTAAATTCAAAATAGGTTATTCAATATTTTAAAAATAAATAACAAATATGTACTATTTTATACATTTTGAAACATTATTTTATATGTATCCCTATGTAGTGGGGGGCAGTAATTGTATCATCGAGGGCGTGGGGGGCCACCCACCCACACAAACACCTCACTCACACCCATTCACAACATTCACTAACAAATACACATACATTCATACATACATGCAAACATGCACCAAACACATAAACCGTACCTTCACTGCAGCTCTCTGAGAGGGAAGTCTCGGAAGTCCAAGGAGGGTTGGGACTTCTGCCTTCCCTTATTGGCTGAACTTAGGTCAACCAATGAGGGAAGGCTGCAGTCCCAACATCGTCACAGAGTGGTATGGGGTCTGTGAGACTGCTGAAACCATCCCACTCTGTGACAAGGTATCACTAATTGACACTCAGCCCTGGTCACTTCAGGGCTTAACACTGAAGCGACCATGTCCTAGGGAATTGGTGATACTTCCCTTCATCAGGAGGGGGGAGAGCATCAAGGCACTCTTGCCAGGTAGAGGAGAACTGTCACCCACAGGGCTGCGAAATCCTCAGCCTAGCAAAGTTCTGCTAAGACAGCCAGAAGCCAGTGCATTTAGCACATGTTTAGCCTCTTGACTGCCTGACCTGAACAAGAAGTCATCTGTCAGGCTGACCCTTGTCAGCCTGACAGACACTCTTCTTGCCTGGAAAAATGTGAGGGGCGTGGCCTCTCTGCCCATGTGGATCGGCCCCAGCTGCTTCTATGTTTAACTATTTTATATAATTTAATTTCATTTAACATTACTTCCTATTGGATTTTATTTGAAGTCCCTACCCCCTATTTTCTATGGGAAGGTGTTGCAGTACCAATGGTTGGCCATTTGTAGTGCTGGACTTATTGCAAATCTATAAACTACTACAAAAGTGTAGGTTACTATAAAAAAAGCAGTTTGTGAATACCGAAACTTAGGGGCAGATTTACCAGCCCCCTGTGCCACTGGTACGTCACTTTTCGTGACGTTCTGGTGGCGCAGGGAGCTACTTCATATTTACAAGGATGGGAAAAGTCACCCTGCGTGAGTTTTCCTCTCCTTGTAAATAAGGCCCCTTCACACGGAGCACTTTGCGTTAAAGGGGTGTTCCATGGGTGTTGCTGTGGGTGTTCCCACACAATGTCCATGGAACAAGACACATCTCCAGATTTGCGAGAAATCGTAAATCTGGAGATGCATCTGAATGCTACGCCACCCTAGAGGTGGCGTAGTGAGGCACAACGAGGAGAAATGTTTTCATTTCTCATAGTTTTTTCCTCTTTCAATGTGTGCTGCATTCTACAGCACGCATTGAAAGAGGAAAATGCCTGTAGAGATTGTTTTTGTGCAGGAGGGTGCCCCTTCCTGCACAAAAACAATCTCCCCACGACACAGGCACCTTTGCACCATGGTGCAAGGGTGCCAGCGCATGGCTGCAGTTTGTGCACCAGCGCAGGGGGAAGCGCAGAAATGCAACATATTCTTGTAAATATGTTGCATCCCTGTGCTTCGGAAGTGCAGCAGCATGGCCCAGCCAAAGGGCTTGCGGTGCCACGCTGCTGCACTTCCTTGTAGATCTGCCCCAAAGTTTGTCGATCAAGTACAGAGTATTTATGACAGTTAGGAACCGTAAGCACTATAGAAAGCCTTAACTTTTTTCGTTGTCACTGAGTGTATATCCCTTTAACCTGATTGTGGTCCAGCGTCACTGCTTATCAGAGCAAATACAATCCAAACAGAGAGAATGTACGGATCTTCAACGTGGTGGAAAATCAAAGTATATGGTTTGTTAGAGAAACCTCAAGAGACCATTAGCCGTCCTTTGAAGCCATTTTCCATTAACGATCCCTGATAATTTACCATGCACTCTTTCAGGAAGGGTCACGCTACGATGCACGGGCAGCTTACTGGAAACTTTTCTCTAATTTGTTTTAGAAAGCAATCATAGAACTCTCGATGAAAAGAGCTAAACTAATAAAGAAGGAGCCCATGCAGATTGAAAGGAAAATGAACCCTGGACATGTGTCCGGAGAATCAATTCACCCACAAGGAAGAAGATGCCTGCGACCTAAAACTGCGACTTCTTTCAGCGAAACAACTGTTGACTGAAACAGGGGCTGTGCTGCTCTCTTTACCTCCCCAATATTTATAGTTTAATGAGATTTCTAGAGAACGGATTTTAGAAGCCTTGTGTTTGTTGTCCGACTGTGATGATAGTGTTTGTTATACACATCCAAAATATAAACGTATCTTGTATATCACGAAGCACACACAGGGGGGCGGTGCCTTTGGTTACAAAGAGGTTACTGTGCACACTCTGAGACCCTTGACTGCCTGCTGGGGGTTCACCTGCAGGTTGCGCTGTTTTCTCATCACATGTCTTCAGCTCACTGAGGTATTGCCAGTTTAATTGATGCTATAGGGGATGTCGATACAATATAGAGGTGGTCACAGTAACAATTAACAACTTTGGAAAACAAAATTAAATTAAGCCAGTATTCACAGAGCCATGTTAGATATTTGCAATAAATGCAATTTATTTACAAGTAAATACGCAATTTAAATGTGGCAACGCAATTCCTCTTTCATCACCACATAGTTCTGATACTTAGAAGAAAGGTACTCAGGTGTGAGAAAAGGAAGGAGTGTTGTTGGTGAGAGAGCGCAATTTGAATGCAAAGTATATCATAGCCATATCTAGACGTATATGTTATAAACGTAGGAATGAGATGCATATTGTAATGTAAAGTTGGCGATTATAGCATAAAGGCCAACTAATGTGATAACATGGTATAGGAAATGTAAATGTATTTACGTGTTAAAATGCATTAGATTTAGAAGGCTCGTATACATGATGGGTAAACTTAGGAATGTGTAGAAATGCTTAGGAAATGTAGAACGTGCACAGTAGAATTCGTGTACGTGTGTAACTTTAAATGGAGAAATGTAACGTGGATAAATGTATAAAGAACTACATGACGATGTAACCAAGGAGAGTGCATAAGTTATACTCTACGCAATTGTATTCTATGTATATATATTCGATGTGAAGGTATTCAAGTATAACTAAGTCTATTTGCTAAAGTACGAATATATAAATGTATGCCAAAGGTTATACTGATTAGAGGGTTTCTGTAGGAATGCTGGAAGGGTTTAGGTCATTTGTGTTTGTAACCTAACTGACCAAGAGTTCGCAGGAGCATAGTCAAATGTATGTAATTTAGAGGGCTTGTAAAAGTCGTAAATAGCTTGATGTGGACGTGAGAGCCGAGAAGTCTAGCACTTGTTAGATTTAAGGTGACAATGCCGGACGGAGCTTATTGCTCGAACGTGAGGAAAGACACTTTGAATGTGGACTGTGTTTTGACAAGATCATTCACAGGACCTAGCAGGGTCAAGTTAAGAGACATAGAGTTAAAGCCTTGTCTAAATTCATATGATACTCGATCTGAAAGAATCAATAAAAGTCGACGATGAGATGATGAAGATGACATCTAAAGGAAAGGTCAACTTAACGAACAACGCAAGGAGTGGACCAATGGAAGAAGCAGGAAGTTGACATCATCGGGGAAAGTCCGTGGTGGGCGTCAAGGGGCGTTCCACCCACGCTGTGATTGTGTATTTTAGGGACAGCACCCCGGGGAGGAGAGAGCAATCAGAGAAGGGCAATGTGAGGAGAGGAGAGCCATCAGAAGAGCGATTAGCATTAGGCTAAGGCAAGAGGGAAGGCAAGAGTAGATGCCTTGAGCAGATGCGCTGAGAGATCAGAGCACAAGGGAGCAGTAGGCCGAGGACCCTTAGAAAGAGCGGATGGGTAGGCAGATAGGGTACTGTTTTCGAAACTTAAGATTTCCTTTAGAGGCTAGAGAGAGTTTGAACTTTTCAGAAGTCAAACTGCTGACACCTTTTTAGGGAAGAAACTTGTGAAGTAGGATTGTCACATAGCATAGAGTAGGGACAGATTAACTTGATGATTTTTATCTTACTGCAGATGACGCAGAAGGAACCACTTCACATCGAAGCTTAAGCAGCTGATATTGTAACCGATTTTGTATTTTGTATACTTTGAGATTTTATCCTGAGTGGATTGTAACGCATTCAAAATAACTTTATATAAAACTCTTAAAACTTTATCAGTTGTAAGTGGTTCTTCAGAGTGGCGTCAGTTAATGGGGTTTATCTAACCAATGCGGGGGTGGTCCTTTCCTCAATGACAGATACGAGCAGTCCAAAACAGATGAATGGGATTCTTTATTAAATTTATCATAATCATAAATTGATATCAAAATCTCATTCCCCGCAGTTGGTAGCAGAGTATGATGGTTATCTTCTTGAGGAAGACGACCTAGGCCAGGTTAGTTTACCCCAAGGTCCCTAGTCATCGTCGACCAGAAGAAGAATTGCAGCCGAAGACGGTGCTGACGGTGTGTCGAGAGGAAAGCAGCAGAGTCGGTCGAGAGTGAGTATAAGGGTCATGCGTTGTAAGATTGCGGTGTTTTATGTTGTTCCTGTGTTGTAATGTCAAGCGGAGTTGAATGCCTGTAGTGTGATTGGGGGAAGGTTGTGAGCGCGCGCAACCGGATGAAATCTTATGTCCAGAGGACTTAAGTGGTTCGGGTGTATCGAACACCCAGAGTAATTTGACTACCATAGAAAGGGGGTCATGAGGTACCATTGATTTCCCGACAGACCGATGATAGGGGGAGCGTATGTGTGAGTGAATAAGTAGCGGACGCTGGTCGTACGTTTACTGCGTGTAAGTAACCTATCAGTTGAGGCAAGTGTCCGACCGTAAGAGGAAAGACGCTGTGCCAGTTGAGGTAGCAATTACAGTTAGACTGTGGCCGTACAGTCAGAGAAAAGTGATCGCTTGGACGGAAGTAGTCATTTTTCAGTGTATGAATGAAAACGCATATGAAATCGTGAGACGAGTTGAGAAACGAAGGAAGCTGCTGAAGAGACAAGTGACGTCAGCGTAGAGCCGCGCTGAGATTGGTCGGTTAGCATAGAACTGTGCTGGGATAGGCTGATTAGCGAGAGTCGTACAGGGATTGGTGGTTGTTATCAAGACGCAAACAAGGAAAAGAATTAGCAAGGATCAAAATGAAGTGTTTCAAAGGTTTAGGAAAAATCTTTAAAAAGAAAAGGAGAAATTTATATGCTGGAGAAGAAGCTCCACCAGAAGGCACACCAGCATATCATATGGCAGTAAATGTAGGCTTACACTCGATATTATGGATTTCCGAGTGGCATAGGCTAACTGAAGGGCAAAAAGAACTGGCGTTTCCAAGATTCGGAACGTTTAAATTAGAAGTGTTGAACCAACTGAAGGCGACGATGCTTTCAATGAGACCTCTACCGAGGCCAACGCAATTTGAAGCTCTTGGTGTGTGGTTTAGAACGGCACACGAAAGGGGCGTAAAGAGGCGCCAAGAAAGAGTGAGAAGATCGGTAAAAGCAGTGCAGGATGCTAAATGGGACGATGAAGCCAAGAAATGGAGGGTGCAGAAGATAGAAGCAGATAAACTGTACCCGATGTTGGAAGTTACGGGAGAAAGGAAACCTCTAGAACAAGAAGATGAGGAAAGCGGGT
The DNA here is from genome assembly GCF_964263255.1 of Lissotriton vulgaris. Taxonomy (NCBI): domain Eukaryota; kingdom Metazoa; phylum Chordata; class Amphibia; order Caudata; family Salamandridae; genus Lissotriton; species Lissotriton vulgaris. The sequence continues at coordinate 1,676,388,584 of NC_141691.1, forward strand.
CGGAGGAGGATCTGATAGAGAGGCTATTGACAGACAGACCACCTCCATACAGCGGGGAACTTGCGAGTCCCATATTACCGCAAACAGACGGAGCTAGGTGGGGGGAGTATAAGTCGATCCCGGTAACAGAGTGGGACGCTAATAAGACTGAGGAAATACCCCAAACTAGTTCTGAACAGAGAGTAGTGGGAAGATTTGTGGTCCAGAAGGTACCGGAGACGCAATGCGCTAGGTCATACCAAATGCCGGACGCTTTGCAGGTCCCGGTCACCATAGGCCCTATTGTGTCAATTTACAACCCGGAAGGGGTCCAGCAGGAGGAACAGGCACGATGGGACAATGAAAGAATAGCAGAGGAGAATAGGAATGCCACAATGAATCCCCGCAGGCAAATACGAGCACCAATAAGTCGGAGTACCCCATTAGATTCCGCAACGGGTCCCAGGATAGAACAGGGAGGTCAAAGAGGACCAATGGATTTGAGGGGTCCTAAACCGAAAACCCATAGGGAATTAAGGGAATACCTGAGAGAATGGGACGCTGCCGAAGAGGCTCGGAATAAAAGTTTAGAAACGGGATCCGAGTGGAAAGAGCAGGATAACAGGATTCTCTCTCATTGTGGAGCTGACGAAAGCAGCCCCGAGTGGGAGAGAGGAAGCCAAGAGAGCAGAAGAGATACTTATCCTACTGATAACAGCAATAGGCTAATGTGCGAAGACAGAAGTGCAGGGTGTGGCGAAGTGCCTCGCGTCACCTTCAGTGAAGGGGAACGCAGGACACAGGAGTATCAGAATACCTTTAGGTGCACACACCATGCCCCAGGTGAGAATGTGAGACATTGGAGTCACGGAAACATGGAGAGTCGCGAAGCGTCTCGACATGCATCCGGCGATAGTGGACGGAGTCAGGAGAACATAGGAAGTCGCGAAACGTCTCGCCATCCATCCGGTGATCGCGAAAGAGATCACGGGAACATGGAGGGTCGTGACGGACCCTATCGTTTGTTAAGCGACACCAGACAGCAAGCGAGTTATAATGGGTTAGAACAGAACGGCGGATCCTATCTCACATCTGGAGAAACCGAGCCTAAAAATCGGAACGTAGGGTTGGGGGACGGAGCATTATTCCACCATACCCCACGTGGAGATGGAAAGGCTTGGGATCTAGAGGGGTGGGAACGAAGAGATGGAAGGAAGACTCCTCATAACTCACCTGTGCTCAGGCGTAGGGCGCATAGTGGAGGTGAGAGGGATATGAGAGAAGAACATAGGACTGAAATGCTGAAAGCTGAAATAAAAGCAAAACGGCTTGACGTGATGAGTTTGAAGGCAGATTTGGATGAATTGATCGATGGTACAGTGTCATTAGAGAGATTAGCCTCGTATACACCAGATGAGATACTGTTCCTATCCAAAGATATTACTCGGAGGGCGAGGTCAGCTCATGAGAACTTATCTAATTTGGCAAACAGGTACATGGTAGACCTGTCACGAACTAAGGCTTTACAGAGTAACCATAGGCTAACTTGCACGGATCAGGATTTGGATGATCGCAGAACGATCGCGCTGAGAGTACACATAAGGGAATTGATCGTAAGTATCAGAATATGGAGAGATCTGGATAGATGGGAGGAAAGATGGTCCAGAAAGGGCTCCGTTAGACGGAGTGTGCTTGAGGAGTCCCAGGACGCAGGCTTGATGCGAATGGAAGCCTTCCCTTTGCGAGAAATCGCGAATGGAAGCTACGTTCATGTGCCTTGGAGTAGGGGGGATTTGGCGGCATTTACCAATTCCTTCCCAAAGCTTAGGGATAATCCCGTCGAGTGGTACAAACAGGTAGAAAGATTCGTGAAGATCTCGAAGGTACTGTGGATCGATTTGAACACACTGTTCGATATCGTAGTACCCGGAGATTTGTGGACGGCGTGCAAGCTTAGTGTCGAATGGCCTACTTGCGAGCCACCGAGAAATATTCGGACAAATGGTCCATCAGTTAGAGTCATGGAAAAGTACGAGAGGGTAATAACATGGCTTAAAGAGAAAGTGCCAGTGCAGGACATAGATTGGGTAAAGATAGATCGGACTACCCAAGAGCCGAAAGAGACAGTTCATGAGTTCTATGAGCGATTGCTGAAAGCATTCAAGCAGTACAGCGGGTTAGATGTGATGGATCCTAAGGACATAGGACAGTTTGTTTCGAAGTTTGTCCTCGGATTAAGACCAGAAATATGCCTAATGATCCAACAGCATCTGATCTGTTGGCAGAACAAGCCTTTAGATGAAATTCTGAGGTATGCAAGGTACTGTAGTGACGAGATAGATTCTAAGGCAAAGAAGCTTAAAGAAAAGTTAATGCTAGTGCAAATGCAAGCTGCTGGAAAAGATAAACCGCGGCAGCAGGGAACAGGAACGCAGGCAAAGAAACAGAATAATCAGAGCAGAGACGAGGAAGAAAGACCGAGACCGAGAATGGATATCGCGACACTGAAAAAGACGACGAGATGCCATCAGTGTAATGAGGTGGGACACTGGCGACGTGAGTGTCCTTACAATGTTGAGTCAGGGGAATTAGAGCAGGAGGAGGAAGAGGTTCAGAACAACGTGGTCAGGGGAGCCACAGTCCCGAAGGGCAAGTTTGTCAAAGGGGGGACTCAGACTCCTCGAGCCCCGTTTCCTCAACCCCCTCGCATCTCAAACGGAGGGAAAACCTACAGACAGATGCCATTGTTTGTAGGAGGAGAGGAATGCTACTACGTTGATCCTCTTACAGGGCAGCGAGCGAATAGGGAGGAAGATTGTACTCTAGGGGCCGCCTTGGAAGTAGATCAGAGAGGACCATACGTAGAGGCTGAAATAGCGGGATGTCCTACAACCTTTTTGGTGGATACAGGGGCCACTCGATCCACGTTGAGATCTGCGGTAGTCCCAGGTCTGCCAATATCTGGAGAAATGGTTCAGGTGGTAGGAGTTGCGAACAAAAGGATGACAAATCCTCTGACCGAACCAGTGTCAGTAAGGATAGGGAATTACAGTGACGAACATCAGTTTGTGATCTGCGATTCTAGTCCTGTGTGCTTATTAGGGAGAGATTTGCTGTGCAAACTGAATTGCACGATACATTGCACACCTGAAGGAGTAGAAGTGCAGACCAATGATGAGGACGCTGATTTCAAAGTCGTAAACTCAAAAGAGTGTGTGGAACTTTATCCTACCTTAACAGTGGAGGAGCTTCCACAAGACTTGAGAGAGAAAGTCTCAGCTGAGGTATGGGATTTTACTGGGGAAGAAATAGGATTGATAAAAGGAGTGGAACCGGTAAAAATCTTGGTAAGACCCCATGCTGAGTATCCAAGAACACCACAGTATAAGCTAACGACAGAGACGATTGCAGGAATAAAGCCTGTGATCGAATCCATGATTAAGCAGGGAATACTGAAGGAGATCGTGGGAAGTCCATGTAACTCCCCGATCATGGGTTTGCAGAAACCTAGTGGAAAATACAGGATAGTGCAGGATCTTCGAAAGATTAATAACATTGTTGTCTCATGTTGTCCAGTGGTACCGAATCCATCAGTGATATTATTTCAGATACCGTTCCAAGCTGAATGGTTTACCGTGATAGATTTGTGCCAGGCTTTCTTTTCGATACCGTTAGACGAAGAGAGCCAGTATCTTTTCGCTTTCAAGCTGGAAGATCGCGTTTTAACCTGGTGTCGTATCCCTCAGGGGTATACAGAGAGCCCATCGATCTTTAACCAGCTGTTGAAGAAAAATCTTGAGAGTCTAGTACTGCCCAAGAATTCAGTTCTGGTCCAGTACATAGACGACCTCCTAGTTGCGTCAGAAACTGAGGAAGCTTGCAGAGAAGACACCATCACCTTGTTAAATCACTTGGCCGAGAACGGACACAAGGTGTCTCCAAGTAAGTTGCAATATTGTAAGACTGAAGTGCAATACTTGGGCCATAGGATTGAAAAGGGAAAGCGAAAGGTGTCTCCAGACAGAATAGAGGCGATTATGAAAATGAACGCGCCTACGACACAAAGAGAAGTCAGGATGTTTCTAGGCATGGTTGGTTATTGTCGACAGTGGATAGCAAACTTTTCACTGAAGGCCAAACCGTTATTGCAACTGACGCACAAAGGAGTAAGTGATCCGGTACCATGGGACAAAGAGTGTTTGATGGCATTTTTGCAGCTGAGGGAGGACTTATGTCGTGCCCCGGCTTTAGGAATGCCAGATTACACCAAACCATTTTTGCTTTACTGCTGCGAAAGAGAGGGATGCGCTTTAGCAGTTTTAGCTCAGATCCACGGAGATGCGCGTAGACCAGTGGCGTATTTTTCGGCTACATTAGATCCAGTAGCCGCAGCGTTGCCCGGATGTCTCAAATCCGTCGCTGCAACGGGTGTCAGCATTGAACGATCTGAAAGCGTAGTTATGGGTCATCAGTTAGAAGTGTATGTACCACATTCTGTAGAACTGTTAATGACCAGGACGAAGACTCAGCATCTGACAAATAGCAGGCTCACACGCTACGAGCAAGTCATACTGGCTGCCGAGAATGTGACCCTAAAAAGATGCTCCGTCTTGAATCCTGCAACCTTGATGCCACTTCCGAATGAAGTGGACGATGAAAATTGTACAGAGCATGACTGCCTCGATGTGACTGAACTATGTACCAAACCGAGACCTGATATCGTAGATGAGCCATTGACAGACCCAGACGAAATTTTCTTCGTTGATGGTTCATGCGTAAGAAACGATGTCGGTCAGCTGAGAGCAGCTTATGCAGTATGCACGATTACCAGAGTTATAGAAGCCGCTTGCCTGGAAGGAGTACACTCCGCACAGGTAGCTGAAATTGTGGCTTTGACTCGTGCTTGCTTAGCAGGCGACAGACTTCGAGTCACCATATACACCGATAGCCAGTATGGTTTCGGGGTAGTTCACGATTATGGGCAGTTATGGTCTCAAAGAGGTTATATGACCTCCTCGGGTTCTCCCATTAGGAATGGAGAATTCGTGAAACTACTGTTAGAGGCTTTGCAAAAACCTATGGCCATAGCCGTGGTCAAATGTGTTGCGCATACTAAAAATGTTGACTTTGTATCGCTAGGAAACAAATACGCAGATGAAGTAGCGCGTTACTGCGCAGAGCAGGGATATTCTCACACTGATGCAAAAGTGGGGGGAATCCAGGAAAGAAATGAATTGACCATGTTGTTAGACAATGTGGATACATGGGATGAATTGAGAGCTGTACAGGAAAATGCACCAAATGATGAGAAAAAGAGCTGGGAAACAGCAGGGTGTGAAAAAAGTGAGATGAATTTCTGGGTTTCTGCCGACGGAAGGGCAGTATTACCAAATGAACTTATTAGTCCAATGGCAAGGAAATTGCATGGATCAGCACATATAGGAAGAGATGCTATGGTGAGAGTATTCAGACAAACGTGGTTCAATCCCAAGTTTAGAATAGCGGCAGAAGCAGTGTGTCAGCGATGTACGATCTGTCAGCAACTAAATGTGGGAAAGAGGACACCAGTTACATTGAGTCACATTGGGAGGTCTGGGGGGCCTTTCAATAGGATGCAGATTGACTTTATAGAAATGCCTCCATGCAACAGACTCAGATACGTTTTAGTGATTGTCTGCATATTTTCTAGATGGGTTGAGGCTTACCCGACACGTAGGTGCGATACACTTACAGTAGCAAAATTGTTACTTAGAGAGTTGATACCGAGGTTTGGGGTGCCATCCTCTTTGGAATCGGACAGAGGAACTCATTTCAATAGCGAAGTGGTGAAGATGCTGTGTTCAGCTTTGAATATCGATCAGAAGTTACACTGCAGCTATCGACCAGAAGCTTCAGGGATCGTAGAGCAAATTAACAGTACTATCAAGTCCAGACTGGCTAAAGTTTGTTCATCGACATCCCTGAGTTGGCCAGACGCACTTCCAGTAGTTCTTATGAGCATACGTAGCACACCTGATAGAAGAACAGGCCTCTCTCCACACGAAGTGCTAATGGGGAGAGCTATGAGATTGCCATCGGTTCCGACTGCAGCGCTAGTGAACATCACAGACGATTTGATCTTGGACTACTGCAAGGGACTATCTGATGCCGTTAATTCTGTGTCCCTCCAGGTCCAGGCTGCAGAGGTTCCGTCAGTACAAGACTTGTGCCATGACCTGAGTCCAGGAGACTGGGTCCTGGTGAAGAAGCATGTCAGGAAGAACTGCTTAGACGTGCGTTGGCGAGGACCATTCCAAGTCATACTTGTAACGAATACCGCAGTGAAGTGTGGAGGGCTGCCAAACTGGATACATGCCTCACACACTCGAAGAGTGCCAACACCTCCAGAAGAAACAGCTCCTCTCTCGGATGAGAATCCGGCGGGAAGCGGAGAAGACATAGAAGGGGAAAGCCAAGCTGCGGAGGTGATCGAAGAAGCTGAAACTGTGTTGGAACAGGACGACGAAGGTCAGGACACTAGTGAGACCGGAGTCGCCTCAGGAGAAGAAAGTAATTGGGAGTCCGACACAGATATCGAGCAAACTGGGAGTGACCAAGAGACGGGTCCTGGAACAAGGAGCGGAAAGACGGAAAGCAACGAAGCCAGTTGGCCGGAGAGAAGGAAAAGGCCAAGTTCGGAAAGGAAAAAGGAAAGAACTCTTGCCCCGATCGCTGAAGAATCGGATCAGGAGGAAGAGACGACAGATTCAGGAACTGAGAGTCCACGAAGATCGAGAAGGGTACGTGTGCCCTGCAGGAGGTACGCTACCCCAGAGTGGACTTATCTAGCAGATGTATTGGGGACAGAAATCTGGGAGAGTGAAGAGCGTGAAGGTAATCGATCTCGATCCATTTGTGGCAGTGGAGATATGGATGTTGGCGCCTGGACTCGAGACTGAGGGGTTACTGACTTTCACACTTCCTATACCCCCACGTCTGAGTAAAATCCAAGATTTAGTGCTAAAAAGATTACAATTTCCAACAGTTGGTCAGCAAATGTCAGAAGAAGAAGAAAAAGTTATTCGCTTTGAACTGTTAATAATTGTTGTGAAAGCTGCAGGTCCGAAAATAATTGTTGATGCATAAAGACTTTTGTACGTATGTTAGAAGGAAGAAGATAACCTAGCACCGAGTGGAAAGAAGAATAAAATTAGGGATTACACTTAGAGGACGGAGAAGGGCTAGGGTTGTCTGCTGCTAAAAAGAGAAATGGCATTTTTGTGAAAAAGAGACTTTGTTGATAAAGAGCACTTTAAAAACTGAGAAAGCAAACAAGCAACCAAAGACTGGAAAGAGAATTCTCGCTAGAGAACGAGGTACGCTGCTTGATGACATGGAGAACGGCAACCCAAACAGAAAAGCTAGATTTATAGTAGGTACACTTATAGCAATAGTGATATTTCTCATAATCATAGTAGTAACGATATCTTACATGACAGGACATGAGGACAAGAAGGAATTTGCGAATGTAAAAACTGTAACGACTTTGAAACCTGCTTTTGTGGGAAAGAAAGAGGAGAGCAAGGTTATACGTGAAAAAGCGTTACTTGCAGATGAAACTCGAAGATTACACGTAGACGAGTCACAGGGAAACTTTAGGTCAAATGCATATGCTAAATTATTGTACGAATATATCGATGCCATGGAGGCCAAAGATTGCTACGTTTGTATGCAATTGCCGGCTTCTGTAGATGAAGGTATTAGATATCACCATATCCCATTGACTTATGGGATAACCTGTAGTTTACTGCTTAGTATATTTTATGGTAGAGAAGGATTCGAGTACTACTTTTCAAATTATGATTCGGTACTGCCTGAAGTTCCGAATTATAAGCAAATGAATAAGTGGGACTACTACTAAAAGGAAGATAGACTGGCTAAGTTCTTTCTTCCTTGGGATACATTAGATACGTCATATGCACGTAGAAATAATCTGACTTGCAAAGTATCAGAGGTAGAGAAAAGGTTTATAGCACAAGTGGATGATCGATGCAGACGGCAGAAGATTCTAAAAATGTCAGGACAATGGAAAACAGATTGGACAGAAGAAGAGAAGGCACATAAAAGGAAAGGTAGCAATGGTCCAATAGCATTGGATAGAACGCAGAGGGGAAAGTTATGTCTAGCTCGAAGTAAGACATATTATGAGAGTGAATTTGTAGGTGAAGTTAGTTGCGAGCACTCTTTTAAACTAGAGTACTACACGAAAGATTTTATGAAAGGGATGCAAGCTATTCCGAATGTGTATTTTGTATGTGGGAGAAATGCCTATGTAAAACTGCCAGACAATTGGTATGGTTCGTGTTACTTGGCAATTGTCTTCCCCAAAATATATCATGCAAAGGATTTAGCGATCATAGAAGGAAAGGCTTCGAGGAGAACGAAAAGGGAAGTAGGAGATGTAGAAGTAGTAGGAGATGTATTTGGAGCGATGTTTCCATTGTTAGGTTTGATTCTTAACGATGTTAAGATTAGAAGGTTAGCAACAGTCGTGGATAGGTTGTCTGCCAGTACTGCAAGATCATTGATGTTAGTAGAAGGTGAGATGCAGTCGATTAGAGCAATGGTCTTACAGAACCGACTTGCTTTAGATGTGATATTAGCAAAAGAAGGCGGAGTTTGTAAAGCTTTGAAGGTTCAGGAATGTTGTACATATATTCCTGATAATTCAAAACCACTTGAGAAAGTCATACAGAACATTACACGGATTCATCAAGAAATTGAAGATTTATCAAAAATAAATGTTTGGGAAAAAGTAGGAAATGGAGTGGGAAAGGTTGGAAGTTGGTTTGCAAACCTTGGCAAAAGTATAGTTTGGTATATTTTGAAGCCTGTATTAATAGTATTAATTTGCATAATTACATTATTAGGATTAGTAAAATTGTATAAATGGTATAGGTCGAACCAGTTACAAAGATCGATGAGAGACCAAGAAAGGAGACTAGCTGTTCTACAAGATCAACAGTATAAAAGTCTGAGAACACTTGAATCGATAAAAAGAGGAACTGATGTAACTAGTTCGGTATAAGAGATGTATTCAAATTGCTTTTAGTGATGACTCCTAAAAGTCATCAAAGGGGGGAACTGAGAGAGCGCAATTTGAATGCAAAGTATATCATAGCCATATCTAGACGTATATGTTATAAACGTAGGAATGAGATGCATATTGTAATGTAAAGTTGGCGATTATAGCATAAAGGCCAACTAATGTGATAACATGGTATAGGAAATGTAAATGTATTTACGTGTTAAAATGCATTAGATTTAGAAGGCTCGTATACATGATGGGTAAACTTAGGAATGTGTAGAAATGCTTAGGAAATGTAGAACGTGCACAGTAGAATTCGTGTACGTGTGTAACTTTAAATGGAGAAATGTAACGTGGATAAATGTATAAAGAACTACATGACGATGTAACCAAGGAGAGTGCATAAGTTATACTCTACGCAATTGTATTCTATGTATATATATTCGATGTGAAGGTATTCAAGTATAACTAAGTCTATTTGCTAAAGTACGAATATATAAATGTATGCCAAAGGTTATACTGATTAGAGGGTTTCTGTAGGAATGCTGGAAGGGTTTAGGTCATTTGTGTTTGTAACCTAACTGACCAAGAGTTCGCAGGAGCATAGTCAAATGTATGTAATTTAGAGGGCTTGTAAAAGTCGTAAATAGCTTGATGTGGACGTGAGAGCCGAGAAGTCTAGCACTTGTTAGATTTAAGGTGACAATGCCGGACGGAGCTTATTGCTCGAACGTGAGGAAAGACACTTTGAATGTGGACTGTGTTTTGACAAGATCATTCACAGGACCTAGCAGGGTCAAGTTAAGAGACATAGAGTTAAAGCCTTGTCTAAATTCATATGATACTCGATCTGAAAGAATCAATAAAAGTCGACGATGAGATGATGAAGATGACATCTAAAGGAAAGGTCAACTTAACGAACAACGCAAGGAGTGGACCAATGGAAGAAGCAGGAAGTTGACATCATCGGGGAAAGTCCGTGGCGGGCGTCAAGGGGCGTTCCACCCACGCTGTGATTGTGTATTTTAGGGACAGCACCCCGGGGAGGAGAGAGCAATCAGAGAAGGGCAATGTGAGGAGAGGAGAGCCATCAGAAGAGCGATTAGCATTAGGCTAAGGCAAGAGCGAAGGCAAGAGTAGATGCCTTGAGCAGATGCGCTGAGAGATCAGAGCACAAGGGAGCAGTAGGCCGAGGACCCTTAGAAAGAGCGGATGGGTAGGCAGATAGGGTACTGTTTTCGAAACTTAAGATTTCCTTTAGAGGCTAGAGAGAGTTTGAACTTTTCAGAAGTCAAACTGCTGACACCTTTTTAGGGAAGAAACTTGTGAAGTAGGATTGTCACATAGCATAGAGTAGGGACAGATTAACTTGATGATTTTTATCTTACTGCAGATGACGCAGAAGGAACCACTTCACATCGAAGCTTAAGCAGCTGATATTGTAACCGATTTTGTATTTTGTATACTTTGAGATTTTATCCTGAGTGGATTGTAACGCATTCAAAATAACTTTATATAAAACTCTTAAAACTTTATCAGTTGTAAGTGGTTCTTCAGAGTGGCGTCAGTTAATGGGGTTTATCTAACCAATGCGGGGGTGGTCCTTTCCTCAATGACAGATACGAGCGGTCCAAAACAGATGAATGGGATTCTTTATTAAATTTATCATAATCATAAATTGATATCAAAATCTCATTCCCCGCATTGGTCAATGTGAAACCGTGAGGAGGGTGGACAAGGAAAAGAGGTGTGACATGTATCCATCCGATTTTCGAGATACAATTCCAGCCTAACATAGGTCAGTTGTTCCTATATATCACCTAGCCTTCCATCAACACTGGTGTTAATTCACAGTTATCAGGGCTTGTGCGCTAGTTGTAGTCTACGTTTTTTCAAAAGATTCTAATCAGTCTCCAGTTAACGGTCTCAGGGTAGTACTGTTCAGCTCCAGTTCTACTGAGAAACTGATTAGGATCTTTTGACCAACAGTTTGATACTGTCCACTGTGTACGCGCACGGAAGCCGTAACCCCCCACCGCCCTCTTGTACATAGCTCCGATGAGCCCAACTTTCAGTTTACTGCCCAGCCTAATTGAGTTTCGCTGGATACACTTTTAGGTGCTCCCTAGACTCACTGTCCTGAAGAAGACCCCACCCTAAGGCTAGAATTTTTATTTTTATTTTTATTTTATGGAGTTTGTAAAGCGCGCAGCTACCCCCGAAGGGGTGTCCCGGCGCTAAAAACCAGGGGTACTGAGTGGAAACAGGAAGAGAAGAAAAAGGACGGTGCAAGAAGTTAGAGTCCGGAGAAGAGCCAAGTTTTGAGCTTGGCTCGGAAGACGGTTTCAGAGGGGCAGAACCTCAGTTCAAGAGGAAGGGAGTTCCAAAGTCTGGCAGCAATGACACCGAAACCTCTGCCACCGGTTCTGGAAAGTCTGAAGCGGGGCGAGGTGAGGAGGCGGAGGTCATTGGATCTCAGGGATCTGGTGGAGCGGGATATCGAGACCCGATTTTTCAGGTAAGTGGGACCAGAGTTGTTGACGGCTCGATAGGTAAGGATGAGTACCTTAAACTGGATGCGGCTGGCCACAGGGAGCCAGTGGAGTTGCCTTCGATATGCAGAAACAGATTGGCGGTAAGGGATGTTACCGATCAGCCTGGCCGCAGCATTCTGGACAATCTGCAGCCTGCCGATCAGGTACTGCGGGGCTCCTGCATAGAGGCTATTCGCATAGTCCAGGTGGGACGTGATAAGGGCCTGGGTGACTGTGCGACGGGAGTCCGTGGGAAGGTACGGGAGGATCTTTTTTATCATCCGTAATTTCATGAAGCAGGCAGAGGTAACCTTATTAATCTGGGTTTTACATGACAGGGAGTCATCAAATATGAAACCCAGATTCCGCGCCGAGCGCACCGGGGTTGGGGCGGGATTAAGAGCTGTCGGCCACCAACAAGGCGAGGGAATAGAGGTTTTTTGATTAAAAAACAGAACCTCCGTTTTATCTGCATTCAGTCTTAAATGATTCGTAGTCATCCAGCTGCTGATGTTATTCAGACACTGGCGGAAGTTGAGAAATGCGGAGTCCGAGTGGTCCCGAAAGGAAAACACCAACTGAGTGTCGTCGGCGTAGGATACCACCCTGACCCCGTAGGACTCCACGACGTCCGCCAGGGGGGCCAGATAGACATTGAAGAAAAGAGGGCTGAGGGCGGAGCCCTGTGGCACCCCACAGGACAGGGGTTTTTCCTGTGATTTGTAGGGGCGCAGTAGCACTTTCTGACTTCTGGATGAGAGAAAGGACTCTATCCAGCCGAGAGCAGTGCCACCGATGCCTATCTGCCTGAGACGGTCCAGGAGGATGGGGTGAGAGACCGTGTCGAAAGCTGCGGACAGGTCGAGGAGAACCAGCATGGCCTCCTCGCCCCTGTCCACACACTCCCGAACGGTCTCCGACACCTCTAACAGGGCCGTCTCGGTGCTAAACCCTGCTCGGAAACCGGATTGGGATCCGTGAAGCAGAGAGTGGCTTTCTAGGTAGTCAGTAAGTTGGAGCTGAACTGCTTTTTCCAAGACTTTGGCAGGTTTGGGGAGGAGGGAGATAGGACGGTAGTTGGAGAAGATCGAGGGGTCCGCGTCTGCTTTTTTCAAAATAGGGATCACCAGTGCCTCCTTCCAGGAGGTGGGGAAGAAGCCATGGTGAAGGGAGGCATTCCAGACGGAGAGGAAAGGGCAGGCCAATGAGGGTGCCAGTTCTCCCATGATTTTGGCGGGAACAGGATCGGAGGGGGCCCCAGATTTGCAGGCGATGAGCAGTCTAATGGCCTCGTCCGTGCTTAGTTTGTTAAATGCAAGGAGAGATGGGGACTCAGGGGGATTGAGAGCAGGAGGTGAGGTGATTGTCTCGGTGGGGAAGGAGACCCATAGTTTATTTATTTTTTCTAGAAAAAAATCTGAGAGTCCCTCACAAAGGGCCTGACTGGCGGTATTTTGGGGGGCTCTAGCAGGAGGGTTGATGAAGTCTTTAACAACATTAAAGAGCGTTTTTGAAGAGTTTTTTGCTCTGTTGATTTGGGTGGCAAAATGGTCTTTCATAGCGCCCTTTTTCAGTTTAAGAAATTGTTTGAGGGCCATTCTGTAGAGTTGTTTGGCATCAGGGTCATAGTGAAGCCTCCAATTGCGTTCCAGAGCTTTGCACTTGCTTTTCTCCTCCCGAAGGGAGGTGGAAAACCAGGGAGCCGAGGGCCGTGACCTGGTGGAGGAGATGGTTATCTGGGGGGAAATGGAGTCGATTGCCTTAAGGAGGGTAGAATTTAGCCTAGCGACATTTTCATCAATGTTCGGGGAGAGGAGCTCCGATTGGTAGTGGAAAATGGGGTCCAGGGTAGCACAAGTGACCTTGTGCCACTTTCGTCCTAGTTCCTTCCTATGAACCGGTTGGACAGATTTGCGTCCTAGGGTGAGCGAGAATGGGACGAGGAAATGATCGGTCCAGGTTAAAGGGAGAGGCTGGAGGGCAGTGATGAACGGAAAGTTAGCAAAGATGAGGTCCAGGGTGTGGCCTGCCACATGCGTGGGACCTGCAACCAGTTGCTTAAGATTGAAGCTTTCCATGGTGTCAATCAGGTTAGTAGCTTTGGCACAAAGCGGGTTGTCGATGTGGAGATTAAAATCGCCCAGAACAATGAAGTTTTGATGTTTAATAGAGAGATCGGCTAGCAAGTGGACAAGGGCGTTCAGGGAGGGCGTGGAGACGGGAGGGGGACAGTAGATGAGTGAGCCAGCTAGAATAGTAGACGCATTGTCGGAGAGGGAAAAGTACATGGCTTCGATGGTGCCTATTTCACTAAGTCTAGTGAAAGTAAGCTGGAAGGAAGATTTTAGAATGACGGCAAGACCGCCACCGGACTTGCCTCCGGTTCGATTTAGGCATTTGATGTCGTAGCCTGGGGGGATGGCCAGATAGATGTCTGGTGAGGAAGAGTCTGTGATCCAGGACTCGGTAAGGAAAAGAATATCCCATTCCTCAGATGAGATGGACATCCAGATGTCGTTTGCGTGACGGGGCAGAGATCGACAGTTAATCAAACCTGCACGTAGAGTGGGCTGATTGGAGGAAGAAGAATGCGATGGTGAGCAAGGGGGGAAACGGGGTTGGCAGGGAGGGAGCGTAAAGCTGCATAGTGGGCAGAGATAGTGAGTGGTTTCCAGGTGAGTCGGGCTGCAGCGGGGGCAGGTCGGGTAAAAATGCGAATTTAGCCGATGTAGTTGGGCAGAAGTCCAGCAGATGCGGGAGGGGCTGGTGGAAGAGGCAGGGGGACTGGCCCTGGGCCCGGTCCAGGCCCGGACGGGCCCAGACGGGCTTGCCTTTGGCGCGCCTTCGGCGCGCCTTCGGCGCGCCCGCTGCGCCCGTCCGCTGCGCGTCCGGTAGTTGCACATGATTTTATAGGGGGAAGGGGGACGGGTGGGCGTGGCCTCGGGGTGGGCGTGGCCGGTTCACCTCGCCGTCAATGGCGTCTAATGATTGTGAGAGTCGGTTCCTACGTTGCAGCGAGGGTCGCTGTTCGGCGCTTCTGTCGCCTAGTAAGTGCTGAAAGGGTGGGTGAGGTTTATTTTAAAAAACACAGAGTAATACACAAAGAGAGAATCAATAATCAAGTTTTTAAAAGGTGCTGGGTGTCTCCCGGCTTCCGCCTCAGGAGAGATGCTGGTTCAGAATAGGAGCGCTGGAGGCAGCGTTTTTATGCAATCGAGGGCGGGTGGGCGTGGCCTCGGGGTGGGCGTGGCCGGTTCACCTCGCCGTCAATGGCGTCTAATGATTGTGAGAGTCGGTTCCTACGTTGCAGCGAGGGTCGCTGTTCGGCGCTTCTGTCGCCTAGTAAGTGCTGAAAGGGTGGGTGAGGTTTATTTTAAAAAACACAGAGTAATACACAAAGAGAGAATCAATAATCAAGTTTTTAAAAGGTGCTGGGTGTCTCCCGGCTTCCGCCTCAGGAGAGATGCTGGTTCAGAATAGGAGCGCTGGAGGCAGCGTTTTTATGCAATCGAGGGCGGGTGGGCGTGGCCTCGGGGTGGGCGTGGCCGGTTCACCTCGCCGTCAATGGCGTCTAATGATTGTGAGAGTCGGTTCCTACGTTGCAGCGAGGGTCGCTGTTCGGCGCTTCTGTCGCCTAGTAAGTGCTGAAAGGGTGGGTGAGGTTTATTTTAAAAAACACAGAGTAATACACAAAGAGAGAATCAATAATCAAGTTTTTAAAAGGTGCTGGGTGTCTCCCGGCTTCCGCCTCAGGAGAGATGCTGGTTCAGAATAGGAGCGCTGGAGGCAGCGTTTTTATGCAATCGAGGGCGGGTGGGCGTGGCCTCGGGGTGGGCGTGGCCGGTTCACCTCGCCGTCAATGGCGTCTAATGATTGTGAGAGTCGGTTCCTACGTTGCAGCGAGGGTCGCTGTTCGGCGCTTCTGTCGCCTAGTAAGTGCTGAAAGGGTGGGTGAGGTTTATTTTAAAAAACACAGAGTAATACACAAAGAGAGAATCAATAATCAAGTTTTTAAAAGGTGCTGGGTGTCTCCCGGCTTCCGCCTCAGGAGAGATGCTGGTTCAGAATAGGAGCGCTGGAGGCAGCGTTTTTATGCAATCGAGGGCGGGTGGGCGTGGCCTCGGGGTGGGCGTGGCCGGTTCACCTCGCCGTCAATGGCGTCTAATGATTGTGAGAGTCGGTTCCTACGTTGCAGCGAGGGTCGCTGTTCGGCGCTTCTGTCGCCTAGTAAGTGCTGAAAGGGTGGGTGAGGTTTATTTTAAAAAACACAGAGTAATACACAAAGAGAGAATCAATAATCAAGTTTTTAAAAGGTGCTGGGTGTCTCCCGGCTTCCGCCTCAGGAGAGATGCTGGTTCAGAATAGGAGCGCTGGAGGCAGCGTTTTTATGCAATCGAGGGCGGGTGGGCGTGGCCTCGGGGTGGGCGTGGCCGGTTCACCTCGCCGTCAATGGCGTCTAATGATTGTGAGAGTCGGTTCCTACGTTGCAGCGAGGGTCGCTGTTCGGCGCTTCTGTCGCCTAGTAAGTGCTGAAAGGGTGGGTGAGGTTTATTTTAAAAAACACAGAGTAATACACAAAGAGAGAATCAATAATCAAGTTTTTAAAAGGTGCTGGGTGTCTCCCGGCTTCCGCCTCAGGAGAGATGCTGAATCACCTAGCTATTCACCCAGGGGCAGAAACATAGACTACAACTAGCGCACAAGCCCTGATAACTGTGAATTAACACCAGTGTTGTTGGAAGGCTATGTGATATATAGGAACAACTGACCTATGTTAGGCTGGAATTGTATCTCGAAAATGTGATGGACACATGTCACACCTCTTTTCCTTGTCTCCCCTCCTCACGGTTTCACACTGACCAACGACACTCCATCTGCCTTTTCTCAAACCTGAGCACCTTTCTTCTAAGTATCAGATCTATGTGGTGATGAAAGAGCAACTGCGTAAATAAATTGCATTTATTGCAAATATCTAACATGGCTCTGTGAATGCTGGCTTAATTTCATTTTGTTTTCCAAAGTTGCTTATTGTTACTGTGACCACCTCTATATTGTATCGTAATATTAACCCGGGTCTGGTAGCATTTTGTGTATCCCCATTGATATAAATGCTATCGGGGATGTCAGCACAACTCAGTGCAGAGGTGCACCACGAGAGTGCATCCTGCAGTTCAGAATAGGGGTGCTTCGGGTGAACTCTTGATGTCTCAGTGTTGGCAAACCTGGCCATGTTTTAGACCAGCCTATGTATGCATTTTGGACGCTCAGTGAATGTCATTGCAAGGTGGACGCCAACAAGAGCTGTTCCTGTGTAACAAGTACAACAAACATCTTCCGCGCCTATGAATGCTAAGCAGACAGTACACGCCATTCATCACTGCAGCTTACTACAGATCGTTTCTCCTGACTGTTCAGCCATTTAGAGCCCAAAATCCTCTCAAGGGGCTTCTCTCCTAGACCCTGCCACCTTGTCACCCACATCTTCCAGCCCAAAGGCCCCTGTGGGTTTATCAGTAACTTTAATGTCCCCTTTTTTTATGGGCACAGTAAAATCGACTTGACCTAATCGCTGCCTGGTGATATGGGGCTGATGTGATTTATTAGCAAAACTGAGAAGCTCGGAACTTTGACACCTTGGGTTTAAACTAGGATTTATATTCAACCACATTAGCACAAAACAACGCATCAGACAGAATAACACTGACATAGCCAAAACAACTCAGACATTTTCTATCGCTAGTTAGGTCACACGCTACCAGAGTCTAAACATCTGGATTTGGGAGATTGCATCTTCCAAATGACCTATGTGCAAATAGTATAAAGGTAACCGACCTGAAATGTCAAACACTAACGTAATGTGCACAACTTAGTGAGACATTTATACCCAGCCATCTCATGGTCCTCTTGAGAGCAAACGCAGTGCAGCATTCAGATCACAAAAAGGACACAACACCTTAGGGTTGGGCCAAAAGGTAATACCCAAATGCATCAACAGAGGACCCCATAAGTACACATTTCAGACAGAAAGCAGCGTTGTGAGACTTCACTAGTGGCAGATTTGAGCTGTATGAACTCTGATATCGTAATTGAGCAATGAGACACATATATAACTGATCCAAAGTGCTGTGTGTCACCTGCTGGTTACTTTGGAGTACTGTGCAGAACAGCAATAGAGTGTAAAATACTGCGACAAAGGCAGCCCCGTTTACCTATTATAGGCAGCCTGTATTCAATGCCAAACTAACATTATTTTCTTACCCAAAACCCAACCCAAAACATCCAGAAAAGTATTTAAAATGCATGCAGAAATGATTAGCAGTCAGATGAAACCATCTGTTGTCATTTGCAAGCTTTTTGTATCAACAAGTGTTCCATTTTGAGGTATCTCATGGAACTACCTGCAATGCCAGCAGCCTTACACTAGACATCTCCTCTGTTGCTGCGGGCATCGGTTCTATCTCTACTGGTCTGGTTCTGAACTGATATCTGTAGGTTCACACTGCAGCTTCATCACCCCTTGTAGAGCCGTATCTACCCTGGATCCCACAATCGTCCATAACCTTTCCAAACATAGCTCCTTCTTTACACCATACATAGGATCAGTTGTAACTGCTACTTTGACTTGATGCCTCCTTCTGACCTTAAACAGGGCCCTCTTGGTCCCATGATCAAAGAGCAGGGATGGGGAGCACTACTGTTGTTAATTGTCACCCTATCACCCTGTTTTCTGTGGTACTTAAAATCCTTGAACTGCATGCAATTAAGCCGTTCAGCTCCTAAGTGGAGTCCAATCCGTTGTTGGATGAGACCCAAGCAGACTTCCATCGGAGAACGACGACCGATTTGGTGATGACGGCCACCCTGGATGGCCTGCTCATGACAGAAAATGGAGGACAGGGCCAGAGTGCAGACTTTATTAGATCTGAGAGCTGCATTAGGCACTGTCAACCACAACACCTAACTTAATAGAATATCAGCAAAGGGTATTCCTGGGACAGTCCATGTTTATCTCACCTCCCTATTTAATCATTCACAAGGAGTGAAACTGGGCCCATACTGCATCACTGGGAAAGTGCAGTGTTTAAGGCACATGGTGCATTCCTGTCCTGTCCCCTGCGCTGGTGCACAGTGGACTGCCTAGTGCCAATGCAGACACCTTTGCACCATGGTGCAAACGTTTCACGCAGGATTGTTTTTGTGCAGGAAGGGGCACCTTAGAGGCAAATTCCTCTATCTATGTGTGCTGCAGAATGCAGCACACTTTGAAATAGGAAGTCACAAGGCGTTAAGCCTCTCCTGGGCCGGCCTATCTTTTTGCCGCATTCCCAGATTTACAGGTTTGGTAAATGTGGAAATGTGTCAACCAACCATGGGAGTTGCTTGGGAACACCCACGCAACACCTATGGAATGCCTCCCTTGCGCAGAGTAATGCAATGCAGAGATTTGTCTTTGTTGCATTTCTCCAGATTTTTTAAGCCATTCCATGCCATGCAAAGTGGCTTTACGTGGGCTACAAAATCTGACTTACGGTTTGCATCACTCTTGCACCATTTTTCGTAGTGTTAGTTATGTGAACCGGGTCATAAATATTGCTGTTTAACTTCTGAAGACCTGTGGTTAAACCTACACATTGGTGAGGCTGATGCGGATCAGAGTTCTCCAGGGAGTTGTGAGGTGCTGATACAAAGTGCTGATGCCAAGTCTTCGTGAATACAAGTTAGAAGTTAAAATTGGACCCTTGTCTGAGTTTATAGCAAGAGAAATCACATAAGGGTTAAAGCTGGTGTCACTCAGGTCACTCAGTTTCCTTTTAACGTCTGCACTTGTTCCATGGACACCCTGCAGTTCTTACAATATGACAAGTTATTTAAAATAAACCTTGCTCTCATCCGATGTAGTGATGGTGTAGGGACTCAATAAACTGAAACTAGAACTAAAAGCAATTTAACTGAGCTGATGAATACTTCGCAATATAGAATAATTGCTTTACAGCAGAACTTGTGGGTTAATATAGCGTTAGCATTTTTAGAAGTTCTTTGGACACCCTGACACCCACAGCCAGGTATGTTTTCCACCACATGATTTTTTAATTTAATTCAAATGTACACCATGGTGCATATTTATGTAGGTTTTGCGCCACCCTTGCACAACGCAAGGGGGAGCAAGGGCGACGCAAAACCTAAGTGGGATTTATCAACCTATGCAAGACCTCCTAGCCCTGAGTAGCTTGATAAATCCAGAGTAACGCAACACAACGCAAATCACTGCATTGCGTTACTCCACCTTGGGAAGGAATTCCATGGGTGGAGCATGGGCATTTACAAGCAGCCACCCATAAATTCCGGAAAAACATTTCCAGAGTTACCAATACTGGTAGACTGAGGAATGCATCAGAATCCTACGCCTTCCCAGGTGAGGCGTAATGAGGAGCAACAATGGATTTACAGATTAAAATCTGATGTCAATGGACTGAATGACAGCATTCCATGGTTATCTATCTGAGTGTAACATTTGCCATTGGGTACTCTTTGTCATCACAACAAGATGTGTTTACTGGTTGAGATTGAGACCCCTACATATTCGTGGCGCTCACTACACCAGGCGCCTTACAAACTACTTTTCAGGTTCTAATTTTGCTGTCTACTGGCTCACATCTTTTACTTCATTTCCTTACTTACATAAACAGTAGGCACCTTGATCATATATTCAACATTGATCATAATCCATATCTCCCCCCATTAATAAATATCCTAAGAAAGTGTCTAGGGGTCCAGGGATGCTGGTTTTCATGACATTTTCTATTCCCCCAATATACACCTAGTTACTGCTGATTTAGGCCATGCAGCGCATATTTACGCTACCTTTGAAGGTAATCGACTGCTGGTTCTTATTAACTAACATTGCCGTTCATTGGTATTAAAAAATGGTTCTTGCCCAAATTTCAATGATAATCGCGGCGCTTTTTGGTCAATAACAATTGTGTTTTCACTGGTTCCGCATACACGCGGCAAGCAATGTTGAATATCGAGTTTATTGCGCAAGCGCGATACTATTTGGCAGTGTCTCGCTACTCGGCGAGAGAGGAGAGCAAGTACATGACTAATGGGCATGCGCGGTGCGCTCTAGCGGGCGCACTCACTCTCGCACATGCGCGCCTGACGATCGCCTGGTTGTGCGCATGCGCGGGGTGTAGTGGTTCTGCACAGCGCAATTGAAGCGCGATAGCCGAGTGTACCAGCTGTGAACAATCATACACTCAGCTGCGCTATAAATAGACGCCCGACCTGCCCGTCGGTGCCTCCCCTTCGGCTCGAGATTCTGCCGCAAGGTACCGACGGACAGGTAAGATGGGACCAGGTTGCTTAGACATAAGGGGCGAAATAGTTTATAGTTTGGCCCTTCCACTTGAGGATCAGATAAGAATGGGGGGGGACACTTTTCCACTAGTTTGAAACAGCAACATCCCTCTGCTGGTTTCATAGGCATTAGTAGGTGCCGTGGCATAACTGTGGAGCGCCCCCTTGAACACATTGAAGGGGGTTAGATGCCTTAGTCGTTCGATGTAGCCATCGGATACACCAGTGGGGTATATGTTATAGACAGATAAGAAAATAAGTGGGTTTCTTAACAGTTCACTGAGGTCGTATCCTCAAGACATGCATCTATCACAGAGATTGTCTTTTATATGTTTAGAGCGGTGCCTTATTCGTCCGAGTAGTTGCCGGGTGAGGTGAGGTTCACTTCCCACACACTGATGGGTAAGTGTTAAACTTTTGTATAGTAATTAACTTTTGGTGACGTAATACAATGCACTGTGTATGTGACTATCACAAAGTAGTGATGGTCCAGTCTGAGTTTATTTTGAATTATCACTGGTTTTGCACAGTTATAGCAACCTCTACATAGTATTTGTTGCAGATGTAATTTTGAGGATTATACACATGCAATGTCTACAATGTTCTCTTCCCTTTTCTTGTTCTTATACAGGAAAGACCTATTGCATCAACAGAGCAATACTAAGAAGATGTGGTAGGATGGTCTTGAATGATCACTTTTATTTTTGTTTTCATTATTCTAGCACATACAATAGTGTCTTTGCAGTAGCAGATAAGAGCTTGGCCCTGACGAATGCCAGTGACTTTTCACAGTAAGGCAGAAACATGTTGGCCCTTTATAGATCTTTTTGGATTTCTACCAAGCAAGTTAGACAGTGATTTTTTCACACTGTCATTTCACTATTTTTTAATCTGACGTCCAGGCAAACACTATTAAAGGTCTTTGTTTGCTTTGATAGCCATTTTAATACACTTCATTTTATTAAATTTTTTGCACTGCACATATCAGCCTCACCTTCTGTACTAACAACTGCGGTGACCGTACCTTGGTCCAGTGATGCGTCGCTAAAATACATCTGGGCGATCGCACACAGACCTAGGTTCGGAAGTCCTACATGATGAGGCTCCGCCATCAGGTGGGCTGATAGGACTTAATCAGCAACAGTTGATAGTCTTTTTTTTTTTTTTTTTTTATTCACTTTTTGTGCAACTACACCAGTGTTAATTGATGTATCTCAGCACCACTTGACCTACAGGCTTTGTTGTTATTCGCGTAATGAGGAGAAACATCTGTATTTCTCCTTGTTACTTCCTCTTTCTATGTGTGCTGCATTCTCCAACACACATAGAAAGAGGATAATGCCTCAGGAGATTGCTTCTGTGCAGGAAGGTCTTCCTTTCTGCATGAAAACAATCCTGCTTAAAATACTGGAGCCCTTGCCCAATGGTGCAGGGTTCGTGTGTTGGCATTAGGCAGCACATTGTACGCCAGAGCTGGGAAATAACAGGAATGAGCTCTATATTTTAAGTAAGGCACAATCCTGCCCTTTGCTTATAACGCACCGCAACAAGGTGACTTGCTGCTCTGTGTGATATTAACTCGGTAAATATCCCCCCAAGTTCGTAAATGGCTTTTCACCTGGGCTTTTTGTTTAGTTGCTTAAGGAGGGAGAGTTTAAGAACAACGGATTGCTTTTTTTCAAGAGGTCCTAGTTTTGGAAAGTAGAGTTTAGTTGATGGACCTTTTCTTTTTCTGATGTGGTTTTCAGATTACTCTGCAGACTTACCCCCTTCAAAGGGGTTTTGGGGGAATTCTTTACAAAATATAACTGCCCACTCTAAGCCATTGCTTGATGATTATCATGTTTTCATAACAATTAAATCTTCTGTGTGTTGCAAGACAAATGCGGGGATATCAATCACTTGTTCAAACTCCAACAGAGAGAGTTTGGTCAACGTTGAAACCACCTCCTTAACAATTTCCATGTGATAGTTCAAAGTTCCTGGTACCTTTGATTAACAGTTTCAAAATCAAGTGTATGTTACTTTACTAAAAACTGAACAAGCACCATTTGCATTAAATAGGGAGGAGGCGGTAGACGAGAGGACATTTAACAGAATATTTTTCTGAAATGATTAAGTCAGCTTTGGTGGCATCCAGCCTTTATCCAGGGATGCCTATTTATTCATTTCAGAGATAAGTAACTCTTCAAATGAAGGCAGTAATTCCCTGAGCGGAAGCTAGGCATTTTTCCTTTTTTTTCGAGTGGACACCTTTTCTTTTCCCTATTTTATCAAACTTCACCTACTTCGCACAAGCAAAGGGAGTGATGATAACAAATATTCGAAGTTGCAAGATTTTCATCTTTGTAATAATGTACATCCCTAATTTCAAAGATATTGGGGTCTTACTTCACTCACAACAACCTATTCCAGTTACAGCTTGGCATTACTATAGAAATTGGAGGCCTGACAAATCCCTACACCCCTTATGTGTCCTCTCAACAGAGCAGTTCAGTGGTCTGTAAACTGAGAGAACCTTTCTTGGTCCTTCTAGATGCTTACACCTAAAAATGCTATTTGAAACTTTTCAACTACCTTACATCCTTTCTGGACTTTATATTTTTAGGCTTTGTAGAATAACAAGGTACTTAGGACTCAGTAGTTCCTAACTGCTTTTACATTTTACCTGGGAAGACATTGTACTTTTCTTCCCAACAATTGATTTGAAGTCTAGGGAATCATCAGCTACATCGCAGTTCTCTCAGTTCCCTTTTGAATAGACCTGTCAAGTCAGTGCTTTGCAGTCCAGTAGTTTAAAATGAGCTTATTTTCGGGATTTAGGGTCTATGTTTGACCTGGCATTCTTGGTGTGTTTTTCCTCTAACTTTTTGCCTTCAGACCTCCTGTTTTTGCTGACTTCAGTTTTGCTGGCCTTAGGACTCTGCACACTTTACTTCTGCTAACCCTTGCCAAAGTGCTTCTGCTCTCTCCTTAAAACATGTTAGATTGGCTTATACTCAATTGACATATTTAATTGACTTGTAAGTCCCTAGTAAAGTGGCACTACCCAAGGCCTATAAAATAAATGTGGCTGGTGGACCTGTAGCACTGATTGCACCACCAAATTAAGTAGCACTTGAAATACACCTCAGGTCTGCCATTGCAGCCTGTGTGTGTGGTCAGTTTTAAACTGCCATTTCCTACTGGAAATGTAAACTCTTTTCCAGACTCAAACCTTCCGTTTTAATGCATATAAATCAACCCTAGTGTAGGCCCTGGAGAACCCAATAGGCCACGTGCAATGTATTAAAAAAGAAGGACATGTACCTTTAAGTTTTACATGTCCTGGTAGTGAAAAACTCTTAAATTTTTTTTTCAGTACTTCAAGTCCTACCTTTCACGTAGGATATCATTGGAGTTACCTTGTTACATTTTATAACTGGAATTTCCAAATGAGAACAGCTGACCAGTTCATGTTTGGTGTCTCTGCAATTGTTATGAAAAATCCTACCTTATCGTGAAGTCGGATTCTAAATTACTGTTTTGAAAATTCTACTTTTAGGAAGTTGGCATTTTCTTGCTTTAGCTTTTTGGTGCCTGCAGCCTGTCCCTGGGTTACATGACTGGGTGTAGTTGACAGTTGGGCTTTATGTATTATTATTATTATTATTATTATATTCTTATATAGCGCCTGAATCGACCCCCGGAGGGGTATCTCCGCGCTTGCCTTGGGAACCCGTCCTGGTTTTTCCCTGTGAGATAGCCCCTACAGGGCATCCCCAAGGTGAAAGCCAGGCATCCCGCCGCGGGGGGCCATTGTGGAGATTAAGCAAGCTTAATGCCCAGAGTTGCAGAGTGTGAACCCATGATTAGGTCAGGTACCGAAGCGAGAATTATCGAGTCCATGGACATTTGAGCTCAAGACCCTGCCGCGTCGGGAATTGAACTCTGGTCCCGGGTCTGACCTCTGCTTCAGGGTCTGCCTGCTCTAACCAGTGAGCCACACTTCTACTCCTGTATTCCTCCTAGACATCCACACAGAATGGGGGAATTGGGTGAGACTGGATGAGTCATTACTAGCAGGATGGGAGGGAGGAGAAGGACCCAGATCCACTTACACTTGATTAGGCTGTGTCCTGTCTCCACAGCAAGAGCTACATAACCGCCTGAAGTTAGTATGGAGCCAGACCAGGAAGGCAGGACATCTATGCAATTCAAAGGTCAGCCTCTAGATGCTTTACTCCTCTTCAAAGGCCAACTGGGTATATATACTGGACCTCGGGCACCACCACTTCAGTACACTTCTAGACCTGTGTATACTTTGCCAGGAAGAAGGACTGCTGTGCAGCTGAAAGGACTGCTACTCTCTACTGGATCTCAGATAATCCCACTTCAGTACACTTCTGGAAGAAGGACTGCCACTCTGCTAGACTGCTGACCTGAAGGGTCTACTTCCTTGCTGTGCTGACCTGCTGCTTGCCCCAGAGTGGCTCCAAGGGCTAGTTGGCTGGCCTCCTGATCTGAAGCCTCAGTGAAACAACATGCTTTCAACAACCTTGCATCTGCACCTGGACTCTACCTTCTGTGAGTTTACCCAGCCTGAACTTGTGACTTTGTCCTCTCCAGTGTGACCAGATATTCACAGTTGGCACTGTGTGCTTTTTGGCGCCATTTTCACTAAAATCTTTGTAATTGCGTACTTCCAGTTCTACTTATTGGATCAGCAAACTGTTTTGGTCTTGTCTTATTTATTAAAGAAATTCTAATTCTATTTTTCTAACTTGGTGTGGGATCTTTTGTTGTGTTTTTCACTTTATTTCTCTTTCAAGTGTTGCACAAATACTTTACACATTGCCTCTAAGGTAAGCCTGACTGCTCTGTGCCAAGCTACCAAAGGGTTGAGCAGAGGTTAATTTGAAGTTGGCCTGTGCCTCAGCCTGACAAAATTGTGATTGCTGCGTGACCAGGGATCACACCCCAGTCAACCAACAACCACATTTTATACATTCTGACTATTTCTAATTTGGATGCTGTCCTTGTCCAAATTAATATTTTCTTGTCCCATTTCCTGTGTGGGCATGGTAAAAAATCTATTTGCTTGCCTATTGGTCAGACCTAGGAATTATTTCTTTGTTGTCTATTCTTTATTTTGCTGTAAGTTTTTACTTCCTGACTTTGAGACGTTCATCCTGTCAAAGCTTCAAGGGTAAGAACATGTCTGGTTTTCTCCTTATTCTCCAGATAGTCCAAGAAATCACTTTTGTTTAGACCTGGCTCTCACCTTCCCAACTGAAATGCTCTTCTGACCTAAATTCATAGCTTGTATACACTTAAGGAAAGGAAAGGAGGCAACAGTTATAGGGAATTTGTAGAGCGCATGTGCACCAATGGTCTCTTGGCGCTAAGTTTAAAACCACCACAGAAGACTTGTCTAGCAATAGGCTTGAGTGAAGAGCCAGGTTTTTAATTTTTTTAACCAGCTGTCTGTCTAATCTCTATCGGCATGGAGTTTCAAAGTGTGGGGAGCAAAGGAAGCGGACACAGAACGCACTAGTCAATTGTGTTAGGCAAGGAATGGCATCCCACCACCAAAGTGTGCATTGCAAGAATACATATTTTCCTATGTCTTCTAAAAGTGTTTTTTGCCCTATTAGTGTTTACTGCTATTGACTATGAGCTAAACATATCACTAATATATAGCCAGTGATATGAAAGAGAAAGATTTTGGTTTGTTTTGCTTTTTGTATAATCAATATACTGATCTACTTCTAAAGGCCTAAGCCCTTTTATCTGTACAATCCATGCCAAGTTGAGGCAAACATGGGTATGTGGCCAGGGAGCCTGACTCTTTAAGGAATAGTTTCTAGCACCTTTGTGGACAGTTGGCAACCATTCCCGGGTGAGTGGCTTCACTGGCTTGTATTGTCACCTGGTCACTGATTACTGTAAATACCTTTGTTTTTTATCTCCCTTATTCTTTTTTCGATTACAGGTTATTCTGAACAGGCTAGCATGGAATCCCTCCCACTACTGACTGGTCTGGTGTTTTATTTTCTTTGTTCACTTAGTAATGATCTCCTTATGAGATAGTGGTTGGCAGAGGGCTTGATCCGGTCCCGGTGAATGCCTAGACACCAGCTTGATTGGGTCACAAAGGCAGAAACATTCCTTTAGTTGTATTTAACCATACCCACTGGAGACGTTAATAAAGCACACCCTCACACACTCACTCAGTATGGCCCCTGTTCTTCTTATATCCTAATAGCTCCACTCATCTGAGGGTAGAAGCCACACTCCTCTCTGCCCCTCTTTATGCGTGTGAGGAAAAGCCCTATGATTAAGCATGAAATCCTTAGGTGGGTGAAGGCCTTCATCCTTTAAGTAGAGGACTTGGACTGAATTATTAGCTGTCAATAAAAATATTTCACATCAAAGAGTTAAGCGAGTCACATATGACTTTTACACCTTTTAAGCGACCACTCTATGATAGCAATACACACAGTCGCACCATCAACCTTGCCATAACTAAGGGGCCGATTACGATTGCGGAAGGCCCATCACCACCAGCCATGCGGTGGCGGTGTTTCGGCAATCGGACTGCAATTTCCCCCCGCCACATTACGATGGAGGAGGGAATTGCGCTCGGACCGTGGTGGACGCAAAAATCGTCCACCACGGGACAGCCACCAGCAATCTTACAGATTGCCTGGCAGACGGTCCATATCGCCTAGCAGGCACCATCCACCAAATCATGGTGCTGGCTACATTGCTTTGAGTAAATGACTCAGTCGTAGGTTTTCTGTCGATGGTAGACACTATTCAACAGTTCATCAACCAAGCCTGCGCGCAGCATATGGCAAATACTTGATAAAAAAGATCATCATCAGGATTTTGCCAAATTAGGACTTTATGCTGATCCCAAAGTACTGCTTAGTAGTCATGATATGCACATTTTAATGTGATTTCCCTACTATGATATTTTTTAACCCACTTTGAATTCTGTAGCTCTTAAAGCGTCTTAGAATGAGGATTCACTTAACAGATTGAGTTATCGCATAACACATTCCCATCGGTGGAGGGATTGGTGTCAGTACAACGCGTTTTTTTACAACGCATTCCGTTACATCGGAATTTTTACAACGCAGGATCCATTACATCGGATGCCATTACAACGCATGGCATTACATAGCAAATGCTATTACAACGCATGGCATTACATCGTAAGTATAGGTAAGTATACCTTTTTAAAAAAAATGTAATTAAGTTAATTTTATTAATTTAATTTAATTAATTAAATTAAAATACATTTTAAAATAGTAATTAATTTAATTTAATAAAATAAAATCTATTTATTTAATTTAATTTTAATAAAAATTGTAATTAATTTTATTAAATTAATATAATGAAATTAATTTAATTTAAATATTTTTTAAAATGTAATTTAATTACATTAATTTAAATAATTTATTTAATTTAATTAATTTAATTAGAAAATGTAATTAATGTAATATAATTAATTTAATTTAATAAATAAATTTTAATTAATTTAAAAATGGTAAATATAATTTAATTAGCCCTAAACAAAAACCTACCCCTACCCCTAAACCCTAAAAACACCCCTGTACCCCAAAACCCAAACCCTGCCCTAAAACCTAAAAACACCCCTGTACCCCAAAACCCAAACCCAGCCCTAAAACCTAAAAACACCCCTGTGCCCCAAAACCCAAACCCTGCCCTAAAACCTAAAAACACCCCTGTACCCCAAAACCCAAACCCTGCCCTAAAACCTAAAAACACCCCTGTACCCCAAAACCCAAACCCTGCCCTAAAACCTAAAAACACCCCTGTACCCCAAAACCCAAACCCTGCCCTAAAACCTAAAAACACCCCTGTACCCCAAAACCCAAACCCTGCCCTAAAACCTAAAAACACCCCTGTACCCCAAAACCCAAACCCTGCCCTAAAACCTAAAAACACCCCTGTACCCCAAAACCCAAACCCAGCCCTAAAACGTAAAAACACCCCTGTACCCCAAAACCCAAACCCAGCCCTAAAACCTAAAATCACCCCTGTACCCCAAAACCCAAACCCTGCCCTAAAACCTAAAAACACCCCTGTACCCCAAAACCCAAACCCTGCCCTAAAACCTAAAAACACCCCTGTAACCCAAAACCCAAACCCAGCCCTAAAACCTAAAAATACCCCTGTACCCCAAAACCCAAACCCTGCCCTAAAACCTAAAAACACCCCTGTACCCCAAAACCCAAACCCTGCCCTAAAACCTAAAAAACACCCCTGTAACCCAAAACCCAAACCTTGCCCTAAAACCTAAAAACACCCCTGTACCCCTGTACCCCAAAACCACATATACTCCTATACTCATACTTATTTAAAAAATTACTTAAATTAATATATTTAATTTATAATATTAAAAAACATAAATAAATTAATTTATTTAAAATTAATAATGATTAAATTAATTATCTAATATTAAAAATTTTTTACTAAAATTATAAACTTACCATTACTTACGATGTAATGGTATGCGTTGTAATAGCATCTGCTATGTAATATCCTGCGTTGTAATGGCATCCGATGTAATGGAACCAGCGTTGTTAAAGCTGCGTTGTAACAGCATTACGACGTAAAAGTTGCGTTGTAACAGTGACATACCTCGGTGGAGCCATCTTCCTTTTAAATTGGGCGGGCTACGCTAAGTTTGGAGCTTTGATGGTTATTTTTTTTAACATTCTTGCCAGTTGGTATATTGCTTGAAAAAATCAATATCACCTCTTGGTGAGAGGTCAGCAGGATCTTAAATTTAAAAATAAGGCCACAGTAAGACACTAACTTTGTTAAATCTGAGCTATCCAATGATCAATGTGGGAGTTCATTCCCATATCAAAAGTTATTTTTAAATGTAGCTTATGATAGTGTGGATGACATTATTCTGTGGGTTTGTAAACAATTTAGCATTTACAAGCCTAGACCTGTCATTAGTTTCTTACATTTATCATTGTGTTTTTGATTATTCCTATTGAAGAGAGCCTATATCTGTTTAAATATAACTCCAAAGTAAGAATCAGACATAAATTGCTTCACCTCTAAAATTTACATAATTGTTAAAGTGTCTGAAAAGGTGATTCTCTCATTGTGTTGTACAACATACGCTAAAATTGGGAAGTATATAGAAAACTAAATAATTCTGACACAGATATAGATCTTCTCGGCGAGAACCTTTGACATTTCACGAAAGATAAGAAAATAACTTGGATCTAGCACTAAAAAAATGATTGAATAACCAATAAAACTAGCAACGTTTTACTGACAAATAATGCAACTCTATCATTCTATATCAAATCCAAAGTACAAAAAAACATACCAAAACACCAGGAAGACCAATAAAAACAGATACTAATTACAGATCAAAACCATTGTAAAACCATGTTGCAGAGTTTCTACAGCCCTACTAAAACCGTTCCCAGCTTACATCAAGGGCTTATCTGATTGCACTGTATAATACCATCAATTTTTCATACTTGATTCAATAGTTTGGAGATCACATTCAGGTGGACTACGACAGGTAGAATGGTTAGTCTTACACCACAATAATATAAAAGGTAACCCTGCATATATTAATTGACCTTCTCCAGCCTATTTTACGCTATAATGACTTCAGATTTGTCAAAGGACGATGTCTTCAAAATGTGGGAACACAATGAGGCTTAATGTGGTCATGTAATATCCTGAATATATTTTTAATATGCTAATTAGTCAAAGTCTTCAAAAGAATCTGATTTATTGGCATACGTTTGACGATGTCTTTGATATGTGGCAAGGTTCTGAAGAAGAACTTCAATATGTTCTACAATTAATTGAACAACACCAAAGTCATGATAAGGTTGACCATAAATATGAAATCCCAGAGAGTTCAAAATTGGGTTTAAATGTAATGCTTAAATATAATTCAGTCACATAAAAACTGATGGGAAGAATGTTTGCAAATAGTCTAGCCAATGGCAAATGTTTGAGGTAGCATTCCATCCTATAGTTTTTCACCCACTGTGCAAATCTAGACAAAGACTCATCTTATGCAAATTAGTACTGACCCTGCTACTCGTTGGACCATTCCATCCCAAACTGCATGACAAGGATTCATTCTAGAAGGTATCCAAAGCAACCCCTGACTGGTTTTGGCCTTTTTATGCCACAGCAGTGAGGTGTAGCTTGGCTTGGTGAGCAAGGGACCTACATCTGGGCATACTCTTGGCCACTGTCGCATCCCCCTGAGCTCTGGAGCACACAAATGGCCACGCCACACACAAGCTCTGTAACAAAAATATTTATTATTTAGTATGTCACTGTTAACTTAATGCACTACATCAAAAACTTTATTGACCACTCCAAGACACACCCAGATACCTCCAAACTCATTATGTTACTTGGCAAGGAGTCCGCCGAGGACCAGGAGCGTCCTACTGTATATTATCACATGACACTTCATCTCCCCTTTTGTTAAATAAAAAGTACAGACATTGTATATGCATTAGAGTTCCTCAGTGAGTCTTCGAGGTGTTCGCACCAATTTTCCAGATCAAGTTATATGAGATGAAGGAGTTGCACTGTCATTTGGCATCGTAGATGTAGACTTAGATGCTCAACTTGGGTACTCTAGTGGACAGCCTGTCGGTGACGGTCTCCCCTGCATCCTAATCAGCCCCTAAGTTTGTTTGTATCTGAACAAACAAACATGAGTTGAAAAATTAGTAATGTACCTACTATTCTCTTCAGGCTGTTCATTTCAAGACGGGAGAAACTTTGGCTCCATTCAGTTGTGTAATCATGTACGGTATGTGTGCACCAGGATGTCTTTCTCGCTTGATTGCTTTATTGGTCTGGCGCATATCAACACAAATGCACAGTACAACCTCCATTGTCCTTTTTTGGCACTACCGTTATGGGTGAAACCCATGCCGTCAGACCAGCAGAGCGCTTGATGATGTCATGTTCTAATAAAGTATCTAGTTCCTTTTCAAGGGCCTTCTGTAAATGAGAAGCAATCTGATGGTGTCACTGAACAACATGATGAATGTCCTCATTAATGTGAAGTTGCACCTTCATTGTCTTGAGTTTCCCTAGTCATGAAACAGCAATGTGAATTGAAGTACTATTTCAGAATGTGCATTGTGATTGTAGTTGATGGAGATCAGTCCCATGCCAGCAGCAGTGCTGAAATTGAGTAGACATGCACTTGACAAAGTACCTTGGAGTTCATGAATTGATGCTTGTACTGTTGTTTTCATATGCCTCATGGTCGCTGAAAATAACCCTTGACTTTGCAATGGCGTACAAGCAGCCCATATGCACACTGTTGTTTTCAAAGGCATTAGACATAGTATCGGAGACAGTTCACTTAATTTCCTGCCAGCATGATATTGATGGATGCACCACAGTCAATAATAAAAGTTGTATGTCAGCCATTCACCATTAGCGTGATCTTGGGGCACTGTCCAACAGAGTTTAGTCGCTTCATCTGGCGATCTCTCTTTGACTTGTGTTCTACCGTGCAAGCGGCCAAATCTACATGTGCATGTCATTCTAGGGTCAACCTCACCATTGCACATACATCTTCTTCAACACTACCACTCAATGATGACACTGGAGAGCTTTTGGAAGAGGAATTTGATGATCAACTACATTTAGTCTCTACTTGCCTCAACTGATGTTGCCATTTGGGCATGTCGAGAACTTTCTATCGTCCATTTTCCCTTCCTGTTGTGATGTACTTAGTTTCTCTTTCGCATTGCAGACCAATATCAAATGGTTTTCTCTCCTACAGCCTTTGCATATCTGTCCTGTAGTAAGACATTTATCTTCATGTGGAAATGAGAATTCACATCGAAACACAAATTGTTTTTCTTCTGAGACATCGTCTTATGGGCCTTCACTTTGTGTTTCTGCTTACTTTTCATGATCAACTCTGATTCATTCTGGGCTGTTCTAGCTTCCATATCAGCAGCCTGTTGATCTGCACGTTCCTCAGTTCTCGCAGCCATGAGTACCTTTTCTAGACTGAGTGTCTCTCTCAGCATGCGTTGTCTGAAAGAATTGGAGAGGCAACCATGGATGACTCTGAGACACATGGCTTCTTCGTCTTTGAAATCACTGAACTAGTAGTGCTTGTTGAGATTATCAAGTCTTTTTCCAAATTCATCCACCAGCTTGCTTTCTTGCCTGGTTGAAAATGTCCCTTTCATAGTCTACATTCGCCATTGGATTAAATTTAGCTTCCAACGTTTGTTTGAGTTGATGGTACGATAATGCATCAGTTTGTGACATTTCTTTATCATTTCTTTCACTCCATCACCTGCAAGGTTTTAAAGGTATTTATTGATCTTTTTGTGATCTACTTCTTCTAGAGCATCCATGAAGTTGTCAAATGTTTCGATCCGTGCAGTTCATCTGGTGCCAATATTCTGCCTATTTGCTGTATGGAAGGAAAGTGGCGGTCTCAAAAACGTGGCTGTACCTTATTTGGCACTCATTTCTACAGCCATTGGAGAACTTCAATTTCTTTAAGACTTTTGGAGTTGTACTGAATGCTACCAGCTGCCACTTTGGTCTGTTCAGCAGGGACCAATGATTTCGTAAACATAGCCCCTGTGTTTGCTTTCGAGTTGCCTTGCCGGATTTGAGGTTGTAAGGTGCTTTGTTTTTCACCAGTGAGTGGACATTTATTTCCTGTACCTGATTGTCGCTGCATTTAACGTTTCTTTGCACCTGGTATTCTCTACCTTTAGTGCTTTCTTGTACCTGGCTGTTGCTGACTTTAGCACTTCTTCACACCCTGCTGTTGCTGCTTTTAGTGCCTCTTTATACCCGGCTGTCTCTGCCTTTAGCATTTCTGCTTTGTATGGACAATGGCTCTGTGGCTTCTAGCAGACATTTTGACCATGCTCCTCTGTAGGGCCTTAGGGCCTTGTAAGAGCTAGAATGGAGCTTTGACTCCACACAGCAACAGTAGACTGCTTCTTGGGGTGCATGTGGCACATACAAACAGCTTGCTGGACCTTGGCAAACTATCAGGGAGAGAAGTCTTGTTTCTTCGCAACACCTATCCCACCTTCGTCGCCAGTTGTTGCATTCCTCATTGCTCTGAAGCACTCAAATGACCACGGCACACATTGAGCTCTGTAATGCACTTCTTTATTCTTCAACATGTCACTGTTAACTGAACGCACTATGTCATAAACTTTATTGACCACAATCAGACACACACACATACCTCCCAACTGATTACTAAACTATGTAAGTAGAGTCCGCCGAGGACCACAAGGGTCCTACTGCACATGATCACATGACACTACAGCCACTTAGAGCAGAGCATCAAACATTCAAATGATGATGGAAGGAATGCTTGCAACAAGTATGAGCTGTCTAGCTTCTCAAATTGATGAAGAGCTGAAGTAGCACTATTTTACTACCTAAACCAGTGGCAAATATTTGCTTGTCAAGTGAAGAGATGTGCTTCTTTAAGGCTTCAACATAGCAACATTTTTCAACATATCTAAAGTAAATAGAAGAACATAACACAGCATCATAAGAATACAACACTGCAACCACACTACAACACAACATCACATTGCAATAATTTAGCATAAAAACACAGCAGCATAAAAAACAACAGAATGCAACTCCACTACAGCAAAATATTGCGCACACATACAAACTAACATTTTTAAAATATATCACCAGCTTCAGAAACCTGCTTTCGTAAAACTGTGGTAAAATATGTTTGCACTAAGTACTGTCTTCAATTACCACCAAGGATGAAAAATGGTGCCAGTTAAAAATGTTTTGTGATCTGCTCCTTGTTTTCCAAATTAAACCCTTTAAGAGGCATACCAAATGAAATGTTCTCCAATCCTCCAGAATGCCCAGTGGGAGCTGTCCTCTAGATTGTTGTGCAAAGGAAATAAAGATGCTGCCAACCTATCATTACTTTTTCCACTGACTTTGTTCTTTATTGTACTTTTTGTCTTGAGCAACCGTCTTCCAATTTTGTTATTTACAGAATGATATTGTGTGTTCTTCGCCACAGACTGAAACTATGTATAGAACCACCCGTCTCACTTTTGTATAACAAAGCCATCTGTTTATTTGGAGACATATTTTCAGTTTAGTGGCAAACATATTTTCAGCAAACCTACTGGCAGCACTCAGCTTCGTTTGCAGTGATAAGAAAAGGGGAGATTGTTCTTCTCACTCTGGACATTTACAAGTAATAGGTTTACATCCTAGTTTCTCAGTGATTCTTTGTGACATCCCCCCTGGAAGGACTTGCCTCTTTTTGTGGAGTCCCAAATTCGTTTGCACCTATGCTGCTGGCTTTTTGACTCCGTGAAATAGGGCTTTGCTAACCATGCCCCAGTGAATGTAAACCCCTAGTATATGGCACAAAAGTTTGGAGTTCATCTGATAATTAATCAAAAGCACGGTATAATACCATCAATGTTCCATTCATGATGTCAAAAGCTTGAAGATCACATTCAGGTAGACCTGCCACAGTGCCACTAGTCACTGGTTAGTCTTAAATAAAAGAATTTAAAAGGTAACTCAGCTATTTTAATTTACATTCTCTATCCTTTATTGCATTATAATTACTTCAGATTGGTCAAAGGGTGATGTCTACAAGTTGTGGGACACAATGAGGCTCCTTGGGGTCATGTAACATTTTGAATATTGTTGATATATTAATTAGTCAAAATCGTCAATATAATCTGATTTCTTGGCATTAGTTTGACAACATCTTTGATATGTGGCAAGGTTCAGAAGAAGAACTTAATATGTTCTACAATAAATTGAATGGCCAAATCCATAACTATCTTCACCATAAATATGAGATCACAAAGTGTTTACTATTGGGTTTTCCATATAATGCTTCAATACACAAACATCAATTTCACAAAAACTGATTGATGGAATGTTTGAAAAAAGACTAACCAGTGGCAACTGCTCCGGGAACATTCCATCCCATTGTTTTTCACCCAATGTGCCACTCTAGACAACCATAACATGTATTTGTAAAGTGCATGTTCCCCCGTAGGCATCCTGGTGCCGAATTACAGATGTTTATTGTTACCCAAATCAATGGTACTCATTTTATCAAACTCAGATGGATGAAAGGTTGAGTGAACCCACTGGTTTTTACACCTGTGACCATGAGGTCGAACACAGGCACCTGCAGTAGATGCATAAGTCCACTGAGTCACCAGACCCACCTTATGCAAAATAGTACTGACCCTGCTCCTCATAAGACCATTCCATTCTAAATTGCCAAACAAGACCCATTCCAGAAGGAATCCCAAGCAACCCTAGACTCGTTTTGGTCTTATTAGACCACACCAGTGAGGTATAGCTGGCACTGTGAGCAAGGGACCCACATCTGGGCATACAGTTGCTCACTTAGGGTGTAACATCAATCACACAAATGGTGATGGAATAATACTTTTAACAAGTTTAATCACTGGCAGTTATGGTCAACTAGCTTCTTAAATTGATGAAGAGCTGTAATTTTCCTTCCTAATCCAGATGTGCCTATCTGCTGGTGTTCAATGCCACCTGACTGTTGATGACTCCCCTGTGGTGAAATGTGTATTGATCCCAGACGTTGACAAAGGGCTTGGGTATGGGAGAGATGTTTTCTCCCCGAGCAGGATGGCCTGGGGGCTGTGCCCAACACTTTCCTGAGATACAAAGGATGCCTACCCTGTGACTGGCAGATGAAGCTCACACCTAGGCCTGTCTCCATTACATTGTCATATTAAACTTGTCTCCAAATTCAGTAGGATGAGGAGCAACCCCAAAATCAGTTTGGAGTGACTACAGGGAACGTTTGCCCACTATAATAGACACAACTCTGGGTGGGCTTAGAGTGCTTTGCACAGAAGTAGGAAGGTTCTACCATGTTAGTTTTATGTAGAGAGGTAGATACACTGTAGGATAGTTTACAGTAAAACACACAGCAAGTGCTGCAAAAGTGGCCTGTGTAACCCCTGGGACCTGTCGCCCCATTAGTTAGGGAGTGGACAGGATTTTCTCTCTCTCAAAGGGTGCCACTGGGCCTAAATGTGCTACACCCAGTACATTCTTCAGAGCATCCCTGGACCTGTGGAAGACAGAAGTACTGAACCTGCTGGTGTGGCCTGTGAGGAATAGCCTAAGGGCTTGCCCTTCTCCCACTTATTCCCAGGACTGGAAATGGGGACACCGAAGGCCAGTTGGCTGACCTCCTGTTAAACTACAGAGACACAAGAGCTGCAAGAAGACCACTTTCCTGAAGAGCCCAACTGACCAAAACTAAATTGCAATGGCCTGGACCCTACTGATGTATTCTATTAGAGTGAAGCTAAAGCTCTAAGTGGTATCCCTAAGGTCCTGGGTTACTCAACTCATTGTGTTTATATCAAAACTAACTAGCTCTGGAGTTGGTGCTTCTAGCGTTTGTATGTCTTGAAAGGAAACCACATTACATTTTGAAAAAAAACCCTCATTCACCAACCTAGTTGGTGACATGCTTCATCATTGGCCCCACCCAAGGTGCTGAGTGCACCTCGGGTGTGCTGCGACGCCTGGATAGAGCGGAGCGGGTATTGTATTGTGAGAGTGCAGTGATCGTGGGTGAGTGGATGTTAAAAAGTCTGTCCTAAGGGTCCCACAGGGCAAAAATGACTTTTTTAATGTATGGGCCCCTGGCAGTGAGTAAAAACGAGAGGCGGATATTGTTGGAGATCTGAGGTAACTCCAATATCTTCGTCGGTCAACATGTTTCAGCCATGCTCCCTATAATTGATATGGCCTTCTTCAGTACCTATGTGTAGTGCAAAGTGAGTGGTCTAAAAAAATGTTTTTTAGAAGACCAATTATGTGACACACGCGCTAGACCACTCACTTTGCACTCGATGTCAGCGGTTTGACTCTTGACGATGAGCCTCATGGAGCTTTTGAGGCAAAACTTTGTAGAACGTTTTCAGACTGTTGGTTCCTTTGGGGAGAGAGGTGTTCATTAACACCAGCCAAGGATGCAGAGACTCTGGCTTGCCTCTTGGGGGCTAAGACTGAATCTCCCACAATGCACATGTGCAGTCCAAGAAAATCCAGTTGTAGCTGGTCAGCTGGAGTAGTCCTCTCTTTGTCTGATGCAGAGGACTTCTTTCAGTACTTTTGTACCTGTTGATGTTCCGGGAGTCCACTCCTTTTCTTTTGAGTCAGGCACAATCCTGTCTTTGTGGAGCCTTGGAAGTGCAGCAGGTGCTGTCCTGCTGAGTGCAAGCCTTCTGTGGTGCCGTCCAAAGGCAGTCCTTCTTCTTCCTTTGGCCCTGGTAGTGTTCAGAGAAGCTCCTACAGTTTTCTCATATTTATTCTCCATTCTGGGCTGGCAAGAGGGGGGGGACAACCCCAACCAATAGGGATAAAGTTACCTCCCCTCTGCTATGACCACTTCATGTGAAGTGTGACACATTTTTGACCCAGAATGCACTGTTCTACCAAAAATGAAAATGGAGAAATTATCTCCTTGGTGTATGTGTCTGAATAACCCAACCCAGAGGTGAGGCTAACAACTCATTACACTCACCTTCCAGGCTCAAAGATAATCTAATTAGGAGGCTCCCATCTACCTGGGGATCAAGGAAGTGCCTGTGTCCTGTAAGATCAGTTCTCCTGCCTTTGAAGTCCAGCTTAACGTACCAGCCCCCTTCCTGTCCATGGTTTCTCCAGGAGGGAAATCTCCTCCCACTAAATGGCTGCATTACTTCAGCCCTGTTCACACCTACTCAGGTAGCAGCTTGGCTCAGGATGTCAATGGTTGGCCATCAGAAGAGGCTGCTAAAGGGCAATTTTGGGTAACTTCAGTATAGTAAGTTCTAAACTTACTTTCCTGTAATATTTATAATAAATGCGACCTTGGCAAGTTGTTGGATTTACTGGAGCCATTATTTTGATACTTTGAATGATATTGCTAGCTAGCTCCAATAAAAAGTTAGACTTTATTAAGTTTTAGGGAGATGGATTTGGGCCACGCCTGCTCTTTGTTGCTATTTTGATGGCCTTAAGGGTGTGCTGGGGATTCCAGGAACAAGTAACATTTCCTGGTTTAAATATGTGAGAGACACCTTAGCTAAGAATGGATGCATAGATTTTTGGGATCCATGGGAGGATGTCCCTGTCATCAGTAAACGCATGATTTAAGCAAGCTAGCGCCAGTTTAATGGGCAATATCCAGTCAACTTCTAAAATAGGCACATGACAGACCAATTTCTCCAAGATAAACTCACACATAGCTTTGAAGAATGTTTAGACGCTGTAGAGCGCCTACTAGCTAGCAGACTGGACCTGTAATTTAGGCACGGATATCTGCAAATAGCTTCAAATACCAGTATATCATCTAAAAAAATTGATACCGCAGATTGCCACTGTCCCACCTGTGGAGCAGAGAGGAAAACTACAGAACATGTGTGTTGGACTTGGCCCTTTTTTGCAGGGTCATCCCTGAACTTTTTGCCTTCCTCCTATATTTCTTCTGACCTGTTATTTGCTATTTTATGACTCTGGGCACTTTACCACTGCTGATCAGGGCTAAAGTGCATATGCTCTCCCTATTGTAAATTGATGTATTAATTGGTAATTCCATGATTGACTATTTGGTTTACTTGTCAGACCATAGTACAGTGCACTGAGTGTGCCCAGGGCGTGTAAATCCAAATGCTGCTAGTGGGCTTGCAGCACTGGTTGTGCCACCCACAGAAGCGGCCTTGTAAAATGTGTCTAAGGTCTGCCATTGCAGAGCCTGCGTGCAGTCTGGAACTGTCATGCTGACTGGGCAAGTGCACCCACTTGCCAGTCTCTGAACCTTCCCTTTTCTTCATATCAGACACCCCTATGGTAGGCCCAAAGGCAGGGTGCATTGTAAGTATAAGGTAGGACAAGCCCTGATGTGGGTGGCATGTCCTAATAGTGAATTACAGCCATTTTCGTTTTCACTATTGTAAGGCTACCTGTTCTCCATCTCCATAGGCCAGAATGGGCTGTTAGAATTATTACATTTTATAATCCTAACTAACTCAGAGAACATGGTGGAAATTCGAGTTTACTATGCCTGGACTCAGAATGATAAAATACATATTTTAGTAAAGTGGGTTTTAACATTCTGTGTTTGCAAATACCACTTTAAGAAAGTAAGTATTTGCTTGCCTAAACCTTTCAAGCTTGCCTCTGCTAGGTTGTTTATTACTTGTTGGAGTTTGAGTGACAGGGCTGGGGGATTCCAGGAGACAGAATGAGTCAGCCCAGTGATGAATAGAGAGATCTGCGTCTAGATGGGAGGGAGGAGTTGCACCTGGGACATAAATACGACTGTGCCTGCACCCCCACAGTGCTGGCTCCACCCCTGTGGTGCGTCTGATGTCTCTGCCCTGCACACTGAAAGAAGAGAAAGAAGACAGTCAACAAAGTGCTCCCGGGCTGTACTTGCCTTCCACAATGCTGGCTCCAACTCCTGTGGGGCGTCTGATGTGCTTGCTCTGCGCTGTGAAAGGAAAGGAGAAGTCTGGTAAACAGAGTGCTTCAGAACTGTTTTGGACTGGGCACAGGCCCCTCTCTACTCACCCTGATCTCATGAAATTAGATCACTTCTGGACTTACAGGACAAAACCTCTGCTGAGGAGAAGGAACCTGAAGAAACTGAGGAGAGACTATTCCCAAGCTGAAGTGCTGTTTGGGGGATTGGCCTGCAGTGGTTGCCTGACTGCCAAAGAGAGGAGAAAGAACTTTGTGGACTTTTCAACTTGTGCAAAAGATCTCCAAGAGCTTGGAAGGGAGCTTGCCCCCTGACCAAAGTCCCAGGACCAGTGGACTTCACCAGCCTTTGTGAATTGCTGCTGGAAACGCTGTTTCAGTGGCTACAGAGACAGGGAGCTGTGACTGAGTCTCACGACCAGCCCGGTGTCTTTTAGGCATCGCATCAAGCAATGTCCGCCTCAAACAATGCAAGCTCTGAGCTCACCGACTCCGTCCTGACACCGTCACCGAGCCATAGCCTGCACTGCGACTGTTGAACACCGCGACGTGCAACACCTCGCTACACCGACTTGTACTGGTCTGACCGAAGAGGTCCCTGGTGCTGACTCCGAATCCTGTGACCGCACCGGAGTTGGGCACAGCCTCGCATGATTTGCGACGCACCGCCCAACTCACACCGCTGTCCGGACTGATCGACGCCAGCTCCTAAACTCCTGCTCAGTCGCTGCACCGCAAGCTGCAAGCACCGCATCAAAGCACCGTCTCGCCCTGCAAAGCAAGCCTTGGATCCACCGACTGTCAACGGGCCGCTGCCTGCACCGCATCGAGGGACAACACGTCCTGCACCACTTCCTTTCTGCACCGCGACGAACACTGGAATGGGCTCACACCACAGTGCCAGACGCCTCAAGTAAAAGGTACTGTGACTGAGGCTGTCGACATTTGAGTGGGCCGGTCCCAACATGGTCCGCTGGATTTACTACACTCTGTGTTAATTTCAAAAACGCTGTAGCCCGTCCGGGCTACCGACTCGCACAGAACCTTGATTTAAGCCTTTTTACAAGAACTCTTGAAATCTAATAGTACTGTGGATTCTTTTTGTCGTTTATTGGTCTTATGGTAACTCTATATAAAATATACTTATTTTTGATATAAAACCTTGTATGGTGTCCATTTGTAGTGTTGTCACTGGGTTACTGTATGCGGCCACAAATGCTTAACTTACAACGCCTCTGAAATAAAGCCTTGCTGCTCGAGCCAAGCTACCAAGGGGGTGAGCAGGTGTTATTTTAGGAGTAAAATTCCCCTTACTCTGACTAGAGGAGAGGGTCCCTATTTGTCACAAGTACCTACCTGTGCCAACTAGAGACTCCCAATTCTAACAATGTGTTATTTTTCTGCTCAACCTTCTTATTATCTAGAAAGAAGTGCCTTATGCCAATTTATTGGGCATGGGTACAAGATCTTATCTAAATGCATTCCGAATACTGCAAAATTATGTGTGTTCATTAAACTGGAGGAAGTAACTCCTCCACCCTCGGATGCACCGAATCTGGGATGCACTGCCAACTGACACATTTCGCTCGCCTGGATAAATTTCCCTTGGGGTGAACTTGCCTCTCCTCATCGCTGTTCTCTCATAATCGTGGGCGTGGAAGGGCCGCATTGTCGTAACTTTCCGGGGTCCCAATCTGATACGGCTGCCAGTGCAGGCGTTTGCACTGGCACACTGCATTGCACTGCACTTCAGTCACGAATCTGCATCATTGCATCGTATGCATCCATGCAGGAGCTCTGGTTATCGATCTGGACCCTGCCACCGCACAGCCTCCAGCAACACTTATCCACTGGTGGGACTGCCA
Source organism: Lissotriton vulgaris (assembly GCF_964263255.1). Lineage (NCBI taxonomy): Eukaryota > Metazoa > Chordata > Amphibia > Caudata > Salamandridae > Lissotriton > Lissotriton vulgaris. The sequence continues at coordinate 1,676,430,943 of NC_141691.1, forward strand.
AAGCCAACGTTGGATTTCATGCTGCCTCGAAGAGCCCCTCAATCACCTATCGCCTCGATTGAGGCTGCTATTGCTGACCTTGCTTTGCTTCCCCTGTAGGAAGTCTCCCGGTCCTGAGCTGCCACTGCTGTAGGAAGCCTCCCAGTTCCTGAGCAGCCTCTGGAGCTCGGGATCCAGAACCGTGCCTCCACCGCATACTCTGGCTGACTAATAGACGTGCCTCCCTCATCTCTGCAATATGTCAGCTGCCGGAGCACTGGGAATTGTTCTGGGCCCAGCCTCTGCACAGTCACCCGCAGCACTAATCCTGGGTTCCTCCATCTTTTGGACCTCTGTCCCATGCTCTCTGATGATTTGGCTGCCGCTTATTTACTTTTACAACAAGCTGCCTCCTACTTCTGCTGTGCTGACGCCCGAGCACCGGGTCCTAAGGATGTCTCTTGATCCGACGATATTCCATCAGCAGTCGGATTTCAAAAATTGCGAGGACCCGCCAGTCTTCTATCTTCAAGATGGCATATGACGAGAACGATGCAATCCCACATTGAGACCTGGGTGAGTGGCTTATTCTCTCTGCCGCCCTCCAACCATTCCACGTATTTTCCTCCATTCCTCCCCCGAAACACCACAATTTGCTGGTGAGGAATTCGAACCCCCACAACTTTTTGGTTCCTTCAGAGTTCCCCTATTGATGAAAAGAAAGGCCATTCTCTGTTCATTAGGCCAATTATTCACTTCCTTTGGCTCCATGTTCTGGCCCATTGAATCTACACCAGCTGGACTAGGGTGTAGTGTAGTTCCTATATTCCCAATAGGCTCTGCGCATTGGAATAATATATCCTATAGATTAGACGTAGGACTGAGGTTGACTAGGTCTCTATCGAATATATTAAACTTAATAGTGAGTGCCAGCTAGCTCAGAGGTCACTAGAAACTTTCTCGAATTTACAAGAAGGGATTAGTTACTGACAACCGCATAAACATGACAACTTTGTTTCCGACGGATAAAAAATATATCTCTCAAAGTCGCGGAAATAACAGATAAGTATTTCACTCAGTCAATCTTGCATGCTTCGTTTCAACAGAGTTTGTGGAGAAATAGAAAGACGGGCGTTTTCAATAAAAAGGTTTATTGAACAGTCTTCTTTCTCATACAAGAGAAGGGAACTGCTACAATCGTTAAGAAGACTGCAAAGTATAATGCGTAGAGCGAGAATAGTATTATGAAATAAAACTGTAAAAGCATTGTATGGTTTCTAAGCCATATAAAAATACATACATAAAATACATTGACTAAAAATACTCAATTGGTGCTTCTAAATATGCCTAATCCAAAGTACCTGACCTAAGTCTAGTACGCGGGGAGAAGTAAGTATTGTGTAGCATAGGTTTAGTTGTTTTTGCCAAGAATCTACCAAAGGTTTCTCTAGGTTCTAATCAGCTCCATACCTTAGTTAAAATGAAGGAGGTCAGGTATCTCAGTCTCGAGACTCGATATCCCAACACCCCGCAAGGGGAGCTTGGAATCATTGGAGCTGGATTCTCGTCGAGAGAAGGGCAGCCTCTTGATCAGTGCGTCAACTGGAGGGTCGGCTTCCTTTGGCACTTGCTGTAGCGAGCTGCGTCGGGCAAGTAGATAGTCGAACTGCTCCGAACCACCGTAGTTTGCCATAGCAAGTGAAGGTATATTTATACCTTGAAGGTGTTTAGGAATGACATAGTTTGATGTAAAGATGGGCATATGAACGTCAGGAAAGAACCCCTAGGGAATAGTTGTTCTTTGCAAAGTACATAAGTTCTTGGACAAATCAATATTCAAGCAAGGGGAAGTTCCCTAAGCGGATTTTCCAAGAAATCGTTGTGACGTTTGGTACAGGCGGAAGTAGCCATGTCTGTATTTGGGTCGCATGGTCTATGCCTTAATAAGGGATTGATTTCTAAGTCTTTATAAGGGCAATGTGAATTGTACCTATTTAAGGGCATGAATCAGGAAAATTCACTCAGAGCTCTAAACGCCACACAACAAGGGGTGGTTTAACCCCTTTGGAAGTCGACTTTCACTGCAGAAAAGGCTGTAGGGAGCGCCCTAGCCTGCCTGACCCTAAGATGGCTCCTGGTGCAGTATTAACTTAAGCCCAACAAATTGATGAGGCCGTACCCCATGGGATGAGTCTCCAATTGCAGGTCAGCAGGTGAGATGAGTAGCGGTGGCTGATGGCCATGCCACACAGTGGATATGAATACAACAACACCTGGAGTGGACATTTACCTGACCCTGCGCTTTTCCTCCACCCTCTACCCCTACCCGGCTCACCCATTATGACTAACCCTGGGCAAAGCACTACGCTATGCTTGCGTAGTTTGCGCTACTTCGCACTACGCGAATTGCACGTAGCACAGTGAAAACACGTGTAGCGTAGAGCCGCAGACATTTTTCGCTTGCTCGCGGTCCTCAACATCAAGTTGGCGAACGCGAGCAAGCAAAATGACATCCCTGCGAGACTTTTTCCTCGTTCGCGATCAGCAACATCAAGTTGCCGATCGCAAGCTTGGAAAATAAACCTCCCGGTGAGATTCTCAATGCAGGGAGGTCAGGTTTCTAATTGCAAGTGGTCGTGTATGCTTGCGACCTCTCGCGATGAGAAACTACCAGTCTGCTTTGAGAAAGCTTCCGTTCTGCATCTTGCAGTGTGCAAGATGCAGTTTGCACTGATTGCACAGTGCGGACAAGCATCCGGCACTGTGCAATCAGTGCGAACAGCATTTTGCACAGTGCACTACGCAGTTCACGTCATAGCTCGCGTAGTGCGAAGTGCACTTCGCATAGCTACGCATAGCGCTACTTCGCGAACTACGTCCAGGGTTAAATTCATGACACTGAATCTGTGACTCTTGCCATCTACAGTGGAGACTTGGCATTCTGGCTTAGGCCCGGTGGAGCTACCTTGTTGGCTATGGAGGAGATCGGCTGTGGCTTTTCCCCTCGGCCCTCACCTACCCAGCTGGACACTGGTAGACTTTTCTTTGCCTCTTTGCCGTATCTCCCTCCTTGTTATCCTTTTACATTGCCCCTCTTCTATTCTACACGCCATTAACCAACAGATGTAATTTGTAACTGATGTAACGTTTGTAACAATGTGTCACTTGTAACTGATGTAACTTTTAAAAAATGTGCAACCTCATGTAAAGCGCTCTGATAACTTCGGGTCTAGCCAGCGCTATATAAAACTCAATAAATAAAATTAAAAAATAAATAAACTGTTTATGCAGTATCTTGGTTTTTACTGGCAATATGGAGAATAAGGCAGGGGCATCTACAAGTTAGGACATTACCAACCCATAGTGTATTGGTTTTAGTTAGGAGTATTTTAAAACTAAAGTACAGTAGTTGCTGTATTATTATTATTTTTTTTAGACCTGCGTACTTGCCCACAGATACACACTAATTAATGAATGTGTCTGGTATTAATGCATGTGGTTGGATTCACTATATTTCTTCTTACTTTTATATTTTTATCTTTTTGTATTTATTATATATGAATGTTGTATTTAGATTTTTATTGTGTACTTTTATGGCATATGTATTTGCTGAATAAAGTTATTATTAATTGATTTATTAAGTTTGATAAAGCCTTCTCATGTTAGCCAATGGTGCTAGCAGCAATAAAATAGGGAAATTACTTTGGCTGAACCTACCCTTGGAGTGCATAGGGCAGACCTTAGGGGTGACTTAGAAGTTATAATAATGTAGCTTTGAAGTACTTTTAATTCCAAAGTCGAATTTGGACATCGTTTTATTTTAAACCAGCCTGCAAGGAAGGCCTGCTTTTAAAATGACACCAGAAACACAGCAGTGCTAACCTAAGTGCACTAAGTCCACTGGGGTCTCTAAACCTATACGCCCTACCACGTAATCGGGACTTATAGGTAGGTTGTCTTGGCTAATTAAAATTTTACCACTTACCATATACCTTTAGAGGACAGAGCACTGGCCCTTGGCCTGGTTAGCAGAGTCCAGATAGCTTTTAGAGTCAGTAACCACCAGCATCAGTCAAAAAATGAAGTGATCAGGGCAAAAAGGATGACTTTCCTACAGAACTTAAAAACATACAGGAGAAACTGGCAAGATTCAAGGTGCAGATGCACAGTTCAGAGCAACACTTTGGCTATGGGAACTTGAGAAAAAGTTTGTCCATAGAGAAGACTGAAGTAGACTAAACTATATTTGCATATTTGGCCTACCGCCAACAGAACTGGTTCAAGACTTGTTAAAGGTGTTTGCCAGCCTTTTGCACAAGATCACAGGATTACAGTCCCATCCACTGTTAGAATTTGACAGAGCCCATAGACTTAAATCACACTTAGAGAAACCAGACTCACCCCCCCCCCCCCCCATTGATCACTGGGGGCAATGATCATTGCTTGCCTGTTCAGAAATAAACAGGGTAGTTTGCCCTTATCCACCTCTACATGTCATGGCCCCTTTGATTACAATGGTAACATGACAGAATTATGCAGACTACTCCTTTAAAGCCAATATCATCAGGAGAAAATGCTTGGCATTTTGTTAGTAGTTGAAAAAACGAAATCTTCATTATTACCTTTTAGAACTTGCCACTATCATCGTCACCATGTATGGCAGAAACAAAGAAATCACCAACCCTGAAAAAGTTCTCTTAAACTTCTCAGACATGCAAGAAAGTCTGATAGAAACCAGTATCCCAGTGGGAGCTGCAGTATCTACCCCCGATGGATTGTGATGGGGCATCAGTCAGCAGTCTCATAGACCCTCCCAACCTGAAGTCTACAAGACATTGAGCTGCTACTAGAGATTGCACCACTGAGTCTACTTCTCAATCTTCAAGAGATAAATTCTAATAGCATTTCAAGATCTGAATAACTTGTAAGTTAGTTGACCGCTGTTAACCACCATGATGTTCATGTCTTTGCTGCCTTCCACACACATTAGGATAGCAGTCTTAATCCTGACATACCTAATCTACCAAATGTGACTGGCACCACCGGGAAGTACAGGACACCGGTTAAAAGTTATAATTTAGAACTCATAGCTTTTTCCTACACTATACCTACTTCCACAGATATGATTCCTCTCGGAGCCCATAAGGCCACGTTACCTATTGTCACAGATGATTAGACATGTAGGAAAGTGCCCCTTTTTGCATGGATACCCCTCACTTTTTGCCAGATGCCTGATGCTAACTTCTGTGAGTGCGTGCTGGGATCCTGCTAGCCAGGCCACAGCACCTGTGTTCTTTTTCAAAACTGTACCTTTGTTTCCACAGTTGGCACACCTCTGGACCACATGTAAGTCCCCTGTAAAAGGTTCTCCATGGTTCCAAGGGCCTTGTGACCAGAGAGGGCCTCTGAAGACTGCAGGATGTATTATGCTACCCTAAGAGACCCTGGACTGTGTGCACCATGGTCTTCCATTGATGTCAACGTAACATTTTCATTTGTGTTCAAGGTTGCAGCTTGTCAGATTAGCAGTCACAAGAGGACGGTTCGATTGAAGTCTGTGTACATCCAAGTGGCCCGCTTTGTCATTTGCATTGTTTGAACACGTCTTTGTACAAAAGGAATTCGTGGCAAGTTGTCATGTCCTTGTTTTGCGGCACTTTTTGTTAATGCCATGGCCCTTGAGGAAGGGACACGAGGTCCCGAAATGAATTGGGCCGAAGGTCATCAATCGCCACTTTCTGTGTTCACAGTGTCATAATGTTATGCTTGTGAAACGCTGTTCATGTATTGATTAACCTGAAGCAATGATAATTGCAATTGCACATAATGAATGATGTGTTAATTTTTGCATCATTGAACACACATCAAAATGTTATGTTGACATCAATGTGAGACCATTGTGTTTTGATTTACGTTGGATGAAATTGTGCAAACACTTGTTAGAAATTTGGTATAGTAAGGTTATGTGCTCTTAGCAGTGCACACGGTCCATTCCAGACTAACCGTCTTGAACCACCACACACGTTCATGTCACATGACGAACTGGCAGCCCTCTGATACCGTGTAGCACACTTCAGTTTGATTCACTATTGTTTGTAAAGGAATTTCTTCACCTCCAAGACAATTGATTTGTACCCATAGGTGTGCAAGCGACTACCTTGTGTTTTACATATCCCTGGGTGTCAGGCCCACCAACACTGCCTGTGGCATGGGCAAGTCACCCCTCTAGCAGGCCCTAAGGCAGGGTGCACCATCCCACAGGTAAGGGCATAGCTGCATGAACAATATTCCCCTTCAGTGTCTGTGACATTTGCAGATATTGTAAGTGCAGTGAAGCCATTTTGAGTACACGGACTGGGAGTTTGTCATTACGAACTCCACAGCTCAATGATGGCTTTACTGAAAACTGGGAAGTTTGGTACCGGACGTCTCAGCATGATAATCCCACACTGATGCCAGTGTTGGATTTATTATAAAATACAGTCAGAGGGCATCTTAGAGAGGCCCCCTGACAAGCGACAAACTTCCAGTGTATTGGCTGACTGGTCCCTGCCAGCCAGCCACCAACAGACAGGTTTCTGCCCTCACCTGGGGTGAGAGCCTTTGTGCTCCTAGAGGTCAGGAAGAAAGCCTGCTCTGGGTGGAGGGGCTTCGCACCTTCCTCTGGCAGGAACAACAATGTTTGGCGGTGAGCCTCAAAGGCTCTCACCTTCTGATGAGCTGATTTGGGCAGCTCCAACTAGTGGATATACCAAGCCTCCTGTCCGGGCCCCACTTTTGGCGGCAGGACAGGTGGGAAAATCAGTAAGCCCAGTAGGAGTGTCCACCTCAGTCTGGCCCACCCCAAGGGCCATCTGGAGCTGAGGTAACCCCCTTTCTTAGAAATTCTCCATCTTGTGTATCTTTTTCAAGTGCTAAATGTGACTGTTTCAGATTAACAATATCAAAGTATTTCTAAGACTATATATGCATTTCCAGAGACTTTCTGAAAGTATTACTTGTCTGAAGCTGAGTTCAACTTGGTTCCTAAAAATACATGTAACTAAAGTAATATTTTTGCAAAACATTTGTATAGCATTAGTCATGGAGTGTGTGTTCCAGCCTTGTATGACTGTGTACAACAAATGCAGTCACACTACCCTCTGAAAAGCCTAAGTGTCCAGCCCAGTTACCACTAAATTGATTATATGATATTATCTACTTTAACCTCTGCCATACCTTTGGGGAATCACTGGACTTGTTCACACTACACCTCTTTTTGGTATAGTATATACAGAGCTGGCTATCTATAAGACATAATACGGGTGGGGAGCACACTGCCTCACAGTCCCAGCACAGTTGGCCCCTTCGCATCCTGGTAAATGCAGTACACAGTTTAAAATTACTTCAAAATAAGCTGGAGTTTTTCACCAAAATTGGTGCAGACATTGCTGTATATCTTTAGACACGTATTTCTGGGTTGAGCCCATCTTCAGTAGAGAGCAGCAGTATTAGAGATCAAAGAAAAATCATCTGGGGTTGCTGGAAATGCTGCCACCTTTCTCTCAGGTCACAGTACCACTCACAGGCACACAGGGGCATCTCCAAAGCTCCTCAACTTGCTGGCTCAAGGGAGCCTTTTAAACAGAATGGGGGTTGGGAGCACACTGCCTCACAGTCCCAGCACAGTTCGCCCCTTTGCATCCTGGTAAATGCAGTACACAGTTCAAACTTACTTCAAAATTAGCTGGCGTTTTTCACCAAAGTTGGTGCAGACATTGCTGTATATCTCTAGACACGTATTTCTGGGTTGATCCCATCTTCAGTAGAGAACAGCAGTATTATAGAGCAAAGAAAAATCGTCTGGGGTTCCTGGAAATGCTGCCAACTTTCTCTCAGGTCACAGTACCACTCACAGGCACACAGGAGCATCCCATAGCTCGTCAGCTTCCTGGCTCAAGGGAGCCTTTTAAACAGAATGGGGGTTGGGAGCACACTGCCTCACAGTCCCAGCACAGTCCGCCCCTTTGCATCCTGGTAAATGCAGTACGCAGTTTAAAATTACTTCAAAATAAGCTGGAGTTTTTCACCAAAGTTGGTGCAGACATTTCTGTATATCTCTAGACACGTATTTCTGGGCTGAGCCCATCTTCAGTAGAGAGCAGCAGTATTAGAGAGCAAAGGAAAATCATCTGGGGTTGCTGGAAAGGCTGCCAACTTTCTCTCAGGTCACAGTACCACTCAAAGGCACACAGGTGCATCTCCAAAGCTCATCAGCTTGCTGGCTCAAGGGAGCCTTTTAAACAGAATGGGGGTTAGGAGCACACTGTCTCACAGTCCCAGCACAGTTCTCCCCTTTGCATCCTGGTAAATGCAGTACACAGTTCAAACTTACTTCAAAATTAGCTGGTGTTTTTCACCAAAGTTGATGCAGACATTGCTGTATATCTCTAGACACGTATTTCTGGGTTGAGCTCGTCTTCAGTAGAGAGCAGCAGTATTAGAGAGCAAATAAAAATCATCTGGGGTTGCTGGAAATGCTGCCAATTTCTCTCAGGTCACAGTACCACTCACAGGCACACAGGTGCATCTCCAAAGCTCGTCAGCTTGCTGGCTCAAGGGAGCTTTTTAAACAGAATGGGGGTTGGGAGCACACTGCCTCACAGTCCCAGCATAGTTCACCCCTTTGCATCCTGGTAAATGCTGTACACAGTTCAAACTTACTTCAAAATTATCTGGAGTTTTTCACCAAAGTTGGTGCAGACATTGCTGTATATCTCTAGACTCGTATTTCTGGGTTGAGCCCCTCTTCAGTAGAGAGCAGCAGTATTAGAGAGCAAAGAAAAATCATCTAGGATTGCTGAAAATGCTGCCAATTTCTCTCAGGTCACAGTACCACTCACAGGCACACAGGTGCATCTTCAAAGCTCGTCAGCTTGCTGGCTCAAGGGAGCCTTTTAAACAGAATGGGGGTTGGGAGCACACTGACTCACAGTCCCAGCACAGTTCGTCCCTTTGCATCCTGGTAAATGCAGTACACAGTTCAAACTTACGTCAAAATTAGCTGGAGTTTTTCACCAAAGTTGGTGCAGACATTGCTGTATATATCTAGACATGTATTTCCGGGTTGAGCCCGTCTTCAGTAGAGAGCAGCAGTATTAGAGAGCAAAGAAAAATCATCTAGGGTTGCTGGAAATGCTGCCAACTTTCTCCCAGGTCACAGTACCACTCACAGGCACACAGGTGCATATCCAAAGCTTGTCAGCTTGCTGGCTCAAGGGAGCCTTTTAAACAGAATGGGGGTTGAGAGCACACTGCCATACAGTCCCAGCACAGTTCGCCCCTTTGCATCCTGGTAAATGCAGTACACAGTTCAAACTTACTTCAAAATTAGCTGGAGTTGATCACCAAAGTTGGTGCAGACATTGTTGTATATCTCTAGAAACGTATTTCTGGGATGAGCCCGTCTTTAGTGGAGAGCAGCAGTATTAGAGAGCAAAGGAAAATCATCTGGGGTTGCTAGAAATGCTGCCAACATTCTCTCAGTTTACAGTACCACTCACAGTCACACAGGTGCATCTCCAAACCTCGTCAGCTTGCTGGCTCAAGGGAGCCTTTTAAACAGAAAGGGGGTTGGGAGCACACTGCTTCACAGTCGTGGCACAGTTCGCCCCTTTGCATCCTGGTAAATGCAGTACACATTTCAAACTTACTTCAAATTAGCTGGAGTTTTTCACCAAAGTTGGTGCAGACATTGCTGTATATCTCTAGACAAGTATTTCTGGGTTGAGCTCATCTTCAGTGGAGAGTAGCAGTATTAGAGAGCAAAGAAAAAACATCTGGGGTTGCTGGAAATGCTGCCAACTTTCTCTCAGGTCACAGTACCTAGAGATGTACAGCACTAACTTTGGTGGAACACTCCAGCAAAATACCAAGTACCAAAATACCAAGTACCAAAATGAACGGCGATAAGACAGAGATTTTGCTACTAGGCCCTGATACCTCCTATTGGTCCCCAAAATGGTGGCCGGTTGATCTAGGCGATTGCCCAGTACCAGTCTCAAAGGTTAGAAACCTGGGAGTCACATTTGACCAAAGACTGACTTTCGAATGCCAAATTAAGAAACTTACCTCCACCTTCTGGGGCATCCTGAAAATTATTAAGAAGATCAGGCCGTTTATCCCTATGGATACCTTAAAAACGGTGGTCACAACATTGGCCATATGGCGGCTGGACTACGGAAACGCGCTGTATGTAGAACTTCAAATGCAAAAACAACAAGTGATGTACAGAATGCAGAACAATGTCATACATTCACCCCAGTACAGAGATGTGGGCCTAAATCCATAGTTTTTTTTCACTCCACACCACCCCAGCTCAGACATGGTCATATGCAAATCAGCCTTGAACCTGTGCCGCATGGGAACAATCCAGCCCGAACTGCCCAGCCATGTATTCCCTGGACCGGAATCAAGCATCCTAGTACCGGTTTCTGACTATCAGCCGTCATCAGCCAGGATAGCTTAAATCCAGTGGTGTGGAGAGCACGGGACTCACGTCTGAGCATACCCGTCCCACTCGGGGTTACAAATGCAAAAACAACTGTTGATGGACAGAATGCAGAACAATGTCATACATTCACCCCAGTACAGAGATCTGGGCCTAAATCCATGGTTTTTTGCTCTCCATACCACCCCAGCTCAGACATGGCCATATGCAAATCAGCCTTGACCCTGTGCCGCATGGGAACAGTCCAGCCCGAACTGCCAAGCCATGTCTTCCCTGGACCTGAATCAATCATCCTAGGACCGGTTTCTGGCTATCAGCCGTCATCATAGCTTAAATCCAGTGGTGTGGAGAGCACGGGACTCACGTCTGAGCATACCCGTCCCACTCGGGGTGACAAATGCAAAAACAACAGTTGATGGACAGAATGCAGAACAATGTCACACATTCAACCCAGTACAGAGATTTGGGCCTAAATCCATCGGTTTTTTGCATTCCACACCACCCCAGCTCAGACATGGCCATATGCAAATCAGCCTTGACCCTGTGCCGCATGGGAACAGTCCAGCCCGAACTGCCAAGCCATGTCTTCCCTGGACCGGAATCAAGCATCCTAGGACCGGTTTCTGGCTATCAGCCGTCATCAGCCAGGATAGCTTAACCCCAGTGGTGTGGAGAGCACGGGACTCACTTCTGAGCATACCCGTCCCACTCGGGGTGACAAATGCAAAAACAACAGTTGATGGACAGAATGCAGAACAATGTCATACATTCACCCCAGTACAGAGATCTGCTCCTAAATCCATCGGTTTTTTTGCACTCCACACCACCCCAGCTCGTAGGACTTCAGGCACAGCTCCTGCTTAGACTCCAACGGATGCAAAATGCAGCAGCAAGATTAATCTTAGATATCCCTAAACATGAACCAATAACCAATCGATTGAAGGATCTCCATTGGTTGCCGGTGGGGAAGAGAATTATATTCAAGGGTCAGTGTCTGGCATTTAAAGCATTTCAGGGGAAAGGACCCCTCTATCTGAGAACACATCTCAGGAAATATTCTTCCTCCAGAAACTTAAGATCGGCACAGGCACACCTACTGGTTGTCCCAAGGTGTTAGTAGTTATGCTGGGGGGGGGGGGGGGAGTTTTATCATTGGCACGGCCAAGGTATGGAACTCCCTCCCCTTAGAGATTAAAAACAGCAACACTTTGATGCTATTCAGAAGTCGGCTGAAAACCAGGCTGCACAAAAACTAATAAGCTATACAAAATAAAGTCAGTTGGCATTCTGGTCTCAAGGTTGTGTTAGCGCCAAGACACCCATGGGCATACGCTGCGCTCTATAAAATGTAAAATCAAATCAAATCAAATCAAGTAAGCATGCACTACAAACTGCATTCACCATAATGCTCAGGGGTGAACTGTGCTGGGAGGTCAGCAGTGTGCTCCCGCCCCTTCCTGTTTGAAAAGGCTCTCTTGAGCCATTGAGCTGACGAGCTTGTGGAGATGCACCTGTGCGCATGTGAGAGGTACTGAGACCTGTATGAATTGTGGCAGCCTGCTCAGCCAACCCCAGATGAAAATAATTGTTTGTGTATCTCTATTGATGAAGGATATAATCCAGAAACACAAGTGTCTAGAGATGTACAGCACCAACCTGCACCAACTTTGGTGGAAGACTCCAGCAAAATACAAAGTAAGCATGGACTACAAACTGCATTTATCATAATGCTGAGGGGCGAACTGTGCTGGGAGGTCAGCAGTGTGCTCCCACCCCTTCCTGTTTGAAAAGGCTCCCTTGAGCCATTGAGCTGACGAGCTTGTGGAGATGCGCCTGTGCGCCTGTGAGAGGTACTGAGACCTGTAAGAATTGTGGCAGCCTGCTCAGCCAACCCCAGATGAAAATAATTTTTTGTTTATCCCTCCTGATGAAGGATATAATCCAGAAACACATGTGTCTAGAGATGTACAACACTAACCTGATCCAACTTTGGTGGAACACTCCAGCTAAATACCAAGTAAGCATGCACTACGAACTGCATGTACCATAATGCTAAGGGGAAAACTGTGCTGGGAGGTCAGCAGTGTGCTCCCACCCCTTCCTGTTTGAAAAGGCTCCCTTGAGCCATTGAGCTGCCGAGCTTGTGGAGATGCACTTGTGCCACTGTGAGAGGTACTGAGACCTTTAAGAATTGTGGCAGCCTTCTCAGCCACCCCAGATGAAAATCGTTTTTTGTTTATCTCTACTTATGAAGTATATAATCCAGAAAAACCTGTGTCTAGAGATGCACAGCACTGACCTGCACCACCTTTGGTGGAACACTCCAGCAAAATACAAAGTAAGCATGCACTACAAACTGCATTTACCATATGCTCTGGGGTGAACTGTGCTGTGAGGTCAGCAGTGTGCTTCCACCCCGTCCTGTTTGAAAAGGCTCCCTTAAGCTATTGAGCTGACGAGCTTGTGGAGATGCACCTGTACGCCTGTGAGAGGTACTGAGACCTGTAAGAATTGTGGCAGCCTGCTCAGCCACCCCAGATGAAAATCGTTTTTTATTGATCTCTACTGATGAAGGATATAATCTAGAAACACTTGTGTCTAGAGATGTACAGCGCTAAGCTGCACCAACTTTGGTGGAAAACTCCAGCAAAATACCAAGTAAGCATGCACTACGAACTGCATGTACCATAATGCTAAGGGGCGAACTGTGCTGGGAGGTCAGCAGTGTGCTCCCACCCCTTCCTGTTTGAAAAGGCTCCCTTGAGCCATTGAGCTGCCGAGCTTGTGGAGATGCACCTGTACGCCTGTGAGAGGTACTGAGACCTGTAAGAATTGTGGCAGACTGCTCAGCCACCCCAGATGAAAATCGTTTTTTGTTTATCCCCCCTGATGAAGGATATAATCCAGAAACACATGTGTCTAGAGATGTACAACACTAACCTGATCCAACTTTGGTGGAACACTCCAGCTAAATACCAAGTAAGCATGCACTAAAAACTTCAGTTACTATAATGCTAAGGGGAAAACTGTGCTGGGAGGTCAGCAGTGTGCTCCCACCCCTTCCTGTTTGAAAAGGCTCCCTTGAGCCATTGAGCTGCCGAGCTTGTGGAGATGCACTTGTGCCCCTGTGAGAGGCACTGAGACCTGTAAGAATTGTGGCAGCCTTCTCAGCCACCCCAGATGAAAATCGTTTTTTGTTTATCTCTACTTATGAAGTATATAATCCAGAAAAACCTGTGTCTAGAGATGCACAGCACTGACCTGCACCAACTTTGATGGAACACTCCAGCAAAATACAAAGTAAGCATGCACTACAAACTGCATTTACCATAATGCTCTGGGGTGAACTGTGCTGTGAGGTCAGCAGTGTGCTTCCACCCCTTCCTGTTTGAAAAGGCTCCCTTAAGCTATTGAGCTGACTAGCTTGTGGAGAGGCACCTGTACGCCTGTGAGAGGTACTGAGACCTGTAAGAATTGTGGCAGCCTTCTCAGCCACCCCAGATGAAAATCGTTTTTTGTTTATCTCTACTTATGAAGTATATAATCCAGAAAACCCTGTGTCTAGAGATGCACAGCACTGATCTGCACCAACTTTGGTGGAACACTCCAGCAAAATACAAAGTAAGCATGCACTACAAACTGCATTTACCATAATGCTCTGGGGTGAACTGTGCTGTGAGGTCAGCAGTGTGCTTCCACCCCTTCCTGTTTGAAAAGGCTCCCTTAAGCTATTGAGCTGACTAGCTTGTGGAGAGGCACCTGTACGCCTGTGAGAGGTACTGAGACCTGTAAGAATTGTGGCAGCCTGCTCAGCCACCCCAGAAGAAAATCGTTTTTTATTGATCTCTACTGATGAAGGATATAATCTAGAAACACTTGTGTCTAGAGATGTACAGCGCTAAGCTGCACCAACTTTGGTGGAAGACTCCAGCAAAATACCAAGTAAGCATGCACTACGAACTGCATGTACCATAATGCTAAGGGGCGAACTGTGCTGGGAGGTCAGCAGTGTGCTCCCACCCCTTCCTGTTTGAAAAGGCTCCCTTGAGCCATTGAGCTGCCGAGCTTGTGGAGATGCACCTGTGCGCCTGTGAGAGGTACTGAGACCTGTAAGAATTGTGGCAGCCTGCTCAGCCACCCCGGATGAAAATCGTTTTTTATTGATCTCTACTGATGAAGGATATAATCTAGAAACACTTGTGTATAGAGATGTACAGCACTAAGCTGAACCAACTTTGGTGGAACACTACAGCAAAATACCAAGTAAGCATGCACTACGAACTGCATGTACCATAATGCTAAGGGGCGAACTGTGCTGGGAGGTCAGCAGTGTGCTCCCACCCCTTCCTGTTTGAAAAGGCTCCCTTGAGCCATTGAGCTGACGAGCTTGTAGAGATGCACCTGTGTGCATGTGAGAGGTACTGAGACCTGTAGTAGTAGTAGTAGTAGTAAGCTTTATTTCGATATAAAAACATATCATAAAAGCAAGACATTACATCATTAAAAACAATTTAGCAATAATCAAAACAAAGTACCCTACATGATCATTATTGGAACGTTAAAAAACATCTCATAGTTTTTCATGAATAAAAAACAAGAAACTGGCAAGCTGGGAGGGAACACATTATTGGATCATCAATTTTTTCGCAGTTCTTATACGCCAAGCCCAGCCTAAGTATTTTGCCATACAAGAGGCAAAAAAGGGTCTAGCATCTGTACGCAATGTTCGTAAAGCTTCCAAATGTGAGCGAGTTCCCAAGCTCCTACAAAGGGGCTTCAACCACCTCCGTCTAGGCGCAGCATAAGCTCTACACTCAAACAGCAAGTGAGCAACAGATTCAACCCTTAAGTCGCAGAACGGGCAATAAGGTACAGTTTGTAGGGGCGGTTTCCAGGTGGAGGTAAACTGGCATAAAGGTAGTACCCCAACCCTGAATTTGAAATACAATGCTCTGTCTGTCGTATGAACTATGGATTAAATCCAGATAGGGTTCCCTGTAAGGGATTTCTTTAACTAACAAAAATTGAGCGACAGATTTAGAATGGTTTGTGTTACATACTCTCTCATTGTCCACCCATGACCAATAGGCCTTCTTCAGTAGTTGTTTTGAGAGTGCTGATTTATTTTCCCACGCATCTCCAAGGCCCAGCTTATACAGAAGCCTCTTGACCTCCCTAAGCCAGGTAACCTTATGCCAACCTGGTAGAGACATAAGATCATTTAGGGCATCTGCATAGCTGCGGAGTTCGGGGACGTTCCAGATTCTGGACCATAGTAAGAGGGGGCGTAATTTGGCTTGCTCACATATTGGGCGGGTGCCTGCATCAAGCAAAAGGGGGATTGTGGGAGTACTGTGGGGTAGCCTCATCAGATCTTTGTGAAAGTTGTTTTCAAGGTGGGCCAAGGTGTCTACTCTCTGAGTGCCCCACAGTTCTGCGCCATACAGTGCTGCGCTCACAACCCTTGCCCTATAGATGTCAAGGAGTGCCCCAATTGGTTTTAAGGAAGAGGCACGCTGTTCTTTGAGAAGGGCACCAACAACCCTCTTATGAATCAGAAACACCTTTTGATGGTGTGCCTTCCAACTCATAGTGTCGCTAAGTCGTATGCCCAGATAGTCAAATTCTTTGACTCTTTCGAGTGGAACAGAGTCTAGAACGGGGAGAGTAACAGATTTCTTGGGGGGGTTGAGGACAAGGAATTTGGTCTTACCTATATTTATAGCCAATCCCTTAGTGTCGCAGAATGCCTTGAAGCTGGAGAGCAATGACTGGATGCCCATAGGTGATTTCGAAATTAGAAGGGTGTCGTCCGCAAATAGGAGCGTCGGGATTTTCCTTCCGGCCAGGGAAGGTGCGTCTGATGGATGTTGTAGGAGATGCTCCACCACTCCGTTGACATAAAGAGAGAACAGAGTGGGGGCAAGCACACACCCCTGGCGGACGCCCCTATCTACAGGGATACGAGGTGTTTTTTCTCCCTGGGCACCCGATCTAATTTGGGCAAAATTGCTATCGTGGAATTTTATGAGCAAGGCCAGCAGGTATGGGGGTAGACCTAACCCATCGAGGACATTCCACAATAATGCACGTGGGACCAGGTCGAAGGCTGTTCTCAAGTCTATAAAGACTAGATATAAACTGCCCCCTCCTAGCACCACCACTTTCCAATAAAGCATTAAAAGGCGAAATGTCTGCTCGACGGTACCTGTCCCTGTTCTAAAGCCTGCTTGAAAATCTGACAGGATCTGATTTTCGTCTACCCACTGCAAAATCCTACCCAATACCACTTTGCCCGCTACCTTTTGGGTTGAATCCAGCAAACTGATGGGGCGATAATTTGCTGGGTCGTCCCTACAGCCTTTCTTAAAAATGGGGAAGACCTCAGCGCCCCTCCATGAGTCAGGGAAGGAACCTCCCAACAAAGCCTCATTGAGGAGGGAAGCAATTAATCTACTCCAAAATGAGGGGTTATTCTTTATCAAGTCGCCCGGAATCCCATCAGGGCCTGCCGCCTTATTGGGAACAATACACCTAATTGCCTTCTCTACTTCCAAGCTAGTAAATAAACCATCGTTGGATGGAAGATCAGCTGTGAGGCTGGGTAGTGGGGCCAGAAGTAGTTGAAATGACCCCAGAGGAGCCGAATACAGTTTCGAGAAGTGGGCAAACCAGACATCGCCAGGGATATTGCAAGTTAGCTGATGATCAATAGGCTTTTCCCTAGATCTTAACAAATCCCAAAACCCCTCTGCATCTTTCCTTGTGCTTGCCTCTACTAGCTCCCGCCAAAAATTAAAATCATGAGCCTGCTTGGCCTCTATCACAGTTTTTCTATAAAATTTCCTTGCGGTCCTAATGTTGGCTGGATCTTTGTTCTTTAGTGCAGAGATAAGTCCCCCCTTAGCGGCTCGACATTTGGAGGAAAACCACTTTTCTCTTGCCCTGGGAGCACCTTTCGAAGCAGCCCTGGAGCTGGGTTTGGAAATGATGAACAGATCACTTAATGCCGCTATAGTCTCTGTAAATAGCGGTAGGACCTTTTTGCTGGTGGGATTTAAGGCGTCAAGCCGAGGTTCCACCCCTGACAAGATGGTCCCGGCTTGCGTCATCCTTGCTTCGTCTGCTGAGACTCTAGCCCATTTCAAGCGCCTGCCACAGTTTGAAGGAAGAATCTCATGCGAAGCTTTCCATTTGTGATCAGGGGTGCCTTGATTTCCAACCTGCCAGGGAATAGTGATAGTTAAAGAAAGGGGGTTATGGTCGCTATCACAAGACTCTATAACCTCCATATCTTGGTGGCATGACCAGAGGTTATAGTTGAGCATGATAAAATCAATTCTGGATGAGTGGCCCGTCCTGTTATATGTATGGGCACCCATAGAGTCCGATTTGGAACGGCCACTTGTTGGTCTCAGGTTGTGTTCCATACAAAGAGCGTTTATGTCTATCGCGCTTTGTGTCCATTTAGGGATCGGATCAAGGGTCAGGATAGGAATACCTCTCCTAGTATCCTCATCGAAGGTATCCAGAATGTCTTCCCTGGCCAGAGGCTCAAAACAGCAGTTAAAATCACCTGCAAGAAGAACATGAGAGTCAGTATTACAGGCAGCTAGGTTGCTGCTTAGGCCTGTTGAGGTTAAAGATGATGCCCCACTCCTGGCGCCCCTCAGGTAGAGATTAAATACTTCTAAGTTTCTTCCCCCTTTATAATGTAATGTTATCCACTGAAGATCAGACGATTGGGTGGTCCTTTGAGTTACACTGAGACCTAGTGCAATGCTGACCCATATGAGAAGGCCGCCAGACGGGCGACTTTTGGATCCTTGGTGATGGACAGCCGGGACAAAGTAGGTTGAAAAGCCCACTCTGTGTCTGGGTTCCTGGCACCAGGTTTCCTGTAGGAGACAGATGTCATAAGGTGCCAGGAAAGCATTCCATTCAGGGATGTCAAAATTGCGTACAAGGCCTGCCACATTCCAGCTTAAAATCTTCAAAAAAGGTTCACCAAGTATAGGATGCTTGGGAGAATAGAAAGGCGGAGGAGGGTTGGTCACAGCCGGTCTAGAAGACCTTAGAGGTGGCTCAGTCTGCTGGTGATTAGGAGTCACAGCTGTATCAGACAAATTAGTCCCTGCTAATTCAGAATGAACAGGTGGAGGGGGGATCAAACAGGGTGGGTCTATCCTTGCTTCCGCACTGTGGTGGTCTAAAATATTCGGTGCGATCGGCCCCCTATCAATAGGCAAGCTGTTCGATGACCCTCCTAGGCCTGTTGGGGAGTCAAGAATTAAGCATTCAATGTGACCTAAAGCCTGTAGTGGCGTTGCTTTTCCCAATTGTGGATCGGCGGGATGCATAGAGAGTCAATCAACCTCCTCTAGGCCACCAAATCTGTTGTAAGTTGAGAGGCCATTCCAATGTGGGAGAATATCCTTTTGTCTCTTAGGATGACTATTCCATGGGCGATGTTGTACCTATGTCCAGTTATCCACCTGGGTGTGCAATTGTCGAGGAGGGTAGAAGAAGGATAACGGCCTGGGTATGACAGAGGACTCTTCACTGCTCGGCCAGGAACAAATATGGTGCGCCGTGTATGGGTCCTCAAAAGTCACCACTATACAGTCCCCAGGGTTAGTTTTCTTCGTTGGACCCACCCAGGGTGTTCTACGAACCATCAAAACTCGACTTCTTCGACCATTGGGTATCGGTCTATTCACGTTAAGCCAATACATTATCTTGTTTTTCAGTGACCAATGGTTCTCGTATTGGCCGTTGCCAATCGCAGGGACACCCGTCAACACAACCACATAATCGTTGGCCTCTGGGGGAAGATCAATGTAACCCCCTCTAAAGTTGTCTTTTACGGGAGGGCCCTGAGTTTCAACAGGATTAGGTCTAGGAGGCACTCCCGATTTAAGGTTTGCTAATTGGGCCTTGGGACTCCGTTTGGGAACCTGGGGTTTGGGAGCCTGAGGTTTGGCGGTAGTGGAAACTTGGTCCACAGCCACGGTCCTCGGTTTAGGAACAGGCCTTACAGTAACTGGTACTGGAAGTGGGAGCTGCTGAACTTGGGAGACAGGAGCTGATAATATTGGGTCATTCGGGGGCAGGCCCTGATTTTCAAGGCTTCTCAAGCCGAGAGTGGCCAGAGCAATAATGCTCTTTTCCATCTCGAGCAAGTTATTTTCTATCCTTGACAATCTAAGGTCAAGGGGTGAGAGAAGTTTTTTAAGTGTTTCCCAAACCAGATCTATAAATTCCTTGTCATTCCTACCCAACCCCTCTACCTGTGGGCCCTCATCCTCTAAAATGGTGGTGGGGGTTGTAACTAGACCCTCTCCCTTACCCTCCCATGATGGCTGTATACTCGGAGAACGCTCTGGTATAACATTAGATGCTGGGACATTAGTCAGTGCCAGATGTTGGGAAACTGCAACTTTTGCCTTCTTCCGAGAATAGGCAGAACGTGAATGGCGTTTTCTTTTGGGTTGTATGCCACTAGTGCAGGTAGTGTTCGAAGATGCCTGAGGGGGTGGGTTAGGGATAAAACTCTGGACACAAGAAGGTGCGGGCCGGTTTGTCTCGTCTACATTAGGTGGTTGCTCTAAAGGCAAGAAAGGGGTGGCAGGGATCGGGGGCTGGTGGACATCGACCTGTGTAACTACACAATGGGGACGGACAGGACGATCCGGAGTAACTGAAGCAGCTATGTGGCCTAGGGATGATTTTTTTGAAAGTGCAATTACTTGAGACAACCTTCTGGCAGCTACTAATTCTAGAGAAACCCGGGTTTGAAGTTTGGATATCTCTTCATCTATAGCTATATTAGTACGGGTAATAAAGTCATCCATAGGGCCACTAATTTGTGGACCACCTTTGGAAGCCTTACTACGTGTCACCCTAGTACTCATGGTGTTTAGGGTGGGAGGACAAGCGCCGATCAAGCAACCAGAATAAGATATTATGATATTTAATTACCTATAACGGCTTGATAAGGAATAAACAGGTTGGGGGGAAAGGGGGGTGGGCCAGTCCAGTCCGCTCAGTCCTCGAACGGCCTCAAACAGCCCGCTCTTAGCCCGGTCTTCGCCCCGTGCTGCGCCCCGCGCTGCGGGAATCTAATGATGTAATATAGGGGACGTGAAGGGCGGGGGGCGGGCCAGCGGGGAGAGCGGACTGGATGCTGTGTTCGTGGTCTCGCAGGGACTCCTGGTCGCTGGAGTCCCCGCACGCTCGCAGCCCCGCCGAGCCTCTGACCCTTACCTCTGCCTTCCTCCCTGTTGCCGGTTAAAGATGGACGGCGCACTCCCGTGCGACGCAGCACCCGCGAAGCGGGTACGGCGAGGAGTTGCCTCGAATGTAGCCTCAGTAGACGGCAAAGTCTTTCAGCAGCCTTTTACCCAGCAAGGTGAATGCCCCAACAGGTGAAGCTAGGAGATGGCTTTAACAACGCTAGGAAGGCGGGGGGCGGGCCAGCGGGGAGAGCGGACAGGATGCTGTGTCCGTGGTCTCGCAGGGACTCCTGGTCGCTGGAGTCCCCGCACGCTCGCAGCCCCGCCGAGCCTCTGACCCTTACCTCTGCCTTCCTCCCTGTTGCCGGTTGAAGATGGACGGCGCACTCCCGTGCGACGCGGCACCCGCAAAGCGGGTGCGGCGAGGAGTTGCCTCGAATGTAGCCTCAGTAGACGGCAAAGTCTTTCAGCAGCCTTTTACCCAGCAAGGTGAATGACCCAACAGGTGAAGGTAGGAGATGGCTTTAACAACGCTAGGAAGGCGGGGGGTGGGCCAGCGGGGAGAGCGGACCGGATGCTGTGTCCGTGGTCTCGCAGGGACTCCTGGTCGCTGGAGTCCCCGCACGCTCGCAGCCCCGCCGACCTCTGACCCCCACCTCTGCCTTCCTCCCTGTTGCCGGTTGAAGATGGACAGCGCACTCCCGTGCGACGCGGCACCCGCGAAGCGGGTGCGGCGAGGAGTTGCCTCGAATGTAGCCTCAGTAGACGGCAAAGTCTTTCAGCAGCCTTTTACCCAGCAAGGTGAATGCCCCAACAGGTGAAGGTAGGAGATGGCTTTAACAACGCTAGGAAGGCGGGGGGCGGGCCAGCGGGGAGAGCGGACCGGATGCTGTGTCCGTGGTCTCGCAGGGACTCCTGGTCGCTGGAGTCCCCGCACGCTCGCAGCCCCGCTGAGCCTCTGACCCTTACCTCTGCCTTCCTCCCTGTTGCCGGTTGAAGATGGACGGCGCACTCCCGTGCGACGCGGCACCCGCGAAGCGGGTGCGGCGAGGAGTTGCCGCGAATGTAGCCTCAGTAGACGGCAAAGTCTTTCAGCAGCCTTTTGCCCAGCAAGGTGAATGCCCCAACAGGTGAAGGTAGGAGATGGCTTTAACAACGCTAGGAAGGCGGGGGCGGGCCAGCGGGGAGAGCGGACCGGATGCTGTGTCCGTGGTCTCGCAGGGACTCCTGGTCGCTAGAGTCCCCGCACGCTCGCAGCCCCGCCGAGCCTCTGACCCTTACCTCTGCCTTCCTCCCTGTTGCCGGTTGAAGATGGACGGCGCACTCCCGTGGGACGCGGCACCCGCGAAGCGGGTGCGGCGAGGAGTTGCCTCGAATGTAGCCTCAGTAGACGGCAAAGTCTTTCAGCAGCCTTTTACCCAGCAAGGTGAATGCCCCAACAGGTGAAGGTAGGAGATGGCTTTAACAACGCTAGGAAGGCGGGGGGGCGGGCCAGCGGGGACAGCGGACCGGATGCTGTGTCCGTGGTCTCGCAGGGACGCCTGGTCGCTGGAGTCCCCGCACACTCGCAGCCCCGCCGAGCCTCTGACCCTTACCTCTGCCTTCCTCCCTGTTGCCGGTTGAAGATGGACGGCGCACTCCCGTGCGACGCGGCACCCACAAAGCGGGTGCGGCGAGGAGTTGCCTCGAATGTAGCCTCAGTAGACGGCAAAGTCTTTCAGCAGCCTTTTACCCAGCAAGGTGAATGCCCCAACAGGTGAAGGTAGGAGATGGCTTTAACAACGCTAGGAAGGCGGGGGGCGGGCCAGCGGGGAGAGCGGACCGGATGCTGTGTCGGTGGTCTCGCAGGGACTCCTGGTCGCTGGAGTCCCCGCACGCTCGCAGCCCCGCCGAGCCTCTGACCCTTACCTCTGCCTTCCTCCCTGTTGCCGGTTGAAGATGGACGGCGCACTCCCGTGCGACGCGGCACCCGCGAAGCGTGTGCGGCGAGGAGTTGCCTCGAATGTAGCCTCAGTAGACGGCAAAGTCTTTCAGCAGCCTTTTGCCCAGCAAGGTGAATGCCCGACCAGGTGAAGGTAGGAGATGGCTTTAACAACGCTAGGAAGGCGGGGGGCGGGCCAGCGGGGAGAGCGGACCGGATGCTGTGTCCGTGGTCTCGCAGGGACTCCTGGTCGCTAGAGTCCCCGCACGCTCGCAGCCCCGCCGAGCCTCTGACCCTTACCTCTGCCTTCCTCCCTGTTGCCGGTTGAAGATGGACGGCGCACTCCCGTGGGACGCGGCACCCCTGGGACGCGGCACCCGCGAAGCGGGTGCGGCGAGGAGTTGCCTCGAATGTAGCCTCAGTAGACGGCAAAGTCTTTCAGCAGCCTTTTACCCAGCAAGACCTGTAAGAATTGTGGCAGACTGCTCAGCCACCCCAGATGAAAATCGTTTTTTGTTTATGCCTCCTGATGAAGGATATAATCCAGAAACACACGTGTCTAGAGATGTACAGCGCTAAGCTGATCCAACTTTGGTGGAACACTCCAGCTAAATACCAAGTAAGCATGCACTAAAATCTGCAGTTACTATAATGCTAAGGGGAAAACTGTGCTGGGAGGTCAGCAGTGTGCTCCCACCCCTTCCTGTTTGAAAAGGCTCCCTTGAGACATTGAGCTGCCGAGCTTGTGGAGATGCACTTGTGCCCCTGTGAGAGGTACTGAGACCTGTAAGAATTGTGGCAGCCTTTTCAGCCACCCCAGATGAAAATCGTTTTTTGTTTATCTCTACTTATGAAGTATATAATCCAGAATAACCTGTGTCTAGAGATGCACAGCACTGACCTGCACCAACTTTGGTGGAACACTCCAGCAAAATACAAAGTAAGCAGGCACTACAAACTGCATTTACCATAATGCTCTGGGGTGAACTGTGCTGTGAGGTCAGCAGTGTGCTTCCACCCCTTCCTGTTTGAAAAGGCTCCCTTGAGCTATTGAGCTGATGAGCTTGTGGAGATGCACCTGTGTTCACCTGTGAGAGGTACTGAGACCTGTAAGAATTGTGGCAGCCTTCTCAGCCACCCCAGATGAACATAGTTTTTTGTTTATCCCTACTCATGAAGGATATAATCCAGAAACACATGTGTCTAGAGATGTACAGCACTAACCTGCACCAACGTTGGTGGAACACTCCAGCAAAATACCAAGTAAGCATGCACTACAAACTGCATTTACCATAATGCTAAAGGGCGAACTGTGCCGGGAGGTCAGCAGTGTACTCCCACCCCTTCCTATCTATAAGACATGACAGGAGTCAAACAACTGTGCCTGCGCACAACTGGCCTCTATGTGTCTGGTCTCTGAATCCCACTCATATGACACTTGTACATCTTTGAACATTAATAGACTCTTCGCATGTTAAGCACAAAAATATACTAATGTACTGTATACATCAAAAGCAAGGTGTTGTCCTCATCCAAGAAACAAACCTTACCAGTAGGGAGTCTAAAAAATTGAAGGGAGACTGGGTGGGGAACATATTTGTTCATTAGAGGATCAATCCCCTAAACAACAAGTGAATGAGCAACCCATGCTCCACAGAAAGCAAGAAATGGCCATACATATTCATAAATACTTCAAAGGAAGACCACTACAGCCATGGTGTGAGAATGTCATACTTTTTGCCCTGATCACCCCCATTTTTTGACTGATACTGGTGGTAACTGACTCTGACTGTGTCCTGGGTTCTGCTAACCAGGCCGAGGGAAGTACTCTGATTAAAAAGGTATATGGTAATTAGGTATCATTACAATTGACAATGATAGACCACTGTAAGTCCCTAGAACATAGTAAGGCATGGGAGATGCAAAATACCTATTAGTTCCTAGTATATAATAGGGCAGAGAGGTTTAGAGGCCAAATAGATTTCCTGCCATGGAGGATGCACTGCTGTGTTGCCTGCTGCCATTTTTAAAGGCAGCAGTGCTTAGCTAAATCAAGAGCTCATGGCAGATGAAATAGCAGATGCCATTAAAAACATGTGTTTCAGAAAAGCACCTGGTAAAGATGGATTTGTGATCGATTACTAAAAGATCACTTCGAAACTGACCCTAACTCTACTAGTGAACTCTCCTACCAAAGAATTTCAATGAAGCCGCTGATGAAGATAAAATACATCTGGAAATCAATAAGGCACTCATATCGGTATTAAGGAAACTGGGAAGGGATCAGTTACTTTCTTCCAACTACAGGCCAAATTCTCTCATAAACTGCAATATCAAGATTGTAGCTAAAGTGCTTGTGAACAGACTTAAGAGAGCGATCTCAGCTATAATACACAAAACCAAATAGGCTTCATACCAGTTAGATCTTTCATGAACCACTTAAGAAAGTTGCTCCATCTTCTATGCCAGGTTCAAATAGATGCCGATGAGAAGGCAACCGTCTCCCTCAATGCAAAAAAAAAGCACTTGTTCAAGAAAAGAGGGGAATATCGGTTTCAAGTGATACAGCAATTTATCAAAATTATCCAAACCATATACATGAGTCCATCAGCTCAGGTTAACTGTAATGGTTTTCTTTGTGAATGCATACAAATTAGTAGAGGCACAAGCCATGAATGCCTCTTGTCTCCCCGTTATTCCTGATTGCCCTGGAACCACTGGGAATTGTCAACTTTAAAGACCAAAACATACATGGTGTGACCTCACCTGTGAGAAATTTGAAAATTATACCTCATGCAGACAACATTTTACTAATACTCTCTTCCCTGATAACATTTCTCCCTGCACTCATGGACACCATTACGAGATTTTCATCATTTTCTGGATGTAAAATCACATCAACAAAGAGCAAGGCCATGTCCATGATTAGATCTACAAAGAGAACAACCTCTTATCAAGCCTGTCTGATTTCTCAAATGGTAGTGACTCTAATCAAAATATTTACCTTACAGCAGAGAAACACAGAAATTAACTTTCTTTTAAGTTATTTTTATTTATCAAAAATATATTTATATATTTTTTTTATTTTCACTCTTTTTTGGGGATTTATATTAGCAAACAAATTACATAAAACAAATTCATATTATTATTTCAATTAGAAAAAGACATTCCTTGACTTTTCTAAACATTGATTTGTATTTTGGTAACCCCCCCAAAAAAGTTTACTCCATCGTTCTTCCATTCTCACCTTTCATTCCTCTCATACATACCAGCTATCATACCACACAAACAAAATCACAATAAAAACACACCTGAGCAAGAGTCCTACTCGCTAGTTCTGTTTGTCATATGTCATTAAGTTACAGTAAGCTCATTGACCCTTTGTGTCCGCCCCCCCCCCCCTGGCACCTAGCGCTCGCGGATTTTATCGTGGCGCTCCTTTCACTTTTAACCTCACATTGCTTGTCACGGGCAATTTCTTTTTCTGTATCTCGCACATTGCTCCGTTGACACGGGTGTTATCCCCTTGATCCTCGCATCCTGGGTGGTTCTCGGCCTATCTTGGGGCTGAGTCTCCCGGACTGTGCAATTCGGCGGCGGCCATCTTGAGTTGGGCACTCTTGGTTCGGCGCTCTAGTCGCCAGTATTTAAACAACTAGTGATGGCTCCGCGCAGCGGAAGCGATCAGCGCTTGCTCCGCAATCGCGCCGGAGTTGAGCCAGAGTCTAGCCCGTCTGCGCCCGTCAGCGACAAAGAGGTGCCAGGGGCAAGGTATGCTGCCCCCTCGCCTTCCTACACCTTAGGTGAGCCTCTATACTCCTCTTTTGCTCTGCGAGTGCTTAAACCATCTAAACTGCCCTGCCATTACACCTGTGCCCCTGAAATGTTTGTATCCTCTTTAATCTGTGGCTGCAATGACATTACTACCCAGTGTAAAGTCTCTGATACGGCAACTCACTGCCGCCCTCCTATTATGCCACCTGCTCCGTCCACTACTGTTCATACGGGCTTCCTCATTAACTCCCGCTCGCTGGTCAAAAATAACATCTCTTTTAGGGATTTTATTTCACAGAGGAAACCCTCCTGGGCTTTTATTACTAAAACATGGGCAACGGACTCGTCTGAACCTGACCTTTTAAATGCCATCCGGATGGGTACTCTCTGGCCAGAATGGACAGAGTGGGTCGAGTGGGAGGAGGCTTGGGGATACTGTACCATAACTCCATAAAATGTCGGACTGTTCACCTGCTCTCCTCGCTCGAACATCTTCAGGCGATGTATTTCACCCTGAATCCCTCCCCCACGATCTCCTTTACCGGGATACTGATCTACAGACCTCCTGGCCTTAGGTCTGTTTTTAGCTCAGAACTTCTTACGATTATTGAGCCCTATATTGACAGACCTAGTCTAACTATTTTAGGGGATCTTAACTTCCATTTGGAAAATCATAATTCCCCTGGCACGATCCATCTGTTGGACTCTTTAGCCTCTTGCGGCTTGTCACAATTAGTGACTAGTCCTACCCATTTAGCTGGGCACACTTTGGATGGGGTATTTAGTAACGATTCTCGCCTCCAGACCGGCATCCTCCTTCCCTTGTCATGGTCGGATCATTTCGCCGTTCCTTTTAACTTTTCTTTTTCCTCTCCCACCGGCTTACAGTCTGAACACACCAAGTGGGTTCTGAGGAGGAATTTTGGGGGAATCAACAACAATTCCCTTACCCCCTTTCTATCTACTCTTAAATCCCGGCCTATTGGGGATGCTCATACTGCGGCTCTTGACCCGACTAACATCATAGCGGAGGCGGTTGATTCGCTCGCGCCAGTCCGGCAACGCTACTCTGCCAGGAAACGGCCCTCGGCCCCTTGGTTCTCGGAACCCCTTAGGATTTTTAGACAAGGATGCAGGAGGCAGGAAAGGCTTTGGAGGGCACATTCAGACCCCTTAGAGAAGAATAAACATAAAATCCTTCTCAAAGACTATAAAGCCTCGGTTCTGACAGAAAAACAGGCGTATTATTCCAAATTAACGTCCTCTCTTAAGTCACCTAGGGATCTGTTCAAGATAGTTGATAACCTCTCTCTTATTCAGACTCCTGATCCGATAATAGCCTCCCAGGTTCTGTGTGATGAGATCTCCACATTTTTTCACGTAAGGATCTTGAATATTTATACAGACCTGGAGGCCCTTAATTCCATCTCCCCCCGTCCACCCCCTCTGTCCTTATACCGGAAATCCAACCACCTGCCCCTTCCCATTCCCTTTCTCAGTTTCCCCCTATCACTCTTGAACATCTCAGTATGTTGCTGGACAAGCTTAAGTCTGGGTCGCCGCTTGACCCTTGTCCTTTAAGGGTTCTTAAAGATTGTAGACAGACCAGTCTGCCTCTTTGAGGGATATAATGAATCTGGCCATTTCAGAGGGGGAGTATCCCTTGTCCTGGAAACTGGCCATTGTCAAGCCCTTACTTAAAAAATCCACTCTAGATTCTGGGATATTAAAGAACTTTCGTCCCATTTCCCTTCTACCTGCCCCTGCGAAACTCCTGGAGACTTATCTGAACTCTCATCTGAGTGCTTTCCTTGACAATACCAATGCTCTGGATCCCTCACAACATGGCTTTCGTAGGATTCACAGCACTGAGTCGGCGCTCACAGTGGTTGTCGATGGCATCCGGTCTAAGGTCGACACCGGCCAGACCACCTTGCTGGTGTTATTAGACCTTACGGCGGCCTTCGACACCCTGTCCCCTACCATCCTGGGTAACCGACTCAGTGAGCTGGGAGTCAAGGGTCCTGCTCTCAGTCTTCTGTCATCCTTCCTTGTCCATCGGAAACAGAGGGTTCAGCTGGGCGAATTTATGTCACCCATCAAGCCTGTGAAGTGTGGGGTGCCTCAGGGCTCTTCGTTGAGCCCGACGCTTTTTAACGTCTACGTTGCCCCACTCGCCAGGCTCATAAGATCATTTGGGTTGGAAGCTCTTTCCTACGCCGACGACACGCAGATCATGGTCTCTATCTCTCAATCTGTGGCCATAACTGCCCATAATTTTAAAAACTGTATGGAGGCGGTCGCCGGATGGATGGTCAAGAACTTCCTTAAGCTGAATGGGGAGAAGACGGAGGTCCTCATTTTTGTGGGCAAGAGTGAGATTTGGCCCATGGACTGGTGGCCTTCTGTTCTTGGTACCTGCCCCATGCCGTCCCTCTTTGCCCGCAATCTTGGGGTCATCCTGGACACCACTCTTTCGGTCGACAAGCAGGTCAGCAGGACTGTGTTCACCTGTTGCAATGCTCTGAGGATTCTTAGGAAAATTATTCATTACCTCTCCCCTGATGCACGCAAACAGGTTGTAGTTGCGCTTATTGCATCTAGGCTAGACTATTGTAATGCACTTTACTTGGGCATTAGCAATGGTCTGGTCCAGCGCCTTCAGACTGTTCAGAATGGGGCTGCCCGGTTTGTTGTGGGGCTCCTAAACGCTCCTCTGGCACGGCTATTAGAATGAACCTGCATTGGCTCCCCATGCAGGCGAGGATTGATTTTAAGGCTCTTTGCCTTACACATCGTGCCCTTAATGAGTCTGGGCCTGAAGCCATTCGTGCTCTTGTGGCCTATTACACCCCAGGTAGAGCACTTCGCTCTTCCAGTAAAAATCTGCTGGCTGTTCCCCGAATAGCTAAAGCTAGATGTGGGGGGAGGGCCTTTCGTTTTCTTGCTCCCAGACTCTGAAATACGCTCCCCAGTGAGCTTAAGGGGATCTCTTCCCATATCTTGTTTCGCAAAGCTCTCAAGACCTGGCTATTTCAAAAAGCATATCTGTAACTCTTTCCTCGGTGACTCTTGAGTTCTTGAGCTCTCTTTTTACCATCCTTTAGCGCCTTGATGCCTACGGGTTAAGTTGCGCTTTATAAGTCCCTATTAATAATAACAATAATAATAATAATAATAATAATAATAATAATAATAATAATAATAATAATAATAAACACAAACACAATCCATCACTTTGAATATGGATAGTTCTTTCCTTGACTTGATTTTTGGTTGGGGCTCTCAGATGCGTGTCACTGGCCTACGTATCTTTCGGTGAAACCATATTATTATCACCTTCTTCAGGGCCAAAAAAATACATATTCCATCTTTAGGTTGGTCTGGGGCTTTATATGTCTTTCAAAGAACTGAAGGTGTTTTAGATCCTCCAGGGTATAGAGCAGTCCACACATTTTCTTAAGAAGCAAAAATAGGTCCTTATTAGATTTGGGGCCAGATGTAGGAGCCCTAATACCGGTCGGTAACGGCCGAATTCGGCCGTTACCGACCGGTATTAGGGTTTTCAGATATAGGGGACCTATATTTTACTGATTCTGTAAATTTACCGAATCGGTAATTTTACAGAATCGGTAAAATACCGAATCGGTATATTTACCGATTCGGTAAATCCACATTTAGGTGGCACTCCTAAGAGTGCCACAGGCCCTTAAGAATCGGTATTTTACCACACAATCCTATTGTGTGGTAAAATACCGAATTCAGGTGTGCATGCACATCTGTGCATGCACACCTGTGCAATGTGACACATAGACATGCCCTTAGGGCATGTCTGTGTGCCACATGGCACACAAGTCCGGAATTGGGGTGCTAGAGGGTGTCAAAGTGACACCCCCTGCACCCTTGCAGGATTCGGTATTTACCGATTCGGTAAATACCGAATCGGTATTGCCCATTGATTCCTATGGGCTTCATGGCCCATTGGGATCAATGGGCAATACCAATTCGGTATTCACCAAATCGGTAAATACCGAATCCTACCGATTCGGTAATTCTTAAATTCGAATTACCTACATCTCCCCCCTTCCTATTTACTGACTCTTAAATACCGAATCGGTAAAATTCAGTATTTAAGAGTCGGTAAATAGGAATTACCTACATCTGGCCCTTGGTCTTCTATGTAATATAAAAGTCTGTGGTGCCAAATTTGAGAAGACTTCAACCAATTCTATTTATCCAATTTCTGAGGTTGTAGTAGCTCCATCTGCAACCTAATTTAAAACAGGGTCTGATAGTATCTCAATGTCCTTGTAAACTATTTGTTTTTGCCTTTTGAAGATTGAGAAACTTCTGGAATTTAGTATTCGTGAGGTGCCAATCAGGGTCTTGTGCTTCCGTTCACATCTGCAACTGTCCGGGACAGCTCTGCAGAAGCATAAGACCCTGATGGAGCTATTACAACCTCAGAAATTGGATAAATAGAATTGGTTGAAGTCTTCTCAAATTTGGCACCACAGACTTTTATATTACATAGAAGACTAAATCTAATAAGGACCTATTTTTGCTTCTTAGAAAAACGCGTGGACTGCTCTATACCCTGGAGGATCTTAAAATACCTTTAGTTCTTCGAAAGACATATAAACCCCCAGACCACCCTAAAGATGGAATATGTATTTTTTTGGCCCTGAAGAAGGTGATAATAATCTGGTTTCACCGAAACGTACGTAGGCCAGTGACACGCATCTGAGAGCCCCACCCAAGAATCAACTCAAGAAAAGAACTATCTATAATCAAAGTGATGGACTTGTGTTTGTGTTTAAATTGTGGTGCTTACTGACTATGACAAACAGAACTAGCGAGTAGGACTCTTGCTCAGATGTGTTTTGATTGCGATTTTGTTTGTGTGGTATGATAGTTGGTATGTATGAGAGGAATGAAAGGTGAGAATGGAAGAATGATGGAGTAAACATTTTTGGGGGGTTACCAAAATACAAATCACTGTTTAGAAAAGTCAAGGAATGTCTTTTTCTAATTGAAATAATAATGTGAATTTGTTTTATGTAGTTTGCTTGCTAATATAAATCCAAAAAAAGTGTGAAAATAAAAAAATATATAAAAATATTTTTGATAAATAAACATAACTTAAAAGAAAGTTAATTTCTGTGTTTCTATGCTGTAAGGTAAATATTTTTATTAGAGCCACTACCATTTGAGAAATCAGACAAGCTTGATAAGAGGTTGTTCTCTTTGTATTGATTTCCCTTACCCCTCCTCTTAGGCCTTAAAGTAACTGGGGGTACATTTGTGCTTATATGCATGATTAGATCTACAACTGCAGAATCCATGTCCGGTTTTCCCTTCAAATGGGTATTGCATATTCTAAAATAGTAAGTAATACTTGTCAGCAGCAAAATCATGGTCATAGTCCACGGCAATGCTTCAACATTAATAGATAAGATGCAACAGGAATTCTTTAAATGGAAAAATATTCAATTATGCTTATGGGGCAGAGTCCAAATTATCAAAAATGACTGTTACTTCCTGATTTAATGGTGTGTTTCGCATTATCCTGCTACAAATACCACGTAAAACTCTACAATTCAGTGACAAAGTAGGATATACATTTGGGGCTATGCTAAACCTCAGTTTGCTATGTCCATACTGTTCACTGACACTACCTCATGGGTACAGTGGCTCCTGAAGATTGAAAACTACTATATGGCCATCAGCTTTCTCAACTCATCTATCACTTTCAAGATAAACTGGAGAGCCCAGACTGGCTCGGTATAGATAGACATATTCAAAATAATACCAAGGATCTGCGAGTTATTTACCACCCCTTCAAGAACTCAAGAGACCCGACTAACCCTCTATCACTACACTTGATTCGGATATGGTAAGCGCAACACAAAACCTTTAAACAAGATGCCTTTATATATTTTGGTGCACTCAGCTGGCAGACATCAGCGATACAGATTGCTAATTGTACTATTGACTAGGAGGCAAGGTCTTCCGAGTGGATTACTACATTCCCCCAAATCTTTAAAGAAGAGCTCTTGAAACGTTTCCTAGAGCTTCAGACGAAACATGAGCTTCCTGATAGGCTTAGAAATAAATGCAACTGAAAAGTAGCTCCTCCAAAAAACGTTTGGCCAGCCTTCTTTACTCATATCATCTGCTCTTCATAGTTACTTGGTGTGATGGGGCTCCTTCAAGTTGATCATAACCGAACCGTACTCTAACCCAACAAAAAGAAAATATCTGCAAAGTATATGGCCTAGGAGATGTCAAAAATCGTACGAGGATGAAGAATGGTCAAATTTAATGCGTTTACTTGATAAAGAGGCCCTCTTGAAGTTTAGCTACTTCAAAGTATTGTACGACTGGCATTTCTCCCAATATAAAAGCTAGACCCGGCACACTTCACCCTTCAATTGAATTGCTGGTACTGTGGGCTATCAGATGCTGACCTCACAAACATCCTATCGACAGCCCCTTCTATTTATTGACTTCTGAAGAGAAGTATAGGCTGGTCTGTAGAACAACCTATTGGCATACATCCATCCTTCACTTAAATTGGCATTGTTTAATGATAAAGACTCAATATCTAATCTCAATTAACACGGTTGGAGATGGCTTGCCTCATCATTGGCAACATTGAAAATCTGCATACGACGAAACTCAAAATCCAGAACCCCGCCATTGATCATGAACTGGTATGCAGCAATGACCTCATTGGCCACCTTTCCAAAAATTGATTTATAAAGTAACAGTCACTTGCAGGAGTTCGAAACTAGTTGGAATCCTTTCCTGTAGAAGCTAACAGATGTTAACCGATCTAGATTTAGTTTCAGGACCCTTCGTTGATTGTAGTAATGGTCCGTAAGGCAAGATGCACATATGATTTGCAGTGTTTTAATCACTATTACACTTAACAGTGCTAGTTGTCTTATAGTCATACAACCAATCGTTCAATAAGTAATGAAGAAATAGGAAATGAGGACTATTTAAGGTGAGAAACATCATTGGCTGGAAGATCACCAAAAGTGGTGAAATGCTTTATTTTTTTGTTTCTACTGGGCTTTTTCTAACAGACGAAGCTGTGAAACTGCTTATTGTTTTCCTTAATATTTGCAGATAGTCTTGTGTAAGATGTGTTCCTACTATATACCTGATAAATATATACAAACTCAAAAGCACTAGTCTCCATGTTGAAAAGATAAGCAGCAGTTTGTCAGAAGAGTAGACTGGCATTTGACTTGTGTCTTTTAACACACACAAAAGTGACAAGCTGAAAACAAAAAGTAAAGTCATCTGGAAAAAGATAAAAGCAAAATTTGAAGCAATCTTTAATACTTGTTCACCTTTGGACATCTAGCATGGTTATTTTAAGGGTGGAATATATAACTACCCCATCCCAATTTCCAGCGCCTACGCTACTAGGTGGCCTCTCAGGTCTGAAGGGGCTATTGTTTTTGGGCCCTGCCCCACCTCTGGGCTCTAGGGCACCGGATGAACTACTAGTAGATACGCCCAGGGCTTTAAGTGGGATGAAACAAATGGAGGTTCTCTCAAAGGGGCGTGGCTGATGTAATTTGGGCGTGGCTTAAAAAGTAAGCAGCAAATCTGTGCTTAGCATAGTGTGGCGCCTCGGAGGTAATTTGATGCTTCTGTCATTGCATCCAGCTATATAATGCAACAAGTAAGATTACGTCTACAACCAGGGCTTTAAGTGGGCTGGGTCTCACCGGGTCTGAGCACCGGCAGTTTTTGTAAGGAGCCCTCGAAACGGGTCTCTATCGGGCTCTGTATTGTGCCCTGGCACAGGCGGTCCGTTTTTTTCGAGCGTTATAGGGGAAGGGAAATCCTTTAAAGAGAGTCATTTTCTCTCTGGATTTCTCTTCTCTTTTCGGAACTCAGGAGCAGTAACATTGTCGTGGTGTCATCAGGGCTTTATGTGCAAGATTTTTCAATATTGTATACAAGCCACAGTTGCTGCTTATTTATCTTATGCAACTAACAACCATTGACAAAGTCAATAGTTCTGACTTGTTGTAGGTATGATGTTACTTGTTATATCATATATCTGGATGCAATGACAGAAACAGCAAAATACCAGTCGTGTGGCACACTATGCTAAGCACAAACTTTTAGCTTACGTGTTTTTAAGACATGCCCTTAATTTTAATGGCCACGTCCCCTTGAGAGACCCCCAGTTTTTTCATCCCACTTAAAGCCCTGCCTACAACAAACCAGTATTATTTGCTTTTTTAATTGTTGTTAGTTGCATAATATAAATAAGGAACGACCTTGGCTTCCTAGTATAGCAGATTGAAATTGCTTTAGTTCTGAAATGAGACTATGAAAGACGAACCTCTTTGAAGATGCATCAAAGGCAGTGAAGTGTGGTACTGCTGCAGAGTTGAGTATTATTTTTTTTCATCCTGAGGGTGGGAGTAAAATGGAGAGCCCGATAGGGAGCCGTCTCAGCACGTGCTTTTTACAACTGCCCGAGCTGAGCACCGGCGAGCCCGGCCCAATTAAAGCCCTGGCTACGTCTCTGTTTGTTAATTCTGTAAGCATCCGCCTGTTTCTGCCGTAGACAGCTAGAGTGTGTTTCGCTTCCTCCAAGGTGAAAGCATTTATCTGTATTCTTTACTTCCGGGTGAAACACAACGACCTTCTGTGCTCTATCACCAGGACCACAAAAGTTCCTTCATCTTCTTAGCTAACATCCTCTCCACGGCTCCCGAGCGCCTCCCTCTTGACTCCAAGTGTCAGGCAGCAGCTCGTTTCCCCGGCTGTTGTGAAAAATGTTTGACATTTAGGATGTTTACGCCGGGACTTGAACTCTTGACTGGTAACAGAATGGAGCTGGCATAAAAATGGGGTTCCTCCTCCTACGTCTGCTCATTTCACATCCAGTAAACAGAGCTGAGTATTTTAAGCTCTGGAACACCTCCCTGTTGCTTTTAAATTACAGGATGCTATTATGTGCTAAATTTGAGTCGCATGAGTTACTCTTAATTGCATCAGGGTGGAAAACAAAGTTCCTCTCTTAGAATTAAGGCTGCTTGCTTTATTTAACAACTGTCGCAGTCAGTTGTTCCCAAATCTACCATCTTATGCATCCCTGGCTCTTTCCAGGGGTCTGAAGTTACAAAGCTTTGGTATGCACAGGAAGTATATTGTATGGAGTGGCGTCGAATTGCCTGTTGTATGTTATGCATGATTTCATTTCCCCTCAGTGCGTGCTGCAGTATTATTTGATACATTCCTTTGTGTAAAGAAATACTATGGTTACCCTCGTCTGCTTGAACTTTCGCTGGCTCATGTGCTGTGGTGCAACACGACCCCCGCTGGACAGTGCTCTGTTCATTATACCTTCTGTAACCTTAAACGCAGAGGAAGGCCGGGTTCTTGTTTCACTGTTCAGATCCACACTGAGAAATGATTCTCGGCAGCGATGAGATTGTCTGTCGTTTGCATGTTCATTTAAAGGCATGTAGCTACAATGTCATCTCCAGGAAGGAGGCTGCAGTCGTTTAAGGGTCGAAGGTTGCCTCCCATCCACCGGAATTAATAAAAACGTGCTCTTTATAAATGCCTCTGTAAGAAAAATAAGCTATTAGTTGAAGTTGAGAGAGATGAGAATTCAACTCAAATAATGAACACAATTATTATCGCGTGAACCACCTATGTTAACAAATTAACCTGAGCTCAGCCCCTGGTAGCTATGGTACAGAGCAGACATGCTTTACTTAGAGGCAATGTGTAAACTATTTATGCAATACTCAAACAGTAATAAAGTAAAAATGAGAAATAATAAAAATCCCAAAATGAGTTAGAAAACTAGATTGAAATTTAATAAGCAAAAGAATACCATAATACCAAAAATCCACTAAAAGGAACTAGAGAAATTAATTAGGAGGCACAAAGTGTCAATGATAGCCAAGGGTCATTAGAACAGAACCTAGGTTCAATTTGAGGGTGACTGCAATGGAGCACTGGTTGGATACACCAACCAGGTTCGTCCTGCTCAAAGATTTTACCTTCTGTTTTTAATCCTTGAAGTCCCTATCCACCACATGAGTACACTTCTAAAGCCCCCAGGACCTCTGGGATGGCACTCAGAGACTCATACATGCATTGGCCAACAGGAGAGTCCAGTCCAGGTCCAGTTGCCAGTGGTTAGCTGGACATTTGAAGGAAAAGGCCTCTGGTAGCGTATTGTGTCCCTGCAGCTGTAACAGGTTTTTCACCATTGGAGGACACTTCCTTGTAGTGGATACAAGAGAGAGATAGCCGGTCTAGTCTTTATTGCTCTTCTCAGGTGTCAGACAGGAGATTCAGTCCACTTATTTATTATCTTCCTCAGGTCCAGGAGTTTTCTTAAATGGATGCCTGGAGGTGCCACATTTATGCCTGGTACAAGCTAGTGGGTAGGAATGACCCTAATGGGGTAAAGGTTCCCGGGGCTAACCCTATCCACTTTAGGCAATTCAAGATGGCTGAAGTGTTCAGCCACACTAAATATGGACTCTGAGGGCTAGGTGTGTGAATGTGGCGAGTGTACTATGGTATTTCTAATATACTTCCAAATCTATCACTAAAATCCAATTTAGGCTGTCCCTGTACCCCCAATAAAATCACAGACAGAAGTCCGGTAGAATCAAATATGAGCTTTCAACAACCAGGTCATGGATACATACAAAGTATTTTGGCTGTATGTTTCACTGCTTCGAAGAGAGTACCAAATGTTATATGTAAACCTGGCAGACCAGTTAAAAAAGACCAATCAATCAATCAGAACATTTGTAAAGCGCACCACTCACCCGTGAGGGTCTGTGGGTGGGAGTAGTGCTGCTACTGCTCGAATAGCCAGGTCTTGAGTATCCTCCCGAAGGTTAGTAGGTCCTGGGTCTGCTGTAGAAGGATGGGGAGGGTGTTCCAGGTCTTGGTGGCGAGGTGGGAGTACGATCTGCCGCCGGTGGTCGCTCTTCGGATGCGGGGGACGGTGGCGAGGGCGAGGTCGGCGGAGCGGAGCTGGCGGCTCGGGGTGTAGAAGGTGAGTCGTCTGTTGAGGTATGCCGGTCCAGTGTTGTGGAGTGCCTTGTGTGCGTGGG
The DNA here is from genome assembly GCF_964263255.1 of Lissotriton vulgaris. NCBI lineage: Eukaryota > Metazoa > Chordata > Amphibia > Caudata > Salamandridae > Lissotriton > Lissotriton vulgaris. The sequence continues at coordinate 1,676,468,467 of NC_141691.1, forward strand.
TGAGGAGCTTGAAGGTGATCCACTTGTTGATGGGAAGCCAGTGCAGGTCTCTCAGGTGGGGTGTGATGGGCCTGTGCCGAGGGATGTCGAGGATCAGGCGTGCAGAGGCGTTCTGTATGCGTTGTAGTAGTTCAGGAGTTTGGCCGAGGCTCCGGCGTAGAGGTGGTTTCCATAGTCCAGCCTGCTGCTGACAAGGGCCTGGGTAACAGTTCTTCTTGTTTCAGTGGGGTTCCACCTGTAGATCTTGCGGAGTATGCAGAGGGTGTTGCAGGAGGACGAGATGGCGTTGACTTGCTTGGTCATGGAGACTGTTGAGTCGAGGATAAACCCCAGGTTGCGTGAGTGGTCGGTGGGTGTCGGTGCTGTTTCCAGTGCGGTCGGTCACCAGGAGTCTTCCCAGGCTGAGAGGGTGGAGCCGAAGGTGAGGACCTCCGTCTTGTCCAAGTTCAGCTTCAGACGGCTGTTCTTCATCCACTCGGCGGCGGCCTTCATTCCTTCATGGAGGTTTGTTTTGGCCGTGAGGGGGTCCTTGGTGAGGGAGAGGATCAGCTGGGTGTCGTCGGCGTAAGAGATGATGTTAAGGTCATGCAGTCGGGCGACGTGGGCAAGCGGTGCCATGTATAAGTTGAACAATGTCAGGCTGAGGGATGATCCTTGGGGTACGCCGCAGATGATCTCGGAGGCTTAGGAACGGAAAGGGGGGAAGCGGGCGCTCTGGGTTCCGCTGGAAAGGAAGGAGGTGGTCCACCTCAGAGCCTTGTCTCGGATCCCTGCGTTGTGGAGGCATGTGCGTAGAGTGCTTTGGCAGACAGTGTCAAAGGCGGCTGATAGGTCCAGAAGAATGAGGGCCGCGGTTCTGCCGTTGTCCAGCAGGGCTCTGATGTAATCGGTGGCGGCGATGAGGGCAGTTTTGGTACTGTGGTTGCTGTGGAACCCGGACTGGGAGGGGTCCAGGATGTTGTTCTCCTCGAGGTAGCGGATCAGTTGTCTGTTGACAATCTTCTCAATGACCTTCTCCGGGAACGGGAGCAGGGAGATGGGCCGGAAGTACTTGAGGTCCCTCGGATCCGCCTTGGGTTTGTTGAGTAAGACGTTTATCTCGGCATGCTTCCACCTCTCCCTCGGGAAGGTCGTGGTCTTGAAGGAGATGTTGATGGCCTTGTGGAGATGGGGTGCGATGGTGGTGCTAGCTTTGTTGAAGACGTGGTGTGGGCATGGGTCTGACAGAGAGCTGGAGTGGATGATGTTCATGATTTTGATGGTGTTGTCGTTGTTTATGTTGGTTCAGGTGAGCAGGGGATCGATGTGGGTGGTGGCCGTGGGGTCTGAGGTGTCGGTGGCCGTCGGGGCGGTTTGGTTGTTGATGTTGTCATGGGTGTCTGCGATCTTGCGATGGGAAGAAGGTGGCAAGGGAGTAGCACAGGTCTTGCAATGGTGGGATGTCGTTGGTGTTGAAGCTGGGGTGGGAGAGTTCCTTCACGATGTTGAAGAGCTCTTTGCTGTTGTGCGCACTGTTGTCGAGGCGGTCCTTGAAGGATGCCCTTTTGGCAGATCTGATGAGGTGATGGTGTCTGCGGATGGCGTTCTTGTGGGCTGTGTAGCTGTCAGGTGTCTGTTTGCTGTGCCATTTCTTCTCTAGTTTTCAGCAGGTGTGCTTGGAGGCCTGGAGGTCCGCTTTGGACCAGCTGGCTTTCTTGCTAGTGCCTCTGTTGGAGGGTTTCTTGATCGGGGCGAGAATGTTGGCGCAGTCATCGATCCATCGCCTGAGGTTGCGTGCGGCGGTGTCTATGTTGGTGGGGTCGGCGGGTGGGCTTCTGGCTATGGTGGTGTTTAGCTGGTCTTCGGTGACTTTGCTCTAGCTGCGGCAGGGGATCTGTTGACTGCGGTGGTGCGTAGTGGGTTTCCGAAAGGTGAAGTAAATGAAGCGTTGGTTGGTCCAGTGGAGTTCGGTGGTGTGGCTGAAGGTGACGTGGGGGTTTGCGGAGAAGAAGGGGTCAAGCGTGTGGACGGTGGAGGGGGTGGGCGTTGTGACGAGCTGTCTGAGTCCGAGGTTGGCGAGGTTGGCAATCAGGGTGGTGGAGTTGGTGTCCTTGTTGTTCTCGAGGTGGAAGTTCAGGTCTCCGAGGCTGAACTGAGGCCAGGGTCTGGGGCGTCTGTAGACGAGAGTTCCTGTGAGGGTGGGGTTGGGATCAGTGTGGATCTGGAAGTGAAGGTGTTCAACGGAGCCGAGGGTGTCGTCGGTGCTGTCGAGACCCTGAGGGTGTTCTTGTGGATGATGGTGATTCCACATCCTACTCTGTTGGTGCAGTCTCTGCAGTTGATCCTGTAGCCGTACGGGTTGTCTATGGCGATGTCGGGCGCCGAGAAGGCGTTCATCCAGGTCTCTGTCAGGAAGGCAACGTCCGGGAAGGATGTGTCGAGCAGGTCCCAGAGTTTGACGGCGTGTTTGCGTGCTGAGCGGGTGTTCAGTAGAATGCATCTGAGGTGGATGCGTCCTGTCACTGTGGGCGATTTGGCGGCTCGGAGGCTGGTGAAGCTGCAGCTCCGGCTGGAGAAGGGACCTTTGGTGTGCTTGGGGGCGGCCAGGAATCAGGTGTGCGGTTGTCCAGTGTTAAGTGCGTGGAGGGGGCTGGCGGCATAGTGGCGCTGGTTGTTGTGGAGTTTGCGGGGACCAGGGGCTCTTGCGCTGGACGCGGTCCAGGCACGGATGTGCACAGACGGGCTTGCCTTAGGCACACCGGCGTCGCACCAGCGTCGCGCCAGCGGCGCGCCCGCTGCACGCGGCCACCATATAAGGGGAGGTGGGAGGGAGGAGCAGCTGGGATGTGGGAGCGGGAGTGGGACGGCGAATTGGGGAGGGGGCTGGGGAAACAGGGGACACAGCGCCATGAAACGGGCGGGGAGCGGAAGAGGCAGGAGGCAAAGGCACAAGGGGCACAGGATAAAATATCCAACAACGGGGCACAGAAATAGAAGTGCAGCAGTGGGCACAGAATAAAAATTACACAACAGTGGAGCACAGAGAGACAAGGGCAACAACAGGCACAGAATAAAAGTAAGGCAACAGCTGGACACAAGGGGCAAGAAGGAAGCAGCAGTACGAGAGAACACAACAGAGGTAGGGGGCCTCGAACTCACAGAGTCAGCGGCGGCAGCGAGCACAGGGCACGGACACACAGGTGGTGCTGTGCGGTGTGGGGGCGCGACCTGCCTGAACCAGGGTCAAGGGTCACAAAAAGATGTGACACTGTAATGTCAAAGACAGTCTCATCATGATTGGGGCATGACTGGCTGCCAGGACAAAACAGGACCCTGACCAAGTGTCAGCTAACATTTGCCTGTGACGGGGAAGACCTTTTTGGAGTGCGTCCCAAGTGTCATATGAAAAACCCCAACAGACCTGTAGAGCAAGATATGATATTGAAGCATGACTTGACACTTTAAAGTCAGAGAGGATTCTACCATCCTCCCTGCATATTCTATCAGGTTCAGATGGGTCATCTGTGCCCATTCAAGTCAGCCTATTGTTTGCTCCTGGGAGCAGTTCCCACCTCACCACAGGAGAGCCATCAGCTACCGGGTGATAGTTGGAAGGCACAGAAATGCCTCCTGCAAACATCTTTAAATAACTTTTAAACCAGGATGAATCTATAATTGTAAATGTTTTTTTCTTTTATTGTATAATTGTAGATTTGAGGAAGAGTGATCACATCACCTGTGCCATGAGAAGATGACAATACTATCAACCAAACAACATACTGATTTCAAGATCCTGTGCCCAGCCTGTGAAAGCCTTCATGGCTAAGCCCCCAACCCCAACCTTCTCTCCGGAACACTTCTACCTTACCAAACAAGATACCTGCGGTCTGCCTTCTGCATCTTGCTGGCCATCTGCTGTCCAAAACACATCTATTTCAGGAGCTGGTTTCTACTCAGTCAAGGCTCCTCACTCTGGAACTCCATTCCACTAACTTTCCAACTTGAAACTCATTGCCTAAACTTTTGAACAATTCTAGAGAACTAATGTTGGTACTGGTTGACAATGCTGCTGTGTTCACTTTGAAGTTGCCTTTTTGCCAGCCTGGGTTGCATGAGGTTCTGGACACTAATTACAAGGGTGTTGACCTGTGAGTAGTGGGCACAGAAGTGTTTTACCTAGGTGCTTTTTGAAATGTCATAGGCACAATGGTGTAGTCATCATAAATGTTTGGGCTGTGGTGAGTTGTTGCACCTTAAGGTGGTTTTGTAAATAAAATAGAGATATAAAGACAAATGTGCTGCATAGTGGCCCCTAAAGAAGGGACCATGGGTCCCAAAATGCATAGGGCACGACAATTATTTCTATGTGGACCACAAACTGAAGAAGAAAACTTTGTTGTTTCCACAAAGTTATTTGTCATGTGATGATTATTGTTTAATTGTATCTGCTTGATTTTTGAATTGTACTAGTTTGGTTTTCGCACATTGCTGAGAAACATATATGCATAAAATGCATTAAAAAGAAATGTTGATTTGGAAACTGATTCTGTTGTAAAACAATGTTTGTTTAAATAGAATATATAATGGTGTTTTGAATTGTTTAAGTTTGAGGTTATATACATCCAGCAGTGCATACAGGTATTCCGACAATCTCTTCGGAATTAATTTTGCTTTATATTAGTAGGGATACAGGCAGTTCCCTTTCACCTGCATTGCACACATGCGGTGTTTACATTGAATAACGTAGTCAGTAATGGGAAAATAACACGGAGTGCTCTACCCATTAGTCTATGTTGATTATACACCAATGTTAGCCTGTTTAAGGGGGAAGCACAAACACTTTAGCATTGATCAGCAGTGGTAAAGTGCTCAGAGTCCTAAGGCCAACAAAAAGGTCAGAAAAAAAGAGGAGTAAGGCAAAATGGTTGGGAGGACCCTTCTCAGAGGGTCATTTTCCAACATATACTATATATGGGATACAATGGTTTATCTATTACCGCTATTATGTTCCAGTCGTTATTCCACAGGTGCTCTGTAGTTATGTGGTGAAAAAGGTGAAAAGAGCACAGTAGCCTGGCTCTTTCATAGGAAGCAATTCCATACAACACTAGATTTGAAATTCAATAATTCACTACTTTGACATACGAAAATTGAAGAACAAAATAGTTTATTCACTGTTTATTCATAACAGCAGTGAACAACAGGGATATTGAAAAACAAAGATGTCACTGTGGAGTAGGTGTGTTCCATGCGTCTGGCCATAAATGCATATGTTCTGCGCGGCCACGTCTGCACCCATCCTGGGGATGTACAGACAGAATGAAACTGCCATCATGACACCATAAGATGTGTCACCATTCCTGTGCTCAGCTGAGTACAAGTGGTGTAACGTAATACTCATGGCAATATGTCTACATTACTTTCTTAACATGTTACATTTTTCGAAGCTGCTTGTTGTCAAATAAGACCTATTGTGTTATCCCTGACAACCATTACACTTCCAAAAAACCAAGAGTATGTTTGGGCAGAGATCTAAACTAACACCGATGCTACTACATTTTTGTTTTTGAATAGAGTAGCTTAAGTATAGAATGCAAAACAGACATCAACACATATTGCCCAGCAAGAACCATAGCTGCAACAAATTCCACATCAAGGCGGGAATACAGCTTAGTTCCTGGCTGTCTATTATGAGTCGTGTTCTGGAAAAATGTGGAACTGGCAAAAGTGCTGCAATTGACTTGTTCACAGAATACATCCCATGAAAAACACATAAAACCTATTTTCCCACACAGCGCATGCTTCTGTGCTGACATCTTTTCTTTGAGTGGTTTAAGATAGGAATGTGACAAGTTGCAAAGATTTTGTCTTGTGAGCTGACAATTTATCACTATTTTCTCAGATTCTATCACAATATGTAGTTCACAGAATTTATGGCACTTGTGTTTTCACAGTAAAATCTGGACTTATTTTGTTTCTTTTTAGTTTTTTGTCAGAAAAAAAGGTCGCCAACATCTTTAAGTTTTCGTCATTTCAGTCATTCGAGGCATCTGCTCTCATGGATTTAGGTCACATAATTTCTTACTGGTGGGGGGGATGGGGGTGAGGGGCACCAGTGTCTCACAGCACCAAAAATGGTGCATACCTTGGCATCAGTGTCCATTTTATATTAATCACATTGTTTTCTGAATTTTAAAATAAAGGGAAACATTTTCAATGAAATACATGCTGTTGGACTTGACCTTTGAAGCAAAAGTTCCTTAAACTTTTTGTCTTCCTCCTAGACCTTTTTCTGACATTATGTTGCCAACTTAGATGCTTGGGCACTTTGACACTGCTGATCAGTGTCAAAGTGCAAATGCTCTCTGTATAAAGTGTTATGGTAATAGGTTGTCCATAATTGTTTGCCTTACTAGTGAAGCCCCTAGTAAAGTGCACTATGTGTGCTAGGGCTGGTAATGCCAATGCTACTCGTGGGCCTGCAGCACTAATTGTGCTACCCACACAAGTAGACCTAAAGAGAGAAGTCAGGCCTGCCACTGCAGTGCCTGTGCACAGTTTGCTAACTGACATGTTGCCCTGACAAGTGCACTCACTTGTCAGGCCTTACCCCTACCTTTCCATGCACATCAGACACCCCTATGACAGGTCCAAGGTACCCCCCTGTGCAGGGTGCAGTGTCTGTGAAAGGTAGGAAATGTACTGAGGTGTGTACCATCTCCTAACAGTGAAATACTCTCCATTTACTTTTTCACTGTTGCAAGGCCATCTTGCCCGTAGGACAGAATGGGGAAGGCTGTGTAATATGTTACCAGCCTATCTTCCCATAGGCTTAAGATGGAGAGGTGAAGTTTAGTGTGCCTGAGCTCACAATTTGATAACACATCTTTTTGTGAAGGTGTTTTTTGCATTGTGTGTTTAGAAACCGCTCTTTTAGAAGTGGCTTGTTTCTTTGTTCTAACAATTCAGCGTGTTTCTGCCTGGTTGTGGATTGACTGTCTAGATTTGAATATGAGAGGGTCTGGGAAATGCCTCGACCCAGGGGAGGAGTAGGAGACAGCAACAGGCTGACCTGCATCTGGAGTGTAGGGGCGAGGAGTAGCCCCTGGAGGTGAAGGGGTCTGGGATGTTGCCATAAAAGAATGGCTTGACCTCCTGCTGAGTGATTCAACAACCAGACCCCTACTAATTAAAGGAAGAAGGTGTCACTGTCAGAGAGACACCTAGAATTGCTTTGGACAAGGGTCAGTGCCCCCCAGAACACAAAGACTTCAAAGACATTTAGGGGTATAACTATGAGAACTGAAACCCCTGAATGTTGGACTGATCTAGACTGAAAAGCATTGAAACTACTTTGTGGTCAAGAGGAACCTCTGCCAAGGAAGAACAGACCCTTGCTGTGTGGTCTGGGGCTGGCCTGCAGTTAGTTGATTTAACTAAGGAGAGGCTAAGGAACTTTGCTGTGTGCTGTGTCCCCCTGCCTGAAAGGACTCTGCTGTGTGCTGTGTCCTGAAGTAACTTGTCCGCAAGGGCCCGAGGAGAGCTGGCTCCCTGTTGTGGAAACTCAAGAACATCAAAGTTTCCAAGTGTGTCTCAGCGGCGCTGTGTGCGTGTGCTTTTTGCAGCCATAGACCATCGTAAGCATTGCCCAGGGACTGTGTAGCCTGAAACTCAACCGAGTCTCAGCGACGCCGCGTGCGTGTGCAGTCTTAGACTGCATGGGGTCCGTGGTGCTGGTTGGAAAGTGCTCTGTGACTGCAGTGCCCCTGCAGTGTGAATCATCGGCCACTCTGCTGTGAAGTTAATTGTGGCCCGAACCGTCATTGTAACGGAGGCTGCAGATCAAGATCGCCACTGCGGCCCGAGCCACAACGTGCTGAAGGATTTCGTAAAGCTAAGGAAATCGTGACGTGATCGTGATCGTTGCTCGCAAGAGGAATCTGCTCAAGACCGTCAGCAACAGAGAGGGCCGTGCCGTAACCTGGCCGGCTACAGCGTTGCCTCGCATCAGAGCTACATCTTCATTGGGAGCGCCCAGCAGGACGTCTGACGAGCGGGGAGAGATAGAGAGAGTGAGGCAGTGCATCTCCCAGGTAAGGGTTGGACTCCGGTCGGGAGCCCCAAGCGTTTGTGGCTTGGGGAGGCGCGCAAGCGGAGTACAGGAGTGCTCCTGTCTCTCTCCCGCTGCATTGTGTTAGACGTGCTGAATCCTCGGAAGTTCAGGACTGTTGTCTGTGGTTGGGGCCTAGTGTTGCCTGTGCTAATCGCATTGATTGGCCTGGTATTATTCCTGCATTACGAACTGTCAAATTACTTGCATTAGGGATTGTATTATTCCTGCAATACGAACTGCCTGATTACTTGCATTAAGGAGTGCATTATACTTGCATTAAGAAGTGCATTATACTTGCATTACGAACTGCCTTACTATGTGCCTTGAGGATTAAAATATTCTCCCATTACGAACGGCCTTATTGTGTGCATTGAGGATTGAATTATTCTCGCATTACGAACTGCCATAATTCTTGCATTAAGGAGTGTGTTTAACTTGCATTAAGGAGTGCGTTATACTTGCATTACAAACTGAGTTATTATGTGCATTGAGGATTGAATTATCCTCGCATTGCGAACTGCCTGATTGTGTGCATTGAGAATTGAATTATTCTCGCATTACAAAATGCCATATTACTTGCATTAGGGAGTGCCCTTATACTTGCATTAAGGAGTGCGATATACTTGCATTACGAACTGCCTTATTATGTGCATTGAGGATTGAATTATTCTCGCATTACGAACTACAGTATTACTTGCATTAAGGAGTGCCTTATACTTGCATTACAAACTGCCTGATTACGTGCATTGAGGATTGCATTATTCGTCCATTACAAACTGCCTGATTACGTGCACTGAGGATTGCATTATTCTTGCATTACGAACTGCATTAGTCTGACTATACGAACTGCATTACAAACTGCATAGCATTGCACTAGGACTGCATTTGAACATCGTTAACTGCTCATTAATATCGCAAGAACCTACAAGTGTTTTCTGGCCTAATAACCCGCAAAGTGAAATATTACGTATAAGCATATGTTGGATACTTATTGTTTGGTCTTACCGTATTTTTCTTCTTGATAAAGATACCGCTATTTTCATACATCAGTGTGGTGTCCATTTGTGGTGTTATCACTGTGTCACTGGGAGTGTGGTTGCAAATACTTTACACATTGCCTTGAAGATAAACCTGGCTGCTCGTGCCAAGCCGCCCAGTGGGTGAGCAGGGGTTATCAAAGAGGGTGTCCCTCCTTTCCCTAACTAGAAGCAAGGGTCCCTATTTGGACTAAGGCAACTGTCTCAGCCAACTAGAAACCCCCAGTTCTAACATATGCTAAGTCAAGAACAGTCTTAAACAAAATTACCTTGATGAGCCTTTTCAGAACGTTTGGTAATATCAGCGTCTTTAAAATCATATACAAGTTATAAATATATGATCAAAAACCACTAGGATAATAATGCTGGCCTGTGGTGAACCGCTATCTCTACAACAGGAAGTGGTATTCGAACGTGAACAATGTCAGCCTTATTAGTGGGCTGCCTCAAACCACTTGGCGCCCATAACAAAACAACAAGATAGAAGGTGTCGGGATGATGCGTGTACTTGAAGCACCGTGACGCGTGGCAGCTCTTCCGTTTTCTTTGTTACATTTCTGGCAACACCAAATAGGAAAATGTGCCTTTTGAAAAGCATAGGAAGCGAACACGCCGTCCAGATGACAAAATAAACTGCAGGGTTACTTTGAGAGAAATGTTTTTCAAGTACTTCATATTAATACAGAAACAACAAACCTTCGAAAAGCCAATAGTCTGGCCTATAATTTATATGCAGATGCTTGCATAAACATGCATGAATGATGGCATCTTTATTATAAAAGCACAGCACGTGCTGTTAAAGGTTCTACTATTATTTGTCATGCAAAATGTAAGGAAACTGTGGAGTGAAAAGTAATTATACTCATTGTTCTAGGCATATTGCAAGAATACATTTCAAAGACCTCAGTCATCAGATAAGTAATACATCTGTATTCCTAGTAATTATCCCAGGTATGGGCGCTTATTTATTAAAACATACTATATGTGGCAAAAGATGGTTCCGGAAATCTGAGATGCTTTGGTTCTCTAGTTTTGCTCCCAAGGAAAGTTTTTCGAATTTGATCGGATAAACAATTTGGCAGATAAGGGCCACCGGGCTAGTTCAAGTTCTCATTTCCTTCTGGCTCATAAAATACAGATCACCGATTGGCCTTTGCTTTACATGGACTTGCTGCCGTTTTGGTGCATTCTTATTTTGTGCTTAGGGATTGTCGGGCCTTGACGAGTAACAGCAAAGATTAAACTGCAGCTGCTTCCCACTCATCAGACCACGTGCTACTCGATCAGAAACATGGGCCTCCACGTCTCATGGCCTGGGAGACCCTTCAAGGCGAAGCTCAAAGGAGGGGGTACAGGTTCAGGCGAGAGGCACTGCAACACAATTATCATGGTTACAATAAATGGGAGGAAGTCCACCCAGAGCGGGCATTTTCAATAAAAGCAGAAGGTTAATAATACAGCACAATGTATACATGTGCAAATCACATGAACAATTTAATAATCGCACAAACTCCGGTTGCAACACTGGGTACCCAATTATACACAATAGGTAACATTAAAAATTACCGATTTCAAATGCTATACAGTTCATAAACAGAGCATGAACCTTTTGAACACTGTTCATGGTTAATAACTGTATATAAACACCACAAAAGTTGTGAAGACACACTGTCCCATAAGAGAAGAATTTGGAACCCTCTGATAGAATCCTGTCATGTTGAGAATTGTCTTGGATCTAGAAAAAAATACATTTAGGATTGGGGTCTGACAGTTCAATTAAATAGTTATCTCACAGCCTGGGAGTCTTAGTAATACCCAATCAACGACCTCATTATCTAGGAGACTGATCTGAGTACTGACAAGAGGCAGATGGGGTATAATCCACAGTGACCATCAATGTGACCAATCGAGCTATTGTTTCACGCCCACCATGGCACCTCAGTTTGGACACAGTCATATGAAGAACAGTCTTGACCATGCTCCAGTATGAACAGTGCAGCCCAACCTGCCAAGTCAGTTCCTCCCTTCACCAGAATACTATCAACCAAGGTGATTATCAGTGGCTGAAATAAATATAAATAATAAATATAAATATAAGCATTCCATCCATCACTTTTATGTACACTTTTGTGTGTGACCCTAAGTGGAATGTGTATGTTCAGACATGCAGCCTGATTCATCAACGACCCGTTTTGCGAGTCTATAATAGCGATTCATAAGGAATCGCTATTACAGGCTCGCAAAACGGGATTCATGTAGGAATCGCAAAAAAAATGTGATTCCTACATATTCCTTATTTGCGATTAGCAATTTGCAAATCGCAAATAAGATAGCGATTTAAAGGGTGCCAGGGGTGTCCAAAGGACACCCTGTAGCACCCCTTAAATGCAAATTTAAACAGGTGTTGCGCACACACATGTCCAAAGGATATGTGTGTGTGCAACATGCAACTTAGAAAAATGCTTTTAAAAGCATTTTTCTAAGTTTTCGCTATTTACCACGAGGTTTGACCTCGCGGTAAATAGCGGGCCGAAATTGCGAATTCGCTATTTAAAAATGGATGATGAATTGCATTTAAGGAATCTCAAATAGAGATTCCTTAAATGTAATTCCTCGCAAAATAGCGAAATCGCTATTACCGATTTTTGCATTTGGGAGGATGAATCCCAAATGCAAAAATCGCACTTGCAAAGGGCCAGATTCTAAGAATCTGGCCCTTTGCGAGCGCAATTCAGCTTGATGAATCAGGCTGATGGATCCCAGGCACACTGTGTTACTGGAACCAAGCTAAACCAGGCTGATGAGCCCCTAACGAGGGTGAAACTAGTCCTGGGTTGCTTATTTTTCAATTCAAGGAGGACCTGACTTGGCAGATCGGGCTGACCTGCTTCCACTGGAGAAGGGGTAAGACTGAGGTGGAATGGTGTGCAAAATAACGATGCAGTGATTACCAGATGCTGAGATTAATTCAAGCATGCCATCCATCATTTTTTGTATACTTTCAATTACTAGGAGATAAGCAGCACAAGCATGGTGCTGATCATTCGGAGTGAACAGGTCCTTTTTACATATGTCACTGGCGAGAGGCCTACAGGCTCACTCATTTAAAGTTCTGCTGCTGTGTAGTTAAGTCACCATTGGCCTACATTGGTTTGGTGTCGAGTGCTGCACAGCGCATGAGTTATGTACCCGCACTGGGAGCATGTGTGCTTGGCAATAAAGATGTTTTAAGTCATGAGCAAAGTGGACAATTGCCCAGAGCCCTCACCCTTCAAGGGCCCCCCTGGGAGAGTGAACTTTCTCTCTTTGACCTGTCTATCCTATTTCTTAATCTAACCCTCTCTCCCTATCTTCCTAATCTATTTCTACCTTTGATTCTATCTCTACCTCATGTCATTTTAAGGATATTTGGGGTTCCAGGTAAGACATTTAAACTCTGGTTGTGTCTTAGAGGGGCCCTCAAATCTGCCTTGCTTGAGATCACCCCAAATCCTAACCATTACTCTGCCCGGGAAGGGTACAATACAGGAATAACGCAGTAATGTGTGGTGTGTGTACGTTAAATGCATGCACTAGGTATATTTGTGCCTGTGAAAGGTGCAATGCACAAAGGATGTAGTGCTCTGCAATGCGTTCCTATTAAATTGACGTGCTTGGTGTATGTGTGCTTGTGAGTGGTGCAATACCTGAAGTGTGTAGTACTCTGCCATGTGTGCTTATTGAATGAATGTGCTTGGTGTATGTGTTCCTATAAATGGTACAATACATTTCTGACGCTGGATTCTATTTTCGGAGACCTAGGGCTGCATGGTGAAACATGAGCAGAGGAGGTAGAGGAATTCCCCCAGACAGATTGTGTATTGCTGCATACCTGTGATAATTGATTTGTCGATCAGGCCCAGGTCCGTATGTAGTGATGGATCAGTGACCCCGTATGCCAGGAGGAGCCACCATGGATAGATTACCATGTGGAGTGATATATAGTCCTTGTGTTGTGGAGAGTGGGCAACCCCGTATGCCAGGAAGGGGTCCCCATGAAGATATCAAAAGTTCATAACAGGTCAAAGCACATGTGCAGTAGAGGTATTGTGACCTTGCATGCTATAGGCGGCAACCGGGACAAGGAAGAAGTGAGACCTAATCGAGATCGTCACCAGAGTAGTGAGGCTACCATGGGAACCCCTATGCACCTACACCGGGATACAGGATCAGCATCAGGACCTCGCAATACTTTTCCCCCATGTGTGGACGGACTAAAGACTTACACTGCCAGAAGAAGCCGCAAAAAACTTCCGGTCATTGTGGTTGCACAACTGCGTGTGAGGAACTTGAGGACCACCAAGCGTACCCTGCCTGGGCAGAGTGCAATATGCACACCTGAACCCGCTACTGTTGCTCCAGTGCTTGAGGAGGAGGCCTGCTCAGGAACTCCAGATGAATTGACCCTGTAGTTGTGGGTAAGACTGATTTTGGGCTAGTCGGCTCTGCGGGACCTTACTTGCAGGACTGCATGTCTGCGCTGGGGCACTTTTGACTTTAATATAGAGTCGGAGTGGATTCTTGAAACTTGGACTACGTAGTGTCTACCCTGAATGTGGTCAATAGTGAATGGGGAATAATCACTATTGCTAGAGCAAAGAGGAGTGGGACAAAGAGAGTTGCCTAAGAAACACCAAATTCCCAACTCTGGGGGACTGTGTAGGTGCATGTGAATGTCGAATTTACCTTTGTGTTAATAGTGGTAAAATAAAATACTTCTCTGTTTTTTCATAAGAGGGAGTATTTGGCTGGACTATAATGTATTACTGCTGCTGTGTCTATTTTGAGTTGCGAGCCTGTGTTCAACCACTATATCTGCCTCCCCACCAAGGGAGCTTTGGACTGTTCATACCACGCTAACCCTGCGAGTCAAGTGCAGAAGGGGTACTTGGCCCAGTGGCTCAAAATCCATAGTAGGTTGGGCCTTGGGACATCAGGAGTAAAAGGCCTAAACCCTCATGGCTGGACCCAGTAACTCCTGCTTATCATGTGGCCCACTTTAAAGGAGTTTTGACAATCTTCCTTGAGCTGAAGCAGTGTTTCAATGTACATTTGTACAGTGCTTGCCCATTGTACAGCAGCACTCAGTCTGTCAGTATCACTGTATTCAAACATTTTGAATTTCCGCCATGTATGTTGGGGCACGGATTCCCTCCTAGAGGGGCTTCTAGGACTTGCAGGCCTTGTCTCATTCCCAGAAACCACTTTGGTGCTGGTCCTACATGCCAGTGGTCTGTATTGCGAGAACCTTGCTTGTCTCCTACAGAAGGGGCATGGAAGCAAAGAAAGAAGAAGTAGCATATGCAGCTGTCATTGTTACTCTATGAACAACAAGCACCTTCCACCATGTACTCTCTATGTCATACTAATAGAAAGCACAATATTAGCTATAGGTAAATCTATAAGACAGTGGCACCAAAGTCTATCTTCTGGCCTCATTCGCTCCAAAGTTCACAATCATTATTGCAAAAGAAATTAACATAATTTTTGCAAACATAAACATGTAGAGGCCCAGTTTGCTACAATTCTGCTGACATAGTTTTACTAATGTGAGAAGCTGGCCAGGTATATGATGTCCACTAAGGGCTGTTAGCCCGAAACTGGTCCCAGGGGGCTTGTTTCCGGTTCAGGGAAGACATGGCTTGGCAATTCAGGCTAAACTGATACCATGAGGCACAGGGTCAAGACTGATTTGCATATAGCTGTGTCTGGGCTGGGGTGGCGAAGTGAGCTAAAGAACGATGATGGATTCAACCCAGATCTGTGACTGGGGGTGAGTGTCTGAAAGGTTTCAGCACTCCGTCCATCATCTTTTTGGGTTTGCTTTGTTCCTCCTAAGTTGGCAGGGTATGCACAGACGTGGGTCCCTTGCTCACTTTGCCGCTGGATTCAAGCTAGCCTTGTTGATGAAGGCTGTTAGCTCGAAACCGGTCCTAGGATACTTATTCCCGGTCCAGGGAAGACATGGCTTGCCAATTCAGGCTGGACTGTTCCCATGAGGCACAGGATCAAGACTGATTTGCATATAGCTATGTCTGAACTGGGGTGGCAAAGTGAGCTAAAGAATGATGATGGATTCAACCCAGATCTGTGACTGGGGGTGAGTGTCTGAAAAGTTTCTAGAGGACAGAATTCAAATCTCTACGCCTAGTATATAAAGCTGTACATGGAACAGGACTTACATACCTGAAACAGCACTTTTCATGGTATTATCCTTGTAGAATGCTACGCTCAGCTCAGAGTAAACTTCTCCAGACACCCATATTTAGGAAAGTTCACTGGGTAGGAAGCAGCTTCATCCTGAACACCGTTAAATTGTGGAACATGCTCCCACTAGCCATCAGAAACTGCCCAACAGTGGTCTCTTTCAGAAATGCACTGAAAACAAGGCTTTTTTCAAATTAAATCCTATCTCCTTTTCATTACTGGCAGACTCCTCTGATGAAGCGCCTAGACGACTTTTGGCATTCGAGCGCTATATAAATATCAAAATCAATCAAATCATTCCATCCATCATATCTTTGTGTTTGCGCTAATGTAAGTGGGCACCTTGCACCAGTCCAGAAACTCTTATGGTGATTTAGGAGGTCTCAGGCAACCTTAGAAAGCCTTCTGTCTTAGTCTTGAGGGAGTGTAAAGCAGCTTGTTTTACCATAATGCAATCTTATAGTATAGATTAACTGAAACAGAACTACACAAAGTATTTATAAAAATATGTATTTATTATATAACACTCTAGTACGTTACAATATCTCCTACACGGAGATAGACACAAAGCACACAATACTTTAGCAAAGAAATCACAGTAAATAGCACTAATATAGAGTGGGCCCCGGAGGTGAGGGGGGGCACCAAACCATAAACTAAGAAAGTGGTATAAGAACCATGACTCGAGTTAGGACAATGTTGAGAGGACATAGAATTGCTGGGGACCCACAGAACCACCCAAGGTAAGTAGATAGGGACCCCACAGAGAGCATGTGCAGTGTGTGAACAAGACTGGTTGCTCCGTACAAGTCTAAGTACAAGTTGCGGTTGGAATTTTAACCCCTTCGCTGCGGCGGCTATTCCGCCGCAGCGCTAAAGGGGCGGGGCGGACACGCAGCGGCCGCATGCTGGTGACGGAGCCGCTTCGTCACCAGGCGCGGTTGAGCTATGCTGGTGATGGAGCAGTTCCGTCATGACCCGCCCCGCTCATTAGAACGCCTGTGCAGGCGCGAAATCAGCGCCGCGCAGGCGCGGCGGCTGGGCCATGACGGAACTGCTCCGTCATCAGCACAGCTCAACTGTAGCTGATGACGGAGCGGTTCCGTCATCAGCAGGGGAGGGGTTAAAGATCAGGGACCCTTCCCAGTGGACCCTGAAGCAACCCCATGGAAGACAGAAGGTTGGAAACCCCCCCACCTGTGGATACCGTGGTACCCAAGTTACCTATCCCAGGGGAGCCGGGTGCATAGGTGTGATGGGGCATCGGAAACCGCAGTCAAACCCAATGGAGGGCATCAGGAAAGTGCAGCTGCTGGAAGAGGATAAAGTGTCTGGAGGAATCCAAATGTGGATTCTGGAAGAGTACCACCTGAAAGCAGAGGGGTCAGTGTCTATGTCACTCAGGATTGACCAGGTGACTTGGGTGCTTCAGGAAAGATGACAGTGATCTTGACTCTACAGCTGAGAGGACTAGGCGATGCTGAGGATGACCAGGAAATGAATACAAGCTGTCCCAAAAAGGATGTTGAGTGCTATGGGGTCAGGGTCCGGCGGGAGCACCAAAAAGGCTTGGCAATTGCAACCCACGTAGGAAGTCAAGAAGGTGCACGGTTGGGACCAGCAAGGTCCAGGAGACTCACCACAAGCAGGGATGTGAGGGCAGGCCCCGAGCAATCAGGGGAGCCCAAGGAAAAAAAAGGTGACCCTCAAATGGACCCACAGGCCAAAGGCACAGGAGTCGTGAGAGGACCTCAAGCAGATCACAAAAAGATGCAGGCCACAATGCACACGATATTGTGTGGCCGAAGACTCTGGTCACTGGAGGTGCTCGAGGTTGTGGCTACTTGGAGCCTGGATATCTTCTTGCAAAGATATCAACAAGCCTTTGCAACTGCAAAGGGGTTGCAGTATCCACGGGTTTGGTTATTGCAACCCCCACAAGGACTACCGGCCTCCAACTTGGTAAGAGGGTAGAGCAGGCCTGGGGAACTGAGGATAACTACCACGTGTATTGCAGAACCCACGGAATACGGAGGAGCTCGGGATCTGCAGACCAGTCATCTTCGTTGCGAATGCAGGGGAGTGACTCCTTCACTCCAAGGGAGATTACTTTGATTGTCCTTGATGCTTCACAGGACTTGCAAGGTTCCTGTTTGATGCACAGGCACAGACGATGGAGCAGACTGGAAGGGAGATTAACTCAGGCCCAAACGAAGTCCAGCGTAGTCCAGAGTGCCCAGACGGTAGAAGTGCAGTGGTTTTAGGTCTGAATCTTATCCCATGATGAATCTAAGGAACTACACCCAGGTAAGCTGTTAAGTACCCTCAAGAAAGGGTTGGGAAGATTCACAGAAGGGAGGTTACTCCCATGTCCTTTGTGCAGTTTCACACCAGATTGGGAGCCAATGGCTCTCAGGACTGGTTTGAACCGGACTATGCACAGGGACACCAAATGCTTTACTGACAACCTGGGAGAATGGACTCTTTAGGCTGCACGGGTGTCCTGCTCATGCAGGGGCACCCTCTCACTTAGAACCAAGCCTCTGCCCTCAGGATTGTAAAGGCCTGCTGTAGGGGTGACATACGTTTTAAGTGCAGTAACACTTAGATATAGTAAACTTATATGTTTAGTGAGTGAAACCCTTCAGAAAACTTTTAAAGACTTGGATCTTTAACCTCTCCGATGACTACTCCAAAGCAGCCATCTAATCCCCTACTGTTACCAGGACTGGTCCACCAGGATTTCAGCTCCAAGATGCTCCCTCCAGAGCGAACGCTGCGCTTTAGAAATACCCCCACAAATATCACAAAATATCACAAGTGTTGCATGCACCAATTTACACAGGCAGCAATGGCAGGCCTGTAGTTCCATTTTAAAAGGTCTCTCATGGGTAACATAATGCATCCTTCAGACCATGGGGGGCCTCTGGGATACCTATTCCCTGGGTACCTTAGTACCATATACAAGGGACTGATAAGGGAACCCCAGTATCCAATCTGGAGTGTACCTAAGTACTGAACAAACCAATTTAGGGAAAAAGCAGGTAGACTGGGGTCCTGATTAGAAAGATCCCAGTCAGACTATTAAAAAACAGCATCACATCTAGAAAAAGTTGCGGATAACCATGTGAAGCAGATCCCACTTTCCTACAACTGGGTATACAGATTTGGGGTGTCCTGTGTAAATAGATACCCTCTGAATAGGTGCGAAAAAGGGACATGTAGAGGGTACTCTTCAAGGCAAAGGAAAACAATATTGAGGACGGACCAGCTGCAAGCAACAGGTACAATCTGTGTCTGGGATAATCACAAAAGTCACCAAATTAACCTGTGCTTAACCCTCTGGTAGCTTGGCACAAAAGAAATCAGGCTTAACTTAGAGGCAATGTATAAAGTATTTATACTCACTTAAACTCTAATAAAGTCAAAATACAACGCAAACTTAGAAAAATAGAGTACAAATCTCACACCAACTTAGACAAATAGAGTACAGTTTTATGAATTATTTGACACCAAAAAAAAAAACAATAAAACAATTAGTAGAACAGGAGACATGCAATTAGAGAGGATACAGGTAATAGTAGCTCCTAGAAGCACAAAGAAGCGCTTGTGGTTATCGTGTGAGACCGGGTAAAAGTCACAACTTCAGACGGACCACAATGGAGCATGGGCCAGAGTCCTGCTGAGAAAGTTACCATCTAAATTCCAGTGCAAAGGGTTCTGTTTGGGAGTGACTTATACATATTAAGTTCCATAAAAGATCAGGGACCGGAGGGACAGCCTTCAGTTCTGCGGCCTCACGGCTGTGGAATGAACTCCCAATCGATGTAAGGCAAACTGAGATTTTAATGCCATTTAGGAAGAAGCTGAAAACCTGGTTGTTTCCGAGGGAGGATTAATATACAGATTTATTGTCATTGACCAATCATTATGTTTTATTCTGTTCTCCTCCCTCCCCTCACTGCCTGCCTTATCTTGGGGTTGGTTATTAATCACGCACTATAACAACAAGGTAATTCTCTCAGAGCCAGGATACCTGTTGGGTGATAGCGCACTACACAAATCAAGCTTACATTACAGGTTACATTACATGGCAAAAGGTTTATTTTGTCAGGTCAAAATGGCAGTTTAAAACAGCACACACAGACTGCAACAGCAGGCCTGAGAAATGTTTAAAAGAGCTACTAAAGTGGGTGGCTTAATAAGTGCTGCAAGCTCACTAGTAGCATTTAATTGATACGCCCTAGGTATATGTAGTACCACTGCTCTAGGGACTTACAAGTTAATTAAATGTGACAATTGGAAGTAAGCCAAATGTACTATTTGTAGAGCACAATCACTTTAACACTAGTTAGCAGTGATAAAGTGCGCAGAGTCCTGAAAGTCAACAAAAACAGGTTCAGAAAACAGGAGGGGTAAAGGAAGAAAGTTTGGGAGTGACCCTGCAGAGAGGGCCAGGTCCAACATGGTATTCAGTTTGTAGTTTGGAAACATATTTTAGTTATCTATCCCAACATACCATTTTCACTTTAACTTAAAAATTCACTTTTCACTTTAACAAAACTGTACTACAAAAAATACAACTAAATGTTAATGCATTGCCCAGCACATAATGTTTTTTATATATTATACACTACATTTATGATTATGTTTATTCAACTTACATGAATATCTGTATCCTTTTGCTATATAGTGTTTAACAAAAACAATCCAATCAACATATATGCATAACTCCAACTATGTTGCTTCCTTTGCTATTGAGAGAGCGCAAACTGACCAAAATGTAGAAATACATCACACTTACACGTAGTAAGCACAAATCATGAAGAGAAATGCCATGAGTGCTGATAGTATTCAAAGTTGTATTTTGAAACGTGTAGCTAATATAGAAGTTTAAATAGAAGTGGAACTAATACAGAAATGTGTGAAGTAATACAATTTTATTAAGCGTGATTATTCCTGAATCCATGTTGTGTAGCTGCTAAAATGTAAGATGGCATACGGAAACGTTGAAATGTGGTAGGCCTCAGGGCCAGAGCAAGGCGGGAGGGGGAAGGTGATTAAAATGCACAATTTGGATTGCACTAAGGTTTAGTATTAATGAGTAGGCTTTTTGATTTATAGATGTGTTTACCGAAATCAGTAGAATATGAGTACTAACATGCTAATAATTAAAGAAGAAGTTGAATGCTATAAAATATAGTAGAGCTGGAAAGCTTTAAATGTTGATTTATACGTATTAGTCTGGGTCGAAGAATGTTGCAATGCGGTTGGAAAACCATGAGAATTGGGATTAGGCTGCAGATGTCTGTCTGGAAGAGAAAAGGGGGTATTCAATTATTAATATAATGAATAGAAGCTTGTTCAAGAAATGGACCAGACATGGAGGAGGGTTCCGGAATGTTTAAGGGGTATCAGCGGGCCGGAGACGAGTCTGAGAAGCAAGGTCGACTCTAACCACAAGGCCTCATCATGGAAAAAGCCAGAAGCTACACCACGTGAGGGGCGTCTCACGAGGGGCGTCCTAAATGTTGTTGTATTTTTGTATTAGGGACAGCACCCCTGGGGGGAGTTAGAGCAGACGCCTGAGGACCCTTTAGAGAGCGGATGGGTAGGCAGAGAGGGGTCATGATTGGAGATCTATAGGTTTTCACCAAGAGTTCGAGAGTGAGTGGCTTCCCTTGGGAGTCATTCACTGCTGACACCTTTGATAGATTGAGACCTGGTTAAGTAGGGATACCATCTAGAGCAGGGTAGGGAAAGCCTAACCTGTATTTTCCTTCCGCCTGTAAATGAGTGACAGATTTCAATATGTGTCTATGCTAACGGCACTATTGTTTTTAGAACTGGTATTGATAGTTTCCGTTGTTCGTCTGAGGGCTTTCAGAGAACACGTGTACGTAGTTGGGCCCGTGTATTTGGTGAATCTCATCTTGAGATGCTTGTACTTACAACTTATAATAAATCTTTGAAAGCTAGAAGTTGTTTGTGGTCCTTTTGAAGCAGAGTCCTTTAATGGGGGAACTAACTTGGTAACAGATGCACTTTCTTTCCTCAATGACAGGCAATAAAGATTCAGTCGGCCAGACCGGGGTTTTAGATCGATAGTGATAAGGTATTGATCAAAATCTCAACCCTTCCAGTTGGTAGCTATAGAGAATGGTTGCCTTCTTGAGGAAGGTGATCTAGGCCAGGTTAGATTACCCCAAGCCCCCTAGAGATCGATGATCGGAGGAACCACCCGCGGAAGAAGGACCGGATGACGTGAGACAGAAAAGCAGCAGTATCGGTCGAGAGTGAGTATAAAGGGTCATGCGTGTTAAGATTGCGGTGTTTTGTATTGTATCTATGTTGTAATGTTTGGCGGAGTTGAATGACTGTAGAGAGACTGTGGAACAGGTTGTGAGCGCGCGCAACCGGTGGAAATCTTAGGCTCAAGGAGAGCTTAAGTGGTTCGGGTGTATCGGACACCCAGAAGTAATTGTTAACCAGGGTGACGGGGGTCATGAGGTACCAGTGACCACCCGAAGGACCAGATAGGGGGAGTGAGTGCGCGAGTAACAGACGCTGGTCGGAAGTTACTGTGTGCGTAAAGAACCTATCAGAGTGACGACAGATATCTCGTCAGTTGTGTTGATAATTACAGATAGACTGTGGACGTACAGTCGAGGGAAGTGACCGCTTGGTCGGAAGTAGTCATTTTTCAGAGTATGAATGGGACGCATGCATGACCGCGAGGAGAGCTGAGAAAGGAGGGGTGCTGCTGCGAAGCGGAGACTAGTGACGTCAGAAGGTGCCGCGCTGGGATTGGCCGGCCGGTGAAAGACCGCGCTGCGATAGGCCAGCTAGCAAAGCCGCGCTAGGATTGGTGGTTTGTCATCAGGAAGTAAACAGAGTATTCAAGCTGGAAATCTTGCGCATAATTATGAAGTGTTTTAAATGGTTAAAAGCGCTGTTTAAAAGAGAACGTAGGGGATCGTATGAAGGGGAAGAAGCCCCGCCGGAGGGTACGCCAGCTCATTACATGGGGGTAAATGTTGGGCTGCACACGATTCTGTGGATCTCAGAGTGGAGTAAGATGACAGATGGAAATGAGGAACTCACGTTCCCGAAGTACGGGACGTATAGATTAGAGGTGCTACACAGATTAAAAGCAATTATGACCTCTACGAGACCCTTGCCTAGACCAACACAGTTTGAAGCCCTCAATGCATGGATTAGGGCAGCGCATGAAAAGAACATGAACAGACGGCAGGAGAGAGTGAAACGCTCGGTAAGAGCAGTGCAGGATGCCAAGTGGGATGAGGATGCTAAAAGATGGAGGGCGCATAACATGGAAGTAAACAAATTGTATCCAGTGTTAGAGATGCCCGGAAATAAAAGCCCCCTAGAAGAGGATGACGAGAGCGAGACAGAGGATAGCCTGATAAACAGATTATTGACAGACAGGCCGCCTCCGTATAACAGAGCAGAAGGGGATGCCGAGAAAGGGGGGGGCAATGCAGGAGAGCATGGGCCGCTTCCCAGTTCCGAATGGGATCCTGCTGCAAAGAAAGAACTGTCCCAGCCTAGCCAAGTGCAACAGGTGGTCGGGAGATTTGTGGTGCAAAGAGCGCCAGAAATGGAGTGTGCCACATCCTACGCGTTACCTGATGCCCTACAAGTACCGGTTACCATAGGTCCTATAGTATCGGTATATGATCCAGACAGGGCTAGAGGGGAGGAACGGGTACGGAGGGACAGAGAAAGGGCAGAGATGGCAAGGAGGAATGATACGATCAACTCCCCGAGCCAGTTGCCGATACCAAGAGAGTGGAGTACCCCAGTACCCACGGCAGGGGATCTGGGGGACATTAGATACCCAGAGGATATGAGGGGACCAGGACGGAAATCCTTCCAAGAGTTAAATGAGTACATGAAGAAGTGGGATGAGGCAGTAGAGGCTCACAAGAACATCATAACTGCAGAAACTGAAAGGGAAAGGCAGGACAGCAGAGCCCGGACTCACTGCGGGGCTGAAGAGAGCAGTCCGGAGTGGGACGGGAGGGAGAAAGACAGTAGGAGAGGCACCCATTGGGCCCGGAGTGGAGGTAGAACAGACCTGGAAAACGGGGGGGTGTCTCGCCCACTATGTAGTGATGAAGACAGAAGGGCTCGGGAGTACAGAGACAGCTTTAAGTGTATCCACTGCGTGCCAGACAATAGAGAACAGAGTGGGAGTTGCGAAAGGCCGCACCATAGTCCCTGTGATGACGAACGTGAGCGCAGCCCAGGGAATATGGGAAACAAGGAAGGATCGTATCAGATACTGAGTGATACGAGGCCAAGAGAGAATGGGGACCGAAGGGAGAATAACAGGGAGTCCTACTGTGAGAAAAGAGGAGAGAACGGACAGAATAAGGTAGGGGGTAACAGGCCTGTGTTCCATCACCTTCCAAGATCGGATGGCCGAGCATGGGATCTGGAGAGATGGGAACAAGAGAGAGCACTCCCCAACTCTCCCGAACCCAAACGAAGAGCCCGGAGTTGGGATGGGAGAGACACCTGTGAACCTCCCTCGAAGGAGATATTACGAGCAGAAATAATAGCCAAAAGGCTCGATGTCTCCAGCTTAAAGTCAGATCTGGATGACATGGTAGATGGTACCCTGCCATTAGAAAGAATAGACATGTATGAGCAGGGTGAAATTCTGTTCATGGCAAAGGACGTAACTCGAAAGGCGAGAGCAACCCATGAGAAATTAGTGGAACTAGCAGGCAAGTACATGGTAGACCTGTCAAGAACCAAAGCCTTACAGGGCAACCACAGGCTACATTACACAGACCGAGACCTAGATGAGAGGCGAACCATCGGATTGAAAACACACATAAGGGAACTGATCACTGGAATAAGGACATGGAGGGCCCTAGATAAGTGGGAAGAGAGGTGGTCCAAGAGAGGGACCGTCAGGAGAAGCACACTTATGATGACTCCAGGAGGACAGCAGGGAGTAGAGACATACCCTTTGAGGGAAGTCGCAAATGGGACCTATGTCCACGTCCCTTGGAGTAGGGGGGATTTGGCTGCTTTTACCACCTCTTTCCCCAAATTGCGGGAAAACCCAGTGGAGTGGTATAAGCAAGTTGAGAGATTCGTAAAAATCTCAAAGGTCTTATGGATAGATTTGAACACGCTGTTTGACATAGTAGTGCCAGGAGATTTGTGGACCGCATGCAAGGTTAGTGCTGAGTGGCCCACCATAGAGCCAGAGAGAGATGCTAAGACTAATGGGCCGTCCGAGAGTGTGATGGCAAAGTTCGAGAGAGTAATGACTTGGCTGAAAGATAAAGTGCCAATGCAAGACATAGATTGGGTAAAAATTGACCGAACCAGACAGGAACCCAAAGAGACAGTTCACGAATACTATGAGAGATTGCTGAAGGCGTTCAAACAGTATAGCGGTCTGGATGTAATGGATCCAAAGGACATAGGGCAGTTTGTGTCCAAATTCGTCTTGGGTCTGAGACCGGATATTAGTTTAATGATACAGCAACACTTGATCTGTTGGCAAAATAACCCCTAGACGAAATATTGAGGTATGCCAGGTACTGCTGTGATGAAATAGACTCCAAGGCTAAGAAGTTAAAGGAGAAACTGATGGTGGTACAGATGCAGGCAGCAGGGAAGGGGGGACAGCAGCAACAGCAACCGGGAACAGGTACTGGAGGAAAGAAACAGTACAGTCAGAACAAGGGCAATGAGGAGAACTCCACCTTTAGACCCAGAATAGATATAACTGCCTTAAAGAAAACAACTAGGTGCCACCAGTGTAACGAGGTGGGACATTGGAAACGCGAGTGTCCCTATAATGTTGAGATAGGAGACCAAGAGGTAGAGGAGGACGAGACCCAGAGTGTGCCTGCAAGAGGGGTAACGCAGTACCAGGGAAAAGTGCTCAAAGGGGGGGGGCCACCTCCCCGAGCTCAGTTCCCACAGCCACCCAGATTAGGGACTATGGGTAAGACCTATAGACAGATGCCCCTGTTTGTCGGGGGAGAGGAATGCTATTATGTGGACCCACTAACGGGACAGAGGGTAGAAAGGGATGACTGCACCCTCGGGGCAGCTCTGGAGGTAGATCAGAGGGGACCCTATGTTGAGGCTGAAGTGGCAGGGTTCCCCACGACCTTTCTCGTGGACACAGGAGCCACCAGATCCACGATCAGGTCAGCCGCAGTGCCAGGCCTGCCCATGTCTGGAGAGACCATACAAGTGGTGGGGGTCGCTAACAGGAGAATGACCAGTCCTCTGACGGAACCCGTACAGGTGAAAATAGGGAAGTACAGTGATGAGCACCAGTTTGTGGTTTGCGATTCTAGTCCTGTATGTCTGCTAGGAAGAGACCTTTTGTGCAAGTTAAATTGCACCATATATTGCACACCACAGGGCGTGGAGGTATTGACTAATGATGATGATGCAGACTTTAAAGTCGCCAATTCCAGAATATGTGTGGAACTGTATCCCACTTTGACAGTAGACGAGTTACCCTGGGATCTGAGAGAGACCGTTGCCCCGGAAGTATGGGATTTCACTGGGGAAGAGATTGGGTTGGTGAAAGGAGTAGACCCAGTGAAAATCGTAGTGAAACCTCATGCTGAGTTCCCAAGAACACCTCAGTATAAACTGACACCAGAAACGATTGCAGGTATACAACCCGTGATTGAGTCCATGATTAAGCAGGGAATACTGAAGGAAATCGTGGGTAGTCCATGTAACTCCCCGATTATGGGTCTGCAGAAACCAAATGGGAAATTCCGGATAGTGCAGGACCTCAGAAAGATTAATAACATAGTCGTTTCGTGTTGTCCAGTGGTACCAAATCCATCAGTGATACTGTTTCAGATACCGTTCCAAGCAGAATGGTTCACTGTAATTGATCTTTGCCAGGCTTTCTTTTCGATCCCTTTGGACGAAGAAAGCCATTTTCTTTTCGCATTTAAGCTGGAAGGACGCGTCCTAACATGGTGTCGTATTCCTCAGGGGTATACAGAGAGCCCATCGATCTTCAACCAGCTCCTAAAGAGAAATCTTGAAAGTCTAGTACTGCCCCAGAGGTCAGTTCTGGTCCAGTACATAGACGACCTCCTTGTGGCGTCAGAGACAGAGGAAGCTTGCAGGGAAGACTCTATTGCTTTGTTAAACCATCTAGCCGAAAATGGGCATAAGGTGTCCCCGGGAAAGTTGCAGTACTGCCTGACAGAGGTACAGTACTTGGGACACGGAATTGAGAAGGGGAAACGGAAGGTGTCACCAGACAGGATAGAGGCCATCATGAAGATGAATGCGCCTAAAACGCAGAGAGAAGTCAGGATGTTTCTAGGAATGGTGGGATATTGCCGACAGTGGATCGCAAACTTTTCACTGAAAGCAAAGCCCTTACAAAAACTGACGCACAAGGAGGTGAGTGATCCGGTACCATGGGACAAAGACTGTTTGATGGCGTTCCTGCAGCTGAGAGAGGACTTGTGTCGTGCTCCGGCTCTGGGAATGCCAGATTACGATAAACCATTCTTGCTCTATTGCTGTGAGAGAGAGGGATGCGCGCTGTCTGTGTTAGTCCAAATCCATGGGAATGCCCGTAGACCAGTCGCGTATTTCTCGGCTACTTTAGACCCAGTAGCCGCAGCGTTGCCCGGATGTCTCAAATCCGTTGCTGCAACAGGTGTCAGCATTGAGAGATGTGAGAATATTGTGATGGGGCACCCATTAGAGGTGCATGTGCCCCACTCTGTTGAATTGTTGATGACCAGGACTAAAACTCAGCATCTGACGAATAGCAGGCTCACGCGCTATGAGCAAGTCATTCTTGCTGCAGAGAACGTGACCCTCAGGAGATGCTCTGTTTTAAATCCTGCTACCTTAATGCCACTTCCAAATGATATTGAGGATGATGAAGAATGTACAGACCATGACTGCCTCGATGTGACTGAACTATGCACCAAACCAAGACCCGACATCGTAGATGAGCCACTGACCGACCCAGATGAAATTTTCTTTGTCGATGGCTCATGTGTAAGAGACGAAGTTGGGCAGTTAAGAGCAGCTTACGCTGTTTGTACAATTACTGGAGTAGTGGAAGCTGGATGCCTGGAAGGAGTACACTCCGCTCAGGTAGCCGAGATTATTGCCCTGACGCGTGCCTGCCTGGCAAGCAATCAAATCCGAGTCACCATATACACTGACAGTCAATATGGTTACGGGGTAGTTCATGATTACGGGCAGTTGTGGTCTCAAAGAGGTTTCATGACCTCTTCAGGCTCTCCCATTCGCAATGGAGAGTTTGTGCGCCTGTTGTTAGAGGCATTGCAATGTCCAGCAGGTATCGCAGTTGTGAAATGCACCGCACATACCAGAAATATGGACTTCGTGTCACAAGGCAATAGATATGCCGACGAAGTCGCACGGTATTGCGCGGAAACAGGGTACTCTTTCACCGAGGTGGAAGTGGGTGGAATAAATGTAAGGACTGAATTAGCTATGATATTGGAAACTGTTGATACTTGGGACGAACTGAAGGAGATGCAGGAAAATGCTCCTGACTGTGAAAAGGAAACATGGCAAAAGGCAGGATGTGTAGTGGGGGAGGCCCATTTCTGGGTTTCAGCAGATGGCAGAGCAGTGTTGCCCAATGAGATGGTGAGCCCAATGGCCCGACAAATACATGGTCCTGTCCACCTAGGAAGAGATGCTATGCTGAGAGTGTTTAGACAGACCTGGTACAACCCCAAGTTCAGAGTAGCAGCCGAAGCAGTGTGCCAGCGTTGTGTGACGTGCCAGCAGTTGAATGTAGGGAAGAAGACACCAGTTGCACTGAGCCACATAGGGAGGTCAGGAGGTCCATTCAACCGAATGCAGATAGACTTTATTGAAATGCCAAGGTGCAGCCGCCTCCGTTATATCTTGGTGGTTGTTTGCGTTTTCTCCAGATGGGTTGAGGCATATCCTACACGCAGGTGCGACACCCTCACAGTAGCTAAGATATTGCTCAGGGAGCTTATCCCGCGCTTCGGGGTGCCGGCCTCTTTGGAATCAGATAGGGGAACGCATTTCAACAGCTCGCTTGTGAAAATGATTTGTGCAGCTTTGAATATAGACCAAAAACTGCATTGCAGTTATCGACCAGAGGCTTCAGGAATTGTGGAGCAAATAAATGGCACCATCAAGGCCAGAATTGCGAAGGTGTGTTCATCAACATCCTTGAGTTGGCCTGATGCGCTGCCATTGGTCCTTATGAGCCTCCGTAGTACCCCGGATAGGAGAACTGGTTTGTCTCCTCATGAGGTACTGATGGGAAGAGCAATGAGGTTACCTTCTGTCCCAACTGCTGCATTGATTAGCATCACAGATGATATGATCCTGGACTATTGTAAGGGGCTGTCTGACGCCATTCATTCTGTGTCCCTTCAGGTGCAGGCTGCCGAGGTACCATCGTGCCAGGACCCTTGTCATGACTTGCTTCCTGGGGACTGGGTCCTGGTGAAGAAGCACGTGAGAAGCAGCTGCTTGGATGTTCGTTGGCGTGGGCCCTTCCAGATCATCCTGACCACAAACACAGCCGTGAAAGTGGGAGGCCTGCCCAATTGGATCCACGCGTCGCACACGCGGAGAGTTCCAGCACCTCTGATAGAAACAGCTCCTCTCTCGGATAGACGTCCAGCAGCGGACCGAGAAGCCATAGAGGGGGCTAGCCAAGCTGTAGAGGTGCCAGCGGAAGCAGGGAACGAGTCTGACCAAGCTGAGGACGGTCAGTACAACAGCGAAACAGACGACGCTACTGAAGGGGAAAGTAGCTGGGAGTACGAGTCAGACACTGACAGGTCTGACAGAGAGCGTGAACCAACGAGAAGAAGACGGAGTAGAAGGGTACGCGGAGAAGCTGATTGGCCGCAGAGAAGGAGCTCTAGCCTAAGGTCAACTCTGGAGAGAACCCTTCCTCCGATATCAGAAGACTCAGACCCAGAAGACGGTGCTCAGGGCGCTGAAGCACCGGAGTTGAGGAGGTCAAGAAGAGTGCGGGTGCCTAACAGAAGATACTCCACCCCTGAGTGGACATATCTGGTGACAGATGGCTTCGAAACCAGTGACAGGGAGGATCAGAGCGGTGGTGGTGTCCAGTTCTGAGCCCATCGTGACAGTGGAGATAAGATTGTTAGTGCCCGGTGTCGAACAAGAAGGGTCACTGACATTCATGCTCCCCCGTCCTCCCCGCCTCAGCAAGATAAAGGACATGTTTCTCACAGAATTGCAATTCCCTGATTTTGGTTCAAAGATATCAGCCGCAGAAGAGCACAATCTTCGTCTAGAAATATTGAATTTTGCTGTCGAAGCTGCAGGCGAGCGCCTGATAGTGGATGCTTAAAAGACTTTGTAAATAAGCGTGAAGAAAAGAAGATTACCTAGCGCCTAGGAAGCAGAGAATCTTAGGGACTTTCCCTGAGTGGATGGAGAAGGGCTAGGGTTGTCTATATTGGACTAAAAGGAACTTTGGCGGAAAAGGTTGTCAGCTTCCAGTTGCGTGGTTCTCAAGACAAAAGGAGTAAAGAGACTGTAAAGGAAAGAAAGAAAGAAAGGAACTTTGTGCAGAGTTACAAGAGAGCCACACTATCTGACGAAATGGAGGCTGGTACCCAGAACCGCAGAGCAAAATGTATAATAGGTACACTAATAGTAGGAGTGATAATATTAATAGCTTTGGTAGTAACTGTCTCCTATGTAAAGGGACGTGAGGAAGAGGCAAAGGTAACTGATGTGAAATCTGTAGAGGCGCTTACACCCACCGTTGCGGGTGGGAAAGGGGAAAACACACAAGAGAAAGCGTTATTAGCTGCAGAAGCTCGCAGGTTACACGTAGATGAGTCCCAAGGTGACTTTAGGTCAAATGCTTATGCAAAATTATTGTATGAATATGTGGATGCCATGGAGGTCAAGGACTGCTATGTCTGCATGCAGTTGCCGGCGTCTGTAGATGAAGGCATTCGTTATCATCACCTCCCGCTGACATATGGCATTACATGTAGCTTATTGCTTAGTATATTTTATGGGAGAGATAGTTTTGAATACTATTTCTCCAATTATGACTCAGTGCTACCAGAAGTCCCAAATTATAAGCAGATGAACAAATGGGACTACTGGAAAAGTGAAGACAGATTGGCCAAGTTCTTCATTCCTTGGATTACATTAGATACTTCACATGCCCGCAGGAATAATCTGACATGTAAGGTGTCAGAGGTCGAGAAAAAGTTCATAGGGCAGGTGGATGATCGGAATAGGAGACAAAAGATTTTGAAAAAATCAGGACAAGGGAAAACAGATTGGACCGATGAAGAAAGGGTGCACAAAAGAAAGGGTAGTAGTGGTCCAATAGCTTTAGATAGAACGCAGAGAGGAAAGTTATGTCTTCACAGAGCCAAAACGTATTATGAAAATGTATACGTGGGAGAAGTTAGCTGTGAACATGCTTTCAATTTAGAGTACTACACCAAGGACTTCCTGAAGGGAATGCAAGTAATTCCAAATGTATATTTCGTATGTGGAAGAAATGCCTACGTGAAGCTACCTGATAATTGGTATGGCTCATGTTACTTGGCAATTATCTTCCCTAAAATATACCATGCCCAAGACTTAGAGATCATCGAGGGCAAGACATCATCGAGGGGAAGGAGAGATGTAGGAGGTGTAGAAATGGTTGGAGATGTCTTTGGAGCTGTGTTCCCTTTTCTAGGATTAATTCTTAATGATGTTAAAATCAGACGACTAGCAACAGTCGTAGACAGGTTGTCTGCCAGTACTGCTCAGTCCTTAATGCTGGTAGAAGGAGAGATGCAATCGATAAGGGCTATGGTTCTTCAGAACCGTCTTGCCTTAGATGTCCTATTAGCAAAAGAGGGCGGAGTCTGTAAGGCTTTGAAGGTCCAAGAATGTTGTACTTACATTCCAGACAATTCGAAGCCCCTTGAAAAGGTTATTAGGAACATAACTGATATTCACAAGGAGATCGAAGACCTGAGCAGAGAAAATGTCTGGGAAAGGGTGGGCCAAGGGATAAGTGACGCTGGAGGTTGGCTCACCACCTTAGGCAAAAGTTTTGTGTGGAAAATACTAAAACCTATCATCATAATATTGATCTGTGGGATCGTGTTGTGGGGATTGGTGAGGGTATTCAAATGGTACAGATCAAGAAGGTCAGAGAGGGCTCGGAGAAAACAGCTGCAGAGATTGGCTGCCATACAAGATAGTCAGTACCGGAGTCTGAGGGCTTTGGAAACCCAGAAACGAGTTATGCTAGCAATCACTGCAGTTTGAATATTAATGATGACCCCGAGAGGTCATCAAAGGGGGGAACTGAGAGAGCGCAAACTGACCAAAATGTAGAAATACATCACACTTACACGTAGTAAGCACAAATCATGAAGAGAAATGCCATGAGTGCTGATAGTATTCAAAGTTGTATTTTGAAACGTGTAGCTAATATAGAAGTTTAAATAGAAGTGGAACTAATACAGAAATGTGTGAAGTAATACAATTTTATTAAGCGTGATTATTCCTGAATCCATGTTGTGTAGCTGCTAAAATGTAAGATGGCATACGGAAACGTTGAAATGTGGTAGGCCTCAGGGCCAGAGCAAGGCGGGAGGGGGAAGGTGATTAAAATGCACAATTTGGATTGCACTAAGGTTTAGTATTAATGAGTAGGCTTTTTGATTTATAGATGTGTTTACCGAAATCAGTAGAATATGAGTACTAACATGCTAATAATTAAAGAAGAAGTTGAATGCTATAAAATATAGTAGAGCTGGAAAGCTTTAAATGTTGATTTATACGTATTAGTCTGGGTCGAAGAATGTTGCAATGCGGTTGGAAAACCATGAGAATTGGGATTAGGCTGCAGATGTCTGTCTGGAAGAGAAAAGGGGGTATTCAATTATTAATATAATGAATAGAAGCTTGTTCAAGAAATGGACCAGACATGGAGGAGGGTTCCGGAATGTTTAAGGGGTATCAGCGGGCCGGAGACGAGTCTGAGAAGCAAGGTCGACTCTAACCACAAGGCCTCATCATGGAAAAAGCCAGAAGCTACACCACGTGAGGGGCGTCTCACGAGGGGCGTCCTAAATGTTGTTGTATTTTTGTATTAGGGACAGCACCCCTGGGGGGAGTTAGAGCAGACGCCTGAGGACCCTTTAGAGAGCGGATGGGTAGGCAGAGAGGGGTCATGATTGGAGATCTATAGGTTTTCACCAAGAGTTCGAGAGTGAGTGGCTTCCCTTGGGAGTCATTCACTGCTGACACCTTTGATAGATTGAGACCTGGTTAAGTAGGGATACCATCTAGAGCAGGGTAGGGAAAGCCTAACCTGTATTTTCCTTCCGCCTGTAAATGAGTGACAGATTTCAATATGTGTCTATGCTAACGGCACTATTGTTTTTAGAACTGGTATTGATAGTTTCCGTTGTTCGTCTGAGGGCTTTCAGAGAACACGTGTACGTAGTTGGGCCCGTGTATTTGGTGAATCTCATCTTGAGATGCTTGTACTTACAACTTATAATAAATCTTTGAAAGCTAGAAGTTGTTTGTGGTCCTTTTGAAGCAGAGTCCTTTAATGGGGGAACTAACTTGGTAACAGATGCACTTTCTTTCCTCAATGACAGGCAATAAAGATTCAGTCGGCCAGACCGGGGTTTTAGATCGATAGTGATAAGGTATTGATCAAAATCTCAACCCTTCCACTATTATGCCTTCTTTATGCAACTCTCTATATAAAAAATAAAAGCTAGACCTAATTGCTTGGTTGAAGTTTGGTTTTGTTCCCTATGTGTTGTCTAGCTGCTTGTGTGCTTTGTGAAACATATCAATTTCAGGTATACGAAGCAGTAATTATAATGACAAGTACATATTAAATATATTATTCTTTACACTAATGCCATTGATAAACTTACTTACCATGTTAACTTTGTAATCTCTTCCTTGATAGTCATTTGAGTAGTGGCAATGTCACTTTTGGGAATGATGTTTTACTAAGCATCAGTGAATGTTAGACAGCAACATGTTATACGTTTTTCTGTCAGTGTCCTCTTAAGGGTTTTTGTGACCCCATGCAAGAGATACTTTGGGGTGTCATGTTCAGAAAATCTTTAATTTGTGTTAACGGGTTTCTACTAATTCAAGCCCACATGAAATCAACAATATCAAATTATGTGTTAAACTTTGTTGAAATATGTCATGCCTGGGACGCCAAAAATCCTTAGGTGACACTGAGTAGAGAGACGCTATCAGAACACAAGATGGGTAGAGAAGTCAAAATAAGGAAATACACTAGACTAAGGTCAAGTAAAGAAAGTCCACTTTCCCCAGGGGGCCTTTGAAGATAGGGGCCCTGGGCAATTTCTCACACTGCCCATACCTTAATAACATCCCTGTGTGGTGTGCCTAATTTATCATGCATTTTTATAGTACTGCAATCCATCTTGATCAGTCTCATTATAATCTGGAGGCTATTTCAACAAGTTGCCAGCAGAGGTTTGTACTTCACTCACACTCACACGATTTACCCATGGATTGGTGAACTTAATTTCACAAAAACATAAGGTCTAGCTCATAAGCATATCTGTTTTTTTCAGCACAGCTATATGATTTACCGTAAAACTGCTCTACTAATTTCACTTCCCTAGCAACTAGATCGGAAAGGCATTTTTTATTTTACTACCAGTGCTCGCTGCAGTACTTTTGTGGCTCCGTAGTGCGGTACATACTTAATCCTTTATGCTGTATTAATTAGGGATCTGGTTTCAGGGATTGATCTCCAACCTTACCTTGGTGTGTAGGGGCACCAAGCAAGGTTGATCTCTCTCCCCCCTTTTATTTGATTTGGTAATGAAGCCGCTACCCAGTCGTTATCTCAGGGACCTGACAAGTGATCACTCCTGTATTGCCCTACTCCTAACCAAGTTTGGGCAGCATTGGGCCTCTGTGCCAGCTGAAATAAATCCTGCCCCTTTCTGTTATGCTCCACAGTCACCCCGGTGCAGTTGGACTTGGGTGAAGAGCCAGTGCTGTGGGAAGATACTTCCACTTGTTAACCAAGCATCCACATTTCTCACACAGATCTAGACTTGTTAGACAGGAACTTAACCTCAGCGGTGATATCCCTCTGAACTCAGGTCATCTGTTAATAGCCACTCCTCTTGTCTGTAATGGGACATATTGCAATCTTCAAAATGGTGGTGCTGTCCCATCTCCTGTAAAATTTTGCTAACTCTCAATCTTCCTACCCAGGTAATTCTCCAAGATTTGGATAAGCTTCTTGGAGAATTCATCTAACGTAATTCTCGCCGCCCTGTGACTTTGTCTAAATTGCGACGAACAAGGTGGTTGGGCACCCCTAATTTTGAATACTATTATCTAGCGGCCCAGCTTCGGTGGCTGACCCACCGGTTATTGATGTGATCTCATGAGGAGACTAGTACTACTAGACCTCCCTTAGCCACTCCAACGTCTTGGCGCTATCAGTTCCTGGGTCTCCCACCCATAAAGATCATCCTTGCCTCCTAGCTGCAGAGCTTTTTTGCCTGGCTAGAATAACATATACACAAATAGAAGCCTTCTTCAGAATGCCGCAGCGATACCCCGAACCAGAGCGGACACCTAGAGAGACTTGAGCTGCAATTGTGGAACCAAGCTGGCATCACAGCTCTAGGAGACTTGTTCCTAGAAGGCTAGCATCTGCCATTCCTGGCCCTCATTGAAATATTTTGTGTTCATGAGAGTCAGTTCCTAACCTGCAGTCTATAACAAAAAACCCTTGGGTAATATTGGCAGTGATTGACACAGAGCCAAATAGGCATATGCCAATGAATATTTTAAATGCATTGGATGATGGTCACAGCCTAATGAGCTTTATCAACAAAGCTCTAGTCACTCATACATAGGTCTCACTACAATCTACACAAGATGGTTGAGAGGGCAAATTCGGTAGGGTTTGCAAGACAAAGACTGGACTAGAGCTCTGGAATATCCGTAGAAAGTTTCCAGCAACATCAGACTGAAGCTGGTACAATTCTATGTACTGCCAGAGTCTACCTCTCTCCTGTACGAATTGGCAGAATTTTGTGATCTTGTATTTCTGTAGGGCCCCCACAGCTGACTTTAAACATATGCTTGTGACTGCCCCTGCTTTTGACAATGTTAGGCCAAGGTGACACATAGACTGGAGATAATCAATATGCTACATTAGATCGACTCCTGTGAGGCTGTTGCACTCGATATTTACAAATGACCAACACAATCTAAGGCTGCCACCGTTTTCTCGACATTGCACTAGTTTTAGCACAAAGAGCTAGCACTTTGAAGTGGAAGAGTGCTCATTCCCCTTCCAGCTCAGCACGGTGCCAACCACTGGGACTGTGGACTAAGGTCAAGATCGAGAGTGCAGTCCCTCACAGGGAAGAGGCCAGAACTCTCCATTCCACCCATTCTTCACGTTTACTATCGTCTGCAATAAAGCTTCCACTTTTAGATTGGTTCACCGCATTTGTGTGAGGATTAAGGGATTTGCCCAGGATCACAGGATGTTGTACTTTTAGATTGGTTCACCGCACCTGTGTGAGGATTAAGTGATTTGCCCAGGATCACAGGATGTTGCACTTTTAGTCTGGTTCACCGCACCTGTGTGAGGATTGTGGGGCAGATTTATGTTGCCTGACGCATCTCTACAAACCAGCAGAGATGCGCCAAGACAGATAGGGCACGCAAGTTTATCCTTGTGCCACCCATGATGCGCCGCATTTACAATGCGGCGCACCATGGCGCAGGAATAAACAAATGCGTGTCGTATCTAGGGCGTGAAGTTGATGCAGTGCTGAAGTTGTGTTGCGTGCGGCACGCAACTCCAGCACTTTTCCAACTTTGCCCTATCTGTGACGTGGTGCATCAAGCCTTACGCCTGCTTCAAGCAGGCGCAGGGTTTTGACGCATCACCTTTGGTAAAGTGACTCAGTGAAATCTTGTACATTTCACTGAGTTACTTTTCTGGGGCGTTCCTGCGAAGGAATGCCCCCCGCGTGGAAACGTCCACATGAAACCTGACGCCGGTTTCATGTGGCGCAGGACCTTGCACCGTGACGCATCTCCATAGATGCATCACGATGTAAGTATGTCGCAATGTGGCGCAGGGTTTATGCCGCCGGTGCGTCACAGAAGTGACGCAACAGTGGCGCGAAAGTGGCGCAAGTCCAACATAAATCTGCCCCTAAGTGATTTGCCCAGGATCACAGGATGTTGAGCTGATGCCAAGACTCGAGCCGTTTCTCCAGTTCCAAGTAGGAGGCATGAATGAGAACCACCCGAAAATGGAAGGAATCAGCTGTCTTTTAATAAATTTTCCATGTGTATTATGTCCATTCCCGTCCCACATGCACAACTCCCCCCCACCCTGCAAACACTCTATTCCACCCAGCATTTATGTGCGCTTGTCGCTCAGACCTGCAACAAAGTTTCCACTTTCAGATTGGTTCACTGCGCTTTGCTGAATTTATATTTCAGTGATATAGTATTTGCTATCTTTTACCAGCCCGATCCATAATTTGTACTCGTGTTGGGGCCACAGACAATAAACGTTTATTGCCACAGACAATAAACGAATATAAATCCTATATCCAAACTCTACCCAGCATTAGTCATGGCAGTTTATATAGCTAAAGGTTTACACAATACTAGCAAAGCTATCACCACAAGCAGACAGTGTGCATATTTTTATAGCATTTATGTAGCCAGGTCCCTGCTGCCGAGCAGCAGCAATATTTCGTTTACAGACAACATCCGCCCGCTGCTTTTAACCCACCACGTCCAACTCTTGCTCTCTGTGTTTTACCAACCCCTGCTTCTGCCACCTCCCACAGACTCTCCGGAGGTA
Source organism: Lissotriton vulgaris (assembly GCF_964263255.1). Lineage (NCBI taxonomy): Eukaryota > Metazoa > Chordata > Amphibia > Caudata > Salamandridae > Lissotriton > Lissotriton vulgaris. The sequence goes on from NC_141691.1 coordinate 1,676,505,788, forward strand.
TTGGAGTGCTTTACATGAGCACAATGTACAATATACATAGACACTTTAATTTTTTTGTGTTTTTGATTACACATGGGAGGTGATTTGCCCAGGATCACAGGATGCAGAGCCAACACCAAGATTCGTCTAAACAGCTGTTTCAGGTAGTTTCCAAACTGGCAGCGCCAGCGGATAACTCCTCTAAGTGGGCATCCCAATCACTCTGCGATTCGCTAGCCAACTATTTGTAGGATAAGGTGGGGCAAAAAGTGGAGACAGCCCCAATTTGATGGAATTCAGGCCAGTTTCAGTGGAACTGATCTCAAATTTGGCTATGGCGGTCAAATCAGGCTCTCCGTCTGATCCTTGCCCCCCTTCAGTCCTGAATTTGATCCCAGACTTAATAGGCTCCAATTTAGCGAGTATCTGTAACTCTATGTTTTGTACAGGCACATATCTCTCACTATGGAAAAAGACCAGTATTTGCCACTATTGAAAAAACCCAAGCTTGACCCAGGAGAGACCAAAAATGATCGCCCTATAGCGCGGCTCCCTTTTTCAGCTACACCTATTGAAAAGCTTATGAATAATTAGCTTGCACAATTTATTGAAGAAAACAAGCTGTTAGATGACGCACAGTTTGGCTTTAGGAAACCGCTCTCATTAAAGCATCAGATGAAATTAGGTTTGCGCCTGATAAAGGAGGTGCTGCAGCACTGGTGCTACTGGATCTATCGGCAGCATTTGACACGGTTGATCACGTCACGTTCATCAACCGTGTCTCTGCCATTAGCATCGGGCACAAGGCTAAAGCCCTGCTATCTTCTTTTTTATCTAACCGTACCAAGTCAGTTAAGCTGGGTGACTCAAATTCACCAGTTTTTTCACTCAGGATCTTCGCTAAGTCCAACTTCATTTAACATATATGTATCGGACTTAGCACAAGTAATCAAATCTTTTGGGATGGGTCTTACGCTTACATCATATGCGGACAACAGGCAACTTGTGCTTGCTGAACATAAGGAGGGAGACACAGTCTTGGCTAGCTTTTATGATGGTATGTTAGCATTAGTTCCTGAATGTCTAACCACTGCCTTAAATTGAATACAGCTAAGACAGAGGTAATGGTTTTTGAAAACCTTGCTCTTGGATGGTCTCCTACCTGGTGGCCAACATCGTTAGGATTACCACCTACCCCAGTCAAGAAGGCTAGAAATTTGGGTGTCATTTTTGATGATAGACTTTCCTTCATTCATCATGTTAACGCAGTTGTTTTGTCATCCTTTTATGTGCTAAGGATGATAAAGAAATTGTTACCCTTCATCCCAGTTAGCACCGGGAGTACTTTAATCTGCGTCCTGGTCATGTCAAAGGTTGACTATTGCAATAGCCTGTTGATCAATGCCCAAGAAAGGGTTTTGGGTAGGTTGCAGCTGGTACAGAACGCACCCGCTAGGATGCTAACAGGTACCCCGAAGTTTCACTCCATCTCCAATGTGGTGCGACAGCTCCACTGGCTGCCAGTAAGAAGCAGAACAAAGTTTAAGGCTCTCTGCATTGCCTATAAGGCAATTCACAACACAGGACCAGAATGTCTGAAGAAAGCTTTCTTGGCTTATGCACCCAACAGATCTCTTCGTTCAGCAGAGGTCAACCTTCTGATTGTATCCAGAACCAAGTGGGTTAATTGGGGTGACCGAAGCTTCATAGTGGCTACATCTAAACTGTGGAACTCTCTCCCCGTGCAGATCAAGGCTAGTTCCACACTGCTACTATTCAGAAAACAAATAAAGACGTGGCTCTTCAAGCAATAGGCCTCGTCAAAACCGGCTTATCCTTTCAGTACATAGCACAGAGGCACCTATGGGTATTTGTGCGCTTTATAAATTGTTAAAAAATAAATAAAAAAATAGACTTCCACCCAATTCCCCAGTTTCAAGGTTGGCAGCTTTGCTTTTCACATGCATTTCTTGTGTGAAGCCACCACTCTCGCCTGCCGCCTTTGTTTTAAATAACCCCCCTCCTTATAAAACACCACCTCCTCCTCCCATTATCTGTTGATTTACCCACCCCTCATCTCCAACTCGAAAAAAACACGAATAAAAAATAGAAAAGTGAATAAATGCATATTCCAAAAGTCAATATTTCCTCAATACTCCAAAACAATAGTAGTCCAAGCATTGACAAGGCCAATAGATTTCGCATAGGCAAACCCTTTTGGCTTTGCCAGTGCATGCTTCTATTTCATTATATGTATTCTCTATATGTCCCTATAAGGTTGTCTGTCTGTGCTCCAAGTGTTCTCTGCTCGAACGTGTGTACCTGCTTATTTCCTGTATGTGCATGTGTTCTTGTAATGTTGTCATGTGTTTTTATATGGCTGCTCTTGTACGTGTCTCTTGCCCTGTGTGCCTGTGTGGGGCTGTGTGCCCCATAAAATATTCAATATGGATGGCTGCTTTTGCCCATGCTAGTTGTGTGTTTGCTACTTGTAAATAATGCTGGTTATTTCCTCCACACTCGTGTGGGTGACTGCCTCGCACACAGTTATGGTGGTTGCTTATCTGTGAACCTTGTGTAGTTCTGTCTGCCTTTAGTGCCTTTTATTTTTGGTCTTCTTTTCTGACTTCCTTCCTCCTTTACCTTATTGCTCTGCAGCTCATGTTGCATAACTGACCCTCCCAAGTGTGTATGCTTCTGCAATTTGTAGATAAGCCGCTGCTCATTGACCCCATTTAACATCTCACTGTATGATTCGACTGCAGGGCGAATGCTTCCAGAACGCTGAACAATATCTGCTTATTTCAGGACATGACTCCACAGTTCGTTGCATCTTGGTTTATATTTTGATCAATGTAATTATGTTAAATTGCAACCATATGTTTTTGTTTGTTTTGCCGGCTGTTGTTTGTATTTTGTTTATGCGATTATCTGGTGATGTTCTGCTGTGCTTGATCAAATCACATATAGTAAATGGATGGTGACATGAAGTGTGGTTATATCATAGCATAATAACTACTAGATTATTGCAAATAAAAGACCCTTTTTTCGTTCTTTGAATGTGACCATGGGTAGCTAACTAAAAGCATTTGCTAGTGACCGGTTAACGTTATGGTGCTTCATGTCAGTGACATGGAAGTCGCTATGGGAATGCTTGGGTTGCTGATGCTCGCATTCATTTGAATGTGAAACGATAGAATAACACGTAAAGGTTTCGTTTGGTTAAAAAATAAACCTCTGCAAAAAATGATGCATGGTGGCAGTATGCCAGTCAGTCGAGAGATTCCCCTAGCTGCCTAAATAGGAAATGTTAATTAGCTAAGTTATGCAGGAATACTGATGATGTTAAAAATAAAATTAAACTTGAGCAGAGGTACAAGGCCATTATCGCCCTTATTTCATTACCTGTTTTGTTTATTCGCAAGAACGTGTGATAACTACCGCAAGAGTAGCATGCCGCAACTTTCAACATCGCAGCCTATCGCAGGAAAATAACCCCATGGCAACTTGGAATTCACAATGAGGCAGGAGCATGTAACAGCCTGCCGAAACCACGGACAATGTCCGCGTTACAACCAATTCGATGGAGACAAAAACACAAACCACAACACCAAAAAACCTGCTATGGGCCAAAGCGCGATGAGGAAATCAGCGATAAGCAGCGCCAGACCTGCAACACAAACCTGGCAGGCGGGGAAAATCACCATAAAAGTAGAAAAAACACCCAAACACAAACTGACCAACATCCAAGCACCATGGAAACAGCCAGAGCAGGCGCAGTGGACGATTGCAACCCACAAGCGTCCGGGACCTCGGGGACAGGGAAGGGCAAAGACAAGAAGAAGATTAAGACAAAGAGGATCATAGTCACGGAGGTGATGGATGGAACACCATCAACAACTGTTCGTCACCTCCAACGTGTCATTGGGCACCAATAATGGAATCTGGCGGGACATCATGGACAAGGTGAATGCCGTTGGTGAGCACAAGAGGACAATGGATGAGGTCAAGAGGCGATGGAATGACGCCAAGCAGAGGGCTAAGGAGAAACTCTCCACCAACCAGAAGGCAGCAATGCAGACACTGGTGGTGGGAGCCTAGTGCCACAGCTCAAGCTGGATGACATGGAGGAGCTGGTGTTGACAGTCATCAGTGTGGAGACTGTGGCCGGAGTTGGGGGATCGGACACTGCTCGACAGGACACAACACAACGGCAATAGGGTGAGTGATCTCCTGGTACTGGGTGGATGGGTGGATATGAGCACAATGGCACACATGCACAATGGAGCAGAGCACAGTGCACACCCACAATGACGCTGGGTCCTCGCCCAGATCTTAATGTAAAATACCATACTGTATGAATGTCAACATGTACCATGTGGCTACATACACCATCTCCCCTTCACATCGCAGGGGCACCATCAACACTTCCTGCAGAGCAGTCCCAGCCACTCTTCACTGATGACGAGGAGGACAACACCAGCATCAACACCCAAACCATCCAATACATCACTGACCTCATCCGCCACTCACCTCCAGGATCAGGGCAGCCCAGCTACATTGAGGAGACCCCACCCACTACCCAAAGCACCCAGAAGGAGCCCCCCCACTCTGATGCCCCCACCAAGACCCCCAGGAACAACACATGGCCTTCCAACGCCGTGTGCTGGAGTGCCAGAGGGAGACTGCAGAGCAGGTGCGGTTGGGTTTCGGCATCATGGCAATCAAACTTGAAGCCATCCTTGGGTGTGTAGGCCCACTCCATGGTCTCCAACGAGCCCTGACTGACATCACTAGAGTCATGACGTGGAGAGAAGAACACCTGTCCACTCAGAGTGGATCCAGCGAATCAGCGGTGAGCTGGCACACATGCGGAGGTTCATTGAGGACATGGTGCGGATGGAGGCGGAAAGGATGGCAGCCACCGGTGCACATCAGCAGAATGTAGCTGGGATCTACCATGCCCTGCCGATCCTCATCATGGCATTGCTGCCACAAGGCGTGGTGATGATGAATGCTGCTGCCCCCAAACCATCCACATCTCCGTCCCCTGGTGTGTCTCTGCCTATCAGTGCGGCAGGCCTATCAACTTCGGCACCTCATGTGTCAGTTGCACACAGTGCGGCCGAAAATCCACCTCCGGCACCTGATGTGTCAGTGGCATACAGTGCTGCAGCTGGTACAGCAACACCCCCAGGTGGGGCAGAGCACACATCCGGGGATGAGGGCGTGGATGTGCTTGTGATCAGAAGGACTCAGTAGCATTCCTTTCCGCCACCTGGCCTATTTCTGCTTGGTCCAGCACATGGCCTCATGACCTTCCATTGACCCCGGATTCATACAGATGCACTTACCTTGGACTACGACATGGACTGCCACATCCTGTTTGATGACCAATGACATGGCGACCAGACTGCGGACTGCACTCCTCCTCTTCGGCAGTATTTATCATCCCCGGATGGACTCTGGCTGGCCCTCCACGGGCCCATTTTGTGTTGTGTGTTTGGCATTGTCCTGTACCGCTCCAGCTGCAGAACTGCACTGGATGTGCAATAAACATCCAGTGATGCAATGCTGTGTCATGTCTTTCATCATTCATGTATGTATGTGTGGATAAATCCTGTGGGATGCCAGTCAGCGGGTGCTCCATAGCAATTTGTGTTACGTGTCCCATGGACACCACAACAGGGACACACTCATCAGCCACTTTCTTGTCCTGACATGGACAGAACCCCGCCCAGAGCCCCCGAGTCATTGTTGCAGGCCCTGAGCTGGTACAGCGTACGCCAGGCAAGACCACTCCACTTACGCTCCGAGGGGGGGGCATCATTGCTATCCGTTGCAGGCGTACTTGCTGGTGGTGTGCAGGTCACTGGTCTAGTTGTCAGCATGTCACAGCCACTCCCTGAGGGCAGGTTTGCACGCACACCGCACCCATCCGGCACAGGCGTCACAGGCCATGTAACCCCACAAATATAAGGGGCCGACAATGTCACATACTCCTCTGCCGGTGGTGACTGTATGACGGACCTGAGGCCTTGAGGCCCGCACAGGCCTACCACCACGTGGCGCTGACTGGGATTGAGCAGGGTTTGCGGCACACGCTGCATTGCGAAGGCACAGACACCCCGCCATGGGACGGTGACTGGGGTTGAACAGGGTTTGTGGCACACGCTGAATTGCAGATGGTACAGGCACCCTGCCACTGGACAGTGACTTTGGCTGCACTGAGTCATTGGCTCCTTTAGCTGCTGAGCGGGTGTGTAGCCTGCAATGATGCCCCGTCCAGGCGATCCGGACTGCTCAGGATTTGTGTGCCTTGATGGACCGCATTGTAGGCCGAGCCAGCAGGCTGTGCGGGCCTACCGCCACAAGGCCTCACTTCCGGGATCACAGAGTTAGTGGCACCCATTGGGCTGAGACGCTGTGCAGGCTACGATGTTGCTGGGTGCCCTGGTATGTCCTATGCCATGGTGTAATCAAAACCCAGCACCAGACATGAGACCTGGTGGCCGGCGCAGCATGGCTGCATGGTGTGGAGGGTGCTATATCCGCGGACCCCGGGCTTGTGGCTTGCAGCAGCACGTGGTGGGACCTGCTGCCTACATGCCGGTGGCGGAAGGTGAGCAGTAAGGCCCGGGTGTGCATGGGTGGGCATGCTCCGATGGGTGGTGGGAGGGGCTAGGATGCCTCTACCTGGGTTTGCAAGGGTGGGCAGGTGACGTTGTCTTGTGCAACTGTGTGACAAAAAGATACTAGAACCTCTGTAGAGACCTATATTGCTTTTAACATTGAGTGAATCTCAAACAATAATAAGAGAGATGCCAGAGAGGAAACTACAAAATATTATCAAAACATATATATTTTATTAATCTTTTTTGTTTTCTAAGAAGAATGTTTTTAGGAACATTTATAAGACAGTGTATATCATTTTGGTATCACAAGAAAATTCATCGCTTTTACATACATTTTTTCTTTTTTTAACATTCATAAGCAAAAAAAGAGACGTGCCCTCTCATAAAAGTTAACATTCATACACACATACTCACAATCCAATCATACTGTTTCTATTAGTTTAAAAAAACTAACATTAATGGCAACTCTAGGCTGGCTCAACACATATTGTCTTGGACACAAACTAGTGAACTCCAACTTAACTAGAGGAACTGTCCCCACACCATCTTATATAGCACAACCTAGAGTTGCCATTAATGTTAGTCTCATGTTTTGTATCAATTAGACCCTGTTGTTTATGTAGATAGGTATGTTTTTTTAAACTAATAGAAACAGTATGATTGGATTGTGAGTATGTGTGTATGAATGTTAACTTTTATGAGAGGGCACGTCTCTTTTTTTGCTTATGAATGTTAAAAAAAGAAAAAATGTATGTAAAAGCGATGAATTTTCTTGTGATACCAAAATGATATACACTGTCTTATAAATGTTCCTAAAAACATTCTTCTTAGAAAACAAAAAAGATTAATAAAATATATATGTTTTGATAATATTTTGTAGTTTCCTCTCTGGCATCTCTCTTATTATTGTTTGAGATTCACTCAATGTTAAAAGCAATATAGGTCTCTACAGAGGTTCTAGTATCTTTTTGTCTGATTTGTCTCTCCCCCCTCTGGACCTCAAATTAACTGGGAGAACTCTTTCCTTCTAATAATTGTGCAACTGTGTGTACTGTGCCAGTCACTGTCAAAAACAACTTTATTTGACTGGTTAGAGCCATAAAAGTACACAGCAAAACTCTGTAAAACATCATATGAGTCTGATAAAAAGTTCATGTCTTATGAACCTAAAATATTAAACAGAAAAAAACCCAATATTCTGCCGTTTTGACTGTTATAGACAAAAATATTACAAAGAGGTCAGATAAACAATTACTCCATGGCACGATGAATTAATCGATCTAAAATTCATACGCGTAAAAAGGAGCGAAAGTCTCAGTTTAAACATCATTATAAGATTCATACAAAAAGTGTTCATATACGATGATCAGCCCTTTATGACACGCTGCATCTTGGTAGTAAAGAATAAGGCATAACAAGGTAAATATAGCCCTGCATTAGCTTTCCATGATGGTAGGTAAATTAAGAACGAACGTGTTAATACTAAAACGGGATACTGGGAGCGAGTATATAGTCTCATTGAGATGATATTACATTATTTAGACAATAAACATATTTATACTGCCAGCATGTCCACAAGGCTAGCTCAACGAAAGCCTATTCCTATGTCTAATGGCCCCAATTACGAAACTTGGTACCCCAGCACAGACTAAAGCAGAGGGTAGCATTTGTAAATAGACCAGCGCCGGCCTTACTTGCACAAAATTACGGCCCCTTAGAAGGGGAAGAATATACTTCCTGTGCAAGGAGTCATAATAAGCACAGTGCCAGTCATGTATCTGGACTCTCTTTCAGATAACGGCTCTGGCTCTGATGTGTGACCTGGTGAACTGCTATATATACCAGCAAGTGCTTGGAGACACACCAGTGGCAGCAGGTCAGCAGTGTGGCCTGGGTGCGCAGGGGCGGCACTCTTTCTTTCTCTCTCCCCCCCTCTCTTCTTCTCTCTCTCTCTCTCCCTTCTCTTCTCTCTCTCTCTCCCCCCTCTCTTCTTCTCTCTCTCTCCCCCTCTCCTCTTCTCTCTCTCTTTCGCTCTTTTTCTGTCCTTTGATGTGCGCAGGACACACCTTCTCATCATGTTTTTTGTCTTGTAAGCTGAGACCCACAGATTGTCCCGAGTAGAGCCGCCATGTGTCTTCATTTCATTTCTGTGTTAATTCCAATAAAGATTCATTGATTGCTTCGAAAGTGAATGTGTGATGCTCATTTCTTTGACGACACATGCATGTCACCAGTTGTGATTGTGGGACATCAGGCGGTTTATTTCGTACATGTTTAGGTGCAGCTGATGATGTGGAATGTCTTTGGTCAGGTTGTGCCAGGGAGGGGTGGTCCTGGGTGTGGTGTCGGTGGGTGTTGTGGCCCTCTTGGGTATCCGGGCTGCATGTTCAGTTGCTCCATGGTATCTGTTTGTCTTTAGGTGTGGCTGTGGGCTGGGCTCCCTTTTGTGGTGCAGGCTGTTGTCCGACTTTACACCAGGTCGGAGCAGGTGTTAATTTCCTGCTGCTAACGGGCCTTAACATGTTTTGTGTTCTTATCGCCGATCTGGCTGGTCATTGTGAATGTTGAGGTGTTGTGTTATCGCAGCTTTTTGAACGGGAATGCCTACTCTGCATCTCATTAGCGATAGTTGCGGGGGTCCTCTGTGGTGATGCTTTTTGCGTCTGTTATTGCAGGAAAACTGGTGCAGTGGGCTGTTAGCACTAGCTTGTGGTTGAGGGGGTACATTTATCACGACTTTGGCTGCAATAAAGTGCCATTAATTCGGCGATAGCTCCTTGTGAATATGCCCCTAAGAGTGTTTAGACTGGATGGGGAAGCGTGCAGTAGTGAGAGGCGTTTTACAGTTACAGTGATCGTGCTGCAGCCTACCACATTACCCCAGAATTGAGGGTCTCCACCCATCTGACCCGTAGAGGGCCAGACTTTTGTCAGTAGAGGAATACTCATAATATGGGCATTATAAGCACCTCACACACCAATATGATCTTGAAACAAAGATTGAAATCCAAGCCAGTAGTTCAGAAAACATTAGAGAACTTAAGAAAACAAGGGGCAGATTTACAAGGCCCTTGTGCCGCTTCATTGCGTCACTTTTTTAACATAACAATGATGCAAACAATGCGGCCAATTTACAACTTGACGCATCTAGGGAGATGTGTCACATTGTAAAGCCCTGCTTCACATTATACTGCACCGGGTATAATGTATACAGGCTAGGCATTCCCACGCAAAAAGCCATGTAGAACTGACACAGTGAAATGTATGCCTTCATTGCGTCAAAATCCCTACGCCTGCTCAGACCAAGCATAAGGAGTGATGCAGGGCTTTTTGTATGGGACTCACCTATCTGTTGTGGCGCATTGCTTGAGTTGCGTCACTTTCATGAGCAACTCCAGCAATGTGCCACTTTTTGTGACAACAGATGCGTCAGTAATTATGATGTATCTATTAATCCTTGTGCCTTGGAGCCCTGTATTGTAAATACAGGGCATCCATGGTGGCGCAAGGTCATTTGGCACTTGCGCAAGGAAACTGACGCAACTAAGCAGATGCGTCAGTTCCTTGTAAAACTGCCCCCAAGGGTTTAGTATCAACTGAACCCTGCAGGACAAGCATTGGCACAGCCAATAAGTAGTGGCTGTATAAAACCGAGCTATTGGCCATGAGTTCATTATGATTCAAGCATCCGCATGCGTATCAATATGGTCTCATAGGTGGTCGACTTACATTTTTTATAAATTTAATACAGCCATAATAAGATGGTCACCAATGTTCGTGATAGAGCAGAAATTATATCAAATGATTTTATTGATGAAAGAAAGGATTATGACAACTTCTGCGTAAACCATAGAAAAAGTTTCACATTCTAAAAAGTGACATAAATATGAATTGGTGTTATTACTTCATAAAAGCATGCAGAAGAAAGATCAATTCCAGACATGTTATTCGTTTAATTAATATAGATGTAACTATTAATCATGAAATACTATTTTCACTCATTTATATGTGTTAGAATAATGTAGGAGAAAAGTCTCACTTTACTGGATTTCGTTGATAATTGATTTGATTTTCATGTAATGAATAAGGAATTAATAAAACTAAAATAAATAGTATGATTTAGTTTGGTTTCCATAGGAAAATGAACTACAATGTAATATCATGTAATAATTTGTGCACAGAAAATGACCAAAGAGAAGTAGGTGCTACACACAATTATACTTACATGTGTTTTCATGACACTTATTTAGCATGTATTTCACATATGAATTAGTCGAATAACACATAAACAACAAAGATTAATATTCATCTTCTTATATGTATAATGTTGACATACAAAAAACATTTTATGAGCTCACTATGTTTACATATATTAATTATGATCAGATTAAAATGTTTATAAATGTTTTTTGTCATATTGTGAATTCATATGCTAGCTTTCCTATTAATGTATCATTCACAAAAAAACATGGTCTAGTCATACATTATCACAAATTTCATGCATGCCTCCTTTCCCTTTTCAGTGAAATCATGGACTGAATATTTCCAAAGTGTGTGAGAGATACTTACTATATTACAAGTTGTATTCATATAATATCTGTTTCTTTTGACATCTCCTGTACTGAAAGGTGCACTTGCAACAATTTTTGTTACACTCTGGAACAGCTGCTTGGGAAAATGACCTTATGAACTCTTACGCCTTATTTTTCAATGTCCTATTGTTCAATGTGTCCTCTGTTTACTTGATTCAACTATTTTTCCGTATTTGTGTCTTCTTTACTGCTACATCACCATCACCCTATTGCAGATTAACCAATGAACTGAAAGGTCTGACATATTGAGGTGATGTCAAGGGGTGTCTCCCCAGACACAGATCCAATATAATTGATCATTTTAAGAGAACTTTCTGATCCTGACTCAGATTCCGATTCTGCTGCTGGGACTTAGATTCTTTATCACCGACCTGTGTCCTGTCGCAGATTGAATGTTTTCAATTGAAAGGGCCTTGTCACATTGTGTGACGCCTGCTGTTACAGAAGAGAACTGAGACAGATTACTACCTTGACGAACTGGACTGGCTACTTGGAACATTGCTGAACGTTCTTGAGAGTCTTTGCAGAAGGCTCCCCTGACTACCTAGCCCTATCAACACATATGTGGTGTGTGGTCAGAGTCTGCCTTGGCTGAGGAAGATTGCCACATATATTCCCTGAATCCCAGAGGCTTGTTATATATTTCATTAGATCCTTTACTAATTGATTATTTGAGGAGTATACTACTTTATTGTCTGCAAATGTTCTTTACCTTTGAAATTAAATACCTAAACTTTAATTTTGATCTGGCTCTGCTGTTCTGACTCATCATTCCTTGTGAATGAGCATTAATTATGGGTTGTCTATGCATTGGTAAAGATTATTCTATATGAATATTGAATGTCAGTTTTAGTTACAGTTATGCTATTCCTGGTCCTCATTGGGTAACTATCCTTTTTTTCCAAATATCCAACCTCTTTCAGCTTAGAGCAAGATCCATCGGTGGATAAACTGAAGGAATGAGTACTGTAAGAGTGAGTAAAACCCATAAGGTCCCAGGAAACGCTACTGCATGTTCAATATGTCAAGATACAGGCATAAGCATTGTTCATGATGCACGCATAAATCCATTTCAAGATGGCTGCTGATGCATACAATAATATTAATTTATTCATAAACATTCCCAGAATGTGGTAAAGTCCCAATTCCAAAAACATGTACATATCATAATCCATCCATATCAAAACATTTCCTCAGGGCCTTTTAGTCTTACTTCAAAATATGTCCAGGTTTTCATCTCACATAATTCCAACGTTTTATATTGTATAATAGCTTTTCTTCTTCAGGTGGCGTTATATAAAATTATAGCACCTCCCCTCAGAATGTGATGAGGGGCCCCTGAAACTTCCATATCCCACAGATATACATTGACCTGTGGGTGAATGGGGCCTCCGCACAGGAAGGTTTGGGGGTCCTTGGATGATTGGACTTCCCCAGTGCTGTAGGGGCTGCAGGGAAATATGTTACACTCCTGACTTTAGCCCAAAAAAGCTACATGGTTTCATATTGCTCTATCCTAAATCCTTCACAGGATAATATTTCTCATTGGCTGGTAACATCTGGATAGACTGCTTATACCACTTTATCCAAAAACTCTATTAAGAAGTTTTCTCATTTTATCCAACAACATTCATATAGTATCAAACTATTCTCAGTATCTAATAATGTTGTCTTTTTAAAACCATAATTAGGATGCTTTTTTATGTAGGTATTTTGTGGAGTGTCCATTTGACACTGGTGTGGCATTTTGCCCTGATCTATCTATTATCTATCTATATATCTATGTATATATATGTATATATCTATGTATATATATATATATATATATATATATATATATATATACCCAAGAACTTCGTTGCTTGCACCAAGAAACTGGAGACAAAATAACGAACCGGACCCAACCAGGTTTGTTCAGCGCGTATGTTTATTCATCGTGCAACCTCTTGTCCGCCATGACGCGTTTCGGGCCCTGGAGCCCTTGATCATATATATATATATATATATATATATATATATATATATATATATATATATATATATATATATATATATATATATATATATATATATATATATATATATATATATATATATATATATATATATATATATATATATCAGTCTCATTTTTCTTTTATCTCTTTCCTTTGCCCATAATTTATTAATGCATTTTCTTATAAAATGTTAGGCATGCTGTGTGACATATGTCACTGAACTCTTTGGCTTGTTTTCTCATTATACAGAGGTAATAGACCTTCCTTTATTTAACAGGGTTTTATCAGCCGTGGCACAAAAGGACGACACACTAGGGTGTCCCCATTGAGGGTGCACTGTCCGCAGATTGTTTATTTGGGCCCATGTGTACAAAATCCAGGATTTGCAATTTCCAAATTGCCAAGCCATTGAACTCACTAATTGGGAATCGTAAATCGGTATGTATGTAACTGGTGGTTTCACAAATAGGGATTCCTATGACTTCTCTTTCGCAAATTGGAAAGCGCAAAGTAGGTATCTGCAAAATTGCGATTACCTAATAGGAAATCACAAATTAGAAATAAGGAGCTTTCTCGATGAAGAATGAAGATGTCAGACCAAGAAGTCTATAATTACAGGATGGGGCCACAAATCAAAGGCCTAGGAAGCTTCTGGAAGCAAGGAGTGTCCCTGCATCACTGCTGCCAGTTCATTACACACCATCTCCAAAGAAGTCCATGGCTGCTGTAGAGGGGACCAAGGACTCAGGTAACAGCAAGAGAAAGGTGAAGTTCTCTGAGCGGGACCGTGGGGTCTGAGAATGTGTCTCCCACATGTACTAACTCTTCTGGAAGGCCTCCTTCCCTCTGCATGAGGCACAAAACATGTGGATCTGGATCAGTATCTTGGAGAAGGTCAGATCCCTAGGAGTCAAGTGGAAGGAAGTTATAGCTAGAGTGGGTACTGAACGATAATACAACAAAAGGAATACCTAATTATGTCTTAAATATAGACATGTGTGAAATGGACACACTATAAGATCCCAAAAGACAAAATAAAGATTGGTATATATCCTTATTATGAATAGTTTATTTAGATTATTTTTACTTGTTTTGATTCATACACAATTTATATAGGAATAACTAATACAGTGACATAATAGTGCATGACGATAGACGAGTACGTTGACTTAGGCAGTGCGGCAGATGTCTTACAACGCGCGTTTCGGCATACATGCCTTCATCAGGTAGCCGTCCACTATTCACAGTGGCGATAGAACGCTCAGATATAATGTGGTTTCTATTTTGGTGACAATTCAAGGAATCACAATTTCCTTGAATTGTCACCGAATTAGAAACCACATTATATCTGAGCGTTCCATCGCTACGCGCGTTGTAAGACATCTGCCGCACTGCCTAAGTCAACGTACTCATCTATCGCATGAGTTATACATATTTGTTTATGGTGTATAAATTTATTCCCATGTTATTGAGCTTTTTGGTTTTCAAATGCACTATTATGTCACTCTATTAGTTATTCTTATATAAATATATTTAAGACATAATTAGATATTCCTTTTGTTGTATTATCCATCAGTACCCGCTCTAGCTATAACTTCCTTCCACTTGATACATTCCCTATGTTATAGCTTGTTTTTTCATAGGGGTCCCCTGTTTCCTAAACAAACAGATCCCCAGGAGTCAACCAGAGGACCATCCCGGAGATCCGCAAGAGGTGGTACAACCTGAGGTCCTGTACAAAGGAGAAGGTGGCTAGCAGATGGCACAGGATGTGGTCCTGGTGGAGGACCCTCACAACACCCCCACCGACTCCCATGGGGCGTCTCATAGAGGGGACCCTGGAACAAGAAAGTGTAGCACCATACAGGGTAAGTCATCTCCCCTTTATGTGTCATATATTACATAACGTTAGCAAATCCAGATATCATATGTCACAATATAAACTACTCCATTGCAGTGGTTGGCTACCCAGGCAATGCATCATGGGATTTGCAATACACAGCCCTACCATGCTGTACTGACTGCTGATGACCCCATCAAACATATCTGTATAATACAAACATGTCACAAACATATGCAGCACAACAAGATTGTGGCCAAACATCAAAAATGTATTTACATTAACTGTGTACCTGCATTTCTAAAGATCACAGCCCAGACGTGTCAGGACCTGTGGCAGCCGAAGGAGCTACTGACAGTGAGGTGGCCCTTGAGGTCAAGACACCACCATTCCATCAACTCATCACCCCAACTCCAACTGTCATGAGAGCCATCTTCCTCCCACTGCAAGGGTTTGAGGACAGCAATGAGGGACAGTCGCAAATCAGGGACCCCATAACTTCCAAAACCAGTTCACAGCAAAGGCTTCAAGGCCAAATCTCAGCAGGCTGTCCAGAGACTGTGTGAGACGACACGTCGGATGCACATCCTGTGTATGGTGACCTGGAGAGGTCAATGATCTCCACACAGCACCTGCAGACAAAGCAAACAGTCAGCAGTCAACTGCAACGCATATCTAGGTCGCTGCAGTACATGGAGAAAGGACAGGAAAGATGGCTAGCAGCAATGGAGAGGTGGCACTGTGTGCAGTGAGAGAGGCACAGGCAGTACCTGTCATGGTTTGATACATGTACCTGATCCATCAATAGGCTGGCAGCCTCACTATCAGCACTGGCATGGCGTACTATCAATATCCAGGCAGGCATGGTGCACTGTTGCAAGGACGTTGCACGTGGGGTTGTGTAACTCGTCACCACACTGGAGAACATCCAGACCAACAACCTCAGCATCCCCAACATTCTGGCCCCACCTGAGAGCGAGGAGGGCTCTAGCCTAAGTGGCATATCCATTCCCAAGCCATGCTCTACCAGGAGTTCATGCTCCAACAGATCTGGGCAATAACTCGTTGTCAGTCCCACAACTGAGTGCTGCTGACAAAGCACCCACACCAAGGAGCTGCAAGAAGTGACTCTCTAGACATTCAGTGGGATGATTTGCCTTGGGTTTCTTTTCATCTTATTTTCTTTGTAGTTCTTATGTTAATAATGTGTCATTAGGATGCAGTTGATTCTTACTTGCAGCAAATCTGTAGCCACCTGAATAAAAGGTGGTCACTTGTTTGTGCACTAAGCACAACCATCATGTCTCATTTTTGGAGGTTCTAAAATCAGAAATAGCTGTTTGTTATCTTTCTGAGTCGTAAGTGTCCCTCTGCTGAAAGTGTACCCTTCTGCTGCACCTGTAGTGTAGGAAAGTTATCAACAGAGTTGGACTCAGGTTTTACGGTGATGTTGTGCAGACCCTTCCTCATTGTGATATTGTGCAGTATGGCACATGTGGTGATTATCTAGCAGTACGTCTGCGGTCTGTACAGTAGTGCCCTGCCAATTTTGTGGAGAAAGCGAAAACAGACTTTAGGATCCCAAAGGTCCTCTCTATGATGGAGCGCATTGTCCTGTGTGCTGTGTTGTACTGTCTTTCACTTTGTGTTTGTGCATCAGGGATGGTGTGAGGATCCAGCATTGTGAGGCAAGTGCACTGTCACCCTCAGGGAATAAGAAGGTACACCATCGGGTTACATTGCACACACCATCCTGGCCGCTGTATTCATTGAGTCTGTGATTCTCTTACATCGTAGGAAGCCGTTGCCAAATTCACCCTGTGCCCATCTGGGTATGTAGTTCATTTGTGATGGAACATGAAGGAGTCATGGGTGCTGCTGGGATTCTGAACACGATGTCTGTAATGATACAGAAGGCATCACACACTACCTGCACATTGAGTGAGTGTGAGCTTTTTCTGTTTCTGTATATGTACTCATCTGACTCACAGCCAAAAGATGCATCTTCCTTGCCAAAACATACAGGGCCACCATTCTGAAAGAGCCTACCATTCTGAAAGAGCCTTCCATTCTGAAAGAGACTGATGCATTTTGATTGCCTTTTTAGGTTTTCCCTGCACAGCTCAAAATCTATTGTAATTAATATAAATCTTAAAAGGGGCTTGCATCCCACCCCATTGCTTTCCTTGCTTTTCATTGGGTCCTGTGCTTGCCACTTACTTTTCCTCCATTTCTATGGGCTGCAGCATACTTTTTTCTCTTGTTTCTCTACTTCTTCTCTTATCAGTTTCCCGGTGACCAAGTGCTTCTCCATCCCCTTTACCCCAGTACTCCTTGTCATTGCATGCACAGAGCTTGCACTGTTCTTGTTCCTGAACCCTTCTCTTTTTTATAGTGTTCAGGAAGCTCTTTCTCTTTAAGCACCAGTGGCTAGGGACCTACTGCAGATGGCTGACGATAATCCCTACATGACCCACCATGCGATGCTCAGGTCTGTCTGGCTAGCCTCCTCCCTGATTTATAAGACTCACCATAGTCCTCGCTGCTCAGCAGGTTATCAGCAAAGAAGTGAAAGTCCACTTCGCTGAAGAGCAGTTCAGACCCCATGCTGCTTGCTCCTCGCTCGCTGACTCTAGGACGCAGATCTGATTTTGAGGTTACTGACATTGACAGACTGCTCGGGGACAGAGCATCACAGCTTGCACAAACACTTTATCCCGTAACAAAATATGTCATAATCCCACAAACTCAATACAAGATGTATGACCATAATGATGTCATAGCTAGTCAAATCCCAATGCACAATGGCATCTAGTATGAAAATTCTTCCTGGATTCAAGAGGGAGCACAGGTCCAGTCTTCTAGACTCTTCTCGGGACTCATACGGCAGGTACTTCCACAGGACCATGAGTGTTTTGAAATCAGTGCCTAGAGGCACCACATTTATGCCTGGCATGAACTAGTGGTTGGAAAGGACCCCCTGAGGATGCCCTAATCAATGGGATAAAGGTTTCCGAAGCTAACCTTAGCCTCTTTTGGCATTTTCAAGATTGCCAAAGTCTTTAGCCCCACTAAACTTGTGCTATGAGTGTTGGGTTGTGGTGTGTGTGTGGAGTGTACTATAATTCTGGGTGTCCTCCCACATCTAACACTAAAAGCCGGGTTTACCCCCAAACGATTTAGAGGTAGACGTCTGGTGCAATTAAGACTGAACTTTCAGCAACCAGACAGGGGATACACAAAAGTGTTTTGGCATTCTGTTTCCTTCCTTTAAAGCGTGCCCCCAAATGTTATTTCTATACCCAGGAGACCTGTCAAACAGGCCGTGACACTGTAATGTCAAAGAAAATCCCACCATGATTAGGGCCTGAGTGGCTTGAAGTTCAAAAGAAGGGCCCTGCCCAAGTGTCTGCTTACATTTGCCTGTGACAGGGGAGACCTATTTGAAGTGCCCCCAAGTGTCATATGAAACCCCCTGCAAACCTGTCAAGCGGGGTGTGACATTCAAGCAGTACTTGGCACGCTAATGTCAAAAAGGATGCTCACAGCCCCACCTCGGTGATCACTCTAATCCAGTTCTGGTGTAGTGCTCCTTCCCACTGAGGTTCCTGCTTGGTTGTCTATAAGGACAAAAGGGGAGGCACACCATGTTCTGAGCTACATTGGCCTGTAAGAAGGGAGGTTCCATTGAAGTGCACCAAGGGCCTGAGCACAGCCCACAGGATACCCTGTCAAGGAGAGAAAAACTCCTCCCCACACCCAAGGAAAGTTTTCTCTGTCCTAGGAAAAGTTCACACCTCACCACAGATAAGCCATCAAGCTGTCAGCAGCTGAATACTTACTTAGATGGAGATAACATTTTTTAAACTTAATATTGTACCCAATACTTTCCTATTGAACAACCAACCATGCTAAGTGGACATAGATTTAAGGTGTTAGTCATTATAAGGAGATGTTCAAAACTAACCTTTACATGCTCTAGTTTTAAATATCATGCACCCTTAGTGGGCAGTACACTTTACTTAGGGGTGACTTATAAATATTTATAAGGAGGGTTTTAGGCCTGTCAAACTTGGTTATTTTGACAGGTCGAATGTGCAGTGTAAACCTGCCCCACTGTGCTACACATAGGAGGTTTGCAGTCATGTTTTACTGGTCACTGCATTATGTGGCACAATGTATACTGCAGCCCATTGGTGACACTAAGGGGGTCATTAGGATGGCGGGTGGACTTAGTCCACCCGCCATCCTATTGGTCTTTGGGAACACCCGCCATAAGGGCGGGGGTCCCGTGGGAGGCATTAGGATGAGCCCGTCACTGTGGTGGGCGTCCTGCATGTTTAGTATTGTGGCGGAGGGCTCTCAACACCGCCCGCCACAATGCTATACACGCACAAAAGCATTTGTATTAACAAAGTGGCAGGCACCGCGCGGTGCCTGCCGCTTTGGTAATGCAATTGGTACCCCCCCTGTGCACCCCCGACCTCTCCTTCACTCCGGGGGCCCGCAGGGGGACCCCGAAGTGAAGACTGCATGCCTTTCCGTGGCGGCATTGCTGCCACGGAAAGGCATCTATCCTGGGCCACCATGGCCACCATGTTAGACCTTTTCCGCCCCGGTCGCCTTGCGACCGGGGTGGAAAAGCTGCGTACGGTCTTTCCGTCCGCCGCGGTCATCCCCGCCATACTAATATGACGAGGTTGCATTTAGCTGAGGATGGCGGGCGGATTGCCCCCGCCAAGCCAGAGGTGGCTACCGCCAGCCTGGCGGGGACAATCCGCCCGCCATCCTAATGACCCCCTTAACTTCTAGGCCCAGTGTACACTTTAGGTACTGTATCATGGGACCTAAAGGTTACCTAAATATGGCAATTAGGAGAATGGAAATTTCATCATGGTAAAAGGGGGGTACACAGGCCCTTTACATCTGTTTAGCAGGGGTAAAATGCATTGTCCTACAGCCAGCAAAAATAGTTGAGGTAAAAATCTGGGGGAATACCACACAAAAGGTGGTCATTTTCAACAGAAGTTCATCAGATTTTTCATCCTAATTTAGGATACTGCATCATTGTTCATATAAACAAATACAGGAATATGAAGCAGTGATTAGAACTTGTTTAATTATTATTTGTTTAGGTGGTCTCATCATACATTTGGGCACAGCATGTCCTTATAACCATGGGACCACTGTGCAAATAGAATCCTGTTGCTAAAAAATCTACTCCAGTGAATTATTACATGAGATTGAAAACAGCCTTCTATGAACCTAAGTTCAGATTTTAATACTAAAGAGGTCCAACTTGTGAGGATTCTGGTGTATTATATGGTGTGGTTGTATGACCTTTTTATGCAATACACTCACAAAAGCTGTCTTAGTTTCAGTCAGGTAAACCTCTTGCTTAACCCTAGGTTGCTGTGGCTTAGAGCAGCAAGGCTTAAACAAAGGGACTAATGTAAAGCATTTATTTATTATTTATTTATTTATTTATAGGTTTGTACCGCGCTAGGAATCGACTCCCAGAGGAGTATCTCTGCGCCTGTGACCTAGAGAGCGTTTTCTGTGGGTCCAGAGGAAATAATTTATGATTGAAACAAGAAGGTCTTAAGTTTTTTCCTGAAACTCAAGTGTTCTGTACATTTCCTAAGTGCCAGAGGTAATCCATTCCACAAGGTCAGGCCGGCTACGAATAGAGCCCTGCCACCCTGCCTTACTTTTTTAACAGCTGGCACTGTTAGAAGCAGCTAGTTACTGGATCTGAGAGATCGCACCGGAATGTACGGTACAAATTTGTCTGCCCAATGTGTTGGCCCTAATTCATTTAAGCTCTTGTGAATAAGGCAACAGATTTTAAATATCACCCTTTTCCGAATGGGGAGCCAGTGTAAT
This sequence comes from Lissotriton vulgaris, assembly GCF_964263255.1. Classification (NCBI taxonomy): domain Eukaryota; kingdom Metazoa; phylum Chordata; class Amphibia; order Caudata; family Salamandridae; genus Lissotriton; species Lissotriton vulgaris. Next base: position 1,676,526,717 of record NC_141691.1, read on the forward strand.
TTAGCCAGGAGTGGTTTAGATGGCGTTCTTGGAGGGGCATTTAGAACCAGCCTTGCTGCTGTGTTCTGCACAACCTGGAGTTTAGCTTTGACTCCCTCGTTGGCTGACAGCAGGAGCCCATTACAATAGTCTAAACGACGAAGGATCAGGGCCTGCACCAATTTTTTCTGGTGGCATCCGGTAGTAAGGGAAAAACTTTACGTAGAAGGCCGATCACATGAAAACAAGTGCCCACCACTGAGTTGGCATGTTGCTTCAAGGAGAGATCTCGATCCAGGCGCACCCCCAAGTTTTTCACAACCAGTTTGGGTTCAGGTACTGGCCCAAGATCCTGCGGCCACCAATCTGGGGTCCATAAGATCTTAACTTCTCCAAGCAGCAGGACCTCAGTCTTCCCCACATTACATTGAAGGCAGTTTGATGACATCCATTTGGCTACTGCCTTTATGCCATTGGAGAAAGAGACCTTCCTTTCGTTCGTGAGATGCCTGAAAGGATACAGTAGCTGGGTATCATCCGCGTAAGATACGGGGATGAAACCAAACTCTCTCAGGATGTTTGCCAGGGGGGCCACGTAGATGTTAAAAAGAGTCAGGATCAAAGATGAGCCCTGTGGCACCCCCTGGGCAATCTCCATTTCAGCTGAACGAAACGTACCCATGCACCACTCAACGGAACAAGATAGTCACACAACATGATGGAAATCCTACATTAATTTATAACAATAAATAATATATATATTTTTTTAAACATATTTTTTATTGCAAAATTATATAGAATTTCCATCACATTACAGATATGCGCCTACAACCCGGAGGCTGGCTTGCATTATGCTGGAACATTGATCTGAACGAAGACCTTATAGCCTCTTCTGGCTGTATAGGCAGTTTTGAGTACTCAGGATATGCAGTCATGCGGAACGAATGAAATTTACAGCGAAGATACAATTTGCATTTTATGTTTTTGTTTTTTGTTTTCTTTTTTTAAACTTAACTAATAAACTTCACACATGAGTCAGTACGACAGTAATTTATACTTGGTGTAGTATCTGGCATCGAGGCTGCCCTGTGAGAGAACAATCGTGCAAGTCTCCCAATTTCACATCCCGCCCGCACACCCCCCCTCTACCAAACCCCACTACAATGTGTCCATCCCCGTACCTTTCACATGTGTTGCCTACTGTTGGTCTCGACCCCTATTCAGTGTCCTCCTCATCCTCAGAGCCTTCAAGATCTTCCTCCGACAACGGCTCACAAATATCCCCCCTATAAGTGTTCCACGGCTGCCAAACCCCATTCCATTTGAATAAATAATATTTTAATGGATTTTTAGACACCAAGATCCACAAAATCCACCAGAGGTTCTGGAGATATAGATTTTTAAGTAAAACTTAGGGGGATATTAGCAAGAACTTGCGATATTTATCGCATTATTTTTATCGCTGCCTATCGCTGGATATTTTAGCGGAGAAAACATGCTATTAACAACGTTTATCTTCACTGTGATAAAATATCCAGCGATAGCGGCAAAATGCCTGAATATCGCTGGAAATCCAGCGATATTCATGCATTAACGCCATGGTGGGCTTAGCCTGAAAATCCACCTCCCATTGAGGATACAGGTATGTCAGGTTTTCAGCAGGTGTTAAATACTAGCGATAAGCCCGCTTAGTGCGACTTTTTTTATCGCTTTGCCTGCGTTGCTAATAGGGGGAAGTCGTGTTAGCGACTGTTTTCAGTCGCATATAGTTGGGAACGCCTACCTTGCGTGTCATTAGCTATAATCATCGCTGGCATGCAAAGCGATAGGAAAACCGTCCGCTATCGCCAGAAAGCTGTCATTAACGCCTGTTAGCGACAGCTTGCTGATAGGGCAATAAAAATATCGCTGCTTTTAGCAACAAAAAGTGCCAATAAAGCGCCAATAATGCCCTTGCTAAAATGCCCCTTAGATCTCAGCTTTTTAGTTCAAAGCCCAAATAAGTGCTGGTAACAGTACATTTTGGAAACTTTTGAAAAGTTTTAAAACATTTGACTACTCCTGCCCTGCTCCAAATGACCAATTCTGACAGGGAAATGGTCAGGAGGGTAAGTGAGTAGAATCTGAACAGTTACCTGGTCACCAAAGTAGTTTTGAGTCCAATGCAGCACTTTACACAAGGACTGTCATAGACTTTAATGGAGTGGTCCTGATGCTAGGGATACAGGATGCTGAAAGATGTTCTGGGTACTGTGCGGTCAACAGGGACCTTTCTGGGGTTATTTCTCGATCCATGGTTAGGTGGGGTGACTTGAGCCACAGGTGTCGGGGTCACTCAAAGGCCTCTTTGAGCCAGCAGATGTTCAGTTAGAACTGTGTTACTGGTCTTTGATCAGCGCTGGTCCAGCAGTTTTCCTGTCCTTGTCCCATTCGGTCTGCCCCTCCTCAGCCTCCGCGAGTCGACGTTCCGCCATGTCCAGGCGCTCCGCATGTTTGTCTACCCGCTCCGCCATGCGGTCCATGCGGTACGACAAAGCGTCTATTTTAGAGCCCACAGACGCGATACTGTCCTGAATGCCCTTTTCCATGGCGGCCAGCATGTCCCGGAGCTCTGTAGTCGCTGGGGCAGTCGCGGTGGCCCCCTTCGGGGACGCCTCCGGGGCCGTCATATCGGGCCCCTTCGTGCGACGCCGGTCAAAGGAGAGCTTCGCCTGAGTGGCGTCATTTTTCCCCATGCTTCTCTCCCGCCACAGGGGAACACAAAACCAATAGGCTCCTCGTTGTCACCAGTCAGCAAGGGCAGCGTGAGCGACACACCAGCCGGCGACCCACTGCCTTTAGTTACTGGGTCTGTGCCGGAGGCGCGATGCAGACAAGATGGCGTCCGTTATGGCGGACCAACAGTCACCGATCACTTTGGTGACTCCCTCACTCGCTTGACACGGGGCAATATTAGTTCATAAGTCTCAGCACCGGGCACCGCCAGTCAGATGTGGCGTGGGGACACGAGGACAGCAGGAAACCCCAGAGTAGGCCTGCCCCCGCGTTCGCTCCGAAGTGGCGATTGCTCCGCCTCGTAGTACAGATGCACAGTGTATGCTTGGCCGGGAACCCACTGCGTGGGAGGGCAAATCGTGCCGATATGAGCGGCAGCAGATGAGAGGGGGCCGCTCCGGTGAAGGAAAAAGCCAAGAGTGGGTCCGGCCGGAGACCACGCCGCCCACGTCAGATTTCGAGGCCGCACGTCAGGTGACGTCGCACGGCCTTCTCTCCAGGATAGTCCGTGGCGTCAGGCCCAGCCCGCCGCCATCAGGCCGCCGAGGAACCTCGCTTCAATCCACTCGGTGGGGCTCGCCAGCCAGAGTCCGCAAATCACCTAGCAGAATCCCGGGGTGTCGGTGGGTGCCGGAGATCCAGCTATGGCAGATTGGACACTTCTGAGGATAATTTAACAGGATATTTCCGGGGCTAAGGCGAGGAGCCGAAAGCTCACGCGTCCGCCATCGACGCTGGCTAATTCCGCCCCCCACCAGGGGAAGAAATCTGCTAAAATGTGTGGACATTCCTCAAACGGGTGCAATGTTCTTTTGACATAATTTTTTTAAAAATCCATAGGTAAATAATATGTACAATTTTTAAAACAAAAATGTTAACCTGTTACTACGTCATGAAAGTGTTAATAAGTTGTTCATGATAATAAAACGTAATAATGAAATATATGTTACACCCTAAAAAGACAAATGAGCCAAACTCAATCTGTACAACAACACAGGTTTTTCATAGTAAACACAGCCATTAACCAATCACATCACCAGATCCAAGCCCCATGTACTGCGGTATACTATGAACTTTGGTCAATAGCACAATATGTAACTACGGTTCATACAACAAATATGTTTACAATCACTTACAATATCTATTTCCACATCCCAAAAATAATAACATTTAGATAATAAAAAAAATATTTTGATTATATAAGATTGACATGTTTTAACATATTTTTGCTGTATCTTTAATTTTTATTACACACTTCACTGTACGCCACTGCATGGTGTCAGAGTTGACTTTTTGCCACTCCACTTTACAACACTCCAGTATATGCCATTAAATTCTACTCAAATCCACTGTACGTTAATCCTCTCTTCTCCACTCAACTCCACTGTATGTCAATCCAGCCTACACCACTATACTCTATGCTAATATGCTGCTTACCACTGTATTCTATTACACTTTTGTGTATGCCAGTTTACGGGTCAATGATACACTGTACTGCCCATAACCATACGCTATTCCACTGTATGCAATACCACTTTACGCTATTCCACTATATGCTATCCACTGTTACTCACATTATAGTACACTACTGGAGTGTATGCTATTCCAGTGTACGCTACTCCACGGTACGGCACTCAATTCTACTAAAATGTAGTATATACCACTGCAGTGTACCAAAATGCACTTTATGCTATTTCACTTTTTAAAAAAACATTCTGCGAGCTCCACTAAACAACCCTTCAAGGTACGTCAATAGACTCTACAAGGAAATAATTAACCCAATTAACTTAAACAACACTCTACTGTACGCTAATCCACTATTTATAGTAAACACTCCTTCCTTATACGCTACTCCACTATATGGCACTACAGATTAGGCTACTCCAGTATACGCCATTGCACTGTATCCTACTACCCTGTCCACCATTGCAGTGTACGCTATTCCGCTCTGCATCACTGTACAGCAGTCCAATATACGCGGCTCCACTTTACGCAATTGAACTTTACAACACTACACTGTGCGACACTCCAGTGTAGCCCACTCCAGTGTACGCAATTCTAGTTTATGCTACTCCATTGTACCACACTCCACTGTACCCCACTTCACTGTACGCTATTTAAGTATACAATATACCAATATCTGCCGTTATACTGTACAGCACTCCATTCTATAGCACTCCACTATTTGCCACTACAGTCTATGTGAATACACTTTACAATATTTATAGGATGAACTCTCTCCTCCACTCTATGCTATCCCACTGCACTGTATGCCACTGCACTAGATGCTATTGCAATATATGTCACCATCCGACCTCATTGTACACCACTACACTGTATGCTAAGCCACTTTACGTCGCTAAACTGCATGCCATTCCAGTGTACGCAGCACCAGTATACCTAGTTCGACCTACCAAAATATTGACACAAGAATATCGAAGTCAAGAATATCGACATCTTATCTACAGTATGGTAAGTACAAAAGTATTGGAAAAAAAATATCGATGTCAAAAATACTGTTGTTAAAAATATCATTTTTTTGTTAAAGAAAGAATGTAAAATAAAGTAAATAATACATATAAATAAAAAAAACACAGCTAAAAATGTTTTAAAATGTTTAAAAAGTATTAGTAATATATATATAATGTAAAACTAAATTAAACATATACATATAATATATAATATCCACACAGCAACTTGCTCCTTCCGAACCCCTGGTGACCCGTGAAGGGTGGAGTGCACTTCGGCGGAGTCAACCGGCAAACAAATCCTCGATAATATCCAAAATAACGCACGCTCTCAGGACAAAAGGTCAGAGGCTTCAGTGTACAAACAAGGTGTTGTTTAATTCACAACGCGTTTCGCCATTACGATGGCTTGATCACGTGAGACTAATACGTTCATCTCAAAGGGTACATATTGCAAAAGGGCTGAGAAACACAAACGAAAGACTCTCAACTGAGACAATGCATCAAAACAAATGTAAATGCCGTATTGTATAAAATATACCCATCGTAAACGATATACTCCGTAGTAGACATATTTCATGGTCATAATATAAGCTGTACACATCAAATACCAAAATACAAAAGTCAATGTACTTTGAAATACAATATATCTGTTGTGTTTCGACAATCACCCGTAAGGGATAGGGAAGTCTTAGTGTTGCCAGAAAGGAATTCTTACCATGAAATAGCGAAATCCCCATAATCCCAGCACTGTGCACAGAGGTTATTTTTCAGCGCACGCGCAATGTGGCAAAACTCTGCCCACTGAGATCGGTACTCATAAAGCGTGATAAATGGACGGAGAAAAGTCGGGCCATAGAGAGTCACTAGTAATTATTTATCCCACGGTCCTGTCATAATTGTTGCTCACATAATGTGAGCCAAGGTGGGATGACGAGTCCGGCTCGTGCTGACACATGTAACACCAAATTCTGAACATAATACAATGGACATATTTTTGGCAAGTGCCCAACTTGATTACTAGATGCCATATGCGTGTCTACAATATACAGAATATACTTGTGCTCGTGAAGATAAGGAGACAGAGAAGGGGAGAAATCCTGTGCATATGTAGTGTAGGTGACGTGGGTCTCTTCTCGACCTCCTGAAAATAAAACAAAAAAACACAACTGTTAAAATACAGAATTGAAAGGTTCACATGGATAGGCTGATATCAATGTACTTTCTGTACACAAGCACAGAACAAAACTGTTCTAGGGAATGAAGGAAATGAAGAGACAGAAAAGTGAAAAGACACTTATTTGAGGTGCACAGCCAGTTCTTCATCCTGATTAAGCCCCCCTGGGGCCTTCGTTTGGTAGTCAATAACAAATCTGGACTCCCTCTGTCTCAAATTGAGCACTCTGAGGCATATTATCAAGGACAGGAGATACATTATCGCCGCTTTTATCGGCAGGAAACTTCCGATAAAGCGGCGATAATGGCCTTGATAATATGCTCTATGAATTCCAATCGAAGCCCATGTTAGATGTGAATACAATATATATTGTATATACAATATATATATGTAGATATATATATCCTACTGGCGGTCGCCAGTAGGTAGTTATAGTTAGGACCTAGTTTCCATAGGAAATCTGCAACATTCTATTGGGAATAACTTTGGCGCTGGTTGATGAATCTTTGTGAATTTCTCAAAGAAGATGGCCCGCTCCTTCCCTGAAAGTTTTGGGGGATTCGCCAAGTGGGGGCTGAGAAAAACGGGGGGTCCCAAAACGTGTTTTCCCCATGTTATTTTCGAATAGGACGACTAGACACGGCTACAGCCCGAACGGCTGAACGGAATTACAAGAAATTTGGCAAAATGGTAGAGTCTGATTCGCAGATTACGCTTTTGCTTAAATGGTGTAAATCCCTCCAGTAGTTCCTGAGAAAATCAAAAGAAAACAAATATATATCTATCTATAAGCGTGTACCGTGCGCGTACCGTACGCGTACGGTACGCGTACGGTACGCGTACCTTCCCGTGCACGAGCTGCATGCTGATTGGCTGTCACTGTCTGTCAACACTCCAAACCAGAAATTGTTGGCAGCCATCTTGTGCCTCGGTAGACTGAGGCACAAGAAAGCAGAAAAACAAACATGTAGAACTCAAAAAGGGGGCAGCGTAGAAGCACCCTGGCCCCCTAGGCCTGTTCAGGGGGTCCCACAAGGACCCCCAAGGCCCAAAGAAATGTTTTTTGTTTTTTTTATATTGCAGGGTGTGTGTACCGTACGCGTACGGTACACGTACGGTATGCGTACAGTACGCGTCCCTTCCGGAGAAAGCTGCATGCTCATTGGCTGTCAACACTTCAAACCAGGAAATGTTGGCAGCCATCTTGTGCTCGGTAGACCGAGGCACAAGAAATCAGAAAAGAAAACGTGAAGAACACGAAAAGGGGGGCGGGTAGAAACACCCTGACCCCCTAGGCCGGCCCAGGTAGTCCCACAAGGACCCCCAAGGCCCCAATTTTTTTTTTTAAAACCCGGTCTGGTTTTTTTTAAATGACCCCCCGGGGGGACGAAATCGCGGGGGCATAGTGATAAAGAAGTGTGGGGAGGGGACCCAATCCCCCCCACACTGCCCCGGGGACCGCCCCCCCCCAGGGCAAAGCAACGCAGCCCCTTGGAGCATACTTGAGGCTCCTGGTGGGCTAGTTGGCCCCCAGGGACCCCCAGTATGCAAGGGGAATTAGTTCTCCCTCTGCAAACGCACCAGGGGGCTGTGTTGCAGAGAGATGCAAAAAGGGGCATAGCCTCATTACACCTCTCTGCAATGCAGCCCCCCTGGTGCATACTGGAGGTTCCAGGTGGGCTAGTTGGCCCCCAGGGCCCCCAAGTATGCAAGGGGAATTAGTTACCCCTCTGCAAACGTGCCCGGGGGCTGCGATGCAGAGAGGTGTAAAAAAGGGTGTGGCCTCATTTCACCTCCCTGCAATGCAGCCCCCTGGCGCATACTGGAGGTTCCAGGTGGGCTAGTTGGCCCTCAGGGACCCCCAGTATGCAAGGGGAATTAGTTCCCCCGTTGCAAACGCACCAAGGGGCTGCGTTGCATAGAGATGTAAAAAGGCGCATAGCCGCATTACACCTCTCTGCAATGCAGCCCCCTGACGCATACTGGAGGTTCCAGGTGGACTAGTTGGCCCCCAGGGACCCCTAGTATGCAAGGGGAATTAGTTCCCCCTCTGCAAACTCGCCCGAGGGCTGCATTGCAGAGAGGTATAAAAAAGGGTGTGGCCTCATTACACCTCTCTGCAATGCAGCCCCCTGGTGCATACTGGAGGTTCCAGGTGGGCAAGTTGGCCCCCAGGGACCCCCAGTATGCAAGGGGTATTAGTTCTCCCTCTGTAAACACGCCCGGGGGCTGCGTTGAAGAGAGGTGTAAAAAGGGTGTGGCCTCATTACACCTCTCTGCAATGCAGCCCCCTGGCGCATACTGGACGTTCTAGGTGGGCTAGTTGGCCCCCAGGCACCCCCAGTAAGCAAGGGGAATTAGTTCTCCCCTCTGAAAATGTGCCAGGGGACAGCGTTGCAGAGAGATGTAAAAACATTTTTTTCCAATTTATATTAAAAATATGTAATGTAATTTAAAAAATAAAATTTCTAAAAATAACTAATTTAAAATAATGTAGTAAATCAGTATAAAAAATATAACAATTAATACATTTAATAATTATCATTTACAAAACCATTGAAATTCACAGAAAAAACCATAGGTTTCAGCCACTGTTGGACTTGGCCTTTTTCCCCCAAAATTTTTCGCTTTTGACCCCCTTACCTAGGATGTCTCCCCCCATGGGATTAAACCTGTATAGGCCATGAGTGGTGTGAGACACTTTGTGAAAATGTAAAATTACATGTTGTTAAATGGTGTACAGAAAATATCCCCCATTTTAAAACTGCACCTGACTGAAATGTATTGTATTTTAAAATGGATGCCATGGCCTGGGTAGTGCCACCTGACTGCGTTAGGTTGGCGGTCTAGTCATTAATACCCAGCAAACCCCTAGCTTTTGGAGGGAAAGCCTGGCACCCAGGGTGCTCACCCCCTCCCCTAGAACCAGTTTAGGCTAGATGTGCCAACATTCTAGAAGGTCCTGGCACTGCCTGGGAGGAGGGTATAAATAGGGGGAAGTGTCACCAGAGAGTCAGTCAGCGCTGGGACAAGGAAGGGAGGGGACCTGCTGTGAGGTGCTACCGCCACATAGGCCTGTGAGCTGGGCCCTGCACCCCTATAAACCCCCCCTGCTGCTGTCCCCATGGGCCCCTGACAAGGGAGGGCCCCTACCCAGGTCACTGACGCTGTTTGGACCGGGTACCACGCCAGCACTGCGTGAGGAAGCGCCCAGGAGGTGAGGAGTGTGCCCCTGAGGCGGACTGTGGGACTGTTCACCCCCCTGTGAGGTGTGCTGCCAGGTGCTGTGCTGCAATAGCGCTGTTTTGTGGAGGTTGATGCCCCAAGGAAGCGCTGGGCTGCGAGGTGCCTATGGTGAAGGGCTGTGGACAGCTGACCGGCGTAAACTGCAGTATTGCCCCCTAAGCGCTGGGAGTCTAAAGACTGTTGCTGCCTGTGGAGCTGCCTGGGGAGGATTGTGCCCCCAAGGGACTGTGCCCTGTGATTGGTGTGGCCCCCGAAGTGCTGTTGGCCCTGAGGATTGTGTGGGCTGAGGGAGGAGCTGTCCTCCGAGAAAAGCGCCCCTTTTGCTGTGGAGAAGAGCGACAGATAGATAATTAGTTAAAAGGGAGCCTACCCCTTATTGCCGCCGATTTCACCGTCGCAGCCCGAGGAGTGTTGGCGCTGCCTTGCACCGGTCGTAAATTGGTGAAAATCACCACCGCGGCCCGGCGCCGCCTTTAAGGGACCCCCACCGTTGTGGATACCGTTGCGGCGACCCCCGGTGTGAGGAGAGGGCCGCCGAAGTGCAGGGAGGGCCGCGCTAGGCCCTGAGGCCGTCAGGTTCCCCCATCACATGACGGGGGCCCGGCCGCGTCATCGGCCCGCCCCCGCCGCGCACTGATTGGCCTGCATGGCCGTGACCTTTGAAGGCCGCGCAGGGATTGGCTATCGGCCGGGAAGGCCAGGAGAAGGGGAATCGAAGCCCCGGGTCCCCGTGAGGTAGGAGGGGGACCCGGGTGAAGCGCTGGTGTGGGGCCCCCGTGGACGAAGGGGGAGCCCCGAGGATCGAGCGACCGGAGCGGGAGGCCACCCCGCCGGTCTGTGCCCGCGCTGGAGGGAGAAGCAGAGTCTAAGCCCCGGGTCCCCGTGAGGTAGGAGGGGGACCCGGGTGAAGCTCCGTTGCGGGGCCCCCGTGCCAAGGAGGGAGCCCCGAGAGAAGCGACCGGAGCGGGAGGCCACCCCGCCGGTCTGTGCCCCACGCGAGGGGCCGGTGAAGAAGGCGGGGCCGGGGCACACTGTCGGTGCCAGCCCCGCCTCCCGACCTGAGGCGCCCGGAGCAGAGCAGCTGCGAGGCTCCCGTCAGGAGGAGGGAGCCCCGATTGAGTTGTCCAGGCCCCCGTGAGAGGAGGGGGGCCCGAGTGATGCCACAGGGAGGGAGGGGCCTCGAGGCACATTGCCGGTGCCTGCCCCCTCCCAGGAAAAGAGCCCTGCAGGGGAGAGGACCCCCGGAGTAGCCCGGTGAGTGGGGCCTTAATTAAACTGTGTGGGGAGTGGAGAGGGCAACGGGGCACAGGGTCGGTGCTCGCCCCCCCCCGGGAGACATTGTAATTGAGCTCGTGGGCCCTAATTACACCAGAGCCCCCCCGCGAGAAGTACCAGCCGGATTGCCAGGCCTCTGAACTGGGCCACGACATTAGTTAATCCCTGCCTGGGGTGACCAGGTGAATGCCAACTAGTGTAGGCCCTGGGATTTGTGTTAGTGTGGCAAGGCAGTGCTTTTGCTGAATTTCACGCCCAGTGTGTCAGTGTGGTTATGACCTAAGGGCACGCCCCCATATATGTTGGCTTGAGTGGGCCGGGAGGGAACAGATGCCTAAGGGAGCCTTCATTAGATGATGCACCAGTGTGGAGGGTTAGGCTCATGCTCATGGGTTAATGCCTAACATCGCTCTATAATGTGTAAGCTTAATGTTCATGCAGAGGATTGGCTGTTGTGTACACCCTGCTGTTTATGTTTATAGTGATGCCAACGTTCTGCCTCATGCTTGGGGAAGGTCCCATGCCAGTGGTTATTTTCCCTTGCCAAAGAGGAAACTTTGTTGTGCCTTTTAATACAGGTGTGCCCCTATGCTGGCCTGATGAGTTATTCCAGGCCCCTGGCTAAGCCCCAAGTTTGTGAGCTGCAGTACTGATTTCTTACAGATGCTCCTGTCTAATATGTGCTGTGACGCTCTGTTGTACTTCCCTTACAGGGGTGGGGTTTGGCGTTATAACGCATGAGGTGTATTTATGCATAATGTTAGAGTTGCAATTACAGCCTACCCCCGAGGATGAGAGCCTGAGTTGGCCCCGCCAGATTGGCCCCAGGTCTAGCGTTTAATTAACCATCCTTTTCCCTTTCAGCATGGACTTTGGACTCAACCCTTTTTGTCCCATGTAAATAATCCCCCACTGAAGTACTTGGCTCTGGTGCCAGTTGGCGCCTTGTTGTGACTACCACTATTCTGTTCCTTTTTACCTTGCAGGTTGGAGACATCACTAAACTATATCTTTTTCCAACCAAAGGTGGTGTCGTGACTCTTTTGTGGTGTGATTGGTGTGTCGTCTGTGGGTACTGCGTGAATGCTTCACATGTCCTCGAAGTTTGGCCTGCCCGCTTGATGCCATGCTACCCCGTTGGAGATTTGGGTAACCCCCATTTCTTACATTGGTGGCAAGCGGTGGGATAGGACTTGTGTTTGCGCAGTACCACAGCGGCCACGGGTTACACTGCAAATAGAGCTTTGGATGTAATCCGAGCCTTGTTGTGGGGATTATTGCTGTTTGGCTGAATATTGTGTTTTTTGATTGCTTCCTCCTAAAGAGTATTCTGAATTGTCCCCTTGTTCCACTGGGAGGGTGTGTCCCGGGTGTACCTCGCCACGATGGGGTTGATCTACCAGGAAGTGGAACTGATGGAGTACACCGAACAGGAGGTGATAGACTTCCTCCTGGAGAGAGGGATACCCCCAGTAGGGAACATTAGGAGGAACCTGTTTCTCTATGAGGCCCTCAAGAGGGGAGAGCCCTTAGAGATTGATGGGGACTTGTCCGACTACCCCCCCGAGGTTTTAAAGGGTCAGTGGGTTAGAGACCAGAGAGAGGGCTCCCCATCCAGAACCCTAGGAGGTAATTGCTCCGATGAGGAGGAGGAAGAGTTTGAGAGGGCGGAGACGCCAGTAGCTGTGGAGGACACCGAAGATAGGGAGTCTCGCACTGGGTCCAGTCCCGGGGGCACTGCCCCATCCCTTTCCCTGTCCCCAGAAGAGTGGGTAGATAGGAGAGAAGAGAGGGAGTATCAGCTGGCGCTGGCAAAGCTCAGGCATGCCGAGGGCTTAGCGCAGCTGAGGGTAGAAGAGCAGCGACTAGAGACTGAAAAAGTCCTAGCGCTGGAGAGGATTGCGGAGGCGGAGAGGGCCTTCGCCAGGGAGAGATCAGCTCAGGTGGGTAGTTTGTCCCCTGAGAATGGTTTTAGGAGTCTGGATTCACCGAGGAGGGTGGGATCCAGTGGTGGCAGCGAGTGTAAGTCCAGTGCAAGGAGTCCCACTCCCGAAGCCCAGGAGACCATGCCTGATTCCCCGGAAGAGGAGGACGGGTTAGTGTTCAGGGGTAAGGTAAAGCTGTCCCATCAGTCCTGGGGAGAGTTTGAGGAGGAGTGTTGGACTGTACTGGAGGATTGGGTGGTGAGGAGAGCAGTGGAGGATTGGGAAGGGCTGTGCCATGCCGTTATCCGGGAGCACATGCTGAGAAGTTGTTTCCCAAGACTGCGTCACCATCTGTTGCAGTGCGGGTTCTCAGACCCCAGGGAACTGGCACGGGAGGCAGACCTCTGGGTAAATGCCAGAGCGTCTGGGAAGGCTGAGGGGAGTGATCCTGAAGGGAGTGAGACAGGGAGGTGTCCCAAGGTGCCCCAGCTGCGGCCACCGGGCCTGGAGTGTTCTTTAAGAGAACCCCAGCTTGGGAGGCTAGGCTGCCCCGATGTGTCATCCAGAGGGAGGGATCCCCCTATGTCAGGAGAACCCGGAGCATCAATAATCAGAGCTCCAGTGGTTCGGGGGTCTGACCAGTCACAGGGTTTAGATCCTGGACTGGGGTTCCAGGTTCAGGGGTTGCCTGACCTGGAGGGTGGTGTTCCTGTAATGCAGGTCCCTACCAAACTGACTCCCAGTGGGAGGGTGCGGAATTCTGAGAGGGGGTGCAGAGGGAGGAAGGTCTCTTCTCTGTCACCGGCTCAGCCACAGGGCATAGATCCCGGGTTGGGTGGCCAGGGACAGGAGTTGCCTGCCCTGGTGGGAGGGACCTCTGTAACCAGAGTCCCCCCGGAAGTGACTCCCAGGGGTACTTCTCCGGGTAGGAGGGTGCATAACTCTGGGAGGGGGTGCAGGGAGAGGGAGGACTCGCCCCTGTCACCGGTTCAGCCTGTGGGTTTCGACCCCAGGTTGGGGAGAGAGTGGTTGTGTGAGGGTGTCCCCAGGCGTAGGAGATGGAGGAACCCTAGGAGGAGAAGTAGGGGGAGGGGAGCCTCGCCCCTAAGGGCTGGTCAGTCTGAGGGTGTAGACCCCAGGTGGGTGGACCAGTGGAAATTTGGAGAGAGGAGAGTGGTTCAAGAGAATTCCAAGCCTGAGGCTAGAGCCTCCCACTCTAGGAAGGAGAAACATCCCACTAGGGAACACCAGTGGGGTGGTTCTGTTGGTGAAGGGAGTGTTGCGAAAGAGAACCATTGGGTTCCAGAGTGGAGGAGATACTGCAGGTGCTCCTGTAGTTGCAGGCCTGCGTCCACCTTTTTCCGCCCCAAGCAGGGAAGCCCATCAAGGCATTAATCGGTCTACCCTGGCTTTTGGCTGCGGGGGAGTCGTGTTGGACTTGGCCTTTTTCCCCCAAAAGTTTTCGCTTTTGACCCCCTTACCTAGGATGTCTCCCCCATGGGATTAAACCTGTATAGGCCATGAGTGGTGTGAGACACTTTGTGAAAATGTAAAATTACATGTTGTTAAATGGTGTACAGAAAATATCCCCCATTTTAAAACTGCACCTGACTGAAATGTATTGTATTTTAAAATGGATGCCATGGCCTGGGTAGTGCCACCTGACTGCGTTAGGTTGGCGGTCTAGTCATTAATACCCAGCAACCCCTAGCTTTTGGAGGGAAAGCCTGGCACCCAGGGTGCTCACCCCCTCCCCTAGAACCAGTTTAGGCTAGATGTGCCAACATTCTAGAAGGTCCTGGCACTGCCTGGGAGGAGGGTATAAATAGGGGGAAGTGTCACCAGAGAGTCAGTCAGCGCTGGGACAAGGAAGGGAGGGGACCTGCTGTGAGGTGCTACCGCCACATAGGCCTGTGAGCTGGGCCCTGCACCCCTATAAACCCCCCCTGCTGCTGTCCCCATGGGCCCCTGACAAGGGAGGGCCCCTACCCAGGTCACTGACGCTGTTTGGACCGGGTACCACGCCAGCACTGCGTGAGGAAGCGCCCAGGAGGTGAGGAGTGTGCCCCTGAGGCGGACTGTGGGACTGTTCACCCCCCTGTGAGGTGTGCTGCCAGGTGCTGTGCTGCAATAGCGCTGTTTTGGGGAGGTTGATGCCCCAAGGAAGCGCTGGGCTGCGAGGTGCCTATGGTGAAGGGCTGTGGACAGCTGACCGGCGTAAACTGCAGTATTGCCCCCTAAGCGCTGGGAGTCTAAAGACTGTTGCTGCCTGTGGAGCTGCCTGGGGAGGATTGTGCCCCCAAGGGACTGTGCCCTGTGATTGGTGTGGCTCCCGAAGTGCTGTTGGCCCTGAGGATTGTGTGGGCTGAGGGAGGAGCTGTCCTCCGAGAAAAGCGCCCCTTTTGCTGTGGAGAAGAGCTAGATAATTAATTAAAAGGGAGCCTACCCCTTATTGCCGCCGATTTCACCGTCGCAGCCCGAGGAGTGTTGGCGCTGCCTTGCACCGGTCGTAAATTGGTGAAAATCACCACCGCGGCCCGGCGCCGCCTTTAAGGGACCCCCACCGTTGTGGATACCGTTGCGGCGACCCCCGGTGTGAGGAGAGGGCCGCCGAAGTGCAGGGAGGGCCGCGCTAGGCCCTGAGGCCGTCAGGTTCCCCCATCACGTGACGGGGGTCCGGCCGCGTCATCGGCCCGCCCCCGCCGCGCACTGATTGGCCTGCGCGGCCGTGACCTTTGAAGGCCGCGCAGGGATTGGCTATCGGCCGGGAAGGCCAGGAGAAGGGGAATCGAAGCCCCGGGTCCCCGTGAGGTAGGAGGGGGACCCGGGTGAAGCGCTGGTGTGGGGCCCCCGTGGACGAAGGGGGAGCCCGAGGATCGAGCGACCGGAGCGGGAGGCCACCCCGCCGGTCTCTGCCCGCGCTGGAGGGAGAAGCAGAGTCTAAGCCCCGGGTCCCCGTGAGGTAGGAGGGGGACCCGGGTGAAGCTCCGTTGCGGGGCCCCGAGAGAAGCGACCGGAGCGGGAGGCCACCCCGCCGGTCTGTGCCCCACGCGAGGGGCCGGTGAAGAAGGCGGGGCCGGGGCACACTGTCGGTGCCAGCCCCGCCTCCCGACCTGAGGCGCCCGGAGCAGAGCAGCTGCGAGGCTCCCGTCAGGAGGAGGGAGCCCCGATTGAGTTGTCCAGGCCCCCGTGAGAGGAGGGGGGCCCGAGTGATGCCACAGGGAGGGAGGGGCCTCGAGGCACATTGCCGGTGCCTGCCCCCTCCCAGGAAAAGAGCCCTGCAGGGGAGAGGACCCCCGGAGTAGCCCGGTGAGTGGGGCCTTAATTAAACTGTGTGGGGAGTGGAGAGGGCAACGGGGCACAGGGTCGGTGCTCGCCCCCCCCCGGGAGACATTGTAATTGAGCTCGTGGGCCCTAATTACACCAGAGCCCCCCCCGCGAGAAGTACCAGCCGGATTGCCAGGCCTCTGAACTGGGCCACGACATTAGTTAATCCCTGCCTGGGGTGACCAGGTGAATGCCAACTAGTGTAGGCCCTGGGATTTGTGTTAGTGCGGCAAGGCAGTGCTTTCGCTGAATTTCACGCCCAGTGTGTCAGTGTGGTTATGACCTAAGGGCACGCCCCCATATATGTTGGCTTGAGTGGGCCGGGAGGGAACAGATGCCTAAGGGAGCCTTCATTAGATGATGCACCAGTGTGGAGGGTTAGGCTCATGCTCATGGGTTAATGCCTAACATCGCTCTATAATGTGTAAGCTTAATGTTCATGCAGAGGATTGGCTGTTGTGTACACCCTGCTGTTTATGTTTATAGTGATGCCAACGTTCTGCCTCATGCTTGGGGAAGGTCCCATGCCAGTGGTTATTTTCCCTTGCCAAAGAGGAAACTTTGTTGTGCCTTTTAATACAGGTGTGCCCCTATGCTGGCCTGATGAGTTATTCCAGGCCCCTGGCTAAGCCCCAAGTTTGTGAGCTGCAGTACTGATTTCTTACAGATGCTCCTGTCTAATATGTGCTGTGACGCTCTGTTGTACTTCCCTTACAGGGGTGGGGTTTGGCGTTATAACGCATGAGGTGTATTTATGCATAATGTTAGAGTTGCAATTACAGCCTACCCCTGAGGATGAGAGCCTGAGTTGGCCCCGCCAGATTGGCCCCAGGTCTAGCGTTTAATTAACCATCCTTTTCCCTTTCAGCATGGACTTTGGACTCAACCCTTTTTGTCCCATGTAAATAATCCCCCACTGAAGTACTTGGCTCTGGTGCCAGTTGGCGCCTTGTTGTGACTACCACTATTCTGTTCCTTTTTACCTTGCAGGTTAGAGACATCACTAAACTTAATCTTTTTCCAACCAAAGGTGGTGTCGTGACTCTTTTGTGGTGTGATTGGTGTGTCGTCTGTGGGTACTGCGTGAATGCTTCACATGTCCTCGAAGTTTGGCCTGCCCGCTTGATGCCATGCTACCCCGTTGGAGATTTGGGTAACCCCCATTTCTTACAGCCACATTATAGTTAGGAATTAGCATTTAAAAAACCTTGCAAATTCACTAAAAAACCATAGGTTTCACACACGTTATAGTTAGGAATTAGCATTTTAAAAACCTTTGAAATTCACTGAAAAAACACAGTTATAGTTAGCTGGTCATTTTACTCATACAAAACCTTTGAAATTCCCCCGTTATAGTTAGTTCAGCTTACTATAACTCGCGCGCCCGCAATGCACTGCTGATGACGTCACATATTACATCATTTTTGACATGGTCAGTGATATCACTCATGACATCACTGATGACATCTCAAATGACATCACTGATGACATCATCTTTGTGAAAGAGGGGCAGACCTCCTCCCACTCTAATATAACCTTTGATACACACATTCAAAAATAGAAACATTTTCAAGAAAATGGAGATACCAATACCTATTACAACAACCTATTCCAACATCTACTTCCACATCCACTCATTCACCAACAGTTCTATATAGTCACTCATACATGTACTCAATCATCGTATGTACTCATACACCTATACATCCTGTTACACACCGATACTCATCCATAGAGTTACTTACACACATACTCACATATGCAAATAAACTATCAAACATCCATTTACTTGCATATACAGCTATACACACAAACATATACATACTGACTCTCTTAAACGATCACTTATAGAAACACATACTTAGTTATACAGGAACTCTTCAAATCTCTAACTCTCATATGTACTCACTTATATACACCAATACTCACATATAGTGGTTTAACACATATGTACGTAGTCATAAAGACAGTATTGAGCAGTCATTCACTCACTAACACACCTATACACACACTCATGCACCCATACAGTCCTGCACACATGCTGTCTCCAAAACACATATAAACAGTGAGTCACTCATTAATGTATCTATGTGCTAAGTAATATCCCCACCAAACCATATAAACACTCAGACACTCATACTGATACTCAAAAAACAACTAATAACCTATATAGACACTCATGTAGTTACTCAGCAACCCATGCAGCCACTTATTCAAAAAATGTGTGTGACTGATACAGATATTTACATATTTAAACATTACTCACTAACCAAAGATACAATTAATCAGTTATACAATCAATTTTGCAAAATTGTCATCCATTTAGACACTTACTTACCCATTTATTCTTCCATCGACCATTAGATATACATATATAAAAAATATTTATTTTTCAGAAAGACACACATCCACTGGATGATGTTATCAGTGATGTCATCAGTGATGTCATTTGAAATGTCATCAGTGATGTCATGAGTGATGTCACTGACCATGTCATGAGTGATGTAATATGTGACGTCATCAGTAGTGCATTGCAGGCGCGCGAGTTATAGTTAGCTGAACTAACTATAACAGGGGAATTTCAAAGGTTTTGTATGAGTAAAATAACCAGCTAACTATAACTGTTGTGAAACCTATGGTTTTTTCAGTGAAAAAAAAATATATATATATCGTGTTGCACTCCAAAACTGCTTCCCAGGCAACCACGGAGAAACTGACACTTCGATGCCCTGAAGAGTTGCAGGTAATTATTTATTTGTTTAATTCTTTTCAAGTGAATTGCATCGTGCAAGGAGAAAAGACGCGTTTTGGCGATCCCCGTCGCCTTGTTCACAGAAACGCTGGTGCATGGATACCAACCGTAATTTAATATATATATATATATAAAGTGCTTTAGCACAATAGGAGAATTGATCATTCTTTTTACTGTCATCATATTGCTAATAATATTTGTTTGCTTCTGTCTATTAATCATTACAGAGCATATATTCTATACAAGAATCACAATGGTTCAATAAGCATTGAAATGCCCCTTTGTGTATTTCTTGTGTATCTACCTGAGCATGCACAAGTAACTGAGTGAAAAGGTTCTAGATCTGTTACCGCAATTCCTTGGGGAGTCAGGGTTGTCATGTTCTGAGGTTGCCCAAATCATTAGTTCCATGACTAGGTTTAGTGGTACTCATCGGGAGCACTGTGAGCTAACAGGACAATCGACCAACATAGTCTAGCCCCATCCCAACGTTTATAGACCCCTCAACACCTCCTAACCGAACACGTCTGTAGTGGTGGGGACTATCCTCCTCATCTGAGTAGGTAATCCCTATATATTGGCACAGACGACCCTAACGATCTTACAATTACTGAGAACTGCAGGCATGCGGTTACTCAGAAGCGGCTATAATATGGTCTTGCACTTATGCGAGGGGATGTTACCTTCCTGGTTATGGCTCATGAAGCATATAAGACAGAGGTATTCTATTCATGCTTTACATTCCCAGAAGCAAACCACAGGACAAGGCTGTTTCACAAATCCAACGATTCAGAAAAGGGGGTGGTGATGAACAGAGTGTCTGAATTAAGCAGACCACTCTTACCCAGTCCAAAGATCAGGGCTTGATCCATCACCGGTATTTATCTCACTGCACCATCCCAGCTCAGAACCTGGCTATATGCAAATCAGTCTGTCCCTGGCCCAGTGCATCTTGGGAACAGGGCAGACTAAACTACCAAGCCAATTCTTCACAAGAAAGGAGACAAGCTACCGGGGACCGGTTTCTGACATTTCAGCCGTCTTCGGCCCGGCTTGCTTGAATCCTGATGGTGCAGTGAGAAAGGGACTCATGTCTGAGTATACCCTGCCACACCTATAGTGGCCAAAAACGATTCAGAAAAGGGGGTGGTGATGAACAGAGTGTCTGAATTAAGCAGACCACTCTTACCCAGTCCAAAGATCAGGGCTTGATCCTTCACCGTTATTTATCTCACTGCACCATCCCAGCTCAGAACCTGGCTATATGCAAATCATTTTGTCCCTGGCCCAGTGCATCATGGGAACAGGGCAGACTAAACTACCAAGCCAATTCTTCACCAGAAAGGAGACAAGCTACCGGGGACCGGTTTCTGGCATTTCAGCCGTCTTCGGCCCGGCTTGCTTGAATCCTGATGGTGCAGTGAGAAAGGGACTCCTGTCTGAGTATACCCTGCCACACCTATAGTGGCCAAAAACGATTCAGAAAAGGGGGTGGTGATGAACAGAGTGTCTGAATTAAGCAGACCACTCCTACCCAGTCCAAAGATCAGGGCTTGATCCATCACCGTTATTTATCTCACTGCACCATCCCAGCTCAGAACCTGGCTATATGCAAATCAGTCTGTCCCTGGCCCAGTGCATCATGGGAAAAGGGCAGACTAAACTACCAAGCCAATTCTTCACCAGAAAGGAGACAAGCTACCGGGGACCGGTTTCTGGCATTTCAGCCGTCTTCGGCCCGGCTTGCTTGAATCCTGATGGTGCAGTGAGAAAGGGACTCATGTCTGAGTATACCCTGCCACACCTATAGTGGCCAAAAACGATTCAGAAAAGGGGGTGGTGATGAACAGAGTGTCTGAATTAAGCAGACCACTCTTACCCAGTCCAAAGATCAGGGCTTGATCCATCACCGTTATTTATCTCACTGCACCATCCCAGCTCAGAACCTGGCTATATGCAAATCAGTCTGTCCCTGGCCCAGTGCATCACCACCCCCTTTTCTGAATCATTTTGTCCACCATAAGCGTGGAAGGGTATACTCAGATGTGAGTCCCTTGCTCATTGCACCATCAGGATTCAAGCAAGCCGGGCCGACGACGGCTGAAATGCCAGAAACCGGTCCCCGTAGCTTGTTTCCTTCCCAGTATAAGAATTGGCTTGGTAGTTTGGTTTGCCCTGTTCCCATCATGCACTGGGACAGGAACAGACTAATTTGCATGTAGCCAGGTTCTGAGCTGGGATGGTGCAGTGAGCTAAAAAACGGTGATGGATCAAGCCCTGATCTTTGGACTGGGTAAGAGTGGTCTGCTTAATTCCGACACTCTAATCACCACCCCCTTTTCTGAATCATTTTGTCCACCATAAGCGTGGAAGGGTATACTCAGATGTGAGTTCCTTGCTCATTGCACCATCAGGATTCAAGCAAGCCGGGCCGACGACAGCTGAAATGCCAGAAACCGGTCCCCGGTAGCTTGTTTCCTTCCCAGTATAAGAATTGGCTTGGTAGTTTGGTTTGCCCTGTTCCCCCATCATGCACTGGGACAGGAACAGACTAATTTGCATGTAGCCAGGTTCTGAGCTGGGATGGTGCAGTGAGCTAAAAAAACGGTGATGGATCAAGCCCTGATCTTTGGACTGGGTAATAGTGGTCTGCTTAATTCAGACACTCTGTTCATCACCACCCCCTTTTCTGAATCATTTTGTCCACCATAAGCGTGGAAGGGTATACTCAGATGTGAGTCCCTTGCTCATTGCACCATCAGGATTCAAGCAAGCCGGGCCGACGACGGCTGAAATGCCAGAAACCGGCCCCCGGTAGCTTGTTTCCTTCCCAGTATAAGAATTGGCTTGGTAGTTTGGTTTGCCCTGTTCTCGTCATGCACTGGGACAGGAACAGACTGATTTGCATGTAGCCTGGTTCTAGATGGGATGGTGCAGTGAGCTAAAAAACGGTGATGGATCAAGCCCTGATCTTTGGACTGGGTAAGAGTGGTCTGCTTAATTCAGACACTCTGTTCATCACCACCCCCTTTTCTGAATCATTTTGTCCACCATAAGCGTGGAAGGGTATACTCAGATGTGAGTCCCTTGCTCATTGCACCATCAGGATTCAAGCAAGCCGGGCCGACGACGGCTGAAATGCCAGAAACCGGTCCCCGGTAGCTTGTTTCCTTCCCAGTATAAGAATTGGCTTGGTAGTTTGGTTTGCCCTGTTCCCATCATGCACTGGGACAGGAACAGACTAATTTGCACGTAGCCAGGTTCTGAGCTGGGATGGTGCAGTGAGCTAAAAAACGGTGATGGATCAAGCCCTGATCTTTGGACTGGGTGAGAGTGGTCTGCTTAATTCAGACACTCTGTTCATCACCACCCCCTTTTCTGAATCATTTTGTCCACCATAAGTGTGGAAGGGTATACTCAGATGTGAGTCCCTTGCTCATTGCACCATCAGGATTCAAGCAAGCAGGGCCGACGACGGCTGAAATGCCAGAAACCTGTCCCCGGTAGCTTGTTTCCTTCCCAGTATAAGAATTGGCTTGGTAGTTTGGTTTGCCCTGTTCCCATCATGCACTGGGACAGGAACAGACTAATTTGCATTTAGCCAGGTTCTGAGCTGGGATGGTGCAGTGAGCTAAAAAACGGTGATGGATCAAGCCCTGATCTTTGGACTGGGTAAGAGTGGTCTGCTTAATTCAGACACTCTGTTCATCACCACCCCCTTTTCTGATTCGTTTCACAAATCCAGGCATGCTGAAGTCCCAAACAACTACACACATATGAAGAAATAGAAATAACTTTAACATAAAAAGAACACAGAAATTGGCTTGATGGCACCCTACCATACACAACAGAGAATGTCAGACTAGGTCCCCTTAGGAATGAGGGAGCACCATGGCCAGTGTTAGATGCATACACACACTGATGTTGATAATTTGACAACAGTACAGGTTTGTGGATCATTTAAAAACGTACTAACAATATACAGATGGTTGACATAGTTCACTTAGAAAATATTGACATTAAATCCAATAAGGACTGCTCAAGCTGCACAACAACAATTGGTTACATCGGTCATTAGCCCACAAACACTAAATGCAGTCATGCGTAATGTTCTCATCAGATGGGAGGAGATTCAGTTCTGGATTGGACAAAAAAGTGAGTTTCTCATACAGAACTTGTAGGAAAGTAGGATCTGCTTGTCATGGTCACCCCCACTTTTTGCTTGATGTAACACTGTGTTGACTAGTCTGACTGAGATCCTGCTAACCAGGACCACAGTCTATCTGCTTTCTCCTTACATTGTTATGCATGTACACTCCAGATTGGATACTGGGGCACCCTTGTCAGACCTTAGTATATGGTACATATGTAACCAGGGCATAGGCACATCAGAGGCCTCCTATGGGCTGCAGCATGTATTATGCCACCCATGAGATGCCATGAAAAATGGAACTATAGGCCTGCCATTACAGCCTGTGTAAGCTGGTGCTTGCACCACTTAATTTACATATAGGTCACTTTATATATAGGGCACTACACTTAAAACCTATCAGTCACCCCTCTAGCAGGCCTTAAAAATCCTGAAGGCAGGGTGCTGGGTTTTTCGTGAGAGGGTGCCCCTGCATGAGCAGATCCCCTCTGCAACCTTCGGAGACCATTCTCCTGGGTTGTCGGTGATGCAGCCAGACATACAGGTAGAGTTACATTATATGCTCACGTAAAATGCTATCTCGAAAACGGCTGCAACAAAACATGTAATGTTTGTTTCCAATCACCTTGGAATCATAACTCCACATCAGTAACTAGTGTTGGATGTATGATTCCACTCTTCAGAATCAAGCTTTTTGGGGTCACTGGTCTTTCCAGTACCATCCTTCTTGACCCGGGCAGCACAAAATGGTTCCTGCCGACCAGAAAAACATTTCTTCCCTCCTGCTGCTGAGCCAAGCTTGAGCAGGGGAAGGCAGGGCAATACGCATCCTGTCACAGGCAGGTGTGACCACCACTCAGACAAAATTTAGTGTATTGGGGCTGGGTGGATGCACTTCCAAGTGCCTGAAAGAATGCATCTGGGGCACACTTGGTGTCCCTGTGCATAGCCCAGTTCAGGCCAGTCCTGGGAGCCATTGGCTCCTGCTCTGGTGCGAAACTGGACAAAGGATATGGGAGTATCCTCTCCACTATCCTGACCCTCCACTGGGAGGGTCCCCTGAATCTGTCCAACCCTCTCCCATGGGTACTAAAGGGCTTACCTGGCTGTAGGACCCTAGATTCTATGTTGACAAGATTTTGAACCAGAAAACACTGAATTCGACCGTCTGGACACTCTGGACTTCGGCGGACTTCGCCTGGGCCCGACTTCATCTCCCTCTCTGTCCAAATCATCATCTGTGCCCCTGAATCATACAGGCTCCGTGAAAGTCCTGTGGAACATCAAGGACAACTGAAGTATTTCCCTTGGGGTGAAGGAGTCACTCCCCTGCATTCGCAGGTACCTTAATGCAACTGACTCGGTGGCTGATCATGAGCTCCTGCAGACTCTGAAGTCTCCAGCAACACAGGAGGTGGGTTCCTATATTCTTTGAGCTTGAGCTGCCCTCTCACCTAGTTTGAGGCCAACATCTCTTGTGGGGACTGCAGAACCATAACCCCTGTGCACTGTGTACTTTTGCAAGTACATATGCTTGTTGGTGTTCCCCAACTAAGTATATTGGGCTATCAATAGACCCATCCTCTTTGCATATTTCCTCACACTATTTGCTCTGCAAGCTGTTGCTTTGTAAAACTGCTAGAGGTCCCCTCGCAACTCCTGTGCCTTCGGCCTGTGGGTCCATTTGAGAGACAACACTGCATTTTCTGGGCTCCCCTAGTTGCTCCAGGCCTGCTCTAACTTCCCTTGCTGTGATGAGTCTCCTGGTCCTTGCTGGGCCAGACATTGACCTTCCTTGACCATCTTCGTGGGTTGCCACTGCCAAGGCTTGTTGGTGCCCCCGCCGGACACTGACCCCTCAGCACTCAACATTCTTTGTGGGACAGCTCGTATCCGGCTCATGGTTGTCCTCAACATCTCCTGGACCCCATGGCCGCAGAGTCAAGGTCTCCCTCTTCACACCTGAAGCACCTGACATCTTTGGGCATTCGTCTACCGAGCCCCTGGTCGCTCCTGAGTGACCCAGACTCTGTCCCCTCTGCTTTCAGGTTCCTTCCTTCAAGAATCCACCTCTGGTTTCCATCAGACACTTTTCTTCTTTCCAGCAGTGGCATTTCTTTGAACACTCCCATTGAGAACGACGACGGTTTCCGACACCACTTCAGTCCTAAGCGCCCTGCTTCCCTGGAATAGGTAACTCTGGTACTTCGGTATCCATGGGTCGGGTGGCTCTTCAACATTTTATGTTTTGAAAGCGTTCCCTTGTAATCCACTGGGTACTAAAGGGCTTACCTGGCTGTAGGACCCTAGATTCTATGTTGACAAGATTTTGAACCAGAAACCACTGAATTTGACCGTCTGGACACTCTGGACTTCGGCGGACTTCGCCTGGGCCCGACTTCATCTCCCTCTCCGTCCAAATCATCATCTGTGCCCCTGAATCATACAGGCTCCGTGAAAGTCCTGTGGAACATCAAGGACAACTGAAGTATTTCCCTTGGGGTGAAGGAGTCACTCCCCTGCATTCGCAGGTACCTTAATGCAACTGACTGGGTTACTGATCATGAGCTCCTGCAGACCCTGAAGCCTCCAGCAACACAGGAGGTGGGTTCCTATATTCTTTGAGCTTGAGCTGCCCTCTCACCTAGTTTGAGGCCAACATCTGTTGTGGGGACTGCAGAACCATAACCCCTGTGCACTGTGTACTTTTGCAAGTACATATGCTTGTTGGTGTTCCCCAACTAAGTATATTGGGCTATCAATAGACCCATCCTCTTTGCATATTTCCTCACACTCTTTGCTCTGCAAGCTGTTGCTTTGAAAAACTGCTAGAGGTCCCCTCGCAACTCCTGTGCCTTCGGCCTGTGGGTCCATTTGAGAGACAACACTGCATTTTCTGGGCTCCCCTAGTTGCTCCATGCCTGCTCTAACTCCCCTTGCTGTAATGAGTCTCCTGATCCTTGCTGGGCCAGACATTGACCTTCCTTGCCACTGCCAAGGCTTGTTGGTGCTCCCGCTGGACACTGACCCCTCAGCACTCAACATTCTTTGTGGGACAGCAAGTATCCGGCTCATGGTTGTCCTCAACATCTCCTGGACCCCGTGGCCGCAGAGTCAAGGTCTCCCTCTTCACACCTGAAGCACCCGACATCTTTGGGCATTCGTCTACCGAGCCCCTGGTCGCTCCTGAGTGACCCAGACTCTGTCCCCTCTGCTTTCAGGTTCCTTCCTTCAAGAATCCACCTCTGGTTTCCATCAGACACTTTTCTTCTTTCCAGCAGTGGCATTTCTTTGAACACTCCCATTGAGAACGACGACGGTTTTCGACACCACTTCAGCCCTAAGCGCCCTGCTTCCCTGGAATAGGTAACTCTGGTACTTCGGTATCCATGGGTCGGGTGGCTCTCCAACATTCTATGTTTTGAAAGCGTTCCCTTGTAATCCACTAGGAAGGGTCCTTAAACACTAAAACTGCAACCTCGACTCTCCCATTGAATTGTATGTAGCTTTGTGTTTATCTGCGTGTAGCAGAAACCACAAGGTATTTAAGGTGTGTTATTTTAATAAATACATATTTTTATAACTACTGTGTGGTTCTCCTTTCATTTAACCAATACCATAAGGTTGCATTCTGGTAAAACAAGCTGATTAACATTCCTTCAAGACTAAGACTGAAGGTGGCTCTCCACAGCTACCACTTGGATAGCTTTCTAAGGTTATCTTTGACCTCTTAATTCATCATAAGGGTTGTTTCGACTGGTGCAAAGTGCCCACTTTAATTAGTGGACATCATATGCCAGGCTAACTTCTCCACAGAACCACAGGGAAAACATGAGATTTTAACTATATGTTTGCGAATGAGGATTGCTCCTCCTATGGAAGACTGCACCACTTGTGGTACAGTTTTTGCTGCGGTATATAGCAGACCCCATGGTACTCCTTTATTAGATGTTTTGTCAGAGCTGTTAAAACAGATTCAGAATTAGTATGCAGCAGCACCTGCCCTAGACTAGGGTATGCAACTGATGGGCAATTTTGCCAGGGTATCCAGTATAATGTTAAGTAACATTAAAGGGAAAGCAGCAGTGTTGGCTATAAGCCAGCCGCTACGGAATTGGCCTCAAGTTCACCAGGAGTGCAAATTACCTAACATTATCAAAGAAACCTATGCAACACTAGGTAGAAAAAATTTGGGAGCTAAATCAGGTAAACCACAACTGAAGAGAAGTTCTGAAAACGACAACTCGAAGCAAGCACCCAATTCTTACACAAACAAAGAGTGGATATAAGAAAAATAAAGACAAAATTAAATCACGGGGTGGGTCTTCTCATCAGAAAGCCATTGAATAGCGCTATAATCTGCGTAACCGTGATAATATTGGACCCCCTGACAGGTAGCAGGATACTAATAAACGTTTGTCTAGTTCCTATCAGGATTCATCTGAAAAACTTTCGGGGAGAAGTGAATAGTCAGAGCGCAGATCAGAGAAGTACAAGAAACCAAGGAAAGACTCACAATGAGTATTTGGCTACATAATTAAACAGGATGATAAACCTAAAACATCCAAACCTAAATTCAAAAAGAAGAAGGTTGCTGGACTTAAGGTTAAGCATGCCACGGGTATTGAGGACACTGCTTCTGAACAGGGAGTGATCTCTGACCTTGTTGGACAGCACTGCCAACGTCACAATAGTTCCCTGGAACCTGAGGATTGTCTAGCGGCAGTGGCCCTGAGTGACCATGTCCAGGTGGAAACACCAGATACAAGGGTAAGTGTTCCACATCTGTTATACGAGATGTAACTCTAGATTGAGGAGTGACATACAGAGACCCATTCAAGTTCTCTTTTGGGAGAACCTGTCATTTGGCTATGACATTCTCTTGGCCGAAAAGGATTGGGCACCAGAATACGAGGGGACTACCCAAATGGGGAAATGGTAAATGTATCCTGCCTTCAACCTCATTCCAGAACACGTAAAACACTCATATACTGCACCCATGTGGGTTGGGATGACCATTTCCCCTTATCATTAAATACCACTGAGGTCGACCCCGCAACCTCAAAGATAATACCCCCTTAAAAATGAGCCTAAAAACAAGTTAGGGAGATTCTTCAACAACTTGAATACCAGGTTGTAATAAAAAGTTGCACATCATCAATTAATATTTCCTTGTTTCCTGTGATGAAACCCAATCATTCATTTCATCTAGTATTAGATTACAGAAACTTAAACACAGCTACTCGCGCTTTTGCAATACAAAACGCACACAGCGTAATGATCAACATATTGCAGAAAACATATAAAACGACACTAGACACCTCAAATGGATTTTCTGCAGAACATAATGACTGAAAGTACGTTTTTGACCACATTTGCCACACTAGGCTCTCATGGGCAATTCTGTTGGTTGCCTTAGGGGTATAGGAAAAGCTCTGGTCTGTTTTAAGCTAGAGTAACAGAACTTCTACAAATGTGTGACAGCCAGGAATTGTCTTATGTCGATGATAAGTATCTGACGGATGATGACCTTTCAGCACACTTGATGAGAGTAGGTTGCATAGTTGTGGGATTTGCTCCCATGGGCTACAAATTTAACTTTCAAAAATCAAAGATTGCCCACTTCAATGTCTTGTTTCTGGGATATGAGCTTTCATTTGAAGGAAAAAGCTATGTGACACATTTTGCATAGAAGAGAGCACTCTTAAAAACCCCAACTACATTGAAAAGGTTCCAATCCATATTAGGATTCCTAAATTATGGCAGAACATACAATCCAGATTACGCAGAAAGGGTTAACCCATTCCAAGACCTCATACATCCAGACTTTTCAAGTACACTTTAGACACAGGAACACACAAATATTTTGTGTTTTCTACAAGCTGACATGCTAGTTTCAAACCACTTACACACATGTAAACACAACAAACCTGGTAATCCACGTATT
Source organism: Lissotriton vulgaris (assembly GCF_964263255.1). Lineage (NCBI taxonomy): Eukaryota > Metazoa > Chordata > Amphibia > Caudata > Salamandridae > Lissotriton > Lissotriton vulgaris. The sequence continues at coordinate 1,676,555,738 of NC_141691.1, forward strand.
CCCAGGGGCATAAGGGTATACTACATTAAATTCAATAAAGGTGACAATGTATCAATTGCACATAAATTGCATCTAAATACTTATACTGAGTGCGTTTTGCACAGACGTAAAAAATACTGACAGTGATACAGACTGCTGACGTGAGGGAGCGAGCACTGGCTCAGGGTAAATGAATCATTGTCATGTCCCAGTGCTGACCTGAAAGGCTGTCACAAGAGCAAGCATTCCAAATGCTACAGCATTAAATCCACTATGGATACAATGGGCTAACTCACTCACCGCAACAGATGTAGACTTCAGATTTGACTCCACATTACAAAAACAATTAACAGAAATATGCTCTGCCTAATGAAATAATGTCTCTAGGTCAGTACGCAAATGGACACATGCAGGATACCCGTAGAGGGTTGCATGCAAGATGGAGAATTCCATCATGAGACAACTTACACGCAGTCATTTGGTGATTGCACTGCAAGGTTGGCTGAACTTAGAGCTCTAATTCTGGCACTTGAAAATATAGATTCCCCACACTCACAGTGTTTGCTACATATTATTGTGTCCAGTCCTATAATTAATATCTACACTACTGAAGCCAGAATTGATTCAGAGCTTCAAAAGGGTACATAATAAAGCATAAGAAGCTTTGGGAACAGGTGATAAAGCTGGAAGATTGCTAGCCACAGACTCATGCAATACACACTTTGAGTCATCAGTGTGTTGGCGTAAACATTGCAGGGTGTTCCATGGCTGATAAAGCTGCAAAAGCAAAATTGAAAAATTCTGCAATCACTGCAATTACTCATTCAAGTGCGAGGATAGACATAGATATAATGCTGGCTGTCACTGCTGCATGTAAATACATCCACCTGCTGAAAGGCTTTCCACTCAAGTAGTCCTAGAAGTTAGATGTGCAAACTATTCCATTGGCTCACATTCCTGGAGTGGTGGATAGAATAATTTCAAATTCAGACCACAGGTTTGGTTTTTCTAGCTACACATGAAGGTCCAGCATTTGTGCACGCAGGGGTGGCTGCCTCAACTTCTCTATTGCAGCAACACTACTGGTGGCCAGGTCTCTATAAACAGACTGGGGACCGTGTCCTTAAATGCAACATCTGCCAGCAGATCAATGGTTCCAACGTGGCAGGTCCACCACAGACACCTCTACTAATTTTAAACAAGCTCCTGGCTTGTGTTTACTAGGACCATTGCAACCCTTTGTCATCAGTTGGGGCTTATAAGTATGTCTTGGTTCCAGTGTATTCCTGCTCTCGATTCCTATGGGTCTTGCCACAGTGGCCGGCTGGCACCCGAACTATTATAAAGGATAATTATAGGGACATTAGCAGCTGGCACATTCCATTACAGGTCCTGCATTCGCCTCAAGGGCATACAAAGATGCAGTGGGAAGTTTGGGTGTAACTCTGTGCCATTTTTCCCCATAACATCCCTCGGGAAACGCGGTCATGGAGAGAAACAAATAGGACTTAAAGCCATCTTTAACAGCTAGGGTTCTAGGCTCAGGTGGCAGTTGGATCCATCATCTATATTGGGTCCAAACAGCACTTAACATTCTGCCTAGAAGGGGTCAGACTCCCTATGAGATCCTGTTTGGGGTAATAATGTGGGCCCCAGACCTTGGCAATCCCAGCAGAGTGGCGTCTGAAACACCAATTAACATAAATGAATGTCTGGCTGTTTTACAGGAACTGAACAGAATCTGACACGAACAAAGAAAAGTGCAAGTGAAACGCTCTGCCATTGGTGAAGTAAAGGAATTGTTGGCAACCCATTGTTGAATCCTGAAGATTTGGGATCTGGTCAGAGTGTATATAGTGGACAAAAATATATCACAGAGCACCTGTACCTGTCCTAGCTGTTGAAGGTACCTGAAATGCACTTCATCCGCCTCTTGCTGGCAGCAGAAACAAGAGATTCATCTCCATTGATCTGATAAAACCATAGTAGGCCACCTGGGCTCCTTGGCAGTTACCTGCTTCCTCTCACTACTCTACAGAAAGTTCCTATGTAAGATTTAATCACTGAAGAAGCTGGGAATGGCAGCAAACAACAATGAATTATCATTTCTACATGTTACTGCAACAACTACCATACAATCAACTTGTACAGAAACACAGATTTCAATTTGGAATCCTGACAAGAATGCTGTCTGTGTCAATGTACTACAGATGGAGTCATCTCCTGGTTCTACAAAACCTGCAGAGCTACCAAAAATAGATCGAACTTCATCAACTTTGATGACTTTTCCTCTGATTCATCTGATCCACCAGCACCGCCGCCTCTACCATTTCTTATAAGTCTATGTGGTTTCTATCTTTGGCTAAAAAATAAATTATTTGTTCCTCTGTGGCTATGCCTTTTGATTGTAATTGGGTTTGTTTTCCTTGCCCTTTGGATTGGTTTTGTGACTGTCTTTTTCTTGCTTCTAAATGAACAATATCTCCCAGAATGCTGTGCTGTACAACTGGTGAACTTGGTTCTCAAACTACCTTCTTCATCACACAAAGCACGAAGAGATTTTTCCCCGGTGAAAATTTCAACTGTTCTGGTTCCTGATGGGATTGTTTGAGATAGGATATTGTATAATGTGTATGGTCCTACAGAACTTTTACATATTACATATTTGTTTAAATTATCATTGAATAACATTATCACCCCTATTACTGTCTCTGATTGTTGGGATATTGATACAGTGCATAAAATGCTAGAACATCTTGAGCATTCCACTGTGTTTTATTCTGATTAACTGTATGAAGGCACATCAAATTATGAAGAACTCTTCTGTTTCCAAAATCATGGTCATCAGTTCTTACATAAAGCAAACACTCCACATGCTGTTTGCAATTACACACATTGGGAACATTGCCCTACACCACCACGGGGTAGTTGAAAAATATCAGTAGAGAGGTTTACTTATTTTTCTGGTTATGATGCAATTGGCCTAGTGTCTTATTATTATAAGCTCAGACCATCACCTGCAAACAAAAAATGTGAAGAGACTCAGAACTAATATATTCTGCTTCTTTTCTTTCCCAACTGTCCACACAAGGGTTTGACTTTTGGAGTGACTCTATTGATGTTAAATCAGTTTGGGGAACAAAAGATGGGCAGGTTCAGTGTAACAAGGCTTTGTTTAGAGCATGCCTAATACCACAACAAATGATTTTCCTGAGAAAAAAATGAGAAAGAAATGTCATGCCTTGGTTTAGCTAAAGTCAAGGATTTGAACACACCACACATTCCCACATTTGCACACTTTGAGAACTGGCAGCAGTTTACAAAATACATGGAGGAAGCAATAGACACCATGCTACACAATGGAACATACAATTAATCTGACACCAATTGGAGGTGATGACTAGTTTGGCCGTTGGATATTAATGGATGTCAAGCATGGTTCCTATGTAAAACCAAAGGTTTTAAGATCAGCAGGCCTGACCTGCGACACATGCAGACAGAAGACTCTGGGTGGGAACAACTTACAGTGTTGGGAAATTGTGCCTTGACTGGCTAAAAACCTCAGCATTGTCTCAGGTAAAACAACACTTGTCCCTTCTCTCTGATGTAAAAACACACAAGAATTAGAGGAATGAAAGGGTAATGATCCCTCTTCGACCTCTCGCTCAATAATTGTAACTCACAAAAAGAAGAGGGATAATAAAATTGCGTTAAGTTAGGTGAGTGTGTGGAAATGCACCAAATGTATAAAACTGCCCTCACACACAGCAAGCTGTGTCATGCTTCGTCATAGGGCTGCTAACACATCTCCGCGTCAGCCCAACGCTGGAGATGGAGCAATAAGGAGGGGAAGACAATACAACACAAAGTGTAAAGTGTACGGTCACGGGTGAGATAATTGTGCAGATAAAGTGATATAAAACTGGTAACAGGGAGTCCTTATTGTAATTTTAATAATAGGTACCCTGTCCAGAATTAAAATACGAACGTGGATGCTAGGTTGGATAGCTTATAATGAGCTGCCAACCCCTCAACTCTGCATAAGTGTCGACATGTTTCAGCCAGCAAAAAACTAATACCCTGGCTTTCCTCAGGACTCTCACCTCTGTGATCCCTGTGTATTCCTTAAGGAACATAGTGTCATTGGCAATTGACATCTTACAACACAATTGCCCACATGCATCAAGCATTTTTGGAGTCGCAAACGGTGCGATTCCTTAAAATCGGGCGTTTGCGATTCCAAAAATGCTTTTTGAGATGCATCATTCGTTTATGTTGAAAATCGCTATTTTTGCAATTTTCTAAAATGCGATTGCATTTAAGGAATCGCAATTTTGCGATTCCTTAAATGCAATGCATCATTCTTAAAAAAAAGTGCAAATTACCACGAGGTTGAACCTCGTGGTAATTTGCGAAAAATGTTTAAAATGCTCAAATTAGCATTTTAAACACTGTCATGTTACAGACACACATGTCCTTAGGACATGTGTGTGTGAAACATCCATTTGAACATACATTTCAGGGGTGCGATTCCTTAAAATCGGGCGTTTGCGATTCCAAAAATGCTTTTTGAGATGCATCATTCGTTTATGTTGAAAATCGCTATTTTTGCAATTTTCTAAAATGCGATTGCATTTAAGGAATCGCAATTTTGCGATTCCTTAAATGCAATGCATCATTCTTAAAAAAAAGTGCAAATTACCACGAGGTTGAGCCTCGTGGTAATTTGCGAAAAATGTTTAAAATGCTCAAATTAGCATTTTAAACACTGTCATGTTACAGACACACATGTCCTTAGGACATGTGTGTGTGAAACATCCATTTGAACATACATTTCAGGGGTGCAGAGGGGTCCTTTGGACCCCCCCTGCACCCATGGAATGCATCAACATTTTGCGAATTCCAATTTGCGAATTCGCAATTACCATTGATTCCTATGGGCCTTTTGGCCCATAGGAATCAATGGGAATTGCGAAATCGCAAATTGGAATTCGCATAATATTTGCGATTCGGTAAAAATTGTGATTTTTACCGAATCGCAAATATTATACACTTTCAATAATGCATCCCGTTTTGCGATTCCTTATTTGCGATTCAGTAAAAATCGCAAATTTGGAATCGCAAAACGGGAGTTTGATGCATGTTGGCAAATATGTCCTCATTACAGCGTGGGCAGTCACAGCTTAGGTCAATTTTGCTGTTGAGTTGGACACTTCAGAGTCTGCGCTTTGGTCACATTCCATGGTGACATAGTAATACCACAAGCCAAGTTTCCCCATACTACCTTAAGAAACAGCACATACTCATGGTATGCAAAGGTGCGACATACACTATGCTAAATATGAAAAAGTTAGAGAACATAGCTTTCACCTTTGCTGAAACACCTGCCGCGGATTAGGTAAACCAAGGGTCTATTACTCAATTTTCAACATTCCATTTCCAATACGGTCTATAATACCATCAAGTGGGCAAATATGAAGCATTAAGGGAAGGGGATGTACATGAGTATTGGGAATTGGCTTTTAAATTCTGTTGCCAGAATAAAGAAATGGAAGTTTTTCTCAATGGTCTTACTGCGAAAATACTTTAAGTGGATCCTTAGAGTGCAAGGGTGCTTTGCTTCATGGGGCTTGTACCACTTCTGTGCCAAAACTCATCTTGCTACTTCAAAGGTTCTCCAGTGGCCGTGAGTCACCCGGCTTTCAGATTGCTCTCTAATGGGAGAATATTGAAATTGAACGGTCAAGGTTGCTGCAGTATGAAACCAGGCATAGCATATCTGGTAATGGTTTCTTCTGTTTCTGTACACAAGAATTGTTTCCATCTGTCCGTACAGGTGATGCTTTAGCCTTCAAAAAATCTTTCGAACATGCCCTTTGATGCCTTGAGCAGACTGAAAACCTTACTGTTCCGGAAAGATGTAGCAATATCATTTGCTAGGGAGACTTTTGATCATTAAGTTGCAAGATCCTTTTCAGAGATACAGTTGCTACTCCACACTAATTTCCCACTGCATTTTGAAGAACTGATGCGCCATATTTCGAACGTATCTGATACTGCTGGAGTAACCCACTTTTCCAAAAGTATAAGCTCTAGTTTGGTTAGCACCTTCCAGGCAGTCTTTGGAGTCATTCCATCCTTCATACACTCTGTGCTCAGACGCATTTTTGAAAGTCTTCTGCTGGTCCTGCTCCTGATGGTCAGGACTGATTTTTTATTTATTTTTGCTCTGCAATGGATGCCCCATTTCAAGATCAAATGAAACTGTCAGTACCACATGTGCTGCTGTGCTGAGGACGCATGGTACAGTGCTTTGGCGCACCCTTATTTCAGGATCTAAATAAGCATTGCTTCTTGGCTTTTCGGCTTGTGTGGCTTAACTGCTGTCTGTTGTGCATTTTCAAGTGTGCCATGAACTTGTGCCTAGAATTGTAACTGGTTCAGCTTCTGACATACAAGTACTGATGAACCCCTTAAGGGCCCATTTGTATTGATGCCCCCTGCATTTGCCATTGCTTCTGAACGTATTCTACGAGCTCTCCTGGGATGCTTCCTAAGTGAGTCCAAAATAAAGTGTAAAGAAACTAAAAAGAATATGGAGAGCCACTGGATCAGATCCTGATTTATATAGATATACATCTGAACTTAGTTTAGAAAAAACTATTTTCATTGGGAAAACAAAAATCATTTTATGAGCAAGTTTTAAAGGAAAAAAGTGAAATGAAGGGACATTTTCAAGTTAGTGAAGAACCTAGCTAACCCAACCTTTACACAACGAGAACTCAATGATTTCACCCTCTCAATGTTTGACATTTGCACGATTCTTTTAGGATAAAATTCAAGAAAAGTAGTCAACATTTTACTGTTCTCACATCTGAGAATCAAAAGGAGAGGCTTGCATAGGAAAGGTTTGTGTTGATTCTACGGGAGTTCTTGATTCCTTCACAGAGAGGCTGTTCTTTCTCGTATGATGACTATAAAGTCTGCCTCCCTGTTGGATCACTACTGGACCTCCATATCCAATCTAGAAGATGATATAATTGCATAAGTTATAATGGATCTCTTCAGTCTCTCAATTGCTTCCATTTTGTGTCCTAAACAATAGAAAGGGACACAAATCCTACCTATTTAGAAAAAAAAAATATTTCGGACTCTGAACAGATGTCTAATTGTAGGCCTATCTATAAACCTCCCCCAGTCAAAAGAAAATTTAGAATTCAGGTAGAGAAAAGATACTTGCAAATCAAAAGTCAGCTTTAGATCACTACATTATAGAAAAACTGCATTGCTGACAGTATTAGATATATACGACTGATTCAGGACAAAGGGCAGAGTGCTGCCTTGGTACTTTTGGACCTAAGTGTAACCTTTGACACTGTATCCCATTCTGTCCTAATCCAGAAAGCGAAATCTCTAGGAATTAGGACGGGGGACTTAAGAGTGACTTAAGTCTTTTCTGACTGATTGCACCCAGGCAATGAGAATGACTTCCCCGTCCACTACTAAGAGGATCATGATGTGCGGTTTTCACCAGAGCTACATACTTAGCACAGCACTTTTAATCTGTATGTCTCTCCACAGGCTTCCTTAATCAAAAAGTGTGGTCATTGTGGTTATGCTGTTTTCTCTCCTTTGTTAGTGTGGTAACATCACTCTCTAGCTTAGAGGTATAATAATTGTAAATTGCTATCAGACACCAATTCAATTAGTTCGAAGTTTTAAGTAAAAACAAAACTCGAAATGCTGTAATTTGTCTCTAAGTTAATTCCCTTGCTGGCATTTTTCCTTATTCACCCTCTTAACTTAATGACACGCTTCACCGCTTTACTAGTAAATATGCCACTGTATGTATTATTACGCCACAAAGAATAAAGAGCAGGAGGAAAGGTGTCAAATATCTTTTCATTCCTGGCTCCAGAGTTGAGGAACTTCTTGCCTAGCTATATTGTTGAGTCTGGAATCCTACAGCCAGATATTTTGCAAGGCCTAAAAACTTGGATCCTCAATCAGCTCTAATCTTTCTGCTATCTTTCTGATTTGACACCAGGACAACACACTGGATATTTGATCAACTCTTAAAATATCCTTCATCATCATCATGTGATTTGCCAGAGCATTACCTGACAGAGATACCCCTACACAAACCCATAATCGAGATCTCAAGACAAAATTAACCTGCTGATCTATTAGTTAAGGAAACATTCCCCAATAAAAAAACTCCCTTTGAATAGTTTTTATCAATTGCTGTGAAGCTTTTCTGATGTAATCTTATGAAGTAAATGAAAGCAGTCACATAGTTTTATACAAACCCTAGTGTAGTATTCTCATTTGGAATACTCTTTTAGAATTGTTATGTTTTCTCTGTCTCTATACATTCTGTATGTGGGAGTTTGGCAGAGAGAGGGTTGCTTCTTTGCACTGTGGATGTTTAAGCTGTTTCTTGGAAATAAACTGATTCTTCATGCTGATCCTGTCTACTCGATTACTTCACAATTTTGGCGACGATTGGGAATCTTGGAAAAGAACCTACTAAGGAGATTTCATTTTTTGTTATCGTTTTCAAGCAGTTTTTTTTTGTTTTATTTTGTTTTCCGAACATTGTTCACTTCTCTCTGAGGTATTTTATGGATCTTGTGTATTGATGGCACCTGCGGCTGACAGTTCGATGGATCTGTGCTTTGATTGCACCAGCGGGTGACTACTTCTTGTGGGAAATCTTGGATTTTGTTGTGTTCAACTTTGTTTGGAGCTTTGGCTTGTGTTAAATCTTACAGAAGCACTATTGGGCGTGGACTAAGGTAAAACCAGTTAAATACTGCACCTAGCTACAGTTTTTGTCTGGAAAAAAACTACATTTAACATTGTGTTACAAATTGAGTGGCGAGCTGCATTCCTGCTTTATGCATTTTTTTAAAGGAATACCTGCGTTCGATGTGCGCGTGGATTGTTGTCTTCTTCGCCTTCGTTGCTGATGACGTCTTACGCTATCTGGGGAGTACGTTGCGTTGCGACGTAGCGTAACGTAGGACGTAAAACGTCTGGCGGGCATTTTTGTTTATTTTTGTTTGCACGATAGCTGTTTTCAATCGCAAGACGAGTTCGAGACTGTTTGTTCTCGGTATTTCAGGGTCAATTCAGGTACTGTTTCCATCCCGTTTTATGACCTTCAATCAACTCTCTGGAACTAACTTTTACATCACGATTTTGACATCGCTGACTACATTTTTTTTTAGAATATTACTTTAACAGCCTAATGTCTATTCCAGATTATTCAATGTGTATCACCAATGTTGAATAATTTTATTTCTTTAGTGTTGATTTTGTTTTAGCATTTAAAATGTCCAACATCATTGCTCCTCCGCATTTTTTACCGGTTGCAGGTGAACCAAAAATGGAGTGGGACTTATGGTACCCAATGTTCTTGACGTATGTGGATGTTTTGGAGGAGGATGGTTGTTCTCCAAAGAGAAAGCTTGCACTTTTAAGAAATTGGCTGGGAGGAGCAGGTTTAAAGGAATTGGCAAACCTACCTCCTATATAAGGTTCCGGTGACATCAACGTTTTTGAGGTTACTGTTAAACAGATGAGCATTAGGTTTGGCAGGAAAATTAATGCTGTAATGGAAAGGTTTAAGTTTTAATCTCGGGCTCAGAAGGAGGATGAATCTATTGAGAATTATGTAGCCGCTTTACGCGCTTTAGCTGGTTCCTGTGCTTTTGAAACAATTAATTTTGAACAAGTTTTGAGAGATCAGATTATGATGTAAACCAAGAGTAAGAAGATTCAAGAAAGTTTATGGATAGGGACAGAATCCTCCCTCAGTGCTGTATTAAATATCGGTAAAGGGATTGAACAATCAGAATTTTTTGTCAGTGAAATCAGGGGGGAGGTAATTAAAAATAAGGAAATAATCCCTGAAGTGGCAATTGTAAAAGATCATTCCAATTCTAGGAAGCCTCCTTTTGTTTCTACTAAAAAGGAATATTTTGGAAGAGACAACACGTTTTTGGGAAAAAAAGCTCAAGTAGTCTGTTACAGGTGTGGTGGCACTGACCATGTTGGAAGCTACAAAGGGTGCCCTGCTTCGAATAAAATGTGCATTAAATGTAAGAAATCTGGTAATTTTAGCAAAATGTGCAGATCTTTACAAAAATTAATTTAGTGTCATTTGAAGAAAGTGAAGAGAATCCAGGACAAATTTCAGAAATTAATAGTCTGTTATGTGTTAGTGACACTAAGTGCAAGGGTTTTCCCAGTGATAAAATTTTGGTTAATGAGAAAGAAATTTCTATGCTAATTGATTAATGTGCTTGGTACAGTATCATCGGCAGAAATATTTTTGATGAATTTTGGAGTACTATAAAACTATTTCCACCTGATATCCAGCCGGGTGGCTATTCTGGTCATAAAATTGACCTTGATGGTTTTATGTGGGCTAACCTTAAGTTCAAAGACAGGACAACTGGAGGGAAGGTTTATGTTGCAACCAAAGGGGTATCTATTCTTGGTTGGCCTCATCAACAAGAAATGGGTATTAAGCTTGAGCCTAATGCTTCCCCATCTGTCTATATTGTGCCTCCTGAGGATGATGAGTTCATTAGTAAAATAACAACTACATTTCCTTCAGAATTTACAGATAATTTAGGAGAATTTGTTAATTTCAAGCACAAAATTATTCTCAAGGAGGGTGCCGTTCCTGTCCGACACAGAGTTAGGAATGTACCATTGGCTTATCGTGAAAAATATAAATTGATTCTGTCTGATTTGGTATCTTAAAAAATAATTGAGCCCACAGAATCGTCTCCCTGGGTTTGACCAGGGGTTTTATCACTTAAAGGTAATGGCGAACTTCGTTTATGTGTGGATCTTCACAGCTTGAATAAGGAAACTTGGATTGATAGACACCCTTTACCCCATATTCATGAGTTAATTTCCACACTTTCTGGGGTGTGTGTTTTCTCCACAATAGATTTAGCTAGTGCCTATCATCAGGTGGTTTTACATGAAGAGTCCAACCCCCAGATTCATCATTGTCATGTTTTGCGAGTCTTTAATAGCGATTATTAAGGAATCGCTATTAAAGACTCGCAAAACGGGATTCATGTAGAAATCACAATATTTATTGTGATTCCTACAGCTTCCTTATTTGGGATTCGCTAATTGCTAATCGCAAATAAGGAATGACTCCCCATTCATTCCTATGGGCCTAAAGGCCCATAGGAATGAATGGGGAGTCATTCCTTATTTGCGATTAGCAAATAGCGAATCGCAAATAAGGAAGCGATTTCAAGGGTGCTAGGGTGTCCAAAGGAGTATCTTGGCCATGAAATCTCATTGCAGGGTATCAAGCCCAAATTCAATCACATACTGTCAGGACTGTGCCGACCCCCAGCAAGAGACCCCTGTCAGTCCCGGCAGCTAGGGGAAGATTTCCTGTTGGGAGGCTGTTCCCGCTTTGGGGTTCCTTGCAGAAATTGGCTCATGATCACGGCTGGTCGGAGGAGTAGCTCGCCTCCGGCTTGTGCCGCCATTTCGATGCAGTTAGCGTTCTAGTCTTTTTCTGCAGTCCGCCATTTCCTAACGCCGCACGTTCTATGTGGCGCACTTCAACTGTCCCTTTCCAGCAGTTAGACGCCCTGAGTTTGGCTCCTGTCAATTCACCGCGTTCTGTCATAGTTTTCCCGCAATTCCAGTCAGCTTTCACAGAGACTCTGTCCCGATACCCCTGGAAGCGTTTCTCGCTTCGTTCCTGAGGATTCCTGCATTCCCGGTTGTGTGCCTCTGACTTGTCGCGGCCTGTGTCTGGCCGTGCGGACTCTGTCAGTCAAGCATTCCTCGTCGGAGTTTCGTTCCAGTGGGCAAGTACCTTCCGCATTGTCTCAGAACCCCGGTAAGAACTTTCATTCTTCAGACTTGCCGGTTCTGTCGTAGCCCAGTGCTTTTGCCCGTCATCTACTCAGAGCCTTCAGAGAATGTTTCCAGAACTGTTCTGAACATCCAGTTGTGACCAGACTTTGAGTGTTTCTCCTTGATTTCGAAATTCGTCTAGTAAATGAGAGTATATATTATATGCATATGGTAATACTGTTGTCTACCACCTCTAACCTTCACATCATCTTTGCAACATCTCTACACAAGCAACAAGAGTACCAACCCTCACCTCACCTTTGGGACTCATTAAGAGAGAAGCTAACTCCACACAATAACCAGGTATGATTGAGGAGAGTTGAGAGTGAGTGAGTGTGTCGCCCATGATTTATTAGAACGTTAGTAATGTTCTGCTCCCTGTTGCAGGTGTTCCCCAGCCACTCCTTCCAGAGGTAGTACGAGACACCAGTGTGGAAGACTCTCTTTGTTGTTTGTTATCCACTTCCCCTTTCCCTTCCATTCCTGGGCTTGGAGCAATCCGGGTGCAGGGGTGTTTGGGAATTCGGAAACTAGCATCGCTGAAGATAGCCGCTCGCTCCCACGGAGATCTGGATATTTCAGGTACTGCTTCTGACAGATTGAAGTGCCTCAATTATCTTCCGTCTGAGCGAGATGGCCGAGGGATTGGATGTCAAAGCTTTGGCTTCTGTGTTAGAGGGACTTCAGAAACAGTTGAGTGAGACGAGGGAGGAAGTTAGGAAATCCAACCAGGAGGCTAGTTATTTAAGACAGAGATTAGATGAACTAGCAGAGAGCCCGTGCCCCAACTTCGGTGGTATAAAATCATCTACCTTTGGTTCCGCTCCCTCCTCATCCTCTTCTACGGAGTTTACCACACAGGTGGTGCACGCGATGTCCCCTACCATTCCGTTGGCCCCGCCTGAGAGATTTCAGGGAGATCCCCACAAGGCCCAAATCTTTCTGACCCAGTGTTCCCTGCATTTCTTGTGTAAGCCCATTCTGTTTAAAGAGGATCAGTCGAAAGGGGCTTTTGTCCTGTCTTACCTGAGCGGAGATGCCGCCGCGTGGTCTTTGCCTTTGGTGGCAAGCAACGATCCAGTGTTGTATAAATTCGAAGAATTCAAAGCTGAGTTTTTGCGCATTTTTGACCGAAGAAATGTTTCACAGACCACCGACAATGAACTATTGGAATTGAAACAAGGGAATCGTGATTTGGTGGCTTACTTGGCACAATTCAATAAATTGATCGTCGAAACGAGTTGGCCAGAGGCTAAGCGGGCGGCCATTTTCTACCGAGGCCTCAAGGATGAGCTGAAGGACGGTTTGGCGCAGATTCCCAAACGACCCACGGATGTGTCAGAACTCATCGACCTTGTATTACAGATTGATCAGAGACTTGCAGAAAGGCGAAGTGAACGACGAAAGGACATCCGTACTCTCCCGCCACGATTCGATCGGTCTCGACCGGAGGTTGTGAAAAACCCAGAAGGCCAAAGCCAGGAAGAACCGATGCAGGTGGGAACCATTCGAGGCCCTCTTACGCAGGAGGAACGAGAAAAGAGGCGCCAAGGTCGATTATGTATGTATTGTGGGCAATCGGGCCATTTTGTCAAGGAATGTCCGAAGAGATCAAAGGCTAGCTCGTGGGTAAAAGATCGGCTCCACCAGTAGACGGAGTTGCACTGGTGGGAGCGAGTGACGAGCCAACTCCCAAGCCACAACTGTTAGCCAACACCCTGCAATCCGCAGCCCCGCATCTGAATTTACTGTGTAGGATCGAGTTTGGAAAAGCTCAGAAGGAGGAGGTTTCGGTGATGGTAGATTCGGGGGCTACAGGGAACTTCTGCGACATCCAGTTTGCCAAGACCTTGGGAATACAGTTTGAGAAGAAACCCAGACCGGAACCAGTGCGAGCAGTGGATGGCACCCAGTTGTCGTCGGGACCCATCGCTTATGATACTGAGTTGATGACAGTGGTGGGCCCCGGAGAGCACCGAAGCTTCATTCGATTTAGTCTCATAGATGCCCCCCAGTTCCAACTCATACTGGGGTTACCCTGGCTCACCGAGCATAACCCGCAGATTGATTGGTCACGGCGTTCTGTAAAGATGAGTTCCGAGTTTTGCTCTGAGCATTGTTTCCAGTTGGCTCCGGAGAGCCCAAGTTCCACGTTGTCCCAAAACCTGGCCAATCAGGTTCAAATGGTGTGTGCTCTGGAGGCCCCAGAGATCCCCGAGGAATACCAGGATCTGAAAGAGGTGTTCAATGAGAAGGAGGCTAAGAAGTTGCCACCCCACCGAGAATATGATTGTCGGATCGAGTTGGAACCAGGGGTGTCCTTGCCATGCAGTAGAATCTATGCGTTGTCGGAACCGGAGAATCTCCATTTGAAGGACTATATTGAACAAAATCTAGCCAATGGATTCATCCGCCCCTCTCAGTCTCCAGTGTCTTCGCCCCTCTTCTTCATTCCGAAGAAGGATGGGACCTTGAGGACTTGCATTGATTATCGGGCATTGAACCTGGCCACCAAGAAGAACCGTTATCCTCTGCCCCTGATTTCAGAACTCTTGGATCAAGTCAAAGATGCCAGTGTGTATACAAAATTGGATTTACGGGGGGCCTATCATTTGGTGCGCATGGCCGAAGGAGAGGAGTGGAAAACTGCCTTTCGAACCAGGTTTGGTTTGTATGAATATCAAGTGATGCCCTTCGGGCTCTGCAATGCCCCCGCAGCGTTCCAGCATTTTGTCAACGATGTGCTTCGGGAGTGTCTGGACCGTTTCGCAGTGGTCTACATCGATGACATCCTTATTTACTCCAACAGCTTAGAGGAACACGTTCATCATGTGCGAGCCATCCTGAAACGCCTACTGGAAAACCATCTATTTGTCAAACTGGAGAAGTGTGTCTTTCACTCTTCCCGAGTGGAGTTTTTGGGCTTTGTTTTGTCTCCGGAAGGAGTTGCCATGGACGACTCTAAGTTGTAAGCGATCAAGTCTTGGCCGGCGCCCAGATCTGTGAAGGAGATCCAAAGTTTCCTGGGATTCGCCAATTTCTATAGACGCTTCATCTTGAACTTCTCCGAGAAGGTGAGCCCCATCACTAGGCTGCTAAAGAAAAATGTGCGATTCATCTGGGAACGAGAATCGGAGGAGGCGTTTCAGCAATTAAAAGAAGCGTTCGTGACAGCCCCAGTACTGCAACACCCCTGTTCGAGTGAGCCCTTTTTCATTGAGGCCGATGCATCCAATTTGGCCATAGGAGGAATCCTGTCGCAGCGCCAGAAGAACACCGGGCAGCTTCATCCAGTGGCGTACCATTCCCGCAAGCTTACCCCGGCGGAGATAAACTACTCCATTGCTGACAAGGAGCTTTTGGCCGTCAAAGAAGCATTCAAAGTGTGGAGACATTATTTGTTGGGAGCGAAACATGTAGTCACGGTTTTCACCGATCATAGGAATCTACAGTTCCTCAAGTCAGCGCGCACGCTCACCCCCAGGCAATTGCGTTGGTCGCTCTTCTTTGCAGATTATGATTTTGTCCTCACTTACAAGCCTGGCTCCTCCAATGGAAAGGCGGATGCTCTGTCCCGTCTGAGTATGGGAGAGGAAATCAAAACCAAGATGGAAGGATTCATTATTCCGGAGGAGAAGATAGTGGCCATAGCTGTCGAGGACGATTTGGAGGCCCGAATAAAGGAAGAGTTTTCCAAGGCCGAATATTCAGATTGGGAATCAGGTGGTCCAGACCGCAGTGTGAGGAACCAAAGTCCCTTTTGGCAAGAAAAGATGTTTGTCCCCAGTGAGAAATTGCAAGGTGAAGTCATTCAGCACTTTCACGACCACCCGCTAGCAGGCCATAGAGGAGCGAAGAAGACCCTGGACTTAATCAAGAGAACCTTCAGTTGGCCCGGCATGGATGCTCAGGTGAGGCAGTACATCGCCACTTGTGAGCCCTGTGTTAAGGGTAAAAGTATGAGACAGTCCCCGCAGGGCCTGTTAATGCCGTTGCCCATTGCCCCGTCTCCTTGGCATTCAGTCTCCATGGACTTCATAGTAGACCTGCCATCTAGCCAAGGGTATTCCGTCATTTGGGTGGTGGTGGATATGTTTACCAAGATGAGCCATTTTGTCCCTTTGAGGTCCCTCCCCACTGCCTCTCAGTTAGCCACTCTGTTTGTGGATCACATTGTGAAATTACATGGGGTTCCCAAGGTGGTAATCTCCGATCGAGGCCCACAGTTTGTCTCTCGATTTTGGAAGGCTTTCCTCAAGGGTCTAGGAGTGGACTCCCGTTTGTCCACCAGTTTCCACCCGGAAACGGATGGACAGACGGAGCGAGTGAATCAGGATTTGGAACAATAGCTCCGCTTGTATTTGATGGATCAGGAGGGGGAATGGCCCTCATTGTTGAGTACGGCAGAGTTCGCGTACAACAATGCTGTCCATTCGTCTACTGGGTTTTCCCCTTTTTATCTGAACTCGGGTCGGCATCCTAACATGCTAGTGGGTCGGGTAGACGTGGAGGTCCCAGCAGCCGAAGAGGTTATACACGAGCTACAGAAATCCTATCAGTTAGCCTCTTCCAATCTCCAGAAGGCCAAAGATGCGTACAAGGTACAGGCAGACAAGAAGAGAAAAGAGAGTCCAGTGTATGAATCAGGAGAAAAGGTGTGGATTTCCACTAGGCACATGAGGTTGAGAGGAAATCGAAAGTTCCAACCTAGATTTGTGGGCCCCTACCCTGTGGTGCGAATGATAAACCCAGTGAGTGTGAGAGTGGCTCTCCCCAAGTCATTGAAGATCCATCCTACGTTTCACGTGTCATTGATTAAAAGAAACCCACCTAACTTCAGACGTGTCCAGCCCCCAGCTCCAGTTCAAATTCAGAGTTCAGAGGAATTCGAGGTTAAGAGAATCCTAGACTCCAAACTCAAGAAAGGGAAAATCTTTTACCTCGTGGACTGGAAGGGTTATGGTCCCGAGGAAAGGTCGTGGGAGCCCAGCAGCAACGTTCATGCCCCAAGATTGGTCAGCGAATTCCACAAGGTTCACCCCCAAAAACCCAGGGAGGGGGCTTTGGTGGGGGGTACTGTCAGGACTGTGCCGACCCCCAGCAAGAGACCCCTGTCAGTCCCGGCAGCTAGGGGAAGATTTCCTGTTGGGAGGCTGTTCCCGCTTTGGGGTTCCTTGCAGAAATTGGCTCATGATCACGGCTGGTCGGAGGAGTAGCTCGCCTCCGGCTTGTGCCGCCATTTCGATGCAGTTAGCGTTCTAGTCTTTTTCTGCAGTCCGCCATTTCCTAACGCCGCACGTTCTATGTGGCGCACTTCAACTGTCCCTTTCCAGCAGTTAGACGCCCTGAGTTTGGCTCCTGTCAATTCATCGCGTTCTGTCATAGTTTTCCCGCAATTCCAGTCAGCTTTCACAGAGACTCTGTCCCGATACCCCTGGAAGCGTTTCTCGCTTCGTTCCTGAGGATTCCTGCATTCCCGGTTGTGTGCCTCTGACTTGTTGCGGCCTGTGTCTGGCCGTGCGGACTCTGTCAGTCAAGCATTCCTCGTCGGAGTTTCGTGCCAGTGGGCAAGTACCTTCCGCATTGTCTCAGAACCCCGGTAAGAACTTTCATTCTTCAGACTTGCCGGTTCTGTCGTAGCCCAGTGCTTTTGCCCGTCATCTACTCAGAGCCTTCAGAGAATGTTTCCAGAACTGTTCTGAACATCCAGTTGTGACCAGACTTTGAGTGTTTCTCCTTGATTTCGAAATTCGTCTAGTAAATGAGAGTATATATTATATGCATATGGTAATACTGTTGTCTACCACCTCTAACCTTCACATCATCTTTGCAACATCTCTACACAAGCAACAAGAGTACCAACCCTCACCTCACCTTTGGGACTCATTAAGAGAGAAGCTAACTCCACACAATAACCAGGTATGATTGAGGAGAGTCGAGAGTGAGTGAGTGTGTCGCCCATGATTTATTAGAACGTTAGTAATGTTCTGCTCCCTGTTGCAGGTGTTCCCCAGCCACTCCTTCCAGAGGTAGTACGAGACACCAGTGTGGAAGACTCTCTTTGTTGTTTGTTATCCACTTCCCCTTTCCCTTCCATTCCTGGGCTTGGAGCAATCCGGGTGCAGGGGTGTTTGGGAATTCGGAAACTAGCATCGCTGAAGATAGCCGCTCGCTCCCACGGAGATCTGGATATTTCAGGTACTGCTTCTGACACATACAGAACATTTCTAATGCTCCTGCTCCATTAACTAAGGAACAACGTGTATCCTTTTTAGGACTTACAGAGTTTTATAGTAAACTAGCAGCCTGCCCCAGTGTTGCCTGGGGCAGAAGGGGGCTGGGGCAGCATTCCAGGCTTGCGTGCACCTTACCTCAGCACTTGCTCCCAGTCGCACAAACCCAGGCCCCCGCTCTAGTCCGCCTCACTTCACCGCCCCCACTACTCTCACTTAAATGTCTGCACCCTCCAGTCTGCCTCACTTCACCGCCCCCCCACTACACCAAGCCAGTCTACAAGCCCCGCTACAGTCTGCTATTCCGCTCCATTCCACCTCATTTACCGCTCCTCCCTGTGTACTTCACCGCTCCTCCCCGCGTTTCACATACCTCATGGCGCTGCAGTCTTGCTACGTTCTCCGCTCCTCCATGCGCTGTTGTCCTCCATTCCGCTCCAGTCCGCCTTACTTCACCGCTCTTCCCCGCGGTTCACGTACCTCTTCCCTCCAGTCTGGCTAAGTTTTCCGCTCCTCCCCGCGCTGTTGTCTGCTCCTCCTCGCATTCCTGTCCTTCAATGATGTCAGCACGCACGTTGTTAGAACACACGGCCAGCGCACCTCCTAGGGACTACTTTTTTTTTGTTTATTTATTAAATAACGTTTATTTTTATGTTTTTTTATAGCCTATGTCCATCTACTGGACCCCCCTTTCCAACGCTGTATTGGGTGTTGCAATTGGTGGTGTACTTTTCGAGTTTACCTGGCTCAAAGGACACAGTTCTCTCTTTATAATAGTAGAATAGATTTGTACTGGACTATTCTTCTAAAGTTCATCCTTTGAGATCATTGTTGAAGAAAAATGTAAAGTTTGTGTGGAACAAAGAGCAACAATGTGCTTTTGAATTGCTTAAGAAAGAAATTGTGAATGCTCCCTTTTTAAGACCTTTCGAGGTTGGCAAAGATTGTTTTGTGTCAGCGGATGCCAGCAATGTTGGTTTAGGTTCTGTATTAATGCAAAGGAACATGGGGGAAGAATATGTGGTTTCATATACATCCAGAACTCTACGGGGTGCTGAATATAATTATTCCACCATCAAGAAAGAATTGTTGGCGTGTACTTGGGATGTGCAACACTTCCGTCAATTTTTATGGGGTACCAAATTTCGTTTAAAACTGATCACAAGCCGTAAATCAATATGTTAGCGGCTGGTGGTGGTAGAACTTTGACTGCTCGTTTGGCACTTTTGGCAGCAAAATTACAAGAGTTTCAGTGTGTAGTTGAATATGTTCCTGGTTGTCTTAATGTGCATGCTGATTGTATGTCTCGATTACCGTTATCAGACACTCTTGATATTGCTAGTGTTGGATTTGATATTGATGTAGCATTTTCTATTGAAGATGTTAATGGTGAGGCATCCAAGGTTTTGTCTGAGGTTATTTCTGAAACTGAATGGAAGGCAGCTATGTGCGAAGACAATGTTTTGTCTGATTTTGTAAAGTTTATGCAATTGGGCTGGCCTGAAGAAGGCAAATTATCTGGTGATCTTTCATCTTTTTGGAAAATAAAAGATGAACTAATGTTTGATCAGGGTTTTTTAACTCGAGGGGATAAAATAGTTCCTCCTTTAAAAGTAAGAGAGAGAATTGTTTCCATGGCTCATGAAGGTCAACTGGGTATGTGCAGCACCAAAAGACGTATAAGAGAGTTCTATTGGTGGCCAGGAGTCGATGGTATGGTTGACAAATGGGTCAGATTATGTCCTCCTTGTGCCAAGAGTGACAAATCAGTCAAATCTATGGTTGTTGGTGTTTCTCCTATTGAATTTGTTACGAGTCCTTGGAAGAAACTTAGGATTGATATTATTGGTCCACTCAATTTGTCTGCCAATAAGGATGTGTTTGCTCTGGTATTAATTGATTATTCTCTAAATAGCCTGAGTTGAAGGTTGTTGATAAGATTGGGTCAGCACAGGTCATTGAATTTTTGGATTACGTTTTTTGTAGGGAGGGTATTCCTCCAGAAATAGTTTCGGACAATGGCCCTCAGTTTATCAGCAGAGAGTTTGTTTCATTTCTTGAGAGATGTAGGATAGTACATAAGAGAGTGTCCAATTATTACCCTCAAGCCAATGGTCAAATAGAATGCTTTAACAGAGTTATTAAAGAGTCTATTCAATTAGCAGTTAGAAGTGGCTTGGAATGGAAAAAGGCACTACGTGCAACTTTGTTGTCATACCGCACTTCTCCTAATTCTGTTACTGGTTTATCTCCTTTTGAGATGTTGTGTGGTAGAAAACCTGGATCCAAATTATTACCTTGGTGGATTAAAATTAAGATTCCATATGATTCTTCATTTGATTCTTCTCAGGTTAGAGATAAGGTTTTGAAGTATCAGGAAAAGATGAGAGGTAATTTGTTGCGAGTATCCACTAATAGTTCAAAGATCAAGGTGGGGGATTTGGTATGTGTTAAGTTTGGTGGTCTTTATGGCAATATGTGGGCTAAATGGTCTGATCCATGCAAAGTGTTGGAAGTGTTTAGTAAGGCGGTAAGAGTAGACGGTGGTAAGATTTGGAATTTTAGATGTATTTCATTATGTAAAATGGGGAGTTCTAAGGTGGTTTCTCAGTCTGTTCCATCCAAATCTTATGAAAATTATGAAAATTATGCTGCGTTGTTAGACACTTTTGGTTGTGATTTATCTACTTCTGACACTACTAATTGTGATGTATCAACCCCTGATACTGCTGTGTCTTGGTCTATGAATACAAGCAATGTTCAAGATTCTTTTTCTTGTATACCCTGTGATGATGTCAGTGGTTTGGGTAATGTTGGTGCTGAATCCAGTAAAGTTGTCAATTTGAGGAAAAGTTCCTGTGTCATACATTCTCCTGTCAAATTGCAGGATTTTATTCATTAATCTTATTTTTTGTTTTATTTTGGGTTTATTTAAGGGGGAAGGTGTGTATTATTCTCATTTGGAATACTCTTTTACAATTGTTATGTTTTCTCTGTCTCTATACATTCTGTATGTGGGAGTTTGGCAGAGAGAGAGTTGCTTCTTTGCACTGTAGATGTTTAAGCTGTTTCTTGGAAATAAACTGATTCTTCATACTGATCCTCCCTACTCGATTACTTCACCTAGCTCACAATTTTTTTCTTTTGGGTTAAGTCTTCCTTGGGGGTGCATTTTTTTCCAGCTGTCTCCCTCATGCACTTCTCTTCCTCTTCACTCTGTGTTGCTCTCTGATGGCCTTATGCTTTCCTCACCTCCATCATGGTGCGTTCACCCTCATGTACTTCCCCTGTTGCCTACTCACTCATGTGTGCTCGCTGCATTCATTCTCCACCCTGCATGGTCGGATTGGTAAGGAGGGCACTCGGGCAACGGTAGAGGGGCCGGTATCCGAGTTCCAGCTGTGGGCTGCTTTTTTTGGGCAGCCTGTGTGGTCCGATTTTGGCATGGCCGCCATCGGCCCAGTGGGTGCCTGAGTGGCCTTTCCAGAGGCAGATGGGCCTCCATTACCTCCCTTTTACCAATGGGGTAAAGGTGTCACTCCCTTTCTTCCGCTGGGCCGGCCCATTAATGTATGCATATTGAGAGGGGGCAGGAGGCCTGAGAAGAAGTGGCCTCACTTGTTTTCAGGTGTGTTTCACCAGTGTGAACTAATCCCTGCATTTATTTTTATCTAAGTTAAGTTAAGAAAACATGCCTCTGTCAGAACCCTCCCCCCTACCTGTTTTCATAAAACTTCGCAGAAGGAGAGTTTTGCGAAAAGGCAATATGCAAATGTTGGCCACTTTTTTTTAGTGTGCCCGGGCCTATTTTTTATCCCAATCCAACTCTGCCACCCTATGTGTTGTTTCCCCCACCCGCACCCTACTTGTTGCTTCCCTTCACTCTGCTCCCTCCATGTTGCACCCCCACACCCATGCTTCAAAAAAAAGCTTGGCAAATTCCACCGCATCATTCCTCCTGCTGTAGTTTGTTTTCTTTAGCTATGCTGGACAGCATCTCGGATACTGTACAGCGTGCCTAAAAAAACATTGGTAAAGCCATAAAAACCCAAATGTGAGAGGTATTGGCTTTGACAATGCTTGCTACTCCTTTGGTTATCTCGAGTTGGGGTGAAAATTTCAGTTTGCGCCTGAGTTGGTTACAGCACAATTTTCACTTGTGCAAACTTTGAAAGTTAGAAACTGGAAAAATGATGTGCAGGGAATATAATTTGGGGACAATAAACGCAGAACATACGTTGTACATTGCACCTGAACACTCACTGCCGGTACATTTTTCATTGGTTACAAGAAGTGTTGCTTCAGTCAGTTTCTGCGCAGGTCACTTGACGCAAGCATAAAGTGCCCAGAATTAGTGAAGAATTGTCGAGTGCTCACTGCTCATGCCATTTCTGTGATATTTGCCCCAAAGTTTTAGTTTGAAGCCTAAAGCAATGACGCATCAATTAATTCCGCTTCCTATAGCTGATTCAATGGAGCGTGACGCCAGATGGACTCCGAACCATTTATGGAGCGCGCGTCCGCGGTTTTTGATCATGAAAGAAGAGGAAGCTGGGGTTCTGACCAATGAACTAAAGAGAGACATCTCCAGCACAGCCACGTCAGGGAACAGATTGTTTTGACAGCGTATTCCCAACAGGTCTGCCTGGACCGTCCACATTTAGAAACAAAGCTGAGACCTAGTGATTCAACATGAACTCCGTGAACGTCTGAAGAAGAGTGTCAAGGAAACGAACCACCTTATCATTCAAGGTCCGGAAGGGACACACCGGCACATTAAAACGTTATTTCTGACACTACAGATTTCTATATGGCTGGCATTTTAAGTGCAACTGTAAAATAACTATGTACTTCACTCATAGCATAATATGGCTGTTAGTAAACCTTAATCCCAGAGCGCAGGCTAAAAACGCCTGTTGGAAATCCACTATACGCTTAATGTAAGTACATTGCTTTCTATTTTTTTTATTAATACTTTTTTCATTCTGATGAATAAAAGGGATGCCAGCAGTGCCATAGCTATAACACATAAAAGATACCAAGATGATCTCATAACATAAAATGGGTTGAGTGACAAAACCTTTCCTATTTGGGAGTTGGACTGATGACTGAAGCACATGTACACCTTGTGCGCAACGCATAAATGTATCTCTACATGATACTAATGTACATAAAATCAACATAGATGGCATACGTATAATCCAAATGGCCACGTAAAATTGGGCATCAAGGAATGATCAAAGTTTGCAACACAAACGTAGTGCACAGCGCCGAGTAGAAATATATGGGTTTTCAGTGAAAAGCATGAATGCATTTAGACTAGAGACTCATTTCCCGCTCCACAATAAATTGCTCCTGCCGTGCCAAATTCATGGTTCAGCCAGCTCCTTTAGAGTTGTAGGGAAGTGCTGGGTTTAAGATGGCTGAGCCTCATCTGGCTCCGCAAGTGAACATTCTTGGCTTGGTGCACTTCTGCCACCTGCTCAAAGTGGTGGTAGCCCTGCCCTTTTTTTAGGTTTCGCTGGGGGGCGGAGCCGTTAGGCTCCTCCTCCAGAGAAATCTATTGAGTACAGTAAGGCACTATGGAACACGCCCCCCGTCCCATTGGCTAGCTCCATAAATGGAGCCTAGCCATTGGACGAGGGGCCTGTCCATCAATGCCGGACCAGACATGGGGGCGTTCCCGAGATTCTTTGGCTTTTGCCGACGTCACGCGACGCCGGGAACGCCCCCGAGTCTGTTCCGGCATTGCCGGCACCTCCTTTCTGGATGAGAGGCGAGCTACAGGCATACAACGTTGTATTTGAACTTAGGATAACATTCTAAATCGTAACCGTACTGACAAGCGCTACTTAGTCTTGTGCATTGGCACTTGTGGGAAGGCGACAAGCCGCTAAGTCTACAATTGGTGCTATTTAATGGATTTGCGCCGTGTACTTTGAATAAAGACCCATCTGACACCACACAAAAAAAAAATCCGTTCGGGTGTGTCACGTGACCCGGAAATAGACGCATTGTAGACCGGAAATGACGCGCATGCTGGCCAGAGGCAGACACAACAAGACAGAGGAGCGGTCCCGGCCACAGCCTCCGGCGCGGAGTGGTGGAGGCGGCGCTGCGGGGTCTCCCGGGGGCGCTGCAGGGGCGCAAGGAGCTCGCGGGCTCGAGAGAGGTAACGGCGCGCACGCGGGGGTTGCAGGCGGCTCGGTAGGGACGGGATGCCTTCAGACATTGTGAGTGGACCGTATCACAACCGGGGGAGGGTGACAGCCAATGGGGAGGGGCTGTCAGTGGGGCGTGCGGTCCACCTGCCAATGAGGAGCCGAGGGCCCATGAGTGTCTGCGGGCAGCAACAAATGACAGGAATTTATGGCCCCTCTATCAGCATGTTTGTTTTGCAGCTCCAGGGAGGGCGCCCAACACCGTTCAGCTAGTCGCACTTGGGTTACTTTCTCCTTAAACCGTATATTCACTCCTTACTCTACTAATGTCCCCAATAACTCATTCACCCAGCATCCTTTTACTTTTCAATCCACCCCCGTAACCAGTCGGTTATTGTCCGGCCTTTGAGGCCTCATCTATTCCTCAGTGTTTCCCATACCCAGTGGTTTATCTCTGCATCCACCAGAGCCCCAGCCCAATCGTTAATCCTCTCGCCAATAAGAACATCTTTCACCTCTTTTCTTGCCATGAACACACAGGTTCATTATGTGTTTAAACAACCATCAGTTCACCCACCTGTCCTTACGTCCTCCATTTCCTCTTCTCATGAATTTATTTATCAAACTTTCGAACTATAAATACCTGTTGAGGGCAATTCGTTCTATCAGTCCAGAAACTCATCGATTTATCCCTACGTGTGCGTGTATGCTCTTCCATCAGTTTAGCTGCATGTCAATCTGTCCAGCTGTCTGGTCTGCCCATTCGTCCATCCAATCACCGATTGTCCTGCCACATATTACCATAACCATGCAGCGCAAACCAGTCTCACCCACTCCTGTTGGTTAATTTGTCTATTAATCTGTCATTTTATTCGTCAGCCCATCTATTTCATTTGCTTCTTTGTGGAATTGCTTGCTGGATCAGCGCACTCATTGGTATGCCCAAAGGTGTCCTCCTCCTTGCACCAGTGCATTCATTGATTTTGTTGGCTGGTTGCCGGTTTGTTTGCGTGCTCCTTGATTTGTCCTTCTGCTGTTTGTCTCTTTGTCAATCACTTCCCTATTCTGTTTGCTGCCCCCCCCCGCCCCCCAGTCTGTCAGGTGGTTTTCTTGTCTGTCCTTTCATTGATATACTTATGTTAGCTAGCTAGTATATACATTGATTCTCAGTGCTCTCTGATTTTTAACCTGCCACCTTTTTAGGTTTCGCTGGGGGGCGGAGCCGTTAGGCTCCTCCTCCAGAGAAATCTATTGAGTACAGTAAGGCACTATGGAACACGCCCCCCGTCCCATTGGCTAGCTCCATAAATGGAGCCTAGCCATTGGACGAGGGGCCTGTCCATCAATGCCGGACCAGACACTGGGGCGTTCCCGAGATTCTTTGGCTTTTGCCGACGTCACGCGACGCCGGGAACGCCCCCGAGTCTGTTCCGGCATTGCCGGCACCTCCCTTGCTGCTCGGGACGGGTCTCCTTATTATGCCCAAGTCTGCAGGTGAGTGACCTTCCCCCTCCCTCCCTTTCTCCCCCTCCCTCCCTCCCCCCCCCCTCCCTCCCTCCCTCCCTGCTCGATCCCCGCCCGGGGGTTTCTTCAGCCGGCCGGCCAATCCTAGCGCGGCCGGCCGGAAGTGCCCGCCCCCCCCCCCGCCCGGGGGAAGAAGGAAGACGGCGGCCCAGCCTCTACCAGGTGTTGCTGGGAGGCTCGGTGGGGCTCGTCCCCGAGCTGGGCCGGCGGCGGTTCGGCGGTCCGACGACTTCTGCTTCCAAAACTTGTCCCGGAGCTCGGGGAGGGACGCCAGCTTTCTGCGGAGAGGTCTCAAGTTACTGGACGTGTCTTCCTCCCTCCGCAGGGAATGGGGAAATCACTCGCAGCCCAACATTATTGCATTTCGCCTCGTGCGGGGTGATGCCATGTTTGCAGAATGCCAAGAGCCGACACGCTACAAAATAAGCAACTTTAGACAAACCGGCTCAGTTTATCCCCCGCCCGCCAACGCCGTGGCCTCCGACTATCATTTACAATAAGTGCAAATGCTGGCGAAACACGCCCTGCATCATCTGGTCGCGGCGGCATAAACTCGGAACTGTCTGCACAATTTCTCGCTTGTCCCTTGTAGTAAACTTTTCAGAGCCAGATGATTCATTTTCCAAAGCTGAGCGATTGAAGAAGGGCCCTGTGTTTAAATAAACCGTACATCAACGAGGCACTTTCAACCAGGGAGTTAGCTGTGAGAGCCGGAGAGCCAAGGGTTCGACACGAGGACACGCTAACCTCGAGGTCAGAGGGACAGAGCGGCCTGCCTGCTGCAGGTGAGTGGGCGTGATGGTGGCCAGGGGGTGTGGGAGCAAGGGCTGAGGCCCTGTGGCAGAACGGGAAGAGGACTGCTTGGAACACGGAATGGAAGAGACGGTCTGTCAACCTCTTCTATGTGACCCAGACACTCTCTCATTTAGACCCATTCCCATTTTTATTCATAAGCGGCCTGCTGTCTTCCTCAAAATATCTCTCCGTTCCAGTGTATTTCCCTGGAAAGTGTCATTATTTATGAATTTTGAGCGGTCTGGATCCCCCCTGCTTCTTCGGGGGGGAGGGGTTTACTTTTATGTTTCTAAGTTGTAGTAATATGTGCATGCTTTTGTGTCATGCAGCGGGAAAATGGGTCCATAACGTGCATGAAGTATTTTTTTAGTAGTATTTGATGCAATAGCCGTGTGTCAACAGGGGCCTCTCTCTTAAGATATGCATTTCTATAATTAACACTGCACCTCTTTGCATTCAGGCAGAATGCTTAGTTGTTTAATATAAAGGACATCGTTTCACCAACGTCTGAACAGATGTGTCAGGAGTGATTTGTGGGCGCTTTATATTTTATCTGTTTAGGTTGGTCCTTTCTTGGTGTGATGTACAATCCTGCAAGGGCTGCGCCAGTGTTTACTTGTATGTTGACAAGTTTGTGTATTTGACCAGTGGTGAAAATCATAGCAGTCACGTGGTCTTTACTTGTAGGCCAAAATAAAACAACGAATGGGCGGTGGCGCAAGGCCTTCATAAATATGGCCCCAAGGTTCTTTAGTAGGCGTGTATTTTTTTGCACTTTGACGTTTTGGGATTTCAGTGCTTCCTTCATTGGTAGTGGACTGGGTTTTCTCCTCCTTCCTGCTCTCTCTCTCCTGCCATCCCTCTCTTTTCTGCCTTCTTAGTCCCTCCTGCCATCCCTTTCCACCTCTCTCTTCTGCTCTCTTTCACCTTCTTGTCCTCCATCTCTCTCCTGTTCTCTCTTTCCTGTCCTCTCCTCCTCTAGCCCTCCTTCTCCTTCCCGCCCTCCCTCTCCTACCTGCCGCCCTCTCCTTTCTGCCCTCTCTCACACACTCCTACCTTCCCTCCTGTCCTCCCACTCCTTCTTGCCCTCCCTCTCCCTTCTGCCTATTTTCCTTCTTGCCTTCCCTCTCTCTCCTGCCCTCTCTTCCTTTTGACCTCTCTTCCTTCTTACTCCTGCCCTCCCTTTCCCTTCTGTCCTCTCTTGCTCTCCCACTATTTTCTGACCTCCCACTCCTTGCATTTTCGCCTTCCTACCCTACCTCTGTATCCTCCCCACTCTTCTTTGCATATGCCTTCTCAACATGCGCTATCACTGCACACAGCCTCTCAACACACGGCCTCTATGCACATGCCTCTCTCCATATGATCTCTCTGCACAGGGCTGTGTGTAGAGAGGGCAAGTGAAGATAAGGCATGTGTAAAGAGGGCGTGTGCAGAGAGGGTGTTTTCCAGAGAGGCACTCCATATTTCTGTGTAAAGTAAAACACATCAACGTTTTACACATAATTCAAAGAAGTTAGAAAAGACCATTTGTCAAAAGCAATACCAAAAGCACAAACTTTAACAAAGGCGAAACCATTGCATTGTAAATGCTTGTTATTAAAGGCCTTCTGTCAGCGGTTGGCGACCCAGACAAAGAAAACAAGCAAAGGCCCTAACTTGCAGGTAGAACTCTAACATAGTTCCAAGCACCATTATTTTTATCATTTTTTGAAATAAGGATCTAAAAGTTCCTAGCTCATATTTCAGTGCTGGCCACTGTTACTGGTTGGCGGACCCTGCCAGAAAAAAAAGCAATGGCCTTAACATGCAGGCAGAAATCTCATATAGTTCTCAGCACCATTATTTTTTTAAAACAATGTCCTCTTTTGGAAGTTTGTTTCAGAAAAAGAGAAAATGAGTGCTGAGCATGCCAGGTAAAGGTGACACCTACTCAGTATTCATCTGTGTGTTCAATGCATCTGTGCTGGCAGATGAAGTGAAGGCACAGACATGGAACACAGGCAGGGATGTCTAAATGTATTGGGCAGTCCTGTGCCAGGGTGGAAGAAGCTAGCACTTCTACCAAGCAGGTGAGCTGGTGAGCCACCAGACAGAGATGAATAATCCTCTTAATTCACTTACCAATCACACTAATCTCACTGTGATTGACTGGTGTTGTTTTATTTTATTAAATTTATTAAGCGTGCACAGACCCTAAGGTGTCCTGACACTAATCAAATGAACGAAAATATGACTGCAAGCAGATGAGTTTTGAGCAGCTTACATAAGGTAAGTGAATGAGGTTCTCAATAAATCAAAGGAGGAAGACTGTTAGAAGTTTGACCTGTGACTGTAGAAAGAGCACAACTGCCCAGGGGAGATATTTTAAACAAGGAATCATCGCAAAAAAGTTATCGAAGAAGATAAGGTGTTTGCAGGCTCATACGGGCAGACCTACAAGAAACAAACACAGCACTGTGCCGCAAGTCATTTTGCTGCGCCACGCTGCATTAGCTTCGAAGCACAGGGATGCAACATATTTACAACAATATACCGTATCGCTGTACTTCCCCCTGCTCTGGTGCACAAACTGCTACCATGTGCCGGCACCATTGCACCATGGTGCAAGGATGCCTGTGTCGTGGGGAGATTGTTTTGTGCAGGAAGGGGCACCTTCCTGCACAAAAACTATCAATTGAGGTGATTTCCTGTTCCAATGTGTGCTGACGAATGCTGCACGCATTAAAAGAGGAAAAAACGAGGAGAAATGAAAACATTTCTCCTCGTTGCACCCCGCTATGCCACCCCTAGGGTGGCATAGCGTTCTGACGCATTCCCAGATTTACGATTTCTCGTAAATCTGGAAATGCATCAGTGGACATGGATGTTGCGTGGGAACACCCACAGCAACACCCATGCCACGCTCCTAACACGCAGAGTGTTGTGTGAACAGGGGCGATATTTACAAACACAGGTTAAGTCCCACAGGGTGACTTTACCTGTTCTTGTAAATATCACTTAGAATGCTGAGCCACCAGTGGGTCACACAACGTGATGCAACAGCGGCGCAAGGGGCGTGTAAATCTGCCCTATAGTTTTTCAAAAGCTCAGTCACACAGTGTTTAGGTTGAAAACAAAAAAGGGCCTTGTGGCAGAATCTTAGAGCCCTAAAAACAGCGTGTTTCTGAAACTGACACCAGTGCAAGGAATGGAGTAGAAGAGATGCCATAGAGAATTTAGTATGGTCCAGTAATGAGGTGAGCAGCAGTATTTTAAGTAAAATGTTAATTATGGACATAAGAATAAGGTAGGCCAACACATGAGGAATTACAACAGTCCAGTCTGCTCAGAATTAGCTACTGGACTAAAATCTAAGTTTGGGAGTATGTTCCCTAAAGGAAAGTTGGAATAAAAAATTACAAGTAGATGACACAGGAGGAAGACACGTGGCAAAAGAGCTAGGCTGTCAATGAGAAGACCAAATCTCAGGACTTCCAAAAATCAGCATCTCAGTTTTATCTGTGTCCAGGCATAGTGTATGTTTTTCATCTAGGTGGCCAGCAAATGAAGACAATTTTGAAGCTGTGTCTGAAGAGTTTATAAAGGACTTTTGGGTTTCAAAGTAAGTTGGGTATCATAAGTGTAAGCATAGAAGGTAAGGCCAAAAGATGCAATGAGATTGACCTAGGGAACCACAAAATGCTTAGAAATAGTGGGACTCAAAGATGACCCTTGTGGAACTCCACGTAATATGGATTTAGAGGCGGAGCAAAAACTGGCCAAGGAGACTGCTTGAGAGCGGCACATCAAAAAGGAACAGAACAACTTAAGCAACATTTCTCAAATTCAAACTCCAATCGCAGCTGGCAACATTAAAATAAGGTGGGGCAGGATAGCCCAAAAATTCACTATATATGTTGCACTTGCTGGCCTCCGTCCCGTCCGGTTTTTGACTCCTCAGCGGGATCCTGGTGTCCACAAATAGGAAAGGGAAGGACTTCCTTCTTGCTTGTGGAATGAGAATTCAACCAATCCTAGAGCTGCTCTCATGCTGTTTTCAGCATGAGAGCAGCTCCATGATTGGTTGGAGCAGCCTAACCCAGCGCTCATTTTGAGGCTTGTGGACTGTACCAGCATTCCCCAGGCTGTTTCAGAGCCCTTGGATTGCTGGGTCTTCAGTATGTATGTTGGATAGGACGGCAGTAGAAAGCTGGCAAATCTGACATGCACACTGTAGACCATCCTTCATTTGCAGGATTCAGCCCCACCCTTTGTGCTGTACACAGCATGAGTGGTGATAAAATAAAAATGACCTTGATGTTCCATTTTATTTATTTGTATTTGCCTGCTGCGCTTGCAGCATGCGGGGTGGCCCTCATCCATTCTTTAGGAGGAGTTGTCATTGCTAAACTCTTATATTCTGGTAAGGGTTAGTAAGATGCTGTGGAGACCGAATCTATCATGGCAAAAAGGTCGAGAAGAATGAGAAATGCAGATCCACCAATTCCCAGTGTGAGCCTGATATAACTAGTGGGAGTGGGGAGTACAGTCTTTGTGCTGTGGTGAGGGTACCAACCAAACTAAAAAGAATTCAACAGGTGAGCGAGTTCATGAAAATGCCAAGGTGTCCTTTGACACATTTCAATGAGTTTAGCCAATAATGATAGAGAAATGGGGCGATACCAGGAGACAAAGTATCCAATGAAGATTTCTTGAGCAAAGGAAGGATGGTCTCTGGTGTTGTGCCTAACTCAATGGATCATTAACAATAATGGGGTGTCCCAGTAACATGCAGAACCTGGGAAATATAACAGTACAGAAGCAGCGCTTCTGCCACGTAAAACGAGTTATTTGAGGACTATGTAATCACTCCATAGAATTAAAGAGCTATCAATTAATGCCACATACCAACAAACTTACTAACCGACAGGGCCGGACTGGGAACCAAAATCGGCCCTGGCAAAGTGCTCCCCCCCCCCCCCTCTAGGGGGATTGTGGGTGCCGCCGAGCTCTTTGCCAGGGCCGATTTTGTTACAGGGCCTGAAACAAAAACGGCCCCCAGGGGCCCCAAACCGGCGCCCCACCTATGTAGCGCTTGCCCGGTGACCGCTAGGGCCAGTCCGGGCAAGCGACATCTATGAAGTGAAAATGACACTGTTTATTTGAAAGAAGTTAGAACTGGACGATATATTGAAAGTCTTATATCGCCTGTGCTTAGGACATTAGACAGCTGAGACCAAATACAGACTGTGAAATATGCTTTGTGACATATATGTGCCTGTGTAACAGGTGTAACAATGTGCCTCATAAATAACACAACTGCTATGACAATGAACACCCAAAGACAATCAATACAATTAACATATAGACTTGGAAATTTAGTTTCAGCACCCAAAACTAGCTGATACCCTAAACAACAACATATATATTTCATCCTCTGTTGTATATGTCTATCTGGGTATGGTACGCTTTATTCATGGTACGTCGATGGAAGCAGAGCAGATGGGGTGAATGCTGAGCATCAAGATTGGATCACAAACCTATTCAACTTTTGAAGTGATGAAATCAGAAGGGGTGCGAAAAAAATGGAAGCATGTTGTTGGAACATAAGAACTTCCTGTCTAACCTTAGTGTAAGGAACCCCATAGAGAAGGAGAAATAGAAAATAAATCACTGGAAAAAGAGGAGGGTGTAAAGAAGGATTAATTAGATCAACTTTTTTGTCCCTTTAAAAAATGGAAAGAACAGAGCAGAACATTTGGGTTAGAGATAAAACATGTCGAGGCAATACTGCCAAAAACTTGCCGGCAGATCCGACAGGGCTTTTGACCGGGTGCCCCCCAAATGATTTACATACCGGACCGCCGAGATGTTGTCCATTTTCAGGATCACACAAGATTGCACTATATCTTTCATCCAGCAACGCACTGTGAAGGATCCCGCCAGAAGTTCTAAACAGTTTATGTGTAACTTCCTTTGTCAGGAGACCACAATCCTCCTGTAGAGAGATCTCCGCATCTGGCCCCCCAACCCAGCCTGCTGGCATCCGATTCTATAACCATGTCTGGGGCAGACCCGAAAATCGCTCTCCCATTCCACGTCTCCATGTGGTCCAACCACCATTAGGATTTCAGACCTTGCTTCTACGGACAAGAAGACTTCGCGAGAATACGGATACCCTTTGTGAAGGAGGAACCCTTTGAGGCATTGTAGCGCTCTGTAATGGAGCGGGCCCGGGAAGATTGCTTGTATGGATGCGGAAAAAGTCCCACCACTCGAGCCAGCTGGCGGAGGGAAATCTGTTGTCTGGACAAAACGGGCCACAGCTCGTAACACAGCTTGGTCACTTTCATGCCCAGAAGACTGTGCGTGGATACAGTGGAGTCTGTGACAAACCCCAAGAATGTAATGCTCTGGGTCGGTTGCAACAGAGATTTCTTCTAGTTGATCATGAATCCTAGGTCCTGAAGGAGTGACACTGCCATCTTTAGCTGTTGCAACAGGGGGCATGGGCAAGTCGCCATCAGGAGAAAATCGTCAAGGAAAACGATCATTCTGACACCCCTGGACCGTAGGAATTCCACTGCCGGTTTGAGTACTTGGTGAAGCACCAAGGGGCCAACGAGAGGCCGAAAGGGAGAGACGTGAACTCGTAAGTGTGTAGACCCCCAATGGAACAGAAGAAACTGCTGGTGGGGCGGGAAGATTGGAACTACCAGGTCGGCATCTTTCGAGGGGTCAGAGCACGTCTCTGGAAGATGGATCCCCTCCAGCTTAAAATATCGATTAACAAGCCATTGATTGAAGTCGCTCAAGTCGCTCAAGTTTATCACTGGCCTCTTCCCGCCATTGGTCTTGTCGAGCAGGAAAATGTTGCTCAAGAAACCCCGGGCGTGCTGAGTAGTGTGGGAAATAGCGCCCTTCTGTAGAAGAGAAGAAACCTCTTTGTCTACCAGGAGGGCATCCTGTACGGAGAACTGGATAGGGCTTGGAGGAGACTGTTGCACTGGAGTTCCCTTGAACTTTATGTGAAAACCCCTCACAGTTTGTAGAACCCATGCATTGTGTGTGATGGATAACCCCATCTGAAAACATTGTGCCAACCGCCCTACTATGTCTTCTGGGGATGAAGGGAGAACTCTTGCCTGGGCTAGAGGCTGCAGCACCTCTACGGTATCCTCTCCCTTTACCCCTTTTTCCCCGTGTGGGGTAAAAGTTCCCGAACCTGGATCGGTCCTGATAGTTTCCGGAGCCTCTCTGGTTGTTCTGGCACTGTTGGCGACCGGCCGAGCGGCCCCTTCCTCGGCCGGCCCGCGTAAACACAGGGGAACACCTTTTTTATCGTGGATTGAGCACGGTCTAGTGAGGTGAAGGTTTCAACGAATTTGCCAAGCTCCTTAACGAAGGGCTTGCCAAAAAGACCACCTTGGGCAACAGCGCCTGCCTCAGAATCCGCCAGGTCCCCCAACTTTGGGTCAATCTTAATAAGAAAGTACCAGCATCGTTCTGTGGAAAGGGAACAATTAGCATTTCCCAAAAACACCACGACTCGTTGCCCCCAGCCTGAAAGAGTCTCGGGGGAAATCAATCAATCAATCACGGTATTTGTAAATCGCGCTATTCACCCGGGAGGGTCTCAAGGCACTGGGGGAGGGGTAAGTTACTGCTCGAACAGCCAGGTCTTGAGCTGCTTCCTGAAGGAGAGATGGTCTTGGGTTCACCGAAGGTGGGTGGGGAGGGAGTTCCAAGTCTTGGCTGCCAGGTAGGAGAAGGATCTTCCTCCGGCGGTGGCTCTGCGGATGCGTGGTACGGTGGCGAGTGCGTGGCTGGTCGATCGTAGCTGGCGGGTGGGCGTGTAGAAGGTCATGCGGTCGTTGAGGTACTTGGGGCCCAGGTTGTGGAGAGCCTTGTGTGCGTGGGTGAGGAGTCTGAACGTGATTCTCTTGCTGACGGGAAGCCAGTGCAGGTCTCTCAGGTGTCCGGTGATGTGGCTGTGTCGGAGGATGTCGAGGATGAGTTGTGCGGAGTCGTTCTGGATGCGTTGGAGTCTTTTTTGAAGTTTGGCTGTGGTTCCGGCGTAGAGGGTGTTCCCGTAGTCTAGTCGGCTGGTGACGAGTGCCTGGGTGACGGTCTTCCTGGTTTCCGTGGGGATCCATCTGAAGATCTTGCGGAGCATGCGCAGGGTGTTGAAGCACGAGGCTGAGACGGCGTTGACTTGTCTGGCCATTGACAGGGAGGAGTCCAGGATGAAGCCCAGGTTTCGTGCGTGGTCCGTTGGTTTGGGAGCGGTGCCCAGGGCCCACCAGGAGTCGTCCCAGGCAGAGGGTGATGATCCCAGGATGAGGACTTCCTTCTTGTCTGAGTTCAGTTTAAGGCGGCTGTTTCTCATCCAGTCGGCGACGTCTTTCATCCCTTCGTGTAGGTTGGCTCTGGCGGTGGTGGAGTCGTTGGTGAGGGAGAGGATGAGCTGGGTGTCGTCGGCGTAGGAGATGATGTTGAGGTTGTTCTGGCGTGCGATGGCAGCGAGGGGGCTCATGTAGACGTTGAAGAGGGTTGGGCTGAGTGAAGATCCTTGTGGTACGCCGCAGATGACTTTGGTGGCCTCGGATCTGAACGGAGGGAGGCGGACTCTCTGGGTTCTTCCGGTGAGGAACGAGATGATCCACTCCAGCGCTTTCTCTCGGATTCCCATGTTGCTGAGGCGCTTCACTAGGGTGCGGTGGCAGACGGTGTCGAATGCTGCAGAGAGGTCCAGGAGCATGAGGGCCGCTGTTTCCCCGTTGTCGATCGGGGTTCTGATGTCGTCAGTGGCTGCGATTAGGGCGGTCTCGGTGCCGTGGTTGGCCCGAAACCCGGACTGTGACCCGGATTCTTGGCCTCCTTAGCCATATCCAGGATTTTTGTGATCGGTCCCAGGGCATCTAGGAGCTTATCCTGGCAGGCCCTCCAGGATCTGTCTATTCCCTTCTTGTGGTCCCTGATAAATTTTTAGAGGAAGGTGCCCATCCTCGAGGCAATTTCCTGTGTTAAAGCTACTTTCACATCAAGGGAGGGGCGTGGGCACTCTGCCTGCATACAGTTGCGAGCCTCCTTTTCCATGGGGCGCCGGATATGGGCAGCCACATAAGCTGCCACCTTATCGGCTGGGGTCCATTCTGAGGACCGCGGGTGGACAATATTGTTGGGGTCCAACATGTCTGCCATGCTTGGTGGCTCTTGGGATGTCCCCGGAATTGACTGAGGGGATGGGACTGGGACTGGGGCTGTAGACAGGGTAACGCGATTGGGCAGGGAAGACAGTCCTGGGGTCAGGGGGAGGGAATGCCAGCCGACTGGCCATAAAGGCCTGCCTAAGGCGGTCAAAAGCATCCCCATCCACACCCGCCTTGCAGGAACGCTTAGGGTGAGGGAAGCCAAGAGAGTCCTGGGACGCAGTCACTGAAGTCTGGGTGGCGGGGGGGGGGGGCGATCTGCAAAGAGAGCTTTCAAAAGGCTTGCTCTGTTTGGCGTGACAGCCTATCTTCAAAGAGAGAAATGGCCTGGTCGACAGCCCTATAAATAGAGGTATCTACCGCCTCATAAAAGGTGTCCCCCCAGGGCATGTCAGCGAGGGGGTCCTCCTCCTCCTGATACTCGTCATAGTAATCCATGACGCCACACAGCGAGTAAAGCTGCAAAATTTAAACTGCGTGGACTCCCACTGGCCTGCAAACAGAGGCTTTGTAATGGCTGGGTGGCAAGCCTAACACTTTGTCATGCGGGAAACCGCCAATTAATGGGTTACAGACCAGGGACAAAAGCTGGCAACAGGAAACTCAAAAACCCTTTTTCTTACAGGGTAACTGGTCTGGGCAATGTCCCTTATACTTGTGTCCCCCAAATAATACAAGACCAACAGGCTGTCAGCTTCAGGCTGTCAATACAGGCTCTGCCCTGTTTAAAAAAATAGTCCAGGCAACAGAGCGTGGGGCACAAGATTAGCGGTATGAAAAAGGCTCTGCGAATACCGCAATACACCACAAGGGCATTCTCCTCAGATCAGAGGGCTCCCAAACTGACGCGGGTGCGACGTTTTAGACTCTCTGAATAGAGATCAAACGGTGCGCGGAGCCCGCGCTGCCTCTCGCGCCCTCTAAAGGTGGGAGGACCGGGAGCACCGCCAGCAACAGGCCCCGTAGGTACGGGAAACCCGTAGCCGTGGCAACTTCTCTCCTCGTAGCACACACGCTGCGGGAGAGGATAACAAAAACAAACGCTGATGCGGAAACAAATCACCAAAGAAAGGCGTGTTAGCGCTGGAACATGGCCCAGCCACAGCGCATACCAAACAACATAATATACAGTAAGAAAACACTGCGCAAAGCTAAACACATCAAAGGAAACACAACGTGAAGACGTGCTTGCTAAATCAAGTACATCATTAAGTACATCAATGAAAAACACAGCGTGAAGTCACGCTTGTCAAATCAACATGTCAATTACCACAAATCAAGCTACAACACAAGGAAAGCATGAAGGGTACTTATCTTGCTGCATAGCAGCGAAGAAAGAGGAGGAGAGGACACTGTTGAAGGACTATGTTGGGCTGTTTGGGCCCTGATTGGACATTGGTGTCACACCTGTGATTGGTTGTTGCCAGGTGTTTTCTTGTTTCTTGTTGGACTACATGTTCCCTTTGTTCTATGGGAAATGTAGTCTTTGTTATATCTTCACTGCTATGCAATAAGTAGAGAAAGAAGGCATAATCCGCGCCTCCAGTCCTGACATAGAATTGAGGTGCTACTTTTATTTTTTCTTCTTCCCTCTTGCCCTTGTTGAACCTCTTGCCAGCTAAGTTTTACTACACACTTCAAAAAAGTACTTTTGTCCTATGAAATGGCTGCTTATTTGTGACAACAGATGTTATCTGCTTTTATTGGAACAAATGCTTCTAAATGTATTATCACTAGGTCATGGAAATGGGTGAACTGCTTTCTTCATGTGATAGGATGTGTTGCCAGATGTGAAATGAAATGAAATGAAATGAATGAAATGAATGAAACTTATATAGCGCACAACTTACCCTGGGGCATCTCAGCGCTTGCTTAGGGAACCCGTCCTGGTATTCCCCTGTGAGATAACCCTGGCAGGGTATCCACAAGGTGAAAGCCAGGCATCCCACCGCGAGGGGCCGTTGTGGAGATTAAGCAAGCTATTGCCCAGAGTCGCAGAGTGTGAACCCGTGAGTTGAGAAGGCACCGGAGCGAGAATTAACGAGTCCGTGGAATTTTGAGCCCAAGACCCGCCGAGGCAGGGAATTGAACCCTGGTCCCGGACCGAACTCAAGCTCCAGGTCTGCCGCCTCTAACCCCTGAGCCACACTTCTCCTGTCATACTGGATGTCATACTTTTTTCTCCTTTACACATGGGGAGATTAACGGATTTTCTCAAATCACAGGGGTGTTGTGCTGTGATCTAACAAGCATTGGAAAAATCAAGAGGTCTTGCCTTTGAGATTATTGCCTCTGACATTGCCTTTCGTTCATCCTGTACACCATGGGCATTGTCAATTTTATCTATGATTTGTAGCCATGCTGAAAAATACATATAAACAATAACAAAAAAGGAGTATGATGCAACCAGAGCAAATGCACTTTATAAATAAAAGTGCAATAGCCAAGGCTATGCCATACCACTTTTTAAAATTAGTTTTAGCTACATTGCAACAAAGCACCCACACTCCTGTACAATGCGTCTGCAAAACATTGCCAAAGCCAGTAGCTCTCTTAGGTGAGATCTAATGGCTTTCCCAATGCTTGTTTCCATATAGGAGCTTAGCATTAGAACAATACGCAAGCTTCCGAAGGTGATCTAATTTTTAACACCACCTTTTGGCAAAGTTATATTCATCATTATACCAAGGTGAATAAAGCAGTAGCCCATGAGAATGTATAGGTTTGAGTGGAAGAATAGGTTCAAGGGTGTCCAAAATCCATCAACTAAATTGATCAAGGATAGCACTAACATCCACCGAAAATACTGGTCTAGAGGAATCTAAGATTTCCGAGAAGTTGGATAGGTTAAGTCTAGCCCAGTCCAACGAAAGGGTGGAAACTTGATAGAGAGGGAACGCAAGTGCTTTATCAGAGGAGGTTTGATGTTGAAGAAATATACCATCTGATTAGTCCAGGAAAAGAAGGATAAATAGGCAAGACATGCCAAATCAAAAGGGGAGAAAACATTGCAGAGAGTACGACCTCCTGAATTCATGGACCTCACATATGTTATTCAAATCCTTCTCCTGCAATTCAGCAGGAATATCAGCATGTAACATAACATTCCCCCAAATTAATGGATTTTTAGCTTGCGCAAAATGTCAAGAGAGAGTTACCGAAGGAGAGAGTAGGAACCTATGTATTAGGTCTGTAAACTAAAATACATTTAAAAGAATACTGAAGGTGAATATATAAAGCAAGGGATTCACAATCCTGGGGTAGTGATATCTTCCTGTCCAAAATGATAATGGAAGATTTACAGAAGAGCACATTACCACCTTCAAGATGGTTAGTGTGAATGGTGTGATGGTTAACATAGCCTGAAGGGACAGGCAAAACAATATTGGGCCAAATGGCATTTTAAACATGTTTTTCTGACCCCTAAAATGTCTGGTTTAAAAGCAAGAAGCATGTTTCTATATTTCAATGCATGTTTAACCAAGGAACACACATTTGTCAAAAAACTCAGCAAAATATGGTTATTTTCCTGAGAAGAAACACGAAGAGGAAGATTGTGCAAATAAATAGTATATCTACCTAGGATGGAGTCAGCAGTACTAAGGAAGCTGAAGGAAGCACCACTTTGAGGTGGAGGTATGCATAGAGATAGGAGAAATGCTGTGGATTTTTATTGGACCAAATATGATTGAAACTAAATCATTCAAAGACAGATAAGTAGCAGACAGTATATTTCATTGCATAAAATGCAAGACGATGAAAATTGAAAAGAAAAGGAGTGCAACCAATAGGGACACATATCTTGGGTCAGGGAAAGTGCACAGCTTATAAACATATGTACCCAGCAGACGTCCATAGCTGCACACTAAAAAATACAAAGAGTAAAAAAAGAAGAGAGTGGACACAGAGTGCTAGAACTCTGTCATTTTGTGCTATTTAATAAACTCAAGTTATAAAATTAACAGGGAGTACCCTCATCAGATTATAAAAGTGAGTTCCCACATCCAGTGAAATCCCAAGTTTCCCAACCACAATTCTCTTTGTAGAAATACTTCACAAGCTTTTCCATTGAAACATTTGCCTCTTGCTCAGAATAACACAAAAAGTATACCATGGTCAATACTGTTTCTAACTTAAAATTAGCATGTACTACTCCTCAAGAAATTAACAGAGTCCCTCTTCCGTATCCAAATATTTTCCAGGGACTTGAATGGAATTTCGTGGCTACCATAGACACTGCCTACAGTCACATTTTAGTTCTTCAATAAGTCGTCAAAGTGCTCACACTACTTTGCCAGATTGAGAGGTAATAGGTAGTTGAGATGCACTCTAATTGTGCACCAATGGCATGGATTCCGATGCTTGAGCTGGGCTATTAGGAAGGGTCGCCTCATTCATGATTGCAGGAGATGATGAACGTGCTCAAAGTGTGACGACTCCTATGTGATGGACTTTCCAGGATGATGCACGTCACCATGTGTCCTTTGCCACAACCCTCAGATGATCGACAGCAAATGGAGTGTCTGTGTTCCACTTTTGTTTCTGCTTGACCAGGACTCAGTCACGTCCATTGAAGACTGTTTCATTTCTCATTTTCAAGAAGTGGCTGTAACATGAACGTTATCAGCAATAATTGCTGTCCACTGCAAGAATTTAGTTCTATAGCTCTTCCAAATAGCAAGGTGGCAGGACTCTCACCAGTTGTGAAATGAGGAGTTGAACGATAAACACAGAGAGCTTGAGACAGAGTCATGTTTAACTCGATTCCATCCATCAATACTATTTGAACTACCTTTATGAAGGTTCCCATGAATCGCTCCACAACACCATTGGCTTGGGGCCACAGCGGGGAACTCTTCAGTTGCTTGACATTGAGCCTGACTATAAACTCCGTAAATTCTTTGCTATTGAGGGGTGGAACATTGAAAGATTTGAGATTGGTGGGGATACTCCATGCTGCAAAGATGTCATTTAGCCGCTCAAAGACATTGTCATGGATTGCTGATGGTAACTCCCCTACTAAGGAAAGAGTGAATAGTCATCAATGACTACCATGAGATGATGTCCATTTCCTAAGAGCCCAAGAAATCAACTGCAATGCTTTACCAGACATGTGCAGGTAGATCAGACATTGTCACTGTTTGCTTCGTCACTTTTGGGGAGACCACACTTGGGGCCCCATTAGGATGGTGGGAGAACTCCTAAATACCTGCCACCCTAGCGGTGCTGGGACCGGCCGCCAGTGGTGCGGCGGTCCTGCATGTCAATTAGGATGCCACCGCCACCATGGCAGTGGCAACCCGCATTAACAACATTGTGGAGAGTGGTGCTCACAGCGCCGCCCGCCACAATGTCGTGAATGAATGACCGTTGTGCCATTCACAACATGGTCGTTGTGCATTACCTGCTACCTTGTGTGAATGGCTGTTGTGCATTGTCTGCCACCTTGTCCTTGCCAATGTCCGTCCATCATTTCCTTTGGTTTTTCTTTGTTAGCCATAAGTTGGCAGGGTATGCTCAGACGTGAGTCCCTTGCTCACTTTGCCACTGGATTCAAGTAAGCCGGGCTGAAGATGGCTGAAATGCCAGAAACCGGTCCTCGGTAGCTTGTTTCCGGTCCAGGGAAGGCATGGCTTGGCAGTTCGGGCTGGACTGTTTCCATGAGGCACAGGGTCAGACTGATTTGCATATGGCCATGTCTGAACTGGGTTGGCAGAGTGGGCTAAAGAACGGTGATGGATTAAACCCAGATCAGTTGACTGGGGGTGAGTGCTTGTATTGTCAACGCTCTGTCCATCATTTCCTTTGGTTTTTCTTTGTTAGCCATAAGTTGGCAGGGTATGCTCAGACGTGAGTCCCTTGCTCACTTTGCCACTGGATTCAAGCAAGCGGGGCTGAAGACAGCTGAAATGCCAGAAACCTGTCCTCAGTAGCTTGTTTCTGGTCCAGGGAAGGCATGGCTGGACTATTCCCATGAGGCACAGGGTCAGATTGATTTGCATATGGCCATGTCTGAACTGGGGTGGCAGAGTGGGCTAAAGAACGGTGATGGATTAAACCCAGATCAGTTGACTGGGGGTGAGTGCTTGTATTGTCAAAGCTCCGTCCACCATTTCCTTTGGTTTTTCAATGATGGGGGACACCATAGGTATCCCCCAAGTGCAGCCCCTCACCCTCCTCAGGGCCCGCAACGGGCCCCCAAAGCAAAAACTGCATGCCTTTCCATGGCAGAGTCATGGAACGGCATGAAATATGCCACATCATAATATGGATGGAGGTGTCCTGCAGACACCAACACCAGATTGTGTCCTTTTCCGCCCAGTCGAGATTACGACCGGCAGAAAAGTGGCGGACGGTCTTTCCGTCCGCCGCGGTGCCCCCCACCATACTAATATGGCGGGGGGATAACCAGGGACTTTCGGCAGGTGGATCGCCTCTGCCGGCCCGGCGGGGCGATCCGCCGGCCATCATAATAGGGCCCTTGGTCTCTTAGGGCTCGTTTGGTGGCTATAATGCCACGATGTTGTTCATGGGCTAGTACAATGACTTACTGTCGAATTCTCTCAGGAATGACGATTCTCAAGCCTCTCAATATAACTCCATCCCTGGTAATGGACAGTTCATCCTGCACTATTTGAATTTTGGAACTTTAACATCGTCACCACAAGGTTGAATTCTCTTCTTCCATGACTGAGTTGAAATTTGAGGATACACATGTTATTGTCAGCATTAGTAGCAGCTATAATCTGTTCACAGGAGAGGGCTACTGGCGTGCTGGACCTCACAATGAAGTTTATATAGTGTCTTGTACATTATTGAGCGTGGGATCACCATGGTCCCTAAAGTACTCCATAGTCTAGTAACATGAGAGATTGGGTGTGGTTAGTAAAAATAATGACGCAGTACATGTCAGTTAACATTTACACTCAAGAGAATAAAGATGTGCAATACTGAGCTTCGTGTGTGGTGTTTACATGCTACCGGCCAGGGGAAGATTCTATAACTGGTGACGAGATAGGGAATCCATAAACCCTGTTTGTCATGTACACCTCAGTCAAAGTGAAGAATCGGTTGACGGATTTGAAGTGAAAGCACAACTTCAGCCAGTACTAGAACTTCAAAGAAAGTGAAGCCCCCCACAGAAAGTTTCATTTATCATCAGTCGGAAAAAGTTGTATAACAGAGACATGCATGGCTAAACCATCTGTGTCTCTACAAAGCTGACAGAACAACAAATGCGTCTGAACAACTCATACCTTTACCACTCATTCCTTTACCAGTCATGTCTTTGCAACATAATTTGATGCTAAGCGCATGCCTGGTACAGGTCACAAGAACCCTAAAACTACCCCAACTCCCATTTGTGCCCTAGAAATTACCCCAACCCCGAGCCCTAAACACTACCCGACCCACTCCTGAGCCCTAAAACTACCCCACCCCCAGGCCTAAACACTACCCGACCCCCAAGCCCTAAAAACTACCCCAGTCTCAAAGCCCTAAAAACTAACCCCAAACCCTGAGACCTACAAACTAGCTCCAACCCTTAAAAACTACCAACCAAAACCCAGCCTCAGCCCGACTTACCAGACTGGGTCCTCTGTCAATCCTTCCTCTTCCTGTGCCCACCCATGCCAGTATCTAGACCGTGCAGTGCCTTAACCACGCATATGGGTGGTTAAGGCAAGCATGGTTCCGCTTGCGGGGAAAAGGCACGAGTGGCACAGCCCGCATTGTTAAGGACATTTTGCATCAGTGCATGGTGATGACAAAAGACCATTTACTGGGTGTACTAGAAACATACTGAACAAACCAAAGGCGAATACGGGCTATGTTTCTGAAAGGATCACATGCTGTACCCTAACATTTCATGCACTTTGGAGCCGATGTAGGTAATAGGGAAATACCGATTCCTAAATACCGAATTTTACTGATTATTTAGAAATCTGTATTTTAGATGTAGGTAAGAATTCGGTAAAAAAGACCGAATTCCTAATATTCGTTATTACCGGATCGGTAATTGAGATTCGGTAATAAAGAATATCTACCCATTCAATTCTATGGGGTTGGAGGCCCATAGGAATGAATGAGAAGATATTCGGTATTACCGATCCGGTATTACCGAATCGGTAATACCGGGAGGTATTTCAAGGGTGCCCAAAGGACACACTGTTGCACCCCTGAAATGTGCATGTGTGCACATGTTGCACACATGCAAGCCACAAGGGCATGGATGTGTACCACATGGCACCTTTTAAAAAGCAAAAAGTGCTTTTTGAAAGGAAATTGCTACTTACCACCAACTTGAAGTTGGTGGTAAATAGCGATTCATTGAGGCTGAGGTGCACTGTTTAAGGTGCTACCGCCATTGCATTTATAGAATTTGTATTACTGATTCCTTAAATGCAAGGCCAATAAGGATTGGTATTAAGGAATAGGTAGTTACCGATTCCTTATTA
This sequence comes from Lissotriton vulgaris, assembly GCF_964263255.1. Lineage (NCBI taxonomy): Eukaryota > Metazoa > Chordata > Amphibia > Caudata > Salamandridae > Lissotriton > Lissotriton vulgaris. The sequence continues at coordinate 1,676,599,987 of NC_141691.1, forward strand.
CTGATTCCTTCCCTACATCCCACATGGCTAAATACCGGTCGGTAACGGTGAAATTTAACGAATTTCACAGTTATCAACCGGTATTTGCCCACCTACATCTGGCCCTTTGCGTACAAACACACACAAGATAAATTAGATCCACAGCTCTGATGGGAAACGTATCTACTGACTTTGAAGCTGTAATGGACCTTACATCTCTTAGGAGAGCACACATGTGCAAATCGACCTATTGTTTTATTTCTACCATGTGGGTAAAACTGTTTGAGAAATTCTTGTGTCACAGGCTCTAAACTGCCCATTCCCACAAGAAGCAGTACTCCCTGATATGCCCTTGTCTCACTGCTTGAATCTCACTTAATCAGGAACAATGTAATCTAGATGCAGATGCTTCTAGACACCTGGTGATGTCCTAGCGGGTTGTATGACAGAGGCTTGCATGGCTAAAACACACATGTCTCTACAACACTGCTGGAATAACGAATGCACCTGAAAAATGCAAATCCTTTACCATGACTTATAAAGGGATATGTGTGGTAAAAATCACATCCTTGCTTCCCTCGCCCTGAGCCCTAAAAACTACCCCGACCCACCTGAGCCCTAAAAACTACCTTGACCCCACCTGAGACCTAAGCACTATACCTACCTTGCTGAGCCGTAAAAACGACCCCGGCCCCATGAGCTCTATACACTACCTTATCTCCCCAGAGCCCTAAACTCTATCCGACCCCTCCCCCCAGCCCTAAAAACTACCCCGACCACCCCTGAGCCCTAAAAGCTACCCTGACCCACCAAGTTCTTAAAACAACCCTGACGCCCCTGAGCCCTAAAAAAAACCCTGACCCGAGCCCTAAAGCAAACCCACCCCTCCTGAGCCCTGAAAACATCTCGACCACCCCCTGAGCCCTAAAAGCCACCCACTGACACTAAGCCCTAAAAACGACTCCAGCTCTTAAAAACTCCTGCACCTTAAAATCCATCCCAAAATTCACTTACTAGACCAGGTCCTCTCCCTATACTGCCTCTTCCTGTGCTCGCTCATCCCAGCATCTAGACCACGCACTACCGTAACCATGCATATGTGTGGTTAAGGCAGGTGTGTGGATAAGGAAAGCATGGTTCTGCTTGCGGGGAAATGGCACACATGGCACAGCCTACATTGTAAAGGCTGTTTCCCATCAGAAAATTGCTAATATGACTGAGATAAGAAGTGTGACACCACAGCTTAACACAGAGCCATCAGTCCTACAGTATGATAACTCTAAAGGCAGTGACAACCAGGTACACACATTGCAACAAATGGCGACAGCCAGGGGCACAAGAACGCTGCGAGTATAAGTAGATGAGTATAAAGAAGTATTAAGAGGCAGAGGTCAACCAGGTGTAAGAAAGCATGAAGGAACGCCAAGTGCAGCACCCTTCAAAACAAGAAACAATCATCTACTTACCAAACATTAGAGTAAAGAAGAGAGTCATCCAACCTCAGCACCAGGTGCATAAACGGGTCTGTGCTTGTGTAGTTGTCGAATCTGGGCAAACTGACAAAAGAGGCATTGAACGGCGGTCGGAATGGTGCAATTTCTTAGCTCTTCCATGGCTGCCAAAAAAAGTCCCTGATACGGAGCTGCTGCCTTCCAAAAACCACTGTCTATGTTCAATGTTGCCTAGAAGCAGAATATTGGCACAAGATGGACTGTCTGGATCAAAGCTTTTGATGGATGCATTGATGCGCTGGAAAAAACAGGTGACAAAAAAGATCTTCAAATATTTCAAAAACATTGCAGGTGACAGAGTACAAGTAGTAATAGAGAAAATACCAAGAGGTGAAAAAACGTTGTATCGTTAAATTAACTATGAAAGGTACATCTTCAATCAAGAGACAAAAAGATAGTTAAACAATGGATGGATTTTTTAAAAGCCTTGAAATACTCATCAAACACTTCAAGGTCAATAAATTCAATGACAAAGAAGCCATGCATCTCATAGTCATAGATGGTTGCCTGTCCGATTCCTTCAGATGCCAGATGCTGAGTGAAACACGCAGTCTGGAGACCAGAGCTGAGGAACGTGCCGACAAACAAGTAGATGCCATTGAGGCCGGAGGAGCCCAAAGTCAATCGACGTTATGAAGAGCAAGTAAAACACAAGGCAGAAGGCCGCAAAGAGATGTCTCTGAAGAAGAGGAAGCTGTTTTTTCAAAGTGGATTGAGGGAGCGCCATGTCATTTTGAAAATTGTAGGGGTGCACCATATCTCCCGTAGTCAGCACCCACAAATTTAGAGGGTATACTAACGTGTGTTTTTTGAAATATAACAGTAGGTTGGGAATTAATGCAATGTGTAATCGGTGTATTCATAATAATGCAAACTAGTGTAGAGCCTTAACAGGAGTGTAATGCTTTATATGATGTAGAAATGCTATTAACATGTGTATTGTAGGTTTAATCAGCGTGCCATATTAAGAGTTGCACGTGTTGGAGATAGGATGTGATGTTTTAACATAGAGAAGAACTCACGTTTAGAAATGAAATGTAATGTTGCTTTTGTAATGAAATGGAGTGCTCTGCTTATAATGTAGAATCATTTAGAAATGCATTTAAACATGTAAAGGCCTGAGACATGAAGAAAAACAATAGAGGCCTAACTGTAATTTCTTTAGTTATCATGGTTATTCTTGTGAAATATCTGCTTTTTGGGAAGGATGCTGTTCTCAGCAAATATTGAATTGTAACTTTGTATGCACACTAGGTTGCTTCTCATGAATTCCCGTTGCAGGTGCAAGGCCACGGAGCTTGTTAGGTAGAAAGATCCATTGTTTGGAAGTTAGGCCGGTAGGGGTGAGGACGAGTAGGTGCCAGAGGAATGTTCAGCTGCAGGTGCCTGGGATCCAAGGACATTTCAACGGATGATGGATGGTCGGCTGACATGCTGGAAAAATCCACAGACCGACACCTGCCCAGAGGGGCGTGCTTTGATTGTGTCTATGATTTTGAGAGTTTTGTATTAGGGACAGACCCCAAGGGTGGAGAGCAGATCTTGTCAGGAGGTTGCTAGAGCAGGATGTAGGTAACTTAGACAGCGTTGAGGGAACTAAGTGCAGAGTGGGGTGTAGGAAGGAGCATCTTAGAACGAGCTCAGTAGTTAGTCTATCTTGGAGAACGTGAATGCACTTCTTAGATAGTCTTCACAGCTGATACCCTAACTCTTGCCTTAAGGGAATTGTTAAGTAGGGATGTCACTTTAGAGTTAGTGTCGGGAAATTATTAACCTCTTCTTTCCTTTGTAAATGCAGTCCAGACTTCAAATAGGAACGGTGATTGGATGCCTGAGGTTCCTAGAACTGACTCTGCTTTTCATTCTGAGTCGTTTGAGACTCCTTCGTAGGATAGTGTTTGTATTACTGCCAGTCTATTTCTTGAACCTTTTGCTGAGGTACTTGTATGTCCAATTTTTTTTGCTTTGTAATACATTTTAACTTCAGTTCGTAGTCAGTTATTCTTTAAATTGGATTTGATTGTTGTTTTGAAAAGCTGTTTGATTATGAGTTTGGAAACCTCCCCTCTACAATTTTTAGCATACAAAAAGATCCAGTCGACCTGTATCAGGATTCTGGAGAATTGATAAGGTAAAAATCTAGCTAAGAATCTCAGACCCTTCAGTTGGTAGCAGAGTATGATGGTTGTCTCTAGATTGAGGGGAGATCTAGATTAGGATAAGAGTTCTAAAGCCCATAGAAATTAGGTGATGATTTCCCAGTGGATTGTCGGCGGAAGACGGCGTTTCATGGAAAGTGACGGGCAGTGACGGTGCGGCAAAGGCCGCAGCAGTTCATGGGAGAGTGAGTATGAATAGAGTTTTATGTTGTTAGATTGCAGTGTTTGTGTTGTATTGTGATGTCTTGCGGAGTTGGAATGCTTGTTGTATAAAACTGGATTAGGCTGTGAGCGCGCGCAGCGCAGGAAAATCTTAGGCTCAAGCAGTAGCTAAAGTGGTTCGGGTGTATTGAACACCCAGAATAATTGTCGACCATTGTTAAGGGGATCGTGAGGTACCTTCCTTGAACGCCTTGCTCTTGATTTTGGAAATAGCTCTGGTTACAAATTAAATGCTGTAAAAACGTAGGTGCTTTGCTCAGATTCAGTTCAGTTTAATGATTATAGGGTCACTCATGAAGTGACATATTTAGGTGTTATAATCAAATCTCACACACGAGAGATAGTAGAAACTAACTGGGATAAAAATATGTCTCAAATTAAACAATCTTTAGATAGATGGGGAGACTTCAAATGTCTATAATAGGGAGAGGCAACATCATTAAGATGAACATAGTAGCTAAAATCCTATATTTATATCGCAGTATTCCCTTAGAGATACCCCTAGATCATATATATAAATTGCAAAGTTTATGTACCAAATTTTTATGGGCACCCGGTAAAACAAGACGAGCTATGAAATGGTTGACTCTTCCTATAGAGAGAGGAGGGCGTGGGATTCCGGATTTTTTGCTTTATTATTATGTCTGTTTTTTAGGAAGAATGAGAATATTGTTAACGGGAGAACAAATCGAGGATCCGGCAGAATCCCCTTCGATATTTTACTTATTATTAGGGGAACACGCGAAGGGATGCTTGTTAAAAGAATTGGAAGGGAATTACTACAAACACACTCGTTTTAAGGTGCTAGAATCTGCATATAGAGTTTGGAGAAAGGTTGTAAGGATAATGAAGCTGGAAATAATAGGGTATTATACTCCCTTTTCTGCGGAAAAAATATTACCTTCAATATTTTGGGACAATGTAACAAAGGAATGGGGCAGAAAAGGTTTGAGTAAAATTGGAGATTTATATGACACTGAAGGAATATTCAAGTCTTTTTCTAACATATGTATCAAATTTAATATCTCTCAGTTATCTTTCTTTAAATATCTTCAAATTAGAGATTTCTGCCTAAAGAAATTAAACAGACCTAACCCTAATGAGGTAATAGCGGCTGTTCAAGCAAAACAAAAGATAGGTACTGTATATCGATTGCTGATGGAATATAAGCCAGATGATTTGAATAAATATAACTTATACTGGCAGAATCAACTAGAAGAAACTGACTTGAATATTGTGGATTATATAATGATGGCCAAGGATATATGTTTATCAGCAAATTTGAAATCGCAGGTTTATAAGACAATTTTTAGATTGTATTATACTCCAAAACGTATGGCAGCTTGGGGGCCTATGTATGATGGAAAATGCTTTCGTTGCGGAGGGGAAGATGCTGATATTGTTCATGTTTTTTTTAAATGCTCGAAATTATTGCCGTTTATATCAAGTATAGAGGAATTTATATCCTTGGTCATTCATCATCCGATTAAAATATCTCCAGCATTGATGTTAGTAGGGGGAGGTCAAATCATAAATGAAAATGAAGATATAAGTAAATTTAAAAATGTCCTATTTTTAGCTATGACTATAGCCCGATTATGTATAGCTACAGAATGGTTACAACCTGAAGCACCGACTTTTGATTTCTGGAGAAGAAAAATGTTTAATATATATGAACTAGAATGGAACTTGTATGCCTTGAAGGGTATCAGGAAAAAACGATTGGGCATTTCTATATGGGCAACACTCAAAGAGTATATAGATGAATAATTTCTTTTTTTCTTTTGTATAGGAACCCATCCTTATTACCTACCCGTTACAAATATCTTGTTAGTAAAAGAAGATTTTATTTGATTGTTAAATGTCATGTAAATTGGTGAATGAATCACTTGTAAAGTCAAAAGACCCAACGATGATAATAAAATAAATTTTTTTAAAAAAGGATTGTGAGGTACCATCGATCGCCCGCTGGACCAAGATAGGGGGAATGAGTGTGTGAGTGCGTGAGTAACTGACGCTGAACATGGGTTGATGAGTGTTTGTAACCTATCAGTTGAGGTGACTGTCCGGTCGTTTCGTGGACAGACAGTTGCCAGTTCTGTGACAATTAGGCGACTGAGGGCGTACAATCAGACTGTGGACGTACAGTCAGCGAATTGATTGCTTGGTCGTAAGTGATCATTTCAGTGTGTGAATGGGACATATGCGAGTGAGAGCTGAATTGAAAGGAGGGGAACTGCTGTGAAGTGGAGGCGAGTGACATCAGAAGGTGCCGCTCTGGGATAGGGCGGTTGGTGTGAAGCCGCGCTGGGATTGGTGGATTGTTATCAGGATATAGGGAACGCTGCGAAAAGATAAAAATTTGTTTTCATCATGAAATGTTTTAAAGTGTTCCGAGAAATGTTCAAAAGAAAAAAGAGATTAGAACCCCGGGGGGGAGGGGGGGAGAAGAGGCTCCGCCCGAGAATACTCCAGCTCATTATATGGCTACAAATGTAGGGTTGCATACTATATTGTGGCTTGAGAATTGGGCAAAGATGACTGATGGAAATGAAGAGTTGACTTTCCCCAGATACAGAACTTTCAGATTGGAAGTGTTATATCAGTTGAAGTCGATTATGGCTTCTTTGCTTCAATTGCCTAGACCAACACAGTTTGAGGCACTGAATACGTGGATTAGGGAGGCACACGAGAGAAACAGGGACAGAAGACAGGAAAAAGTGAAACAGTCAGTCAGAGCACTTCAAGATGCGAGGTGGGATGAATTGGCAAAAAGATTGAGAGTACAGACTATTGAAGGAGACAGGTTGTATCTGCTGTTGGTAAAGACAGGGAACGGCCAGAAAAGGAATGATGAAGAAGATGACAGTGACACGGATGATAGCTTGTTAGAAAGGATGTTATTAGAAAGGCCACCTCCATACAATCCAGAGTCAGAAGGGGAGAAGTCAGCTCCAAAAGAAGGAGTTGGAGAACAGCAACTTCCACCTAGTCTGGAAGTAGTGGGAAAGCTCTCAGCAGGGGAGATTCAGAACATATGAAGTACTAGTCCACAGAGGTTGCCGGATGCCCTTAAGGTACCGGTTACCATAGGTCCAATAATGTCAGTTTACAACCCGAGCCGATGAGAAATGTGACGCCACCACAGATGGGAATGGAAGGGAGCATCAGTGATGTAAGGAGCAATGTGGTAGGTGGGTTGAGCCAAATGCCAAGGGCTATGGAATTGAGCACTCCGTTGCCGGCTACTGCAGATTAATCTAGAGGTTTGATGGATCTGAGAGGGCCGAGGCCAAAATCTCTTGGTGAGCTGAGGCCCGACTTAAGTACATGGGAGATGATTGAAGGGGCTCAAAGCGAGGGGTCAGGAAAGGATTGGGGCCATGGGAGTGCCAAGAACATGATGAGCTTTAGGGAAAACCCTGAAGTCAATAGGTGCCGAGAACAGGACAGTGCTTGTAGGGAAGTGAATGGTATGGTTAGCAGAAGTACTCTGTCAGCAGCCATAAGGGTGAAAAAGTTGGACATGATGAGACTCAAGGCAGAAGTAGATGAGATAGTTGAGGGAAATTTACCCTTTGAGAGAGTGGAGCTCTATGAGTCAAATGAGTTGCTGTTTGTAGTGAAGAATGTGACCCGCAAGGCGAGGTCAACACATGAGAAACTGACTGAATTGGCAAATAAATATGATGTGGACTTATTCAGGACAAAAATGTTGCAGGGAAATCATGGGTTGCAATACACTGATCAAGACCTAGAAGAGAAGTAATTGGCTTAAAGACCCACATTAGAGAGTTGATCATAGGAATACGAGCCTGGAACAGGCTCGATAAATGGGTGGTCAAAGAAAAAGAGTGTCAGAAGGAGTGTGATAGAGACACCCAATCCAGGAGGGGGGATATCAGTTGTTGGGACATACCCCTTAAGGGAAGTGTCCAGTGGAGGATACGTGCATGTACCTTGGAGTCGAGGAAATTTGGCAGCATTTATGAATGATTTTCCAAATTTGAGGGAAAACCCCGTTGAGTGGTACAAGCAAGTTGAGAGGTTCGTTAAGATTTCCAAGGTGTTGTGGATTGACTTGAACAACTTATTTGACATTGTAGTTCCAGGAGATTTGTGGGTTGCATGTAAGGTTGCGATTTAGTGGCCTACTGAACCAGACTGAGATGTTGTCACAAATGGGCCATCGCCTTTGGTCATGAGGAAGTACGAACAGGCGATCACATGGTTAAAGTCTAAGGTATCTCCACAGGATGTTGATTGGGTGAAGATAGATCGGACGGTTCAGGAACCAAAGGAGACAGTGCATGAATATTACGAAAGACTGTTGCAAGTCTTTAAGCAGTACAGTGGGTTGGATGTCATGGATCCGAAGGACATGGGACAGTTTGTTTCCAAGTTTGTCCTGGGATTGAGACCTAATATCTGCCTTATGATCCAGCAGCATTTGATTACTTGCAGAACAAGCCGCTGGGCGAAATTTTGAGGTATGCAAGGTACTGTAGTGATGAGATAGATTCGAAAAACAAAAAGCTTAAGGACAAGCGGATGATGGTTCAGATGCAGGCGGCTGATAAAGGTCAGGTGCAGTCTGGAGGAGGTATGCTGGGAAGGAGACAGAATGGTCAGAACAAGGTGAAGGGAAGTGTGGAGGATTCCAAGCCAAGAGTGGATTTAGCCACGTTGAAAAAGACTACTGCCTGCCACCAGTGTCATCAGATTGGCCACTCGCGACGCAAGTGCCCCTTGAACCTGCAAATCAGGTTGAACTAGAGGAAGAGGTAGAACAGGTACAGGTCCCACAGGTAATGACCACTGTGTCGAAGCCCAGAACTGTGAAAGGGGGGACTTCGGCTCCACAAGTACAGGTTCCTCAGCCACAGAGGATCTCGTCAGGGACTCGAGTCCTGTGTGTTTACTAGGGAGGGATCTCCTGTGTAAACGTAATTGTACCATCTATTGTACCCCCAAAGGAGTGGAACTGCAAACGAATGATGAGGACGCTACCTTTAAGGTCGCGAATCAGCATGTTTGCATAGAGATGTATCCTGTCTTGACAGTGGAAGAGCTTTCCACTAGACCTGAGAGATTCAGTCTCACAGGAAGTGTGGGACTTTACGGGAGAGGACATAGGACTGATCAAAGGAGTGGAACCAGTTAAGATTCAGGTCAAGCAGAATGCCGAGTTCCCAAGAACGCCGCAGTATAATCTGACTCCAGAAACGATTGCAGGGATAAAACCTGTAATTGAGTCTATGATCAACCAAGGGATCTTGAAGGAAGTAATGGGCAGTCCATGTAACTCGCCTATTAAGGGATTGCAGGAACTGAGTGGGAAATTCAGAATTGTGCAACACCTGCGCCGGGTAAACAACATAGTTGCCAAGCTGAGTGGTTTACCGTGATTGATCTGTGTTAGGACTTCTTCTCGATACCTCTGCATGAAGAAAGCCGATTTCTTTTTGCTTTCAAGCTGGAAAACCGTGTCTTAACGCAGGGTCGTATCACTCAGGGGTACACAAAGTGTCCATCAATCTTTAATCAAATCTTGAAGAAGAATCTCGAGAGTCTTGTACTGCCGCAGAATTCGGTTCTCGTACAGTACATTGACGACCTCCTTGTTGCGTCAGAGACTGAGGATGCGTGCAGGCTTGATACCATTGCCTTATTGAATCATTTGGCAGAGAATGGACACAAGGTGTCGCCAAACAAGTTACAGTACTGTTTAAATGAGGTGCAGTACTTGGGTCACCGAATTAAGAAGGGCAAGAGGAATGTGTCACCTGACAGGATAGAGGCGATCATGGGTATAATGGTGCCTTCTACTCAAAGAGAGGTCCGAATGTTCCTGGGGATGGTTGGTTACTGTCGCCAGTGGATTGCCAATTTTTCATTGAAGGCCAAGCCTTTGCAGAGACTGGTGCACAAGGATGTGAGTGATCCGGTACCATGGGACAATGAATGTATGAAGGATTTCCTTGAGTTGCGAGAGGATCTTTGTCGTGCTCCGGCACTGGGAATGCCTGATTACAATAAGCCTTTTTCACTGTTTTGCTGTGAACAAGAGGGTTGTGCTTTAGCAGTGCTAGTACAAGATCATGGTGGTGTCCGTAGACCAGTTGCCTACTTCTCATTTACTTTAGACCCAGTAGCTTCAGCATTGCCCGGATGTCTAAAATCAGTTGCTGGAACAGGTGTCAGCATTGAAAGATGTGAAAGTATTGTGATGGCTCATCAGCTTACGGTTTATGTACCACATTCTGTTGAGCTTTCGAGGACCAGGACCAAGACACAGCACCTGACGAATAATATGCTCTCACTCTACAAGCAGGTTATAATTGCTGCGGAGAATGTGACCCTTAAGAGGTGTATTGTTTTGAATCCTGCTACCTTGATGCCGTTGCCAAACACTCTTGATGAAGATTGTGCGGACCATGATTGTCTTGATGTGAGTGAATTTTGTACCAAACCGAGACCTGACATTGTCGATGAACCATTGGTCGACCCTGATGAAATTTTCTTCGTTGATGGTTCATGTTTAAGAGACAATGTTGGCCAGTTGAGAGCAGCCTTTGCTGTATGTACCATTACCGGAGTAGTTGAAGCTGCATGCCTGGAAGGAGTATACTCCGCCCAGGAGGCTGAGATCATTGCTTTGACACGTGCTTGCATAGCCGCAGATCAGATTCGGATTACCATCTACACTGACAACCAATATGGATTTGGTGTGGTTCATGACTTTGGACAGTTATGGTCCCAGAGAGGTTACATGACATCGTCAGTTTTGCCCTTCCGCAATGGGGGTTTGTGAGGTTGCTTTTAGAGGCCTTACAAAGTCCCAGAGAAATTGCTGTTGTAAAGTGCACGGTTCATGGGAAAGGGACAGATTTCATGTCACTCGGAAACCGCTATGGGGAAAAGGTTGCACGATTCTGTGCCGAACTAGCTTATATCTTCAGTGAGAACCATGTTGTAGGGGACGAAGAAAGAACCGATTTTAACATGATGCTGGCCATGGCAGATACTTGGGATGAGCTCAAGTATTTGCAAGAACAGATGTCAGACCGAGAGAAGAATGTGTGGCTCAATTCAGGCTGCCTGAAAGGGGATGTGGACATTGGGTGTCTGTTGATGGAAGCGCAGTGTTGCTGGATGAGTTGCTGAGTCCGATGGCAAGACAGATTCATGGTGCAGTGCATTTGGGAAAAGATGCAATGGTGCGAGTGTTCCGACAGACATGGTACAACCCACGGTTTCGTGCGGTGGCAGAAGCTGTATGTCAGAGATGTGTTACGTGTCAACAAAGGAATGTCGGAAAGAGGACTGCAGTTACCCTGAGTCACAATGGGAGATCAGGGGGACCCTTCAATAGAATGCAATTGGACTTCATCGAGATGCCTAGGTGCAACCACTTGAGGTACATCTTGTAGGTGGTGTGCGTGTTTTCAAGGTGAATGGAGTCATACCCGACTCGCAGGTGCAACACACTTACAGTAGCTAAGTTGTTGTTGAGGGAGCTTGTCCCTCGATTCGGGATTCTAGCCTCTTTGGAATCGGACAGGGGAACGCATTTTCATAGCGAAATCATGAAAATGCTTTGCACAGCGCTGAACTTTGATCAGAGACTCCACTCAAGTTATCGTCCAGAGGCTTCTGGGATGGTGGAGCAGATCAATGGGACACAGAAATCTCGAATGGCGAAGGTGTGTTCTTCTACATCTCTGAAGTTTGCCCTTGGTGTTGATGAGTATGCGTAGTACCCCAGACAGGCTAACAGGTCTCTCACCTCATGAAATGTTGATGGGAAGGGTTATGAGGTTGCCAGCGGTGCCAGCAGCGGCCCAGATTAATATCACAGATGATCTGATCCTCGATTATTGCAAGGGACTCACTGATGTCGTCTGTTCTGTGTCTCATCAGGTGCAGGCTGCTGTGATTCCGGCATTCAGTGCTCTCTGTCACGACCTGAGTCCGGGAGACTGGGTGTTGGTCCGGAAGCACGTGCGGAAGAGCTGTTTGGATGCTCGGTGGAGAGGCCCTTTCCAAATCATCCTAGTCACGAACACTACTGTGAAGTGTGGGGGGCTGCCGAATTGGATACATGCTTCCCATACCTGTTGAGTTTCAGCACCCTTAGAAGAAACAGCTCCTCTCCCGAGTGAAAAGCCAGCTGATGTGGCAGTGCCACAGGGGGGGACAAGACAAGCTGTGAGGGTGTCTGATGTAGCTGGTTGCTCACAAGACCAAGCTGAGGAGGGTCACAATGGCAGCGACTCCGAAACCGATTCCGAAAGGGGAAGTTGCTGTGAAAGTGGTCCAGAGTCAAACTCAGCTGAAGAAAGACGAGAGCAGGGTGAGGGAGCAGAAGGTGCGAGAGCCAGCAGAGCAGAGGAGCAGTGGCCGAAGAGACAAAGGCGACTGAACCTGAGACTGGTTTCTGAAAGAGACCTTGCTCCTGTGTCTGAGGAATCCGAATCAGAGGAAGGCGAAGAAGGGCAAGCTTGTGGAGGTCTAAGAAGATCGAGGCGAACAAGGGTGCCTTGCCGGAGATACTCGACTCCTGAGTGGACTCACATTGTGACTGATGCCAGGAGTTTTGAGATCGGGGAGGGTGAGGGCAGTGACAGTGATCAGCACCAGTCCTAATATCAAGTTGGATGTGCTGTTGTTGGTACCAGGACTTGAAGTTGAAGGCGTACTGACAATCACAGTCCCAAATCCACCGATTTTGAGCAGAATTCGTCATTTGATTTTCAGTAGACTGCTTTTTTCTACATTTGGCCCTGAAATATCAGCTCAAGAATCCATTGTTCTTCGTCTTGAACTTTTGGAATATGTGCTAGAAGCGGTTGGCACGAATCTTATTATGGATGATTGAGACTTTCTGTAAATAAACTTGTTTTGACAACCTAGGTCCGAGAGGAAGAAGAAGAAATTTAGGGACTTCCCATAGAGGACGGAGAAGGGTTAGGATTGTCTTTGAAAGCTGTAAATAAGGAACTGAAATTCAAAGGGGACTTCCAGCTTCTAAGGTGTGGCTCGAATTGATTCAAGTAACTGAAGTGGGAGAGAAGAGACTGTGAAGGTTGTTGCGGAACAAGAGAAGCTGCAAATTGCCTTGAGACCATGGAGGCTGGAAATCTGGATCATAGAGCTAGATGCATTGTAGGCGCACTTATAGGGGGAGTGATACTCTTCATTGTTCTGGTAGTTGTAGTTTCGTATTCAGTACCACATGAGCAGACAGTGGAGGTAGAGGGAACACCTACACCTACTACTCCTAGCAAAAAAGAGGTCAAAATAGGAGACGAAAGAGCCTTGCTGCTAGAGAAGAGTTGTAGGTTGCATGCAGATCTGTCTAGAGGCAATTTCAAGCCTAATGCATATGCGAAGTTGTTGTATGAGTATATTGAGGCCATGGATGGGAAAGATTGTTATGTGTGTATGCAATTGCCTGCTTCTGTAGATGAGGGTATTAGATACCATCACCTTCCATTGACTTATGGAATTTCATGTAGTTTGCTGCTTAGCATTTTCTATGGACGAAGTAATTTCGAATATTTCTTTTCGAATTATGATGTTTTACTTCCTGAAGTACCCACTTACAAACATTTGAATAAATACGATTATTACAAATCAGAAGATAGACTTGGGACATATTTCATTCCGACTCAAGAGTTGGATACATCTTATGCTCATCGTCATAATCTGACATGTTTGTTGTCAGACACAGGAAAGAAATTTAGTGAACAAGTGCAATATAGGTACCGGAGACAAAAACAGTTGTGAAATTCAGGACAGGGTAAGGCAGATTGGACCGATGAAGAAAAGCTGCACAAGTCAAAAGGAAGTTATGTTCAATGGCTCTAGTTGAAGTGCAGAAAGGGAAGTTGTTCCTTCATAGACAACACACATATTATGAGAATGTGTATGTAGGTCACACCACGTGTGAGCATACTTTCACTTTGGAGTATTATTCAAAAGACTTTTTGCAAAGTGTAGTGCAGATTATTCCAACTGTGCATTTTGTTTGTAGGAAGAATGCATATGTGCGACTGCCTGAGAAATGGTATGGAACGTGTTATCTAGCAATAATTTTTCCCAAGATTTATCACACAGAAGATTTTGAACTTTTAGAAGGAGGACAACATGTGAGAGTGAAGCGAGGTGAAAGTGCAGGAGCCATAGTTGGAGACATTTTTGGAGCAATGACACCAACTTTGGGAGTGATCATGAATGATGAGAAAATTAGAAGGTTGGTGACTATTGTGGATGAGTTGTCAATTGAAAAAATCGAGGAGCTGACGACGAGCATTCACGCCAAGGTCACGCACATCCAAAACGTTGCAAATTGTTCACAAAAAAAGAATAATGAAACGGTCTGGCAGCTGAGACATAATGACAACCGACCGAATAGGACAAAACCATTATCAAAAGAGGAAACCCTGGCCTTAACTCGATCGTATGAAATACTGGACCACGAGAAAGAGGAAAGAATCAAAACAGTACCACTCGACCCTAACAGAACATCTAGAAAGAATGATAGAACAGCTAACCCTCACAATCTACAACAGATACAGTTCATAGCAACAGAGAATAAGACTGGCGACCTTATCAACAAAGAAAAACCCTTGACATGTCTTCTACTCAACTGTCGGTCGGCAACCAAACATTCCTCGGATATAGCTGACCTCATCATTAACAAGGACATCGATATAGCAGTCCTCACTGAAACATGGCTCACGGAATCCTCATCCCCTTCCATGGATCTCCTAGTACCACCCCAATATAACATTTTGAGACTCGATAGACCCATAAAGGTAGGAGGAGGTATAGCCTGCATTCACAAATCTGATATTGAGGTCAAACAAATCCTAACCGACCCTCTAGAATCCAGCGAATACCTAGGTCTTAATATAAGAACAACCAACAACCAAAGATGCAACCTGCACTCTTTTTACCATCCACCAGGAGACAGCGCAAAGTTTGCAGAGGAGTTAATGGAGATCATAACGACCAACTCTAACGACGGCATTAACAACATATTTCTTGGTGATTTCAACTTACATTGGGAGGACCACAACGACAAACTTGTCAAATCTCTGAAAGACTTCCTTGATGATTTGAACCTTACTCAAATATGCACACAACCCACTCACTCGAA
Organism: Lissotriton vulgaris; assembly: GCF_964263255.1. Taxonomy (NCBI): domain Eukaryota; kingdom Metazoa; phylum Chordata; class Amphibia; order Caudata; family Salamandridae; genus Lissotriton; species Lissotriton vulgaris. The sequence goes on from NC_141691.1 coordinate 1,676,615,025, forward strand.
AGGAGGGACGCTAGACTGGATTATCTCACGAAACAAAGAGACATCAATCCTCTCTATAACACCATGTGACTGGTCAGATCATCATGCCATATCATTCGTAATACCTATAATGGTAAAAGGCATGACCAGACAACCCCTCAGGACTAAAAAATGGGTTAGAGACACAAGTGATGCAAACTTAAAGATATTAGTTGAAAGCTGTGAAAGAGACCTAAAACCGCATAACAACCTGCATAATGTGAACGAGCTGACCGACCACTATATAACAACGGTCGGTAATATTGTCAACAACACCATGCCCCTAAAACTGAAAAATATCTCGGAGAAGACAAAAAATCCATGGTTTAACGAATCACTAAATGAAGAAAGGCGCAAATTGAGAATGGCCGAAAGAAAATGGAGACAACACCCTTCATCCCCAGAGCTGAAAGCACTCAGAAAAATTAGAGGCCAATATAACAAAAAGATCATCAACTCAAAACAAGAATTCATACGGTCAGAACTGGACAGTGCCAAAAACAGACCACGTAAACTCTTTGAAATCCTAAAGCAACAATCAAACAAACTAGCCAAATCAGTCCATGAGAACTCCAAAACACCCCTAAATTGCGAAGAATTCTCTACATTTTTCACAGAGAAGGCGAAATCGCTAGAAATGGAGCTCAAAAACGCCGTGGCAATCCTTCCCACAGATCCAATGCCTACGAGAATTACTGCTGCGACAACAGAGAGTACCACGACAAAAAATGAAGCAAGGTGGGATTCGTTTGATCTTTATGACCAGCACAGTATCGCCAAAACGCTGTCCGAAATAAAGCCAAACAACCGCTACCAAGAACCACTACCTGCAAAATGTGTAAGAGAAATCAATCACGTTTTGGTTCCAATATGGACTGAAATTATAAATGCTTCACTATCACAAGGGATCCTCCCAGACTGCCTGAAAACAGGTCAAGTTGCTCCCATAATCAAAAAACCCTCAGCAGATAGATCAGACCCAAACAACTTTCGCCCAGTGACCAACATCCCGCTACTGGCCAAACTAATTGAGAAATGCGTTCAGAACCAACTAAGCCGACACATCACCAAATTTTCATTGCTTGATGAATGCCAATCAGGATTCAGAGCAGGACACAGCACTGAAACAGCGATCCTCCATATTGTCGATGATGCTCTACAGGCACTTGACCAAAACAAAGCATGTCTACTGATTCTCCTAGATCTGTCCTCGGCCTTCGACACAGTAAATCACGAAGCTCTATTGACCAGGTTACGGGACAGGATGGGCCTGTCAGGAACTGTGCTGGAATGGTTTATCTCTTTTCTACAGAACAGAACACAGCGATTCCTGGTCAACCAGTCTATTTCACCTCCATGCCCTATTTCAATTGGAGTCCCTCAAGGATCATCATTATCCCCAGATCTGTTTAACCTCTACGTCGAACCGCTCACAGAAATCCTCCAAAAATCACAGATATCCTATCACATGTATGCAGATGACACGCAAATATACTTAAAGATCTCTTCCCTAAAAGACATGGAGCTAATGAACGAGACTCTAAAAATGGCTCTACAATGGCTAACCACCAACCAGCTGAAGTTGAACGCTCACAAAACAGAGTTCCTACTAATCTCACCAGCTAGGAGCCATACAGAAATAAAGGAATGGACGAAAGTGGTGACTGCGCTAAACTGCACCCCAACACTAATCAAGTCAGCGAAATCGCTAGGAATCACTCTGGACGAGAATCTGGACATGAAAGCACATATCAACTCAATGGCAAAAAATGCCCGGTTCCACCTGAACTACTTAAGAAAATTGAAACCATTCATTTCAGAAGCGGATCTCAAATTAGCAATCCAATCCTTAGTTATCTCTAGGATCGAATATGGCTGCACCACCTTAGCAGGACTACCAAAATTGTCCACAGCGCCATTGAAAGCTTGCCTAAACGCTGCGGCAAGAATTATCACCGGATCAAGAAAATACGATCATATATCGCCACACTTGAAAGCCTTAAGCTGGTTACCCTACGAAGCGAGAATCCAAATGAAGATGTCATGTATCACCCATAAAGCGCTACACCACAACACCCCAAGATACCTAGCGAAGAAAATCCAGCTATCGGGAGGTAATCGACCAGCGAGGAGTACTGAGGAATTCCTATTACGGCCAGCCCTTTTCCACAAGAAAAAAACTTATGACAGAGCGTTCTCCGGAGCTGCCCCCAGAATATGGAACTCACTCCCTCCTAACATCAGGAAGATCCGAAATGTGGCATCATTTAAGCGAGAAGTAAAGAGCTTTCTGTTGAAGAAATACACTACCTAGAATAGACCATTCACGATCTGAGCATGACCTAACTGTCAGACTTGCTTCTACATTTTACCTAAGATAGAAGTACACCTACCATTGACTTTCAACGCGAACTGCACACGTATATTGTATATTGTATATTTATCATCTACCTCATATTTGTTGTCCGTATAACTGTCGTATATATATGTCATTCTCATATACCTCTATGTTAAGCGCTCTGATACCCACGGGTCTTGTTCGCGCTATACAAAACTTTACAATAAATACAATAAATAAATAAAACTACAGCTAAGTCGTTGGTGTTGGTTGAAGGTGAGATGTTGTCGATAAAGACTATGGTTTTACAAAATAGTCTTGCTTTAGACGTCCTTCTAGCAAAAGAGGGAGAAGTCTTTAAACTTTTGAAGGTCCAAGAATGTTGTACGTCTATACCAGACAACAGCAAGGATCTGGAGAAATATATAAGCAACATTACTGTGATCCATATTGAGATTGAGGATCTGACTGAGGCAACGGTGTGGGAAAAGGTTGGCAAAGGGTTTGCCAAAGTCGGGAGTTGGTTTGCAAACCTTGGAAGAGGTTTTCTTGGTTTTGTGTTTAAACTCCTTATCCTAGTTGTGGTGTGTGTGATTGGATTGTGGGGTTTGGTACGAGCTTATAAATGTTACAGATCAAGCAGACTGGAGATGTCATTGAGCATGCAAGAGAGACGAATGGAGAGGCTGCAGGACAGTCAATATTAACTGTGGGCCAAAAATCGGTTCCACTCACGGAATTTGCGGATATTCGGCAGTTTCGCGATCCGCAAATCATGCGAAATTGCCGGAAAATCCACTAATCAGCTCGCGGGTGGATTTTTTTTTTGGCCCACAGGAAGCACTTACAGTTAAGGAAGGTGCTCGAGTTGAAGCTAACTTTGTAACCATTTTAGAATGGCGCCGGCAATCTGGCAGAGTTGAAGTTGCTTACTTGCAAGTTGCAACTTCAACTCTGGCAGCTTGCCGGCGCCATTCTAAAATGGTTACAAAGTTAGCTTCAACTCGGGCACCTGTCGTAACTCTGTAAGTGCTTCCTTTGGGCCAAAAATTAAACCTCAACAGGAAGCACTTACAGATATAAATAAAGCAGGTGCCCTAACTGAAGCTCAAATTCAGTAACGTTTTAATCAGCCCAAAACATTAGTGAGCACAGTCAAGGCTGGGCAAGTGTGCTTTAACCCCATATCTGCCGTCGAATATTAGCTGTAATACTCAAGGGAGGTCTTTGAATCCCTGAGTTTCTCGAGTGCAACCCCGTATAGTTCCTGTGACCAGGAGGCTGCTTTCTCCTCACCTGCTGCCCTGCTATCTCTCTGACCCTTTATACACAAGAGGCATGTTAACATGCATAGAAGCCCCGCTCGTTTGGCCCTGCACCACACACTAGCGGTATCAAATGTCTTTCCGCCCTTTCCCAACTATGATGGACAGCTCACTCAAGAGACCTCGGCGCCTTTTGACGTGGTGGCAAACTTACAGGCACACATGGTCAGTGGAGACAAATCTTCTGGCCCTTTACACAGCTGCAGTGTAGGAAAAGCACTTTACATTTACCCAACAAGGTAGCACTTACTAGATTAGCCAGTAGAAAGTACTCCAGTTGAGTAGAGGTATTGCACAAAATGGTGGCATCTTTGTGGATAACTATGCAGGGCAGGATTCATTCTGGCACGAGACTCCTGTCACAAAAATTAAACCTCAACAGGAAGCACTTACAGATATAGCAGGTGCCTGAGATGAAGCTCAAATTCAGTAACGTTTTAATCAGCCCTAAACATTAGTGAGCACGGTCGAGGCTGGGCAAGTGTGCTTTAATCCCATATCTGCCGTCGAAAATTAGCTGTAATACTAGAGGGAGGTCTTTGAATCCCTGAGTTTCTCGAGTGCAACCCCTGTGTAGTTCCTGTGACCAGGACGCTGCTTTCTCCTCACCTGCTGCCTTGCTTGCTCTCTGGCCCTTTATACACAAGAGGCATATTGACACGCAAAGAACCCCCGCTCGTTTGGCCCTGCACCACACACTAGCGGTATCAAACGTCTTCCCGCCCTTTCCCAACTATGATGGACAGCTCACTCAAGGGACCTCGGCGCCTTTTGGCGCGGTGGCAAAGTTACAGGCACACATGGTCAGTGGAGACAAATCTTCTGGTCCTGTATGCAGCTGCAGTGTAGGAACATTTACCCAACGAGGTAGTACTTACTGATTAGCCAGTAGAAAGTACTCCAGTTGAGTAGAGTGCAAATCACAAAAAAATACACGAGTTTGCAGGAAAATCCGCAAATTCGCAGATTTTTTTGCGATTTCGCGCAAATTCGCGGACCGCAGATCCGCAAAATTCACCCATACTAAGTTAATATTGACATCTCAAGAACATGGAGTTGCTTAGGAGAGGGAAAGAGGCAACAAGCTCTGTTTAACTCGGTTGATCAGGTCATCAAAGGGGGGAACTGAGGGAGCGCCATGTCATTTTGAAAATTGTAGGAGTGCACCAGATCTCCCGTAGTCAGCACCCACATATTTAGAGGGTATACTAACGTATGTTTTTAGAAATATAACAGTAGGTTATGAATTAATGCAATGTGTAATCGATGTATTCATAATAATGCAAACTAATGTAGAGCCTTAACAGGAGTGTAATGCTTTATATGATATAGAAATGCTATTAACGTGTGTATTGTAGGATTAATAAACGTCTTTAAACAAGAGAGAGGGGCTCTATATAAACCAAAAGGAAATAGAGCGCCAAGTTACCATTAGGTAAAAAAGAGGTGTTTTCCTTTTGGGAAAAATGATATAACATTCAGCTCATTCATTCAAGTCCCACAAGTTCCCACTCTAGATCAATTACGAACTCACCATACCTTCACGTGAAACACTTACAAGAACAATCGTTATGGAAAAACAGGCTATTTATTTGCATAATAATTAAAAAATACCAAAGGTATTAACATTAATACAATCAATCCACAATATTCATGATATTAGAAATACAATGTAAAAAAAGCAATATATACAGTTAAAAATTATTTTACACAAGTACTGGCACAGGAGAAAAAGTTGTGGGGGAAGACAATAAACTTTGTCTTGTTGTTGTTAATTTGAACACAATGTGGGCAACACACATTAGGGCTTATCTCCCCTATAACCAAATGTTTGTTGACCACTCCAAATTTAACAATAATTAAGTGCTTCGATGCGTTTCGGAAGCTTTTGTTGATTTTAGCCTCCTTCTTCAGGACAAAAAGTTATAGTTTCTCCGCATCCAATGAGCCACCTAATACAGAGATAAAACATTTTTTACTGAACCGTAAAAACATAAAAATTCATAAAAATTCTCTAGCTACAACTTTTGTATAAATTGTCACTTGAGTCTTAATTTGTCATTCCAAATGTTGTCTATACAGAAAGGAAACCTGTCTTTCTACCCACATCTCTACCTAAAATCATTTACATATACAATAAAGTCTATATAAGTCTGTTTTACATATTGCTTCTTTTCAAGCATTGTAAGTGTTTCACTCCCATTCTCATTCATACCAGCTGTAATTTGCGACTGTTTCTTCCCACCATACATTCCTATTCGGCACTTTCGTGCTGTTGTGTCCCTTTATATTAAATCAAAAGGGAACTCACCTGTGCAAATGCACTGAGGTGATCTGCTTGGGCAATTAGAATAGTTCATGTGGGTTTAATCCGTACAATTCAGAGTTTCCCAAGCTGTCAAAAGATAATATAATGCAGCAAGTTAATACTTAAAGAACGCGCATCTAGGTATAGGCTGTTTGGACAGTTCATCAAATCCTGTAATGGATTTGGCTATTACCTTTTCTGTTAATCTTTATAACGGCAGATAGCTATTACCTTTTCTGTTAATCTTTATAACCGCAGATTGCTTCAATCTTGCTCGTGGTACAGCATTCACTTCAACATGTATTTTACAAGTATATATGGTTATCAATGGGCCCCTGTTAGTGGAAATGAGAATTTAGCAACTAAACTCTCAACGCTTGGGGTGTTTTTCTATCAAAACCTTTTATTTATTTTACTTTAATTCAAACCGCTAGGTTTATCTAGGGCTATGTCTAATTATTACCTCCAGGTCATTGGTCGGTAACCTCGCCCTATTTACCGTCTTAAACTCGTAGCGGCTGTTTCTTTAGAAAGGGGCTTCTGTACCTATATGGGAAATATTAGTGCACCGCTTGGTTATATGACTTTAAAAACAGACTTGAACTCTCATTAAACCTATCCCGTTAGTTAAACTGCTCACCTTTTTCCTGTGGGACTGTTGTTTTAATGTGGGTTCCTAACACCGGGTATCGATCGCTCGTGGCTGTGTTGATATCCGGGCAGAGGGAAAGAAGGCACAAGGAATCTATTAGTGGCACTCTAGTATTTAGGCCCCCGTCTCGCTCCACTGCAATATCCAAATAATCACATCTCGAGGCAACCATTACTAAGTGCAATAAGCGACTTTTTGGTTGTCTCGCCCAAATTTATCTCGCTGTCTCTTTGTTAAACTGGAGGTTATTCTGTGGATATTTATCCCTACAGTCTAATTCTTAATCTAACCCTACGGTAACGCAAGCCCATTCTATCCACATACCTTTCTAATCCAACGGCAGACCTTCCCGGTGTTTCTTCATCCGCGTCCGACCGATCACGGTAAAAATAGACAGAGGACTACGGCCAAGTTCCGGGCTGCTTTTAAGCACATCACTCTCTGGCGTAGGTGTGTCCACGATCCTGTGGGAAGGGCTATGTTTGTTTATGCAACAAAACTTTATTGTCCCTTACGATTCTCATCATCAGATACATTTCCAATGCACTTCATTTCATGAGGTGCTGAAAAATATTATCAATAGGTATCTATTGTTGGGAACCCATTCAAAATCTCGTATTTCAGAATATCCTAAACCCTATACTGAACAGAACGTATTATCCTGGTCCTGGTTAGTCTCTGATGAAAAAGCGATATGTGTATTAAATCGCTATTTTCATCCAGTCCTCTTTGGTGTTAAGCCCTCTATTCACCGTGTCGAGGGTGGAAATATACCACTGTTCTCAGTTTTTTCGTTTCATTTCCATGTTGCCTCCTCTCTTAGAGTATGTAATTCTTTCTATAACGAACCAACAGAAATCCGTATGCTTATGTTTTAATTTAGTAAAGTGATCCACCATAGGCGTTCACTTTGCCAGTTTTTGGTGCAGACTTGTGTTCAAGCAATCGTAATCTGATCTCTCTTCCAGTCTCGCCCACATATGCTAGTCCGCAGGGGCACACTAGTAGGTATATGAGGTTACTGCTCCTACAGTTATTCAGAGTTTTTGCCGTCATGATATAATTGTTGTAGGTGAATGATTTCGTAACCATGCAGTTGTTGCAAATTTAGCAGTTACTGCATTTATGGTTACCAACCACTCTATTGCCTTCTATTGTCAATTGGTTGTTTTTATTCTCCTCTCTATATGTGTGCACTAAATTCTGGCGAATATTTTCATTGCGTCTAAAGGCAAAAATCGGTTTTGGGATTTTTTCTACTTTTCCATCATTTAGGATATTCCAATTTGAGTAAATTACGTTCTTTATTCTATTGCTAATATTGGAAAATTGACTTACAAATACCAGCTTAGGGTAGATTAATAAACGTGCCATATTACGAGTTGCACGTGTAGGAGATAGGATGTGATGTTTTAACATAGAGAAGAACTCATGTTCAGAAATGAAATGTAATCTTGCTTTTGTAATGGAATGGAATGCTCTGCTTATAATGTAGAATCATTTAGAAATGCATTTAAACGTGTAAAGGCCTGAGACATGAATAAAAGCCAGTAGAGGCCTAACTATAATTTCTTTAGTTAGCATTGGTTATTCTTGTGAAATAGCTGCTTGTTGGGAAGGATGCTGTTCTCAGCAAATATTGAATTGTAACTTTGGATGTGCACTAGGTTGCTTCTCATGAATTCCCGTTGCAGGTGCAAGGCCACAGAGCCTGTTGGGTAGAAAGATCCATTGTTTGGAAGTTAGGCCAGTAGGAGTGAGGACGAGTAGGTGCCAGAGGAATGTTCAGCTGGAACATTTGGCGAGAATGTGCCTGGGATCCAAGGACACCTCACTGGACGATGGATGGATGGATGCCATGCTGGAAAAATCCACAGACCGACACCTGCCCAGAGGGGCATGCTTTGGGCCAATCTAGGATTTTGAGAGTTTTGTATTGGCGACAGACCCGAGGGTGGAGAGCAGATCTTGTCAGGAGGTTGCTAGAGCAGGATATAGGTAACTTAGACAGCTTTGAGGGAACTTAGGGCAGAGTTGGGTGTAGGAAGGAGCATCTTAGAATGAGCTCAGTAGTTAGTCTATCTTTGAGAACGTGAATGCACTTCTTAGGGAGTCTTCACGGCTGACACTTTAACTCTTGCCTGAAGGGAATTGTTAAGTATGGATGCCACTTTAGAGTTAGTGTAGGGACAGATTAACCTCTTCTTTCCTTTGTAAATACAGTCCAGACTTCAAATAGGAACAGTGATTGGATGCCTGATGTTCCTAGAATTGACTCTGCGTTCATTCTGAGTCGTTTGAGACTCCTTCAAAGGATTATGTTTGTATTAGTGCCAGTCTATTTCTTGAATCTCTTGCTGAAGTGCTTGTATGTCCAATTATTTTTTGCTGTGTAATAAATTTTAACTTCAGTTCATAGTCAGTGATTCTTTAAATTGGATTTGATTGTCGATTTGAAAAGCTGTTTGATTATGAGTTTGGAAACCTCCCCTCTACAATTTTTAGCAGACAAAAAGATCCAGTCGACCTGTATCGGGATTCTGGAGAATTGATAAGGTAAAAATCTAGATAAGAATCCCAGCCCTTTCAGGATTTTCCTTCACACATGAAGGTAAACATCCTGCCACTGCAGATATGTAAATGCAGCAGTAAAAAAAATAATTTGTAACAGTTTGCAAAGTGAGAGAAAAAGTGTGTTCATGCGTCATGCAGACAAAATTGCTACCAGTGTGTCATGTCTTGAAGACAAAGTGGCTGCTAGAAAGTTCCAGAAGCATTTTAGTCACACCCATGAAGTAACTGGCCAAATCATTTCAGGCAACCAGAAACTGAAGAAGTCCGATTGTCATCTGATTCCTCCTCAAAAGATTCTTCAACGTTACTGTTGAGTGACAGTGAAGAAGATTGATGTGCGAAGTCGATGTTAACTACTGAAAGATGTGCGCATGTAGGTCTGATTTCTTGCAAGAAAGAATACAAGTTGAAAAAAGAATCGACAAGTGAAATCCTGACATTCATTTGGGCATAGCCTCAAAATAGAACTGAAGGCTAATTGCTGCTTAATATCATTTATCATAGACAGTGATGGGTTGATAAATATCATGCCAGATGAAAAGTATCATGAACTGTCTCTGGTGCCCCTACTCACACTATCGAGAACTAAAATAAACAAGTAGGCAACCTCAACACTACTGCAAAGTCAAGGTTCTTTTATGGCGACTATGAAACATAAAAAGACAAGCCCCAATACATTTTCTTCAGGGTACTTCATTCAGTGCATGTTTTTTCAGATTCAACACTTCTGTTGACATGGGACTAATTTCTGTAAATTGCAAGATAATGCTCATCATGACATAGTGAATCAGTTACTGTCATTGTTTCATGGATTTGGAAAACCTATTTCAAAGATAGTGCAGCTCCACATTAATGAGGACATCCATCCTATTGGTCAACAACATCGGAGAATTGCATTTCATCTACAAGAGACTGTTGAAAAAGAAATTGCGACTTTGCTAAACCATAATATCATTGAGCACTCTACTGGTCCAATGCCATGGGTCTCGCTGATAGTGGTGGTATCTAAAAAAGACAGCGGAAGGTCTTTGCGAATCTGTGTTGACATTCATCAAGCAAATAAGGCAATCAAAAGATAACAGCACCCAGGTTCGCAAATTGCCAAAATGTTTACCCAGTTGAATGGTGCCAAAGTATTTTTGTGCCATGATTTAAACAAAGGATTTAATCAGCTCAAACGGGAAGAAATTTGGAGGTGCATTACCACCTTTTGAACTCAGGTTAGTTTGTTCAAATACAAAAGATTGAGTTTCGGAATGTCTTCAGCTGCTGAACTTTTTTTAAGATGTCATTCATCGCATTATATAGCCTGTGGCACCTGCTTTCAAGTAGTGATGATGTATTAGTATTTGGGGCCCCACAAAAGGAACATGACAGAGCTCTTACACAAGTTTTGCCGTCTACTTGCTGATTCAGGTGTTATATTGAATACCTAAAAGTGCAAATTTCACAAAACAAAACTACAATTATTTGGGCACATTTTCCCAGAAGGGGGAATGATTTCAGATCCACCCAAGGTTCAGTCTTTGTCATCCACCTCCCCTCCACAAGATGTAACCATGCTCAGTTCTTTTCTTGCTATGGCCAGCTACTGTTCGAGGTGCATCCATGATTTTCCCACTGTGAGCCCCCCATTATTATATTATTATTATTCTGAGTTTTGTATAGCGCCTGGTTACCAATAGGCATCCCAGCACTCACCAGAGAATAACACTACCAGAATAATGCAGGGGTTAAGCAGAGAACAAGAAAGTTTTTAAAAGTTTGCGGAACCGAAGAAGACTAGCTTCCGAAC